>NC_060077.1:73570424-74953424 GCF_922984935.1 Meles meles
CAGTAGCCAGTAGCCATATGTCAGTATTGGGCCCCTGAAATGTGGCTGGTCTAAATTGACATGTGCCTTAAGTATAAAATATACACCAGTTTTTGAAGATGTATATGAAAAAGAATGCAAAATATCTCAATTTTTATACTGATTACATGGTGCAATGATATTTTTGTTATATTAGATTGTTACTAAAGTTAATTTGACCTTTTTAAACTTTTTAATGTGGCTTTTAGAAAATTTTGAATTATACAAAAGGCTCTTGTTTGTAACTTACGTTGTATTATTATTAGATAAATCTGCTTTTGTCTAGATGTGCAGAAGGGCTCTTGAAGAACCCTAAAGAAATTCTCATGTCCAAGGTACATGATGCAGAAAAGGGCAAAGATCAGAAGGAACTGGTAACTGGGAGACAAACTTGGAGTCTATATAAGAAAAAGCTGTCTGTTTTCTTCCATTTCCCATTCCCCATCTCCCTGTAAGAAGATCAGTTAGAACCACATATGGGTCCTAGGGTTGGTGGCAAGGAAGACGCTTAAATTCTAGAGAACAGTGTCAGAGTGTACCAGAGGAACTTGTATAGGAGACAGGGATACAAGAGAAAGTTCTTCCCATCCTGGCATTTAGATTTTTCATAGTATAATTGCTACTCGAGAGTCCATTCATCTCAAATCAAAGTCTGTCAATTTAGTAATCCTGCTGATGTACACAGTCAATTTTCCTAAGGAATAATTGTTTAAAATATAATTGAACAATCAAGGGTCACTGGATTTTTGAGAAAAATTTGCATAAATGAAGGAGAAAGACCTTCATAGGGCAAAGTAACACCAATGGAAACAGACACATTAGAGATCAAAAGAAAATAAATCAGAACAAAGCAATCTTAATTAATATCCTTAGAGAGATTTAAGAAGATATTGCAGCCATAAAAGTGAAAGTAGCTTATTTGAAATGGGTTTTTAGGTCTACTGTAGTTACCTAAAATTTAGCCTTTAGGAAAAACAAGGTGAAAGATACGTTGGAATTTTTGTACTGTCTTTGCTACTTCTATAATATGAATAAATCTGTAACAATTTCAAAACAAACAATTAAATAATGAAAATCAATTTCAAATAACAGAGCTCCCCAAAATTACAAAGAAATATACTTCAACATAAAAATTATAGAAAGTTTTGTTTTGTTTTTTTTTCATTTTATTTATTTTTTCAGCGTAACAGTATTCATTCTTTTTGCACAACACCCATTGCTCCATGCAAAACGTGCCCTCCCCATTACCCACCACCTGTTCCCCCAACCTCCCACCCCTGACCCTTCAAAACCCTCAGGTTGTTTTTCAGAGTCCATAGTCTCTTATGGTTCGCCTCCCCTCCCCAATGTCCATAGCCCGCTCCCCCTCTCCCAATCCCACCTCCCCCCAGCAACCCCCAGTTTGTTTTGTGAGATTAAGAGTCATTTATGGTTTGTCTCCCTCCCAATCCCAAGATAGAGTTGAGAAAATCTTTCAGATCATAAAATTGAAAGAAAAACATGAAATATATCTATAAAAGAGGAGAATAATACCTTGTCAGACATTAGAATTATTTAGTCTTTGAATTATTTAGTCTTAATAATGTAAGCATGGTTTGTTTTCAAATTTTGGAGTTATCCCAAAAACAAATCACAAATCAGGAAGTAAAATTTTCAGCTGCAAAGATCATCATGACTCTGCCTTTTCTTTTGTTTTCTTACAGCTGTGGCCATATTGAATTTTACCATCAGTGTCAGCTCTTGTTTGGTTCTCTTTCTCTAACTGTCTTGATCTCTTTTACTCCTTCCCTCTATCTATCCATCCTCAGATCCTCCATTCATTCAGTGGCCATGAGACCTGAAGTTTTTGTCACCTTTGGAAAGGTCTGGGGTTCTTAGCTTTTCCACCTCTGTCTTGAGGTCTAGGAAAGTTATGGGTGGCAATATGATAGAGGGTGTGGATTTCTTTCTTTATTCAGGCTGGCTTTCTTTTTTCTTTCCTTTCCTTTGCATCTAGCCTTACAGGCCAAACCTGAGAAAAGAAATTGTCCAAGGATTTCAGACCAACTCTTGCACTGATGTTTGGGGTCCAGACTAATAATCAAGACTTCTCTTTGTCTTTCCATATTCTCATTTCCTGACAACTTGGTTTCCTTGTCCAAAAGAAGAGTGGTTGAGTCATGGTTAAATATGGATATCTTTTGGTATCTTAACTGGTAAAATAATATAGATTCTCAGTGTACTCAACCTACCATCTTCTGTCTTTCTTGGGTAACGAACATCTGTATCTTCTGATTTACTGCTACTGGACTTTTTAGTATTGCCCTGCCAGGAACTCTATAAAACCCCACATCAATGGAAAAATATTTGTGCCTCATTATCCATTTTTATTCCATTGGGAAAGAGATGGAGGTGATACCAAGGAGGTCTAGAGCTGCGCTAATCTCATTGGTGACATAAAGGCGAGTTGCAAGTTCTTTCATTAATATTGTCAGAAGAATCCTCCTGTCAGAGTCAGGATTCTAATGTTCACAGATACCACCTTCTTGAGAAATGTGGCTATCCCCTCAGTTCCTAATTTTAGTCTGATGGCTTTAAAAATCCCAAGCCTAAGTCCCTGTGGTGTAACACCTCCCGTTTCCAGTGTTTTTAGGAAATGAGCATACCTGTTGCGCCATGGAATGTGAGAGTGTGTATCACCTAATTGCGTCATTTTACAGATGAGGAAGCTGAGGCATAAATGGTATGTATGCTACGTGGGTTTGTAAGGGTAAATCCCAACCAGTTGGCTCTACATTTAAGTGTGTGTGTGTGTGTGTGTGTGTGTGTGTGTGTGATTTCAAAATGGCAATACTTGTTTTAAAAAAAAGAAAAACAACTTAAAAATTCAGTATTTCCTTAAAATTAAATCACTATGTACTTGTAATTCTGTTCTAAAACCTGGATAAGAAAAACTCTAATTTTGTTTTCCTTTGTTTCACTAGATTAACCCACCCCCCACCTTTTTTTTTTAACAACAGAAAGGGCTTCTTTACTGGTTTTTCTTCTTTCTGTAAAACAAGGGACCTCTCCAGAGCTCATTTTGTTTTCTCAAACCTTCTTTGTTTTAAATATGAAAATTTTCAGTCAACACCCTAAGAAATTCTGATTTGAGGGGTTGAGCCCAAGATTTCTGTAATCATGTATTACCAGATGCTTCTGATACAGAGTCTATAGAGTATACTTTAAAGAACTTTGCATTGGACTGTGATTTCTATCAAGATCTAAATCTGCTAAGTCTTATTCACGTCACTACAGTATTATTACAAGTAAGAATCAGTCATGTGGTCAGATAGGTGATTTAACAATGGGGCAGAAAATTTTTTATCTGTAATGTATATTGACACCTACATAATAGACTTTACATAAAAGACTTTCAATAAAATTTTATTGAAAAAAGATTAGTACCAGGCTTTAACAACCAAATAGAGAGCAGCTTCTTTGTCTTGTCTGTTGTCCTGGGTGAGTGAAGTATGGTTTATTATAGGCTTTGAAATATTGCCCCACAGTGATATTGGAACTTCTTTCATTGGGTTTCTTTCCATCTGTTAGGCAAGTAATCAGTTATAAATGTTTGTTACTATATTGGCAGGTCAATTTTTCTAATCCCTGATATATACAGAGAGGGAGATAGAACATTTTGTCAGTTTCTTCTCTTCACAAATTTAAGACACAAGTGTCATTCAGAGTCCCATAGAGTAGGGAAAGTGGAGACATGATGGAACCAGAGACTGGATGTCCATTTCACTCCTACCACTTAGTGTAACCTTGAGAACCTGAGTTTCTTCTATTAAAGTACTTCCATTTGTCTTTTGGAGTTGGTGAGTGATATAAGGAGATAAGATATTTTTTGGTGATGCTTAATGATATTTCTCAACAAATATTAGTTTCATTTTATTCTTCCTGTCTTCTCTAACCATGTTGTTAAGTGTCCTCTACCACCTGCAAGTCATACTGTTCTTGTCTGACAAATCAGGTTACCTGAATCTAGAGCATTTCTTCAGGACTTGACTCATCATTCATCTTTATAGTATTTGCTCACATGGAAAATGGGGTTGTGTAGTAGATATTTCCCAAGGAATGATGGATATGGGCAGAAGTGAATATATTTTGTGGAGGCAGAGATAATAGGAATAGATTTTGGGATTTGATAGGTTGATTTAGGAAGGCGAACAAAGGATTAAACACACATTTTTGGACTGCATATTGGGACCACTTAGCAGATGGGAAAATGGAAGGAACAAGAGTATGGGGAGGGAACAAAACAGAGCCAAGAGTTATATTTTAGAGTTACATTTTAGGCCAATTTTGAGATGCTCATTGTACAATCAAGTAAAGATGCCATATAATGTTGGGCTATCTGCATTTTAAGTTTAAGGGGAGAGGTGAGGGTTAGATATATAAACTTGAGAGCTGTGGACATATGAACTATATGCAAAGCATGGCATTTAATAAGATCACACTGGAGAGAGCATCGATACAGGAAAACACAACCACCCACCCACAAGCCTATTACTAAAACCTGGTTGTTCTAATATTTGACAGTGGAGTAAGAGAAAAGGAACGAGCATAGTAAGCTGATGAGGGAGGCCCAGAGAAGTAAGAGGAAAACAAAGGGGTGGGGGTATGAGGAAGTCACAAGAATAAAGTATTTTAAGAAGGGAGGGATGCAGCACCGAGAACAAGGATAACTGACAAAAGCATTTTCACTTGAATGGTGGAAAGAAAAGAGCAAGTTGAAGAGAGAATGGGAATGCCACTTCTTTGGTGAGAGGAGCTTTTGTATATAATGAGACATCTCCACATAAACATCAATATGAAATGAAAGGAGAGCCTTGTTGTAAGTTTAATAAGCTTTCTCAAACTCTACTTCCTGTAAAGTGAAAAGATTGAGTCACAGGTTACAAATGTCTATGCCCTGTATGTTCTTAAGACTTTATCAAATAAGTATAAATAGCTGTTTCACCTTCTGCCTAATATACAAGCAGCCCAATTCCAGCTTGATTGGCAGGACACAAAGACTTGACGAACATTACTCACATTCTGGTCAAAAGTCTGTATCTGTGATGGTTCATCTATCATTTCTGGGAAACAGCAGACCTCACTATTGCCATACATAAAGGAATTGAGAAGATATGAAGAGAAAGCCAATGCTGAACTCCAAATTAAGGAAAAAGAGAACTCAGGTTAGACCTTCCAGTCCAGAGTCATATTCTCATTGCTAGAGAAAAGGAGATTGAATGTATACAAATCAAGAAGCCTTGAGTGGTCAAGAAATTGTCTCCTAATTCTGATGGTTGTCTTCTCTGTTTTTACATGACTCTGAGTCTAGATGTGTGATTGGATTTCACTTTATTATTATGAAGCAGGAAATACAGAAGATATATTTATCAGGCTGTGGTGGCTATCTATTTATGAGCTGAATTTTCCTTCTGAAGGAAGTTAATAACATGTTTAAGACAGAATATAGAAACTCTTGCCTCTAAGTTAAATGTTTTATCTATTTCATATGACCAGGAAAATAAAGAAACTAATGGCTAATAAGACCAGACAAAAAGCTCAAGTGTTTTGTGTGTTTAGCCTTTCCTTGTTTATTGACTTGGTATTTAGGAAAATCTCCTTCTAACCTTAGCATCAGTCATTTAGGACTACTGCTCTGATTGTCGAAAATACATATTGCATTTCCTGTCTCTGTACTTCTGGTCATGTTGTTACCATAGTGTGCACTCTCCTTGTCTCATCTTTCTCCAAACTTACTGAGACTTTTCTTGTGGTTCTGTACATAATCGGTTTTTGGTAAATATTCAATGTGTATGTGAAAATGGTATATAATCGCTAGTGGTTGGGTATAGTGTATATACTCCGGATTCTTCAAATACTCTGGATTCTTACTGATTTTGCTTATCAATTCTCAAGAGAGGTTTATTATACTCTCCCATTAAAATGTTGACTTTGGCAATTTCTCCTAGTACAGATGTCAGTTTTTACTATATACATTTTATGGAGTTTTACTGGTTGTATGGAACTTTAAATCTTGTATCTTAATATGGGATCTCTAATCAATATGTTGTGACCTTCTGTATTGTTTGAGATTTGTTTTGCTTTCAAGAGAATTGTGCTTGATGTTAATATAACTATACTGACATTCTGGGTAGTATTTGCTTAGTACACATATGTGTTTAATCTTTTCAAATATTCCTGTTCTTATATTATCAGTTATCATGATTTTTATAATCTCACTTAATTGGAAAGATTAGACTTAAACATAGTGATTGTTGATATGTTTTAATCTACAGTCTAAAGTATATCTCATTTCTATTTGCCTTATTTTTGAATGCACCTTTTTGTTGTTGTAGTTCTTCTTTCCTGTTTTATTAAAGCAATACTAGTGTATGCAATACAGGCATATCTTGGAGATATTGTGGATTCAGTTCCAGACCTACCACAATAAAGCAGTAGTCTGGAACTGAACAATAAAGCAAATAAAATTATTTTTTTTGGTTTCCCATTGCATTATAAAAGTTGCATTTACATTATATTGCAATCTAGTAAGTCTGCAATAGCATTATGTCTAAACTAAACATATATGCCTTAATTAAAAATATTTTGTTCCTAAAAAAAAATGCTAACCATCATTTGAGCTTTCAGCAAGTTATAATCTTTTTGCTGATGGGGGTCTTGCCTTGGTGTTGGTGGCTGCTGACTGATCAAGGTGATGATTGTGGAAAGTTGGGGCGGTTGTGGCAATTTCTTAAAATAAGACAACAGTACAGTTTGCTGCATCAATTGTTTCTCCCCTTCATGGATGATTTCTCTGTAGCACTGATGCTGCTTGATAGCATTACCCAGAGTAGACCTTTTTTCCAAATTGAATTTAGTCCTCTCAAGCCTTGCTGCTGCTCTATCAACTAAGTTTATGTAATAGTCTAAATCCATTGTTTTTATTTTTCAATAGGCTTCGTGGTATCTTCACCATTCCATCTCAAAAAATCTCCTTCTTGGCTTATCTCTAATGAGCAACACCTCATCTGATAAAGTTTTATCATGAGATTGCAGCAGTTCAGTCCCATCTTTAGGCTCTACTTCTAATTCTTTTCTCTTGCTATTTCCACCACATCTATAGTTACTTTCTCCAGTCATCCATAAAGGTTGGAATAAGTTTCTTCTGAACTTCTGTTAATGTTGCTATTTTGACCTTTTCCCATGAATCACAGATGTTCTTAAATCTACAATGGTAAATCCTTTCTGAAAGATAGTCATTTTACTTTTCTCAGATCCAGCAGACAAGTCACTATCAATGGCAGTCATAGTCTTACAAAATATGTTTCTTAAATAATAAGATTTGAAAGTCTTAACTATTCCTTGATCTATGGGCTGCAGAATGGATGTTGTCTTAGCCGGCATGAAAACAACATTAATCTCATTGTATATCTCCATCAGAACTCTTGGATGACTAGGTATGTTGTTGAAGAGCAGTAATATTTTGAAAGGAATCTTTTTTTTTTTTTTCCCTGAGCAATAGGTGTCAACAGTGGGCTTAAAATATTCATCAAACCATGTTATAAACAGATGTGCAGTTATCCAGGCTTTGTTGTTCCATTTGTAGAGTACAGGTGGAACAGATTTAGCAGATTTCTTATGGGTCCTAGGATTTTCAGAACGGTAAATGAACATTGGCTTCAACCTAAAGTCATCTGCTGCGTTAGGCCCTGACAAGAGAGTCAGACTGTCCTTTGACTTTAAAGCCAGACATTGACTTCTCTTCTCCCACTATGAAAGTCTTTGATGGCATCTTTTTTCAAGATAAGGCTGTTTTGTCTACACTGAAAATCCATTGTTTAGTGTAGTCACTTGTATTAATTATCACAGGAAGATCTTCTGGATAATGTGCGGCAGCTTCTTCATGAGCACTCGCTGGCTCATTTTTCCCTTTGATGTTGTGGACGTGGCTTCTCAAGCCTTATGACCAAGCCAGACTCTGCTAATTTCAGATTTTTCTTTGGCACCTTCCTTATCTTTCTCAGCTTTCATAGAATTGAAGAGGGTTAGGGCTTTGCTCTGGATTAGGCTTGGCATAAGGTGATACTGTGTTTCATTTGATTTTTTCTAGCCAAGCCACCAAAACTTTCTCCATGTCAGCAATAAGGCTGTTTCACTTTGTGATCATTTGTGTGTTCATAGGAGTAGCGCTTTGTTTTCTTTTAAGAACTTTTCCTTTGCATTTACAACTTAGCTAACTGTTTAGTACGAGAGGCCTGTCCTGGCTTTCTATAGGCCTTTCTCACTAACTGTAACCATTTCTAGCTTTGGGTTTAAATTGAGAGACCAAAGACCTTTCAGTTGAATACTTAGAAGCCATTGGAAGATTATTAATTGACCTATTTCAATATTGTTTTGTCTGGGGGAATAAAGAGGCCTGAGGAGATGGAGAGAAGCAGGGAAATGACTGGTCAAGGAAGCAGTCGGAACACATACAACATTTATCAAATAATTTCCCTGTCTTAAGTATCATATGATCTCCCTGATATGAGGACGTGGAGATGCAACATGGGGAGTTAGGGGGGTAGGAGAAGAATAAATGAAACAAGATGGGATTGGGAGGGACACAAACCATAAGTGACTCTTAATCTCACAAAACAAACTGAGGGTTGGTGGGGGAGGGTTGGAAGAGGGGGAGGGGGGTTATGGACATTGGGGAGGGTATGTGCTATGGTGAGTGCTGTGAAGTGTGTAAACCTGGCGATTCACAGACCTGTACCCCTGGGGATAAAAATACATTATATGTTTATAAAAAAATAAGAAATAAAAAATTTTAAAAAAATCTTAAAAAAAAATAATTCCCCTGTCTTACGTGGATGGCTGTGGTTCATGGCAGCCCAGAACACTTACAATGGTATCCTCAAAGATCATTTATCACAGGTCACTGCAACAAATGTAATAATAGTGAAAAATTTGAAGAAGTGTGAGAGTTAACAGAATGTGACATGGAGACATGAAGTGACCAAATGCTGCTGGAAAAATGGTACCAGTAGATTTGTTTGATGCAGGATTGCCACAAAGCTTCGCTTTGTAAAAAGAACCCCTCAGTATCTGTGAAGTGTAATAAAGCAGAGTATAATAAAATGTATGTAAAAGGTATGCCTGTAGATAAATCAGCAGATATTAGTAGGTTAATGCAGTAGAAATTTAGCCCTCATGTAAAGCTGAAAAGCAGTTGTTCTTGGGTTGTGGGCTTTCTTCCATGTAGTGATAACAGGATTCTGGTTCCTTGTGTTTTGATTCAGGGTTCCCAGAGAAGGGAAAAAGGCATGAATCAGACCAGGACATGATCCATCACTTGCACATCAAACTGACCAGGACTCAGTCGCATGGCTAGATCTAACTCTAAGGGAAGCTAACAAATGTAATTTACCTGTGTGTCCAGAAGTTCTGATAAATAACATTGTTGAAAGACAGGAAACAACGTGTGTTGGAGAGGATGTGGAGAAAGGGGAACCCTCTTACACTGTTGGTGAGAATGCAAGTTAGTGCAGCCACTTTGGAGAACAGTGTGGAGATTCCTCAAGAAATTAAGAATAGAGCTTCCCTATGACCCTGCAATTGCACTGCTGGGTATTTGCCCCAAAGATACAGATGTAGTGAAAAGAAGAGCCATCTGTACCCCAATGTTTATAGCAGCAATGGCCACGGTCGCCAAACTGTGGAAAGAACCAAGATGCCCTTCAACGGATGAATGGATAAGGAAGATGTGGTACACATACACAATGGAGTATTATGCCTCCATCAGAAAGGATGAATACCCAACTTTTGTAGCAACATGGACGGGACTAGAAGAGATTATGCTGAGCGAAATAAGTCAAGCAGAGAGAGTCAAGTATCATATGGTCTCACTTATTTGTGGAGCATAACAAAGAACACGGAGGACATGGGGAGATGGAGAGGAGAGGGAGTTGAGGGAAACTGGAAGGGGAGATGAACCATGAGAGACTGTGGACTCTGAAAAACAACCAGAGGGTTTTGAAGGGGCAGGGGTGTGGGAGGTTGAGGAACCAGGTGGTGGGTAATAGGGAGGGCATGTACTGCAGGGAGCACTGGGTGTGGTGCAAAAACAATGAACACTGTTACGCTGAAAATAAACAAACAAACAAACAAAATAACTAGGCAGAAAATGCTGGCATTAACCATGGTCTCTCATAGATAGGTCTAGAGGCCCTGGTGGTCAGAATGGATGCTCTCCCCATGGAGACATGCAGTGGAGGCTGGTGACAGGGATCAGGCCCAGCGCACGCAGGTGCACAGCGGCCGGGGCAAGCTTCAGGTGCATACGGTGCTGCAGGCCAGTGACATAATCTGGGCCCACAAGCAGCTGTGGGAGCACAGGCTATTGATGTGTCCTCATTTCGCTCTGGGCATATACAGTGCAGTACCACAGAGTGGTAACAGGTGCCAGGCCTGATGCATGCATGTGCACACCCAGAGGACCTAGCCCCTGGGAGCTAGCCCCCGACGTCACTGGGAGTCAGCCATTGGGACATCTGTGCCGGTGTCTTGAACTCACGCAGATGCAGTGGCCTGGCCTAGCTAGTAGTCTCTTGACTCCTGCGGGGGCGAGGGGGCTAAGGGACAGGGAGGGAGTCTGGTGACTGGCATCAGCAAACATGAATACTTGTGGGACAAAAGTTGGCAAAATCTGCACAGCTCCACTCTAGCTGTGCTGGTGGTACGTTAGGGACAGAATCTGCCGGGTTTGTCTGTAGAGCAGGTCACTGTGAAAGGTGACGATTCCTACTCTGTGGCTGCTACTGCTAGCCCCTGCTTTTCTAATAGTTTTTTTTTTTTTTTTTTTTCATATTGGCTCACACTTGGCCTTAACGAATTTATTTAAAAATTTCAGTAGAATTCTTACAGCACATATGGTATCCTGAGGTATCAAACCCAACAAGTCAGGAGCTTATGTTCCTTTTCCACTTGGAGGTGGCCATCTTTCCCAGATTTTTGGTGAACTGGTCAACCTGCAATAGCAGTTCTCGGATAACTGAGCAAAGTTATGAATTTACCATTGTCCAGTGAGTTTTACTGTTGTTGTAAAAAAAATGGGAGTGACATTCTTTTTTTTTTAAGATTTTATATATTTATTTGACAGAGATCACAGGTAGGCAGAGATACAGGCAGAGAGAGAGAGAGAGAGGAGGAAGCAGGCTCTCTGCTGAGCAGAGATCCTGATGCAGGGCTCGATCCCAGGACCCTGAGATCATGACCTGAGCCAAAAGCAGAGGCTTTAACCCACTGAGCCACCCAGGCGCCCCGGGAAGTGACATTCTTTTCCACAGTTCCACCTAGTAGGCAGAAATCAGGAGTCTCCCCTTCATTCTTGAAAGATAGTTTTGTTGTATGTAGAATTCTAAGGTGAAAGTTAACTTAGTTCTTTGAAGATATAATTCTGGGCTGACAGGTTCTAAGATTATTGCTGGGAAGTTATCTATCAGTATAACTAATAGTATTTGAGGAGATTTTCTTTTCCCTTTGGTGATTCTTTAAGATTACCTCATTACCTTTTACATTCTGCAATTTCAATAGTATATGTTTACTTATAAATTCAATTTTATTTATCCTTCTTACAATATGTTAGGAATCCAGAATGGTGTGTTCTGTATTTAACTCTGGAACGTTCTCACCCATTATCTTTCTCTTTGAATATTGCATCTATTACAATATTCAACAGTGCCAAAGACAACACTGCAAAATTAGCTGTTGTCTTTGCCTTACACGTTTACCTTGGTAATTACTTTTCACATACTTTGAAGAATTTTTTTCATACATTTGGGTACTGTCATTAGATTTAACTTTTAGCTCATTATTTCCTTTGTTGCATCTAATAATTTTGTTTAATATTCCACAAATCAGATAAGTAGATAGAGTTATAGGTATGTAGATAGGGATACTTACATAGCCTGCATTGAAATTTCATTCCTCTGAAATGCATTTGCATGTGGGTCAGTCTATCCAATTACCCAGGGGTCTAGTGATTCAGAATTAATTTAAATTCCCAGCTTGTAGTTTTGGAGGCCATATAGTAGTAGCCAGTTCCAGCTCTGAGCCTGCTTGAAGGTAGCTTTGTAATTGGGAATTATTATTAGAGTCTTTTTCCCATTTCTTCTACTAAACTTAAAATCAAATCCAAAACACAAGTATACCTCCCTAAGGTATAGCTATTTTTCTTGATTATGTGCTGAGTTTGATGTCCTTTAGGAAACCTGTTTTATGGAGGATTTTTTTTCTTTCTTTTAATGCAATCTTGCATCTTCCTAGGCTCTCAAATTTGTGTGCCCTCTACTCTTCATTACCCAAGCCCTCCTTAAACCTCATGGCTCTAGAACATCATTGATCAGTAGTTAATGCCTTCTTCAGCTATGCTGCCTTTGTGGGCTCCTGCCCCCCCCCCTTTTTTGTCATGGTATCCCTTACTTTATCTCTAGTTCAGCCACATGTCGAAAATATATTTTAAAGATTTTTTTGGTGCAAAACTGAGAATTATTTTTCTACACGTCTAATACCCACGTTACCAGTAAACAAAGCCTTTTCCCCCTTGCCTACTCAAAATTCTACTCATTGTTTTAAGGCCTCGTTCAAATGCCACCTCTTCTATTAATTTCATCGTGCTCCCTCTAGTCAGAGTTATTTTTTCCTCTATCTTCCAAGTAGTGTATTTCTCTTAATTGTATCGATTTTCTGCCTTATAGTAAAATTTGTGATTTGTGTGTTAATACCTCCTTCGAAATAGACTGATTTTTAGAGGCAGGAAGCTCTGTTTTAAGACATTTTTCTCCTGGGCAATGAAATGGCAAACATTAAGGCTTTAGTCTATATGGATAGGTAAATGGATTGATGAATGAATGAATAAATAAAAGCATTTTTATAAGTTTGGCGTGATTGGATAAAAGTCCGTTAAAAGATACATTGAGATAGTAGTATATGTCATGCGTGTTGCTAAGGGCTAAGTAAATTTAAATAAATGAAACAAACTCCTTAGACAGGGGATTGCCTTTTTGATTCTCCAAAATGAAGTATGTATGATTTCTTTGGATGGGAAGAGAGTATATAAAATGTGGTTGTGATCAATGAAGCATTCATAATGAACTATAGAAGAAACATATATTCTGGAGGATCATGTCTTCATTGCTGAGATTTTTATCATGCATGCCAACCATCCTCCTTCTTGACATGTGACTAGTATAGGACTGGATTTGATGGGACCAGAATCATTCTTTTTTTTTTTTTAAGATTTTATTTATTTATTTGACAGAGAGAGATCACAAGTAGGCAGAGAGGCAAGCAGAGAGAGAGAGAGAGAGAGAGAGGAGGAAGCAGGCTCCCCGCCAAGCAGAGAGCCCCATGCGGGACTCGATCCCAGGACCCTGGGATCATGACCTGAGCCGAAGGCAGAGGCTTAAACCACTGAGCCACCCAGGTGCCCTGGGACCAGAATCATTCTTATCTGTGCACACATATCTGTGTGATTTTATAAGCCAAAAATAATTGTCATGTTACTTTATCCCAGCATTCAGAAAAAAATAATGTGATTATGGGATGGATTTATTTTGGGCTTATAAGAGCTATACAGAACATATCCTACTATTGTATATAAAGTATTTTTAATATTGTATATCAGATTTGATTGTATAAAGGCTAAACAATAAATGTACATATTCTAAAAGTAGGGGACGGTGGACCCAGGACCGGAGACCTAGTTTGTCTTCAAATATGTTTTGTCTTTTACACAAACCTCTCTGATTTATTTCTAGAATTTCAAATATGTTCTTGTTTGTTATCTTCCATTCACAATTGAACAAACAGTTGACTGGCATAAGCCCAATGAGTGTCTTGTTGATTTACCACTTTTGGCACTCAGGGTGATTTCCGTCTTTGTCTCAACTATATTACGTTTACACTATCTACACTTCTTGTATCAGCATTTTCATCTTCCATTTGTTTTTATAAAATAATGAAGACAGAAGGCAATAAAATATTCAAAACACACAACAGTGCTGTACAAATATGCTGTCAAAATGTGCCGCTGGTTGGCAGTCAGAAGCTCTGTATGCTACCTGAACATATCAGCCTATCAGGTATATATCTAGAAGGCCAAATTTAGCATATAAAACTTACTTTGGGCTGTTGATCTATATTGTGCAAACAAGTGGATTATATGAAAACAGAAATAACAGAAGTCAAGGGAAACTTCTAGCTAGAATTATGCCCTGTAATTCTCTTCTTTGACTTGTGCACAAAGCAAAGAACAAGACTCATATTTTTGGAGCTGAATCTTTCTTCAGAAATATGTCACATTTGATAACTTTCTGAGCATCTAGAAAGGAAAATGCTCAACAATGCATGTCAAGATTGGCAAAATAATAATATTAGTATTACTAATACTATTATAGTAATAATAATAATAACAACAGTGTGTCAATAATATTGACATCCAGGCATTCATTTAATCACTTGTGTTTTTTGAAGTATGTTTGAGATTTTCCATTACAAAAAGTTTAAAGAAATTGTAGGAATAAAGTTATCCCCCTCATTGCCAAGAGAATTTCCTTCCTGTCTTCATTCAGGGAGTTATATATGGGCTACAATTTCAGTCCATGTATGTATATTCCTATGCAGTTGTGAAAGCCCAGGCAATATTAAGATTCCAGTAAGGTTTGTCTTTCCAATTCTTAAGCTCTCCCTTTGTTTTTTTGGCGTGTGACTTTGAGTTTTCTGATTTCCTTTCTCAATAATCTGCTCTAGGGAAAAGATGTATGTGCGTGGGATTAACCATTGACACTTTGTTTTGAGTTAAGTTCCTGTGATACATCTGCAAGGTAACTTTCCATTTTATTTCTAACTACCAAGTAAAAGTATTAGGGGGATTTAGTTGTCAATAAGCAAGAGAGCAAACATGTGGAAAAGTTTCAAATAAGTTGGTATGTTTGATCCCTTGTCTTTATACCAAGTAAGTGGTGGTTGTGTACCAGTCACCAGAGGGATGAACTGTCCTGGTCAGTTTTGCTCTTCTCCTTGTTTTTTCTGGTCTTAGACTTTGATGTAGTAAGTAGCCTGTGACATGGCCTGTGTGTAGACATATGGGGAACTTATTCAGCCATACTCCATATAAACAATGCTAAAGAAGCTGAAGAGGCCAATGGACTATAAATTAGAGTAATTGGGTTCTAGATCCTGTTCTGTCAAACTAGTATGAGATTTGTGCCAAGCTGTATTCCATTTTTAAGCCTTAGTTTTCTCATGAGTAAATAAGCATATAGGGCTGAATCAGTGGCTTTCAATCTTGGAGGCACACTACAATCCATTTAAAAATGTTAATGTCTGAGTTTTATCCCTGGGTATTCTTTTTTCTTAATCTTTTTTCTTTTTTCATCTTAATTATATTTTAGACAGGGGGATGGGAAGTAGAGAGGGAGGGAGAAGAGAAAAATCTCAAGCAGGCTCCATGCATGGAACCCAGTGTGGGGCTCAATCTCACAACCCTGAGATCATGACTGAGCTAAAATCAAGAGTTGGATGCTTAACTGACTCAGCCACCCGGACACCTCTATTCCTGGACATTCTGACTTTATTTGTGTGAGGTGAACTTTGGTTATCAGTATTTTGCCAAAGCTCCTCAGGTGATTCAGATATGCAGCCAGTGCCGAGAACTGCTAGATATGATGATCCCTAACGTCTTGTCCATGGAGTCAGTGTATCATAGACGTTTAAGTACATGAGCACTGCAGTTAGATGGAGTTGATTTTGGATTTCAACCCTCCCACTTCCAGGCTATAGAAGCGTGGGCAAGTTTTAACTTTAAGTTCAGTTTCCTCATCTTTACAATAAAGATATTCTTGCCTTATTGTTTTTTATAAAGATTAGCTATGATAATAATGGATATGAAGTAATTAGCTCAGGACTTTGCACATAGTAGGCATTTAACAAATGATGATAAAGATTACTATGATGAAGGTGATTACCTCCCCCTCCTCTCTCTCTCTCTCTCTCTCTCTCACACACACACACACACACACACACACACACACACACACACAATTCCTGCTTGAGTGTAGTATTGGGCCAAGGATAGAAAGTAGAATAACAGACCAAAATAAAGGACCAGAAACAGCCCTGCTGCATATCACTGTACTTGGTATATCTAACAAGTGCAATTGGTATTGCCAGGGACTGTAAAGAAAATGATGCTAGACCAGTCATGGTGAAAATAAACAAACAGTCATTGGTGGAAAAAATTGGTGATTTTTATGTTTCCCTGTGTGCTTAAGTTTAGAGAGAAAAAACACAGAGGCAAAGCTTTGAGGATTCCTGGGAAAATTCATTTTTCCAAGCCTCTTATATCCAATGAATCCCATGAATTTCCTGCAATCTCATTTCCAACCCCTACACTCCTTTCTCTAAATAAGAAGGTTTTCTTCACATATAGTAAAGGCCCAGATTTGGAGTAGGGCAAGGAAATTATTATTGACCAAGTCATGCAGCTCTGTCTCTCATCTAAATGAAGTAGTTATACCTTTAACTCTTAAATCTATTAATCTGAGAAATATCACCTCTCCAGAAATTAAGATAAAATGTCAGCAACTAAGTATCAAGAAAACTCAATTTCTGTGTTTGATATGAGAAGGGCAAGTCATGAACATAAGCAATATAATTAATTTTATTTTCTGTTTTCGTGACTATATCATTCATTTCAGTTTGAGTAAACAAAGATTTGCCTTTTGTTGTTCAGGGTCATAGTCGTACTTAGCATTTTGACTTGGTAACATTAAAATTTTTCAATTGCTGTGAACAGCAGACCCAGACCACAGAATCTGAAATGCTCTGAGGAAAAATCTCAAAATCCATGTAGATTATAAATGTACCAAATGTGAGAACAGAGAGAAGAAAGAGAAAATGCTGGAGTTTTCATTACTTCTGCACTAACTTATAAAGGCCAGTGGACATTCCATAAGTATTTTCTTAGAGACTGAATCTTCCAGTACCAATCATATGGCTCCCATAAGCCTCATGTTCCACCCAAGGTTCTTCCATTGGGGGAAACTTCTTGGAGACTCTTCACACTCTCACATACTCTTCACCTTGAAACAGACAGAAACTTACTTTGGGGATGGGTTTGCAAATAGGAACTTAGCTCACTATATACTGGATGTCACAATATGGCCTCTGCCCTTCTTGTTCCTCTCTTTCAGAGCCAAACTGTACCAAGAACACATAGATGCTCAGCTTTGCTGAACATGGGGAATCTCCTTGTGTTATTGAGGGCTGAGATATTGTAGGACCGTGTGACTGCTGTATGACTATGCCTGTCTAATTCACAGAGGGACTATGACCATCCAGAAGCTTCTTTCTACTACCACCTTTATCAGTAGTAAAGGCTTACCTTTTGATCTCTAATTGCTTGTCACCTATCTATTTGTTAAAATGTTCCAGTTGGTTCTAAACTCAAAAGGATAAAGGGGATAATTTGTTTGCCCCCCCCCCAATTTTTGACACAGTGTAATGGGGGAGGAACATGAGATCAAGCAGTGATCTTTCTGCTTGGAAAGAAGGAGCAGTGCAGCTCTGGGGAGGCTGTGGGTGGGAGTGAAGTCAGAAAAAATTAAAGAGGAAAATCCATGTTATTTTACAATGGCTTATTGAAGGAAATAATAGTAACAGAAAAATCAATAAAGCACATGATGCAGAATAAAAAGCAATGAAGTCTGGGGTAAAGGCAGGCACTATTGTATTCAACAGAAGGAATCATGGGACTAATAACAATTATGTGCTTTTTATTATAAAAACAAATAAAATGTTTCCAATTGAAGCCACTGATCCCAATAACTTAGAGTGCCTGAGAATCATAATAAGCATTCGGAGTCTTTTTTTGAAAGTCAGCTCAATGCTTACGGTATATTATCAATATAAGTAAAGTGATATCTGCTGGGAAAAGAAGTCGCTCTAGAATTATAATGCCAATTATGTCTCTGAAAACATGTAGGCAATGTTCTCTCAGGAGCATTTCTGAAAGAAGGATTTTTATTTTATTTCTAGAGAGTTCAAATCAGGACATTGGACAGAGCTTCCCCCCTTCCTACCCTACAGCCACCCCCAGGGCTAAAAGGGAGTAACTTAAGAACTTCATCAGTAGTATTGTATGGTAGGAAAATACAGAGCCATTATTTGTGCATAGTACAAATCTTAGCTCATTCCTCCTGCACCAAACCTGTAGTCCCTAGAGAGGGCTTTGAGAAGGCCTCTGAGAAGGAGCTATGTTATGTTGCTTTCTGCCAACCACTCTTGGCTAATGTTACCTTTTTTTTAATGTCCTGGGAAAAGGGTACATTTTTTGGGACAGAACATTGTCCCCGTTGGACTTTTGGCCCATCAGTCTGTCCATCCACATCTCTTAATTGGCCTGAATTCCTTGATTATATTGGACATAGTAAGCCTCTCTTTCTGGTTGGTTGTGTAACAACAGTTTATGCCTTGGGTATCTTTCTTCAGACAAGACAGACGTCCAATGCAAGGTGGAAATTGTCTTGCTTTGATTTTCCAGCTTGAAGGGTGTGTCTCATGTGATCTGACCCCACCATAAAGCACAATGTGCTGGAAGAGTTCTAAACCCTTTGTTATTTGTCAAAGAGCAGGAATCAAGGTCTTAGAGGATGTATGTGGCAGGGGTTGGGGGTGTGGGGATGGGTGTCATTTCGTGGAGATTACAGTGAAAGATCATGGCTTTGAAGGCGATAGAGCCTGGTAGCATCAAGGTGCCAGGAGGGGAAGGGGCACTCTTTGGAATTTTCTCTACCTCTTATATCCTCCCTGAAATGGTCCTTTCGTTACTTTCTTCCTGGTGGATTCTTACTGATTCTCTAAGGCCCAAATTAAATATTATCTCTTCTGGAGACTCATCTTCTTGCTTCTTTCTCCTCTGTTTTTCTGCACACCCCCCCGCCCCACTTTGTTCTCTTTCTCCAGTGGGGTAGATGCAGTACCTCCATCTTTGGGGCTGTGGTAGTCATGTTCACACCTCCTTATGCTGAAACATGGCTCACACTGAATTAAAGGATTTGGGGCACCTGTTGGACATCCCCTCAGAGTGTGAGAGCCTTGAGGACAGAGCTCATATCTTTCTTCTCTTTGTATTCTTAGAGATTATTAGGACCCCAGTAAATATTCAGTACAGGTAGGAACAAGTGAACTGATGAATGTATGAATGAATATATGAACAAATGAACAATATGTTACCTTCAGTTATCCATGTAATCACTGCTATCTAATTAGATGTTTAGCAAGTAATTCCTCAGAATAATTTACAGGAAACTACCTCTGGCAACTTCCCCACATGCCCATAGCAGAATCTTGGGAATCATCTTATTCCTCTTTCCCATCTTATATCCTCCTGTTTATCCTACTCCCACTTACCCTACATCAGTGTCTTCCATACCTACTACTCTGTCCTCCTGGTATTCTACATGACAGCATCACTGTACTTGTCCACATCTCATTCCGGCATCTTCCCACCACCACCACTCAAATGGCCGTTGTATACCAAGAGTGAAATGGATGCATTTACAGAGATAACTTTAGAATGCTTTTGCTAACTGTTAGAAGCACATAGTGTATGACAATAAGTTAAAATAATCTGAGATGTTAGAGATGTTAATGTAATAAATTGGAAAGAGATGTGCATGCAGGCCCCTTATCATTCATGATAACAGCAGAAACTCAAAAGCAGACTCCCCTGTGTAAATGAGGAGAGTGTTTTACAAGATTAAAATGTTCCAAGCACATTCAGCTCTGACAGTAGCATTAAACAATTTCCCACAAGGAGTGGAAATAAAACCAGATCTAATAACAAGAACCCATACGTGGCTACACGATGAGAAGATGAAAGATGAAAACATTGCAGGAAAGATGGCCCAAAAATCAGTGGAGCCAGGTGATTCACAAAATCATCCATGGGTGTAAATTTCTGCCTGGCTCTTGAATAACACAAATATCTCTTTTTAACCTGTTTTAGCTTAGGTCTCCCCCTGGCCTTTCTGTTTCTATTTCTTACAGGAAGCATATAACCTATTACCAACTCTTGGTAATATGTGACATTTTTAACTTGAGCTCCTGAAGCTGAGTCCTGGGAGCTAATGGGTAAGACATTTTTCTTCACATTCTCCTGTGAAAGTATTCTTGGTATTTATCTCATTTCCTATGTCTTAGAGCTCACTAAATTGCTGAATTTCAGTAGAGATACAAATTCACTTACAAATTTGGCAGTGATTAATCCTGATACTTTCTGCAAGGGGAAAATGAAACTTATTTCTGCAGAACAGACTTTTCCAGAAGAGTTCAACTTCTAGAACCTCTTGTGGGTAATCTAATTAGGCTTGGAAGATTGTATGAAGCTCATTTGGAAAGAACAAAAGGGGCACAGAGGCCTAAAATTTGCTGTTTTTTATTTACCTGTAACACACTCTATTTCAGAAAGATCTTAAGCCAGTGCCAGCTCTAGGGACTGCATCAGTATTTTTGACATATAAATAGAATCAATATAAATCACTGATTTGATCCTGTTAAAAGAGAAATTCAGAGTAAATTTAAAGGTCAAATTGGTTTTGTTCAATGATTCATGAATTGGGCAGTGTCCCATCTAGAGAAGAGAAAAGTGCTCTGAATAGATGAACAAAATGGGGGATTTCTCTACAGACAGGGGCAGAGACAAGGAAAGAGCGGATTACCTCATCCTTCTTTAGGGGACCAATGTGGTGTGTCACGTGGATTACCTCACAAGTGCTGGCCATGAAATTCCAGACTTACTGGGACTCCTTGGAGAGGTTGCAACTGCAATTCGATTACATATTAAGTCTTGGTTTTCTGAAGTGGGGCTCAGCACTGATGGCACCCTTTTGGGCCTATTGTCTCTTTTTTTCAATGATACATTTTCAACAAGTTTTCCTAAAGTTCAGTGGTCCCACACTTTCTCCTATATTTTGCAATTCTAGTTTAGTCCTTTTCATGTTTGGCAATCCTCCTTGTCAATATGTCTGGTCTTTTAAATATCGATTTATATTTTTCAAGAGCTAGAAGACATGATACTCACCAAATGGTAGTTTGAATGGAAACCATGATACCCACACTTCTAATAATTATACCCTGGGCTCATCACAGAAAAATCCCCAAAGCCAAAGCATAGAAGAAGGAATGAGAACCTTCTCCAGTCAGTCTTCTCTAGTAGAGGATTTTATGGATTTCCCTGAGACAACACTTGAATACACCATTAGAAACTCCAGACTTTGAACAGTGTAGGATACATGACAGAAGAGCATCATCTTTACTTTATTGGATTAATCCAAATTGGTGCAGTGATGATAGCCCTCAACTGAGAAACAATTAAAATAGAATTGTAATCTCAAGAATTATCCTAAAAGGCATACATATGGAAAGCCTAGTGTGAATATGCATGTATGATGCTCGGATAGAATGCCAAAATTTGATTCTTCTCTTCTTTTGAAGTTGTTCTATTAAAAATATTCATCAAAATGTTCCCTTTGCTCAAAGGAACTGGAACTGTGATTTCAGAAGAAAACATCTTACCTGGAACATTATATATGCAACCAGAAGAAAAATAAATATACAAATATACTTCTTCCTCAGTAACAGAACATCTCCATTTTACCCTTACAGCTGGAAAGTATAGCTAGAGTCCAGAGGCAAAAGTTGCTATTGTTGAACTTTAGTAATAGTATTATCTGATTCTGGGGCACCTGCAGTAGGTTCCAGAAAAGAGAGTGCCCGCCTTCAGTATGCTTGATTTAACCCTGCTCTAGATGGGTGAATTTATTTTTTTTTTGAAAAGATTTATTTATTTATTTATTTGACAGACAGAGATCACAAGTAGGCAGAGAGGCAGGCAGAGAGAAAGAGGAGGAAGCAGGCTCCCCACTGAGCAGAGAGCCCGATGTGGGGCTTGATCCCAGGACCCTGGGATCACGACTTGAGCTGAAGAGAGAGGCTTTAACCCACTGAGCCACTCACGTGCCCCTATATGGGTGAATTTAATCAGTACCCTTCCCATTCTCCCCAGAGACACCAATCCACTAAAATGAAGGGAAGAGAAGAAACCCTGGATTTAAAAAAAAAAAAATCATTCTGAAAAGTCAGAGATCTCTAAAACTGAAGGAAATATTAAATAGTTTTAGTTTTTACCAGAAGACATCAGTCTTTTGTTAATTGTGTAATTAGGGAAGGGACAGAGAGGGACACAACAGACTTATAATATAAAGAGCTTCAAATCCTTGAGCTTCAAAACCAAGCCAACATGTGAGAGGTGCCTTATAAAACCCTCACTCCTAAATGTGGAGGTAATGTGGGAGTCACAGGTCCAGAGACATTCTGCTCTACCACAGCTGATAAACCCAGATATCCCTCCAAGAAAGATCACTTCCCAGAGGTCCAACAGAGACCTGGTGGCACCTACTTACAGAGGTTGGTAAGGGCCAAGTGTTCGTAGCCCATCTCCTCCTCCATAAACAATGCAGGGTGTTTTATGTTCGCAGCGGAGTAATGACGCTAAGAGACTGAATGATTAAATGCCAGTCTGCCAGCCAGAGTACATTTGTTTTCTGCTTGAAAAAGCCACTTTCATTTTGTATGACAGCTTTCTTAACTGCAACATAGCTCAGAAAATGACAGAGAGCGAATGAGAATAAGTGATTGTAAACTGGCAAACAACTATTTGCTACTATTTGAACTACCATTAAACTGTTCATTCAATTTCTAGTCAGAAGCCATCACTCAGCTGTGGAACTGGAATGTAAGCATTATTTATTTGGTGGCATTACAATGCCATCTAATCTTGGGGAAAATCTTTTAGACAAAAATCAGAATATCCAAAAATTGCCTTGACATTCAGTGGCAAAATATAATGCTTAAGCATGGCTTCTTTTCTGTACTCTTTTTCTCATTGTTATTACTAAAACACTTGAATTCCATTCTCATTCCAATGTTATACCCACAATAATATGCTTTTTCTTACTAGCTGTCTGTCCTGGCTAGGTATTGTTAGTACCAGGCAGAGCTGCCGTTGTACAAGCTACCCCTGGGTTAGACTTAGCTTACATGTTGTATATTAATTTTCTTTGGGAATGTGCCTTTCAGAGCTTGCATTTCCCCAAAGATAGATTTGCCCTGCATTGAATTACCAGAAATTACAAAAACAATTAAATCTGTTACTAGGTACTCTGCATATTTGATCTTATTAAACTTAAGCTTTTTGTTACAGATGGTTTGCCTCTGTTACAGACAAGAAAGCTAAGATTTATCTAGGTTAAGTGATTTTTTAATTTTTTAAAAAGATTTCATTTAATTATTTATTTGAGAGAGAGAGAGAGCAAAAGCAGGAGGTGGAGCAGAAGGAGATGGAGAAGTAACTTTCCACTGAGCACGGAGCCCCATGAGGGTCTTGATCCCAGGTATCAAGATCCTGGGATCGTGACCTGAGCCACAACAGATGCTTAACCTACTGAGGCAACTATAGGCCCTTAGGTTAAGTGATTGACAAAGAGGTAGAATTTGACCTCAAGTCTGACAGAACCTAAGCCCACCCTACCACAGTGTGCTTCTCAAAGGAAGTTCCTCATGGTATGACCTTATTGCACAGAAAGGGAAGAAATTTAAATATGGAAAGGAGTTAGTGTTTGCAGTAAATTTGAAGTAAGGGGCAAATAATTTGGGGGCAAGTATTCCAGAGTTAGTGTCATCTGAGAGTGAATTTTTCACTTGTGAATACTGGAAGATTATGTCCTTAATTTGAGGATACGAACAACACTGAAAGCACCTTTTAGAGCATCTTCCACTGCCTCTCACAGGTCTGGAATCACAAGTGTTTCTTTTAGTTTGCTTGCTTCCTTATTTGTTTGCTTATCTTCAATGTTAACTATTTTCCCTAGCTTCTTATTCTCTTAAAGTATATTTGGTGTTTGATGACAAACCAAATTAATGTGGAGTCAAGTGTAGTGTGAATGAATAGATCAAGTTATCCACTATCATTTTGTCTCTAAAAAGAACTGATCAGATTGTACATGGGTGTGAGTTAGTGTATGTCATAAAATAAAATGTTTGAATATTTATAACATTGTCATGATAGGTTTTTCAAGGGTGTTAGAAGGAAAAAAAGTTTTCTGGAGGCTATTTTAGTAGAATGTATTAAGAGCTCTAAAATTTTCTAGGTTTTGGCACAATACTTCCATTTCTAGAAAGTTGTACTAAAGAAATAAAGATCTATGCTAAGATTTTTCTTTCCAGGACATTCATCAATGTATTATTTAAAAGATAAAATGTAAGAATATATCTAACATTGGAAATTAGTCATATTACTACAAAACTGTAAGGTAGAATTTTGTGCCCTCATTTAAAACAATATGGAATAATATTTAATGCTTTAATAATTAACATACTGACAAATTGAAATATATTAGAACATACTTTATGATATGAATATTCTTTATATATATGATGTACATATTTATTGAATACACTCCAAAAAGAAACCATGATTTTTAATTTTGTGTATGCATGTTTTTCTCTTCAAATTACCTGTAGTACATAGTATTAATTTTATAATGAGAATATTTAAAAATCTATGAAAAGTGCTTTAGTCTATACTCATACTTTATAAACTGGTTTAACTAATGAAAACTCAATATAGTCCCTTTCAAAAATACAGCCTTCATAGACGAGGAGGAAATATTGGCAAAAGATACATCTGATAAAGGACTGTTATCCAAAAGGTGCAAAGAATTCTTAAAACTCAAGAAACAAGGGATGCCTGGTGACTCAGTGGGTTAAAGCCTCTGCCTTCAGCTCAGGTCATGATCCCAGGGTCCTGGGATTGAGCCCCACATCAAGCTTTCTGCTCAGTGGGGAGCCTCCTTCCCCTTTTCTCTCTGCCTGCCTCTCTGACTACTTGTGATCTCTCTCTGTGTGTGAAATAAATAAATCTTAAAAAAAAAACCCTCAAGAAACAAAACAAAAACAACCCATTTAAAAAATGAGCAAAAGACCCGAACAGACATTTCACCAGAAATATACAGAGATGGCAAGTAAGCATATGAAAATAGGTTCTGTACCATGTGTCATTAGGGAATTACAGATTTAAAACAAGGTTGAGATACCACTAACCACTTATTAGAATCGCCAAAATCTAAAGTACTGACAACACCAAGAACTGATGGGGTTGTGGAACAATAGGAACTCTCATTCAGTGCTGATAGGAACATA
Source organism: Meles meles (assembly GCF_922984935.1). Lineage (NCBI taxonomy): Eukaryota > Metazoa > Chordata > Mammalia > Carnivora > Mustelidae > Meles > Meles meles. The sequence continues at coordinate 73,595,766 of NC_060077.1, forward strand.
AAATGCTACAATTACTTTGGAAGACAGTCTGGCAGTTTTTTAGTAAAACTAAACATACTCATGCCATGCAATACAGAAGTTACTCTTCTTGGTATTTACCCAAGTGAAGTGAAAAATATTTCCACATGAAAACCTGCATACAGGTGTTTATCACAGCTTTATTCACAATTGCCCAAACTTGAAAACAACAAAGATGTCCCTGAGTAAGTATCTCAAGAAAATGTGATACATCCAAGCAATTCAGCACTAAAAAGAAATGAGCTGTCAAGCCATGAAAAGACATGAAGGAAAGGCATAATACTAATTGAAAGAAGCCAATCTGAAAAGCCTTCATAGTGTGTGATTTCACCTGTGTGACATTCTGGAAAAAGATACAGTGGATACAGTGAAAAGATTAGTGGTTGCCAGTGGTTCAAGGGGAAGGACAGATGAATAACAGCACATGGGGATTTTTAAGACTGTTATTATTCTGCATGATACTACCATGTTGGATTCACACCATTGTAGTTTCTCAAAACCCCCAGAATGTACAACACCAAGAATGAATCCTCATGTCAGCTATGACTTTGGGTTCAATGATTTGTCATTGTAGGTTTGACTGTAACAAATGTACCATTGTGGTGTTGATAATGGGGGAGGTTGTACATGTGTAGGGACAAGGGTACATGAGAACTCCCTGTGTTTTCTGCTCAGTTTTACTCTGAACCAAAGAACGCTCTAAAAATTAACTTTATTCATACAAAAATACAACCTTAAACGTTCTATCTGTAGGAACACACAGTTAAAAAGGAAAGAGTACTGTTAATCCTCTGAAGAGAGTTAGCTGAAGGAATCTTTGAAAAATCTCCAGATGGACTTGGGGGGAAATCCGAGTTTACCGCAGAGGTTGGCAAACATGTCCTGTAAAGGACCACACAGTAAATATTCCTGGCTTTGCCTGCCATGCAGTTTCTGACACAACTGCTCAACTTAGAGTGTGGAAGCAGCCCTAGGCAGTAGGTAAAAAAACACGTGTGACTGTGTTCCCATAAATCTGATTTTCCCACTTTGCTAACTTTTGATTTAAAGCAAAAAAAAGGGGGTATAGTGTGGTAAGCACGAGGCTCTGAAGGGGAGTGAGGAGCTCTACTAAATGTGGGGTTGACAGAGAGCTAGAAGAAAAGATGAAGAAAGCAGAGCTGTCTGGCTTGGAAATGGAACAGTACTTCTCTGGAGCCTCTCAGTTCTCTCCACAGTTCTCTTAGGTTCTGAGAAATTGCAAAGAAGTGTGAGTTTTCTCCAATAGTACCTGCAGAAGTTTTTTTTTTTTTTTTTCTGGGAACTAGCTAGTCCTGCCAAGAAAAAAGAAGGGGGGTTGAAAATTCATAAAAAGTAGCAGAACTATTCTTTCACTCCCAGTCTTCTCAGAAGGCAAGGTTGCATGAGAATGATAAAGAAGATATCTACTCAATCACTAACTTCCCAGAAATCAGCCACCTCAGTTTCTTTCACAGGAAGAAGGTTTATAAGTAGACTGTGCTCTCTCTTGAGAAATCATTACCAAATAATAGCACTTTCTTTTACTGGGGAATTCCAGGAGATGGACCATAGTCATGCTAAAGCAAAAGAAGAACATACTTAAAATGAAAACTAAGATGCATCATGTGGCAGCATTATGTAAATTTTGTTCTTCCTGGACTGAAATTGACCTGGTGGTCAGTGGTCCCTTTCCAATTCATATTTCCCAACTCCTTACAATCACACATAAGCAAGTTATCCTTTGACTGCATTCCTCAAAAGTGGACATGAAAATGAAGTATATCCTCAGCTATGTTTTTGAAGTTTATTTTTCTAGTTAACCAACATATATACTGAAAAAGATAAACATTGGAACGAAAAAATACAAAAGAAAAACTCATGTATGCTGCATTGTACACAAATATCCAAAGAAAAAGTCAGAATCCAACCATTAAATATAATTTGAAGTATCCAAATGTGTTTATTGAAGCAAAACCAGAATGAGAATCAGAGATAAAGATTTATCTAAATATCTTAGAGTACTTCTATATTGTTACTTGTGATGACTCTCCCATATAAATAAGAAATCAAAAGAAAGTAGTATTCAACTATTACAGCCATTTCTGGTCATGTGTCCTCAATCAAGAACATCTTCATGTCAGGGAATGCACGGATGAGCTCTATTTTCCTCATGTCCTGGCATAGATTTTATTTTGGGATCAGTGGACTTTAGCCATACAGTTCTATTTTCAGAGTTCCACCTGCCTAGCTAGCTAACCTTGATTTGTAGAATCAAGAGAGAAGAATATCTCTATGGTAATATACTTGCTTATTCAATTTCAAGAGAGTGGCAAATATTGGCAATTTTTTTAGTACTTTGAAAAGTACACAGAGCTTCAACATCCTATCTCACAATTAATATAGACCTACAACCTCTCCATGGGATTTTACTCAGCTTTTTCATTTCCTTAATTTACTGAGCACCTACTACATGTCAGGGATCGTACTGGGTATATACTGATGCATAAAACAGCTTCCACTTTGAGACCCTTAGCTCTCCCTATGAGAACCATGGTCCTGCCCCATTAGGTTGATAATGTTGCTGTGCACAGCAAGAAACAAGGGAGAAATGATCCCTTACTGTACCCATTATTTGTGACAGTCCAAACCGTGACCTACTGTAGTCCCATTTCTATGGGTAGGTGAAATATAATGTTAAAGAAGAAATTTAATTTCATGAAAGTGTTTCCATCCTGCACTCTGGTAATTTTTTTTTTAAATAAGACTAGAATAGAACCCAAAAGGAGCTCATGATTTAAAAATAAAATGAAGAATACAGCTCCATTAATGTTTTATATATATATATATATATATATAAAATACATACATGTAGACATAATATGTATACACATATAACTATATATGGAGATATTAATGTTTTATATATAACAGGCAATATAAATTTATATATATTAATATAAGTGTATAATTTTATACTTACATAGAGAGATTAATGAAATGGTGAAAATATTGATGATTATTTCAAGGTTGTGGAACTTCAGATGACCTTTTCTCTCCTATAGTTTTTCTGTGTTTTTAGAATATTTCATAATCAGCATGTGTTATTTATATAATTCTGTGAAAGCAAAGCTGTTTTCATTGTGGGGTGAGGGGAAGACCTATGCAACACTAAATACCTGAGTTCCAGATTCTCACCAAAGAATATAAACTCAAATTAATTGCCACTAGACTTTTTCAAGTACTCAGTCAAGAGAAACAGTGTTTAGGACGAATCATTTGAATATACATGCAATTTATTCATTTCTGAGGTCTTGTTTGCAGCCCTGGAATCAGCCACACCATCCTGGAGCTGTGTCCTGGGATTATTTTGTCTTATTTTCATCTCTCCCAGGCGCACACCTCCACCATTGGCATTTTGACATTGTCTTAAATGAAACAAACAAAATCTCCCAAAAAACTCAACTCGCTGAAAGTCTAGTATAGAAAGACACGTAAAAGAACCTCCCGTTACACAAAAATAGAAAAAAAGCTTTCTTCTCATAGAATTTGGTATGTTTCATGAGCTATGAGAATTTTGACATTTATATCATTTTCTATTTTGCTCTGCCTAACAGGAATCTTTTAGTATGGATTTTGTAACCCAACTTCAATCACTACTAACTAAAGTTTTCCAACCCTTTTTAAAATTCATTATTGCCTCCCTAAGGACCTTTTAAAAGTATATTTTTTCTTTTCTTTTTTTTTTAAGATTTTATTCATTTATTTAACAGAGAGAGAGATCACAAGTAGGCAGAGAGAGGGGTGAAGCAGGCTCCCGGCTGAGCAGAGAGCCTGATGCTGATGCCGGGCTTGATCCCAGGACCCTGAGATCATGACCTGAGCCGAAGGCAGAGGCTTAACCCACTGAGCCATCAGGTGCTCATATTTTTTCTAATCATCCAGTTATGCCCCCTCCCATGGAACTTTAGTACCACATATATACTGTGTATATGTTTGTCATATATATATAGATACATATATATATATATATACACTTTGTATAGAAAAAGAGTAAACTTTTTTTTACCCTGCCTCCAAGAATTCTATTGAGAATACATTCTATAGAGTAACCAATAGCCTTATATTAACATTCCTGTCTTAACTTGCCATTATATTTAATTTTCCTTGGTTCTTTCCACATATCTATAACCAGAATCACACATATAGCTACATAATCAAATGTATTTGTTGAATGCGTTTTCATAACCTCAAACCCAGATAATTTAATGTATTATTACATGTAAAATGAGAGACTGTAATCAGTGCTATTCCCTACCATTGGCAAACTTTGCACTGGAAACAAAGATGTTCTTTAGGGACTAAGTTTTAGTCATGCTTATCATGCTAAAACGTCGGTGGAATGTGTTGGTATGACCTGGGGAAAGAAAACATAGAATCCATCGTGAGTATGCTTGTGCATTGGAAAAAAAAATCTATCAATGATAAATGCAGGATGGAAGAAAACATTATAAACCAGAGTATTATTAGCAGATTTTTCAGTTCCAGGTAATTCTTTTTTAAATGTACACATTTCCTCTGTGTATGTTCCTATTTACCAAGGTCTTCATATCTTTTTTGAGGTCTCTTCTATTCCTCATTCTTAATATTTTCATTACTCTTTTCTGGACCCTTTTGATCTCATCTATCCTGAAGGGATACAACGTAAACTAAAAATTCTTTCACAAATAAAAAGGAATGCCATGTTACAAAACCTATTTCCTGTTTTGATGCACCCGGACATACACGGTACTAAGTAGTCTTCAGGACTGATGTGCACATTCATTTCAAGGCCCAAGTGAACAGTGCCAACCTTGTTGAAGTTATTTAAATGTAAGTTTTTGATGTGGATTGCTACTGGAACTACATCTCCAAAGTATAGTAATAAATGGGTTCTAGATACACGGGCGGGTCCAGGTGCACTTAGGGGGCTCAGTCAGTTAGCAGCTCAGTCACTCTTGACTTCAGCTCAGGTCATGATCTGAGGGTCCTGAAATGGAGCCTGTGTCAGACTTTCCTTGCTCAGTGGAGTGTCTGCTTCAGGCTTCTCTCTCTCCCTCTGCCCTTTCCCCCATTTGCTCACTCTCTGTCTAAAATAAATAAATCTTAAACATACATGGACAAATCCAGATGGCTTTCCAAAGCAGGACAATATTGCTTATTCAAGCAAATGAACCCACCAAAATAAAACAATTGGGCAGTAATTGTTTTACAAGAGTCAGCTATTTTCAGATTTTTGAGTTAAAAAGAAAAATTTGTCAAGATGGACCTAATTAATTGCAAATTTCAAGAAAGATATATGTATTAGTAGAGACCAATGCAACATCATGAGGATAGGGATGCTTGAGAAAAGTTGTGTTTATTGAAAGAAAATCAAGGAAATTGCCCTGTAGTTTGTATCTTAATGCCTTTCTTTCCTAAATGACTATAAAAGAAAAAAATTGAACTATTTCAATTTATCTCATAGTCACATAACTTCATGAAACCGTGTGAAATGCTCCTGGAAATAAATTAGGGAAAACTGGAGGGCAAGTTTTAGAAGAAGCTCTCACCCATATTTGCAAAGATTATAATGCTATTGCGTATCAGTTAGGATTATTTAGGTGATGAGTTAGGCTAAAAGTAAACACACACACACACACACACACACACACACACACACACACACACACCCAAAAGCCCATACAAAACAAAAGAACAAAAACATTCATTTAATTCAATTTACTGAGCCTCTTTGAGGGGCCAAGCACTCATTTAGGTACTTGGGATACATCAATTTTCCATATAAAGATTCCTGCCATCATAGAGTTTATATCCTAGCAGTGGAAGAGGCAGGCAATAAATAATACCCAAATAAAATAAATTATAGAGTATGTTACAAAGCTGTCAGCTCAATGGACAGAATGGAAATGTAGAATGGATGAGGAGCGTCTTTAGCACTGGCATGGTGGGGGGTGGGGGTGTAAGGCTGGTTCACTATTTTAAATAAGGTGGTCAGGAGTAGTTAGTAGTCATGGCGATAGTGGTCAGTAGGCCTCACTGACTGGGGGAACTTTGAGCAAAGTCTTTATAGGAGGTGAATAAAGAAACTGTGAAGATATTGGGAATGTTGGGTTTTAGGTCAAAGAATAATCAGTGCAAGGAGTCCTAAAGTTCAGTCACCTCTGGGGTGTTCAAAGAACTGCCAGGGGGCCCGTGTGGCAGCAGTGGAGGGAAGCTTGAAGACCGAAGTGGAGAGGTTACCAGGGACCAGCACATGACAGGTCCTGGAAGCCGGTGAAAGAATCCTGGGCTTTTAATATGACTGAGAAGAAGGACTTTGGGAGGACTTTAAGCAAGGAGTACTACAATTTGTTCTGGATTTCATGTGTGAAAAGTAAATAGTGAGGAGGCAAAGTGGCTTAAATGTTAAGGAAATATAATTTACCTCACTGTATTTTCTGGGGCTGCCATAACATAGTACCAACCACTAGGTGGCTTTGAACAACAGAAATGTGTCCTCAACAGTTCAGGAGGTCGGAGGCCTGAAATTAGAGTGGCCTAGGGTAGGTTCCTAGTAGAGGCTCTACCCAAGAATTGGCACCACACCTCTCCTAGATTCTCCGGTCTGCAGGCAGTCCTCGGTATTTCTTGACTTGTGGATACATCACTCCAATCACTGTCTTCATTTTCACACCACCTTCTCCTCCGGGTCTTCTCATGGCCTTCCTCTCAGTATATTTCAAGCTTCCCTCTCCTTTTCTCTTAAATCAATTAGTAGTTGGATTGAGGACCCACCTTAAATCCAGACCGACCTCTCTGAATACCGTTGACTTAATTACGTCCTCAAAGAGCCTATTTCCAAAAAGGCTGCATTCACAAATACCGGGAGTTAGGACTTAGACAGTCCTTTTTAGGGGGTATAACTTAACCCATTTGCATGGATATTTTGTCTAGAAGAAGAATGAATGACTCCAGGGTTGGTTACTTTGGATTCTAGTTATCTTATCTATGTTATCTACAACTCCGATTCTTTCCATTCTTTCCTTAGTGTGCTGGTTTTGTACTCATTTTGTCTTCAGAGCTTCAAGTGGCAGCAATTTTGATTCAGACCCAGATACATCAAGTCTATAAGGAAGAAAGACAGCTCCTCCTTTGTGTCCCTCTGAACTCTATGGGGACAGGGATCTGTCTCTCTGACTCACTGCAGTCCCCCAGCACCTAGAGGAGTGGATCGAACATTGTGGTGTCAGCAGACATCAGTTAAACTAACTATTTGGCAAGGATTCCATCACATGTCCATGCCTGCACTGAAGCAACATTTATGGGAACAGAAGTGGGGACCTTGAGCCATCAACATCCCTAAGGCTTAGCTCCAGAGGGGCAGAAACCTGCTTCTGGACCAAAAATGATTCCAGTTAGAAGGGAGAAAAGGGGGTGTACAGGTTCTTTGTCAGTCACACCTCCAACTCTTGATGTCAGTTTGGGTCACGATCTCAATGTCATGAGATCAAGCTCCATGTCAGGCTCCATGCTCAACTTGGGATTCTCTCTCTCCCTCTCTCTACCACCTGGGGCCCCACTCGTGGACTTCCTCTCTCTATAAAAGAAAGAAAGGAAGGAAGGAAGGAAAAGAAAAAAGAACAGGACCGCGGGAATGGTTGTTGGATAAGCTATTTCAGTGTTTAAAAAAATGTGTGTCAAGTAAGTTTTGGTATATGCTGGATTGAATCTTTCCAGGTCTCTGACATATGAGTCAATGACACTTAAAAAGAAGGTGAAGTCTTACATACACGTGCCATTTCTTACAGGCTTTCCTCAGTGGCTCCCTGTTCGGATTTCAGACTGAACACGAATGCTTTTTACAGTCTTGCTTCTCATGACATTTTTTTTTTTTTTAATTTACTTATTTGGCAGACAGAGTTCACAAGTAGGCAGAGAAGCAGGAGAGAGAGAGAGGAGGAAGCAGGCTCCCTGCTGAGCAGACAGCCGATGTGGACTCTGGGATCATGACCTGAGCCATAGGCAGAGGCTTTAATCCACTGAGCCACGCAGGCGCCCCTTCCCTTTGTCATGCCATTAGCTTACACCATACCTTTATATACAAACCATTTTTACAATGGTATAATGTATCAATTTAATAAACTAGTAAAAAATTATTAAATAACTTGGAATAGACAGGCAATGCTGTTGAAAACATGGGATCAGCTCTCATGAGCAGACAAAAACTGAGACTACAGTGATTTTTTTTTTCATGAAATATTTTAGGAAAAAATAAATCCCCTCAAGTTTTTTCTAGGTTTTCTCTTATAAAAGATTACATAGTATAGTAATGTCATGAAATGAGAACATCTGTTTTCTTCAGAGTCCATCCCATTTTTTTTCAATATTCATGTTGAGATTAATTACAAAAGGACTGCTATAGAGGTGCCTGGGTAGCTCAGTCATTAAGCATCTGCTTTCAGCTCAGATTATGATCCCAGGTTCCTGAGATTGAGCCCCACATCAGGCTCCCTGCCCAAGGGGAACTTGGCTTCTCCCCTTTCCCTTTGCTCCCCCACCCATTTGTTTTCTCTCTTTCTCTTTCAAATAAATAAAATCTTAAAAAAAAATAACTGCTATAGAAAAGTTCTCAATATGTTCATACATGCCCCTTTATCAATGTCATTACAACATTAATTTTACATTATGTATTATGGACTGAGCTGGATTTATTCAAGCTCTTGAAAACTTGTAAAACAACAGCAAAACCAAACCAAAACAAAACAACAACAACAACAAAAAACAACTACCTATAGTCTCCATTGGATCCAAGGACTGCAGAGGGAAATGAAGTGTAAAATAATGCCTCTGTGTGGTTAGCAGGTCACCCTTTCAGGACTAGTGATTGTTCCACTTAGTGGGCAATTAAAAATGAAAGCGAAAAAGCTAAATACCCAGATACAAACCGATGTTTGTTTGAAACTTTCCAAACGAAGATGTTAAGATACCTCTTCTTCAGAATCTCCTTGAACATCAAATAGGATTCTGAAACTTGTTACATTCAGCACATCAGAATTTATGGATAAGTACTCACTGCTCTTAGATAGGAAAGTAACAAGGGCAGGAGGAGATACAACAAATATGTTCAGATCCAGATCACAGGGCTTGATGGCTTGTACCCCAGGCTTTTTTAGAGACTGACTTATTATTTCTTTGTAACTATCACAGTTAAAGAATTTATGTTGGAACTGTGCATTTCCTGAAGGATGACCAAATTAAGAGTTTCTTAATTAAAGAACGGGGGTGGAGGTGGGAACTAATAAAGTAGGAACAGGAAATGGTAGCCGTTGGAAACATACTGCGGATACCTGGGGAAACCGTTGTGAGGGCCAAACAGAACCCTCTGAATTTCTACAGAGCTTGTGGGCACCTGGGATTAACCCACACTGTTTGGTAAGGAACAGATGCTTCCAAAGAGTCTGTGACAAGCTGGAGAAAACAGCAGATTTAAAGGAGTTTTCATCCTGTTCTGTATGACAAACCATCAGAAGCAGCCCTCTGTGGAATGGATGATGCCACTATGTGGTGGGTGTAAGGCTCCCTGTCAGGACACATCCAGGGAGTAATTCTTCCTGATGGTGACCACGCCTGTGGAAGGATCTGGCATAAAAGTGCCATTATTTATATTGCTTCTGTCCCACCTGAATGACCAAGTATTTCAGTATGTTGTTTTGTTTGGCTGTTTTCCCTTTTTTTTTTCTTTTTTTTTTTTTTTTTTTGAACCAGTGGTTAAATTGTTTGGATGACAATGAATCACCTGTTTGGAACAAGTATTTACCAAACACCTGCCATATGGAAGGCTCTGTGATAATTGTTAGAGGAGAAATGAAGAAATAGACCAATGTTTCTCAAACATGTACTAAGCTCTTTCTATGAGCACAGCTCTGGGCTAGATGCTGGGCAGAAGGGGTGGATTGACATTATCTAAAGATGTGGTGCATACAGTTCAAGGATGTATAGTTTCAAGGTTAAGATAGCTAGCAAAGTTCTTTTCTTTGGTAAATGTTTTTGAGCATTGACCATGTGTCCCAAGGATTTCATGATGTAGCAATATGGTTTCTAATTATAGGACAAAGAGATGACTAGAGGACATCCTGGAAAATCTCAAAGGATAAGGTAGCAATTCAGGAAGTCATAAAAGAAGAGTAAGACTTCAACAGGAGGAATAGTATACCAGGCAGCAGGAAAGAACAGTGATGTGGAAATGCTAATGCATGGGTTAGGTTCAGACAGCAAAATGATGGATTTCAGCCAAAGATTGGGGATGTGAAGGGAAACAAAAATGAGATCACAGAAAACGTGGAGCTCAGATCCCAAGTAGTCTGACGTTAATTTTGGTGATGATAAAATATTAGGATTTTGGAAGAGGGTGGCAGTGGACATAGGTCGACATTTGAAAAACTAGTTTGAGGGGCGCCTGGGTGGCTCAGTGGGTTGAGCCGCTGCCTTCAGCTCGGGTCATGATCTCAGGGTCCTGGGATCGACTCCCGCATCTGCTCGGCGGCGAGCCTGCTTCCCTCTCTCTCTCTCTGCCTGCCTCTCTGTCTACTTGTGATCTCTCTCTGTCAAATAAATAAATAAAATTTAAAAAAAAAAGAAAAGAAAAACCAGTTTGATTGCTATATGTCAGGTCCATTAAAAGGGAGTGCATTTTAGAAGCGAGGAGATGAGTTTCAGTAAGTCAGTGTTTCATGTTGGAGCTAAGGAAGGCCCATGGTGGTGCCTATGGAAAACAGTGCCACTATAAAACAAAAAAGTGGATGGCAGAGATTTGTGCACATAATAATAAACAAAAAGGGCTGGCTGCTAAATTATTCAGTATTCACTTTAAGTGCAATAAGAGTTTTGGAAACAAATCAGTGGGACGGCTGATATATTTTTTAGCCCACTGATCTACAATTTTATATCTTAAAATGAGAATTCAGCAATGTAGCATTGTACTGGTAGAATGCATTCTCCACTGACCCAGCCCTGGTCCACCCAATTCAGTTCCCGCTATTCAGAGTTTGTTTCTCTTCTGTAGTAGTTTTCTAGATGGCTGGGTTTCCCTTTGGTCCTAACTAGCATGTCATGGGGCAGATAGGCCAGCGTCCTCAGTGTTGCTTGGCAAGAAAAGAGTGTAGACTGGTCGGGTTTTGAACATTTCTCCCACTTGACAGCAGCTAATGAGAGCACTAGGCTTGAACAGTGCAAAGAGCATTTCATGTGAAGTATAGTGGGGTGGCATTGATCTTGGTTATAGCCCATAAACAGTTTCTAGTCAACCATGTTGACTCCAGGTTCTGGCCTACCCCTATGCCTCCTCCTTGACTAGAGCCTTTGGAATTGGAGGTCCCTTGCTTCCTTTTTCCCATGCTCCTAATTTCACTACTTTTCCTGCTTCCACATGATGTTCCTGGTATCAAAAGCCCAGTTCTCTCTGTCTTCATAATTGCTACTCTGAGCACAATGGTAGGCATCCAAGCTGCCCGCTGGAGCTCAAAATATTAGCACTAAGGGAAATAGTTCCTCTCAAGGATCAAGAATATTCAGTCTTGAAAACCTAATAACTTTTCTTCTGGCTGGTTGTAGATGTGGGTTCCCTTTCTGCACCAGAATACTTTGAGTGACTCTAAAGCAACAACAAAAACAAACAAACAAAACCAATTTGAGTTTCATGTTAAAATAGATTTAACTCCCTCATCCAACTTTATTAGAGAGACTATTTTCATTGAGACTCACACATTATAAGGTGTTTTCATGCATGCTCTCTCTTTTGACACATGTCACAGCTCTGGAAGTCATCATTCCTTTTGCCCTTTGGGAAACTGAGATGGGGGAGGGCAACCTACTGGAAGTCATGTGACTGACAGTGACAAAATTGTCATGAGAATTTAAGGCTGATTCTCCAATTCTATCTGTTTAATGTGTTGACTATTGACCAAAACATTGAAAAAAATCTGCATATGCTATATGCCTTACCTTACATTTTTACATCTATTATTAGAGTACTATTTTTATATTCTGTTTTCTTCATTGACCAATTAAAGAGACTGGTAAAACTTCAGGGGACAATTTTTTATAGTAATTAATTCAGTGTATGATTTCCTCTGTCTTCATTCAACATTCACTTAGCCATATATTGTGTACTTCTGGTGTTGCAGGTACAATTCTTGATTTCAGGGATACAACATTGAAATGTCATGATTCTTTCCCTAGTGGCATTCAGTATCTGGAGAGGGCAACATCGATAACAAATTAAGCTGCAACATTTGTATTTAATGTCATCTATTTAGGATAAATTTGGGAATTTACCCTTCCTTTATACTTCAATTTACAACCCTTACAAAGTTTGGTCCACCTGAGTATTTACTGTCTTTCTGGTCTACCCCTCTCAAAATAATGGTTTTCATTACTGAACTCCTTCCGCTGTTTTGTAAGGTTAGTTGCCCCTGTCTTTACACCTGTACATACTCTGTGCAAAGGAAATAGGGGATCATTTCTTTCCCAAACCTCTTGAAGTCTTCTTTTGACGCGTTAGGCATTTTGCCTGGGCTCTCACTACAAGAGAATAGGGGGAAGGAAATAATTTGCTCTATTTGCCCTTGTGGGAGAAGCAGACACTGCCAGCTAGGAAGAAGGGGGTATGCTGAGGAAGAAAATCTATTGAGTAAATAACCAGCATAGTCTGCCACAGTAAACCATGATAAAATTATGATACTTAATTTCTGAATGCATTAATATGATTATTTCTCATTGATGGTGAGGTCTTGATATTATGTGTTAGAAATTGGAAAAGGATACAGTATTTAGAATACTCAGTTACCATGATAGTAGCCGTGTATAATAAATAAGATCTCTATTCTCCAAATAAAAAATTATTGCCTCTAATTCTCAGACCTTGGACAATTCATGTTTACCATTGTCGTTATTATAATCCTCATCATTACTGTCAGGCAGTCTCATCAAATAGCATTCATTTAGTTCTCTGCTTACACGAGATGCCGTGTTACCTTTTTGTTTTTCTCAAAAAATGTGGCAAATGTTGTTTTTGGAGAAATTGTGGTATGAGGAGATTAAGTAACTTCTTGCAGATACATCCCATTATTTGCAGTAGACCTGAAAAGTCAAGTATACATTGAATGTTTATAAATCAAGTTGATTTTAAATGTACGCAGGGATCTTGGTATTTAAGGGAACATTGTAGTGAATCTGTTTTGCCAGGACTCCATATGAAACATCCTCAGTGCCAAGTAGCTTTGTAAGCTTGGTTTTTTTTTTTTTGTTTGTTTGTTTTTGTTTTTGCATGTTGGGCTATTCTTAAATAGGTTATGTGCTTTATACTTTCCCAGGAAAAAGTCATTATGAATCAAGATTATCTTTATTACTATAGACATAATGATGCCTAGTTATTTTTTATTGCTATCTTAGAATTATTGTTATGTTTATTATTATTTATGCTTTGATTTTAATTTGGATTAACCATTTGGAAGATTCAAATAATAAAATCTCTGAAATGGAAAAAAAAATCTCAGGAATCAAATATTTAGTGGTTTTAAAATGATACAGTTCAAGAAATGATTCATACCAAATGCACGCACACATACACACACACACACCCCCATCCCACATACACAGACAACCTCAGGAACAAGGTAAAGCAGTGTTGCTGGGGATGAAGCCAAAGTGAGGGGCACTAATTCTTCTAGCTGATTCCAGCCTGGGTTCTCCCTCTCATGGGAGGGTACCCTTCTGTCCGTTCCTTGTGCAGGCTCTGGAGTCAAATTGCTGGGCTCAAATCCTACCTCTGCCACTTTCAAGGTAGGCAAACTTGGGTAACTATTTTCTCTGTTCTTTAATCTTCTCATCAGACTGTAAATAGCGGGTAACAATAGTGACTGTGTTGTGGTGTCATACAGGTGCAATGAGTCATTACCAGTAAAGAACTTGGAAGAGCACTTGACCTGCATGTAGCAGGCACTCAGGAAATTTAGCTTTTAACATTATCCTCTATAGAGAAACCTTCATGAAAAACCATTCATAGAAGGACATCTTTTAAAATTTACCCATGTAATCCCACACCTTCATTTCACCACTGAGTAGGCTGAGGCCTGAGGAATGAGCTGATTTTCCTCATGTCAGGCAGGGAGGGGATGGCAGGAAGGGTGCTTAGTTTTGAGCTCTGGAGACCCAATCAGGACATCCCCCCCACCCCGAGGCTTGACTTAACTCTAGTGGTTATCAGTACTTTGTTCTGGGGACACCAAGGCAAGACCAGCTGGAGCTCCATTTAGAAGAGAGTTTCTCCAAGAGGGGACTACTGACATTTCAAGCCAGACAATTCTTTATTGTGGGGAGGTGTACTAGGCAGTGTAAGATGTTTTAGCAGCATCCCTGACCTCTCCCCATTATGCATCAGTAGCCCAAATATGTCTTCAGACATTGCAGAATGTCTTCCAGGGGATACAGTTGCATGTTTTTAAAAACCACTGTGTTAGCCCTGAAGAGCCACAAAGAGCAATATGGCCCCACAAGAGGCGGACACTCACATAGTGACCCACAGGAAACTTACAAAGGCACACACCTCACTTCTTTGTATGCACACGCAACAGTCTCCTGCAAAGTCTCTCATCCAGAAGGACAATGGCATATGTAGCGTGTGGCCAACGTATTTTGTCTGAATAATGTAGAGCTTCCCAAAATGGGTTTGAGTTTAAGGCTCTGAATATTTAAAACTGGCACAAGATTCCTTGCCTGAAGCCTGGTATTATAGGCCATGCGAATGAAACCTCTGGACCATCAGAATTATCTGGACCCTCAGAGCAGATTTTTCCTTCAACTATGTGTGCTGGGCCATTTGCTAACTCCAGCCCTGGGAGTTCTCAAGGCTCAGTTCCCTCCTTAATCAGAGCTTCCTTCTCCCCTTTCATCCTCTTCCTGCACCCATCATATGCAGGAACCTCTTGGTTAAAACCCATTTTGTGTCCTTAATGGGAACATCTGGTGGAGAACACAAACTTAGTTTATGGACTATAACTACCAAAAAAAGTGATGTTGTTTTTCATCAAATATCTCTATTGCTTATACACTTCTCATGTGTACTCCTACTGTATAACTTTTGTTAACACCATCATTTGTATAGCACATTTTAACTTATAAAGCGTCCTCTTTTTATCACCATATTTAGCCCTTATAGCAATATTTAAAAGAAAATCAACACAAAAAGTTTAATTATTTGAGACAGCTCCATCAGTAATAAAGCATTACTCCAACTAACTCTAAAATCCATGTAGTCCTATGTTACATTTTCTTTGAAAATAATCCAGGTAAGGTTTTATTGCAGCTGTATTGCTACCATTCAGAAGTGTTTTGGTAAGAATTATCTTTGGAAACTGTACCTTTAGAGCTTGCGGCTACCTGGGGGCTACTTCAAGGGACAAGAACCATGCCTAGCTCCCTAGGAAGGTATGCAGCTGGTTAAGAAAGTTAAGGTCAATCTTAGGTATAGCCTGGCTTCACTATCTCAGAAATAATTTAGGACAGATTTACCAACTTAGGTGTTTTTGATCAACCAGTAAACTGTCCTTTTTAAGCCACCACTTTGGCATGCATGTAATGCATGATTACAGAACCAGACAAATTTAGAATTGAACTGAGCTCTAGAGGTCATCTAATTCAGTGATTTCCAAACATTGGTCAGGGGTCTACTACTAGTCTTCCTTCATAAAATTTCTTAGGAAGCTTTATAAAAGTGTGGCTATCACCCTGTGGAGTTAATGATTCAGTAAATATGGGACAGAGCCCATGAATCTGTACTTTTAACAGCCATCACCAGTGACTCCGATGTGCAGTTCCATTATGGAACCACCAATGTGAACAGTGCCCTCATTTTATAAGTGACCTTATCCAGGGTCAGAAGTGGGCTAAATTCCAGATCTCTAGACTCCCATTCCAAATTCCCTTCTTCCACCTTAAACTACATTTCTTTCAGGGAAATCATTCACCCGTCAGGGTGTTTTTGTGTTGTCTGGTTGGCTTCATGCACCTCCAACTCTATAGCCTTAAGAGTTGAAATTAATTAACAAACACTTGAAGGTCAAGTTTGCACCAGCCTGAGATCAGTTCTAAGGAAGGAAGATATGAAGAGATCCAAGCCAGAGGCTCTACACCCAGTTGGTTCAACTGCTGACACATTCTATATTTTACATTTCTTAACCAATCTGATCTGCAAAATTCTAAAAACAATTTAATCATTATCATACCTGAATTTGGGTTTTCTGCTAGTTCTCATATTTCTAAAAGTTTTTATTTGATATATCTTGGTAAATTGTGAAAGAATGTAAGAAATAATTAGATAACTCAGGGGAGCACAAAATGATATAGAATTATCTATGTCTGATAATGAAGGTATCAGTGATGTAGTAAGGTCTCTCCCTACCTGTACTGCAAACTCCTAGGTGGCTAGTGGGATCTTGACGATGCTTTCAGTCGTGTATCCTGCATACCACTTTGTACCACTCTTTATACACAATTAAGGCTCATAATAAATTTTTGAGTGAGGGTGCCAGTTTAGGAAGCACATTGCAGTTCTCATCAAGCATGTGTGTCCTGAGCTATTAGCAGTACAGACCTGCTGGCAGAGCCGGGGGTGGGGGACCTCTCTCAGTCAAAAGGCTTTCCCCATAGAGGAGCTGGGAAGGCTTGGCTCCCATGGCTCCTTGAAATGAATTTCACATCTTGAAATATCATGCACTTTTAAAATGATCACGAATATGGCCTTTAATACTAATGCTGTTTATTTCTAGCATTTCCCCATCTGGTGGGGAAATGCCATATTGTCCTGGAAAACACTAGAGCCTTGAAAATTTGGGGCTCTGTTGTTTCCAACAGTGTCCTCAATAGCTCTCAACACAGTAAAATATTTAAACAATAGCAACAACAAGCAAACCAACCAACTAACCAACCAGCCAGCCAACCACCGACTGACCTTTTAGGAGAAGGATAGAGCTTTTATCATTAAATATTTAGTGTTTCTTTCACCTGTGCCTTTGCAAATACTGGTGCCTCTGTCTGCAGCATTGTTTCCTTCTCCTGCCATCTGCAGTCCACCTTTCACTCTCCTACACACACACACACACACACACACACACACACACACACACTTCCTTTGCTCATTTTTATGCATTATTTAGAGGCTGCCCAACTGTTCCTCTCCTATGGCAATCTTCCTTGACCTTCTGGAATTCAGAAACAATGTCCCTCTTTTATGCCTCCTCAGTACACTATACTTCTCCTCTGGCGGTGCTTATCACGCTGAAGTGCATGAGTCTATTTGTACATTAGCTTCACCCTCCAGACTCTATGCTACATAAGGGCCTAATTCATGTTTAAGCACAATCCTAATCCTAATCATAAAATTATTATAATCATTCCCCAAAATATCACGGTTACTCTAAGCTGATTTTTTTTATTACTAAAAAAGTTATCTCTTACCCTCTATTTGAAGATATTAAAGGGCACTTCCTTTATTACTTCACTATGAATAATGAAACATCTTTTAAAAACATGAGGTTTGGGGCACCTGGTGGCTCAGTGGATTAAGCAACTGCCTTCGGTTCTGGTCATGATCTCAGGGTCCTGGGATCGAGTCCTGGGTCAGGGCTCCCTGCTCAGCTGGGGGGTCTGTTTCTACTTCTCCCTTTATCCCTCACCCAGCTCGTGCTTTCTTTCTCTTTCTCTCAAATAAATAAATGAATAAAATGTTTTTTAAAAATGAGGTCTGGGCTGATCTCAATCAATGACAATTTTATATGTTTAAACAGGTTATTAACATAATTAGTTTTTTGTAAGGTTAAAAAAAAGTAGCACCAGAGTTAGTAATTATTCTTGAGGATAAAACTTTAAGGCTGTAAGTATTTGAGGTAATCGTAAACAACCCTTTTAATGACCATTTCACAAAAGCCATATTGAAAGTGGCTATGTTATGAAGGCATCATTTCTACAACTAGGGAATGAATGGAAAAATAAAATTGCCCCAATGTTATGGCAATGGCCACTTGTGGTTTGGGATACCCATATGTAAATGTGAAATGGCTGTATCTCCGCAGGAGGAGAACATGACGTGCTTTGAAAAATGGTGGTGACTCTGAGTGCAAAATGACTCCCATGAACATACAGATGCTGATGGGAATGCCTGTGGAGAGTTTGAGTGCAGTTGCACAATGTGAGAGAGGAAAAGCATTATTTCGAAATGAATATATCATTTACTCTTTGTCATTTAAAATGCGCATGTGATTCCAAAATCACAGAT
Organism: Meles meles; assembly: GCF_922984935.1. Taxonomy (NCBI): domain Eukaryota; kingdom Metazoa; phylum Chordata; class Mammalia; order Carnivora; family Mustelidae; genus Meles; species Meles meles. Next base: position 73,614,130 of record NC_060077.1, read on the forward strand.
TATGGAAGTAGAATTTAACTATTTTATTAACATCCTTAGAAATCATTTTTAAAAAATAACTTTTTAATTTATTTTTTAAAGAGAGAGAGTGTAGTGAGGGAGGGAGGGAGGGAGAGAGAGAATCTCAAGCAGGTTCCCGGCTGAATGCAGAGCCCGATGTGGGCCTTTATCTCACCACACTGACATCATGACCTGAACCAAAATCAAGAGTTGGACTCTTAACCAGGTGCCCCTGGAAGCTGCTTTTACATCATATCAGCCAAAACAATGTCAGGGAGATCTTTGCATTATGAATATGGAAGAGGACACTATTAATGGGAAATACTTATATTTGGAGAAAACACATGGGTTTGTTCTTTGTTGATTCAGGGAGACTATAATGACTGATACAGGGACTGTATCATTTGTCCTTGGAATGTGGTGTTCAGACTGACTCCCTCACAATCGATCAGATTCCTCAGAAGACCCAAACCAAACTGAATTAATAAGAAGGACAGGAGAGCTCAAGTAACTGAGAAGTCTGGGGGATATGAACATTTCTGCCTCAATTTCATAGTGCTCTGAAAATGTTATCAGGACTGTTTCCCTCTCTCTCTCTCTCTTTCTTTCTCTCTTAGCTGTGCTCTCCCTCCATGGAGAGCCAATGCCTTACAGACTCTTCCTCATGAAAAGACAGAGGCTCCAGGCCTGACATTCTCTTAGCTCAAGCCCCACAGAAACACACACCCGCTCTGTTCAGCATTGCGTCTGTGCATCTCCCTCTGTCTTTGGGAATCAGAGTCACATTGTTAACACATCAGCACAGCAGAGACTGTACCGAAGGACATCCTGAGAGGAGGATGAGGAAGGTCTGGTTTCTCATGGGGAGATGAAGTTCCGCCATCTGAAGAAACACAAATAGATGTATGTAGCAAAAACAACAGTTGCCCACTCCCTTTTTATATGTTTCCGACTTTAACAGTATCCGTGTTTATTGTATAGCATTTAGAAGAATGAAAAGAAGGAAAGCCACTCATGGCTTCATCACTCAGGGAAATATCTTTCGATAAGATTTTCCATGTTTTTTTTTTATTTGTATAATTTTTATATAGCAGCAATCTGTGTGTGTGTATGTGTGTGTGTGTGTGTATATATATACACACACATATATATATAGATATATACAGTATCCTTTGTCTTTACTAAGGTTAAGTAATAGGAACTTTACCAGAGTGTGAATAAAGTTTCATAAACACTTTTGTTGGCTGCATTAAAAAGCATTGCATTTTATGTCACCATTTTCATTTCTGTTGTGTGGACCCTCCCGTCCATACTGGATCTAAGGCTTCACGTCTGTCTTCTGGTTTTGTCATCTTCCCCTGTACAATCTTTGGTGATGACTGTGACCTTCTCATGTTTACTAGGACTGCTCTATGGCCCAGGCCAGCTGCTTGACTTGATTCCAGGACACGGCTTGAGCACAAGAAGTTGTGCTGGGACTGTTCTTTCTGACTTGGCTCTACCCAGTACATCAGCTGTCTGCTGAGATAAGATTCAATGGTGGAGGAGACCCTGGGTGCCAGATCATCAGATCTTTTCCTTTCCTTTCATGGCCATTGTGTACAGCAGCAACATGTTCATTCCTTCAAAAGTACACATTGAGCACCCATTATATGCCAGTCATTATACCACTGCTGGGAATATAATAGTGAGGAAAAATGTATCTTTATTTTGGTCACAGTCTAGTGAGACAGACAAGCACTAATCAACATTAAATATGAAATATGACCACTGTGATAAGTGCAATGAAGGGTAGCAACAGGGGGGATATGAGTGGATGTAATAGGAGAATTTGATCTACTCAGTGATAGCCTTTCTGAGGAAATAATGATTGACTCAAGATCTGAGGGATGAGTGAGCAGTAACTAGCTGAAGTGATGGGGTGGAGGAAAAAAAAAATCAAGAACACAAAAGCATCCCCTGATTTAAAACTATATTCTTTCTACAGCAACTTCTGCGAGAAAGTAGGTCAGGGAAGGCTTTTCTGAGAAAGTGATGTTTGAGCAAAGAGCTCAAGAGGTAAAAAAAAAAAAAAATTAAAAAAAAAAAGCTATTCAGATATCTAGCAAGGACTATCCCAGACAGCAAATGTGTGCCAAGCCCTTGAGGTGGAAGGGTGTCCTGTATGTTTTGGAACCTGCAGGAGACAAGTGGCTGGAGCAGTGTCCTGTTTGATAGACATTTACAAAACTGGGTCAGACAATGAAGAAGGGAAGTACAGATATTTTGCGTCTTTATTGTCATTATAGTCATTTGGGTTTTGTATTTTTAACTTTTTAAATTTGAGTATAGTTGACAAGCAATGTTACATTAAGTTCAGATGCACAGCATAGTGATTTAACAATTCTATGCATTATGGTGTGTTCACCATAAGTGTAGCTAGCACCCATTACCATGCAATGCTATTACATTATCATTGACTATATACTCTCTGCTCTTTTATTCCAGTGATTTATTCATTCCATAATTGGAAGCACGTGTCTCCCACTGCCCTTTACCCATTTTGCTCATCTTCTCACCTTCCTCCCCTTTGTCAACTGTCAGTTTGTTCTCTGTATTTATAGGTATGTTTCTGCTTTTGGTTTGTTTATTCATTCGTGTGGGGGGGTTGTTTTTTTAGGTTTTTAGATGATTGAGATCATATGGTATTTGTCTTTCTCTCTCTCCTTTTCTCTTTAGGTATTTGTCTTTTTCATTCTGACTTATTTCCCTTAGCATAATACTCTCAGGGCCATCCATGTTGTCACAAATGGAAAGATCCCATCCTTCTTAATGGCTGCATGATACTCCATTGTATCTATCTTACCTCTTCTTTAACCACTCCACTATCTCTGGACACTTAGGTTGCTTCCATATCTTAGCTGTTTTAAATAATGCTGCAATAAACAAGGGGTACAAGTATGTTTTTGATTTAGTGTTTTCATTTTCTTTGGGTAAATACCTAAATAGTGAAATTACTGAATCATAAAGTATTTCTATTTTTAATTTTTGAAGAACCTCCATACTGTTTTCCACAATGGTTGTACCAATTTACATTCCTACTAACAGTGCATGAGGGTTTTTTCTTCTCCACATCCTGGCCAACATTGTTATTTCTTATCTTTTTGATTTTAGTCATTCTGAGAGGTATAAGATTATATCTCACTGTGGTTTCTATTAGCATTTCCCTGATGATTACTGACATTATGTATCTTTTCACATTGGCCATCTGTATGTCTTTTTTGGGAAATGTCTATTCACGGTTTTTAATTGGATTGTTTTTTGGTGTTGACTTGTATGAGTTCTTTATATATATTGGATATTAACCCCCTTTTGGTATATCATTTGCAAATATCTTCTTCCATTCAGTAGGTCATTTTTTGTTTTGTTCATGGTTTCCTTCACTGTCAAAAGCTTTTTATTTTGATGTATTCCCAATACATCAAAAAAGTGTGTTTTTGTTTCCCTTGCCTTAGGAGGCATATCTAGAAAAACATTGTGTCCCATAATAAAGAAGTTACTGCCCCCCAAAAAGTTACTGCATAATGTTCATTTCTAGGATTCTTATGGTTTTAGGTCTCATAATTAGGCCCAGTTTAAGTTTATTTTTGTGTATGTTTTTAGAAAATGGCCCAGCTTCATTCTTTTGTATGTAGCTATCCAGTTTTCTCAAGACCATTTATTGAAGAGAGTCTCTTCTTTCCTCTTTGTATATTCTTGCTTCCTCTGTCATAGATTAATTAACCATGTAAGTGTGGGTTTATTTCTAGGATCTCTAGTCTGTTCTTTGGCTGATGCATCTAATGTTTGTGCCAGTATCATACTGTTTTGGTTACTGCATGTCTGTAGTATATCTTGAAATCTGGAACTGTGATACCTCTAGCTTTGTTTTTCTTTCTTAAGACTGTTTGGCTTATCATAGTCATTTGTGGTTCCATATAAATTTTAGAATTATTGTTTCTAGTTGGAAAAAATTGCCATTGGTGTTTTGAAAGAGATTGCATGGAATCTATAGATGACTTCGGGTAGTACAGATATTTTAACAATGTTGGTTCTTCCAAACCACAAACATGAATAACTTTCCATTTGTCTCATCTTTAATAATTTCTTTCATTGATGTTTTATAGTTTTCAGAGTGCTGGTCTTTTACTTTCTTGGTTAAGTTTATTGCTGAGAATTTTATTCTTTTAGGAGTGATTATAAATGGAAGGGTTTTTTTGTTTTTTGTTTTTTTTTTTAATTTCTCTTCCTGCTACTTGGTGTTTAGTTTACAGAAACACTATTAATTGCTGTATATTAATTTTGTATTCTGCCACTTTACTGAATTTGTTTATTTCTAGTAGGTTTTTGCTGGACTCTTCAGTTTTCAAAATATAGTATTATAACATCTTCAAACAGTGACAATTTAACTTGGCCCCTACTAATATAGATGCCTCTTATTTCTTTTTCTTGTCTGATTACTGTGGCTAGGACTTCTATACTGTGTGGAATAAAAGTGGTGAGAGCGGACATCTTTTTTTTTTTTTTTTTTTTTTCTGTTCCTGATCTTAGAGGAAAAGCTCTCAGTTTTTCATTATGGAGTATGATATCAGCTGTGGACTTTCATATATGGCCTTTGTTATGTTGAGGTATGTTTCATCTAAAACCACTTTGTTGAATTTGAGTTTTACATGAAATGATATCATATTTGAGTGAGATGAATAAGATATAGAATTACAGAAGGATTTTTTTTAAGATTTGATTTGTTTTAGAGAGAGAGAGAGAATGGGGGAGGGCCAGAGGAAGAGGTAAAGAATCTCAGGTAGACTCTGAGCTGAGTGTAGAGTCCCTTTGTGGGGCTCTATCTCATGGCCCTAGGATCACAACCTGAGTGAAAACCAAGAGTCAGACACTTATCCAACTAAGCCACCTATGCACCCCCAGAGAGATTTTAAACAGAGTGTTGTGCTCTGACTTATACTTTAAAATAAGTAGCCTGGCTTATTGAGAAGAGATTGTATAGAGTAAATACTGAAAGCACAGTGATGCTTGGAACATACTTATATCCCTATTTTATAAAGGAGGAAATGGAGGCTCAGATTTTAGCCTGACTAAAGTCATATAGTGGCTAGATTGAATTTGAACTTAAATTTTGTTAATCCCAAAGTGCACGTTCTTCCTGCCATGCTAGAATGGTGTATGTGTGTGTGTTGGGGGGGAAGGGTGGAAGATGCATGTGAAAAATAGGATCATTACAATACTCCACCTTTAGATTTTTTTCACTTAAAATGTCATAAATTTTCATGACATTAATTTTTTTTTCTGTAGCATTATCTTTAAGGTCTACAACTTAGCTCATTGTATACCTGTATTACCTTCAGATAACCCATCTCTTCTTGCTATTTTTTAAAATTTAAAACGTAAGAAAATACTTGCATGAAGAATCATTCCATCTTTTTCAGGGAAAAATCCAGATATCCCAAGGAAAATATTTTAAAACACATTTCCTGCTTGGTGAGAAGGTGATTCTTTTATTATGAAAAACAACTTAAACTCAAAAGCTGCATTGGCCTTATATTTTAAATTATTTAAACAATATCTTAAAAAAATACATTTTCGCATTTTTGTAAAATAAGCATGAAACTACTCCAAACTACTAATTAAGCAGATTTGGAGATAGTTGATATGTTCATGATGAAAGGCAGTGTTGCATGTAGAAATTAAAGTGCTTACATTTTCCTATGTTAGTTTAAAAAAAATTGTTTGGCAAAATTAGTTCCTCCCTCATTCCCCTCATTGGTTTGGTTTGATGTCAATGATGATTCCATATATTTCTCAATTCTTTTCTCTCTCATTGCAGCTTGGAATGTGATTTCTCCCCTGTTGTCTTATCTGTTACTTTTCCTAGCAGTTCAGAGGTCAGCCTTTCTTTCTAGACTTTTCAAGTTTCTCTTGCTTCTTTTACCACCTCACTTCAAAAAAAAAAAAAAAAGAACTTGTCTCCTTTTTCTTTTTTCTTTAAGAATTCTCAGTACTGTGGGGAGAGAGAGCCCTCATTATATAAGAAAAAAAAAATCACAATTCTCTCATGGATGAAGGCCAGCAGTTGAGCCTTCTGCAATATTTTACATGGTGGAACTAGAAACGGGAAATTATTCATTAAACCTCAGTGGTTCACCACTGTAGCAACAAAGAGGCTATTTCTGCAGCAGTTTTACCAGCCTCAGAAGGAGAACTCCCTCTGTACCAGGGAATAGAGTTGTACCAAAGTACCAATTTTCAAGAGTATTCAACTGCAAAAATGACACTTTTCTACTTGCAAAAGAACTTGCTTTTGCTATTTTTTGAGATAGAGGAAAAGTTCCTTTCCCATTTTGGAAATCAATAAGGCTTTTTCCTCTCTCCATTGCCATGGGTTATTATAGAAAAAAACTACCCATGTTCCTGAAGATAATTTGTAGAAGACAATTATTGAGATGGAACCAGCTCTGTTCTCCCTTTGGGCAGCCATCTGGAGGCTAAGGACTGCTGGTTGAAAAGATGTGAAGAGATCCATTCTAGTTTCTAATGCTCAGGCATCATAGCCATTTTAAGAAGCTGGCAGTAGAGCATTTTAAGCCAACATCTCCCAGATGCCAGGGTAATTTCCCCCACCATTTCTTACAGAACACCATTACCAGAATTTACTCAGGGTTCTACTCTTCTTGAGTTCTTTAGTTGGGATTTTACAAAAAATACACGAGCTCATGACTGCAAAGGCGTAGCCCATACTTAAGGAAGGCACTGCTCTCTACAGAGAAGACACAGTGCCTCTCAGAGGAGTTGGTTTTATGATAGCCTTGCTTCCTTGTATCTGGCTGGGAGGCAGCACAGAGAGACTGATTGGGCATCCATGGAGTAAGGCCTGCTCAAGTTTGAGCTCTTGCACGTATAAACTGTGTATGTTGGCTGGCAGTTTTAACTCTCTTAGTTTCAGGCTTCTCATTTGTGAGTGGAAAAAACAGTATTTCACAAGGTTCTTATGAGGATGAAACAAGATAATACATTTAAAATGCCTGACCTAAAGCCTGGCACATAATGGGCATATAAGTGGTCGTTGCACGCTCCTCTTCCATCCCACATGAAACCCAGTGTATTCTCAGAGTGATAATGAGGCTCACAGTATCCTCCGTTCTTGTTCCATGGACATGATCATAAAATGCCATATTTTTCTGTTTAGCCTTACTTCCTCATAGGGTCTCTTTGGACTTTAACCACTTGTATGGCATCCAAATCATCAAATATATATTAAGTATTATAGGATTTATTATCTATAATATAAACTTAAAATTAATACATAATATTAAGATAATATAAAATATGTACATTTCCTGGGATTCTTTAATCCTAAACTCAATGGAAGGCAGCCGCATTTACAGGATGGTAAAAGAAGAGGTAATTTAAGCAATAAAGGGGGAGAGCATATAATTTTGGGTTAAAGCTCTCTCTAAACAGGGAAATCCAGGGTATACTGCTGGGTGCACAGCAGAATGGTATTTACCACCCTAGTTTTGGTATACCAACCACTGTGTCTAGTGTATGTTAACAGACACTGGATTTTTCAGTGGAAGCATCATACGAGCTTAATCTTTCAAGCTTAATGTCAGTTCAAATTCTCATTTTTCCTTCCATACCCCATTGAAGTCAACTTCCTTCTTTCTAATGCTTTATTTACAGAGTTTATTTATTTGCAGAATATTCTTATTCATTTTAATTTTTTAAGATTAATTTCACTGTTCACTTACTGAAATCTTCTTGAATCATCTGAAACTCATTCACGGATATATTATTCCTCCTAGTTTTATCACCATCTAATTTGTTAAGAATGTTAATATCTCTATCCCAAGCTTCAGTTAAAACATGTATGCTCTGGGGGCAAACGGAAGCGGGACCCTGTGGTAAGTCACAGGAGAAGAGTCACCTCAGTACTAGTTACTTTGGTTTTATCAAACTGTATTATTTTAGGTCATGTGTTAACTTCAGTGTTTACAAAGTTATCATGAATATACTGTTTACAGTATATGCCTCACTGAAATCCAGGTATGATTTGTCTGTAATATTTTCCAGCTGTTTCCATCTGTCATAATTTGTTCTAAGTGAACCCATGCTGGCTCCTGGTGATCTTACATCCTTTCCTAATACTTATAAATCATGTATTAAATCATTAATTTTCATCTCCTGCCTAAGACTGATTTCAACCTCACTTGCCAGTAGTTAGAAATAACTGTAGCCTTTCCATTTTTCATGTAAATCAAGGAAACACGTATTTTTTTTCAGGCATGAATGCCTCTCCTATTCTTTAAAGGTAAAAAAAAAAAAAAATGATTCAGTTATCATTTTTGCAGGTGCTTTTTACCCCTTATGAAATGTTTGAGGCCAGAAATGTTGGGTATTTTTAGGGCACCAGCCCTCTAGGATTCTCTAGTGAGAGATTGGGATTTTCCCCTACTGTGCTCCTCCTCTCATTGCCCTCTACTCTCAGGCTGATTTACTTTCAGCCTCCAGCACTTGGCATATGCATACTCAAACTCTGCGAGTAGGTTAGTATCCCATTGAGGTTCTAGTACTTCCAGGAGTCACCTCTGACCACCTCATTTTCTCCTTCCTCTAAGTTGCTATAGTAGTTTTCTGCTCTTGTGTATGAAGTTTTTAACTCGAGGCTGTAAAACACTTGTATTTTTGTCTGGATTGGAGGGTGCCCTAAAGCAAAAACCTTCTTGTTTTTCTTTTTAACCACCAAATTGTCTTTTATATGTACAGTGAGAAGGGTTTTCTGACTAACAACACAAACAGAATCTTTCTCATCACATGCCCAGAGTTAGACCTCTGATGAGCTCTGCCCTTCAAAAATCAGTTGCAACCATAGAGACTCTTACCTACAAAGAACAAACTGAGGGTTGCTGGAGGGGGAGGTGGATGGGAGATGGGTACTAAGGAGGGCACATCTTGTGATGAACACCGGGTGTTATATGTTAGTGATGAATCACTAAATTCAATTCCTAAAACTAACATTACACTATTTGTTAACTAACTAGAATTTAAATAAAAGCTTGAAGTATGAAAAAAAATCAGTTGTAAAACTGGAACTGGATAGATGGCATAAATTTCACCATGGTAAAATACGTTTAATAAAGATCAACTTTGCTTTTAATTGGCTTAATCAGGATTCTTTGTGTTGAACAAGGTAGACCCATTCCTTAACCTGGATTAACAATAAAAGAGTTATTTGACTCCTGTAACTGGGAAACCCGAAGACAGCCTGACTTCAGGCAGAGCCTTAGTCTAGTGTCACCAAAACCAGTTTCTTTTCCTTCATTTGCTCTGATACTGCAGATTCACATTTGTTGTTGTGGTCTGTATTGTTATCTGTTGCTGCTGGAACAAAGCACCATAGAGTTAGTGTCTTAAAACAAAGCACATTTATTATTTTACAGTTCTGGAGGACAGAGTTTGCTAAATGGGTCTTCTGCTGCAGTCAAGGAGCCTGCATTCCTCCTGGAGATTCCAGGGAAGAATCCACTTCTTGCCTTTTCCAGTTTCTAGAGGCTTCTAGACCACTTCCAAAAATGGCATCACATCTCCCTCTCTAACTCTGACTCTGCTTCCCCTTTCCATTTTTAAGGACTCTTGTGATTATAATGGGTCCACCATGGTAATCCAGGATAGTTCATCTCAAAATCCTTAACTTTATCACATCGCAAAGTCCCTTTTGCCATTTAAGATAACATAGTCACAGGATTCTAGGGATTAGGATGTGGGCATCTTTAGGGCCATTATTTACCTATCAAAGTCTTCCCTTTAGCCCCAAAGAATTCACAGTCATCTCCATGCAGACTATATTAACCCCTACCCAAGACCCCCCCCCCCCACCCAATTTTTAATTCAATACATCATCAACTCAGAGTCGAAAATCTCATCTAAATATCATCAGCTCATAGGTCTCAAATGTAATAAACCAATTCTGGGTCAGAGTCTTGAGTATGATCCTGATATGGGGGAAAGCTCTCTTTACCTGTGAAACTGGCAAGCAAGTTGTCTGTTTCAAAATTCAGTGGAGCCATAGGCATAGGAAACTGCCTGTAGACATTCCTGTTTAAAAGGGAGAAAGTGGAAGAAAAAAAGGAGTTACTATTCCTGTTTAAAAGGGAGAAAGTGGAAGAAAAAAAGGAGTTACTAGTCCCACCAGTTCTGAAATCCAGCTAGGCAAGTATTAGTTTTCAGGGCCCGGGAGTAAGTATTTGTTGTTTGTGGTTCCATCCTCCAGGCCCATTGTTCTGCCCTCTAGTTTCATATCTCTGCCCTTGGGATTATCCTTCCTTTTTTTCATGAAGGGTGGGCCATCTTTGCAGCTGAGTATTCTTCTTTTTTTTTTTTAATTCATTTTGAGGGTGAGAGACAGAGACAGAGAAAACACAAGCAGGAGGAGAGGCAGAGGGGGAGGGAGAAGCAGACTCCCCACTGAGCTATGAGCCCGAGGTAGGTCTCTGTTCCAGGACCCTGAGATCATGTCCTGAGCCAAGGAAGATGCTTAATCATCTGAGAAACCCAGGCACATCTACAGTTGAGTATTCTCAACGGCCTGTTTTCTAGAACAATGTGGGGCTTTAGGAGTCTGAGCCTTTTTCACTTTGTCTTTTCTCTGTCCCTTTCAGTCCAACCTGGAAGTTTCCCCTCTTACAATGTTCTCAGAAGCCTTATTGGTCTCCCATATATGTCTTGAGATTTCACTCCATTGGATAAAAGGTCCCTTTGCAGATCTTTTCTGGATAGTCCCTTTGCCACTCCTGCCTTCTGCTGAAATAGCTGACAGGACCCGTCAGTCACATGCTTAGTCTCCTCAGAGAGCCTTCCATGTGTCTGACTATTCTGACCTTTTGATCCTTCTGAGGCATGAGCAGAAGGTTGTCCAGTCACACCCTTAGCTTTCTCTCCAGAACATACTTTCTTGACAAGCAATTTCTTAATTTCAGTGTCTCTTCAATCTGGATTGACTGAGAATTTCCCAAATCTACAGTCCCTTTTCTTTTTACTTAATGGTTCTCCCCTCAACCTCTCTCTTACCATAAGCATCAAAGAGAAATCAGGTCCTATCTTAAGGATTTTTGAAATCTCTTCAGTTAATATCCAAATTCATCACCTAACTGTAGGACACAACTATGCCAACTTTTCTGCCATTATAAATCAAGGGTGCTCATTCCTCTCGTTTCCAATACCACATTCCTCATTTCCTCCTGACCCTCACCAACAGCCCCACTAGGGTCCATATTTCTACCAACAGACTCTTGGAGGCAATTGAAAATACTTCACTCTCACACGACTTAAAATTCTTCCAGCCTCTACCCATTGCTCAATTCCAGTGCCACTTGCACATTTTCAAGTTTTTTTCTTTTTTCTTTTCTTTTCTTTTTTTTTTTTAAGCAGTATCTCACTTCATGGGAACAAAATCTGTATTAGCTTCCCATTACTCCAAAATGAACTGTTGCAACTTTAGTGTCTTAAAACAATACAAATATATTACCTTACACTTATGGAGGTCAATCTAGAGATTAGGATGTGGGCATCTTTGGAGGGAAGGGAAGGGAAATTATTCTGTCTACCACAGGTTTTTCATAGGAGTCTGATGGAAGCGCCAAGATTTCTCTGTTAGCACCTTCTGGAAAGCTCACATGCTTCCACAACTCAGAGGGAAAGAGGTTTCTCCTGGCAGTATCCTTATGAGAGGCAGAAAGCTTCTCATTTCAAGAAGCCTCAGAAAATATCTCCTTTGATCTGATTAGCTGACAGACTCAGCTCTGACTTTGTCACTCTGATCAGGAAAATAGGTTATTTTGCATGACTGAAGGGACTCAGGGTCCTTCATGGACTCTGCAGTTGAGAATGTAGAAGGGGATTTCCTTCAGCACCTGTTACCAAAAGAAGGAAGAATGGATTCTGAGGGGGAAGAATGTCAACTAAAATATATCCCTTCATCCTAAGACTGTAAATTAGTGAAGGACAATGACTATATCATCCTTATAGTTGTATATTCCATCTACATATTACGTAGCTCAAATGTCTAATACAATAATTAGCTTTCTTAAATAACTGATGAAATGACAAATTATTACATGGCCATGTCCACATGATTGAAGTATTGTCAAATTCATAGCTTAACATGTATCATTCGATGAGATGTTAATGTTTTTGCAAATATATTTCTGAAACCTGTTACAGAAAATATCTTTAAAGTTAGATTATGATATTAAGAGAAGGATAGAAATTGAGTAAGACAATTTTCTGAATTAAGGTAGGACAAGAAATATAGTTCCATAATGAGGATCTTTCTTCTTCTTCTTTTTTTTTTTTAAGATTACTTATTTATTTATTTGACAGAGATCACAAGTAGGCAGAGAGGCAGGCAGAGAGCCTGATGTGGGGCTTGATCTCAGGACTCCGAGACCATGACCTGAGCCGAAGGCAGAGGCCTTAACCACTGAGCCACCCAGGAGCCCCCTAATGAGGATCTTAAAAGGAATTATAGATCTTGAATTTAACTCATCCTCTTGGGCTAATCTCAGAAAATCAATGTTCCTAATGTTTTCCTCCCCAAACATGCACATACACACATAATTTAGGGTCCTTGTGGTTTGAAGAAATGTAAATATTGATTAATTTGCCTTCAGAACTAAAAAGTGTGTCTGGGTTTCTGTGTGTTTTGTTAGCAGATTAAGCCCCAGAAGGGGACCCAAAGCACTAAATGTCATAAAGACCACGTGAAGTCGATTAGTCATATTAACCTATTTTTCTGTGGCTTCCATTTCTTTCCTCTTTCTGTCTGATCTTCTGGTCTCCTTTCTTCCTGATAAGGGACCTGGATGGGAAGTGGGTCTAATACCTCTGAGAAGAGAAATGAGGAGGTGTTTTGGCTCTCAAGTAGAAAGCACCATGCTGTGAATCAGAGGATATTGAAGTATTTATAAGAGGAGATTCTGGAATCATCTTTTTAAGGAGAAGGAGGACATACTGAGAAAGTAGGTACAAGCAACTGTCAGAGGCTAGTTGTGGAACCAAATGAGTATCTAAGAGGAAGAGAAGCTGATGATCTTTTTAGAAGCTCATTGGTTCATAGACAGATGGCTTGGACTACTCAGGGTAATAGAGTCAAGGATGGTAGCTAAGAGCAACTTAATCACTAGTCATACTGAATTAGACTGAGCAATGTCCATTTAAAGGAATTTGAACAGCAGTAACCATTTTTGCTTCCTACCCTCCTTTTACTGATGAGGAGAAAGAGGACCAGATGACTCTCTCAGAAAGAAATTGCAACTCTTTCCTCATTCCATACTTTCTAATCCAGTGGTTCTTTCTATCATTTTGGTAGGGGACATGCTTAGATTCATTTTGTGCAGCTAAAGATTCCCTCCATGAACTCCCTGAATTTTGACAGCATGGGGCTCACAGGAAGATTCATGGACCCAGTAAATGGTGCTTCTTCTAAACCTGGATCCTGTACTTCCAAAGACCTCATCCACTGATAAGGGAAGTTTCCAGTGTTTTGAGAAATTTGGGGGTCACCAAGAGTTCCAGTGAGGGGTCAAGAAATTCTGCAGCTGAACAGCTCCTTAGAAGAACTTTCACCAGAATGGCATTTCTATCATCATCCTTCCTGGCCAAATTCATTCATTTATAAGTTCACTTATTCAGCAAAGACATATTAGCGTGTGTGGTATTATACATCCTATGCCAGATCCATGGGGAGCACAAAAATGAATGACATACAATCTCTCCTCTCAAAAGAGCTTGAGGTCCTGCAACGGAGATGATACATGGAAAGAAAGTTAGCTTAAAACAATTTCCTGAGAGGGCTTTACTGTTCACTTTCTCTAACAGAAAACCCCCTCATTAGGTGGGCCATCATTATTTCACATGATTTTTAAAATTACCCATTTATGCCTCTTTTTTAACTGATCACAAACCTCTTGAGGACAGAGATGGAGTCTTATTAAATCTCAAATCTATATTTCATGGGAGTGAATAGTGCACTTGGAACATGGTAATGCTTGTTGAGTAGAGCACTGAAATGTGTTTGGAGAAGAGAACCCAGACTAAATAAGATGCCTTACAAAAAGAGGACGCTGGCTGTTCTGTCAGGAAGTAGTGGTCTGGTATTTGTCCTATGTGTTTCTGGACCTCAGTTTCCCATCTTCAGGGAAGGGAATTGGAGTAGGTGATTCTTTCCAGTGAAAAATTCTGTTTTAAATGTCGCTGAAAGGAGAGAAGGAAGTAAATGCCCTGGCCATCTGACCCAGTTTAAACACCTGCCTTGGCTTTATGGTCAAATAACAATAATTTCCCAAAGGTTGAATGTCAAAGGGATAGCTGAAAAACCCCAGACGCTCAGAACATTCCCTGGCTCCATTGACAAAAGTGACTTCCCACGCTTTGCCCACAGAGGGCATCCCTGCTCATTGATATGTAGACCGGGCTTAGGCAGCTGCTGAAAGCCTCCTCCGACCGCTCTTTTTTCCCTCCGCCGTCATCTCTCTGCCCCCACCCCCTTCCCGTGGAATCTTCGCCTGATCCAGTTCGTTTCCCTCCGGTCTCCGCATTTTCCCTTCCAGCCCTCCACTTCTCTGGATCAATGGATAGTACAGCTCTAACTCCCAGCTCGCACACCGCTGGCGGACACCCCAGTAACAAGTGAGAGCGCTCCACCCCGCAGACCCCTGCCTCTCCTTCCTCAGTCCCTTTGGCTCTTGGAGGAAAACCGAACAGCATCCCCAGCTCTCATGCGGATTTTGCTTTTTCAACTTTACCCAGCCGCGGACGGAGAACCAGCATCAACCTTTTAATGCACAGCCCCACCACAGGATTGCTTTCTGTCTCCTCTTGGTCCCTTCTGGATATTCTCTTTATTGATGACTCCGGAGCCCCGCGGAGAGCTGTTTTCCCTCTTCTCACTCCCTCTGTCTCCTTGAGTTAGTTTTCTAAGGTTTTCCCCGGAGCTCGGCATCTCTTGGACCGAATGGAACTTTTTGCTGCCTCCTTTGGCTGCTGATTCTGTCAGTGGACGAGGAAAGAGGCAGAAGAAGCGCAGGGGAGGTGGAGAAAGAGGTGGAGGAAGAGGACGAGGAGGAGGAGGAGGAAGCCAAAGGGGCTCGGCGCGTGTGTGTGCATGTGTGCATGCGTGTGTGAGTGCATGTGTGTGAGTGCTGCCGCTGCCCAGGACCTCCGGCCCCGAAGGTGTTGGCTGAAATATGGAGAATAGTCTTGGATGTGTTTGGGTACCCAAGCTGGCTTTTGTACTCTTCGGAGCTACCCTGCTTAGCACACATCTTCAAGTCACCGGTAAGAGGTTCTTTCCTTTATTCTCCTCTCACCCACCCCCATAGTTACCCCCTTTTCCTTCTCATTTCGTCTGGGGAGTATTACCATTGGGGTATCGGAAGAAAAAGCAAGATGATCTGAGCTAGCTCTGCTCCCCCTCTCCTCGCTGATGATAAAAGACTGGAAGACTCCCCCCACCCTGTGGGGGTGGAGGATGTTGGCAATTGGGGAGAGGGGTGCCTCTTTGCTCTTTTAAGTCTGGTGCTTGCATCTTTCATTTTGCAAATACTTGAGTTGGTTTGGAGAGCTCACTGACTGGGGCAGGGAGGAGGCAGGTGATGGGGATGTCATTGTAAGGAATTGGGTTGGATCCTTAAAGCCTTGGAAACCTACTGAGGAGGGGAATTGGGGCAACAGGACCAAGTAGGGAGGTCATTCATGGGGTGCTTGGGGGAAGTCTGTGCAGAATGTAAGTGGCGGGACTGAGTCGCTTGTATGTGCTTATGTGCGTCTCAGGTTTGGATTTTTAGCCCTGATGATTGAGAACCAAGAAAGGGACAGCCAATGTGTTTGGGTACTTTGGGGGAGAGGATGGTAGTGCCCAAAGAAGCACAGAGTTGCCAGGAGGGAAGAGGCATGTTTTATTTTATTATATTTTATTGTATTTTATGCAGTTAGCAAGCTAAGTCTCCATATATCTCCAGGATACTTCCAAACTCCAAATAATTGATATTCTGGGGAACCAGCTCCCTGGCCCTGACATTTGGCAAGCGCAGTTTCTAATTAAAAATGTCAAAACTGGGATTGGATTGGGTTATAGTAGGAGAAAGGGATCTAAGGGATGCTTAGGGCTGCTGCAGTCTCCTAATACGGAGCTGGGGGTTTTCACGGGCAAAAGAAGGAAAAAAAAAAAAAAAAAGAGAGAGAGAGAGAGCTAGCAAAATGACTTACTATAACATCCATTCATTTTGCTGGGCCTCACCACAAGTGTAGGTAGGCACTGGGATACAGGGGGCGGACCTGGCAAGGAAGGAGAGGAGAGCAGCCGACTGAGCATTCAAATCCCTTTGGAAACTACCTTTTCCCTTTTCTTTATCCGAAAGGAAAGGAGGGAGCCTCAGGCAGGGGCCGAGCGTTGGTTAAGAGCCCTCAACCCACGCCTTGGAAATTAACTGGGAATGGAATGTGAATCACTGCAAAGCGCCCTGCCACCTGGAGCCCGCAGCCCCAGCTTTCTTGTTCCCTCTAAGTGCTGCAGGGTCCAGGGTTGCGAACCCAGTCGAGAATGCGCCTTTCCCCGTGGCTAGGGATTCAGTCAAGCACGGGGCCAGCGGAAGGCTCCCCAAATCCTGGCACCGCAGGAATCTGCCCATCCACACCAATGGGACTCCTCACCTTCCTTTGGCCTGACAGAGCGAACTGAGCGAGAGAGTGAGGGGTGTGTGTGTGTGTGTGTGCACGCGTGCCAGACAGAGCGAGCTAGCGAGAGGGGTGTGTGTGTGTGTGTGTGTGTGTGTGTGTGTGTGTGTGTGTGTGTGTGTAGGCGCGCGTGCTCACAGTCGCATCTGCACGGCAGGCAGCCCGCGCTCTCGCTCCCTCCCTTCCTCCCTCTTTGCCGGTCCCCTCCTCCCTGGTTCCTCTCTCTCTCACTCTCCCGGAGCTTTGTCCTCGGCAATTACTCCGTCTGAAGGTGGGGAGGGGGCATCCTCGCAGTAATGAATAGGTGTCTTTTTAAAATTCCCTCCTCACTAGACGCTAGAGGCTGCTGCGAGGATGACCCTTCTCCACAGAAGACAGAGTTGCGCTCTTTCAGGCAGTTTTTGGGACACCCCCTTGGAAGGGAGAGGGGAAGTTGAGAGGGGGCATCCTTCAAGGGGTAGAAAGTCTTCTAGGCTGGGCCTGAAGTGCCTTGGCTGAAAATATTGCGTTAGACAAAGGTGTGCAAAAATGGACAATGACGTTTTGTCAATTACGCTGAAATATCGTAATACTGTTACCCAAGTGACTTTGGCCAACGGTGGGGATAAATGAATAGGTATTTATATATGTTTTACTTATATCTAAATTAAATATTCCCTTCCCATTTATTTTTCTTATTTAGAGATCTGGGGCCATACAGTATTACTGCTTTATTTTAATTTCATCCTCCCTTCCACAGACAAGCCTATGCTTGAAGAGGCAGACAAAAATATGCATATACAAAGGGATGTGCCTGTGGATAGGCTTGTGGGTCTAAATCATCACGCTTTTCTATACTTCTGAATCTATTGCTTGTTAATTGCAAATGAATTGTGACGCATTTTTGCAGAGGCCCTGAGAAAGTAGATGGAGCAGTTTTGAGATACTGCTAATTCTCATCAGTCTGGTCTTTACTCATTAATCTGTTTCTCCTGTTTTAGTAGCAGTTTCGCCTCTTCAGGAACGTAGAAGGGAATTAATGCTCAAGAAAGCATGGTTCACTCTATGAAAGGACCAGTAGGAGGTGCCCTTAAAAAGGCCAAATGCCTAGATTACCGGTAGTGAAATTCCCATTCAGCAGGATGTTTCAAAGACTTTGTTGATTGGTAACAAAGGATTGTGGAGACTAGCACAATAGCACTGGATATTTTCTCACTTCCTAGATAAAGTCTGAAGCTGCTGTAGATTTTTATGAAATCATTGTGACATAACAAAGGGCATCTTGGAATAGTGCTGGGGGGAGACTAGATGGCAACTTTTCAGTTGGCTTCTCTAGATGCCATCTTCTTATATATTTGACTTGAGTCACAAGAAAAGTACTAAGTAGAGTCTCCAGACCTCCGATGAGATGAGAATTTTAGATGTTAGATGTTAATGAACGCAATAGCAGATACATACATTCATTAATGACTTATCTATATAGGACGCACCCCTTCTAATCCCCCAACCGTAGCAGATCTGACATCCCCTTCTGGATTTTTGCATTGAGTAGAGCTTGGCAGTCCCTGTGGGTGCCTGGGCAGACTGGGTGTCCACTCCTCTGTGAGTGTGGCAGTATGACTCGCCAGCGACCTGTCACAGCATCCATTTCCCACACAGCAGCAGTTACCCTCTGAGTTATGAAGCATGTGAAACAGCCACCACATGTGTTATATGTGAATATATTAGACTTAGTGCATTTGCTTTAATGCTCTTAAAAGCTGGACTGGCTTGAGCTGCTGATAGGCATTTTTTTCTGGGGAGAGATTTATAACTTCTCAGTGTGTATGACTTACATTTATTCTCTGGCAAGTTAACCTCTCAGCAAACTTCCTTACTGTTTTCATTGAAGAGGAAGAACTTGAATCCTATCTAAATTCCTGAATGCAGCCCTGCTCAAAGTTTCTTCTGGAGGACGGGGTATTTGCACGCTGTAGAATGGTTTTCTCAGAAATGGGAAACTGGACAAGCGATATGAGGAGGTAACTTGTGGGTAGAAATGGGATATTTTTATTTGTTTCTGGAGACGGAAGGGATGGCACCACTAGAGGCATCTCAGCACTCTGTCCTCAACAGCAGTCTTTTCTGAGGGGAAATGTTTTTTTCCTCTCTGGCTTGAATCTCTACTTTCCTACATCCAATCATCTAAGATTCTTCAAGTGCATGTGATTTGTTCCTGGAATGTTTTCTTCTGCATACAGTGGGGTCATCTAGTACCATCTCCCTCCCTTAGAAACCAGCCCTGATTTAAATCGTGACTTCTCAGCCAGACTACTTGTTCATCGTTAGGTGATGCCACATTATTACAGGCAGTGCTGAAGTTTCCACACAGTATCTCTCTTTCCATGGAAGAGATTACATTTTGGGCCCTAAGATTATATTTTGAGGAAATATTCTTTAGAGAATTTTTGCCGCCCTAAACTTTGCATGTAAATCTTCCTCCTCCATCTCCTACCAGACAGGATAACTCTAATAGAAATGAGAATAGTTGTTTTTGGCTTTCTCTTCAATGAAAACACAATCATAATCGTACAAAAAAAGGGGATTTCCACCTCCACATGCCACCTTTCCAAATGTGTGACATTGGGCTGAATTCACATAGTGCCAGTTACATAAAGACACTTCTGGAAACCGTCATGGTTTCACCAGTGCGTGAGCTCTTCTTGCCTGGCTATAGATCCTCCCACTTTCTTTGGGTATGACCTGTATCGCTCTCAGGAACTTGCGTCACGTTAGGAACACATCGCTCTGTTTTGGTGTTTCCTACACAGCAAGAGATAGAATGATACGTTTTTTAAAAAAATATTTTATTTATTCATTTGACAGAGATCACAAGTAGACAGAGAGGCAGGCAGAGAGAGAGAAGGAAGCATGCTCCTCGCTGAGCAGAGAGCCCAGGGCAGGACTCGATCCCAGGACTCCAGGATCATGACCGGAGCTGAAGGTAGAGGCTTTAACCCACTGAGCCACCCAGGCACCCCAGAATGATACATTTTTAGTGAATTAATCTACCTCAGATGATAATCTCTTAGATGAGCTGTATACCTAAATCTCAGGAAATCTTAGTTTGCCTATGTAAGGAGAATAATGCTCACTGAGGATTACTTGATTAATTAACTGAAGATAAAAAGTCACTGGGTTCCGGAGACATACTGTGATCCCTAAAGTGGAGTGATAAACACTGTGTGCATTGACAGCTCACAAAATGTGAATGTGGAGAATTGTTTTTTCATTTTGATGCTTCAGAGGAGGATTGAAGAGTTTCATGAATTGTCACAACAGTTATACCTTGAGTCATAGGCTGGGATCGCTCTAACTCTTGACTAAAACACACTGAATGGAGTACCCACGTGCTGCCCAGCACATAGCTCTGCAGTCGCGAGTGGCGTGCTGACTTCTCTCCAGCCAGGCTCGAAGAGTCACAGCTCTCGTCTTTAAACCATATGGCATCAGTCCTGCTTCTCCTGATACTGCCCAGGAAAGGCTTTGTCACCGTGAATCCTGGCCCCTGGCGCATAGGCACTGAGTGTAAAATGTTGTATTAGACTTTGCACGGTCATGGGGATTTCCCTTAAAAATGAATTTTTGAAATTTTCATGAGTGTTTCTTTTAGTGGAGAGTGAAGTTGTACTCTGAAGACAGCTGAGTAGTGCTCTTAACACAGGAAACTCTGACTAGTGGCCTCTCAGCTAGTATTATTGAAGTTCTAGAGCTCATCAACATTAAGAAGATGTAAGAGTGCGTACTAGGGGCTAGTAAGCAATGGCAAGCCAGACATGCTGTTGTTTTCAGGAAGCTGTTATTGGGTTGGAATAATATAAGTTTAATCTTCTTCCAAGTTACTACTTATCAAAGGTCAAAGCATCTCTTAGTAGTAGTATAATATCTGTAGCATGGCAATGACCCATCTTTTTCTTCAAAACAAGACCTCAAGTAAAAGCAAATGCTAAACCTGTCAATAAGACAGGATGAACAATCCGGATTATTTTCCCTCTAGAACAATTAAAAAATATGCAAGATAAAATTACGTGTTATATATGCCAAGTGATTAATAGCAAAAAATAAAATGCAAATTTTTGTGCACCTTTATAATTGCAGCTCTCAGGTAAAATTACAGTAAAATTTAGACCCACACTTTTGCTTCCTCCCACAGTGGAGTTATTGATTCCTTATCTTATATTTCTCTAGCTTAGCACCATACTAACACGCAGAAATATAGGTCGGCTGATTGATGATCAAAATTACTATAGTGCTTTAAAGTTCTTTGACAAATTTTAGCCCGAGGTTAACAAAGCAGCCCCCTTTCACTCAACTGTTCAGCAAATATGTTTTCCTTAGTAGTTTAGAAATGCCTGAACTCTGTCTGGTGGTTTGGTTTAGAAATATGTAGTAATGTGTACAGTTGAGTATTCCTTTTTTTCCCACTATTGATGTTGATTTGCCAATGGTAATGCTAGTACATCCTGCTTTTTATAAATAGCTTCAAACAACCATATTATTCACAGCTTTCATTTCTTGGGGGGAAAGTTCAACCAGAAAACACACAAATCATTCCATATTTATTGATCATATTTTAAAAGTCTATTATTATGACATGTCTTGGGCGGGAAAATTTCTCTTCTTTGCTAAATTCCCTAAGCCCGGTGCCTATAACTCATGTCTTATTTTCATGATGTACTTTAGTTTAATTTCACAGATCCAAGTTCTGTGACTTCTTGCTTGCTGGTTCATCTCACAGTTTCCAGGGAGGAGGCTTCTTTATATCCCTTGTGATTCTTACGATGGGATTTCACCATCATAATGCATCAGGGGTATGTGTTACAGTTTGGGGATTTTGCCCTTGTCCTTTGCTCATCCTTTAAAACTTGGTTTTTGCTAAAAGTCTACTCTTGAGAGTATGTAGGACAAAAATATTCCACTGAATTAATCTTTATGATGCGATCTAATGAAAATACCAACTCATTCGTGCATTTTGACCTAACAGGACTAATGACTCCAACATTATTCTAGCATCAAAAATATTCTTAAATATCTTTGACATTTTTATAAGAGAACAAAGGAGTTAAACAGTTAATATAAATGTTATCTACTCATGTCAGTTTTCTCAGTAACAGTAATTCGTGGTTAAATGGGAACATTTTTAGATTTCCTTATTTTTCCAAGGTCTTTATTGCCTCACTTAGCTATGTTTTAAGAATGTTAGGATATAATATAATCTTTCTTTAATAGATCCAAGTTATCACTGTGGCTCAGTTATTATATTATCTGATATTATAGCAGTGAATTCTGAAGATATTACATCATGCAGGGCTGTTTATTTTTCCATCAAATGGCCATGGGTTGCTGTTTTTCTTTTCTTCGTACTTTTATTTCTGATTTATAAAATGTGTTTTATCTATTTGATTGGGTCCAGTTGGAACTTCTTCCTATTGTGAGACTTCTTCAAAGTAGTCCTTTTCTATTCTACTTTTGATTTTCTAAGAAATAAGGGACAGAGGTTTTTTTGGTAGCTCTATCTAAAAAGAGATTCTAAATCAGGACCAGAGCCCTTCACTAGAGGAGAAAAGAGCTAATTGGCTTAATCTAATGGGTTTGTAAACATTTCTGAAATTTGTTATTATTTTGGATGTCATTTTTCTTCATGAATCATGTTTTTCCTTATTAAATGAGGATGCAGACTACATAACTTTTAGTTATGACATTTTATGATTTTTTATGAACTACCCTATATATAGAGTGCTTGCTAAAATTAATAATCTGTTGATGATCATGATAATAATTATAATGAAACAAATAACCCATGTACCCACCAGCAAGTTTCTTAATTTTATGTTAATTAGCCTTTTGCCTTCGTTATAGTTTTGCTGCTTATGTATGCATCTTTAGAATATTACTTTGCTTTACTTGTATTTAACCATTATGAAATAAATGTATGCATTCTTCTCTGATTTGCATTTTTACTAAACATTAAATATTTGAGATAGATGTGAGGATTGAGTATGCATATTGCTGTATTTCAGACTCTTTCTTTGCTTTATAATATTCCATGACATTAATTAATCAGACTTTAATCTACCATTGATGGACTTTTGAGAAGTATTTTCCTTTAGGCAGCAGTGATGTTAATGAACATTCTTATACATGTCCCCAAAATCAAATTTGCCATCCTGTGTAGGGTGCATATATAGGAGTGAAATTGTTGAGTCATAGAAAGGACATTTTTAGTCTTTGGAGGCAGTGACAAGTTTCATCTATTGAAACTCCCACCAAGAGCATAGGGAAGTCCCCTTTGCCCCATGGGATGTGAATTAGCATCTCACTGTGGTTTTAATTTGCATTTCCCTGATTGTTAATAAGGTGAACCTTTTTCCCCCATACATTTAGTGCTCATTTATGATTTGAGCCAGATAGTTCTATTATTCTGTTTCTCCAGCTGAACAACCATTTGCTTTGGAGGTATCAATATTGTCAGTAGTTATTCTGCTTTTCCTACTAAGCAACCTTTTGCTTTTAGGCATAGATGTTATCAGTAGTCTAACTTTTAGGAGGTTATTGTCTGATACTGTATCATGCTTATTTTAGTGCAGACTTTCCTTAAACACCTTCCAAATGGAAAACGGACACTTCACCACTGTAAGATTATCTGTAGCAACTCTTGCCTTGTCAGTTTCCTGCCTTATCCTTTTGATTTTGTCTTTGTAGCATATGACTTACAAGGAAGCAGGGTGCTGGGGTACCAGGCTTAATCTGATATATAATCCCCCGAATATGATGAAACCTAAAGACAACTGAATCACATAAGTAAAAGGGGAGATAGGAAGACTTGGTTAAAAATCTTAGTCTGACCTTGGGTATGTTTCCAGTACAGTAAAATACCTAGACCCAGGGTCACTGTTACATATATGACTGTGGGTTTCAAACATTGCCCGTGCTCGCACACCTCCCAGTTTTTGTTTGGGTTCATAATTGTTTCACCTGTTCCCATGGGGCAGACTAATGAAGGGCCCCGGATGAAATAAAGCAATGGATATGCCAGCGGTGGCTTTGCTGGTGTGTTGCCTCTGTGTTGACTCATTAGAGACCAAGTCTGTGTTGACTCATTAGAGACCAAGGCTGTGTTGACTCATTAGAGACCAAGGCTGAGACATCTGAGCAAACCCTCTGGACCCAGAGTTCTCAATCCATTGTTGCCACATATTTTCTCAGCCTTGTGGGATCCCAGAAGAATATAAATTAGAAAATCTGCAAAGCCTTCCCTTTCATGTCTAACGTCTGGGCGAGGCTGTTCCCTGCAGGACAATTTCTAGTTATTTTTGCTCTCTGGTTTGAGACATCTCCAGGGATGGTTTGTTCACTGTTTCCCTTGGGAGACTTTTCAGCAGCATATCAGTTCTTACTGTTAAAAATTTATTTTATACGTCACCCTTGATAGTCCTGTTCTAAATGTGTTTCCCATTGCTCCTGTCACCCAGCTCCCTGGCTCCTATTTTCCCTTCTCAGTGAT
The DNA here is from genome assembly GCF_922984935.1 of Meles meles. Taxonomy (NCBI): domain Eukaryota; kingdom Metazoa; phylum Chordata; class Mammalia; order Carnivora; family Mustelidae; genus Meles; species Meles meles. The sequence goes on from NC_060077.1 coordinate 73,638,413, forward strand.
ATTCTGCCTCTTCTATGCAGAAGCATGTTAGGTAATTCTGGCCTCAAATCATTCTTGTTTTCCCTTCTTAGTCTTCACTTGATGAGACTATAAATACTTTATTTAGTCTTTCTCCATACTCCTCCAGAAGCTTAATCATGTTTACTTTTCTTACCTGAGCTTTCTCTAGTTTGTTTTTATCTTTCTGGCCATCAAGGGCCCCCAGTTTAATGTGCTTGTCTAAGTAGGCTCTCCCGAGTCATATATTAGAAACTACAGATTCAGCATAGTCTTTGACTTATTGTATAGTCATTCGTGGGTACACATTTGTCTCTCTTCAAATCTGTGTTCTCATCTTTTAGATAGGACTGTCAGTGCCTAATAAAATCATTGAGGTATCAAAGGATCAAGTAAGATCAAGAGGTTGATTCAAGATAATAGTTACTGAGCATTTGCTATGAGTTTCAGAGAATTAAATGAAAGTCTTAAAGGTGTTTCTGCCCTCCAAGGGTTTATCACCAAATGAAGGTGACAGGCACAGACATGGCTAAATAGAATATGGCGCAGAATGAAGTCCTCACTAAAAATGGGAACACAAGCAAAGTGGGGGCAGACTCTGAAAAATATCGACTACAATATTTATGCATTATAGCATTAATATATTAATATTACCCAGATGGGTTGACAGAGCCAATTTGTTCATCCTCGTGTTTTTAGGTTGATTGGCCAAAACAAAACACAAATAAAAGGAGGGAGCGTGAAAAGTTGTCAGTCACACTTACCCCAAGCTATAAGTATGCTAAGAATGAAGATACCGGAGGTATTCCTGGTAGATCGGACAACCTGTTGCTATAAATCCATCCCTAGACTTCTACGACGCATTTTTTCCTTATTTTTTGAGTGTGTGCCAGGCACTGTGCCAAGGCCTTATGGAGTTTTGAGCCTAGTGAATGGAAATGGTAATCACATAAATATGTTAATCCATAATTTTTAACGAGAAAAGGCATTGAAAAAAAAAAAAAACATGTATTGTAGAAGTGTGACTTAGACTGTATATTAAAGAAGCTGTCCCTAAGAAAGTTGTGATGGACACCTGAAAAATGAGTTAACTTAATTAAAGAGGGGATGTTTGAGAGGGGGTAGGGAAGAGAATGTTAGGTAAAAAGTAAGTGCAAAGACCCTGTGGTGGGAGAAGCATAGTGAAGTCAAGGAAGATCAGTGTATCCAAGGCCTGAAGAATTAAGCATTATGATGGCTCAGCTGAGGCTGGAGAGAACTTTCGGATTCTCTCTCTCATACTCAGTTTACTGTTTGAATGGACTGAAATGAATCCACAACAAAGACATTCTTCTAATCTCAGCATGGTCATTTAAAAATTTAAGCAAACTACATAGGCCATCTTTGTCCTGATTTTCATATTAACTATCAGGTGTAAATTTATGAACCTATCCTTTGTGTCTAGAAATACCTTAGGGGGTTGTGTGGACATATCTAATGTGATAAAGGAAAGGAACTTCGAAAAGTATAAAAGACTAGCAAATGCAAATGATTATTAACAAACGTGTGTAACAGGCTACTCCCCCCTTGGAAAGCCATCACTGTGTAGAGGGAAACAGAGCTTCACCTTTTCTACACAAGTAGGATTGTCCTGGTGATGTTTCTTTTCACTATGGCTGCCTTTGAAATGTGTGCCTGATCACTCTTAGTAAATTAAACAGAAAAACTGAACCTAGGATTTTTTTTCCAGATTATTTTCCGAGTATGTTCACATACATTTTCTCTCCATTACTATTTCTTAAAAACATGGATGAGTATTCTCTTAGCTTTAAGTTACAGCTCATTTAGAAGTCACTGAGCTTGCACCAGTTCCCACCCCCTGCAGCAAAGTCACTGCATTGTCCTGTGTGTGTTCTTTGGTATAATGAGAGGTAGTGTAGCCTATGGAGGAAAACATGCTAGTGGGCATCACCTTGGCTTCCTCACCTGTGGAATGGAAACAAAACCAGTCTCTTTTCTAACTCTAAACTGGAGATAAACTCACTTCAACATTTAGATAAAAAGATAACTAGTCTAATCTCTGCAATAAGTATTCTGTAAATGCCTTTTTTTTTTCTTCTTACGGGCTAGATTTATGCTGGGATAGTCTTTATAAATAGAAAATTTCCTAAGCATGGGCAGGTCATCCTAGAACCTTCCTCAATTTTATTATTGCAGTTGAAGAGATTTTAAAGACTTAGAAATAAAGACTCTAATAGCAGTTTCAAAAGCCAGCCCGTTCTTAGTTGAGGACCCAGGGTTTAGCAGGCCATGGTCCCTGCCTTTGCAGCAGTTGGAAGCCAAGAGGTTCTGCTGAGTTAGACCTGACACAGTGCAGTACTGCTCAAACCCGGCACCAAATAACACACCTCATGTGGATTCCTCATACAAATTAACCTCCTCCATTAACGCTCTCTGATTAACCACTTTCATTTCCCACAGACGCATTGATTCTAGCCTCCACTTAGCATGAACTCTTGGAAGCGAGCGCTTGTTTGGTTAATGTGTAGCGCTAGGTATAATTTGTCCCAAAGGTCTTCTCTCTGGAGGAGGGGCTCTCAGCTTAGCTGTGTATCAATGCCCAGCCCTCCCTCTTAGCAATGAACTTAGACTCTCTGAGATGAGGCCTGACATAGGAGTAGTTATTAAATCCTCCCCAGGTGATTCCAAATTACAGCCAGGTTTGAGAACCAGTGTCTGCAGGCCTTGCTCTCTTCAAAGGGCAATCCAGGGACTGGCAGCCTTTGCAATTCCTGGAAGCTTTTTAGAAATGCAGAAATTTACGCCACACCCAGACTTACTGAATTAGATTTTCTGGTGACTGAGAAACAGGGCCCTGGGACACTAGGAAAGGATCCTTGCTCTATTTCCTTGTCAACAGCTGGTGAATGGGAAAAATGCTCCAGCCATACTGGGCTAGTTTTACTTAGTTTGAAGCCTCTTTGTAGAGCTTTGACTTAGGGAGCTGGCCTTGCAATGGCAAATGATGCCAACATCAAAGTCTTCTGGATTTTGGTTTCGTGGCTAATATGTTTCTTGAAGGCCATGACATATTTCATTTTCCTTGAGATGAAAAGCCCTTGAAAGTGGTCTGTAGATGTTCCATCTGCCTTTCCCCTTCTTTTCTCATTGATGCTCAAGATAAGAAGGCACATTTTAAAAGGGTCTGCTGGTTTTCATTCTGTATTTGTCCCCCACCGCTGTCCCCTTTCCTCCTTAAAAATACTTAGGCCCAGGGAAAAAGGCAGGTACTTGAAAGGGACAGGGGAGCCCAGGATGCTTCCTCAACCTCCCTCCTCTGCATCTCAAGTCTGATGCTAAAAATGCATATGTGCTCCATGTGAGACCGTGGGGGGGTGACCCCATGGTGAACCTCACCCTGTGATTGGGAACTGTCTTCAGGCCATGAAAAGACCCAAGTGCTCCTCTGTCTGGGCTTCTGTGACAGGGGAAAGAGGGCAGAACTGGGGTTTTTGAAGAGGAAAGCTATAGAGGCAGAAAGCTCAGTGCAGGGTTTTGAAGCTCTTGGCCTGCACTGTTGGCAGACAGGAGAGCTTTAACCAGCATGCTCCAAGTCAGACTGTACGAGAAGAGAAGACAATGTGGGGGCTCAGCTGTGCAGACGAGATCAATCTGAATGAAAATCACTAGTGTTCCTCCCGGTAAGAGAACTTTCTGCTTAGCTCATGAACTATAGGCCCTTTTCTGGTCCCGGTAGAGAATGAGTAGGGCTTTGTGAAAGGTTATGTAAGGCTGCTGGTTCTCCTCCCCCCGCCAGAGTAAAATTCTATTCATAGAGCGGTGACACAGCCTCAGGGGAAAAAAGAAATGCATTTCCTACCTTATAGCTTAGGAGAGATAATTTAATCAGGCTTTAGGAAAGAATAAAGGAAGAGAGGGTGAACAAAATCATAGGCAGTGAGAGTGGGGCATGGGGAAAGAAATAGGGCTATGAGAGAGCATCACGGCCCTGGGCCTGGTTGCTGCAGCATTTATGGGTGCCATTTGTTCCCATCCTTCTGGGACTGAGCAGTTTCCCAGGAAACAGGACTTTCAGTGTTAACAAGAAGATGGACCCAGGTTAACTGGAATGGTTGGTCACCCTGAATTTGGTATCTGGAGTAGGGATGGGCCTGGGGGACGTTTTGAAGGGTATTCAACAGTACGGTGGTAGTGTAGACATCATGCTGTTGGCCAGAAGGAGGAAGAATTGGGGAGTGGAGCAAGGCATGTTAAGGGGAGCTGTTCCAACAGTCCAGAGAAGATGGGTGCCCATTTGGAAGTATAGAAACAACTTGTACCCTTGGCCATTGTATTTGGCTTATCCAGACCTTACCTTCTAACTCTATACTAAAGTCAAAGTTGACATCTAAAACTCAAGGCTTATGTTTGTTTGTTTCATTTTTCTTTTGGCTAACTACCTGGCCAAAAAACAAACAAACAAATAAAAACCAAACAAAAAGCCCCCCACAAAACAAAAACCAAACAAGAAACCTATCAAACCGCTTATTTTCATTATCAGGATATTTTTTGGACATAGTAGGATGATGTATTTATTGGTGAAATCCTGGCTAAAACCTTTGTGTTTCATTGTGCGTGGTGCATATTAATCATTCAATAAATAGTCATTAATGAACTGGTTTCCATATAATGATTATTCTCAGGTTTGCAGGGAATCTGAAGTTATTCTTGTGCATGGGCCATAAAAAGTTTAGCTAAGGATATGTTAAATTTTAGTATACTCTGCTTTTAACTCGAGAAATTCATTCTTTTCCCTTTCTCCTTCTTTTTGCTTGATTTTTTTGACATGACACTGTTACTCATTTTATTGACAACATTACAGATTCTTGTGGAAAAATCTAAAATCAAGGAAATCTTGCAAATATTAAAACGTTGACGTGTGTGTGGTATGATGTGATGAGTCTATGGAATTTGCTCTTATTAGGCCCCATTACTAATGCATTTGGGGCATTTGTCAGCTCACATGTATGAAAATGGAACAGAATAAAATAGGTGAATAATTATTTCCTGCATCATGTTCCCAGAGATAGACTCTGTGTTTTCCCTAAAAGAATCATTCCTGAGGATTGGGATGAGTCAAAGAGTTAAAACGCTATTTTTGTGGAAGTCAGTGGAAGCCAGGACAAGACAACAGAAATAAGAGAGTCACCCAGAATGAAAAGGTCAAAACTTTGTGTGTTTCAGTGCATTAGTTAACCAGGAAAGGACCTCAGCATTTGTTTAAAATGGCCCTCTCATTGAACTCATAACCAAACAGGGTTCCAGAGAAGTTAACTGAGTCCCCGAATTTTAAATCCAAGAATGAGTGCTCTGAGACATTTCTGTACACATGGGATTGAATCCTGGCTCTGCCAGATTTAACTCTTTGATGCTTATCAATCATAGTTCAGAGTCCTCATCCTTAAAACTGGGAAACTCATCGCCATATGGGTTTTTAAATTTTGTTTATTTTTTATTATTTTTAAATTAAGTTTTTTTAATTTTAATTCCAGTGCAGTTAACATATGGTGTTATATTAGTTTCATGTGTGCAATGCAGTGATTCAGCAATTCTGTTCTGCGTGGGTTATTTTTTTTAAAACAAATTACCCTAAAGGCTTAGTGTAGTTCTTGAGAACAGTGTGAACTTTGCTGTTTCTGTGTTTATGCATTTACTCCACAGACCATTATTGAGATCATGCATGGTTTACCCATTTGTTGGCTCTTACGGTAGATGTAAGTCGCATATGACACACTGCCACTCTTCTTATAGAGAGAATGTTTGGGGAAATAAGACCTGGGCAGATTAAATATGAAAAGAAAAGAAAAGATGATTAACCAAATGTGTGAGGAGTGTAGATAGGACAGGAAGAGAAATACGTTAGAAAGACTTCATGAATGCAGTGGGATTGAGCCTGGTGCAAGCTGGTTAGAGAAGAAGAAAGGATATTTCTATATGGACTCTTTGCATATTCAGGCTCTAGGAGAAACGAGGAAGGACGGTAAGCACTTCACCTCCAAGAGCCAGCTACCCCTTTGCCATAGGCTCCGGTTCTCATCACCAGCCATATTTCCTTGACTAGTCTCTTCCCAAACAGATTTGTAATAGCCTAGGAGAAAAAGGGAGAGAAAAGTGATAAGGTCACCTGAGAAATGTAGTTGTATTACTATATTAGAAATATAGTTGTAAAATTACATAAATAATGTAATTTTAGAATGAAGAGGTTTTGCCTGCAAGGCTTTACCTAATAAGTTTAGGGAGGTCAGAAGGACAAATTGGTCAGGAGAGGATAGATGCCATCACACACCACATTTTGAACTTGAGATCTAGTGGCTGAAAAGCATAGTTAGGCTCTGGAACTCCTAGAATAAGTCAGTGCTGGAAATCCGTGTTTTCATCTTTTTCTTTTCAGCACAGCTTTAAAACGTGTAGCAAACTTTGGTTCAGGATGCCAAACTCCTTTATTACTGACACGTAAAGGGTGTGAGCTAGCCCATACAAGATCTTCTGTTTCTTTAACAGCCAGAGGGCAAGTAGCCCAGCTCAGAATTTTTAGCTTAGAGAGTTCTTCTTTTGTTCTTTCTACCAAAATGCTCAGTCATATAAGGTTATGATAACTGATAATTGCTGATGGTGTTTTATGTCTGACACATTTTCTAGTGGCTTTCCTACCCATTTATAAATTCATCTTTCACTACCTCTAAAATGGAGGTGAAATACTCACACATGTTTTGTGAGTGAGATTTGAAGACTTGTGATCCGTGATTTGTTTCAGATCACACAGAAGTTACAGGTTCTGTAAGAAAAACCCAAGTGTCCTTACTGAATCTGTTACTCACTAGTACGTATCTGACACCTTCCAAAAGTAAGAAAAAAACCAAAAAAAGCAAGGCATCCCATGTTTTTGTTTCTCAAAAGTGCATGTACTTAAAAAAAAAAAGACATCTAGCACCAAAATCTTAGCTTTCAATAGCATTCTCCAATAAAAGGAACAAGAGTCACTTAGAGAAATGGTTGATTCTAGGACTTAGACTGGAAATATATGAGAAAAGTCTGAGGCATCTAATAGTGCCAGAAGGTAAGGAAGTTCTTTAAAAGAAAAATGCAAAACCCACAATGATGAAAAAAGTCAAAGGGACATGGGAAACAACTGAAAGCTGTCAATAGCCAATGTTGAAACAATTTGAGAAACACAATAAATCAAGTAATTCTGGATTATTACCCCAAATACAAAATAAACCCCCATGAGTCCATATTGCTATAAATAAATGACTGAATAGAAAAATGGGAGAGAGTAGACAAATCTATGCCGAAGCATTCCAAAAAATTTATATAGATAATTCACCCTCAGGGAGGTGGAGAATAACCCCCACTCTTCGACGTGCAATGTGAATAATGACTTCTTCCAAAAAGTACAGTATGTGTGCAAGGAGAGGGGCAGTAACTTGAGAGAAGAGAAACCTGACAAGCACTATGTCAGCCAGATGGTCAGGATCATCATTAATAATGATAAATCATGTTAATAGCATGTACCTCTGGTATGAGGAGGGCACTTCATCTCTGTGATTATTTTTTTTCCCCCAAAACCTATAGCCCTAGTCTAGTCATGAGAAAAACAGCAGACAAATCCTAGTTGAGGAACATTCTACAAAATACCTAACCATTATTCTTCTAAACTATCGAGGTCACAAAAAATAAGGATGGTCTGAGAAGCCTAAGGAGAAGCCTAAGGAGAGATGATGAAATGTAATATTCTATCCTGCGTCAGATCCTGGAACAGAAAAATGACTTTAGGTAGAAACTCAAGACATCTAAATAAAGTATGAATTCAGCTAATAGTAATATGTCGGTATTTATTCATTAATTTTAACAACTGTCCTATTATTATTTTATTAACGGGAAAACTTGGTGTGGGGTAAATGGGAACTTTTTAGACTATTTGCACAAGTTTTCTGTAAATCTGAAACCATTCTAAAAATTTTTATTAAATATTAAATGAACATCTTATTTCTTAATGAGATGCTAAACAGTATTTAATCCCACTAAACCCATCTCTTCCTTTTAAAATAATTTCACTCTTATATGGTTATCTGAGAATTAGAGATGATGTCTGTATAATCCTTAATATCTCTACATCTTTCTCAGGGTGTGGTTGCATCCGCTCACAGGTCTGTGTCTTAAAATGCAAATGTTCAGACCCCCCTCACACCACCTGAATCAGAGTCCCTCGGCAGCCCAGGAGGGACTAGGAAATAGTAATTTTGGCATGCCTTCTAGGTGATTCTTATACACATTTAAGTTTGAAAACCACTGTACTTTGCTGTATATTCTCTTTAAATATTACTCATGGTAATTCTTTACTTACTGAGCCAGTGTTTGAGCTCAGGGTATGGTTTTGAGTCAGATGGACTTGAGTTTAGATCTTTCCAAGTGGGAGAGCTAGAACAAGACACTCTACCTCTCTGTGCCTTAGTTCAGGCAAATTAAGGATGATGAGAAGAAACATGAGTCCATGTTGACTTCCTTGAACAGCAGTGCCATCTTGGGATAGTTCTTCTCTGATCTTTTTGTGATTGTGAGAAATTAAACCTCTGTTTGGCTTTAAACCACTGTAATGAGATTTCTATCATGTGCGGTCACACTCAGTCTTAACTGCTGTGTGTTCCTAATATTGAGTTTTGTACTGGGATCGAGCCCCGCATCGGGCTCTCTGCTCTGCAGGGAGCCTGCTTCCTCCTCTCTCTCTGCCTGCCTCTCTGCCTACTTGTGATCTCTCTCTCTGTCAAATAAATAAATAAAATCTTTAAAAAAAAAAAAAAGTGAGACACCAAGAAGTTGGCTAATTTTTCAATGACTCCATGCTAGTCAATTTCAGACCTGTGATTCAAAACCTGCTTCAAAATACATGGTCTCAAACCCATGCTGTAATACCTAGATAAATAGTACTTGCTATTATTTTTATATTGCTGTTATTTTATAATATTCACCTTTCCTCTCCAAATGGGCAGCATTTTCCTATGAACCATTTATTATTTAGACACTCCTAGATTATTGAGTATCTAAATAAAAACTCAATTTTCCGTTAATCGTTTTCAAATGTCACAGTTTTCACTAACAAGTTATAAGACAGCTTCATTCACTTTAATTTCCTCTGAAAAGAAATTCACTGCCACCTTATAAAAGACTAACATTCAGACTACAGCTTTGGAATGCTAATGCCCTACCTTAACAACCAGGCTAAGCTCTGAAAGTCACATATGTGTTGTGATTTCTCTCTCATTGTAGTGTAAGGGAATTTCACATAGTTTTGATGTATCGTATAAATTAAGCCAACAAAGTGCTGTGCTATGTCTTCATTAAAACAGGAGACGGTAATAATGCAACCATGGAGCGTGGTCTTGCAGCCTTTGAGTTATGAACATTCAATAGTATCTCCTTACTTGTGCTTAAGTTGGCATTTGTGAGCAGCGTATAATCAATTAATCAATAGCCCAATTTTCTGTTAAAGAGATGGTGCATCTTTTTTTTTTTTTTTTTTTTTAAATCAGGGACCATTGTATGATTTTATGAAAAGAGCCGTGTCAGCAAGGAAACTTGTTTGGAAAACATTGAAAGCCTTTATTTGGGGATGGTGATTTTGCTTAACTAAGCCAAAAGTGAAATTGGATACAAATGTTCAGTTCCTGAACCATTTTATTATTTTGCAACTGCTAGAAAGGAAAGTACCACTTTGGGATTGCTGGTAAGATGCATTGTTTTAACTCATGATTAGATATAGGTAAGCAGATTCATTTACAAAATGCACAGTGAAAAAAACTATTTCTAAAACTTTAAAGTTCAAAACTGATGGGTTCTGTCCTATTTGTTACAAATGTTGAAGTATATACACAGCCCCCTAACTTGGCTTCCATAAGGTCACAGTGGCGTAAGGTGGTGTTTCCAGGATGATAGAGTGGACAGCCATGTGGAGATAAAAACCTGGCCCTCTTAAAGCTTTATGTATGTTTTTATCATTATCTTTATTATAATTTCTGGTGAAAAAGATATATCTGCTCATTGTGACAATTCAAATATTATGGAAATGTATGAATTAGAGAGGGGAACTTCCCCATAACCTCGTCCCTCCCTGGGGAAAACCACTGGTCAGTGGTTGTGCTCAGTCCTTTATAGCTCTTTTTCTACCTGTCGTATAATTACTATGAGAATTAGAGGAAGAGATGTTTCTTTTTGCATCCCTTTAAAATATTGAGCTCTGTTGTTGTTGTTTTTCTTAACCATGTTAGCAGACATATAAATCTTAAAACAATAAAACAAAACAAAAAACTCAAATATTTGCTTTGTCATCGAGAAGACACGCTCAGGATGAAAATGGTCCACAAGGCAGCTTCAGGAGAGAATCAAGTACTAGACATACATGGCTGTCATCTTCTTTCCATTTGGAAGGAAATAGATGAGCTTCCAGTTCTCAGAAATGGCCAACTGTTCTCTAACAGCTTGCCTCTCGAACCGTGGCCTGGGGACCAGCAGTATTAGCATCATATGGGAGCTTGTATGAGCTGCAGAAACTCAGGCTTCATCCCAGATCTGCTCCTTTGGGATCGACATTTTCACAAGGTATCTTTGTGATGGTGCACAAGTCAAAGTTTGAGAAGTACCATGGTAGTGCTAGTATGCTGCCTGCTCAAACCTCTGTCGTGTTCTAAGTGCTGGGGTTGCTTACAAATTAGCAGTGTTGTTAGAGAAACAGCCAGTGTTACCACACCTCCTTCATGTAACATCCAAATGTGCTCCACGGGGACTGCCTGTGGTGCTCATCAAACACTGTCAAGATCGGAACAACTGTCTCAGGGCATCCGTCCTCTTCATGAGGCCACTCCACATATCCCTCACCTCTGCCTCTGAAGTCCCAAGGCAGTTAGGGCTACAGCGGTTTGAAGAATTATGCTTCTTATTCCAGTGTTTTTTTTTTTCTAGTCCTGTACAGCTTGGTGTCATTTTGCTAATGCGTATAGAGACTCATCATAATGAAACCACTAGCTGTGTGAAAGAAAAGACCAGGAATATTTTTCCTTTCTTCCTATCCCTCAGTTAGTGCTTGATTATAGTAGTGATGAGTAATAGTGCAGAAAACACCAAAGAAAAGGTTGATGCGCTTCCCTTGGAATGTAGGTAGAAATAAATGTACAGTGGCTTTTTCTGCTATGATAACTTCATAGGAAAATAGTGCATTAAGTCAAAGATTCTATCACCTCTCTATGGGCAGGAAAACAAAGGTATTTCTAGTTTTCTCTTTCTTTCCACTCATGAGCACGTGCCATTCAGTCGTCATTTCTCTTTGATTTTTATCAAACAAATTTTCAAGTGTCACAGATTTCTTCTTTTAATGCATGAGAATCCTTTGCCCTTTTTGGTACCTTGACTTTGTCTTGTTGGAAAGTATCGTCCAAGAGGCCAATCAGAATCAGAATTAAACTTACAACATCAAATCTAAGTATTATCAGAGGTGAATTAGTGATGAGAAGTAAGTTGAGAAATATTAAAAGGAAATCTTCGTTAAACTGAACTTCGTATTCTCCTTTTCCAAGTCACTATTTCTTTTTGGTTCACTAAGTTACCATTGCTAGTCCAGCATTGAAATGGATTAGATGATGAGCAGTGTTGCTAGGGACCTTATAAATGCATTAAATTTGATTGATGTATAATCCAATGCTTGAGAAATGTGGTTTTGAGTTGAAACTTGGGTCTCTACTTCTCAAGCAGTCTTGAGGTTTTTTTTTATAGTGAAGTCAGGGGGAAACATCAGATTGATGAAATTTTGTCTCTGGTTTGTTGCAGAAATATTGGGGAGGAGGGGAAATCATATCTCACCTTCTGTCATTCCATTGGCTTGACCTGTAAAGATGATGAATATCAAAGAGGAAAAACTAGAAGGCCCTGGATTTTCTTTTTAATGAATCAAAGCTGAGTTTCCTATAAATAATGCATTTGGGGGAATTTTTCATAGATTGTCCACCTTCTAAAAGTTTTAGGCTTTGAATTTCTCTAAGCCTGAGATGTGTGGTTTGACTATTTTATGATATCATTGCTTTCTTTCCAGGAACAATGTAATTAAACTCTTGAGTGAATGTAGAAACATGCCCCTAGCTGTGAATGGCATTTTGATTTTGAAAGCCTTCTCCTAGCTGAAGCTAATCTGTTTTAGGATGGAAAGGTCAAGCAGCATCTCAAAAGCTGGAACTATTAGACCCAGCCTCTGAGTTCCTTTCTTCAAAGATGGCAGCCCTTTCTGTAGAAGCCTGGCCATTCCTACAAATGGGCAAAGGGTAGTTTTTAGTTATGTGTTAGTTACATTATCCAGTCATTTCTGCTTCCCACAGATCATTTGATGGTTATGTTTACTACTGGGAGCTGGGATGTCATTGCCTTTGATAAGTGGTCAATTCCTTCCTTGAAGTTATACCAAGGTCTCCCATAGCACATCTCTCTCTATACTCTAATTTTGAGCACTGGTTGCTTATCTGGTTGAAAACAAAATCATGGGCAATGTTAGGAATGGTTCAATTTACAATAAGTGAGATTTCATAAATTGCTAAGGGGAGGCTAAGGAAAAAACATTTGAATTCCATAATGGTTTTTATATTTAGCTCATAGTTTTTATTGTTTTTTCTTAGCATCTAAAACCTATAATTGAGTTTCTGTTTTGGGTGTGTATTAACCCTTCAAACTAAGCCTATCAGAAGAATCTAAAAGGAAAATGGAATGCTGTAATGTTATCAAATGCTGAAGAAGAAAAGTGGAATCTTCCCTTATGCTCTTTGGTATGGGCAGGATGGAGAATAGGAACAGGATCACGCAAAACTCTTTGTTCTTTTAGGCTTCTACATTTAAAAGAAAAAAATACTTACTTAGGCTGCTTTATAGATGTCTTTCTAAGGATTTATTTTACTGGTGTACAGTCTAATAGGAGACTCAGAGCTCATCATGAGGTCTGTATTCAGACCAGTTTCAGCTCAGACCAATTAACAAAATTGTGCAATCAATTGGTTCTGTTTCTATTTGTGGGACTCTTATATTTTGAAATGAGAACATGAAAGTGGCAATGAGGTTCACAAGGACACCCTTCAAAACTCCTCATTCTCCTTTCTCTTATATCGCACAGCCAATGAAGAATACAACACATTTTCTTTCCTTGAAAGATTCTTGCCCTTGCCTATGACTTCAGACTGTGTCTTCTTTGACTAAGAAGACTCTGAATCATTGGGGATATCTGTCAGGCAAAGATGCGATTCCCAGGAAGTTCTAGAGCCAGGAGATGGACAGTTTTCTAAAAAGGACACAGGGCAGAAGCAAAAGATTCAGATTCTATGGGGAGATTAGACAAATTATTTAAACCCATTGTTGGTATTCAGCCTGCAGGTACCAGTATGGATGTTCAGATTGCTAAAATACTAAAATATTTCTTCATCGACTGATAGATATTTGTTTTCCATGGCCTCCCATATGCCTTGCCTCATCCATTCTGATTAGCCACTGCCTTTGCAAATCAGCTCCCAAAAGTCTCACTTCAGAGATACCAACATTGGCTTTCCCCCAGGGACAGTGGAAGGCCAAATGCACCCTCACCAGGTCCTGGGTCACCTTTGAATTCTCTAGTCTGCCAGCTAGATTGGCTGACATGGCTCCCCCATCTGCTGACCTGCAACAACCCCAGACCCCTCGTGTGTTCTCTCTTCTTGAAATGGTGACCCTTGAACAAGTTGGTGTTCCCTGAATCCCTGTCCTATAAATGTCAGTGGTAACTTCAGCTCTTGGAGTAGGTGAGACCAGCTGGAAGGCTAAGTCTCTGCTCTATTGCTATTTTTAAATATCATGCATGCTTCATTGCTTCTGTTCTTTGGGGAGAACATTAATTGCCCTTGTGACCCTGATGGGTCTTTGTAGAATAAGTTGCAAAATAGGTGATGATTGGTTTTATGATTTCTTAATGATGTTTTACATTTTTGTTTCTATCTTATTTACCAAAGTGATTGTGTTCAATGTAGAAAGATACATTTATCTTTTTTAAAGATAAATATTTTACTTACATATTATTTAATTTTAGTAATTATTAATATATAAATATATAATTAATATATTACATATATTATAAATATATAATCATATAAATATGATTATATATATAATCATTCATTGTTATGTGATCCAGAGAATTACTGTCAAAATTTTGATATATACTTAATAGTAAATGAATCCTACATATCTCTGTAATTTTTTAAAAAGTTAACAATCTATGGTGGACACAGTTCCAAGATTTGTAAGAGTTGAGTGCGTATTTTTAAAAAATTTTTTAATTTTTTTATAAATGTATAATGTATTATTGGCTCCAGGGGTACAGGTCTGTGACTCTCCAGGTTTATACACTTCACAACACTCACCATAGCACATACCCTCCCCAATGTCCATAACCCCATTGAGTGTGTATTTTAAGGCCAACTAGTTTAGCTTTCTGGTCAAGGAAAAAAATCCTTTATGTAACATTCTTTTCAAAGGTCTTCCAACGTGCTCCTTGATACCTGTAGTGACAGGGGCCCACAGCCTTATTATACCTCCCTGTTCACTTTTGGATCATTAGTTATTCCAGAAAGCTCTGCTTTACTCTTGATCAAAATTCTTTGTATCCTTTAACCCTGATCCTAGTTTTGCCCTACTTAGTGTGCATAAGGGGGTGGAAGTGGCAGAGAAAGGGCAGGCTTTGAAGGCAGTAGGAGTTGGCTCCTTTAAGGCAGAGGCAAGTGTCTGCTGCGTAGTAACACCTGGCGTGAGTCTCTTGGGTGATCCTTTTAACCTAGTGTTCCCATGTTTTCTTTTCTACAGAAACTTAGGGGCTTATGTCTTTTATGTCAAACTGGAAAACCTTAGAGGTATTGAAAGTTCAGAAGGAAAAAAAAAAATGTTTACCCATCCCATGATTTTTTTTTTTTTTTTGTTTGGGGTTTTTGCTGGACACAGTACATTTTAGAAAACAAAAACAGGTTGTGTTTGAAAATAGGTTGAGTGGGCACATATCTAGAGGTTAATTTATTATCCTAAGTTATGTTTAAACATGTTTCCATACTACCTTCCTTGCTCTCTGGTCTGGGAAGGATGAATAAGATGATGATATTCAGTGCTTGAGGGTTTGCAAGAAGAGTGCTATGCAAATGTGAGATATTACTGTAGCCCTGCACTGCAGTGTCTGACCATAAGGTGGCTCACATTACTGTATTCCTTTAATGACGTCACTCACGGATCAGGTATTGAGGCAAGGGGGATACCGTAGTGGGTCATAGACACGTTCTTTGATTATTGTTTAGTGGAAAAGATGAATGGGTAACATGGGATGACTGATTAAGTCAAATTTAGTTAACACAGTGCTAATATCTTTGAAAGAAAAGAATTATTTTCTCTATCTTAAAACATCCTAAAATATCTTAAAACATCTTAAAACAGAAATGAGGATGTGGGGAGTTCTAGGACCAGTGAAACTGCAGCCTGGAATGTGACTGTGAATCCTGATTGGGTGGCTGGGGTTTATGGTCCGAGGTGTTAGAGGGAGAGCATTGCAGTGGAGGAAAGATGACAGAGGACAGTGAGTGACAGGGGCATGGCAAAGGGGGTTCTAAGCTGGGCAGCACCTGACTCCTCCTTTCCCACTGTGGTCATCTGTTACTCATCTGTGAGAAAGTGCTCATTTTCCAACGTTTATAGCTGTTCTAGATCAGGGGTAGCAAATACATGCTGTAAAGGGCCAGAAAGTAATATTCTAGGCTTTGAAGGCCGTACCATCTTTGTGGCAGCCCCTCCCTTCTGCCATATGAACGCTGAAACAACCACAGACAATAAGTAAATAAATGAGTGTGGCTTTGTTCCAAAAAACCATTATTTACAAAAATAGTTGGATTTATCCTGCAGGCCATAGTTTGCTGACTCCTATTCTAGGCTCTCATCTCTTTATCACAAATGAACCTACGTACACACCTAAGGTATCACCTTATTGAGTTGTTTGCTCCAAATATAGTGTCTTAGATATCTATGCATTGTTTAAATTTTCTATATTATCATCGAAACCCTTTGTGTAGTGTCTGTCCTTTGTGTCTTTATGGGGTGGATGGGAGAGATTTTAGCCTATGATTAATATGCCATTTGACTCATGATTTTGCTCCTCTAAACTTTTGTCTAAAATATTAATATTAATTATCAAATAATAGGATGTTTTCCTTGGAAGGGATCGGCAAGGCAGGTGGGGGGTGTGATCCAGTCTCATCTCCTCTGGAAGCTTATCTGGCATCCCTGTTGTCCTATGATTTACTTGGCTCTCCTGAGCAGAGCTGGCGTTCCTTTTTTCTTGGCTCAGTCCTGAAGGTGATGATTATGGTCTGTCTCGGGCTGGCTTAGCAGATCCAGTGCCCAAGTCTGGCTACTTCTCCCGGTTAACACAAACCACTTTCAGTGAACAGTGATTGGGAGCAGAGAACCTGAAGAGGTCCTCTGAATCCAAACCAGCAAGAAGGTGGCATTGAGGGATAGAATTGAAGTTGGCTGTACACGGAGAAGTCTGTGCGTGTGACAGCATACTGTGGGAATTATAGGGATTCCTCCTGTGAGGGAGGCCCATCTCTGCTGCTCAGAATCACAGAGGTATTGATCAGACAGGCTTTGTTCCTGCCTCCCTTTTCTTTGGAGGAGTTGTTTCAGTCCAGATGGTGGGCATCTGTGAACTTGCTAATAAGCAAACAGGCTGTGGTAGTTATGGGAACTTTGCAATTTCCAGACCTTTCTTTTTACTCAGAAAGACTCTGCTGTTTGAGACTGGGTTAAATCTTTTCTTGACTGGAGCCAGAAGAAAAGAATTTATGACAGATTATAAATCTGCACACCGTGTAGCTAGATTATATATATGTCTTTACACACACGAACACACACGTTGGAGGAAAGTCGTGAAGTGCAGTTTGTTTTATTTCTAAAATTATTATTATTTCAAAGATTTTTTATTTACTTGAGAGGGGGTGAATGAGAGAGAGCACAAGCAGGGCAGGGGCAGGGCAGAGGGCAAGAGAGAAGCAGGTTTCCCACTGAGCAAGGAGCCTGACATGGGGCTCGATCCCGGGACTCTGGTATCACAACCTGAGCTTAACAGGTTAACGAGCTTAACATAAGCAAATGCTTAATGACTGAGCTACCCACGTGCCTCTAAAATTATTTTTTTTTAATGTCTCGAGTGATTTATCTCTATTGCTTTGTTCTATATGGTTGTGCCCTCAGTAATGTAGGGACTGTGTTTCTTTAAATTTCCTTTAGAATTGCTTAGTAGTAGTTTGATGGGCTAGAGACCAATTGGGACATATGGATGGGGGAAAGAAGACAAATTTAGGTTTTAATCTGAAAGTGTGCCCTTCTCTGCTCTTGGTTGTTCTCTCTGCCCTGAGAAAGACTGGCCGGTGTCAGTCCCTATCTTTAGTTCCTTGTGTGTGGTTCTGTAGGAACAATGGTCTTGTCGCACTGAAGTGTCTCGTATAGTGAGGATGTCCTGAGAAAATACTGGCAAGTCAGAGTCTCGGAGACTTACAGGTGCTTCCCGGCCAGTGTTGGTGAAAGACCACTTCCCACTGTTGGGAACGTGGCACCTGGGTTGTGGAAGCATGAGACCTCCTGCAAAGTGAGGAGCATCTTTCTACAGTTTCTGCTCCTTCGCTCTGGAAGGTAGAATAGAAAAAGGCTCTAGTCTTGGTTCAGAGTCTGGTGCCTCCCAGACTTGCACACCGTGTTGTCCAGATATTAGAACTTGCAAGATGAAGATGCTGCTGTTGGTCTTGCCTCCACAGTAAGGTGGGCATGAGAGACAGGTGAGATAAAGTTTGAACAGTGTCCAGAAAAGTGGACATCATGATGTGGATACAAGTTCATTGTTGTTGTTGTTGATCCCTGGCATGGCAGGAAGGCTCTCATTTGGTGAGGGCCAGTTCTGAATGTGTTTCCACTGTTGGACTACTGTCATTGAGATCAAGAATGACAAGTCTTTCTCTTAAGGTTATAATGCAATTTCTTTACATGAAAAAATGAAATGAAATTTCCTTGTCCCTCCCAGGATGAATTTGGTGGTACTAATGAGGAATCTTCCTTCTTAGGAAACTATCTCAATATCATAACAAAGTACGTCAGGAGCTTCCCAATTCTGTTTAAATTTTACTTCTGGAATTCTTTGTTTTTGTTTGTTTGTTTGTTTTGTTTTTTAGCTTTGCAAATGGACTTTTCTCCTCAACTTAGATCCTCCTAAGTATTGTTCTATAGTAGGACTTCTCAGAATGCCAACCTTCAGTAATCTGGAAATTGCTGAATAGAGATCAAAAGGAGTGTACATTACCATTTGTGTTGAGTGTGTGTATGTGAAGGAGCAGACAGAAAAGAGTGGGTGAGTAATCGAAGGAGAAGGCAATCCTGGGTGTTTCATGGTGTTACAACACTGAAACCAATCACTTTGTAAGTGGAGGAAATCACCAGGGTATAGGCATGAGACCTTTCTCCTTGGCTTGTTACATTTATTTTTTTTCTTTTGTCATCAGTTCTGAAAAAAAAAAAATGTGTTGAAAACAAGGTCTGTATTGAAATATCATCATGGCACTTATAACCCAAAGGTGATGCTCTTTTAATAATAAGTAATTTATTTTTATGCATGAGCCTGTTCAGAGTTAATCCTCCATGACCATATCTCTCAACAAAGACAAATATAATTGCCTGA
Organism: Meles meles; assembly: GCF_922984935.1. Classification (NCBI taxonomy): domain Eukaryota; kingdom Metazoa; phylum Chordata; class Mammalia; order Carnivora; family Mustelidae; genus Meles; species Meles meles. The sequence continues at coordinate 73,657,203 of NC_060077.1, forward strand.
CTATATATAAAGAGTTTTTGTGGTATATGTGTTCGGGACAAACATGCACACATTACACGAAGATGATTGGAATAATGGAATCCTAGGATTTTGGATCTCACTTCAGTTCCCTCGTTTTACCCCAAGACATAGAGATAATTTTAGGAAAGCAAATGCAGCTATACAGGAAAATTCAAAATATAACGGATGAGACTCAAAGTAGAAATTAACTCAAAAAGCAATAATGAAAGGAGTAATGCTTGGTGAAAATCACTAAAGAGTAAGGGAAACTGGTTGTCCATTTTAAACATCAGTTTTGAGGGTAAAGGGGAAAAATGAGATGACAAAATGTCTCAAGGAAACCACTGCTTGTGTTTTTTTGAGATTTCTACTCCCAAATAGTATTTCAAGCAGCTGTGTCAGGCAGAGGTAAACACAAAGACCATTCCAGAGTGTGGTGGAAGGAGGAGTTGAGTTAGTCAATGGAAAGGTTTTACTCAGATGTGAACTCTGTTACAGAAAGAACTCTTCCTCGGATGATTGGCCACCTTCTCCCCAGCTGCCCCCATGCTAGGGTCCAGGAGAAGACTCTGGCTATGTTCAAGAGACCAGAGTTTTGATGACTTTTTTTTTTTTTTAAAGATTTTATTTATTTATTTGACAGAGAGAGATCACAAGTAGACAGGCAGGCAGAGAGAGAGAGAGGGAAGCAGGCTCGCTGCTGAGCAGAGAGCCCGATGCGGGACTTGATCCCAGGACCCTGAGATCATGACCTGAGCCGAAGGCAGCGGCTTAACCCACTGAGCCACCCAGGCGCCCTTGATGACTTATTTTTTAATCTTACTAGACTATTGCCCCTTGAAACATGTATTTTAACTTATTTATTTTTATGTTTCCAGCAATTGGGGAAGGCCTCCGTGCTAAGTAATCTGTGTGTGTTTGCTTTATCTGAATGACTGAGCGAATAGAATCTGGCAATGCCAAAGTAAAAATAGTGCTTTGCCTCCAGAGCTAAGTATTCAAAGGGCTACTTAAATTGTTCAAGTTTTATTAAATACTCTGGAGCTAATTTATAATTTGTGAAGCGTGTTTAAGTGAGGAGAACTCTGGATACCTCCTAAAATATAATCTAATTTTTAAATGAGAAGTTTAATTAATTAATAGTTGTTAAGAGCTTTGAGGAAGAAAAGTACTCTTTAATTGCTAATGGTTTTAGTTGTTTGCCTTTTTTCATCATCTCAAATTCTTGACATTGTTTAGTAGCCCCAGGAAGATGGCTTCCTAATAGATCTCCTTCCTCCATACGCTGTTTTCCTGGATGTGTACCAGCCATGGCCATGTATGGAGTTCATTCATCATGGAGTCTTGGGAAAATAAGATTGATCTGAAAAGAACTGTTTAATGAATCTAACAGATATCTCTGTGCTTTGTACTAGTTTCCTCATGGCATGATATTTTGGATCTGATGGAGTTTCCAGGGAATGAGAGTCTCCTTAACTTTTACATCCTGGATACCTGACCTACTTTAGACTACTCCCACCATAGGTGCAACCCAAGCCAAGCTTTGATGATGCAGTAGACCAGGCTAAAGAATAAGAAGGTACTTGCCTGGAAAGTCCATAGTTGGGCCATTTTCCTTCCTGATCATGCTCTCCTTCTAATCATCTACTCATCTGAGGATTTTTTTTTTTTCCATTTTGCTGAATTCTGCACTAAGGGATGGAAAACAGAGAATATCTCAGACATATTCCCAAGCTCTAAGCCATTAAGTACTAGGATGAGTTGTACTTCAGTTATACTCACTTGTTTTTTTGCCTTCAACTACCAAGAGGGCTCACACTATCTAGAAGACCACTGGACATGTTTCTAATTGAGCCTTTTTACTACCTCATAAAAGTAAGCTCTGCACAGTACTAGACTCTGTTTACCTATAACATTGAAGAAACCCTCCAAGTGTTGGTTGGGCAGTTGGGTCATGCCATTTAGGGCTGGGGGGATTTTATTCCCTCTTGTACAACACAGATGCAGTGTTTGAGAGTTTATATGTTGACTGGATTACTGTGTGGGCCATGCTTTAGTCTAACCCATTCCACATGGCTTTCCATCTACACTGGGGGATTGGTAGATGTCCTTGGGACCTTTGGAGTTGATAGAAGCCATTACATATGGAGACTAGAGCTATTTTATAGTGGTATATAGTGGCATATACAGTTTATTATGTGGTAGTGAGCCTAAATATAAGCTTATGTGTATATAGGTATGTTTGCAGCAAAACTTCTTGACATTTATTAGCAAGTGTGAGACATGATATATTTGTGTGATTTAGTTGCGAATAAAGGTACACATAGATACTTATTTGTTCCACCCTCGCCCTATCCCCAGTTGTCACCCTCTGGTTTAGACGTCAAAGTGTTTTGACAATATAGAACCAAAAAAGCAACGTGGCTGCTGCACATGCACTGAATTTAATTTGTATAGCTCAGGGCAGCTCTGGGATCACTTACAGGATGGAATGACAAAAAGCTGAGATGATGAAAGAAGAGGCAACCATCGGAAACAATTTGTTGTCTGTATGGAAAATGCAGTGCATTTTGCTAAAAACCTGTACTTAACACCATTATCTTGTTAGGGATGCAGGAACCTCTATTCCCACACTGGGTTTGATTGTGTTGACAACACACCTGTGGCTTATAATCAATGACCCAGCTCTCTGGCAGTGGAGGTTTGCTTTTCAGAGAGAAAAAGATACAGAATTTTAAAAATGTAAACACAGCCAGAGGAAGAGTTTCATGGGAGAGGATATATGAATTCAGTATCAACATCAGTCTGGCTCAGAAGGTGGATCGAGGCAGCTTAGTGGACAAGAATTTTTTTTTTTTTCCAAAATATGTGCAAGCCTTTTCACCCCCCAGAATAAAATGCTTCATGAAAGTCAACTTCTGGAGTGAACTAACAGTTTTGTGACAGTCTAAAACAAATAGAACACATGGTGTGGGCCTCAACAATGCTGTGTTTTATCTTGTTCTGCTTCCAAGGGGGCTTTCACAAATAAACAGAGGCAACAAATCAGCAATATTTCAGCTGTGTAGAGGGATTGCAGAATAGAGATATGACTGCATAACCATGCGGGCTTCTTCAATGGAGCAGTTTGGTTGTATTTTTTAGATTTTGAATTTCTTCTGTGATATACATACCAAGGATTACATTTTTTTAAATTATTTATTTTTTTCAGTGTAACAGTATTCATTGTTTTTGCACAACACCCAGTGCTCCATGCAATATGTGCCCTCCCTATTACCCACCACCTGGTTCCCCCAACCTCCCACCCCTGTCCCTTGAAAACCCTCAGGTTGTTTTTCAGAGTCCATAGTCTCTTATGGTTCACCTCCTCTTCCAATTTCCCTCAACTTCTTCTCCTCTCCATCTCCCAATGCCAAGGATTACATTTTGCTTCACGACTCAAAACTTCTATTCCTCTTATCTGTACATTTTAGTGAAGCTTGCCATGTTGGATTTTATCTTCTGAACAGTGCCCTCAATCATTTCCCTTTTCCAGTCTTGGCTTTTGCTGGTTAAGTGATGTTAACACCATATTAACTCTTTACTTCAAACATTCTTCTCTTTTCCCCCAAAACAGGTGACAGACTTCACAATAAGAAATCAATCACCGGAGTCATTGAGGCACATTTGATTGCATCCGATTTCAAAATTTAGATCATCCTTTGAAACTCATAGTTTACTAAATAGAAAATGGGAAGAGTATGCATGCTTTCAAGTGGGTATTTTATTTCTAGTGAAAATATTCATTATTAGGATTTTCTTCCTACTTCATGTTACAAAACCAAACATTTCTGAACTCTTTGCTTTAAACCCCAGAAGCTCTTCAAGGACAGATACCATGTTCAGGTCATTTTCTATCCTTCTTAGTATCTAAGAATGTTGGGAATGGGCTAGGTATTTATGACATGTTTACTTGAATAAATATAAATGCTATGTAAATGCATGCATCTTAATCAAACATTGTTAATGACAAGACACAAGAGAGGAATCTAAGAATATGAATAAGGCCAACACTAGAATGGGTGGGCTTGGGATTTTGAAACAAAGGTAATGGAACAATTTGCCTGTAGTGTAAACAAACATGACATCAGATCGACTTTGAGCTAACCTGAATAATTTGCCTTGTTTGAACAGACCAAGATTCTCTTGGACTCAGGAGTCTTGACTCAAATCCAGTGCTTTGATGTAGTCTAGAAAGATGAATACACAGAATGTCTTGTTACCTAAAATGCTAATTTCATACAGCCTATGGGTAGGTTTGTATGAGAGAAAATTGAAAGGCAGAAAAACAAAATGTGTATTACTTTTTTTTTTTTGTCCTTCCCATATTGATTTATCAGCCACTTGGGACACTGACATTGTCTAAATGTCGCAGCCATCCCTGGAATTAACAATCTGATAGAAGGCTGAGAGTTGCTGAAAGGGACTTTGGGCTTTTTAGCTCTTCTTGATCCCTTTGTAGCTGCCTTTAGATATAAGCGTGTGTTAAGACCTTGATTAAAAATAAATCTGGATTTTTAGCTCCATGTAGCCCTTAGTTCTGCACAGACTAAGAATTACATATCAGTAGCATTAGGATTGTGGTCCTCTTTACCATGAGAAGAATCCAGATATCAAACCCTATCAAGAGGAGATCAAAATTATGAACAGACTTGGAAAAGTATAAAACACATGTTAAAGATTCGTCCAATTAAACAAATTAGCAAACCAAATCTGCTATTTTTTTTATTAATAATATAGAAAAATAATGAAATGCTGGTCCTGGTTTAGCTCTTTTGAGACTTTACTAATCCTATCATATAATTAATCTTTATCATTCATTTTGAAATTGCATATAACTCTTCAGAACAAGATTATGAGAACAAATCTTGGCTTGCTGCTAAGTGTTTAACACAAGAGTGTCATTTCTCAGTGGACCATTCATAGAAATCTTGAACTTTATATGGCATTCTCTTCCTGACTCAGAATGTGACTTTGAGAAGTTTGTGCATAGAAATCTTGTCTCCCTGTTTTAAATGGAATGTAATGGTTAGAAGTCTACGAACCTAGTCATTTTTGCATAATTCAAGGCAGTGCTTACATAAAATTGTCTCAGGGAGACAGACGGTAAAGTTTATTCGTACTATAAAATTTTAGATAAAAGTTCAGTTTTCCTAGTCCTTTAGAAACAATTAATTTGGAAACAGTACTGTATTTTAGTCCAGAAGATCTAGGTCCTGTACCCCACTTGGCTTTTAGCTGTGACTTTGGTCAAGCCTTATTCTCTTCTTGAGATTGCTTCTCTCATCTGCCTGCTAATTGTCAGAGGTGCTGTATATAAAATAACTAGATTATAAGTCACAATTTAATTCCTTATCCCAGATTTATCTTTTCCTCAGAACATTATGGTCCTCTCTGTGCAATGACATGTTGTACAAACTCCAGTTAAAAATCACACTGCAGTGTTAAATATGAGTAAATGGAAGCATCCTGATTCATCCAAAGTGTTGAGTTGCCAACAAGGCAAATCCTTTAATAATTCTAGCAGAGAATGAGGTAGGGATTGGTTCATTTGTCTTGTCAAAATTGTCATTGTGCAGTGAAAAATAGATAAGAGGGGACTGAATTTCTTAAAAGTGACAGGATGTTTTCACGTGAGTATGTACATGCACGTGTGTAGAACATGCACACTGCTTACCCTCTTGACAAAGAGAATCCTCTGGGCTTAACACAAATGAAAATACTTTCACTCCCCTGACATTCTGCAGTTGATCACTTCTATGCTTTTGTCTGTGATTGTTCCCCCTGGGAATGACTCACTTTCTCATCTTCTCCATTCCTTTATTCATTCATTGACTTTCTCAGCGACCATTTAGTGAATGTCTACTGTGGTTCCCATTCCAGGCACTTTACATACATCATCTCAGTTAATTATATGTCTCCTTGTCCCCTTTAGCATTTAGCCTATTTCTTTTTTTTTTTTTTAAGATTTTATTTATTTATTTGACAGACAGAGATCACAAGTAGGCAGAGAGGCAGGCAGAGAGAGAGAGGAGGAAGCAGGCTGTCCGCAGAGCAGAGAGCCCGATGCGGGGCTCGATCCCAGAACCCTGGGATCATGACCTGAGCCGAAGGCAGAGGCTTTAACCCACTGAGCCACCCAGGTGCCCCTAGCCTATTTCTTAAATAGATATATGCTCAGTTAATATTCTTTAGAGTAAATGAAATAGTAAAGACAGCTACATTCGAAGGGTCAAATTGTGTAAAAGTTGAGGATGGGAAGGGAGGAGGGTCGGTGTGGTGGACATTACATGTAAAGCTGTCAAAGCAATCCCTGGAATATTCAGTTGTTAGATCAGATCTTCAACTATCTCTGGTCCTGCTGTTCCCTTCTGCAGGTGTCAATGGAAGACAACCCCTGTCTTTAGACACCAAATCCTTTTGAGAAAAGAGCTGTTATGGCAGTACTCTTTGAATGAGAAATTTTACTTAAGGACATTTTACAAACAAGTGCTTAACTTCAAGCTCCCCCCCCTTCTCTAATTGATCTAAATGTAAAATTAAATTAGCTGCTGATGAATAGTTCCTGTGCAGTTAAAATTACGATTTTTCTAGAAGAGAGGAACCAGCATACATTACTATCCTGAACATTTTCCATTGAAAACTTTAATGGATCACTTAGAGAGATGCCCAGCTTGTCTTTTCTTAATGGTGTAAGTAGTGCACGTCAGCTTGTGATCAGAGATGTTTCCTTGTAAAGCCTCTACATGTTCACATGCTCTTAAGTAATTTATCCTGTAACTCTCCATGATTGACCATGAGCTACCACATTATTATTTTGTTCCTTATTGGTGAGCTTTTGAAAAAGCCAAAGTAGCTGTTTAGATATTGTTGCCCTTTCTCTTAAGCCAGAAGAAGTGACTGAAGTATTCACCTTGCTTTAATTTTTTTTTTAAAGATTTTATTTATTTATTTGACAGGCAGAGATCACAAGTAGGAAGAGAGGCAGGCAGAGGGAGGTGGAAGCAGGCTCCCTGCTGAGCAGAGAGCCCAATGCGGGGCTCCATCCCAGGACCCTAGGATCATGACCTGAGCCGAAGGCAGAGGCTTTAACCCACTGAGCCACCCAGGCGCCCCTCCTTGCTTTAATTTAACTAGACTAAAAGTGGACTCTTTGATACCTGTTGTAGCATGTATGCTTTTTCTTATAGAAAGGGAAAAAAACAAACACTGTAAAATACAACAAAACACAAACAATGTAACCATTTTTTTTTCCTTTTCCTCATTATCTGGAATTCCATAGTACTTTATGTCAAGAATTCCAGCATCTTGATTTTCACATAGACTCCTTGAAGAGCATGTTTCAAGGTACCATAATAAAAAGAAGAAATATTTGAGGATGCCAGATGCATTTAGAAGTGTAGGTCTAAGCTATTCATACTTATTCAGGAAGGCAAGTGTCCTTATTGTTTTTCATAATTTTCTCAATGGAAATAATTGATGAAATTTTGTTAGTCATTGAGAACACCATACAACATAGAAATCTAATTCGTAGAAGATCACATTAAAATAAAAAATTTCTAGAATTTCACATTAAGAAGATTCAGCAAAGTGACTTAATATCATGATTTAAGCATCTTCTGATTTTAATACAATAAGCCTTGACTGAGCACCTGCTGTATACTTCAGCACTGTTGGGTAGCATAAGACAGATATATAAAATGAACACTTGAAGAAGTCTTAACCTTGTTTGTGAGGCAAGATATATAACCATGAACCAGGTAGTTGATGGTTTAAATACATACCATTTGCGTATAACAGTGTTATAGGATAGTCATTCTTTAAACAATAGTCTTTCCCTCTTCAAAAAGAAAAACATTGCAGTTTGCTTTCTATAACTGAGATTTGTGTACATTCTCTTGTAGCAAGGCTAAAGTGTATATAAAAACCAGTTTGTTAGTAAATGAAGTTGCTTAAAGCATTTTGTGGTCTCATTATTATTGTCCGTCAGACATTGCATAGAAAACCACCTCTCTCAGGTGCCAGGGGGAATGTGTTGTTTCCCTTGTTTCTTCACAGATTTTTTTTTTTTAATAGCATTTTGAATAAATGCCCATTGCTTAGTGAGGGATCAAAGTGTAGTAGATAGAACTGAAGCTTTGGCATCCAAAAAATCTGGTTTTAAATCCTGGCCCCACTGCTTATAGTCTCTGTTGTCTTAAAATGGTTATTTATTTAATCTGAGGACTTTGGCCCTTTGAAATATTTCACTAGTAGAAAAGACTTAAGTCTGAGTATTTAATTTGTTCTGTTGTTCAACACTCTCATTTCTGCTGCCATGCCTACTATGACTATTTTCAGCTCTAATTATTATTAGTGGTAATGGTCCTTTAATTCACTTTCCCAGCTACACAGTTCATTCAGTATTTATGCATTACTTAGCAGCAAAAGGTTTCCCAGTAATTTTATTACCTTTCTCCCACTACTTGTGGCATAGGGATTGAGCCCTTAAATTTAACTGGAAGTTGACAGAGTTCGTTTCTAGTTTCGCACAGTTACTAGGTCCTTGGACAACCTTGGAGCAGATACACCTATCCATTGGGGCAAGTTTCTTTAAACATAACATGGGTGTGTTAGTCTTGGGAGCTGCCCAGCATTCTGTGAGGTGCAAATAAGATTCTCTTTGGCTTTGAGAACTTCTATGGCTGTTTCTACAGTTTCTACTGTTTCTACAGTGTGTATGCATGCGTTGTGGGCATGGGTGTGTATGGGTGTTTGCGTGTAGGGGTCACTGGAGGTTGGGTGCTGTTGGGAATTTTGGGAGGAGACATGGTCTAGTGAGGAAGAGGGTTTGGGGAATCAAGTCAGACATGATTATGAGTCACAACCTTGGGCAAAGTAACTCAATGTCTCTGAATTTTAGTTTTCCTTTCCATGAAATGTGAATAACAGCATCTCCATCACAGGGGGATTACATTTGCCCATGAAATTTATGCAGAGTATTTGGCATAGTGTTTGGTAAGTAGCAAGCACTCAAACCATCATTTCTGTTACAAGAAAAAGGATATCGAAGATAGACTGGGGAGAGGATCTGATACCAAAAGTTTAAAGAACACAGCAAAATCCTTCTTCCCAGGGGAGCTCTTCTCCTATTAGACTTCCTGAATAAACTTGTATCACGGGGGTGAGAACGAAATTTATGAGTCCGAAGCAGTTAAGAAATCTGACACTTTGACTTTGAGTTTCTTTCACCAGAGGATGTGAACCTTATTTGGTATCCCTCGACTTGATATCTTTTTGAGGTACTCAAATTTTGTGATTGTATATTGTTCTCTATGAACAAGGTTTCTACTATTTGAGATAAATGGGGTATTGTTCAAAACCATCCAACAAATTAGTAGAATACATAATTAAATTTCAAGTTGATGATCCCTATTGCATCATCTTGGCAACTGAATCAAGAGACCTCTTTAAATTGTAGCTTATGGTGAGCAAGCACACAAGCAATCAGCAGAGAAAAAACTGCTAAATTGTCAGAACTCCCTGCAAAGACAATTTCCTCAATTCCACATTTTGCAATTTTTAACCATTAGTGGTCATTTGAGATAGGAGCTTTGAGTCAGTGGAAAAACACTGGCTTTTGCTTTAACCATAGGCTTTACTTATGTCTCTTTGAATTTCTTGGATAAATTTAGAAACTGTGTAGACTGTCCTCGGACATCAGTTTCCTCTCCTGTAAAAGGAGGACAGTGAGTTATATAAAATGGAAACAACTTATAAGATCTGTTTCAGATCTAAAATTGTGTGAGCTCAGGATATACATAGCTTTTTACACCTAACGTATGAAATGGTTCCCCCCTATTCTTTCTCACCTGGCTCTAGGGGCTGTCCATTGGGTGTGCAGCAGAGGAAAAATGGAAATCTCTTTCAGCTTGGATGAAATAATCTCAGTGCTTGTTGGACATGAAGGAGCTGTTCTAAGGCTAATATACCTACCATTAGGGAATATACTTGGATCAATTCTTTTAAAAAGAATTATATAGAACTATTTGGCATTGTAACCTTTGCTAGCAGCTTGAATACTAGGTATTAATTAGACAAGGAAGAAGGGGGGGCACTAATTATTTCTTAAGTGGAATAATTAGTGTTGCTGAATTAATAAGTTAAAGGGTTTCATTAAGGAAAAAATCAAATCATGTTCGAACTGTAGTGATATCACTGTGAAATTATAAATTGCTTCTTGCAGACTGTACCTTGATACTACAGTAAATGAGAAATTTCTGTTTTAGACCATGTGAATTGACTAAAGGGCAGATGATGCATGAATTTGGTGTAGCATTACAGAAAGGATGATTTTTCAGGATTCAAGGGTAGAATCTTGTTATGCTGAAATAAAACCTTAACAAATAATACACTATTTCTAAGGATAAAGTCTTCGGGAAGCTGAGTTATATATATTTCACTGGGCACCGGGTGTGAATTCGACATTGGAGGAGTTCACTTTGCAGAGCAGGAGCATAAGCAGGGTTGAAGAAACTGACCGGGCAGTTTCTCCTGTGCCTCCTGTGCCTACGTTATGTACTTGGTATAATCATATGCTAGTCCTGCTCTTGGTATGGTCACAGGACTGACTTTACACCCTTCGTCCCAACAATGAGGGGGGCTTCAGACCTGGGCTGAGATGCTAATGACACAGCAGAAGGAGGGTCCGTATTTGCAGATTCTCAACTCCCTTTGGCCCAGCCTCAAGATGTGCTTTGTGGAGGGTGCTGTCCGCTGTCTCTGCTTTTTTTCTGCCCCAGCCGGCTCATTCTTTGGTGATGATGATGCTGATGCTAATGAAGAACAACAGCAATAACATGTCTCATATTATGGGGACAGGATGTTTTGTAGGATATTTCCAAACCAATGGTTAAATGTTGCTAGAGTTTTACCTTAGAAATTTACAATAAAAATTTGGGGGTAGAGTTAAGAAATGAGGTACTATTCAAAAGTCTTGGCATAAAACTCTCTCTCCCGTTCATGCAATCAATGTTTAGGAAACAGATAATGTGGTCTACTAGGTTCTTTGGGAACCATATGCCTTTGGATGAGGATCTAAAATCTACTCAGTATGTAGCCCAAATCACAAAACTCAGTGCTTGCTGCGTGCATACTTTCCTCTAGCATGTGTTGAATGGTAATCTGGGTTAAGTACATTTTCAGTTGTAGTCATATTCAAAAATATAAAAATGAGTAGGAAAATTTTTTAAAATTTTTTTAGTCTCTGACTACACAATTCAGTAGATGAAAGAGATAACCAGACACATTAATCTAGCTGTTATTATTTTTTTAAAAGATTTTATTTTTTATTTATTTGACAGAGATCACAAGTAGGCAGAGAGGCAGGCAGAGAGAGAGAGGAAGGGAAGCAGGCTCCCCGCTGAGCGGAGAGCCCGATGCGGGGCTCCATCCCAGGACTCTGAGATCATGACCTGAGCCGAAGGCAGAGGCTTTAACCCACTGAACCACCCAGGCGCCCCAATCTAGGTTATAATAAGAATATTGACAAAATACTTAGAAACTCAGAGTAGTGACTTTCAATTTTTTTTCTTGGATGTGGCCCACAAATAATTGAAACAAATTTTTTAAAAAGGCAATATTCACCATAACTATGTACAGTGACTGATATGTTCTTCCTTGTATTGTTTTTGTGTTGAACATGCTTGCTACAGATAGATTCATGACTCTCTAATAGATCACGTTCTTCAGTTTGAAAGAACTAGGAGGAGAGGATGCTGGATTTTTTTTTTTTAACATTTTCTGTGAGGAGGGTGGGGAGGAGTTGGTAATGGAGGTAAATTTCTTCTTTCCTTTTAAAGTAATAAGCTAATAAGTGATTCATACACACTATAGAAAATAGAGAATAGCATATTGGCTTTGAGGAGATGAGACTGAAATGGTAGGTATGGGCCAAAACATCAAAAGCATTTACCAAGTGTACATATTTTGAAGTTATTCTTACAAATGACAGAGAACCTCTACAATGCCTTAAGCAAGAAAGTGCCATCAGTAGATTTCCATTCTGGAGAGAACATTCTGGTAAAATCTATAGGACAGATTTTACTGAGATAAAACTGGACTCAGAGAGACAGTTTGAGGACTATTTCCAGTATTTAGGTTAGAAACTTCCTGGAGGTGAACCAACATGCTGGTGAATCGTAATGGTGATGAATTAGAGATTTTGGAGACAGCCAACAATGACCAACGTGACCTGGGAGATGACAGAAACTAAGAAATTGAGGATGACATTCAGGACACTGTCCTTGGTTTGTAGGTAGATTGATGGGGACATTAATGGAGATGTGGAACACAAGAGACAGAGTAAATTGAATGGAGAGCAGATACTAGATTCTGTTTTTATATAACATGTAGTATTTGAGTACCTGTGTAGGAGGCAAATCCAGAGTGGAAAATCAGGACTTAGACTTCTGAGCCATTATTCTTCACTCTTACAATATTTGCCACTCATCATTATATCAAAATCATATCCTTATGTTTTAAAAATTCTCTACAAATAGGATTTAGATTTTTCCAGAATATGCTATTTTATAGAGGTGTCATAACTTATTTAATCCTTTTCCTAATTTTGCACATTTGCCCTAAACTTTTCACTAATAAGCATGATACCATGATGAACATCTTTGTGCCAGATCCTTTTTTATACCTGATTCATTCCTTAGAATAGATTCTCCCAAAATAAAATTCTTGAGTTAACGTGATGAACATATTACTGGCTCATTACAGATATGGGCAACTGGTTCTCCAGAAATGTACTAATTGATCTTTGATTCTAAGCTTGCAGGAGTAAACAATATTACACCATATTCCATCTGTTAGTAGTTATTACCTGAAATGTTTTAAATGGCATGTCTTTTATTATAAGAGAAATTCATGCCTTATATTTGTTATATTTTTCATATATTAAGCTACTTTTGTGAATTACCTGTTATGTACTTTGCCGATCTTTTTTTATTTATATCTGACTGTTTGTTTCATTGAATTTTATGTCTTTATCATATAACATTTATTTTTATACATTAAGGCTATTATTTTTGCTATATTGCTGTCAAATAGATTTCTCATTTTTCCTGGCTAGACTTTTATTTTTATTTATGCTATTTTTATTTCCTGGAGTTTCATCTTTTTTTTTTTTTAAGATTTTATTTATTCATTTGACAGAGAGAGATCACAAGTAGGCAGAGAGGCAGGCAAAGAGAGTGAGAGGGAAGCAGGCTCCCTTCAGAGCAGAGAGCCGGATGTGGGACTCGATCCCAGGACCCTGAGATCATGACCCGAGCCGAAGGCAGTGGCTTAAACCACTGAGCCACCCAGGTGCCCCTGGAGTTTCATCTTTTTATGTGGTAAAGATCTATTTCTTTATGATTTCTTTCACTAATTTTATACTTAGAAAAATATTACTTCATTCAAAGCTTTTTTTCCCCTCTAAAATTTCCTTTATTTTCCTATTTGTATGTATGTGTTTCATATTGTTACTGGAGTTTTTCATGTTTTTCTCTTAAATTTGTAGTTCATTTTGATGTATGATATAATAAAAATTCAAAACTCATTGTCCAATTTTCCCAATTTTACTACATCTTATCCAGTCAGTCTCCAGGGCTCTATATATTTACCATGGAATTTTCCATCCCAGTTAATTCTTCTCTTGGTTTTCTTTCAGCCTCATATGGCACCAAGTCATTCTTCCATGTGTATCTAGGCAAATCCTATCTATCTGCCATATACTACTCCCTCTGAGAATATTTTTCTGATCAATTAAAATCCCCTGACCTCTAATCACTTCTGATTTTATAATCTTCTGGCATTATTTAAAAAAAAAATGCTAGGAGCGCCTGGGTGGCTCAGTGGGTTAAGCCGCTGCCTTCGGCTCAGGTCATGATCTCAGGGTCCTGGGATCGAGTCCCGCATCGGGCTCTCTGCTCAGCAGGGAGCCTGCTTCTCTCTCTCTCTCTCTCTCTGCCTGCCTCTCTGCCAACTTGTGATCTCTCTCTGCCAAATAAATAAATAAAATCTTTTAAAAAATGCTAAAATGCTCTTAATATCCTAGTATTGCCTATTTGTCATCTTAGATCTACATTTCTTGAGACTACAAACTGCATGGTGTATATTTTTTTAAACCTCTCAATTCTAGCCAGACCCTGGGCAGACAGGGGACCACGGGGCTTCCTGGACTAGTCTTGACTGATCAATGCCATGAGACCTCTCATAATCATCAGAAACCTCTTGCTACAGTTGTTGCTGGACTTTATTTTGGAGGTGGAGTTGGAATTCTGGCAGTTCTTTGCTGAAGCTCTTTGTGTAAATCAAAACTCTTTCTTTCTGTCAGCCATAATTTAAGTTTGTAATAACCCTGTGAAATCAAAGTCACTGGTAAGTGAAAGTCAGATGTGATGACTTGGTCATTAGACTCCTGTGGGGACCCTTCTCTGCAGTGTGAAGGAAACACCTTCATTCACGTCCCCTAGAGTGCTTAGGATTTGCCAAGGATCCGTCACATGAATAAAGGTCATAAAGTTTTGTTATGGTCACTGGGCATGGGGTGGGGAAGGGAGGGTCTTGGCGAGGGTAGACAGGGGGTGGAGTATTCAAGAGAGACTGCCTTATAGGCCTGTTTTTAAAGTTCCTGGGTCTTTTTTTTTTTTTCCCCTGCCAACTTTTATATGTTTGATCCAGAAGTTGATTCACCCAAGTCCATGTGGAAAATTAGTAGAAATGCAAGATAATTGCAAAATGAAACTAAAAGTATATATTTGGATAGTCTACTCTGACTTCAAAATTATTGGATTCATATTTGAGTAAAACTTTGCTCATTCTCCAAGGAAAGGAGTCTACTCTCCTTCTCATGAAGATAAGCAATAGTAATGAAAAGAGATATATATCAGTGTGTGTTGTTGTTGTTGTTGTTTAAGATTTTATTTATTTGACAGAGAGTGAGAGAAGGAACATAAGCAGGGGGAGTGGGAGAGGGAGAAGCAGGCTTCCCACTGAGCAGGGAGCCCAAGAACCCTGGGATCATGACCTGAGCCAAAGGCAGACGCTTAACCATTGAGCCACCCAGGTGCCCTCATATCAGTGTTTATAATAACATGAAAAACTAATTTACTAATATAATCTGTACGTTCTTCAAATAATAAGTTTGTGGATCAGCTCTCAACACAGTGATAAAACACACAACTGAAGCTTAGACGGTTCTTGAGAACCAGAGGTTTTTAAAGAAGCACACGGGCCCTCTAGGATGATAGTGTGTAGAGCAAAGGAAAATGAAATGCATATGGTTCAGAACCATTGCTTGTCTTTCCATGAAAAAGCAAATATAGAGGCTCAAGGAGAATGCACTTGACTGGGCCCTCTGTTGTGGTTTTGTTGTTGTTGTTTGTTTGTTTGTTTGTTTGTTTTGGTTTTGTTTTTTCTGGTCCCAAGAGAGAGGCATTCCATGACATATCCAGCAAGGCTTCATTCTGAAACTATGCCCTTACAGATCAGCTAGTTTATTCTCATATACTTTAGTCTAAAGTCTAACTGGCTACTCACCAAACAAATTAATGTATTTTCCTTTCAAGGAATTCTAGTCCTCTGTGAGATTTTTTTTATATTTAAATAGGACTCTGTGGTGCTTGCTTTAGCTGCCAATTGGTTTTTCTCTTTTCAAGTGATCACTCACATATTATTACTGCTATGATAACCATTTATAAGCCAACATAAGCATATATACATACACATAGAGATACGTATATTTATACACCCCTGCCCCCCCCCCCCACACACACTGTGAAAAATCTACATTCTTGTTTAATTCTTACTTGAGGTTGTTTGTAGGTGCCTGGTACGTGGTCAGAGCTCAGTATTAGCCAACATTAAAAATGTGATTTTCCCATTTCACAGATGAGAAACAGAGGCTGTGGGAATTGAAGTAACTTTCCCAGGCGGCAGCCATACTTACAAACCAAGTCTGTGTGAACCTCTGTTTCAGCTGGCTTCGCACGTGACAAGTTTGAGGCTGTTTCCCATCTTCTAAAGACCTGTCTTCAGTTCTAGCTCTGAGATCTTAACAGAGACCTAGCTTTCATTTTTCCTTTTATAAGTGATTTTAAATTTGGACCAGTAATAGAAAGCCATTAAGGCATTTGGGTGATCCTCATATTAGTTTTCCTATCGGTAAATTATGTTTTTTTCCTTGAGTGATATTTCCCTAGTCATGCATTTTCATTCCTCTTCTGTTAGACCAGCAGGACTTTTGTGAGCATAATAAGTTTTGAAAGAAATGGAGTGATATATTAATTAACCAAGCTAATTAACTTGAAGAGCCTTGATTTTTCAAACCCCAAAGCGTATACATTATTTCTGGAAATATGTGTTGGGAGATCTCAGCTGAGGTGGTTTAGGCAGAGGGAAAAGCAACCCAGCAGAACTTAGGAGAAGCAGCTCTTGGTTTTAGAAATTATGGGAGGAAATTTTGGGGCATTGAATTCCCAGTTTTTGCTCACGGACAGTTTTTGATATGTCAAAAATCACATATCATTCGTGCACGGTGCACAGCATACGCCACAGAGCAAAATCACCTTTTACTGTAAGCCCAGTATCCCCACTGAAACTCACTCCAGTGGAGGACCTTTCACAAACACTGTTTTGAGAGTGGTTCTGGTTTTTGATGCCATCAATTGTAGCTAATTAAAAACCAGTTGTTTACTTCAATTTGAAAAACAGAATGAAGCAGAAAGTGAACTAGGTCCAGAAGTATGATGTTTGAATTCATCAGTAACAAATAATATCAAATACAGCTGAAACTATCTTTTCCATGTTTTTAATCACCATATCAACTTAAATACATGTATAGAGGGAGATTCTTAAACTGTATGAACTGTCGCTAATGTTCTTCTCTGCTTAAAATACTATGTGGTTATTTGGTGCTTTATAGTAGACATGACCCTGTCCACAACCAGTCCGAGTTCTATGATGAGACTTCTTGAAGCTGTGTAAATGCCAATGACATAATGAATATCAGACATGGGATGAAAGATATTGTGCAAAGGAAGGCAGAGTAGTTTGGGGAATGACAGGAATTTGGATGATTGTGTTTCTTCCCAGTCTCTTCTGTGCACAAGAATGGTGTGTTTGCACACCTGTTAAAGTTGCTGGAGTCTCATGCTGCAGAAAGTCTTGCTTTGTGTTTGGACACAACCATCCCAGCAGCTGGAGCCGCAGGAGCAGCAGGAGAAAAGCTCCATTAAGATCCCTCGAGTGGGGGTGCCTAGGTGGCTCAGTGGTTTAAGCGTCTGCCTTCGGCTCAGGTCATGATCTCAGGGTCCTGGGATCGAGCCCTACATCGGGCTCTCTGCTCAGTGGGGACCCTGTTTCTCCCTCTCTCTCTGCCTGCCTCTTTGCCTACTTGTGACCTCTCTCTGTCAAATAAATAAATAAAATATTAAAAAAAAAAGATCCCTCCAGTGTAGGAGAAGACAGAGCCATTTCGTTCTGGCCTCATGCTTTGAGGCCCATTGCATACCCACCTCCCTCAAACATTCTATAGCAGTAGATGAGATCATAGCAGGTTAAATCCAATAGGACACTTTTTTATCCTACATTTTGCTTTCTTTATGAAAATAATACAAATTTATAAAAATTCAGTTGCTATCTAGGCTTCAAAAGTAAAAGGTGAATGCCTTAATTTACTCTCCAACACAGGTCATGCTCCGTAGTCCAGAAGTGATCTCTGGCAACCCTGGTAGATATTTTTTGAGGGGCATTTGGATTTGACTCCCCATGGTACACATATTCCAGAAAAGGCCACTCCCATCATTGTGAGCGTCTGTGCAAGAGGCTGTCCCTGGCATTGTGCCGAGGTCATCTTGTACTGGGCATGGCAACTTGTAGTAGTGTCTCCATCTGTGGACTAAGGCAGGGGGGCGTTAGAGACCTGTGTCTTCCATCATCAACTTGCTCCATGACATTGGATGCGTCACTCGTCTTCTCTGCTTTTTCAGCTAGTTGAGGCATCTGGAGAAACCTACTTTTTGTGTGTTGGGAGTGGATACTGGAAAGGAGGGTTTCTGAAGTCCTTTCCACTTCTAAAATTCTTTAAATATGCTGTGCATTTTCCTGGCGACTGGTAGTTTTACAGCCACAATCCATAACACAGGATATTGGACCACCGTTCTCAAGATTCAGTGACCTGACAAGAGAATTGATTTTTGACTTATTATTTAGGTTTTGCCAAATTATTGTTTCCTAGTTGCAAATTAAACTCTCACCACAGAAGCATTTTCTTTTATGAGGGCCACTCGTTTTCTCAAAGCAATCCATACTATATTTTATACAGCGATATCCAATACCGTTAGAATGTGTGAAAACTGCCCCTTTGGTAAGAATATTTCAGTAAAGCTTTCATTTGGGCTGTCAAGATTCTGTCGGCTTCCTGCAGATGAACTGGAAAAAGGGAGAATGTAACCCTTGGGTTCTTTTTTCCTTGAAGGACTTCATATGATGATTTCAGCAGCCTTCCTAAGCACACAAAAATACGTAGATGTTGACTGTTTTTTGTTTGGTTTGTTTTGTTTTTTGGGGGGAAATGAGTTTTCCAAGCATTTTCAGCTTTGTGTTTCTCAATGCATGCTCCATAGGGAAGAGGAGAGGGAGAATTCAGATATAAACTGCTGCCTTTGGGTCATCTTTGAGCAAGAATGTCTCCACACAATTGAAGTTTGGAGAGGCTAATATTTATTAATAGGCAGAGGTCATTTAGGAATAAGGACACCCGCCGATCACAAACTACATTGCTTTCTAGGTGTGAATTGTGTTCTCTCTGCCCTAAGTGTATAGAGGACAACATACGGTTTCATCTTGGTTCCTGTGATCTTAGAGAACTCAGTCTCTGATGTGTACATGCATGGTTAGCCCACCTGAAGAGTCCCTCTGTGCTTCTGTTTCATCTTGTAGATGAATCCATTTTTGCAGTGGCTCATAAGTAAGAGAGTTTTTTCCCCCCATAGGACATTTGGTAATATCTAGAGATATTTTGAATATCACAATAGGGAAGATTTTACAGTAAATTTCCAGATAAAATAGAGAGTGTCCAGTTACATTTTAATTTTTTAAAAAACAATGAGTAATTTCTTAGTATAAGTATGCCTCATATGTATACACCTACTAAGAAATTACTCATTGTTTACCTGAAATTTAAATTTAATTTAAATATGTTTTTATTTTCCAAATCTGACAACCCTGTGCTATTGAGGTAGAGTGGCTAGTCTAGGGATGTTGCTAAACATCTTATAGAGCAAAAGACAAGAAAGATTAATCTGACCCAGCATACCAAAAGCGATCTGGTTGAGAAACCCTAAACTATTATAATATCTTATATTGTAACACAGTAAATAACTATGTGAAATACAGTATGGATTTCGGTAAGAAATGGGTGGCTTGTCAAAGAAAGCTTTCCTGTTGTGGGACTTTGATTTACAACTAGGCAACAGAGTAATTTGGCAGATCCTAAATAATAAATCAGTTCTCTTGTGAGGTCACTGAATCTTGAAAACCATGTTCACCTTCTGAGGTCCTCTCCCCTTTGATCTATTTCACTAAGACAGGGAGCACCTTCCCTTCAGGGAAGTCTAGTATATGGTGTTTATCTAATTAATGATGATTGTGGGTATATTCAATAAGTAACAAAAGCTTCCTTGCATTGAGAGATTATTAAGTGCTAAACTCTTTGCTAACTACTTCCTACATATTGCTTCCAATCCAAACAAGGAGATTATTATCCCAATTTTTTTCATATGGAATTATTATCCCATTATTTTATGATTATCCCAATTCATTGTCGTATTCTAATTTTTTTCAAAAGTTACTGCCTTAACTCATAGCCATAGAAGATGGCTGAGATGGGACATGGATCCAGGATGTTTTGCTCCCAAGGCTTTGATCCTTTCATCACCAGAAACAGTAAGCCTGGACAGCAAAATGGCTTCAACAAGGGAGATATTCTTCTATGAGGCATTTTTGTTTGATTTTCAAGTTTTTGACTCCCCAGGAGCCTTTTTTCCTATCGGTTTATTTCTGATTCTTCCCTGTTTCTCAGTAGTTGAACAGTGACTGCAGATCACTTTGGAAGTAGGTGGATCTATTTCCAAAACCCTACCTGCTGGGAGATACCCCATCATTTCTCATCCTGCTTCTGTCACTCTTCTAGTGAGCACACTAGGGTCAGCAAGGGAGGAGGAACAGCTGTGGCCATGCTGGGCTCCTGGGGAGCTGCGAGAGGCTGTTCTGCCCACAGGTACTCCAATTTGTTAGCAGTCATTGGGGTTTATTGTTTTCCTCTAAGGAATTTTAAAATTAAAAAAAAAAGTTTGCAAATAGTTCATTTTAAATCCGTGGATCAGATTTGAAACGAATCATTTGGTTTTGTTGATGAACAGAATGGCTCAGTCCTTCCTGCCCTGCAGAGCCCCAGGTTTGTCTCTACTCCTCAGCACATGCAGTAGGGGCTCAAAGAGCTTCAAGGAGACCTGTGTCCTTTTAGGCTGATGGGAAGATCCAGAAAACAGTATCCTGAGTCCTGGCACCTGCTTAAGTAGCCAAGAATCATAGTCACTTGTCACATTAGGCAAAATATTATATAAAGGAAGGATATCATATATCCTTC
This sequence comes from Meles meles, assembly GCF_922984935.1. Taxonomy (NCBI): domain Eukaryota; kingdom Metazoa; phylum Chordata; class Mammalia; order Carnivora; family Mustelidae; genus Meles; species Meles meles. The sequence goes on from NC_060077.1 coordinate 73,677,922, forward strand.
CTTTTCCTAATTTGCCAAGGTCAGGAAATGTCCAGTTGTTTTAATTATTATACTTCCTGAGCAGAGTACAATGTCTCACACAGAGTGAACACTCAGTGTCTTAGCAACTGGAATTTATACAGCCCATTTTGTGGATTCTGTCCCTTCCTTTGATATAAGTTTTATCATCTTGCTTTTCAGCCCAGTATAAGAGAAGAACAACTTATCACTCTGTGTGTGTGTGTGTACACATTTATTTGCACTTTTAGTCTTCCTTGTACAACTATCCCATTATTCCATTCTGAAACCAGTAGTGTAGACTAATATTATTTCCCCATCTAGCAGACGAAGGAACAGGTGGTTGGAGATATTAATTGGCAGATCCCAAGCTTCAATAGTTTGTGAGTGGCAGAGTCAACATGGAACTCAACCTCTTTTCCAGAGATTTTTCTTCTCTGTCCACAGCTAATGGGCAATTATAAGAGCTCTCAAAGGTTGCTTCACCATTATGGATCTCAGTCCCTAAGGTCAGGCTGTATTTATTTTTAAGGAAAGCCAACAAGCACACAGGTAGACAGTAAAGACAGATTCAGTTCTGTTGCTAACTCTGCAACTTGAACATACATTTATAGTTTCAACACATCGGAAGAAGTAGAAGTTGTTTGACTAGAGGGGTAGGATATGGTTTTAGTTTGAGAATACAGGACTTGGTAGGGATGAGGAATTCAGACGTGCCTTTCCTGCTGAGACATGAAGACAAGATGGACTACCACAGTTTTTGGTCTGCTTTGACCATTAGTTGTCAATGAATGGTGTCAACTTGCCAGATGCAGAATGATCCATAGATTCCAATACTTTCCCAGTGTGAGGGCCTAGAAAGAATAAAATACTTGTGTTATTTATAGAAGGCACTGCTCAAACTTTAATTGATGCCAAATTGTGATTGAGAGTAATATCAGGATGAAGCAACTCTGCTTTCTTTGGATTTATCTCTGGATCCATTATGGGTTGGGCGACTGGAACTATACTTACTGTGCTCGTGCTGCCACACAGCCATGCTTCTTTGTCACCATATCTTTGGAAAGTGACTTACAGATGCATGGGTAGGGAAGTGTTAGATGCTGCTCCACTGAGATCCTAATGTCAGACACAAATCTGTGTATCAGCTTTAAAGCTGCCAATATGGTGCTATATGTCAACCATTCAAGTCCTCAAGTTCTTGGCATGAATGCTAATAAGTCAAAATCAAATCTGCTTTATGAGTCATACAGATTGCCTGTTAGAGCACACATGCTCATTTGGTTATGTGTGAATAAGGACCCTCTCGGTCTATTAATTATGCTTTAGAATCAACGTGAAGCTCCAGGTAAGTGGCTGGTGGAAGGTAGATAGATGGTTAATGGAATGAAGTAGAGTAATTGTCTTGGGGTTCTTGATACACAATTAGTAAGCTGAAATACGGTATTGTTCCGCCTAATAACAAACTCCTCCATCTGTGCTGGAAAGGGTGGCCGTTGCCTGACTCACTATCATGTGCAAAAAAAAGGGGGGGCTCAACTGACTTGAAGTTTGGTTGCTACATTTCCACATATTAATGTTATTAACAGGATGACTGTGCAGGACATCTGATAGAAAAGTCATAGTCAAGTCTGATGACTTATAGTCACAAAGAATATTGTCACTATTTGTGACTAGAAGTACTATCTGGATAGTATATGTATAAACACAATTCACATTCACTTTGCACAGGATGCAAATTGATGGGAGAAGAAGAAAAAATTAGTTCTAATCGGCAGTGGGTTCTTTATAGGCCATCATTCCTCAGTGATATCAGGGGCTTGAAAATTTCATTATGTGTGCAGCAGGGCAGTATCTTACTGCAGTGTTGCTCTTGCTATCTCTGTTTTTGCTGCCCTTATTGGAGATACATTCTTTAATTTGGCGTGTTCCATTTGCTCAGCTAACAGAATGACACTTGATTTTGTTTATGGAGATAGAGGAAGGCAAACATGATAAAATTATAAGGTGGGGAGACCATAAAGTTGTCCTCCATTTTCCAGTCTTTTGCAGGGTTGGAATCAGACTATGTCATACGGTAGCATCTGCCTCAGGCATGGAGATCTAGGAGGAAGAAAATCACATCATCTTCCTTTAAGGTGTTCTTCCAGTCTTATGTCACTGTTACAATTTTTCTTTGCAAGGGAAGCTGTTTGCCTTTTATTGACTTATCCATGCTAAAGTCAGCGCCAGCTCCAGGAGCTAAGAAGTGATGAAATCAGTTTTCCACCCAATGCCTTCCCTCTTTTTTTTGTCCTTGGAATTCTTGTCGGGGCTTTTGCTCTGAGATGGGATGTATAGCAAGTGTTGAGTATAGCTTTACTCTCGATATCTGTGTGGTCATGGTTGAGTCATTTCCACTCTGAACCTTAATATCCTTATCTATTAAATGGGAAGGCTGACACGCCTCTATGTAACAGAGAATCACTATATCACTGATTCTTAACCTTGACCATGTGTGTCCCACAGAAAGTTTAGAGCAAATGCAGTGTGGAAAAACAAACAGACAAACAAACAAACAAACAAACACACACTTTAAATGGTTCTAAAATGTATGTATTCATCCTTGAATGCTCCAGATCAGTGGTTCTTAGAGTGGAGGTTCACCTAGGAACTTAGTAGAATGCAAATTCTTGATTCAGAACCTTTGGTGGTGGGACCCAGAAATTCACTTATTAACCTCTGTTTTATTTTTATTTCCATGGACAATGAAGTTTGAGGACCACTGGGCCAGATGTGGACCAAGACTGTGGTCCCCTAACCACTGGATCAGTACTACAAGGGAGCATCTTATAAGTGCAAATTCATGGTCCCCACCCAAGATCTACTAAATCACAGTCTCTGGGGCTGAAGCCCAGAAATTCTATGTTTTAATGTACTCCCAAGGAAATTCTGAAACTTGTTAAAGTTAGGGGGTGGGGGAAACAGTGTTCTAGACAAGTGGTTCTCAAAACCGAGTACACATTGACATCTGGAGGAGTTTTAAACAATTCCAGTGCCTGGACCCCACCCACAGAGCAGTCACCTAGATTTGAATGTGCAGCCAGGGTTGGAAATTACTGGATTGGATTATCTTTAAGGTCCCTCCTAGATTCAGGTTCCATAATTTAACATACTTCGGCTGTTTCTCTAAATGTTCCCAACACATGGCATACTTCTCAATCTGCAGCATACTTGTTTCATTGAACTCATCAAGGCATCAAATATATCCTCATTGACTATACTCAGCACCTCTTATACAACTACAAATTAAAACTAACAAATGCAGTCTGAGAAGCTCATCTGTATTAGAAGGACTTGGTCCTAATAGAGCTACTCCTATTCTAAAGTCATGTGGACCTCATCTTTCTTTCACTATGTTGCATTACACTAGCTCAGGATACTGTTTGCAACATATTTGGAATTATACAACTTCCAGTTAAAAAAAAAAAAAGTCAGCATGCGTGGACAACAGGCTTTGGAAGCCAGGCTTTTAAGAATTATTTCCTGCAGCTTCCCAGACCTTCATCCTAATGATGAACACCCGTGTTGGGTCAAATTGGCACTGTTTCCTGGTGATCACTGGTTTTCAGGTAAACCCAAGGAGCCCTCATAACACAGGTTTTCAACCTAAGTTTAGGCTGGACACAGTGGCATCAAGCAGAGAGCAGCCAAAATGAGCTGTTGCAGGTGAAAATTTGTCTGAAAAATAGTTAACGAAAATCTTTGGGAGCTGCAGGGATGTCTGACAGATTGGCAACTCACTTTGAGAAAGAGACTACCCTCCCTTCCAATTCCCAGGCACACAGCCTGCGGCTAAGTCATCAGAAATAAAATAAACAGGGAAACAGGAGACGGAAAAACAGCACCCTCTAACATCCATCAGCAGTGTGAGCCAGAACTATCAATGCAGATAAATAGACAACAGTCCTTTGTGTTTATTTTTTTCTTCACTGAGGTTGCCAGCGTGAGCTTCCAGAGGACTCCCACCACAATTAAAGGCAGGCAGGTTCTGGGGGAACATGCTAAAATCCAGACCAAAACAGAGTATTTCGATGTTTAGATTGAAATCTACTGTTGGCTAGGAGAGGGGTATTTATTGTGTCTGAAGACAATAATACTATTATCCACCCAACAATTATGGTCACAAAACTGCTCAGACAAGCAGCAGGCTATTTCAGTCAGAAAGGACTTTGGCTTTGCCTATGGCATTGCGGGGTATGTGGACTTCGGTTTTGCATAGTTTAGTGGGGTTTGAGCTTTCGCTGCTATCATACAAGGAGTGAAGGGACTTTTATGCTCCTTCAGGGTTGAGAATGTGTATCCTCTAGTCTTTTCAGAAATGCCACAGATATTCAGGCCAGAAATGCAATCAGGAGGGGATTTGCTGAATGGAAGGCCCAATTATGAGGATACAAACTCGGTGGGCATTTCTAAGTAGGAAGAGATGGTACGACGTCCAGTTGAGAGGCCTGTCCAACTTAGACATCTCCAGGTTCTCTAGCCAGCTTCCTATGGTCTGTCCATCCTGAGCCAAGGCTCTCTCCTTCCTGTTATTCTGGCAAATGAGAACCAAAACTGTTGTCTCAGATCTGGGGTGTCACGTCTGTTGTGCGTCACAACTCACGCTGAAGTGAAAGGCCTTTTTATTTCCATCATCAACACTGATTCCTCACCTGGATATCTGCTTTTTCTCCTTAACGCAGACAATTCCTCAATCCAGAGCTCTTTGTTTTCTCACAGGTTTCTGAGCATTTCCACACATTCACGGAAGTCAGGCTATATCTCTAGGTGGGCTACGCTCCCTGAGGAAGTCTGAGGAAGTGCTGCGGGTGAGGCAGCCAGCTTTCAGTGTGTTCTGAGGAAGGGGCAAGGCCTCAGCGGTGGGCTGGGAGTCAGACCGCCTCAGGCATAAGCACCAGCCCTGAGACAGAGGACTGTACCTCTCAAGACAATCTGTGAACCTTCCTGGGGTTTCCTATTTACTGACTTTTAAAGCAGAAAATAGAAGAAATATTACCACAGTTTAGTTGTATTCTTCTGTTTGGGACAACAGAGTGCTACTGATACGTGTACTTCAAAAATAATAAGACAGCTTTTTTTTTTTTTTAAAAAAGATTTTATTTTTATTTATTTGACAGACAGAGATCACAAGTAGACAGAGAGGCAGGCAGAGAGAGAGGAGGAAGCAGGCTCCTCGCCGAGCAGAGAGCCCTATGTGGGGCTCGATCCCAGGACCCTGGGATCATGACCTGAGCCGAAGGCAGAGGCTTTAACCTGCTGAGCCACCCAGGCGCCCCAATAAGACAGCTTTTGAGAAACCTGCTGCCATCCCCTGAAAACACATGGGAGAATGACATGATCACATATCAAGGGCACAAGCCCCAAACCACTGAAGGAGCTAGGGCTTCTGGTGAATCAGAAGAAAATCAGTTGAAGAGCTCCCTCCTGATTTTCTGGCAATCAGGTGATCGCGGGATGATGCTTCTCAGCATTACAGTCTGCCCACTAGTTCCTCCAAACCTCTTCTGTGACCTTTTTACAGAGAAAACCTAGAGGTTAATTAAGAAACAATTGTTCATTCCCAAACGTTGGCCTGAGCCAACTGAAAAAAGTCCATAAATGGCCTGAGCTTCTTCATTCCTTGTTAGGAAAAAGCTCTGTGGTTCAATATTAATTCCGGTAGCTCTTACAACTCCCATTGGGATGAATATTTAATCAACAGAGCAGTTGCCTTTTGATTTCATTATGGAAAAGTTTCAATAAAATAGAATAGTGCATTATATTGTAATGAATGGCAAACACTGGTGAATTTTCATTTAAAATCAATAAGTTGAACCAGGCAGTTGTTTCGTAACTGATGGGTCATCTCGATTTAATGAACAGTAACTAAAAACATATTAAATAAATGCCTGGCATGCTGAGCCAAAAGGCTATTCCCCCACAAAGCTTTGTAATCCTCAAAGAGAGAGCTGTGTTTTGTTAATTTTTCCTGAGCTGATGCCGAGAACAATACCAAGCATGCAGTGGGTACTCAATAATTGTATGTCAGATTGAACAAATTAATAAATAAAATCAATGTATAGAAAAGCATATTCCTGGGTGGCTCAGTGGGTTAAAGCCTCTGCCTTCAGCTCGGGTCATGATCTCAGGGTCCTGGGATCGAGCCCCGCATCAGGCTCTCTGCTCGTTGGGGAACGTGCTTCCTCCTCTCTCTCTGCCTACTTGTGATCTCTCTCTCTGTCAAATAAATAAATAAAATCTTTAAAAATAGAAAAGAAAAGAAAAGCATGTTCCTGTGTAGAAAAGGATGCAGCACTTTGCTAATCGTAGCCACCTCTCAGTGAATGGTGATGATCACAAGGGAGTCTGTGGTCTGAAAAGACCTGTTCTTTTTTTCCTAGATGCTTATAGCAGTGATTCTCAAACTTTAGCTTGCACCCAAATCACTGGGAGATTCCTGGGCCCTACTCCCAGAGTTTCTGATTCAGCAGGTTTGTGGATGTGGCTCCAAGGATTTGCAGCTCTAGGTTCCCAGGGAATTTGATGCTGCTCTCCTAGATGGGACACTTCAGGAATCATTGGCTTATAGCATCTACTTGTACTGCCCACGTGGCAGATTCCATTTGTTCATCTTCAGGTGAATTCTTCCTTGGAGCACAGATCCTCACATAGAGAAAGCTCCTGGCAAACATTTGCCAACTACATAACCGATTCTAGCCTGGCAGTTATCGTATGCCTTCGTGACTTTGGTTCATAGGGATCCTTCACCTGTGAAGGGCAGCATATCAGCTTTTCCGTTGGCCTTCTCTTTTTTTCTTTTACTTTACGTGATGAAGAATTGCAATGCGAAATCTACCCAGCTGTATATTAATTTCTTTGGGAGTCTGCCTTGGCCTGTTGCTAATGCTCCCCACGGTTGTTAGAGCTGTGTCTCTGACTCATCAGGCCTTCACGCAGGGTGGCGGGCAGGATAACAGGATGTACTGGCGTGAAGTCCTTCCGGTGGCCTTGACTAGCTCCCCACCTTTACATTTGTATAATATTTTCGTTTCAATTAAGTCTCCCCATCTCTATTTGCTTCTTGCTGCAAACTATTAATTCTAGGTGGCTTGGATGTATCTGATTAGGTGGAACATGGAACTGCTGTCTGTTTCCTGGAAAACTGTAGGAAAAACAAAACCAACTTCTTATGGAAAGAATGGATAAAACTGCCAGGTATTTTGACTGGGGTGTTTGATTTGTTTACTTTTCAGTAAGAAGAGGGGCTGCAAAGCCTCATCAACAACTTCTCTGCTTTTCTTTCTCAGCAACAACACTGATTCTAGGGTACTTTTGTTGTTGTTTAAACTTTCTGAGTGCATAAATTGGTAATTAGCACAAAGCTAGTTGATTGATCTACTTTGGTAGGTGGTGGATTTTACAACCTTGACCCCCCCATAACCCACTTTTTTTTTTTTAAGGATTTTATTTATTTATTTGACAGACAGAGATCACAAGTAGGCAGAGAGACAGGCAGAGAGAAAGGGGGAAGCAGAGAGCCCGATGGGGGGCTCGATCCCAGGATCCTGGGATCATGACCTGAGCTGAAGGCAGAGGCTTAACCTACTGAGCCACCCAGGCATCCTGATAACCCATGTTCTTTTAGCAAAGTTTTTAAGTAACGATAAATGGGTCTGGTATTTGGAAATTTTCTTCCAGACACCCTAGATCTCCTTAAACTGATCTTTTCTCTTCTTTCAAAACTTGACTCATTGTTCAAGGAAAAGTTCATTTTACTCTCTTCAGTATGTTTTTTTTTTTCTCCCATCATGGACACCTAGGTCTTATTATCTCTATCATTCATTCACTTACCACTCCATTACATACTTCTCTGTGATAGCCTCTGTATTGTTTTTGAACTTTTTGTGTGTGTAAGCAATGTCTCCTCCGTTAAATTGCAAACTTATTCATTTCTTAAGTACACAATTATTCAGAATCTACTTTGTATAAGGCACAACAGTTGATCCTGAAAGAATACAAAGAGGCAGAATATATGGTCTTACATTCAGACTCCTCAAGAATGAATGATCTCGTAGAACAGACAAGTTGTGTACACCCCCCATGCACACACATACCAAAAAACAACTTTCATTCACAAAAATGCATCAATAAGGAATGCTATATAGGTAGACTGTATATAAGTCTTTGTGTTTCTACTGGGCTTACACTTTGTTTTAGAAACAATAGGTATTGAATAGTTATTTATTATCTTCATATCTACATAAAGTATGCCTTTATGTAATTACCTGTTGGGAGAGTGGGAAGGGAAGACCAATCATCATGAAGCACAACATACTTTTCTAACTCCTTTGGCTGTTTCTCCATTATGCCCCATTCCCACATGATCCAGTGCTGCTGATCTACTCATAATTCCTAAAGCAATAGGTTCTTTGAGAGTCACACCTGACTTATCTTGCCTGTTGAATCTCTGCTTCATCTTCAAGGCCCATCTCAAATGTCAAACCCTCCGAGAAGCTTCTTGAACTTCTAGAAACATATATTTGTTCTCAATTTCCGGTGTTGTTAGAATTACTTTATATGGTTATATTATAGTGGGCTTTTTTGTTCACTATAAATCAATTATTTACACCTCTGTTAATGTTCATTGAATTCTAAGTTCCTTGAGGTTGAATGGCCCACTCTATGTTTGTGGATGAATGCATGAATTAATTTATTAAATAAATGAGTGAATTAACACTTAGCCCAAAAGCTGTAAATCAGTAAATATTTGTTGGATAGATGAATGGATAATAAATAATTACAGCTGTGCCAAATACCATGCTATGGACTTTCTTCTGATCATATTTTCATGTTCTGATGGAAATGTATTTGGAAGTGACATACCTAATCCATAGCAGTTCAGAGCTCAACCAAAATGTGTGAAATTAATTTCAAAGCCAAATATGCCTGCTTTTGTTTTGGCAGTTTTCAAGCTGACTTTAGTATAAGTAACATCAGTCCTGGTTCCGGTTCATAAGATAGTGAGAAATATAAAATATAGAACTACATTTTACTAAAAATGGTCATCTTGAAATCGGTAGTGTTGGCAGACACTAAGAAAATGTGCATGACTTCTCTAGCACATTAACATTTCCTAAACAAAACTCCTTATAAACAGAGTTATAGTTTAGGGTAAAATAGAATCTGCGTGCCAAAAAGCAATAATGTATCATAAACTTGTTGGTCAAACTAAATAATGTATGTAACTCAAAAGCAGATAAATTCTGGTGGCCCTTGGAGCTCCGAAGAAAGTGTTATTGATTGGTATTGGAAAATCTCAGCAGGATATCATCAATGTATCTTCCCACAAGGTGTTAAGTCTGACCACATTCCTGTCATGATTGCTGTCTGAATTTGCAGGGCAAAGGATATGGCAGAATCAAACCTCCCCATTTCCCCTCCTTTACTAAGTAAGCATTTATAGCATCCAACTTGTTGGACCTGACTTGGGTCCTTTGTTTTTACAAACTCCAGAATAAAGAGAGAGCAAAATTCAAGTTATGATCACTTGATGGCTGAACAAAGCTGACCTCATCAGGTTAACTGGCAATGTAAACAAGCCATTGAAATGCCCTAAAAAAAAAAAAAAAAAGACCATACCAAGTTATGACTTAAAAATTTCCAGGAATTATTGTTGTTTTAAAAATTCATTTTAGAGACAAGTGGGGAAGGGGAGACGGAAAGGGAGACAGAAAATCCAGTGCAGACTCCCTGCTGCTGAGGGCAGAGCCAGACGCAGTGTGGGATCCTGTGGCCCTGAGATCATGACCTGATCTGAAATCAAGACTCAGATGCTTAACCAACTGAGCCACCCAGGCGTCCCAAAATTTCTAGGAATTATTGACTTCACGACCCCAGTCTACAGCAACCATTAGAACAAAAAAAGTTAGTGAAAATGGCCCCTTCCTCTGCAGTTCTCTTTAAAAGTTTATTCTCAGATACCTTCATGCGTATAGACCAGCAGTGATCATTTAAGGATCTAATTTTGAATGCTGTTCTAAGTCCTAGAGTAGTGAATTATGTCTGTTCTTTCAAGAGAGAGATTTACCAGGAAAAGAACAAGGTTTCTTCAATTAAAACTTCATTACATTCAGTTTTAAGAAGGCTTAACAAAAGTAGCCATGCTAACGAGTTTCCAAAAGGAATATTTATGACAGGGCTTTTCTGTCATAAATTATTTTGCCTTATTCTGTAAAAGAATGAAATTGTGTTTCCTTTTCAATTATTTTACTCATCAGTTTTGTTATGTTTATAAAATGAAATACATTTTCAGGAAGGAAATCCTAACATAATAACGATAACATAATTACAGGACATGAAATTTGACTTGAAATAGTTGGCTTGCTTTTGTCTTCTAGTAAGCAAGTGTGTAATTTGTGAAGGTTTGTAAGTGTAGTTCAGGACACCTGGGAGTATCAGTCGGGATTATACTTTAGAAATCCTTTTAGCTTTGGGGTTTTGTTCTTCCATACCAACTGGAAATACAACCCGATATTAATGGTATATATATGGCAGATTGTACCTTGGAGGTAGGAGAGGGTGATAATTCACCCTCTGAACATTTTAAGCAGATTTGGCACTCTGTATCTGACCTTGTTTGTTTGGACTCATCAGGTTATTTCATTACATAGGCAAGAATGTTTTGGGGTTTTTTTGGGGGGGGGGGGTTGTAAATGATGTGTAGACGTGTGCCACTATGGCCCATTTTCAAGTCCCCGAAGTCCATTCTACCAATTGATTTTATCCATTGTATTTGTTCTCTTTGTCTTCCTCTCTATTCTCTCGATCCTGTAAGCACCCCAGAGAAGTACACATCAAGCTGCGACTTGAAAATTTCATGGAATTATTATTCCACCTCCTCTTTTAAGACTTGGCTCTAGTCCCGAATCTTCCTACTAAAAGGTTTTCTTTTTGCTTCTTTCTTTTGTAAAATAAGCTGATTTTTTTCTTGGTTATATTTTAAATTTTGAAATGTATAACTAATGAGACTAATATTCCTATCTCCTTCCCTTAGCACTCCTTTATATAGTGTACATTTGGGCTAAAGTCACCATTCATTAGTTAATATTTTTAAAAGAGTTTGCAAGACAGAATTCAGTGATAATATGGAAAGCATAGAAAACTTGGGTTGCCAGTAGGAAGAGGAATACTAATGAATGTTAATCCTGAGTGCTCACACAGTGGCTTTTGTCTTCAAAGTAGTTGAAAGAAGTACTAATTAATTACCATCCTATAGGATTATGCTTAAAACAGCATAGTCAGTGTCCAAGTCTGCCTGGAGCAAAAACAGAAGCTCATTACAGAGTTTATAGGCTACGCTGCTGATGTATGTGCTTCCTGTGCAGAGGGAGTGACATAGGACCATATCATCAAATGGGAAGTTTTGGTGGAGGAGACCGACATGATTGATCATTTGTGGCCATCACTTTGGACACTGTTCTAAGTTTGGGGTGTAACATAAGTAAAAGGGGGAGTAAACCAGTAGCCTAGGGATCAGAAATTAGATTCTGAGGAATGACACTTGAGGGTCTTGAGTTATATTAAGAAAAGCTAGTAATCATCCCAGTTGTGTTCTAATTCATGGTTAGAGTGTATTTTATTTTATTTTTTTTTAAAGATTTTATTTATTTACTTGACAGAAAGAGATCACAAGTAGGCAGAGAGGCAAGCAGAGAGAGAGAGGGAAGCAGGCCCCCTGTTGAGCAGAGAGCCCGATGCGGGACTCGATCCCAGGACCCTGAGATTATGACCTGAGCCGAAGGCAGCGGCTTAACCCACTGAGCCACCCAGGCGCCCCTAGAGTGTATTTTAATGTCTCTCCTAAAGAGCCATTGATCAGAACATGTAGGCTATGTTTTCCTGAGGAAAGAGTATCATAGAAAAATGCTATTTATTCTCCCTGATTCTCTTGATTGCCACACCCTCCCCCCCGCCACATTCCTTATATAATTGTTTGCTAGACTCTATGGAAAACTGATGAGAAGCAAATGAAACAGAAAATTCTTCAGGAAAGACCAACTAAGGAGGGAGGGAGAGAGCAATGCCTTTGCATTTTTGCCGATGTTCAAAGTATAACCATACCCTAAATAATGCATTTGCTGCTAATTCAGTACCATAGTTCACACTTGGGAAGAGCCTCCTCGGCAACACTTGATGCCAACCCTTGTGCTCTTAAAAAGCAGGCTTCCTTTAATGTATATTTGATTACTGCATGCGCACTGAGAGATGAGGCATTATTTGAAATTCTCTGTCAGTAGACATTATATGGGGCTTTAGTCATGGACAATTAGTAAGCATTGACCCTCACTGTGATTTACACTGTTTTTTCATGACCTCCAAATGGTTATTTTTCCTGGAAGAACAGAAGTATTTTCCAATAGGAGTTCCTCTGGGTAGATAGAAAGTTCTCCCTGCCTTTGATGGGTAGAAAGTGGGGTCCTTGAAGACAGAAGTTCAAGGAGGCATGGACTGATCAGGCAAAAATATGATGTCAGTTCATGATTCCTCTACAATCTAGAGACATAAATTTATCATGTGTTAAGGAAGACAGTGATGATGTTCATAATGTAGAGTTTTAATAAATTGAAAAGACACGGACATCATTACGCAACTCATTTCATAAGTCAGGCATATTGTGCTTTTGTTGAAGAGGATGGGTTTAGTACTATGAAGAACAATCATCCTCAGAGGTAGGAAGCATCTGGTATTCAACCTGTAAGATAACTTAAGAGTGTATGTGATGTATTTTGATTGTGTCCCTCTTTCTGCTTGTAGAGTGGGCATTTCTGTAATGCAAACAAATGTTGAGATCATATTTGCATAACTATGGAATTGGTAAAAGAATCTTTCCTAGAGCATACACAGAAAACCTGTGTCATTCTGTTGTTCTCACCATAATGCAAAGATAAGAAAAAAAAAAAAAAGAGTTGACTGTCTCTTGCCCTTGGACTTTTGGTAACCAACGGTTAGATATCTGTTTTGTAGCCTGCAGTCAAGATTGGAGTTGTCAGAATTTCCCTCTATACTTGTGACGACATTATTACCTAATTTGGCCTATGGCTGGTGGTTACAGATTCTTACACAGTCTGGATTAATCCTATGTGCTCTTTGTGTCCTTCCGGTAGAAATAAATATTCAAACATGACAAATGTGCTAGATAGTCTGGTCACTTTTTACTATCTTCTTTACAACTTGTATGTTCATAAACATCATACGGGGTCTTGTAATATTAAACCAAAACAACAGAAATGTTTTACTATTTGAGAATCACCCTGGAGTTTCATTTCCCAAAGCTCCTTGCGACCATTTATGATAGTAGCCTGGTATTAGAAATCCACCTGGATGGGGACACCTGAGTGGCTCAGTCTGTTAAGCATCTTCCTTCTGCTCAGGTCGTGATCCCAGGGACCTGGGATCGAGTCTTGCATCAGGCTCCTTGTTCAGTGGGAGAACCTGCTTCTCCCTTGCCTTATGCTCCCCCTGCTTCTGTGCTTGCTCTCTTCCCCTCCTTCTCACTCTCCGTCTCTCTCTGACAAATAAATAAATAAAATCTTTAAAATAAAATAGAACTCCACTTGGGTGGATTATGATTTAGAACAGGATGAACATTATAATGATTATTTATTTTTCATTTAATAAACTCCTAGTGTGAGTTTGTGTGTTGTTGCATTTTATGCCAGGTTTTTTAAAATTTTTAGGTGGATACCTTCATTGGGAATCACCTCAGTCTTTAAGAAATGTCCATGTTCATTTTTTCTCTTGATTTCTTCAGTAGGTGGGTAAGTTTGATCAACTATCACCCTTCTCAGTTTTTTGGCTTTTATTGTTTTTCCTTTAAGAGCATTTGATAACACAATTGCTACTTCTACAGCCAGAGCTTGATTGGTAGCAACCAATTATTTTTGCTGCATTATTGCTGTCATTTAAATTCCATACATTGAGACTGACTGACCTTGATTCTATCCTGTAGTCAGTGTTATTTAAGGAAAAGAGTTAAGAGAAGCTTAACACCTTGCTGTTGAAAATGAAGCGCTTTCCTGAGCTGAATATGTGAGAGTTTTACTAGAAATATAGTAAAATAAAGAATGGGAGTGATGTGGAGAATATGAATCTAATAAGAGATAAATGGGCAAAAGGTATATTATTAGTTGTCCAAGTCAAAAAGAGATCTTTATCTTCAAGACCCATGCCACAATCTACCAAGAAGCTGGTCATAATCCAGTTATTTCCTTGATGTTGATTTTCCGAGTATCTCCAAATACTCATGCACTTATTTGTAAGATCTTTGCAGTTTCTTTGAGGAATAAATATTAATAAGTTTTCTGCCTTAATAAAATACATTGTTCATCTAATAAATTTGTGAAAAGTACATAAGCCACCTAGTATTTATTATAAATCACATAACCACATAGTATCTATGACATTCTAAGTGACATATAAATATATTATGCATATCGTTTAGATGGTCTAGGGATCAAAAATTCAAAGATTTTTTGTTGGTTTTTTTTTGCTTGCATCTGAAATAGGATTAGATTCAATGTCAGCTGTTTATATATAAAATTGTTAGAATATATTTCAATTCTCTCTTTTTTTATTTTTTCCCGGGGGAGAGTCTTTAAAAGAGAAAATTTTCATCGAATTTTCACAGGGAGCATCTACAACAACAAATGCAGAATTCAGAATGCATGAAGAATTATGAACTGAAATTACAAATTTCGAATTTCATCTTAGAACTATGAGAGATTTTTATGAGCCCCTATTGGCAATGAGAATTTCTGATGTGGACCATAAAACAACTGGGGCTTGCAAATTAATTTGTATATAATTGCACCCCAGGTTCTCAGACACTCAGTTCAGATGAAAAAGTTGACGGCACATTGATGTTGTTTGGATGTGTAGTTTGTTATTTAATACTTCCTTTGAAGCATCGGGCGTCTAGAGCTCCCAGAGAATTCTGGATTCACTATGTTCTATGGTCTTAGCAAAAATTTAATTTCATACTCTAAGCTTTCCTCGGCCTAACTGATCATTTTAACAAGTATTGTATTTCCCTGTTTCCCCCCAAAATTGTGCGTTTTGCACATTTGTGTAATTGTGCATTACAAGTCCATTGACTTGTAAACAGTTTTGTGAAGAATCTTTTCATTTGAAGCTTAAAAGTTTTCTTTAAAGGGTAGAGAACAATATTTTGGAGCCTGTGGGGACCGGTATTTGTTTTTATTGGGTTGAAATATAAGGCTCATGTCATCCTTATGAGGTAGATCTAAAAGCAGCCCACCTTTGTTCATTAAGGTCAAATGAATGCTTGAAGTATGTCTCTGAAGACAATTCTTGAGTCATTGGCTCAAAGTACTTCTTGTTACAGAGAAAATGTTTTGGTTCATCATTTCAGGAAAGCGTGCCAGAAAAAAGCCTTCTGCTTACAACAGCAGTTTGCACATTTCCCGGGCTGTTGGAAGCTATTGTGTATTTTATTTGCATTGCACCTGCCTCAGATAGAGAATATAACTACATAGGAGCAAATGCACATGTTGGCAAGGAACAATATGGTGCATGTAATTGTAAGGAGAGGCTGCTCAAAGGTAATTGATGCCATTGTAAGAGTGGTCTGGAGACGATGCTAATCGGCCACAATTTGGCGCAATAGCTTGTACATGCATAAACCTTTATATGTTGGTGAAGTATCAAGTTGAACTATATGAGATTGCTGATATTCAGCTGTTTTTTTTTTTCCTTACAAGACAGGGATTTCCTGTACTTCAGTCTAATTCTTCCACATTTATTATTCCCCTTTGAAAGGCCACCTGCCGTGGTTGAAAGCACATTGGATTTAGAGCCAGTGGCCTGGGTCCATGTCCCGATGATGCCTCTTGCCTGCTGGGTGACCTTTAGAAATCCATTAGAGATTGAACAGTGACACGTGGGAACAAAGAAGAATCTAATCATGAGATATTTTTCAGTTTTTTGACAAAAGTTACTAGATGGAAAGTCTTTTTTGCAGTGGTAATTTGAGATTACAGTACTATAATGTATACAAAAAGGCTAATAACAAACCATTCAAATGTGAGTAATTACTAATATCACTACTGATCATCAGTAAGCCATTTTGAGGGTGGATGGGCAGGCACCATTCTTTTTATTTTATAGTTGGAGAAAATGAAAGGTAGGGAAATTCCATAAAGGGGTCTGAGGTGAGTCAGTGGCTCAAAGCAGAAGTTAAATCTCTAAATAGTATTATTCTTTTAAGGGTACCCTATGATGACTGTCTTAGTATTAGGTGACTAGAGATAGTTCAACAGATTATGGGAGCATTATCACAGCATCAGCTGGTCAGAAAGCTCAGCTCTGTAACACTACACCATCGCTCTGTGAGGTCAGGAGGATGGTGGAACACCTGAAAATGACTCCCTTCAAAATCTTTTTCCTCCCCTCAAAAAATGTATTAATAGCCAAACTCTGGAAGACCAAGGTGACCTTTAGCAGATGAATGGGTAAATAAACTGGTTCATCCAGATAACAGAATATTATTCAGTACCAAAAGAAATAAGTTATCAACCATGAAGAGACATGGAGGAAACTTAAATGCATGTCACTAACTGAAAGAAGCCAATCTGAGAAGCAACATGCTTTATCTTGCCAACTACGTGAGATTCTGGAAATGGCACAATAGTGGAGACTGTTGTTGTCAGGGGACGGGAGTTGGGGAGAGGGATGGAAAGGCAGAGCACAGGGGATTTTTAGGATCGTGAAACTCTTCTGTGTGATACTGTAATAGTAGATACATAGCATTATAAATGTGTACAAGCTCATAGAATCTGTAACACTTAGAATGAACCTTAAGGTAAACTAAGAACTTTGGGTGACATGTTGTAAGCTCATCAGTTGTAACAAATGTACCACTCTGGTGGGGCATTTTGATCATGGGGAAGGCAGTGCATGAATGGGGACAGGAGGTATATGGGAAATCTCTGTACCTGTCACTCAATTTTGCTATGGCCCTAAAACTTCTCTTATAAAGTGAAGTCTATTTGAAGAAAACCATTAAATGTTTGAGTCTCTCTTCCCCATATTGTTATCATGAAGAGTAGTTGCTATCATTCCCGTTCTGTGGCTAAGAAAACAGGCTCCACAAGTATCAGAGTACGACAGGAGACTCACAAATAGGAGTGCAACAGGTTTGAGGAAACCCAGCTCCATCCAAGTCACTTCTGCGAGACATTAAATTCACTCATCTTGGACTTCAAGAAACTCACAGCACTGGATGGGGCGATCAAAATTTACACATGCAAAATGGAACATATTTTGTGGTAACACATATGTGTGAGTAGGATCAAAACTGAATACAGTGAAATTTAATACTTAACATTGGATAATAGATGAAATGGTCAGTTGGATAGAGAACACAGTAACATTTTGGTAGAGACAGCATTCAGAAAAAGTCTCAACCTTAATTCTCACTAACATACTGTAACTATTTATATTGCATTATTTCTGGTTCTATTTTCTGGAAGGGTAAAGTAAGTTATAGAGAATGCCATTTTACTTTGGAATTTATATATGACGCTCTCTATCAACTTTCCCCTGCCCCTCACTTGACTTACAATTTTCCCTATATTCTAAGCATTACATTTCCTTTATAAGACTTTGAAGGTTTGTTATGGTTTGTTGGCAGTGTTCAAGGATTTCATTCAAGGTTTTCTTTAAGGGAATTCCCATGGCTCTCCTCAGGACCACTTCTACTCTTAGTCAATTTTATTGTGTCTCTGCACCAAAATAGCGAGAGAGTACGACACCTCTCAGGAGGTCTCCCAAATGCTGGCCCTTCTTTCCTTCTGACTGGTTCTGGGTGAAGACAGCTTGGTTCAACTCTGACACAGAGAGAAGATGTTGGACACTGCATGAAATGAAAACAAGTTACCCCAAACCTGTCATTACCTGGGCAATCTGTGCCCTCTGGACGGAAGAAAAGAGCCTTGACTAGCTTCCCATTCTTGTTAACGGGAAACTGTTCCCAGGATTTAGACACTGTTCTCTCACCTAAGTGTTAATCCAAGGTGGAGCCTGCCTGCTGGCTTGATGTTGCCTCTGGCTTTGTTCAGTAGCTGTGGGACCTTTCCTTCTCTCATTTATTCATAACATTAGCCAAGTACTTAATATCATGGATCCAGCATAAGACTGCCTTGTTTTGAATTCAGGTTCTACCTACTACTTAAATGACCCTGGCAACTTTCTGGGCACTCGTGTCTCCATCTGTCAAATGGGAGTAATAGCTCACCATCCTCATGGGAATTTTGTGAAACTAAATAGATTCATATGAAAAATGCTTAGAATATTTGGCTTACCTGCCCAAGTCATTGATAACCCAGGAACAACTGAACACTAACTGTAACTAACTGTAGCCACATCAGACCCTCAATAGTTATGCACTTATTGTTTGCTCCAAGTACCCCAGTAGCTACCTCCTGCTACCTCCATCTGTTAAAGCCTTTCTTGTATTTCAAGATCCAACTCAAATACGACTTCTTTGAAGTACTTCCTCTTTTGTGTACCTCAAGTTCTTGTACTGTAATGGCACTTACACTGTAATGCATAATGGCACTTACATACACCTAAGTATAAGTGTATGTAACTATACTTATATGTACCTAAATAACTGTGTCAAGTGTGTCTATGATTGTGTGTTTGCGTACGTATGCATATTTATTTATATACTAATTTAATCACATGACTATCATATCCAGCGCACCCTGTTACTTGGGAGATATAGGATGAATAAGATGTATTCCCTGACTTCAAGAATTAAACAATATAGAAGGAAGATCTTTTAAAAGTAAAATATACTGGGGCACCTGTGTGGCTCAGTCGGTTGCACATCTGTCTCTTGATTTCAGATCGGTTCATGATCTTGGGTCATGGGATTAAGTTACGTGGGGCTCTGCGCCTAGCAGCAAAACTGCTTGAGATTTTCTCTCTCCCTCTGCCCTCTCCCCTGCTTGCACACTCTCTCTCTAAAATAAATAAGTCTTTATAAAAAAGTAGAATATACTATGATAAATGCTGAAATAATAATTTGGATGAGATGAAAGAAATATCTGCTCTTGTATATTAACACATATTAAATACACACTAATACAGACATGTATTAACAAACACACCACTGAAATTTGAGGAAAAGCCAAAATTGTAAGATAATTATCAAAGCTAATTTTATTTCAGAACCAATATCTGCTATAAGGATTAAAAGCAAATCATGATCTCATTTTTATATATTTGGGCTGAACCAAGCCCTGCACCTCAAAATCTTGATCCCTGAGTACTGCGTGGTTCTAAAGTTCTATTTTCTAGCTTTCCCGTTCTGGTAGCATCTCCTGCTTTCTGCTTCACTCCTAAACTCTCTCCTTTGATAGACTTTGTTGACTGAAATTATTCTCCGTAACCTACCTTTGCCATGTATTTCTTCAGGGTATTTTTTTTTTCCCCTTTTACACTTAACAGATGATAACCCGATGTCCCTTTTTCTGTGGAACATTGTATCCAGGAGTACAACTTGCCACAAATAGTTTTAGAAGAACTGATTCATCCAGGTTTAACTAAATAGAATAGGATTGTTACAATGTATTTATGCACAATTAAACTTACTTTGGAATAAGCACTATGATGGATTGACTTTACCTAGATTGTGTTATTTGACATTTATCATCTCTGTTATCCCTCAGTAGATCTTGGGAGAAAAGTTGAGTTTGTTCAGAAGTTTATATTTTTTTTCCAGAAGGATCTTTGCCTTTGTTTCTCAGCTTTAAAATGGTATATTCACAATACCCAGGTGATTAGAAAAGAAACTGGACAGAGAACCCAAAAATATTTATTAAATATCTTACTGTAAGAAATATGCAAACCTCAACCTTATAACTTTTAAGAGGCTATTTCTAGCCTGGATGTTTATACTAGAAACAGTAAGAAAATAGCCAGTACTTATTTCAGTGCAAACTAGATTTTTATGTTTTCTATAGCCATGTCTAAATGATTAAGGCATTGCTTAGTATAAAGAACATGTATTATATGATTACAGTTTGTAAAAGTTAATTTGGTCTTTTTCTTCTTTCTTTGCATTTATCATCTATTTATTATCTCTTCTAATTGTAAATATGTATGAGAGATTATTTTCATCAAATGGTAAAGTTATTTCTTGCATAACATGTAGATAATTGTTCGTAACTCTAAATTAATGCTCTGTTCTGATAGCTTTGGCTATTTTACATATAATGAACATATATTTTAATTCTAACAAAATTTAGTCTATTTAGCTTTGTTTGAAGATTTGCTTAATCCACCTTGGAAAAAACGTGCATACTCCTTTATAACATGATAATACAGATTATAGGCACACTTTTAGACTTGAGCATTTGTAGTATCTGGTTTTGGTGAGAATTTGAGAGAAGTGTTTGTGAGTTTCAGTATCTTTTCTCTTTAGAACAGTATTTTTTTTACCATTATAATTATGTACAAAGCACAGGATGTTTATGTACAGATATACATATTGTTTGGTTAAGAAGATGCTCCTCCAGTAGACTGATTTGTCATTACACACATGTGCATCTCTGGGCTTAAAAATAGCAATTTGTGTCTCCCACACCTTTTTTCTGTTATATACTTGAAGATACTGATAATACAATCCATCCTTGATTTCAAATCCTTACCTCTGCCTTGAAATGGATTTGGAGTGAGACTTTAATATGACTTCTCTTCTCCTTGACACAAAGCTTTCATTGGCTCTTAGTCCTTTTTATTCCCCATCCCACTGACTCACTGTCAGGGGGTGTAGACTTCTCTTTGTCTCACTGGCTCTGAAATGGACAGAGCAGGTGGGCCAGTGTTGCCCCCCAGCCCTTCTGAGTACAGCGGGATTCCCCGTTCCTTGTCTTCAGTGGGAGAACAGTGCAGTGGATTAGCTGGATAGGCAGGAGACCCAGACCCCAGGATGTTTTCAGTGAGGCCAGGAGAGTCCTGAAAGGTAACAGAATATTTGTATGTTATGGTCATAAGAACCTGCATGACTTATAGGCCTTTGGGGAATCTGTATTCATTTTTATTAACTTTAATTATAGGAGCACTATAAAATTTTCTCATTCTGTGTTGCGTGAAAAATGCAGAAGTTAATTGCTCCTGACATTTAATTGGTTTATGCTTTTCTCTAACACAATCTTGGACTGCAAGAGATAGGGAAAACTAGTTGGCATGTTTCTGCAATTGCCGAGGATTATACACCAAGAAATTCGTCTTTTCGTTAGTTCTAGCAGTGAATTACAAATGCAATTTCAGAAGTGTGGAGAGAGAAATAAAATCTGTGAGTCTACATTCTACATATGCTGAAAGACTGACAAGGGCTTCCCCGAATGCTTTGTCTGACATTGCCAGAATTTCTGAGATTTTTCCATAATCATTGTACAGATTTTTAAAAATGACATATTTTTATACCTTTGTGGACATGTCAGGTTGTTTACAGCCCTCTTACAAGCCATCTGGACCCTTCATAACCTTTTCAGATATTTTGTCAAATATCACCCCATCTGGCATAAAAAGCATAAGGTGCCTGGCTGTTACCAATTAGGATATGTGATGGTTTGAGGAAGCTGGATTTCAGTGTGGCACAGCGCCTCTGATTTCAAAAGTGGTGAGAATCTCTGGAAAGCATCCATCTCCTGTGATGTATTCTCAGCTCCAAGGGAGAAGTGATAAGCAAAGTACAAAAAGCCAGTGCTAATTTCCATTTGACACACAATTATGGAAAACGTACCATAAGCAAGACACCGTGCCAGCATTTCATGGTGTGCCAAGACAAAGGCGGCGGGGGTTTGGTCCTCAAGGAGTTGGTAATCTAGAGGGCGGTGCTGTCCTTACAAATGGTCGCTGAGTACAAGTGCAGACCCTGGAGGGAGCACAGAGGCAGAGATGGGTGAGAAGAGGAAGAAGACGGAGGCTGGTGGTTAGGGAGACTGGTGCTTCCCCATTGCGTAGCAGAACTGAACTGGTAGTGTGGGGACAGTTCTTTGAAAGGTAAAGCCCTTTCTGGGGAAAAAGCATCCATGCCTGCATCTTCTGTCCTTAGTTCTTCCCTTCTAGGTTTTACAGGACTTGAGAAAACTGATTAAAGACAAATGAACAGAAACAAAGGTTAGATGCTGTTTTTAGTTCATGACCTAAAAGTTTTTAATAACAAAAATATTGCCAGAGGCTGAACACACTGGTCCAATTTTCTTTATTTTATTCATTAACTATTGCACAAGGTAGCACTCATATTACTGCAAGGTTAAAGAAGGAGAGCAAAATCCTAAATTCATCAGCCATTAGTTCCACAAGGGAATGTATACCAACTAATGTCTCTTGAGAATGTAGTTCCTCTCTATATTTATGTAGTGGAAGTGATTAGATCTCAGCACCTGGATGTCTCAGTCCATTAAGCACCATCCCAGGTTCAGGGATTACCATCGGTTCAGATCACCATCCCAGGGGCCTGGGATCGAGTCCTGTATTGGGCTCCCTGCTCAGCAGGGAGTCTCCTTCTCCCTCTGTCCCTCTCCCCAACTCGTGCTTGGTCTCTCTCTCTCTCTCAAAAAGAAAAGAAAGGGAAAGAAAAAGAAAAAGAAAGAAAAGCGATTAGACCTCAAAAACTAATAGTACAATAAATATGGGAATGCCTATAGCAGGTGCTGTAGAGATAATTATACTAGTGTAAGTCACGTCTCTCTGATGCTGGAGCATGCTGGGTGGCACCTCTCTCAGGAGCTCACTAGAGGCAAAATATTGGTTGGGCTGAGTAGAACAAGAGGAAACTTATGGACCGCTATTTGGGAGGGAATTTCCAAATGGGGCAAAGGTGTGTGAAACAGGAGGCAGGCCCAGGTCTTGGTCAGTGTCAATGAGGAAAGTAATGCTGAGTCAAAGCACCAAGGTGAAGGGGTCACATAGATTGAAGAAGGTGGTGTAGACGTGAAGTCAAGAGCACTGGAGCACAGGACAAGGTCCAGACCTGGCACCCAATTGCGAAGATGAGCAGACCCTTGTGATGTTTCTGTTGAGAACGGCCAGACTGCTTGCCAGGATGTGTGGGCTGCTTAGGAATACATTGCCATGGAGGCCACGTTATCCTTGTTCTTAAAAAGCATAGGGTCGAGATGAGCATTCCTCGAAATATGGTCCACAATTCCCCTGCATCAGAATACCAAAGTGCTTGTTAAAAATGCCCAGCCCCGGGGTGCCTGGGTGGCTCAGTGGGTTAAAGCCTCTGCCTTTGGCTCAGGTCGTGGTCCCAGGGTCCTGGGATTGAGCCCCACATCGGGCTCTCTGCTCAGCAGGGAACCTGCTTACCCTTTTCTCTCTGTCTGCCTCTCTGCCTACTTGTGATCTCTGTCTGCCAAATAAATAAATAAAATCTTAAAAAAAAAAAATGCCCAGCCCCAGGTCTGACTGTGTGCCTGGGGCTGCGATTTTAGACAGCTTCCCTACGGGAATCTTGAGGATACTAAAGTTTGAATCTCTCATTTATATCATCAGATGAAATGAACACATGAAAATCAATGACCCAGACAAGGCCAGAAATACGACATGAGAAATCGTTGGGTCAGATAGTAATTCAGTAGGAATTCAGGAGAAATAAAGATTAATTTGAGCTGAAGATGTCAGAGCACATTTGGAAATATGTGAAGAAGTTTATTCAGTGAAGAAGTGAGAGCTTTTTGGGAAGGAGGAAAGGCCTAAAATGACAACCCTTAAGGAGAAGTCAATGTGGCTTAATGGAAAAGGCCATGAACTTTGAAGTCTGAATCCCATTCTAGTTATTTCCTATTTGTATAACCTTTGACAGGTTTACCATTCTGAATCTCCATTTTCTCACTTGGAAAGTGGGAACTGATAAGGGCTAATTTTTAAGGTTACTGTGAGGATTAAATGTAATATGAAAACCATCTAGTGCTTAGTAAGTACTCAATATTTGTAATTTCCCCCATACCCAGGACTAAGATTCTATGCATATATATTTCAACTTAGTTTGGTTAGACCTGCAAATCAATGATTCCCTGAAGGTGAGGCTCCAAGTGCCAAGACAAAATGGATAAAAATTAGGTTTGAAGAGGATTGGGATTAGGAGGAAGAGGGTAGGGATCTGGTATAGGCAGAATAAACATGGTAGAAATATTTGAAGTCAATAAGAATTTAAAGACTCTCATTCAGATCAATTTCTGTTCAGTGCTGCAGATTTGTAATCCCTGAAGTCAGTGAATTCAGGGCTTGGTGTTGCTACATGTACTATGTTGCATTTTCATTGTATTGAATAGTGACTCCACAGTCCATTGGAAAGCTCTCATATTAGTCCTATGATGTGAAATGAGGGAAGAGACACAATAGTTATTCAAACTGCTGTTTCTGAATCGTAAATTTCATGTTCTCATGTGCTACCATACCATAGCTTTTCAATTTAAATGTTGAAGCAGATAGTCTGCAAAAGAGAGACGGGGAGGAAGCAGACATTCCTCTAAGGAACCATGGAGTCAATTACAGGAAATGCCCAAATACAGAACCGAAACAGGAAATGGGTGGGTGGCTGCCCTTATTGCCATTAAGGATGAGGGATTGTAAGTCAGGTTACATTCCTAATGACAGCCGTGCATAGCTAAATATGACAGGTGGCTCTTCCCTAAATGTGAGCACCTTGGAGGTTCCCAGAGTCCAGGTGCCATAAGTCCTTTTGTTGTAATCGCTGCCCCAACCCCTGGACTTTCTTTTGAGGTCTGGTGTCCTTTTGGCACAGAGCATTATACCTGCTGTACTTTCTTGGAGCCCACCATGACAGAGGGAAGGAAATCAGGGTGTCTTGGTGCCTGGGGTTTTATTGAATGTACTTTGAAGCGTTACCAAGTGGTTCTGGCAGGAGAAGCATTCTTGATTAATCCCCCAGATTGGTGGTTTTATGCAATTGCCATAAACAGAAGAGGGAGATCAACAGAGTGGTAAAAGTTTTCATTCAAACCTGTGGGGCCTCTTTCCCTGCTGCCCCATGATGTTTCCTCTACTCTTTGTCAGACCTTTGCTCTAATCCTGAGTACCCAAGGACTCAGCGGGATCCCCCATGAGACCCTGCCACCCACGATAGGGCTAAGTGTTTCACAACATTGTGAAATATCTTCTCTGCATCAAACTTTTAACAAATTTGTATTATCACTTTTCATTACAGAAATAACTGGAAAACAGAAAAAATGGGAAAATCTTTATCATCATATTTATAATACATTTCTTATTTCAATATAAATTTTTTTCATAAGATTAAAAAGAAGCAAGGAATAAACAAAAATATGAGTGAATGCATGAATGAATACACAGACACAATTATAAATGAATATTTGATTTCATGTCCTTAAAGTCCTACTAAGCAATTTTTGGGCTAATTTGAGAAAAAAAATGTCTTATCTTGAGTAACAGTATTCTAATATATTTTCTCAAAAAGATGCAGAAATAATTCCAAGCCTTGTGACAATCTCATATGTAGAGATATTTGCTTATATTGGTCCCCTGAAAATCACATTAGAGCTGTCCCCTCTGTCTTATTGATGCAAATGTCCAGACCACGGCCCAGAGCAGAGGCTGAATCACTTCTCTGTTTTCTTTTTCACACTTCACCTGTAAGATGGTAGTTGGGAAGGCTATAGATAGCTCTGAAGTAAGAGGATGTACAACCTGAAATGACCATCCCTAATAAGATTGCTTACATTCATTTCAGGATGACACAAGTTCTTATCAGAATCACAATCCAGGGCGCCTGGGCTCAGTGGGGTAAAGCCTCTGCTTTCAGCTCAGACTCAGATCATGATCTTAGGGTCCTGGGATGGAGCCCTGCATTGGGCACTGTGCTCAGCAGGGAGCCTGCTTCCTCCTCTCTCTGCCTGCCTCTCTACTTGTGATCTTTGTCTGTCTGTCAAATAAATAAAAAAAATCTTTAAAAACACACACACACACACATACACAATCCAGGCAAGTGTTCCATGAAGATGTTGGAGAGCCATTGGGAGCCAGGCAGAAGAGAGAGGCAATGGAGCCCCATAATTAATAACTAGAACAATAGGGATATCTTGTAAAGTGGAATAATGAAGAAGGTAGAGAAGGATAGAAGGAAGTGAGCAGATAAAAGAGATAGAAGTGTAAGGAAAGTCAACAGCCAATTCCAGACTAGTCTGTTTCCTAGTGCATCTGTTCGCTTCTGTTTGGAGTTTTCGCCTAGGTGGTAGTAGGACCTTAAATTTGCAAACCTATGTTAGATAAGACAGAATTGAGCCACAAGGATGAGCCTCCTAGTGACATGAATTCATTTAACATGCTGAGTTGCAAAAGTGAAAGTTCATCTTGATCCTATGAATTTTCTAGGATGTGTGGATTCCTTCCTTGGTTTATTCTATTAAAAATATGTATTTGGTACAGATACGCATAAAAATGCATGTGGTACACAGACTCTTAACTCCCCAGTGTATGAGTGCAGCTGATGAAATGGTCGAGTTGAATTCTTCCGAGCTCCACCTGCTTCACATTCCCTCATGATGTTCTTTTCCCATTACCCGGGTGGGGGGGTGGGGGTGGGGAATCATTCTGTCAGTAGACAAGAGGGGATGAGAGAACAAATTCTGGTTAATAATAATAATAATGATTAAAAAAATTAGTTTCTGCTTATACGTATGTGCCATGGATTGTTTTTACAGCAAACTTCTGAAATCTATCTTCTGCTATGATGGTATATAGCACTGAGTATGGAGCTTCTTTTGAAAAGAAAAAAAAAATCACAGCAGGAAAGTTAGAGCAAAATGTATTTTGGGACTGAAACACAGTTCTTGAACATGTTTAAATTGAGACCTTCTTTTTTAATCTTTAAAAATGAGAACTTTTTGAAGAGAGTAATATGTTGCATGTTAAAAATAACCCTCTGGTAATGCTGGGAATGGCGAGAGTGCTCCCCCCCTCCCCACCAGACCCTTTCCCCTCATCTTTGCTAGGGGTCTGGGGTTTTTAATGGCGATTGTGGTCTGGTGCATGTATCTTCTTAGGCATCCAGGAACTGGTCAGAATAAGGACAGGGTCCAAGAGTCCTTCCTAAGTCACTCCTTCCCTAAAGTCAAAGTCCTTGACCTCAAGGTGTTTGGAGTCCCTGGTCCTACAGAAGGTTTATGATGGATGACTCATTAGATGATAATGATATCTGTTGTGCTGGAAGACTTCAAAGGTTCTTTATCTCTCTGTGGCTTACAAGGAGGACATAGGCTATTTGCATTGCAAGGCAAGTATAGAGTGGGGTGGGGGTGCAGGTCCTAGCAAGAATAGAAGATGGAAAAGGAACAAAGGGCTCCCCCCCCCCATGGGGTCCCTTCAGTTTCCCTCTTTCACTTCTAAATTGCTCAAAGTCCTTACCAGGTTACCCATGCCAATTCATAATGGGAAAATAGATGGTGAGGAAATTGGAAGGCTTAGCATGGACTACCTAAATGGGATTCTATCCAGACCCGTATGTGGAAAAGATCCTTCTGTACATCAAACCCAAGATCATCGTCAATGTATCGTGTTTTTTATTTCTATTTTTTTCTCATGCATCTCCTATTATCTCTTATTTCCTATTTCCCTTTTCTTCTCCATTTTCTCCCCCTCCACTCCCACTCGGATAGTGCTGATAAGTCTAGATGTTCCAATATCAGAAAGTTAAGAACCCACTAGCTTACACTAGGTTATAAAATAATATACTAGGAAATTACATGTACTGCTGGCGTTACCTCAATTCTCTCCCAAGGGCTAGTGATGAAATAGGTAGCCAGATATGGCTACACTAGGGTCTTCTCTTTTTGCTTCTTCTGTCTTCATCAGATGGATCTCTGAATATTGTAGGGCTCTAAATACCATGATAATCTATGGCTCCCTGTGTTATACTGGTCCCTTTTCTAAATCAGAGCTAATGCTTGAATTGCAGAGAGTTCCAGTTGCTGTCTGCAGTGATTTTAAGTTTAGTGTTGTAATGGAAAGACTTTCGACTTTAGCTGCATCGTGTATCATTAGCTTGTTCTGTTTTCCATTGCACATATATTTACACACTTCGATTGCTATCCCAGAAAGAGAAGCAGAGTCTTTGGAGGTAGGTAGCCTGAGTTTGAATTGCCGCTCCACAGGATAGCAAGGTCTTATGGAGCCTGAAGTCCTCATACATAAAAGGGAGATAAGACTTATCCCCCATGGTCCCTGGGAGGATTTAATAAATGTTTATTGCCTATGCACATACAGTATAGTCAATAAAGGTTAATATTCTCCCTCACCATGTGGCTTCTGTTTCCTGGTATCAAATATCACCCTAAACATTGGGCTGAAGATCTCCCACTTGTTACCTCAGTGAAGTTGTTCTCTTTACCTGCTTCATACTCACACAGAAGTACTCAACAATTTGTATTTCTCAGATTCATCTTAGAGATCATCTAGGATTAGAGTTAAGTTTTAAATGTACTTTTGAAACAGCCTTTCATGAGCAGCGTGCTAGCCTGGCTGTTGCACTGATTCCCTGTGGTGCTGGTAAAAAAGCTCTGTTCCCCAGCCCGTCATGTAAACCACATTCATTTCCATTGTAAGAACAGAGGCGAAAGTAATAGCCAGGATCCTTACCAAAGCTTGCTCTGTTGCGGAATTTCTTTTTTATCTGTCTCATTTACTCCAACTTGACAGGTTGAGCTAACACCATGACCCTGCTGACATCTTTGAGAATCTTCCTTTCTCTTTTGTAAACTTGAACATAAAGGTCACGGTAGAGGGAACCAGTGGAGACAGGGGACATATTTAGACTGAAGTGATGAACAGAAAATATGGTCAGTTTTATTTATACCAAGAAAGAGTCTATGTTTCCTAAGAAATCAATCCCAACAGGAAAGTTGATAGCTTTCCAAACAAATAAATAACCAGACCAGCAACCATCAACAAAAAATCCACAAGGTGAATATCTGCTTAATAGACCTTATAACATCTAACATCCACTGATAGTTTTGAGAAGGGATTTTTGTTGTTGTTGTTGATCTGTTTTATTTAGACTTTTAAGAGGTCCGAGTTCCTAACATGTGAGTAGTGAGAGATCTGTAAATAGCTTGCTTCTTGCGGTATTTCATATTATATTTTCAAATGGCTTTTGGAATATAACATTATTTACCTGCTTTCAAAGAAACAGAATTTGTAGATGAGGAACTACCTCTGACATAATAATAATAATATAATGGGTAAAATATCCATTATGGATATTGGATAAAATAATGGATAAAAATATCCATTATGGTTAAAAATAATGACTAAGTTTGTTGAGAGCTTACTATATATTGGGCAGCATTCTAAATTCTTAACATGATTATCTCCTTAATCCTGACAGTAATTCTATGATGTAGATGCTGGTTTTATTCACATTTTATAGATAGGGAAACTGAGGTTCTAAAATAGATCATAAAGCAAATTAATAGTGAATTTGAGACCATAATCTAGTTCCCAAATATAAGTGTTTAACTGTTTTACTAAGTAGTTACAGATGAAAGGGAAATTGAAGATGATCTCATATCACCTCCTCATTGTAATGAAGAGGAAACTAAAGCCCAGAGAGCTGAAGTGATTTGTCTAAGGTCACACAGCCTTGTGTGAGAACTCAGATCTACTCTTGCCCCTTAAGGTCAATGTATCCTTGGTCTTCTATTCCGGTCATGGTTATGTCTCCCTGGTCACTTTCTGTCATTTTTTGAGAACTTTTTAAAAATGATGTTTTAGGAAAGAAGAAGGGAAGAGAAACGGGAAGGAGCCAAGGAGGGTGGTGGGAGTAGAAGGAGACAGAGATGGGTTGGTGCCGGGGCGGGGTGGATAAAAGGCAGGAGGCAGAAAGAAAGAAAAGAATAAAGAAAGATTCAGATTCGAGTCAGTTATACCAAAGAAAATGTTAGATTTACCTGGTGGAGGACCTGAGTCTGAGCCCTTCGACATGGCTTTATGATGACCCAAAGGTTGTGTGGCTGTGGATATTGAACAGAAATACACTCTTGTTCAAAGAAATAATCTGCTGTTAGATATGATTCCTTTTGTAAGGAACAATATTTATGTTTATCAGTTAGTTCCCATAGGTCGCCTTCTTACATCACAATACCTTTACTCTGTTTTTCTCCATCTTCTCATAGTTCAGTGTCTTCTCTTCCTCCTGCAAATCAGAGAACACAGAAGCTACTTTTTCCCCACATCTGGTAGAGCACTGAAAGTATTATCTCACACAGCTGATATGGAACCAAGAAGCAGACACTCAACCAAACCAGCTCTTGTTCATCCAAGTCCCGTGTCTAGGAGCCAATTGTCTTGGCTTTTTTTTTTTTTTTCTTGGCTTTTTTGCTTCTGTCTTCATTTCTCTTGGCCTGGCATTTGAATGCTGTTGCCCTTATCACTCACTGTTTAGAGTCTGCTTGATTTCTCTTTTGTCTTTTTCCTCCACATCCCCTTCCTCTTCCCTCAGTAGTTTCTGCTTCCCTGCATATATATTTATCAGCTCTCTCATTTATTTCTCTGAGAATAGCCACTCTGCTGCCCTGCTAATAATGGCAGGTTGGTGAGTAGAACTGTGTTTAGTTCAAATCATTTCCACAGACTTATTCTTTGACTGTGAAGATTTCAGAGAATGTAAATGCAATGTTAATGCAAGAAAAGTAGAAAAAGAAACTTCTGTTTTTGTGCCATAGCAAATTAAGGAGAAACCCCTCCCCCCCTCGAGTTTATTATAATTTAGAGGGGAATTCAAAGTTTTCTACATACATGGAAAAAATGGTCTTAGGCAGAGCTGAAAGCCCATGCACTTGACTTAGAAAAGATTTATATTTTAATGTGGAGGATTGAAGCCTAACAACAATAAACTATACACCTGTTTTTAGAGTGCAATGGAGGATTTAATCAAATGTGCTTTTAATTGAGCCATTTACTGATGCAAATTATTATTATCATCATTAGCTTTATTGTTACCAAACTATTGCAGTGCATAAACTTGGTACTAGCTATCACCAAACCACTGCAGAGTAAAAACCTGTGGGAGACAGAGGAAGCCACGATAATTAATTATAATTAAAAAAAAAATCTTTATTTTGCTGAAATAAAGCACCGGAGTAACAAATGCTCTGGCTCTTCAGTCATCAGGTATGCTATCACTCCAACTATGTTGTTTCTTTATAGTACCTGGAAACAGGCGTGAAAACATTGTGGGATGATGAATGTATCATTGAACGATGGGGCTAATGCCGAGGCTGTAAACCTAGGAAGGTGATGGAAGAGGCAGACAGCCTTGAAGTAGCCTCCCCTGAACTGTCCCTGTTTTAGAAGGGAACAGGGTGCAGATAGGGAATCCTTCCCAGTCTCTTCCTGCCGTCATCGCCAACTCCTTTTCTCTCTTCGGCTTTTTAATCATGCTTTCTGAATGTCCCCATGCCTTTCTACATTTATGTCACAAGAAGAATGACTAATTTTCACCTGTGTCCTCGTAACTGTGTTGGAGGCTCATCACTTCAGTGCCTTAGTCACCGCACCAAGCCCTTCCACGCATTATGTCATTTATTTGTCATTCACCGGTATGGTAGGTGTTACGGTCTCCATCCTATAGTGAGGAAACTGAGGCGCAGGCAGATTAAATAAATTTCCCAAAGACACACAACCAGTAAGTGACAAACCTGGGATTCACACCAAGGTATGTATGAACCAGAAGCTGGGGCTCTTTCAAATATCATCCCTTTAACTTTCGAGGAAACAGCTGCTGCTTTTTAGGATGCTAATATAGCACTCTCAAAATTTGATATTAGAATGATAAGAGCATATTACTGAGATTTCACTATCAAAGTAATTTTTTAAAACTTCCTTTATTTGGTGGTGTGAAAACCTTCCCCAGAATCAAATAAATTTACCATGGGTCTCTTTGAATTTATTGTTTGTATGCATTAAAAATGCATATCAACACAAGGCTCGTTTAATCTGTTTTGATTAACTAAG
Source organism: Meles meles (assembly GCF_922984935.1). Taxonomy (NCBI): domain Eukaryota; kingdom Metazoa; phylum Chordata; class Mammalia; order Carnivora; family Mustelidae; genus Meles; species Meles meles. The sequence goes on from NC_060077.1 coordinate 73,710,025, forward strand.
CCTAATCTAAAACACAAAATAGCTGTGGTTTTAGTCTCAAATTTCAGAATACTGTCATTCCATCAGAATAACATCCATCCATGGGTGGCTCAGTGGCTTAAAGCCTCTGCCTTCGGCTCAGGTCATGATCCCAGCGTCCTGGGATCGAGCCCCACATCGGGCTCTCTGCTCGGTGGAGAGCCTGTTTCCCTTCCTCTATTTCTCTGCCTGCCTCTCTGCCTACTTGTGATCTCTGTCTGTCAAATAAATAAATAAAATCTTAAAAAAAAAATAATAACATCCATCCAGACAGAGCTCAGTTGTGACAAATCTTGATTTCATTCTATCCAACTCCATGCAGCATCGCTTTATTACCAGCAACTGTTGGAGATAGCTACAACATGTATTACTTTTGGGAATCCAAAAGTAATTAAAACTTGGTTCCTGCACTTAAGAAGCTTATGGAGTAGAAAGAAAAGCAGATTTGGTTCAACCAGTCAAGAAGTAAGTAGGGTATTGGGGCTATGAAGGAATAATGACTTCTGGTTGGGGCATGGGAGGATTTATAGGATTTGAGAGGTGGATAAGGTGTGCAGGAATATTTAGAGTAGAGGAAAAGATGCAAACTGTGTGGAGCATAAAGTATATGTAAAATACAGTTGACCCTTGATAAACATGAGTTTGAACTCTATAGGTTTACTTTTATATTAATTTAAAAAATATGGTATGATATTATAAATGTACTTCCCCTTCCTATGATATTCTTAGTATCTTATTTTCTCTAGCTTACTTTGTTGTAAGAATGTGGTATATAATACATCTAACATACAAAGTATGTGTTAATGAACTCTTTATATTCTTGGTAAGGCAATTCTTGTCAACAGTAGGCTAATAGTAGTTAGTTTTGGGGGGGGGGTCAAAAGTTGTACACAAGTTCTTGACTGCATGGGAGGTCAATGCCCCTAACCTCTACATTGTTTAAGGGTCCATTGTATACATGGAACAAAAGTTATACCTGAAAAGATGGGCTGGGGCCACGCTGAGGTCCAAGTGCTTCTGAGCTCCCAGAAGAAGCCCCAACTTAATTCCCCAGGTAGCAAAGATCCTAGAGGTTGTTAGGGATGAGAGTAATAAGAATACCTCTCTTAGAAACATAATGCTGATAGCAGAATGAAAGAAAAATGAAAATGGGGCAAAGGTGGGAGATTGATCAGGGGTCGATGTAATATATTCCTGGACTAGAACAACAGTGGTAAGGGAGATGAGAAGGTATGCCCATAGCATGCTTTAAAAGTAAAATAAAAAAAATACTTTGACCAATTGGACTTGAGATGTCAGGTTGAGGGGGTGGGGTGCAGGGAGTCAAGTGTGACTCTGAGGTTCTTGCCTGATGATTGTAGGAAGAGTTAGCTGGGAACAGTGAGCAAGTCTAGTAGGAGATGAATATTAGGTGCTTGGATGCATTGGATGCATGAATGGTAGGTGGTTGAATGTGTTGTGTTGGGGTGGGAGTCTGTGGAGGATGATAGTAAGATTCTCCATTAATTCTCATCTCTAATGCATAATGCAGGTGACAAAGAGGAACCGTGCCATAAGTCAGGCTATGTGTGTACCTTCCCAGTTGTACAATATCCAATAGGGCGTCTTCAATTAGAAAGGAGCACAGTTATTCAGGAAGAAATAAAACAAAGCTGAAAGAACTGATACAATGAATTCAGTGACAGGGAAAACACTTTCTCATAATTAATCTTTGCACGGAGGACATGCCAGGCTGTAGCTGAGAGCGCCACTGCTTCAGTTGGACACCTCGGAGTACTTTCTATGAACTTTCTTGGTCACCTTGGAATGCCAAACTCCTTTTAGAATTTAGAAATTACTTATTCATGTGGTTTCATCAGAATGAGTGGTTTCGGTTCATTCCATAAAACTAGGGGAATCAGCCCATCCGAAGGTGGACACACACTGAAGTCCATCTTCAAAAGACAGGTGGACTTGCAATTCCTATTCTAGCTGGTGGTTTTCAGTGCGCTCTGGGGACCGGCAGCACCACAGAACTTGTTAGAAATACCCATTCCAGCCTCCTACTCTAGACCTCCAAATAGAAATCGAAGTCAGTTATGCTTGGGAAATCTGAAACCAGAAATGCTGGGGATGGGGCCCAGCAAGACGTATTTTTTATAAGTTCTCCAGAACTTGCTAAAGTTTGTGAACCACTGCTCTCTACCTAAAGGTAAAAACTGGTGAAAAAAATGTATGTGAGAGGAAACCAAAAAAGGAGAGGGAAGAGAACTTTAAAGAGTCAGGATTCACTTTTCTGTGTGAACAATGAATAAACATTCTTTGGGGCCATGTGATTATAGTCCCATCTTCTTCAATGCCCGTTCAATATTCATTGAGGTGTGTTTGTTTTTGTTTGTTTGCTTTTTGTTGTTTATTTTTAATGTTTGTTGAAAATTCAAGGGACTGAGCTAAGTATGGAATATTTAAAAGCAAAGGAAAAAAAAACCCTCTTTCATTTGTGTTCTTAAAAAAAAAAAAAAAAGTCATCCTAAAGCTAAATACTATGGTTTCAGAGAATTAGAGAAGTCTGACTGTTCATGGTTCCAAGGCCAGTTGAGAAGCCCACTGAGCACTCCCGCAGGAGGCTTGGTGCGAGGGCATGGCTCTGCTCAGCCTGACCGCACATCCTGAATTCCTGGGCCCACACAGTCTTCCCAGGACAGAATCCTATCTTCGCAACTACCACCCATGAGACGTCTTACCAGTGCAAGCCATGTAACAGAAACTTCAAGCCCTGTTTGATTCATTTCGTGCTGCCCATTCTCATTGGAGGGGGGACAGCGTTCAGTCCCTCCATCTGTCTCGCTTCAGGATCCCTTGGAGCTCAGCTAGAGAATTCATCCCTCAGACTCTGACATCTTTGAAACCCAAGTGCATTTCAGGAAAGTGCCGGAAATGTCAGAACTGCTTCTGCTGATTCCTCTTTCTCCTGTTTTATCTCTGGCATACCCTTTGTTGTACTGTTTACCACTTTTTATCTCCTTCCCTGACGGTACTTTTTTTTTTTTTTTTGGTTGCCCAAGCTTTGAAAGCATCACTGTCTCTTTCTTTTGTCCCTGTCCTAAGATCCCAGGCTTGCATTGACCACTGCTTATCTCCAGCATCCCGCACATGTCTTGTTGCTTCTTTAATAATGCATCGCTCCCGTGATGAGGAGCGGAGAGGCCCAGCTCTGGCCACTGAAGCTAGAGGTTTATCCTACTGACGTGGGTCTCCTTTGATGTACGAGGACATTTGTGGCTCAGCGGCAGATTTTCTAGCTTCTTTGATGTGCGCTCCCTATTCCTATACCATGTACACAGTGTCCCTTTATATTCAAGGGGATCCGAATAAAGCGATGTCCCTCCTGCTTCTCACATCTAATTTTTGCCTAAATGCCCTCTCTGATGCTATTAGCGTCAGGGAGCAGTTCTTTCGACAATATGTAATATAATTTCACTAAAGAAAAATAATATCAGACAGGCTGACTGCAGTCATTCATGAGGTCTTGGGCGGCTTTTTATCTCTCCCCTTTGCCTCATGTTGCATTGACATAAATTGTTCTTTATTGCAAGGAGAATTGGCTGAGGATAAAAACGAGTCAAGTTCTGAAAGAGGTTTAATGCTTGATAATCACTTATGTACATTATGATTAAATATACTATTAATCTACTTTCCTCTTAAGCTATGTAGTCAACACCACGTACTGAGTGGATTTGTTTCAAAGCCTGCAGTGTGCAGGCGTGCCGTCAGAACTCACCTGTGGGTTACACTTTTCCAGATGTTGACTGCCCTGGAGACTTGAGGGTGGGGACTGGCACAGTGTAATTTGGCCCCAACTGTCCATCTTTCAGCTTTCTTTGCTGCCTAACATCTGGCCACTAAGTTTAGGCCTTTCATTGGGGTTATTGGCAAATAAATCAAAACACAGAAGGATCTGAAGTAAATCACAGATTTATGCATTTATTTATTTATAACTCAACTCTACTGATGAGAAAATTAATTGAGCTATGACTGTTAGTGAAGTTTATGGATGATACAAGGATTTTATTCATTTTAAATATCCCCAAATTTATGGAACCGGATATTTGAGAGAGATATATCTAGAACGTTTTGTAGAAAATTTATTAATTAAAGTTATTTTACACTCAGTATTATTTTTTAATGAAGCTCTTTTGCCTTCATTAAGGCCCTAAGGTAGAGGGAAGTTTTAATTGTAGAATCATGTTTGAATATAATATCAATTTTTTATATGTATACAGTGCTTATGTTGATTTCATGTGTCCATTCATTTGAAGCTCATTTGGTAAGAAGTATAGGGTAACTATTATTAGTCCCATTTTACAGATGAGGCAGTGGAGGCTCAAAGATCAGGAGAAACTGTGACAGAGTTTGACCTGATTCACTGCTCCTTACAGCATATCAAGTCCAATTTTGCATCTCTTGCAGTGCACAACAGTTGGGTAAAAATAAATTATTTCTTAGATACCCTAAAAATTGCTTATCTACCACAATAAAAAACACAAAGAGAACCCTGCATGAATTATAACACTTTAGGAATGTGTTTTTTGGTCGTTAATAAGAAAGCAAAGCTATAAAAATCGTGGAACAGTTGTAAACAGTCAAGAGGTTGACTTAATCTCTCCTTTAAAATTAAATTCTGGATTTCTTTTTCTAAATGTGATTATTTCATTTTGTCATCAGCAATAACTAACACGCATACTTGATCTGTCCTATTTTTGTCCCTTTCACAACAACGCATCAAACAAAAATTCTTTGATATTTTAGGATATAGCCTTTGATAATGCCTGCATGCTGAGACCCACATGTTTCTGTGTCCTCTGTGATAGGAGCCATGACAGCTGAACCTGAGAGTGGCAATCACATGAGACTAAGGTGAAATAAAGGGTCACACATGTAGGTCCAGGGAAACAGGGACCTACAGTGAATTGAAATCAGGGGCTACTAATCAAATGTGTGTTGCAAAGCCATCCTGATGAATGGTTAGCAGAGTTTCTTGTATGATCAGGTAATCTTAGAAAATCCTTAGAAAGTAGTAAGTGGTTATTTAGTCCATCTTCTGACCAATGCATAAAATTCTTAATTTCTCCACAGTTGTGACTCTTGGATTTACCTATGTGGCTAGACTTTACTGATTCTCAAATGGGAGTAATTTCACCCATCTGGGACTTTTAGCTATGTCTAGAGATAGCTTGGGTTATTGCAACTTAGGGATGCTTCTGGGAGTTGGGGAGTCGTGCTCAGAGAGGCTGCTACATGCTCTACAATGCGCAGTGAGCTCCCTGCAACTAGGAATTACCCAGTCTGGGGCCCCTGAGTGCCTTAGTGGTTTAAACAGCTGACTCCTGATACTCCTGATTTCGGCTCAAGTCATGTTCTCAGGATCAAGAGATGAAGCCGGGCGTCAGGCTCTGCATTCAGCACAGAGTCTGCCTGAGATTATCTCTCCCTTTTTCTCTACCCGTCTCCCCCCTCTTGCCGAGAGTTCTCTCTCTCTCTCTCTCTCGAATAAATAAATAGGAATTATCCAGTCCAGACAGTCACTTGTGCCTAGTTTGAGATCCTCTGATTTAGGCAAAATATTAGGTTGCTACAATTACTCATAAAATTCAACTCCCTGCGAAACCATGTTTTGAGGAAATACACCCATAAAATAGTGGTGATAGGCTCCATGAATTATTTCAGATAATTAAATTAGTTCTCCGTTTCACTTTGCACTTTACATGCATGTGTGGCAATGTTCAGGTCAGCATATTTCAAAATTTTTCTGACTAGAGACCCTTTCAAAAGGCACAATAATTTTAGGGGACCTGTAACCATTTGGTCTCTCTAAGCCACTTCCATCACTGAAAGACTTTGTATAAATGTGAGGTGACACCCAGTTACTTTCTTAATACCTGAAGCATCAGATGCCTCGTCACTGCACGGCCCCCTGCGCTCCCTTCTGTCTGCCTCCTGCCCCCCAATTCTGCAGTAATGTCTCCTCGCCCTGAGTTTGATAACATGACCTACCCTAGCCTTAGCATATAAGCCTTAAACCAGGAAATCTCTGCACGTAGATATCTGTCCTCCTAGGGTGCCATTCATTTGTACTTATTTTTAGTTTTCCTCCTGGAGAATCATGGTGCCTTGTAAATACTAGCTGATTTGGTAATCTTGGACTATTTCCAAACTTGAGTTTGTTTGTCTGCTATTATTAGCTTTTTCCTATGTGTGTACTCAAATTCTGGCCTCATGAGGCCAGTATTAATGCCTGTGCCTTTTCATTCCTCTCTAATCTGCTCACCTTCTTGCCTGGCTAACCTGTCAGGCCTTTGCCATTTATAATATTTCTCCTTCAGTAGTTTTCTCTGCTACCTTGCTGATTGCTTTTCTGCACCAGGAAACTCCCAGCCCAATTTGCCTCTGTGAGTGTGTGTGAGTGTGTGCATGTGTGCTGTGTGTGTGTGAGAGAGAGAAAGAAAGAAAGATAGTTAAATAGCTCTGTCTTCCTTCAAAAGCTTCCCTTGCACCCCCCCATGGCATTTTTCTATCTGCTTCTGAGCTGTCTTGCTCTTGCGCTGGTCGAGCAGTAAAAGCCACCCGGTCTGGCTTTGCCTGGCTGCAGGTGTCCCAGCCGCAGGAGGACGGGACCACACACACTCATGCTGTTTAATCCCGACAGCTTTGTCACTGCGCGGAACTGCTCGGATGCCTACCCAGCTCTGACCGGTTTCTCAACACCCTCTTGTAGAGAGCTGAGCTGCCTTTCCCATTTATCAAAGCCGTGAGAGCCATCCACCTCCCCGGCCTTCGCTCCCAGGCCGCCTGCTCTGCTGCCAGCCTTCGAGATTGATACTTGCCGTTTCCACGGCTGGCTTTGCTCTGGCCTCTGTGGGCATGTTCACTAAAAGGAGCATCACTCTTGCTGCCTGTGGTGGGGCAGGAAGCTGCATTATCAACTCATGGTTGCTCATTCTTCTCCCTACTCCCTGTGCCAGCCTCTATCTGTGTGGGAGCGAGCATCTGCCTGGGGGTGTGCTCACCAAGTTCCTCCCTCCAATAAAATACTCTGATTTCTGTCAGCAGGGCCAGACAAGCCTTACCAAAGCTAGGATGCCCCATGGCAACCATCTTCTGCAGGAGAATTTTGTTTCTTTTCTTCCTTTTCCTATCCAGCCCGGGGTACTCTCTGCAAACCCAGACGTGTCCATCACACACAGATCACACCATCCACTTAGAACTTATTTTTTAAGGCAACCAAGGATTCTCTACTTCACACTCAGTCAGAGAAGCTAGCTTCAAGAAGAGAAAATGCAATGACTGTCTTGCTGATGCCTGGACACGAACGTCACAATGCTCTGCTGGACTGAAGGGAGAAGGAAAGGGCTAGTGGAGGTCTCCAAGTAATGTGTGTGGATATTTTTATAGGATCTTCTGTAAAGTCTGTTCCCACATTTATTATTGAACTGAAAGACACACTCAGAGACAGACATTAGCGGTGAACATGGTCATAGAGGAATCCAGAAATCCTTCTAGACTCTAGTGGAATGACGGGCCCCCTTGTGACAGGTCTTCACATCGCTCTTCATTTTTGCTCCTTAGTGTACTGGCTGAAGTCCTCAGCATGGGCCTCATGTGGGCGCTGGTTATAAATGCAGTCTGGGGACCCAACAGGTCAGAAGCTGCATCACAGTTAAGATTCCTGAGTGCTTTGTATAGACGTTAAAACGTGAGCTGTTCTGTTCTCTTATGACATTTAATCCTCAGAATGATCTTCTGAGGTAACTCTTACATTTCCAATTTTACAGATGGGGACACTGATGCTCCTGAGTGATGAAGAAGGGCCTCTTGTCACTGGAAATCGAATCCTACCTATACAAAGAGCACATTCTTTTCACTAAGTACCCCTGTTGTGTAGGTGTTCATGATGAAGTCAGTGTCACTGATTTTTCTTTTGGAAACCGTTTTAGACGTTACGAAGGTGAATGTTCTGGTCTCTTCGAGATGTCAAGTTGCCAAATGGGAAAGGGATTTTTCGGAGATAGGGCTCTTAAAGATTCAGATGAGCACACACGTGCCGAGATAGGACGTCGTAGCTGAGATGGATGGCTCAGGTTAGTTCGTAGCCACGTGGCGGAGGGAGAACACACTGGGGCTCTCCACAGACTGGCAGACCAAAGATGGTCACAGCAAGATAAATTATGTGTTAAGGAGATAATTACCCTGGCCTTTCCTCTGAACAGCAGCTGGAAATAGGCTGGAACAGATGGAGTCAGAACTAGTGAGAAGGTTGTGAGACAGCCTCAGAAGAGAGACAGTCCTCCTCATCCTCGGAGCAACAGTTTAAACAGGAGGCCCTGGAGAGTTAAGGTATGGACACACATTCTGACAGGACTGCAGAGGGCTTCTAACCTTCACTCTGACTTGAGTTTTATAGTCACAACTAGGAAGAAGAAAATGAATCGGTGTTATTTACTTTCAAATTATATTTTTGTTGACTTGTCACAGGAGATGGTTTACGTGTTTTACTTTATGTTTGTCCTTAATTAGCTCTTCTGGGGCAAATTTGGACCGCTGGGTCCAGATGGTCTTAAACAGGAATGTCTGTCCACCTGTATTCAAGAAGAGTGCTTAAATTCAGAATCTCTTTTTATCCCCTTCCTTTTTTTGTGTTAGCAAATATAGTAGTGCCTCTAGAATTCACTCCATTGAGAAGGTCCTGTATTTGAATTTTCATCTGGTCAGGTTTAAATTGAGTATTTCGGTGCCATATTTTAAGCTGGACCGGCCCTCACTCACTCCTTTTCACAAGTCTTAAGAGCAAATGAAAAAAACGAAGGCTCTGCGGGAGAATGGTGACACACACAGATTCACTGACTAGATGTCACTGTCCTTACCACTATTAACCATCTCTAATTTCAGGAAACAGATCCCAGGGCAGGAGTTTCCTCCAGCTTTGCTGCTGGCTTCTCCGCTCCCACGCCCCATACACACAGCTTCTCAGGCTGAAGTGAGTTCCGACACACACACACACACAGTTGTTGGTAGGCAGTTGCAGCTTTGTGTCATGCAAAAATGTTACTGAGCTGCATGGATTTCTGTCACTCAGCCTAGTCTCTTAGCTCTAATCCAGAGAGTCCTACAGCACTCTTTCTCTGTGTGGTGGTGCAACAGATGTTAGGTTGGGTTACTAAGAGTGTTGTAAAAAAAGATCATTTCAGTTCTGATGGCCCACCTGGAACCATGAAGTAGAAGTTTATTAATTTTTCACATTAACACAATCTACTTAGTTCACAGACTACCTTCCCTTTGGAAAAATCTGCAGGATTTAGTCAGATGGCTCAAAACACTGCATGCCGATTGCGCCGTACAAAAGTTTTAACGTCTATGAAAATGGAACCTCTTGAAAGTTACATTTGGGCGTTGATACAAAGAACGCTCTAGAAGCTACCCTGTATGTGTAGATTGATATATATATTAAAATACAGTCTTCACACCTGAATAGACTGAGAGTACAGTGATAAGTGGAGTAATAAGTAATACGTAATACAGTGAAGGTGTGCATTTTCTTCTCACTTCAGATTTCCAAGTGGCGTCATTATTTCGTTATCGTATGGTACACTCCACCTCTGAGCTTAGCAGATACTTTACCACTAAAATGCCAGAAAGTGTAGTACACAGTAAATGGTTTATGGGGGTACATTCAGGTAAATTACTTATGGTCTTGACTGAACAGCAGTGAACCCAAGGGACTTGTAATTTCCACCCTTCAGACACTACATAGACTTGGAAAGATCAATTGGAGAGGTGTGAACAGTGGCTAAACACTTTTCCTCTTTTTTTCAGTGAAAGGAATAACGAATTTTCTTCACAGGTATTGAGCTCCTATTGCTACTACAAAGTGTGGGAGCCAGATGGGAGAGAGAAATTTGATCAAAAATTAATATACATTTCCTTCCAGGTTGGGTTAGGGAAGTGCAACAGGGAGAAATACAAGTAAACAGAGCACTCTGAATATTTTCAGAGCTGTGCCATATGTATCTGTATAGTTTTTATAACCACAGGACAAAATGGAGGTGGTCTCTCACAGCACTGACTAAATAGTATAGACGGAGGGTAGGTATCCATAAGAAAGCTTCAGCTCAAAGTGAAGAAATGTATCATCCAGAATATAAGAACACATATGTGGTAGTTTAGATTGGGGCATGGCACTAACCCCCAATAACCCATGTTTTCTTGCCTCTAGCTCAAATATATGCTGAGATGAAAAATGGCTTTACTTCACATAAGGCATATGGGCCAGTACTAATCTTGCCCACTGTGTTCAGGGTTCCCGCATCAGTGATTTCAGGGATATGACACTGAATTCATTTTAAGACGTACACAGAGGATCTAGGTTGGGGTTGAAGTTTCCTGGCATTTTAAGATAGCAAGGTCTCCTGAAACTTTAACACAGATTAATCAACCTATTAAATCTCTGACCTCAAAGGGACATGACCTAGGACAGGATCATTCAATAGAGTAGAATTTTTGTCATTCTGTCTCCATAGAATCTAACCAAGTACTCAGTAAATTAGCCTGTGGATTAAATAAGTAGTTGTTCAGTTAATAAGTGAATGAGCAAGTGACTAAATGGGGAAGAAGTTTAAAGGGGGAACTGGGGCACAGAGCTTCCCCCGGGAAAGAACAGACAGCAAGCGGTTTAGTTGGGACAGGTTTGGGGACTGAAGCATAAACATGACTGGATTTAAGTGAAGAGAGTGTGGCAAAGCGGGGTGGACTAAGCCCACAGATTTTGCTCTTTTATGTGGCTTGTTGCTAGCCCTGCTAAGAGCAGAATTCTCAGAAGACCCTAATTTGAATCATATACCTCTTCCATCTCCTCGCCTTTCATCAGCACTAGTTACAGAGGATGGAAACTTCAAGAGCATTCCTTGAGACTAATATACACTCTCACTTTAAAAAATCTCTCCTGAGGGGGCATTCATGCTCACCTGCTTCAGGGTGAGAATCCACAAGGACAGTTCTTAGAAGGTTGGTGAGATTCTCTTGGATTTTCTTTCTTTTTATCATTTTTTTTTTTGTTTTTAATAAGTGAGCTCGATATTTATAGTGCTTCTACCTCCATTCATTCCAGGCTTGTGAAAAGGGCTGTTTGCCTGCCCACCTGAGTGTGAATTATAAGGCTGACATTTAATGGTGCAGTTTCTTTTGCTCAGTGCCCTCAACAATTGAGAGATGAGTTGGAAGAGAGTAATACTGCATAGTAAATGCCTCTCACACAATGGAACTTGCCATTTTGATTTGATTTTATTTTTTTTAAAAGTAAGGTTTAAAAAAAATAGCATGTGGTATATTGACATTATTCTAAATTGCACTGTTAGGAGAACATTAAGTTTTTCATTTCACACTTTCTGAGTCTTAAGCACTATTGCTATATGGGGAAATCAGTCATTTTCTGATGATTCATGTGTAGATTTGTACCAATCAGAATTGGCTATAATTATGCCAAGACTCTTCTTTCAAGGAAGTTCATTGAGGGCACAGAAGAAGGAAAGCTAAAGGCGAATCATCCTCTGTAAGTGCTCTGTGTAAATTCACAAACCGTAAAGGTACAAGTAATTTCATAGTACAGTGGGAATCTACTTTGAATAGACTACTGTTGTTATAAACCACGGATACTGATACTACCATCTGGGGATCACTTGATAGGGACTTAATGGCAAATCTGTGGGCACATTTATCTTTCTCAAGTTTGCCTTGAGGCTGTGGACATAAGAAAACAGTCAATAACATCTTCCTATGATTAATTTCCTATGAAAATCACTGAGAATTTGGAATCACTGATTTTTATCACTGACTTCTAGAGTAGCTGGAAAGTCATGAGAAATGTTCATTTGTCTGAGACCATTTATTTGAAGAAACAGCAATCCTTACAGCATGATACTGAATCAGGAATGAGAATGATGGGAGGCCCACACCAACGGGATAAAAGGCTGAGATATTAGGAGTGAGAAATGCTTGTATTGATTTGTGCATGAAAAAGAGGACAATGTCTGTGTTTTATCCTTCCCTGCTTCTCAAGGTGCTCTTTCTTCCCGGTCTATGAAGTGTTATTATAGATCTGCTGTTACTTATTTTATTTTTACCTTAATTTTAGTCTAGAGTACATTGTTTTAAATCCTACCACCATTCAAAAAAAGAAAAGAAAAAAGAAAAACCACCAACCAGTACACAATTATTTCTCTTTGAACATTCTTCTGTCTTTTCTCCTCTAAAGAGCTTACTGTTGAATTTTTAAACACTAGCATTTTCATCTTCTTCAGCCTGACACCGTCATTTTGGGAAATTTGAATCCATAAAGGTATTTTCTAGCTGGGTTTGATTTGATTACTGCCCTTCTTTAACCTTAAAGATACAAAAGGAAGTACTCCAAGCACCTAAGGGAATCTGGCAAGTAATAGCAAACCAAAGTTCCAGATGGGTCAGGTCCCACAAAGGAAAATTAAATGTATTATTCTCACACAACAAGATTAGCAAATCATCCATAAACCTCAGCCACTCTTTCCTTCTTTTTATTCTAATGAGTTTAGGGTGCAATAATGATGGTACAGGCTTCATCAGAATTCTGCCAGTGAAGGGGAATTTTCAAACTCCGTTTGCAAATGAGATCTGCACCATAAACCATAGTCATCCATCATAGAGAAGTAGCTTGTGCCTGATAAAAGGCTGTTTGGGCAGAGTCAATCAAATGAGCATTATTAGAGCTTGGTATTACACTGTCCTTTAGGTGATGGAGAAGGAATGTAATACAGTTATGGAATGTGATTTTTTTATGCCTCTGTCCCTTTTGGAAGACTAAACTCTATTCTAACATGAACATCTCGGCGTGACATTCATAATCTTTGTTATAAAAGCAGACTTTCTCCTATTTTTCATCTGTCAAGAGCATTTAGAACTGCATAGCATTTTCATGATATACTTAACACTACAAAGAAATCGCTGGTCATTCATGAAAGGTATGTTGGGCATTGTGTTAACTAAGCAAAGGCAGTTGAAATATTTTACTTTTAGTGTACCTTAGCTATGATTAAAATCATAATTAAAACAATAGGGTTTAAACTGGCAGTCCTTTAGATACCATCCAATTTGGTGGTTTTGTAACTCTTAATTTACTATTAGCCCATTTTTCAACCAAAGATGATATGGCCCAGGTTATAAAAAACAGCCACCTCTGCTTTCATAGCTCTCCCCACCTAGCCCATCCCCCTTAATGGATATCTCTAATACTTTGAAACATACTGATCCAACCCATTATTTAAACATGTACAGACTAGGATGTTAATGGCCGAAAACAGTAGATTTGAACAAGGCTTCAGATCTTACTAATTGCAAAGCAAATGTGAAAGATTCACAGGTCCTTACTTCTCCACATATAATTTCCCACTGTGCACTTCTCCATTACCTTGGTCTACATCAGGGTCCAAAAGCAAAGGCCTATAAGGGCCAGGCAGTCAGTGAGAGGAAAGCAGGTGGTGAGCTGAGAAACTTAGTCCCAGATACAGAGAACAACTGTTACACACTTTCGGGTGATGTTTGTTGCAAGGAAAATGGCGCCCAAGAGTCCTTGGTCTTTTTTTTTTTTTTTTTTTTTTTTTTTTTTTAAAGCAGAAATGGGAAAATCAAAAGTGTAGTGTAATAATTATGATAATGCAATGTTTTAATCATCATAATAAAAACCCACTATGTAGTTTGATTCTAAACACATTTACAAGCCACATTCAGCTAGTACCACTAGTAACTGTAAATATTAGAATACTCACTCTTGTGATGTTGTGAGGAACATTAAAAATCAGAACATTTTTGGAATTAGTTTCATGAGGTATGCCCAGCAATCACCCTTATAAGCAATCCTTAATAAGCTCTTATTAATTTATTCAACAAATATTAATTGAGAACCTGCTATGTTCTAGGCTCTATTGCATGAAAAGCTCATACTCCCATACTTTGAAGTGCTCATAATCTAGTAGAGGGAGCAAGTATGCAAGAGATTTTTGCAAGAAAGTGAAAAGAACACCTATGGTGTTGGGGCAACAACAACAGTAAGAGCAAAAATCTTGCCTAGCTCAGCTCAGAAAAGACTTTCCTAGGGAAGTCATGAAGAATGCATAGATGTTTGCCAAATGGACAAGAAAAAGAACATTCTAAGCGGAAAGGACAACACACATTCAAGAAAGGGACTAAGGGGGCGCCTGGGTGGCCCAGTGGGTTAAGCCTCTGCCTTCGGCTCAGGTCATGATCTCAGGGTCCTGGGATCGAGCCCCACATCAGGCTCCCTGCTCGGTGGGGAGCCTGCTTCCCCCTCCCCCTCTGCCTGCCTCTCTGCCCACTTGTGATCTCTCTCTCTCTCTGTCAAATAAATAAAAAAAAAAAAAAAAAAGAAAAAAAAAAAGAAAGGGACTAAGGAAAAATCAGGTCTCAATGAGGAAACTGCAAGTAATTTGACACAACTTGATAGCACGGAGAAGGGAGAGAAAGAAAAAAAAAAGGAGAGAAAAAAAATTCTTCACCGACTACCTTCTGTCTACAGACAGAATCTCTGTCTTTTAGTTTGGATGTATAGACAGAAGGAGATTAGTTTGGATATGTAGACAGAAGGTAGTCCGTGAAGAATTTTTAAATCGGTGCTAAGGAGTTTGGACTTTATTTGTAACTGGAAGGATGGTATGTAAGGATCCTAACCAAGGTGAAGGCATCACATTTCATTCTAAAATGATGATTTAGATACCTGTATGCATAGGGAGAGATAGAGGCAAGAGACAGAGGGACCATTACAGAAATACTGCGGGTTATTCTTCAGGAGGACGGCCGACATAGTGAGGCTGGAAGAATAAAGGGTCTGGAATTGGGGCAGTAGAATTCACAGGGTCTGGCCGCTGATTGCCTGACCAGGAGAAAGAGGAAAGAGTTGAGGAGATGGACACCCAGGTTTCTGACTGGGGAGTCTGGAATGACTGTGGCCCATTAACCAAAGAGAAGACCGAGGAGCTGAGGAATCCTGGCCTCGGTCCCAAAGGGCTTGTGGAAAGTGGGGGCCTGCTCCAGGGCTGGAAAGTCAACCAGACTGCCTTGTATCCAGTCACTGGCCTGAGGAACTCACCATTAAAATGAAGTGTTTTCTTTAGCACATTTTCCGAGGAGACACTGAAATATGACTTTGAAAATGCAGACATGATAAGTTTAAAATATACGAATTTTATTAGAAATAGCCCAGTCATTGGAAGACTTTTACGCCAAGAAGCTTTAAGTCAACTGATTTTTTTTTTTTTAGCATAACACATTTTAGTGCTGAAAACAAACAATAGCAAAGCCAATAAATTCCTGTCAAACACGACCAATAGTATTTCTCAACTGGTTTTAACAAGCACTGAGGTAGCAGGTCTAGACAAAAGCAAACAGTCCTTTTTTTAAATTATTTTTTTATTTTTCTAGTACACATTTAACATGTTTGGCATTTTATTTCACATTTGAATATGGAATAACTGACTTCACTTACAGCAGAAGGAAAGGTCAAAAGACACATTCCCTCCTGCTTTGGCTTAGTGTAGTATTAAACCACATTCTTGTGTGTTCAATTGCTTTGAAATTTAATCTTTTTTTTCCCCCCTCCAAAGTGTGTTCTCTGTGCTCATCTCAAAAATTCATTGAAACCCTTCAGCTAGATAGTGAGATTCAGTGGCAGAATGAACTGGGAGTGATCTGACCACCTCAATTTTTGAATTAAGAGTAAGTCTAAAACCTTGAGGTTGGTCAAGAGCAGGCAATGTCTCTGGTCAATAATCCAGCAAGTACGAGCACATGGCACGTCACTGTATAATTCAAAAACAACATGCCTTGGTGAAGGCAGTGGGTATTATAGGCCCGCTGTGAATTTAATTTATAAAAGCAATGCATTTTTTTTTTTTTTTTAAGCACCAGATGAGTTTAACGGGGTTGGGACATGCAAAGCTGAGACAAATGCTAGAGCTACTGAACATTGTAATAAGGACATAAGGACATTTTCTCTGGGGAGAAAAAACAAAACAAAACAAAACAAAACAAAATAATAATAACAACAAAGAAACAAAATAATAATAACAACAAAGCCCACAAAAGAGGAAGCTGATAAGTTCTAGTTCAATCCCTAAATAATAATGTCTTTCAGGGGAATTTATGGTTCTTGATAACCGAAAAGTGAGAGTACAGGCCACCACACAGAAGAATAACAACAACTAATAATAATAATAATTTCCAGTGAATGCAGTGGTTACCGCAGCCTCTGATTTAAAATGTAAGCTTTGAAACAGCAGGAGTGTTACCGATGATATTCGATTCTCCAGGAAGATTATCCATAAAGCTTTCTGCAGCTGCACTTACTTACTTCTCTCTTCATAGAATCATTATGCAGACCCGATAGTGAGAAAAAACAGTGTAACAAAACTTAAGCGACTGCATAATTCTTTATAAATACACCCCACTTTATATATTCACATATATTGTGTGCTCTTCAAATGCAAATTTTAAATGTGTTTATCTGCTACTTCTCTACTTGTGCCTCTGTGTGCATTCTCTCCTTAAGGTAATAATATGTTCAGATGTTCAGTTTCTCTAACATAAGAAGAGATTTTGAATATGTGAGTGGGGAATATTTCAATGAAATAAAAGGAAAAAAGAGACTGAAACAAAGTGATGATTTGCTTGGGAATTAAGATTCAGTGCAGCCTTGGGGATGTTTATCCAGGACCTCTGATTTTCTAGTAACTCACCCCTCATTTGGGAATCTACTATTTCACATCTGTTAGGGGAGGGTAGTGGTTAAGACATGATCACTCTTGAGTGTCCTACAGTGGAAGGATGCAGAGACCATAGCCTCTATAAACTCCTCAACACTCTGTAATCTCAATTTTTTTTTTCTCCTTAACAATTGCCTCAATGTTCATCTTTACCTAGATTAAAAAGGGAAGATGAGGGGCACCTGGGTGGCTCCGTGAGTTGGGCCTCTGCCTTTGGCTCGGGTCATGGTCTCAGGGTTCTGGGATCGAGCCCCACATCGGTCTCCCTGTTCGGCGGGGAGCCTGCTTCCCTCTCTCTCTCTCTGCCTGCCTCTGTGCCTACTTGTGATCTCTGTCTGTCAAAGAAATAAATAAAATCTTTAAAAAAGGGGGGAGGGAAGATGGTGGGGCACTTGGGTCACTCCATTGGTTAAGCTTCCAACTCTTGGTTTTGGCTCAGGTCGTGATCTCATGGGTCATGAGATTGAGCCCCAAGTCAGTGTCTGTGCTCGGTGTGTGTGTGGTGGGGTCTGCTTGAGATTCTCTTTGTCTCTTTGCCCTCCCCTTATTCATGCTTCTGTGCTCTCTCTTTCTCAATAATTCTTAAAAAAAAAAAAAAAGATGATAACATTTACAGGGTATTTGAAACTGTATCCTGCTCATCTACAACCTGTATGATCCTCCAAGTCTACTGTGCCAGATGAACCTGTGTCAGGTATAAGCTTCACTGTCTTTCTTGTTTTTCTGACTTCAGTAAATCCATTTGCCACCAGTTCAGATCATATTGGATCCTTGATCAGTTCTGGCCTTCTATTTATTGGCTCTTCTACAAAATGTATCTGAAATACTGCTTTTCTTGTTTTGCAGGTAATTCTAAAGAACACTCTTTGTAGAGCTTCATAATGTGGATATGACACTTTCATTCTGCTTTCTGTATTACGGCTGATTTGTATTCATGTGTCATTGATCATCTCATCTGGCATTCTCCTTCCTGCCACTGTCTTTTGGTACTGATGTTATTGTGACAGTTTACATACAGGTGTCATAGAATCATCTTCCTTTATGCTTACTGCTGTCATTAAGTGGAAAAGGGTGCCAGAGCAAGCTCACCAACCCGTGGAGATGCCTTATCTCCTTAACAGTTCATTTTGAGGTGAGTTAAGCAGAACCTTATCTCCAATTTTAAATTGTAGGGTAATATTAGATTCAGCATAATGCCCAGAGAGACATTTGAATTCAATTGATTGATTTTTGTGTGATATTCTCAGGAGCACTCTTTGCCAGTTCCCATCCTCAGTTCTGTCTGAGTAGTTCTGAAAGAGTTACGCTCTTCCACAGTAATAACCTCAGAACAATTTTGAAGCAATTCTTTTCTCCATATTCTTAAAAGAACCTCAAAGACTTGAGGCCTCCCATGAAAACAAAATATTTGTCACGGATGGAAGAGACACAAGGGACACCTTACGGTGCCTAAAGATTTAAAAAAAGAAAACCAACAAAAATAACTTGCCATAATAAGGCTCACTTTCGTTTTGGTCTGTGGTACTCTCTCCTCAAACGGTTTAATATGGTCATCAAAGACATCATCAACAAATAGCCAGCGCTAAAGATGGTGAGGGAACCAAAGAGGACTGAGATGGGTTTTGCCTTCAAAAACTCTTCAGTGTAGTTGAGAAGATTGGGCATAAATTTTAAAAAGATTTATATTTAAAGGCAGCATGTGTAAGGGTAATGGTTCTGGGGCAGTAGGTGTTACCTCACAAGCTGAGAGGTGCAGGACAGCCGTGAAGGCCAGCTAGTGGAGAAACTTTCACAGTGGAGGTTCTACTCATCTGGAGCCCTGAATGGGGACTGGCTCAAGCTCATCTGATTGACAGGTTTTTGAGTCTAAGGACTGGTTGGATACACTTGTAGAAACTTGGAATTAGAATACTTTATCTGGTGGATAAAAAGTATACTTTGTTATATGGTAGAATATTCATGAAAGGAGGGGTGCCTGGGTGGCTGGGTTGATAAGCGTCTGCCTTAGGCTCAGGTCATGATCCTAGAGTCCTGGGATCTGAGCCCCACATAGGGCTCCCTGCTCAGTGGGAAGCCTCCTTTTCCCTCTCTGACTCACCCTGCTTGTGTTCCCTCTCTCACTGTCTCTCTCTCTGTCAAATAAAAAAAAAAAAATCTTAAAAAAAATATATTCCAGGAAAGGGAATCACATTAGATAAGCTAATGGGAAGTTTTTAATGACTGGCTAAGAATTTTGCATTTTATTCAAGGGAAATGGAGACCTTTGTAGGCTTTCTAAGACTTCGGGGAGTGAGGTTTTCTAAGACTTACCTGCCCAGAACTGACTGAAGTGGGAGGGTAGATGGATGGTTGTACTAGAGTGAGGAAGAAGAGAAGACTACATTTTGATAGAGATTTACAAGTGGGATCCCCAGTGTTCAGATCAGAATGGTGGCATTGGAACAGAGTTAACATACTTCTTATATGTGGTTTTACATAGTGGAGGTCAAGTTTATTTTGAATGCCATAACTCCTTGTGAATTTGCCTTCCTAGTCAATGTTCTCACCTCTAACTCTAGTTGACCCCAGTAATTTGCCAAATGTATTGCCAAATGTATTGAAATGAATTGAAGTAAAACAAAGAAAGTAATGTTTGCTACTTTCCCTAGAATGATAGTCTTAATCTCAGAATTCTTTGAAAATTAGACGAAAGCTATGGAATCGCCTTTTGTAGGGGGAATACACACACACACACACACACACACACACACACACACACATACATATATATATATACATACACACACACAAACAAAATTCAATTTCAGTAGATTATAGACATTTAAAACATATTTATGAATGTCAACTTAAGTGGCCTTAGAACAGTGTTGCCTTATAGTATAGGTAGATTCTGAGTTATAGTTAAAAGTCCAGGTAGAAGTGATAATACTCTATGTAGCATTTGCTTCTAGTTCAGAGGAAAGGGCAAGAGCAAGGAAATAAAGACACCTGGATGGCAAAGCTTTAAAGGAAGAACAGTTGGGAGAAAGCTTTGTATTCTAATTACAGCCTTATTTGGGACTTATAATAAATATAATATGTTGAATGAGTCACAGTAACTGAAGGGTTAATATTCAACTGGGAAAAGAAACTTTCGGAAGGCAGCACGATTTCAGAAACCAGCTTCCCTCTAACAGAGACTTTGGTAGAGTATATCTGCCTTCAGTCCGTGTAATTTTCCTAAGTGATCTTTCAAGAGTGTTGGCCAGTGGCCACATTATTTCATAATTTTTATGGTAAGATTGGTAGGAAATCAGTAAGATTTGATTGAACATGCTTATGAGGATGATAGAATAAAAGGTTGGTCAAGGAATAATTGCTATTTTCATTAATAATTTAGTTGAATGGTCCTTTTGATTCATGCCTTTTTAACCTATTTAGTAAATGCCTATTGAGCACCTAGTATGGGCCAGACATTGACCTATAGACGAGGTGACCCTCTGTCTGGTTTCCCTGGAAGGTTCAGCTATATGCCTAATGACCTTGTGCAATTATTTACAATGCCATTTTAATTCTCAGAAGTGTGCTGTTTTGAATGATCAATGAGATTATTTGGGGAAATGCCACCTCAGGGAAAATCTACTCAGTCTGGCCAGATGTGCTTTACTAAGCTACCCAGACTACATCATGAATGTTTGTAGTATAATGTAAGCCTCATAAAGACAGGAACTTCGTTTTGTTCACCAGTATATCCAAATAAACTATATATAATTTATTGTTAGAACATACTAGTTACTCAATAAACATCTGTTTGTTTGGGTTTTTTAAAGATTTTATTTATTTATTTGAGAGAGCATGAGCCAGGGAGGTGGGATATAGAGGGAGGGGCAGAAGGGGCATGGGGAGAAGGTGACTCCCTGCCCAGCAGCGAGCCCCATATGCAGGCTCAATGATCTCAAGACACTAGGTTCATAACCTGAGCCAAAGGCAGATGCTTAACTGACTGAGCCTCTCAGGCACCCCAAATATATGTTTTAAATGAGTGAACCATGTAACAAAATTTTACCATTTGAGAAAATTACCGCCAATGTATTTATCTAGAGGATTAAGAACAGCTTCTGTGCCCATTAAAGCAGGTTTAATTTGAAGAGGATCAACAACAAAATTAAAATTATTTTAACAGTTCAAGGAAATTATTTCGTTTTCTGATTTTATTTTACAAATATGATCTGACTGTATTTGTTTTGCTTTTGAAATCAATTTTAAGTAAATGAAATATAAATATATTAACATAATTTTCTCAGTTACTACAACTTTGGGTGGCAGCATCTTTCACTGAAATAACTGTGCAGATCATTAGAATTTTCCTGCGGGAATGTTGTGAGGACAGGATCAAATACCTGGCAGGGAGCTGGTGAGCAGCTTCTTAGAACAGCGCCAGACCCAAAGTATGTCTCTTCTCCCTTCTTCCCATCTGCCAGGATATTACTCTATGTAGAGATCATATTTTGAGATGACCTAGGGTGTATGAGCCGTATTCTTATTTCACACAGAAACCCATCAAGCTTGGTTATCTTGTTTCCCAGCCTCCAGAAGATGTGAAACAGAAAGTTAGGAAGAAAGCTGTTAGAAGCAAGCAGATTTATGGTAATGGGAGAGATTGGAAACTACAGAAAGGAAGCCAGGGATTCAGAAAGCATCGTTTCTGAGGCTATTTGGGGAAGAGAGGGAGAGCCTTACACGCCCAGCAGCCCAGAAAGTATCTCTGTGTTACACCACCTTGCAGCAGTTGTCAGTAAAGATGGCCCTGGGCTATCAAGACAGGGCTCAAGTAGGTTTACTGTGCTCTGTTCGATAAGAAGACATAGTTTATAATCCATTTCTGTAAAACTGGTGTTTTACTTCAGCTCTTTGGTTGCGAGTAGTAGAGTCTCCAAATACATCCTAAAAGAAAAGTGTGTGTGGGTGTCGTGTGTGTGTACATGTGCTCACGGGGCACACGTGTCCCGGGATTACAGATTGCAAGCGAAGTATGAGTGGTTGGGAACTGAGCCAGCCCGTGGACTGACTGCTCTCTCTCTTACATAGGTCCCTGGTACTTTTTTATTCTTTTTTAAGGTGCTGTCTCTCTTTCTTTCTGATCCTGACCCTACGTCACGTTGGCCTGCCGTCACCCCTTTGGACTCTCCTCTCAAAGCCTCCATTCTGTTTGAACTTTGGCTTCTATCTTATTCTCTCGGGGTTTTTCTGATAAAATTCAAAGGAGGAGGATGCTGTGTTTCTAGTTCATCTTTTCACAACTGGCAATGTCAAAATCTGCTGATTATCCTGTGGTTTGCCAGCTCTGAAGCCGTTGCCTGTTCCTGCCCCAGTTTGGGCTTACAGAAAGCAAGTAGACAGAATTATCTGTTTTATTCTAAAAATCCACTAAGCAGAAGCTGCAGATAAGCTGTTTTTACAAGGACTCAACTAAGGTGTAGCAGATACCTAAAACAAAACAAAACGAAATAAAAAAAAGGTAGATAAATGTTCAAAAGTTTTGAAGTTTAGCACAATGAAGTGCTATTACCTGGAAAATTTGCTTTAAGTGGAAATATATTCCATTAATGTTATACAAATAAAATCCTACTGTATTTTTAACTTCAGGTTTATTCAGAGCTCTAGCAAGATATTCTAACTGTAATGTGCATTGGATATTTTTCATCCCATTGTCAGTCTCCCCTTCCCTAAATATTTGAGAGTAACTTAACCCATTCTTCTTAGCCTGTATCGCTCAGTCATAAACATGTTTGCAGCGTCCCCTTTTACACTGAGGATGTCGAATGATCCATCACCATCTCCATTTCCTTCTTGGCCCCGAATTCTCTACCCAGATTCAGGCAAACAGGCACATGCTTTTACATCTGAAGCAGAGGGTCACTGTCCCAAGTATGGGAAAATGTGGGCCACCAGTGTGACCAGTATTAGGTTTTGCAATAAGAATCTAAGTGCTCAAAATGGTGATTCATAGCACAACACATGTAGGAAGTTAAACGAGTGGTATGGGCTCAGAGTGCCCCTGCTCACCTGTCACTGATTCACAGAACATTGCTATGACACAGAACCTGCTCAGGAAGTTCTGTTTTTGTTTTTGTTTTTGTTTTTTTAAGAGAGGGAGGGTGTGGGGGGGGTCAGGAGGAGAGGGAGAGGGAGAGAAAGAATCTTAAGCAGGCTCCACGCCCAGCGCAGAGTCTGATGCTGGGCTCCATCTCTCGACCTTGAGATCATGATCTGAGCCTAAATCAAGAGTCAGATGCTTCACTGACCGAGCCACCTGGGTGCCCCCAGGGAATTCCAATTTAGTAGAGCACCAGCAAAGCTGGGGCAGGAAAATCAATAAATAAATTCTTCAAATACGTTAAGTTAACTTAGAAGAAAAAAGATTGAATTTTTTATTATTTCAACTAAAATCTAACCATCAGCATATGGAGAGGTCAGCATTTTGTTTTTAACTTAAGTGTGGGGGTGGGGGTCAGGATCGAAGATCTTATCATCTTTTTGAAATGGGTTGACGTTCATGACTGCCATATACTGTCTCAATATCTCAAATGTATTTGCTGATTTTAATCCTCATAACAAATCCTGTGAAATAGGAACCGATAACTCCGTTTTGTAGTTGAAGAAACATTGGCACATGGAGGTTAACTAGGTGCCCAGGATCGCAGAACTACTATGGAAAGAGGTTGGGATTCCAACCCCACTGCGCTTAACTCTTTCACTCAAAGTCCTGATTTGTGCCTGGGTGGTGATTTCTTTCACACAGGGAATTAAAGGCCACAGGCCAGGTCTGATCCACTTAGAACCCTGGAGTCCTTGTCAAGCTACCTCATTTTCCATATGCAGAAACCATTATTCATTGAGACAAAGATGTCTGCTTTAGGTCATGTAGTTGGTTAGGGACAGAGTCTCAGCTGCATGGGCAGAAAAAGAGAGAACTCCTCAAGGTAGTAAGTCCTCAGTAAAGTCCCTGCGGCTCAAGATGGTTACAGGCGATGGGAACGAAGAGAACCCAGCTGAAATGTTGAGAGAAAGATTACACTGAAACATGTTGATGGTTCCTGTATTTGAAAAACAAAACAAAAAAATAAATGAAATTACATTAGAATTATCTCTCAATCTGTGCTAGTAATAAAATTTTAAAAAATGAATCAAATGAGCATAAAAATCATGACAGGACTTAATAACCTAATAAAGGAATTTTAATTTTACTTCATACATTCATAGTATGAGTTTAATGGTTAATGCTACAACAAGAAAGAAACTAGGATGAATAAAATAGAATGAAGCATACTTGAAAACAATTGCACTAATGCAAAATGAATCATTTGAATGGTCTAGTGGTATTTTTAGTTCATGTAGGAACTAAAAAGAGTGTGCTATGGTACTCTAATACTAGCAGCTTTACCATTACGAGGGGAGTGCAGACAATAAACTATGGAAATGCTTTTTCTCTTCATGGGGATTGGAAATATTATAGCCAGAGTTAGTGTCGGGGTCCTTAAAAATATTAGAAAATGAAATTAAAACGTCACCTTCAAAGCTGAATGTTTGCCGAGGCTTTAATTGCAAGGCATGCCGGAGACTCAGTAGCATAATCGTAAAGGATCAAAGTAATTTCCAAGAAATGAAACTAATAACATTACAAATAAAAATATTTGGACAAGTTAAGGGTCAAGCTTCCCATTACATTAATATAGTAAGTTGATGAACTATATATAGTAACCATAGTCAATAGAAGTGGAATTAATTTGGGACACCTGGGTGGCTCAGTGGGTTAAAGCCTCTGCCTTCAGCTCAGGTCATAATCCAGGGGTCCTGGGATCAAGCCCCACATCAGGCTTTCTGCTCAGCGGGGAGCCTACTTCCCTTCCTCTGCCTCTCTGCCTTCTTGTGAACTCTATCTGTCAAACAAATAAATAAAATCTTTGAAAAAAAGAAGTGGAATTAATTTAACAGGGTAATTATTTCTGCTAGTGATCACAAAATAAAAATGGTACATAGCAGAATTAGGGACAAAAAATTGACTTTTTGCCATGATAGTCTCTGATATTCTAGAAGTTATCTTAGACACATGACTGTGGATACAAATTATACATATATATTTTACCTGTAGTTAACAAAGTTATATCCTCGGATGATTTTGTGAGCACTAAGACCACTCTTTGTATTGAGTGCTTTCATGAGAACCAGTGTATCAAACTATCTGGGAAATGATTTTTTTCATAAATCCCTACAAAATTTACTGACGCCGTTTTAGAGTTCTTTTGCTCTGAAATAATGTTCATGTGAAAAAGTCATAGCAAGAAAAAAATGCCAGGGATTCCTTTCATAGTGTATTTTTCTTTACGGAACTATTCTGTGGACGTGCTGTATTCCAAGCATACTTCCTGACCTCAAAATAAAGAAAAGTTGGAAATGTTGAATGCTTTGTTAATTTCCTATGTGTGAATCAGTGACAAGAGAATAAAGGATTTCTAGTGACCCGTTCAGTGGCCGCTGATTCTCTTTTGAGATTCAATATGTTACTTCATTTCTGTAAGTACCAGCCCATCTATAGTTGACCTGGCCATATTCTGGGATTATGTTCCTTCAAGGTTGGGAATATGTTCAGACAGAATTTAGGTGATTGAATGAGAGGAAAGATAAACAAGTTTATTGCGACAGTCGCAAAGGAATATTCTGTGTGAAGTTCTGTTGTATTTCAATTCGGTTGCTGTACATTCTCAAAATAATACGGGCATAAAGACATGGAATAAGGATGGAATCTATTTCTGCAACATTAATATTTTGTGTCGTTTAAAAGCTACTGCCCATTTTATTCAATTACTTTGATCTGCAGAAATGCATTCTTAATTAATAAAGCCAGCCCATAATCATCTGTCTTGTAATGAAAATCTTTTATGGATAGCCACTAATGAAGATCCGATTTTGCCTTTCCAAATGCGCCCATCGTGTGGTGGAGGGGCAACCTGCATGACTGAAGGACAGGGCGATGCCTTGTGCCACAACATTTGGAATTACCACGAAACAGCCGTGTATCACTCATGTCGCACCAAGGTTTATTAATGATGTACTTATCAAATATTCATCGTACGGCACTAACATTTGAAGAATGTGTTCGACTGAGCCTAATGTTTCTGTGCTTTGACTGCCTGCGTTATTTAGTGAATCAGTTCCAGGGAATAGTTTGAAATACTGAAATCTGAGGGGATACAGTATGTCAGGTTGTACAAGAGCTTGGCTGCTCTCTTATTTGGGTTCAGTTACCTGTTTTATTGATAGAGGGAAAGTGGCAGGTGTGCCCATGCACACCACAAATTCATTGTACACACCACACACACCACACATACACACCACACACACACATACATACACACATGTGTGTATTGCACTGGCTCCCCAATCAGATTATCATTCATTATTTATTAAAAGGTACTAGTTTTGTTTTTGTATCTAGACCTGTCATCAAAATCACCTGACACTATTCAAATTAGTAGCTTCAGTCAGGGTCTCTGCGTAAGTCTTACTGACCTTCTGTACGCTTGTCCTCCTGGCTCCTTTCTGTCACGGTCTGTAAGAAAATTGCCACTTTATTTCTTATTCTCCATTGAGAATATATTTCCAGTTTATATTTATTTAAATATATTGTCAATGCTTATTTTGGAAGATAATATTTACATAAGGATAAAGATTTAAATATTCCTGGAAGACTCAGGTTTAAGATTTAAGCGAGTAAGTTATTATAGTACTAGTGGAAACATTAACAAACTCTATTAATTTTATAATAACACTAATTACTACTACTATTATTATTTATTAGTGCTTTAAGCAATAAATATACATTATACTGTGTTTTTCATCAGTCATCTCAAGTAGGTACCCAGGTATGTATAATGAATTTGTGAATGTTCTGTTGGCCTCATGTATAACAGGTGAGAACCTGTTTTCCAGCATAGTAATGGAGGACAGTAGCCTCTTGCTCTAGCACACATTTGAGATAGAGTAAAGATTGTTCAAAATACCAGATATTTTCATGCAAACCTTAATTATTTCAATTATATATATATTCATGCAAACCAACTTAATTATTTGTGAGGCAAAATGTATGTATGATATACTTTTAAGTCTATCTAATGATACTCAGGTTTTAAAAGAAAAATCAGACTTTCATATCTAACCTTTAAAAGGCCCCAGTGTATGACATGGTTTTGAACTTATCTGTTGTTTGACCAGAAAAACGTTGACGCAAAGAAGAGGATATTGAAAAGTTACTTATAGCTGATGGTATTTTGATTATATATATAAAATATAGAATTCCAGACCTTAATTTGACTCAAGAAATAGCTGGTGTCACTCTTTATTTTATAGATAAGCTGCTTCAGGGTGTGAGTGACTGGCCTTAAATCATGTATCTGGAGACAGAATCCACTGTTTCCTAATACTGAGTCTGAGGTCTTTCCGATGTACAAAACTAGTTCCCAAGAGTATTAGTACCAGAGAGAATTTATCTGGCATTTTCATTTTTCAGACTTGTTCTTTTTTTTTCAAACAGGATTTCCTCACTGATTTGTATTGAAGTGAATAGAATCCCTATTATTCTGCACTTTATGAAAATGCAACACACGGAGGGCTTTTTGTACTAGCTTTTCATTTCTGGTTCTCTTTGTCACAAAAGGCTCTTCACTTTTGTAGTTGAAATCATTTGTAATTACGAACTGTGCTTTTAAAAAATTCATCAATGAAATTTTTGATTTAAAAATGAGCTACCAGAAGAAAGGCAGAAGAGGAAAGACTGGAATTTAATGCAATAGAATAATTAGAGAGAAATCACAAAGGAGAGGCATCTCACCTAGAGCAGTGTCTCATGAAATGGCAGGAAATGAAGAAACTGCATTCGCTCCTATTTTGGAATTTGTTATCCAGTGTTATTTGATGTAGCAGTACACACAAAAAAATACCTTTATGCCATATATTAAAAATTTGCAATACATCAAATATATCACCTGCATAAAATTTAGAGATGGTAGACACAGGGAGTCACCAACAGAGTAAAAAAATACAAATATTTAAATACCCCAACTTTATGTGTTATTTTTATATATTCTGACCTATTTCATAGGAATTTTATTTCAGAATCATAACTGTACTAACATCTATTAATAACATCCTCAGAGTATATATCATTAAGCAATCAAATAAGGAGGACTGAATTAAACATATGCTTAAGACAGTGATAGTGAAAAAAATGTGAACAGAAATTTTTTAAATATGGGTTTTGATATATTCACTTTTTTGTTATTAATTTTTTAAGTAATTTGAGTATCACTGATACAACAATGTTACATTAGTTTCAGGTGTGCAAATAGTAATTCAGCTTCTCTGTACTCACCACAAAAGTAGCTGCTAGTCTGTTATCATGCAATACTATTAAAATATCATTGACTGTATTTCCTATGCTGTGCCTTTTATTCCTGCCTCATTCATCACCAGAAAGCTGATGATTCCCTTCACCTTCACCTTCGCGTTTTTTTTCCTTTTCCCCTGGACTCTGGCAACCATCATTTTGTTCTCTGTCTTTATAGCCCTGATTCTGCTTTTTACTGTTTGTTTTTTCATTGGATTTGCTTTTTGGATTCCATATATGAGTGAAATCATATGGCGTTTGCATTTCTCATTCTAGTTTATTTCACTTAGCATAATACCCTCTAGGTCCATCCATGTCATAGCAAAATGGCAGGATCTTATTCTTTTCAGGGCTGTGTAATATTCCTATGTGTGTGTGCGTGTGTGTATCATATCTTCCTTATCTATTTGTCTATTGATGGACATTTAGCTTGGTTCCATATCTTATCTGTTGTAAATAATGCTGCAATAAACATGGATATGAATGTGTCTCTTTGAATTAGTATTTTTGTAATTTTGGATAACTATCTAGGAGTAAAATATTGAGTCATATGATATTTCTATTTCTGATTTTCTTGAGGAAACTTCATACTGTTTTTCAGAGCCCCTGCACTAGTTTGTGTTCCCACCAACTGTGCCCAGAGTTTACTTTTCTCTAATCCTTGCCAGTACTTGTTATTTCTTGTCGTTTTGATTTTAGCCATTCTGACAGGTATAAGGTGGTATCTCATTGTGGTTTTGATTTGCATTTCCCTGATGAAGAGTGATGTTGAGCATCTTTTCATGTGTCTATTAGCTTTCTGTATGTTTTCTTTGGAAAAATCCTGTTCAAGTCCTCTGCCCCCCTTTTAATCAGATTTTTTCTATTTCTGGTGCTGAGTTGTATAGGTTCTTGATATATTTTAGGTATTCACCATTTTTGGTTCTATCATTTGTATATATCTTCTCCTCATTCAGTAGGTTGGTTGCCTTTTTGTTTTGTTGATCATTTCCTGTACTTTTTTTTTTTTTTTAATTTTGATGTAGTCCCAAAGTTTATTTTTGCTTTTGTTTCCCACGCTCTAGGAGACATATCTAAGCATTTTTATGGTCAATGTTGGAGAAATTACTGCTTATGTTCTCTTCTAAGATGTTTATGGTTTCAGGTCTAACATGTTTTGTGTGCGTGGTTACTCTCAAAGTGGTTACTTTGAGTACATTGATAAATCTACTTCTTTACTGAAAATATTCAGTTAGTTATAGCTCATGTGGCTTGTTTCATCAACTGAAAGGTAAATATAATCATATCCTCCCCTACCCCAGATCACTGCCTTGGCACTGGTTTCTCCTAGGGTATTTCCACTACCAGTCATGTCCTGATACCACTTTCTGCCATGAACGTTCAGCCCTTTTACTGAATAAGGGCCACTTACCTCAAGTACTTCAAGTGTGTGATTTCAGGAGACTCATTGACCTTCCCGGACAACATGTCTTAGAATGTCCTCTACACTCTTCTATGTTATTGAATCTTGGGCTGCAGAGCTTGGATTTTCTTCTTTCCAGAATCCTTACACTTCTTATCAAAATAGAACCTCCTTATCCCTTGTGACCAACTTGAAACACCAGGGAAACAGAATCTATGAGATCTTCCATTACACACATTCTTTCCTTATCCTCCTCTCCTATGCTTAACATGGGTCCCTTCTTGACCAACCTTACATAGTGTAAGGATATAACAATAGTAGTTCACTCAGGATAAAGAAAATATGCTTCAGTGAAATGTCCTGACTTTATTCCTTAATATCCAAGGGGTGGCCATAAAATTTTAAATTACCTCTACTTATTAGTTAATCTTTGCTGTAATAGATTTCTGGTCCATACTGGTTTTTGTGTTTGTTTGCTTTTTAATTCCCTGTAAAGGAACTTAAAATATTTTTCTTACAAGACCAGTGCTCTAATGCCTGAGCTATGGAGCCTTCCCCCTAGGAACTTAAAATATTTTAAAGTTAGATTACCTAGTGTGCTATTTAAAATCCCCTCACTCCTGAAAAGGAAGAGGGAGTATTAAAAAATGAAAACACTTAATTGTCCTTCTTATTACTGCTTTTGGCTAGAATAATTATGTTACTTGAGCCTTAAAAATGAAAAGGGAAGTTAAGACACAACTTCTGCTGTGCTGTGATTTGTACACCAATGAATGTGGTTTAACCATCTCAACCTTGAAGCAGCCCATAAATTAGTCATAATCTCTTCTTACCCTGTGGTTATAGAAGGTTCATAATATCAAAACTTTATATTGGCCTCTATGCACAGTTATGATCACTGTCATGTCATCAACTTACCCTTCCTACTAGACAATTCTTATCAATAATCAGCCTGCTGGTATTTCCCCATGCTAATAAAATCAAAATCATCTTGATCCCATTTCTCTCTTGAGATGTTGCCCCATTTCTCTGCTTCTCTGGGTATCAAAAGTTCTTAAAGAAGTTTTATCATCATCATCTATAACTTCTCTTCTTTGTCTTTTTGCTTTTATTTTTTTCTCAATCCAACCTATCAGGTTTTGTCCCATTCTTTGCATCAAAACTGCTCGTGTTTCCAATGATCTATGTATGGCTAAGTCCAATGTTCAAGTCTCAGTTGTCCTCTTGGCTAGCTTCTCTACACATCTGATCCAGCAATTTACTCCCCCTTTCTTTGACTACCTTCTTCCCTGGTCTTCCATGATAAACACTCTTCTGGCTGTCTTCCTTCCTTGTTGGTTACTTGTTAATTTATTGGAGGTATCACTTCATCTTTCTGATCTCCAGCATTGTGGTACCTCAAGATACAGCCTTGGGTCTCTTCTCTAGCCATCTTCACTTTTTTGCTGATCTTATCCCATCTCGTGCCTTTCTGTTAAGACACGCCTGTTTTGATCCCCAGCTTAGACCTCTCCTCCAAACTCTAGATTCTTTTTCCCCTACCTGCCTGCTTGAATGTCTAATCCACAAATTAGTCTTAAAGTTGCTCAAAACTGAACGCCTAATCTCCTTCCCTTCTCAATCTGCTCCTCTTGCATCCTCTCTGGGTGAGTAGAAACTATCCTTTCAGTTGCTCAAGCCAAACTGTGGTGTCCTTCTTGACTCCTCTCTTTTTCTTCCTACCCCATACCTAATCTGCCAACACATCTTACTGGCTGTACTTTCAGGTTATACCTAGGATCGTTTTTAGTGCTTGTACCACCCTAGCCAGTGCTACCGTCATCTCTTACCAGAAGTATGGCAGTGACTTCCTAACCTGCCTGTTTTGGGCCCACTGCACTATGTTCAATAGCACAACTGCAGTTATCCTGTTTTTCTGTAAGTGGGATCCTATCATTTCCCTTTTCAAAACCCTCTAATAGCCTCCCATCTCAACCAGTAACTACCAAAGTCCTCCCAGTGCCCTAAAGATGTTGCAGAGTCTATGCTCCCCCTTTATTACTGAGCCCATCTCCTATCATTCTCACCCCAGCACACTCTGCTCCTGACACACTGACACACCCCTGACACAGGGGCCAATTTCAACCCCAGGGTTTTGTATTTGCTTTCCTTTTGCCTGTTATGCTACTTCCCTGATATTGTCACATCATGCGCTTCTCACCACTACCGAATCTTTGCTCAAACGTCACTCTTGTCATGAGGCCCTCTTGGACCTACATTTCTAAACTTACAGTCCTCTTCCACATCTCTATTCCCCTTCCCCCTTCCTTGATTTTTCTTCCTAGGACTGAAGCCATCTAGCATACAGACTTTTTTTTTTTTTTTTAAGATTATTTATTTATTTATTTGATAGACAGAGATCACAAGTAGGCAGAGAGGCAGGCAGGGAGAGAGGAGGAAGCTGGCTCCTTGCAGAGCAGAGAACCCGATGCAGGGCTTGATCCCAGGGCCCTGGGATCATGACCTGAGCCGAAGGCAGAGGCTTTAACCCACTGAGCCACCCAGGCGCCCCTAGCATACAGACTTTTTAAGGTATTATTTTGATCGTTTATCGCCTTATTTACCCCTCACTAATATGTGAGCTCTCTTAAGATCAGGATTCATGCCTGTTTTGTTACTTGCTTTCTACCAAGTGCCTGAGCAGTTACTGACACAGAGTAAGCACTGAAATTATTTGGTGAATGAATGAATGAATTACAGAAACAACTTCTTTACTTCAGTCTTTCCTGGTTATTTCTGGAAATCTCTAATTGTAGCTCTGAAGAAGGCCATGGGCTTCCTTTTCTTCTCCTATGCCTGGTTGTAGATCTGTAGACTCTCAAGAAGCCCAGAGGAGGCTTGTCAACTGCTGTGGTTGTCGTCTTCTCTGTCTGTACTATCCACAGGAGTGATCCTAATCACAAACAATCTTAAAATAATAGCCCCATTCACTGAATGTCAGCTCTGCCCTAGCTGCTGTATTAAGCTTCATATATATCTTCTGTTTCAACTGAATTCTCACAACCCAGGAACAAGGTAAGTGGAGCCCAGTCCCCTACTTCTGGGATTCTTTCTTGTGTTTGACTATGACCTCATGAGTCACATCTTCTTGAATAACTTCCAGTGCAAACCACAGTGGCCTCTTCTGCTGACTTCCTGAACTAATATTCTTCTCTGCTGTGCTGCCCATATACTGGGAGCGGTTGTTCAGGAACAATGACATCAGAGATAAGGAGGCTAGAAGAAGGATCAGATTGATAGAGGGGTTGATGTGTTTTGTTTTGTTTTGTTTTGTTTTAATTAATTTATTTATTTTTGGGGTTGATGTTTTGTTTAGGGACATAAACGTACTAATTGCTTGCATATATTGAGTACTTACTATGAGTAGGGACTGTGCTCAGAACTCTATAATAGTAACTCATTTAGATGCTATGACTGTATCTATTTGAATAGTGAGGGGATTAATGCTTAAAGCATTTAAGCAACTGGTCCAAAGTCTCATGACTTAGTATTGATTCAAGGATTTATTTATTTATTTTGAAAGATGCCATTTATTTATTAGAGAGAGAGAGAGAGAGAGAGCAGAAGCAGGGGGAAGGGGAAGAGAGAGAGAGATAAGCTACCTGCTGAGCAGGGAGTCCTATGTGGGGCAGGGCCCTGGGACCATGACCTAAGCTGATGGCAGACACCTAACCGATGGAGCCACCCAGGTGCTCCTTGATTCAAAGATTTAGATCCTGGGATTTGAATTCAGAACCATTAATCATAAGCACCAGGGTCTCAGCTGTATTTTTCAGTTGTATACACTGTGCCAGGCACTGTATTAAGTGCTGACGATGTAATCCAAGGAGCAGAAGGAACAATCGTTTCTGCATTAAATCCTCAACATAAACCAGGTGGAAAATACACAGTCATAAGCAAACCTGGAAATTTCTACATCGATCGAGACATCAGCCTTCTAATACTTTTGGAAGTGTGCCTTTCCACTGTTTAGTGCTTTGTGCTTCCCTTCAGAATAGGCCAGTTTGTAGAGTGCACGTCTTTAGCACTTATAACTTTAATTTCTATGAAATGATTACTATGTGATTTGAAACTATGTATTCTTTATGTACATGTGTTTGGCCTGCTTAACCGTTCTGTATTATCCACCTTTTAGATGTAAAGTCTTTCTATTTATTTAATTACACATTCCCCTAAGATTCTTAGCTTCCTCCCTTCAAACAGAGTGTTCTCAGTATACTTTATTGAATTCCTGCTAGGTAAGGAAATGCTTTTTTATATCCACTTCTTTTGAATGAAAAGATGAAAGGTACCGGTAGGTAGAGTAATTTATCAAAAGCCATGTCGCTGGGCACGGAATCAGAACACCCAGACTTCAGAGCTTAGGATCTAAAATGTGTGCTTTAGTCCCCTGTGTCCTTAAGAAAGATATTCAGATGTCAGCAGTAGATAAATTTTAATAGAAGAGGTGTAGCTAAGCTCTCTGTGTGGAGAGCGGGTTTGATAGAATCGAGCAAGCATATTCATTAGGAGCCCAGGATTGCTGAGTTGCCCATCAGATCTGCACTGAGCATGGGGAATGACACAAAGTGGCGATTTTTAATTTGCAATTATCTACTTCACACATTCAACAGGTGAAAATGTAGATTTCCCAGCACCAGCAGGGGCCCAGATGTGTCCTGGCAGTTCTAAAACTTTGAACACAAAACATCACTTTCAACTTGAGTTTGAAAGAGGCGACGGTGTGAAGCCAGAGGGAGACTTTCTGCAGGCAGTTGGCACTGCGTGTTGGGTTTTGTTGTTTTTGCTCTTTGCTCCCCATGGAGATTCCATGTCTTATCCCTCAGTTTGCTGTGTAAAATGGCTCTTTCCTGGAGCAACAGAAATTCTGTCTGTGCCACCACTGATCTGGGTGGGTGGGGGGGCAGTCGTGATGGAAGGAGGCTTGTGTGTTTATTGGTATCTATTGTTTTGTAATTACTTTAGGTGAATGCATAGAAATCCGTAGACTTTGAAAAGAGGTTATCCTTGGTCTGGGTGTTACTTTGACAGTAAGCGGCTGTTTTTTTTAGGAGTGAGGAGACCAACTGTCCCAGTTGGCTCAGCGAACACCAAGGGAAGTAGCGGGCATCCCTGTGCAAGTTGGTCACTCCATTTAGATCCCTTCTGCTAAGCTTTTGAATGACATTGCCCGCCCAGTTAGGAAGGACCCTCGCCTGCCCAGTGAGTACTAGAAATCGCTAAATACTTGAAATTCGTCTGCCTTTGAGAGACGATTTATTTTCCAAAAGTTGGTGGTGGGGCAGGGGGTTCCTAAAGATGAGGGGAACTGATAGAGGTAACTCTCAGCGGAGGAACGCACATCTGTCCCTGACTTTTTTCTCCCGTTTCCCTTCCTCAGTAAATTTCCCTGTGTCTAAGCCAGGAACACTTCACAGCAAGTAGGCCCATGCTCCCCACCCCTCTTTATTTCTTGAGTCTCACAGTCATTAGAGGCACAATAGCCACCTCATGTCACTGGGGGGCCTAAAGTTTTGTGGAGATGCCCTCAGGGACTCGGGTATCACAACTGATCTGAAAAAGAGGCTTTGGCCCCTCATCCTGACAAAGGAGCATCTGTTGAAGGCCTTTTGCCTGAAGTGGCTCCATTCAGGCTTAAGCCAATAGCCTCCTCCTTTAAATCACCAGCCCCATTGTTCAAGGTATTTCTTGAAAAGGGGAATGTGTATGTCCCTTAAACCCTCTCTCTTTAGTTAATGTGCAAATGTCTCGCCTAGAATCTGCCACCACAAGCCTGGTCTCAATAAGGACCCCCCCCCCCCCAACCCACCAAACACCAGCTTGGATTGATGTAGTTCCTCCTGTGCTTAACCGAGCAGGATTTCTGTTAATGATCGTGGGGACACAGAGGAAACAGCTATGACCATACTCATTTTACAAATGATAAAACTGTGCTTGCAAACAAGATGGGATTGGGAGGGAGACAAACCATAAATGACTCTTAATCTCACAAAACAAACTGGGGGTTGCTGGGGGGAGGTGGGATTGGGAGAGGGGGAGGGGGCTATGGACATTGGGGAGGGTATGTGCTATCGTGAGTGCTGTGAAGTGTGTAAACCTGGCGATTCACAGACCTGTACCCCTGGGGATAAAAATACATTATATGTTTATTAAAAAAAAAAATTTGGAAGGGGAGGCGAACCATAAGAGACTATGGACTCTGAAAAACAACCTGAGGGTTTTGAAGGGTCAGGGGTGGGAGTTTGGGGGAACAGGTGGTGGGTAATGGGGAGGGCACGTTTTGCATGGAGCACTGGGTGTTGTGCAAAAAGAATGAATACTGTTATGATGAAAAAATAAATAAAATGGAAGAAAAAAAATTAAAAAAAAAAGTGTGCTTGCCTCTTCAAGTCCATTGAACTGGGTTTTGACAGAAATTAGTTCAGTGCTGGTTGATAAGTTGCATTACCAGAATAACTGCTGAATTTTCTTTTCTTAGTCTTTGATTCAGGTAGTTTTATAGTTGAATGCAATGAAAACAGCTCTCAAGATGCCATAATGCATAGCTGGCTCCAAGTCTGTCTCTGAGCTCCAGACCTTGATAGAGCTCACCCGCTTTATAGACCCTACCAGCCGCACTCCATACTCCTGAATTAGAGATAGGCAGTAGGGTGCTAAGAGACACCAAATAATAAATCTATCAGTTTCCTAATAATTCCATTATTTTTGTGTTAGGTCAGTCATGGACATGATAGGAAAATTCACATGTGCTTGTAAATCAGGAAACTTCAGAGAACATTTAGCGGTATGGGGGCTTCTCTTCTCCATCTCACCTTCTTAATTGTCTGTGGGAGTAAACTATTCAGGGGATATCTGTTCAGGAGGTGTTTCATGGAAGCAGTTTAAGAATCTGGTTCTGATTCATTTCTGTCTCTTGCACATGGATACCATATTCTGTACCTCTCAAAAGATTTGTTGACCTTGATTGAGATCCTGGTATTTATCTTGTCTGTGAGGCAATATTAGCTTTATAGAATTCAGTGATGACATTTCTGCTCCATAACTTAGGCTGAAGTGAGATTACATTTCATCTTCAGCAGATTTCAAATAAGAACACACTATACAGTGAGCCTTCTGAATTTCCACAATAAAAAGAAAATGTGTCTGGTATTTACTGAATGCTTACTCTGTGCCAAGCACTCAGCTAAGCACTTTACATACATTTGTAAAAGCCACTGTAAGTTGCCTTTATTATTGTCCTCATTCTGGAGATAAGAAAACAGAGACTTGGAGACCGCCAGTCATCTTGGCCAAGGTTACAGGGGTAGTGAAGGACGGAGTGAGAATTTCAAAGGTGGGTAACCTGAGCTTGAACCCATGATCTGAATTAGTTTCTGTGGTTCCTCTTGCTGTTGGGAGTATTTTAAAAACAGTTCTTATAGAGTAGTTTCTGAATGAAGAGCTTTATTGCTTTGAGAATTTTATATACATGGTTATTAATCATAAATCAATACAGAAACCTAGTTATGCTCATTCATTCAACAAAGTTTTTTTTTCCCCCCATTAAAGATTTTTGAACCCCAGCTCTATGCCAGGCTGTGTGGATGCATTTGAGAAAGCCAAGATCTCATCCTTGGAGTAGCTCACAGTCTAGTGAAGGAGACGGGCGTGTAAATAAACTATGAAACGATCATCTCATGACAAGATGAAATAATTTGTGTTGTAAAAGAGGTGCACAGAGGATACAGCCCGGGAGTACTTGACCCCGTAGAATTTATATGGAGAATTGAGATGATGTAGTGACCATAAAAATTGTTCCTCAAAAACATTCATTATAGTGAAGGACAAGATAGAACGGAAACAAAGATGATGGTAGAATAAATCTCAGGTGAGTCTTTCAGATACAATGACTTATTTTTCTGGGCTCTTGGAAACATTTAATTGCTAATTCTTATTAGTTTCTGAAATCAGTTTCATTGACCAAACTCATCCCATGCCTTCAAGGAAAACTTGAAGTTAATGGTAGGATTTGTTTCTCATTAATTTCTTTGGTTTTCTTAATGGCCAATTTGAAATCTTATTAATAGTTAATATGTTTAGCAGTGTAAACTTTTGCATTAATAAAATAGATGCAAAATTATCATCCCAACCAACCACTGCCATGGGAAAGAGCAAGGAGACTTAAGTAGTGGTAGAGTTGGTCCGAGCTAACCCTCAGAGGACCAGTAATGACCTTCCAATTGTCTTTCTTATTCTCCCATGATTGCAGTCTACACACCTATTTCAAGACTCATAGATGTTCCTACATTAAAGTTTTGTTAGCTTTATTGTTTTGTATTGTTTGTTTTGTTTTAGTAAGTTCCATTCCCAGTGTGGAATCCAACACAGACAGGGCTTAACTCTGAAATCATAACCTGAGTTGAGATCAAGAGTCAGGTGCTCAACTAACTGAGCCACCCAGGCACCCCAGGATCTTTTCGTTTTTGTCTTTGTCTTTGTTTTTTATAAGCTATAATTTTAATAGTAGAGTATTTGCTTATTTAACTACCCCCCCCCCCTTATTTTAGGACTATATGTACAACCAGTATAAGTAGTTTATGATTTTTTTGTACATAATTTTTGACACCCTCCATTTTTGTAAGCTGAGAACCATACAAGACTTACTATGTGCTGGCTTTAGACTTTAGTTCACCATTGGAAAAATATTTTGAAGTCCTCTGCTAGTGATGCTGCTATTTGCCAAGTTTAGTTTAGGCAACGTGACCACCTTTGCATATAGAGACATATTTTATCCAATTATCTCAGTATTAAGATTTACATACTTTATTTTATACTTTATCCATATGAATGGAAAATGGGAGACTGACACTTACCTTGGAAGTAAGAAGTACAAGTCTTGTAAACTTTGATAATTAAGGGAAAAAAATTAGGTTTGAAAAAAGTGGTGGAATTTTACCTTTGATTGGATGCTTATCTGACTTAGGTAGTTGTGTTAACAAGCGTGTGCTAAATGCTGTAACAAGAAAAATCTCAGCGCTTTAATTAATTAATAAAAAATCAATTTAATTAAGGAGAAGTTTTAAATCTCTTGTTAGAGTCAGGTATGAGGCAGTAGGTGTCTCTTCGTGTTCCCTGGTGTCTTCCTATGGCCGTGCTTAACTCGGGCCTCACAGTCCTCCATCCGATCCCCTGTCTCCAGCTGGCACGCTTAGGGTGAAGGAGCAGGTGGACATCACTTAGGGGATCTTTTGGAGAAAGGCCTGGCAGTGGCGCACAGTACATTGACTGACATTCTTTGAATAGGATTCAGTCACATGGCCCCACACTTAATTGCAGAAGGGCCTGGTCAGGTGCTCAAGCGGGAACAGAAAAGGGATT
This sequence comes from Meles meles, assembly GCF_922984935.1. Taxonomy (NCBI): domain Eukaryota; kingdom Metazoa; phylum Chordata; class Mammalia; order Carnivora; family Mustelidae; genus Meles; species Meles meles. The sequence continues at coordinate 73,749,098 of NC_060077.1, forward strand.
CGATAATTACATGACATTGTCTCTGTCACAGCTAGTCAAAGGTGTGTCTGTGCAGAAACAGAAACAGATTTAGGGACATGTATACAATGCTGAAAAGTTGGTCAAAAGTTGTCCATAAGAGGCAGAATATAATCAGGGATCTGGTGGTCTTTAGCACTTTAGGAACAGACTCAATTTTTCTGCCACTGCTCCCTGGGTCTGCTGCAGGTAGGTCTGCTGGGGACTTTGGCAAATAACTGCAAACGTAGATTTCCAGTAGGATTGCAGGTAGCTTCCCCTTCTGCAGGAACTGGGTTCTGGAGAATTTAAAGAGGTTATAAATTGTGAACATATTTCCTAGAAGACCTAGAATGTACCTGATGGCTCCCGACTTGTTTTTCAGTATTCTCAATATTTCTATCTGACTTTCAAATCTCTGGCAACATCAAGGAAGGGAATCTATGTTTTTTAAAGTAGTCAGTATGCCAGGGACTGATGAGGGCAGTCACACTGGAGTAATGCCCACAGAAAGGCAGGAGTGAAATTACAGAGTTCCAGGAGGGAAAACGTTTGTTTGAAGGGTTTCCAAGCACTCAGCAAATAGGAGACTTCCAAATACTTAAGTCAGGAACCCCAGTGATTTCCCGTACAAGTGTCCCTTTGCGTTTGCTACATCTCAGCACAAGACATAAACATTCCCCAGTGGAAAACAAAATATTATATTCCCTGACAGCCTTAAAACAATATAAAGCTATGAATCGTCTGTTGATCCTTTTATCACACTTACTGTTTCTAGAATTAGATGCTGATCTCCTGGAGGGCAGGGGCTCTAACCTTCAAATCTAATTTTGTGTCACAAACACAGTAAAAGTTAAAGAACTGTCCACTTACAGTAACAAATAGGCAGGATCTGCCATAAGACACTTAAGAAGAAGAATCTCTCCCTCGTGTTAACCTCTAAGTGCTGAGGCAATCCTGAAGTCTTTTTCTGGGCCGGTGGCTTCTATGGGTTCTGCTCTAATAACTATTCAGACCCTGAAAATAGAATGCAGTCTCCCTCGCTGCCTGATTCCTTACTTGATGTATAAAAAGAAGCACGTGTAGACCTTTTTTTTTTTTTTTTAATCCGTGTGTGTGTGTGTCATTATAGAGGGTTCTCACTTTCGCTTCAGCATCTTGATTAGACCAAACGAGTCATCTGTGAAAGACGGTATGCTATGAACCTAGATAAACCCAAACAAAAACAACAACAGGAATTGTTCTGAAAAAATTCACTTCAGCAGCACCTCGTTCTGGCTATGGCAGGAACTTGAAATATACGCCTAACCCCAAAGTCATGCAAGAGGGAGAAGAATTCAGAGCTAAATGGAAGTTAACCTGAGGTAAATGTGTATCAGGATAATGACCAAGAACTCACGGAGTCTCACGGGTCTTTCTAAGCCGTGCAATCAGCTGAGCCCTGCAGAGCCTTTTTTTAATCATGGAAAGGACTAATGAAAAATTGGCTTTCTCAAAGGTTTTGGAATACATTGTACGACCTTGCTGAACCTTGAATTTTCATTATTGTTTCTCTCATATGGAAATGTTTGCAGTTCTGTCTTACATGAAGGGCAGAGAACCGAAAAGAAGTTTGCAATAATGAAGTAAGTTTTCACTGCAGAAAGATGACCTCATTGCTTCCTGGGGCAACAGTGAGGGAGAGCAGGGTCTTTCCCAGGCCCTCTGGAGGCTTTCCTGCCCGACTGGAGCTACCAGACTGAAGTAGAGTCACACAAAGTATCCTGAAGTCTTTATTAACTAGATTGTCACCCACACGATTTCCTAAATTCATACCATGCTTCCGGAAGAAGTTTTGTCTAAGAGATTTTTAAGCAAGGTGTGATAGTCTTTTTCAGGAGATGTTTTAAAGTGGGTCTTTTTTTTTTCCAAGTTTTTATTTAAATTCCAGTTTGTTAACATACAGTGTAATATTAATTACAGGTGTATAATAAAGTCATTCAATCCATACATCACCAGGTGCTCATCACAAGTGTGTTCCTTAAGGAGTCTTTCACAGTCTGGTGAAATAAGTCAGAGGTAGCATGAAATTCATTCTTTTTACTCTTGTGGACCAAAGTCCCTTCTATCCTACTCCTTTATCCCCACAGTCCCTAATCTTGGGACCTCAGTCGCCTGCTGTGTTCAGCGCCACCATCTGCACTCACCTGACTTCTTTGGGGGCACAATTCCCATCACTTTTCAGTCCCTTCAGAAATGATTTCTCTTAGCATCTTTACTTTCAATGATCTGCTTGGCTAACCAAAGTGAATTCGATGAACATATATACACTGTTATTGTTGGAGTGGACTTATCCCTTCCATTTATTTCACTGATAGTGACTGTACACCTTCTTTGTACTAGTTTCTATGAGATATCAAGATGAATAAGGTATAATTTGCTTTCAAAAAGCAAGAATCATCTGAAACAATCTGTTGTATTTCTTTGTTAACATATTTATATTTTAAGGACCATGTAGGACCCTAAGCCAAAGGAACAAATAGTATTTAAGATTTCAGGCAGAGCTAATGGACTAATTCTTTTGTTTGGGGTCCAGATGAACAGAAGTAGTTTGGAAGTTCTTAGGTACAAAAATAGAGATAATATGATTATATATGTCATAGCTTACAACCCAGACTCTATGGGTACTCATTTATAGCACTGCTTAGTGACAATAGGGAAGACATGATGGAAAAAAAAATATTTATGTATATATATATATATATTTTTTCTTTTTTCTCTCCCCACACTCATGTACAGAAGCAGTTACCCTGTAACATGTCAAAGGGTCTCTTGGGATGTCCCAAAGCGCCAGGGACTCTCTCACCATGGTATCTCTAGAGACTTATGAAATGTAACTTCAATATTCCTGATTCAGTGGACTGAACTTGGTGGATGAATCTAGACAGGCAAATTAGAAACCTGACACTGAATTCTAGTTTGAGATCTGGATCCTATTAACCTGATGTTAAATGAATTTGTTATTTGCATGAATCATCATTTTTTAAGAGAAAGGGGGATTCCCTGGGTAACTTGACACTAATAGTTGTGTGAATGGCCTCGGTTTGGGAGGGTGGAGTCAGGTTCGGTTTTCAGCCCATCATCAGCCTACTATAAAGCTGGGAGTCAGAGACGGTGTTTGACAAACCACAGATGGACAGAGGAAGGAGGTGATCACAGAGGCGGAGGCTTCTGGTAGAAACTGTTACAAAGGGAAAGAAAACAACAGAACCCTCTTGATTGGATGAATTGTTTACCTGAACCCCAGGCCCCATCTTCCAAAAGAAAAGGATGTGAGCCATTCCTGTTCACACCAGGAAAGCTTACAAATCACAACTGAAAGCTATGTTTTTGAAATTATTCTTTGGGGAAAACATGCTACGGATGAGCAAACATTGTTTTGAAATACTTGAGTTGTTTTCAAAGTCACCTGCTGTTCAAAAATCGGATCCATGGTATGGTTCAGGTCTTTTTAGAAGCTGATTTCTGCTCGGTTGGTTAGGGACTCATGGTTTCATGGGAAGAGCACATCTGGACTTTCAGCATATGGGGGCCCTGGACCCTGCTTCCAAGTCTGTGGTTGTCTAAAGTCCCCAGCCATTCATTCCTGGCTCTCAGGCAGCTCACCGCTTAGAGGAAGAACAGGGCCAAGTGGCCATCGATGTTGTTGCTTTAGTTAAAGCTCTAGGATTCTAAACATTTGGCTGGCAGCTATGGTCTCTGAAGTTCATCTCAGATGATAGATTTAACAAGTACATGCACATCTCCCATAACACATCTCCTTTCTCCATGTTTTACTCAAGGTCACTTGTCTTCCTCCAGGGCCTTTGTTTTATTCCTCAGCAGAGTCATTCTGACCATAGTCGCAGTGCTTCTTACCAGTTTTTCTTGAAATGGTGAGTGTGCAGGCTCTAACAATGCTTCTTCCACTTTCTTCTGATGTACTTCCCAGATTCAGCAGTGACCTGAACTGAGCTCAATTTTTTTTTTTTTTTAAATCAGTTGATATAATGCTGCTGAAAACTTGCCTGGATCTCTAAGGTCTTTTAGGATTAATCATGTTCAGCCTTCAGGAAGGCTGACAACTGTATCCCAGCCTTAAGCCCCAGGAACAACTTAAGCAGGAGAAAATCACTTCGACTTTCCATCCTTAAATTCTAATAGGCTTATGAGAAAGGGGAAAAAAAGACAATTCATGCAACATTATCATACTTGTTTAAAAAGATCGGGGGAGTGGAAGGAGAAGGAGGCCGGCTTTGGTGGCAGAGAAGGTACGAGGCTTGTGAGACTCATTAACAGAAGGATAAAAGGAAAAACTCCACGATTCCAAATTAACCAACTTTCCATGCTTCCTCTTTGCCTCCTCCAGTTTCATTTGTTGATTTCAAGCCTGTCAAGTTTAAGGCTTCAGGTTTGAGACAGTGATGGATTTTAACACCAGGGCACATGGTCTCTAGACCTGGGCTTCACTCCTTCTGGTGTGCAAGCAGAAGCTTTTGCCACCCCCTGAACTCACAGAAGCTGACTCCACCTGTCCTTGCAATGGTACGGGGTCGTACCCTCCATCTGGACAGCTATTCATGTAAAGATGCAGAATTTCCTAGGTAAAAAACAGAAACCTAGAGAAGCGAAGTAAATTCTCCAGGATGACATGGTTTGATAGCTACAGACCCAGGAAAATAACTCTGATCTTTATCTGTTTCATTTGGTTTTTCCCTTCACTCATGATACTTGCCCATGTCAGAGAGCCAAGGGCATGACTTTCTGACTGTTTTATGGGGAACAGTAGGATGGGAGCCCCAAACTGGTTATCTTGACTTTGTTGCATAATGGGTTTCACTATGTGGTCTTCAGAATTCTTCTCAGTCGCTGAATGGTGTCTGTCTGCAGTTAAGGAAAATAAGTCATGCCTCTGATAATAGTTATTCTTTAGACTTTCTTTCTTTGATTTGAGTTAGAAACTATAGACAAATCCTAAGATCTGATGGTGGTTTTAGTCATCCTGATGCCAAATGCCCATCCTCATATTAACAAGAGGCTGATGTCTAAACATAGACATTCTGGGTAGAAATCCAGGAAACACCTCACTTGTCTGCATTTTACTTTCTTCATGTCCAGAGATACATAATACTTGAGCAACTTTATGGGGATCGTTTAAGGTCTTCTTTCTACTGATGGTCGCATGGAAAATAGAGTGTGTTCTAAAAACACTTAAATTCTGTAGGTGCCATCAGGATAAAGCTAATATGAAAATAACTGCTTATAAGAAAATGAACACAAAACTCCAATAGTGGCAGAAAATAGTGTGTCTGAGGTGGATAATAAATGCTGTTAAATCCCTGTATCATTCCTGATTTCTGTCAAGGTAAAAAAAAATATATTTCTGGGCATTAAATTACTTTTATGCCTGAAACAGGAAAAAAAAAAGGGGGTTGATGGTATAGAAAGGTATGAGCAAGTGGTTTTTTCTGTGGGGGTGAGGGCAGAGGTGGGACAAGGTTTCACCTCCTCAAAGCCCACCTCCTGGGCTTTTGTGAACTTTCTGGTTGTGGGGATTGTAGAAGAGGGAAGAGGGGAAAGTGGGTGATCAGGATTAAGGAAAAGTTTCTACAACAAAGGATACCTCTTAATTTAAGGTAATAATTTTGAATTTCTAAAAACAATATGTTTTTGTCTAGCCAGAGAGATGATATATAACTCTTAAAACCACTTGGATCTTGACGTCAGGATTTCCACCCCATTGTCTTCATTTCCACTCTCCTTTGTCTTCTGTTGCCTTCTATACTTCACCAAAAATTATTTGCAACAATTTCACCAAGAAGAGGAGTTCTTTTTCTGAGCATGACTGCATGCACTGTTTGGGAGAGGACTTTGATACCCTCTTGAAGCGTTTGAATCCTAAAACAACTGCAGCAAAGCTCTAGAGGTAGATAGAAGCCAGCAATCTCATTAAAGTCAGCTTCCTTACCTATTGCATGAGCTCAATGAAAATCAAAATCTCTCCTCCGTGACTTTCAAGGCTAAAAATGAGGTACTTGTAGCTTCAGCACCTGAGGGCTTAAATCATATTTTATATTCCATAAATGTAGCCACATTGTCTCTTTTCCCTTTGTTCTTTTTCATTTTAGACAGAATCCATTTGAAGTTTTATTTCAAATCATCTGGCTTGTTTGGCATAATGAACCTTGGATTTAGATTTGTGATTGTTTAGGGATATGTATGCGTTTGTATGTTTGTGTGAGTGTTTAATTAAACTGAAGTGAAATGCTGTCTGAGCCAAAGGCAGTGGTTTTTCCTTTACTCATTTAATGTTATGGTGAGTTTTTCATTTGTGTAATTTGTCATGTAATACCACTGCCTTTTAAGCATACTGGCTTAGTCAAAAGCACTCATTTAGAAGGGAATAAAAGTTTAATTACCCCTTTCACCTTTACACATTTGTTACAAATTATGTAGTGTCTTGGGGAGACGACATTGAATGAGCAAGAAGATTTCCATCCTAGTCCCAGTACTGCTTCTAATTAGCTGTGTGACTTTAGAGAAGTCACTTCCCATAGTAGGCAAAGTAGGCTAACTGAGATCAAAAAGAAAAAAACAAAAACAAAAACAACTCACAACAGAATTGTATTTTTCACTCAAATAAAAGTAAAATTCAGGTGGTCAGATGGGTCACATAGTACCTAGAGTATAAGCCTGAGAATCATGTGAAGTATCACTTGTGCCTTGGGAGAAACAACAGGGAACAAGGTAGAAGTGTGCTGTTCTAAAGATTTGTTTCTCCGTTTTAGTTGTATGTGACTGAAACCCAATTTTAACTGGAGTAAGAAAAATGTAGACTTAAGAGCCAGTGGTATCCCAGGCAGTCTGAGCAACTCTAAGCCATGGGAAGAATCAGCAACACCTTGGCCTCAGGAACTAGGACCAGATATTTGTGGGACTCTGGGATTTTCATTCTCTGGCTCCCTCAGCAGTTACATTTGTCCCCCCATGCCAATCAGCATATGCCGCCATGTTGTATCGAGACATGATGGCTGACACTTCAAGTTTTATGTTATCTTAAATTGTCATCTTCTGGAGATGAACTGACTTGATGGTGGGGGACTCCATTTCCAGAATCAGGAGAGAGCTGGGTTGAATGTGGTGCACCCTGTAACAGAGGGACAGTCACCCTACAGGAATATGAAGGCTAGGTGGAGGGTTAGCATCCCTTATCCCATCTAAATTACTGTCTTCCTGACTGGGTGTCAAAGGGTAGCTGGTATCCCATAATTGTGCCCTGCAATTATGAACATTATCTTTCTTCCTCTCTTGTATCAAATTTGCCTTTTCATTTATCCTAGACTCTCAGATCCATGTTTTCTGCTGGTTAATCTGATAAATGAATCCCTCCTGAAAGGTTTATGACTAATCATGATTTAAAGAGGTAATCCTCTTGTGCATGCCTTTTCACAGAAATAGTCAATGTCTTTAACTGTAAGAGAAATAGTCAGCATTTGTTGGACTCTGATTATATGTAAGGAAGGCATCGTGCTAGGAAATGTAGGTAGTACAACATCCGTTGAGATATGGCTCAGCTGCTGGCGGGAGTGAGGCTTGTTGGCCCTGGTGTTAGATTCCTAAAAAGTTCAACCTTTGCCATCTAACAGGTGTTATCCTTGAACAAATGACTTGACCTTTGTTCCTTATTAAAATGGTAGGGACAATAGTAACTACCTCATAGACTTATTTGTGAGGTTTAAATGATATGTACCAATATGCACAATGCTTAGCACAGCAACTGACTCATCGCAAAGATCCAATAACCCTTATCTTTTACAGGCTAACACATATTTTAAGTATCTTTTCTTAGGAGGATGGATTTAGTCTTTACTCTCAAGCTGTGTTTCAAGGATAAACTTTCCTGTTACTGCCTTGTATTAGAAAAGTCACTTACTACCCAAACCCATTTCATCATCTTGGAGAATCTAAGCCCTATGGGATCATTTTGTTCTTAGTCCCTTGGTCTTAACTTGAAATATTCATCTATAGCCTAGAGGTTATTTAGGCATCATTCTGGGGCTGTCTCTGGGCAATGAAACTACTAGTACATCTGTAAAATCGTTCTTGTGCGCCAGTCTCCCTGCCTCCCCCCCTGCAACTTCTCCTTCTCATTCTGAGTGAGTTTTATTTCAAGTGGCCCCTCTTCTTCACACTCTAATTCCAAAATTATGGTTGTTAGCTAATCCATTCAAGTGTAATTTACGGACAAATGCAGACAACACTTTCTGTTAAATTTGATCTTTTCTGTATCAACATGGCTAGAATATGAAGAAAATCAATGAAGAAAATGAAGACCTTCCATGCTAAAGTAAATCTCTGAATACCTCTGGCTTGCATGCATGTGATCTCTTGATTGGTAGCGAACCTTACACTTTGAATAGACTCTGCCAGTTATAGAGGATACTGGCATAAATGGAGAATGAAGTTTTGCTATCCATTCTACACAGTTCTCTTCACATTTGAATTTATTATTAACCCCAAGACTCAGCAGCCAAGACATTTGCTTCAGGTCACATAGTGAATATAAGAACTGAAATTTATACCTGAGTTAGCCTAAATCTAAAAGACTTCCTCTCGCTGTTCTACCATCCTCATATGCAGTGCATCAGCTTAATATTCTAGCAAACAAAACAAAATGAAATAAAAACAAAACAAAACAAAACCCACTAATTTCTTAAATAGAAATAAACGTGAATACTTCTGTTATGGATTTAGTATAATAATTATATATAATTATAATATTATAATAAATATATATAATTATAATAATTCACTGGCTTAAAATGAAGATTCTTCTCATGTTTCTTGAAATTATTAAAGTGAGACAAGGAGCATAGCTGCAAATGACCAGCGTAGGTCCCTTGGTCATGCATTTTCTTCAGTGAAGAAGATCTTATGAGGTCCGCCCTCTTATATTATCAAGCAAACCTACTCCTCAAGAATGCAGTGTTGGAGACCCTGGGTTTTAGAGCTATCAACTCAAGTTGATAGTCCTAGTTGATCTCTCCATGGCACTTTCTATGAAGAGTGATGATATTCATAATACCAATGTCATAAGCTTGCTGTGCAAGGGGAATGAGTCAGCGTCTTTTTAGAGCATTAGGCTGCTCTAAAGTCTGCATTGAGAGCCTTGTTTTTGATAAATAGTGATGAAGTATTAACCATCCCAATGATTAGAAATATAAGAAAGGTCTCTATGAGTGGACTGTCTTTGCTAAATTTACATTTTGGAAATCATAAATCCAAAGAGTCTGTAGTGTTTGAAGATGACATAATTTAATTTTATTTAGATGTTGACATTGTCAATCAAGTTAGCCAATTCACTACGGTATTCAGGATTTGTATTTATCACCAAATATATATATATATTTTTAAATTCTCGTTTCTAGACCCTAGACTTCTTTTCATTTACCTGTTTTGAGTAGATCAAATAGAAAAATCTTCTTAAAATAACTGAGAGCAATTTATTCCTTTTTCAAAAATTTCTATCACAATATACCATTTTAGAAGTTAAATTAAAAATCTATTACCTTTAATGAGGATGTCTTTGTATACTTCATTTACTCATTTCATATAGAATGGAGATAATTTTCTTAAGTAAGCTCAGGCACAACTAAAGAAAGCAAACATACTTACTGAGGTTTAAATATTTTGCTTCGTTTTCGTGCAAATTAATTTCTTCAAATTCTTCAACTTTCTTAGGATTAAACAGATGTTGGTTCGATGTATGGGGATGGAATGTTGACACAAGAATGCAAATATTGCAAGGATGTGTGCCAGTCTGGTGCATGTGGCTATAAGGCAGTCTTCCTAAGAACTTCCCAAGCTCCCTCTTCTTTTGGAGGTCAACATCTTTGTCCACCTTCTGCCTGCCACAGGCAGTCCTGGAGGTGGTGCTTTCCAATTTTCATCATTTGATACCTGGAACAACTGAGAGTGGGTCAGAGTTTTTATCTGACCAGGGAAATGTTCATCCTTTCCCATGGGAAGCTACCCATTCCCAGTCCCGGATTATTCTGATTCATAGGCAGAGTCAATACCCCCCCCCCCAAAAGGCAGAGTAGCAGCTTTTATCTTTTGATCAAGTATTTCCAGTGATTATTTTTCTAAAAATGTTTATTTACTTATTAGAGAGAGAGAGAGAGAGCACACAAGTAGGTGGGGGGAGGGGCAGATGGAGAAGCAGACTCTCTGTTGAGCAGGGAGCCTGAGATCGTGACCTCAGCTGAAGGCAGACACTTAAATGATTGAGCCACCCAGGCTAATAATCCAGTGATTATTTTTTTAAATCAAAAGTTTACCTAACTTTTATTTTTTTTAAATATTTTATTGATTTATTTAACAGATAGAGACAGAGAGATCACAAGTAGGTGGGGGGGGGGAGCAGGCTCCCCAATGACCAGAGTGCCAGATGTGGGGCTCGATCCCAGGACCCTGAGATCATGACCTGAGCTGAAGGCAGAGGTTTAACCCACTGAGCCACCCAGGTGCCCCTGTTTACCTAACTTTTAAAGTCTACTAGTTCTACATGCTTTGTTAAACAGTATGTCCAGCTCCCCTCTAATATTTTCTTTTAGACGAAATGGTGAGGTTAATGGAGGAACTCTAAAAGTGCCTCTTTGTTTCCAAATCTGGTTCTGACACTGTTGCGTGACCACGTATCCTCAGGGTCCTGAAATTGAATACCTTCCCGACAAGATTGTGCTGAAGAATAAATGAGCAAAGTACCTAAAATATTATGAGTAATATTAATGTTTAAGTAAAATCAAAGTACAATAAAATGAGTAATGTTAAAATTACTTAATTAGATTTATTTTATTAAATACTAAATATTTTATTAAATTATTACAAAACATATTGCTATTCCACCAGAGTTAACGGTTTTTAGTTATTTAGATGATCCTTTTGATATTTGTTATCATATCACCATTTATTCATTTTTCAGGTTTAGGTATTTTTATGGAATGAAAATTCCTCATTTTTGCCCCAGCACACTCACTCAGCCACTGGCATATACATACAGCCACACACCCTTGTTTCCATCCTTCACCCTCCTAACAGCTTTATCATAGTTTTGATTAGGTCAGTAGTCATTCTTTACCCCCTTATGACCTTTAATAAGTCTTATTTAATTTTCCATTCCTTTCATTTGTTGGATTATCTATGTACTTGTCATTAACTCAACCCAAAATGTCTGCCAGTTGTCTAAATCACCTTTTAAAACATTTATTGACACTAGGAAGTCACCAATTAATGCCATCTTTTTATCTATGTATCTATCTATTGCGAGAGAGAGCACGAGAGAGAATGAGCAGGGAAAGGGACAGAAGGAGAGAAAGAATCTCAAGCCAACTCCACGCTCTGTGTGGAACCCAGAACCCAGCGTGGGGCTCCCTCTCATGACCCTGAGATCATGATCTGCAGCAAAAGCAAGAGTGCGACAATTAATGGACTGAGCCACCCAGGCACCCCAATTAATGCCATCTTTTTGAAGAGGCTTCATCCAGAGCCATTCTGGACTGGTTACATAGTTGTCATCCTAGGATCTCCCTTCACTTCCATCCTAATGACTCTCTCTGCCTCTTTCCTGTGTTGAAATGACCATTTCCCATATCCCTTTGTATTTATGTCTTTGGGCTGCTGTAACAAATTACCACAGACTTGATAACTTAAAACAACTTAACAAACTTAACAAACTTAAAGCAGTCATTTATTCCCTTATAGTTCTGGAGGCAAGGGGTCCCAAGTCAAGATACTGGAATGGTCAACACTCCTCCTGAAGGCTCTGGGGACAATGGACCCTGGCTTCTTCCAGTTCTTGGTGGCTCCAGGCATGCTTTGTTTTGGTATTACGTAATTTCCATCTACCTCCTTCATATGTCCTTCTCCCCCGCGTTTCACCAAATCTACCTTTCTCTGCCTATCTCTTAATGACGATTTATGTTATTGGATTTAAGGGTCACGCCAAATATAGGATGACCTTTTCTGAAGATCCTTAACTTAGTTATATCTGCAAAGACTTTTTTTTTTTCCAAATAAGGTCACATTTACACGTTTTGGGAGGAGGTTACCATTTAACTCACCATATCCTTGTCTCCCTTTCTTATCTTACTACTTCAGCTTGGTAGAATGCTTTCTTCAATAGCTTTTGAGAAAAAGTGTATGGAGGTAAATTTTGTGAAAGTTTGCATGTCTGAGATGTCTATATTCTACTTATAAACATTATTAGTAACTTGTCTAGGAATAGATATCTGGATTGTATATCAACACTTTGAAAATATTACATTCTTATCTAGAGAGAAATAGGATGACTTTTGACCCTTTCTTCCTTCAAGCAGAGCAAGCATCTTCTGTCTGTTTTCCAGCTAAGTTTCTAAAATTGTGTTGTTTGATTGCTTTTTTTGGGAGATCAGGTTTTCCAGCACACCCTCCCCTCATGTTTTTTAATTAATTGGTCTTGGTGACGTCAAGGGTTCTTTTTGCCTCTGAAAATCCATGATTTAATGTGATACTTCTGTCCTTTGAGATTTATAACATGAAGGTCCCACATGGTGACCTTCATTTTATTTATGAACACAATAACAGTTTCTTTCATAATATGACATGTGGTTTCTTCTGTGGTTCTGGAGCTAGACTGTATGGTGCTAGGAAGTCTTGGCAATCAACTTAAATTAATACAGAAATATGCTAACAGACAGGAGGTCCTACGTTGAAGGCTTCGAAAAGATGATAATAGCTCCAGCAGTGTGGAAATGGTTCTTAACTTTTTTAAAACCATAGAATAGCTCAGCAGGCAAATGCTTATGGATTAATAATCACTTTACAGCACTGTTGGAAATCAGTTATCCATCATTGCAATATGGACTATGTTGCCACAGAAAATTTCAGGAGGTTTGAATGCAGAATGTACTGAGAATGCAGCACTAAAAGAGTTATTTCTTCCATCCCATGAAATGTATTTTAGTCTAGCAGATAAATTGCATCATTAGACATTTTTATGCACTCTCTAGCTGTGTAGTGGCATCAATAGCTTTTACCCACCCCCAAGTCCCATTACAAAGTACTGTAAAACAATCGGTGACTCTTGTTGAGTATCGGAAGACTTGGGGGGATAGAAAATAAATGGGGAGGATCTCTTCATACCGAAATATTTGTCCTCAAAGAGACCATTTTAGCAGTTTTTGCTAACAAAGGAGAAGTTGCTAATGATAGAAAAGTTAGGAAAACAATAGCATAAGTATTATTATTTGATGTATTTTATTTCAATGAAAATTCCAGAATAAATTAAGGTATAACAAATAATTGGAATCCAAAGGGCAGAACACATAGCTTAAACATCGTAAAGAGAAAGTAGTTAAACATACAAAACATTCTTTTCCAAACCAAAAAGGATAATTCAACAGCAAATATGATCTATGCAATTAATCAAAAATAGGGTGGGCAATTTTCATTTGAAAACATGCTGTATATTACAAAATAATGTAATTTTATGATACATAAGGCCACAACAAAGATGAAATGTAAGAATATTAATACTACTTTCCCAACTTTTCTCAGATAGTGATTATTTTGCAGGGTTATAGATAATAGTTTAGATCAGTTGTTCTTGAACTTTGGTGAGCATCAGAATCACCTGGTGGGCTTGTTAAAGCAGTAATAGGGGACACCTCAGTGTTTCTGACTTCGTAGACCCATGTGGGGTCCTATTTCCAATAAGTTCCAATAGATATCGATGTAACTGGGCTGCTGATGAGGGATTTGAATAACAAAGATGGGTTCAGGCTTACTGGTTCCCAAAGAATCATCTGGATCTCATGCCCTCATTACATCCTTCTGATGATCCTGCAAAATATAAATCAGTTGATTTATACCAACTAATCAAATAAACTCATATTAGTTACCATGACAGATTGTGTGGTAGCAATGAAACAATCACTGATGCTATTCCTTTCCCTTTGAATCAACAAAGATGGAAACTCTAGTTATGCGACTTTGGGAACCAGGAAAAATATTGTCAGGCCAAGAGCATTTCTCCCTGGCTCATTTTCTTTCACCACCATGTTTTACTCATCAGAAAGATAGAGTATGCACCACAAATCTGGGAGTCTTATATCTGTTAATTATTGACTAGAGGAAAGCTTTATGGAAAATGGTGGGTTTCAGCTTTAATAAATAATGGGGTTGATTCTGCCCAATGACAGATGTGTGTAATTCTCATTAAAGTCAGTGGCAGTTACACAAGAGCATCAAAACAAAACAGTGTCTTTTACAGAATGTTCTGATTTGGTAAATTATTCACTATCTCTTAAACAGTAGAGACATATGCTATTGTTCTCTATGGGAAAAAAGAAAAACTCTTAGGCAGGATGTAGTTTCGTATTTTATACTCGGAATGAAGACATAAACTGTCTTCACCCAGAAACCTTTAGATAGAAGGGAATTAATAACTGTATTGAAAGGGCTCCCAGATACTATGCTATGGACTGGAAGCATTGGTGATACCTGGAGGGACTAGATACATGCCGATCTCTAGATTTTCCAAGTATCAAGTGAGTTTAAGTAGTCTTCTTCAAACCATGGCAATATTCCGTAGCATCACAACCAGTGACTAAGATATCTAAAGGGAACCCCATCATTGTGAAGTGTAGATGCAGTTGGAAAGGCTAATTGGTATTAAATATTAAGCAGCATGTTAGAATCCTGTTAAACTGAACTGCAGTACGTGTTTTTTCATCAAAGCACTTTGTATCCACAAGTGCTTCATCTATAAAATGAAGAAAATATTGTCTGCCCATTCTGTCTCCCTGGGATGTTGTGATTAACAATAATGAAAAACATGGTGAAATAATAAAAAGAACTAAATTAATTAGGAGAAGAAACATTAAGAGAAACATCGAAGTACTCACTGTAGCAGCTCTTAGACCCTTATGTAAATGTTCACTCTGATTACAAGGCTGGTCAGAATATGAGTCTTCTTTAAGATACTCCGTTTTTTAGGAGCCTGAGATCTTTTCTAATGCCATTTAATCACTAAAGAGGGTGGGATGATGTAAAAAAGATAAGAGACACAAAATATTAGTGAGGATGTGGAGAATAGGGAACTTTGTGCCCTGTTGGTAGGATTGTGAACTGGTGTGGTCACAATGGAAAATAGTATGGAGGATTATCAAGAAGTTAAGAATAGAATTACCATATGATCCAGCAATCCCACTCTGGGAATATGTCCAGAGAAAATGAAAACATTTCCAATAGATATCTGCTATACCCCATGTTCATAGCAACATTATTTACAATAGCCAAAATATGGAAGCAACTTAGGTGTCCATTGACAAATGAATGGAAAAAGTACACACACACACACGCATGCGAGCACGCACACACACTCTGGAATATCATTCAGTCATTAAAAATGAAGAAATTATGTCATTTGTGACAACGTGGATGGCCGTTAAGGGCATTATGCTACGTGAAATAAGTGGGACAGAGGAAGACAGGTACCGTATGATCTCACTTATATGTGGAATCTAAGCAAAGAAACTCATAGAAAAAGAGATCAGATTTATTGTTACCAGAGACAGGGGACAGGGAAAGGGGAAACTGAGTGAAGGCAGTCACAGGGTACAAACACCCAGTTACAAAATAAGGAAGTACTAGGGATATGACGTACAGCATGATGACTGTATTTAACTCTGCTGTATGATATGCATGGAAGTTATTAAGAGTATAAATCCTAAAGTTCTCACCACAAGGAAAAAACTTTCTTTTCTTTCTCTTTTTATTATATCTGTGTAAGGTGATGGACACTAACTAAACTTGTGGTAATCATTTCACAAAATGCATGAGTCAGACCATCTTGCTGTACCTTAAATTTATATAAGGACGTCTGTCAATTACATCTGAATAATACTAGGAGGAAAAAGAAAAGATAATGGCAAAGGTTTGGTTGCATGGTCATATGACCAATTGTCCTCATCCCAAATAGACATTTCTTCAGCTCTTGAACAGCAGTGTATCTTTATAGATTTAAGGACAAACAGAAAGACAACATTAAAATGAAAGAAAAAGAAGAGGCTGTTTGGGCTTTATTCTTCATTTGTCCATCACCAAGCTTGTTTTCTCTAGAATCGTTTCTCTCTTTTTAAGGTTCTTCTTTGGGTAACTTCATTTCCTCAGATACTCCAATAGTCAGCAATTATTTATAATTCCTAATAGAGATTTTAACGGAAATTGCCCGTTAAATGTAATTTACTTAAAAAAATATATAAGCCTCAAACTCTCCTGAAGGAGCAGTACTTGAGAAAAAAGTGGAAACAAAGTCCATGTGGGTTGTCTTGGTTCCTCTAGTATGAATGTGCTTTTGTAAACCATTGGCATAGCGTCTGATGTGGGAGTACATGCTGAGCGCGCGAGTAAGCAGGAGAACATTCCCCGTGTTTATCACCGGCATCAGTGTCGAACAACCTAGAGTAGAAAAGAGAGAGGAAAATCCATATGCGAAACAAGATTTGACTGCTGCTCTGCCATTGCTCTAGAAAACTTCATGTGAAATGGCATCAAACGACACTGACTGATGCTTAATCTGTGGGACCCTCTGAGCTCATTCTGAAATGCTGTAAAAGTCTCACCCTGTAGACACCGAGACTTGGTTATTTAAATGCAAAATTTCAAGTTACAGTTAAGCCACCTGCCACATATTGCTGTTTCTAGGCAGGAGGCATGTGTAAGATGCTTTATCAAAGCAGGAAACTTGAGGTCAAAGAAGTTCCTTCTGTTCCCTGCGTGCCCCAAATGTGGAAAGGATAAGAGTGTAAATTTGGCATTGAGATTTGGTTTGTTGTGGGACAAATTTAGAAAGGGGGACTTTTTGGATGTAATTTGAAAAGATCACTGTCACCTCTCTCCTCCTCCTGTTCTTCCTCCCCCCACCCTTTGTCCCCCTCTTCTTCCTCTTCCTCTTTCTTTCCCTCTTTCTTCTTGTATCTTCTCCCCCTCACCCCCTTCTCCTCTTCCTCTTCTTCATCTTCCTCTTTTCCATCTTTGTTTAGAGCTATGGACCTTGTAGTATCATGTTTAAAATTTCCTGATAGACGTACTGACTTCCCATAATCCTCTGCTAACCTATTACAGGGTTTCACAAACATTAATGTACCCATGAATGCTCTAGTTAAAATGCCAACTCAATCCAGTAGGTCCGGGATAGGGAGGGATTCTGCATTCACACCACCTCCAGACAATCCTGGTAGTGCTGCCCAGGGGAAAGGCTCTGTGACTCTAGGAAAAGTATAGAGTTTAGATTCCTATCAGCTTTTGGTTAAATATAGGCAGCTCAAAAAGGTTTAAATTAAGGGATACATGGGTGCCTGGGTGGCTCAGTGGGTTAAAGCCTCTGCCTTCGGCTCAGGTCATGATCCCAGGGTCTTGGGATGGAGCCCCACATCAGGCTCTCCACTCAGCAGGGAGCCTGTTTCCCCTCTTTCTCTCTCTCTGCCTGTATCTCTGCCTATTTGTGATCTCTCTCTCTCTCTCTCTCTCTGTCAAATAAATAAATAAATAAAAATCTTTAAAAATAAATTAATTAAATAAATGAAGGGATACATATTCTAGTCTAACATATTTTTTCTCCAATTATTCTCGTATAATAGATAGCCTTTTTTCTGCATAATAAATAAGGGTTTGATGGTAAACAGAGAGAACAGAGAGATTGCATAAGGCAAAATAAAACTAAACACATAAAGATGGAAAAAAATAAATCTTACATGTTGAGACCTCAAAAATGTGAAGAGTAAATCTTCCTGTTGAATTAGAAGGATTGATTTCCAATAGTCTGCATCTTAAAAAGAGAAGCAATAATTCCTGGCCTTCATCCTACTCACTGCTTGCAGAAGAACTTGCCTTTTTAGCTATCTCATTCACAATGGGTATTTTTGTTAATAAGTCTCCATGCTGTTTTAAATGTAAAGGAATGCAGTTCCCCACAACTCCCCTCTTCATGTTAGAATCAGGCTCACCTGTCACCCTGCTAGAGGACACATAGGATACAGAAGGAAACTTCACCCTCCAGTGAAATCCCTGCCAACTGAGTTGCTTGGGTAGAGAAGTCTAAGACCCAACACCAGTCATCACCCTGAGGTGACTTGTCTGAGTCTGTTCCCTATAACATTATTATGATGCTTCCACAGGCAAATGTGAAGCATGAACATGAATGCTTCTCTTTTTACAAACATTTATTGTGAGCACCATAAACATTTTGACACAGTATTCCTCCTTTATAAGTTTTCTGTAAATACAATTAGAGTAGATATAAATCAGTCCTTCTACAGTTTTTTGAAGTTCCCAGGAGTGCTGTTGGGCTCTTTAATTGCTTACTAATGTAAAAATATCATTGTTAGTAAAGCATAAATCATGGCAATTTTGCCCCACTAGAGGCTAAAAGCAGCACAAGAAGTGGTAATTAAGATTTACTAATAGATCTAGCAATTTCTATAATAGGAGCTTTTAACAAGGTAGGGGAAAAAATGGCATCTCTCATGCTACAGTGCAGCAACAAAGAAAATAGGAAGTTTTCTTTATTTAAGAGAGATCACCTGTTCAAAAAACAGTAACCAGAGAACAGCGACAGTATGGTTTTTTTCTTTCTCTTTCTCTTTTTGTTTTCCTATTCACATGACAGCTTATGATTACAACTTTAGGTGGAGAAGAGCTTTATACATTGTACGAAATAGAAGGATCTTTTCCTTTCCTTTAATGACCAGAAAACTGAAGCTAAGATAGATCAAGTAGGTGGTCTTAGCTGCTTTCTTATTCTGGGAACAGAGCCTGGACTGGAAACCGAGCACCTGCTTGTCAGTGAGGGGCTCTTTCCATTCAGTTGCCTAGTCTTTTATCAGAGATTCTCTAAAGTTTTCAAAACAAGAACATTCTTCTGTTTTATTAATCTTCCTCTTTCTCTTTGATGTCTACCATAACTATTTTTAAGACCTTGGAGTTGAGCGTCATTCGGTTTATATACTAGGAAACTATTTGACATTGGGTGCTAGGGACAGGAAGGGCACCGCACCCTATTTTGAAAAACAGGGAGAAGGTTATATCCCTGGACCAGTACTGATGTTTCCTCATGGCTCCTAAAGTAAAAAGAGAGGTTTGTGTTGAAATGAGGAGTTGTGCCTTGTAGACCTGATGTTCAAGAGCTATATGCAACAACAAAAAATTTCCTCCTTGATGCAGATTTAAATCCAATTAGTATTAATTAGAATTAAATACCCTCAGGAGGAGGGCCATACTGCAGAGGCCAACAACTTCAAATCTACTTAACACCTCTCCAGCCTTACATGGTGCCTTTCATCAAAGGCTTTCAGAATGTTTTCAGACCATGAATTTTTTTTTCTTATTTTACTAATCCCTTTTCCTCTTTTCTTTGTATCCCACATTATTTATTCAATTATTCATTAGCTGCCTCACCTACTATATATTATATTTCAGTGCTCTATGCCAGGAAATAAGGATGGAAGATTATCATGACCTATATTTTATCTTCCCAGTGGAACCTATAGTTTAGCAGAGGAGAAATACAGATGTCAATATGCAAAAAAATGCATGTGTAATTACAAAGTGTGGTCTGACCCATGAAAGGAAATCCAGGTACTGACAAAGGACAGGCTTATATATTTGATAGTGTAATCTGTGTGTAATATGTGAGCTGGGAAAGAGTACTTCAGATGAAGAGAAGAACATGCACAGAGGGGATGAGTTAAGGGCAAGGTCATCCTGTTTGGGGAAGTGAAGGAAAGTGGATAGTGAAGCAGGGACACAGAATGTGAGGAACCCAGAGGCATTAAGGTGGAAAAGTGGGCAGGGAGGAGACCACATAGGCCAGAACAAAGAGTTTGGATTTTTGCTTAACTAAAATGAAAAATTGTTAAATGGCTTTAAGCAGAGAGAGTGGTGTGATCATTTTAACCTTCAATAGATTTCTCCCTTGCAGTAATTGTTACTTGAATCTGTGTCTGTGACACTTCTTTCCCTCGGGAAAGACAGTGATTACAAGTTAAGGGAAGGAGGACTAACCATTGACACAGGATGAAAAGGGGAGAACAGTAGTATTTAAACCAAAGGAAGGGGGGCATCTGGGTGGCGCAGTCAGTTAGGTGTCTGACTTGATATCTTCTCAGGTCATGGTCTCAGGGTCTTGACATCAAGGCCAGCGTTGGGCTCCATGCTGAGCATGGAAGTGTTTAAGATTCATTCTCTCTCTCTCTCTCCCCCCCCACACCCCGTGCCTTTCTGCCTCTCCCCCTACTCAGTTTGTGCTGGTGTTCTCTTTCTCTCTCTTACTCTCTTACCAAAAAACAAACAAACAAACAAAACCCCAAACAAACCAAAGGAAGAAATTATTTCACAAATGAAGGAGTGGTGAAATGCGCAAACATTTCTAAAAATTTGAGTAGGAATTGACAGTCATTAGATCTCACAATATAATATCTTGATTCTCTTAGAGGATCTTGGGGTAGTAGAGCCGGTGAACATTTGGGAGAAGATATTAAGTGGACAGATCTTGAGCGGGGAGCAGAGAAATGTAACCATAGGTATAGAGGTTGCTGTAAAAAAAAAAATACTTGTTTTAAGAAAATTAGAGTGTTTTAAAATATTGATAAGAGGTGCTTCTGGGTGGCTCAGTCATAAAGCGGCTGCCCTTAGCTCACGTCATGATTCCAGGGTCCTGGGATCAAGTCCTGCATCGGGTTCCCTGCTCAGCGGGAAGCCTGCTTCTCCCTCTCCCTCTCCCCATGCTTGTGTTCCCTCTCTTGCTGTCTCTCTCTCTCTGTCAAATAAATACATAAAATCTTTAACCAATATATTGATAAGAATGGTTAATGAGTGAGTCAGAGCCTGATAATGCATGAGAGAGGAGGAAAGCACTCAGGTCCTTGAGGGGGAAAGATGGGTCCAGACTGTATATAGAGAGAATTGTCTTAGAAGTAGGGATAATTTTCTGCACTGAAGCAGGAAGAGAAGAGAAGAGAGATGTCTTTGCAGGTAGTTTTGAGTTTTGTTTGTGGCAAGACAGAGAAATTCACATTGCATGATTTCTTCTTTCCCACTGAAGTGTGAGAGAGCTATGAGGGAGAAGGCAGAAATGGGGAAAGTTTAATGGGGGGGAAAGGACAAGACATAATACTTTATCATAATGACTGAAAAACTCAAGCTGCCACAGCAGAGTAGTGTTGCCAGACAATGTGTGTGATTTTTTCCGGAAATGTTTAGCTACTCAGGTGAGATTGATGGAAGGTACACAGGAGAGTGCATATACCCTGACCAAGCTTCTGCCAGACCAGCTTCTATAAAAGAAAAGAGGAGTGAGGCAGTGGTGCCATTTGCAAAGTCATCATTATGATGTGCGGTCACAGGCATGACCAAAATCAGCTAGGGTTCAGTTAAGGCCCTGAAGCGGGGGCGCAGGGGCCATATTGAGAAAGAGGTTGAGAGGATAGATTAATTTGCTGATTACAGAGGATGAGTTTGTATATGTGCTGCCGAAGCAAGCACAGCAGAGGATGAGTTTGAAAGGATAGGAAGGAAAGAGAGGTAGGTAAGTGTATTTGATTAAAAGATAAACCAAGTCATAATGTTTGACTTATGGTAATGAAGTTTATAAAAAGTTTGGCAGGTTTTTGGACTGTGGTCATAATATGTGGTGGTTCCACTTCTCTCCTTCTCCTTTGAGTTCCTGTCAAGGTCAGGGTCTAGACCTGCAACCTGGGAGCAGCAGGCATTTTGGTGCTGTTCTCCCAGCTTGGAAAGTTCACCCATCTTCCTCCAAGAAAATATCAGGATCTCTGCTTGTCTCACTTTTTTTTTTTTTTTAATACAGAGCACTAATTACACAAAACATAAGAAAAATTTAAGCCCATAAGAAGATAGGAAGTTCAATTTTCTTTTCTAGAATAAGTTTACTTTCCCAAGATCACCTCAAAAATACATCTGAAAGTGCTCTTGTTATTATAGACCTACCAGTTTATTTTGGTGGTATTTGCATGGTATGTCTTTTTGCATCCTTAACATTCCCAACCTTCTGTGTCCTTAATGTTTAACCAGTGTGGTAATCTTAACCTTTTATTGGAATATTTCACCCATTGGTACTTAGTTATTGACATCCCTGGCTTTATATCAATCTTTTTTTTTTTTTCTATTGATCCCAGTGATTTCAATACTCCCCTTTCTCTCCTTCCGTGCCTTTGGAAAATTAATCATTTTATAGCTATTCCATTTTTTTTCACTCTATTAACTTGTTAGTTATATATTCATTTGCTATTTTGTTAGTGGACACCCTAGAGACACAAACATGTACCTTTGATTTATTCCCATCAATTTTTATCTTTCGATTTGTGTTATAATTTGATTGTAAAGTTGATTATAACTATCGATAATGGTAGCATCTTTGAATACTCTAATTATGCTTATCCCTTCCTGTCCTCTGATTTTTGTTATGAGTTTTAATTCTAAATATGTTTGAAAGCCCATTAAGACATTAATTGCCATTGAAGTAGTTACCCATATATCTACCCTTTCTGTTTCCATTTGGCATTTCCTTGTTTCCTTCTGCTTAAAGAACTCCCTTTAGAGTTTTCTTTGATGCAGATTTGCTACTGACAAACTCTCTCAGGTGTGTGTGTGTGTGTGTGTGTGTGTGTGTGTGTGTGTGTGTGTGTGTTTAAGGAATGAGGCAATTTATTAACCCAGTAGTTGTTTTAATGCATCTTGGCAGCTGCCACTTGTCCAGTGATTCTGTCCAGATCTCTTTTTCGCTGAGGTGTCAGTTTGCGGCCCCCATCTTGGTCCTTTCCCACCATATTGAGCCCTCTGGGGATTGGAGGACTCTTCAGGCAACACTTTTGGAGCCTCTGCTGAGGTGGCTGGGCAAGATATCGTTGCTGTGATTTCCCCCATAGACCTTGGTCAGGGAGCCGAACCCAGTGCTGTCCCAGGGCTGGGGAAGCAGCTCACAGAACTGGTTCTCATCGTGGGGAGCACGCTCTTTATGCTTGGTCAGCTTGATGGGGTCCGGCCACCCCTTGACCTGAGGCTTCCCAGACAGGTCCAGGAAGGCTGAGAGCTCTGACAGACTTCTGCTGGTTAAGGTGACTCGGGGCAACGTGCGATTTCCATGCTGCTGGCAAGAGGAAAGGATTCTCAGCTTTTGTTTATTTGAAAGTGTGTTTGTTTCATCTTTACTTTTGAAGGATATTTTTGTGGGGTGTAGATATTCTAGGTAACCTGCTAGTTTCTTTGGCTTCTGTCATTTCTTTTGAGAAGTCATTTATAAGTTTATTGAAAAAAAAAAGATCGATTTTCTCTGTTTTTAGTGTTTTTTCATGGGTTTGGCTTTCAGCAATTGGACCAGTTTTGTGGGGGAGTGAGAGAGAGAGTGTGGTGAGTGTGTGTGTTGGTATTATCTTCCTTGAAGTTCACTGAGATTTTTCAATACTAGAGTTAATCTTTAATTAGTTTGAAAAACGTTTAGACATTGTCTTTAAAAACTGCTTTCCCCATTTGCTCTCTCTAGAGTACCCCAACTACCTGACGTTACATATTTATATTGTGCCCCACCATCTCTTCTTCATTTTCCCTTTATTTTTTATTTAAAAAATGCTGAGCTTTTCTGTTGACTTTGTCCATTCTATTAACCTTGTTTTATACAGTATCTAATTGGCTGATAAACTCATCTATTAGGTTCTTAGTATTAGTTATTATGTTTTATAATGCCAACAGTTTTATTGGCTTCTTTTAATAAATTCCAGTTGTCTGATGAAATTATCCATTCTTTTCATGTTTTTTCTAGCTTGTTCTGTATTTTCTGAACTTCTAATTAAAATACCTGCTCACTGTGGCTCTACTTCTTCTTTTTTTTTTTTAAGATTTTATTTATTTATTTGACACACAGAGAGAGATCACAAGTAGGCAGAGAGGCAGGCAGAGAGAGAGAGGAGGAAGCAGGCTCCCTGCTGAGCAGAGAGCCTGATGCAGGGCTTGATCCCAGGACCCTGAGATCATGACCTGAGCCGAAGGCAGTGGCTTAACCCACTGAGCCACCCAGGCGCCCCTGTGGGTTTACTTCTTTGGTCTTTTTAAATACTGTTCTGTATCTTGTCTTGTTTAGTCACTTTTGGTTGAATGCTAAATACTGTGTGTGTATAGGTATATATGTATGTGTATATCTGAATATATACACGTATATATGTGTGTGTGTGTGTGTGTAATAGTTTATTCAGCTTCTGTTTTCTTCCTGGCCAGAGGTTTACTCTTTTCTCTGCTAGAAAGATGAGATGGGAGATGATCAGTTGAACCCAATAAGGGACTGAGTTGACTCAGACCAGGTTGTAGTTTCTCTCATTCATTTTGTTCCTAGGGTATAGTCCTCCAAGGCTTTGAACAAAGAGCCAGTGTGATCACTGCCCCTGTTCCTCCCTCCTACACCCCCACCCCCGCCCCTTTAACAGGTCTCACACTCCAATTCTTGTCTCCTAGGCAGCCAAGGACTGTCAGGAAACCCCATTCTCCCCATAGAGGCTTTGTAATTACCTCTTTATCCTCCCCTATAACTTCAGAATTGGACATACATCTTAGGAGCAAAGTGACATTGTTTCCGTTTTCTTTCCCTCTTCTCAGAGGTGT
The DNA here is from genome assembly GCF_922984935.1 of Meles meles. NCBI lineage: Eukaryota > Metazoa > Chordata > Mammalia > Carnivora > Mustelidae > Meles > Meles meles. Next base: position 73,773,821 of record NC_060077.1, read on the forward strand.
CCTGGTTGTTTGAGTCTCCATTTTGGTCTCTGCAAGACCATTGAGAACTTACTGGTTTCTCTCTTCCTGCCTATAGACTTTATGCCCAGGCAAATGTTGGATTCTTAGGTTCTTTCACTTCACTGAGAATTGGCAAATGCACCCAGGGAAAACGTTTCCATAGAATATCAGCTCACTTTTATTGAAGTGTTTCTCTCTCTGAAATCTTGACCCCTTATTTCTCATTGCTTTAGCAAAAATCTGATTCTTTTTAAAAGATTTTTTTGTTGTTGTTGTATTTTTTTCTAGGTTTTCTAGTTTGTCTTGGCAGGAGTTATGGTTTACCACAAGCTACTCTATCTTAGCTTGGAAAGCAGACATTGCAAACCAATGCCATTTTACAAAATAAATCATCCCAAGGGGGTTTGCCCTTTGATTGAGTGGGGTTGGGAAGTTTTAAAGCTTTGAATGCTGTTTCTTAGCTGTCTGGAGTTTTGGGATGCATTGTCTTGGGACAACATTGCTAGCAGCTGCGGACAATGGCTTTGACATCAGGGACCTCCACCCTTGCTAAGTAGCTTACCGTCTGTGCAACCTTGGCCCAAGTACTGTCTCTCTCTATACTTCACTTTCACCATCTGTGACATGGAGAGAGTTCATAAAAGAAGAATATATTTATTGTTTGTTTCCTTTTATTATACTAAATGCCTTATGTATGTTATCTCACCTTAATATGTATGTACATAGTACAAAGTAATATGCATGTACCATAGTACGTAGTAATATGCTTTATACATAGTACATAGTAAGGATTCCATAAAGACAGCGATATTATCCTTCATCTTCATTATAGCTCACCTATATTTTGGCTTGAAGTGAAATAACTTATTACCCCTTAGTGTTCTTCCTCATTCCTTACCCCTTTCACCACGAGATATGGAGAATATAAATACAGGCCAAAGATAATTGTGTAACTTATGACACATATATTTTGTGCTGCACTTAGCAATCAAAGATGTAGAAATCAACAAAACCCACAAAAAATAAAGCTTAATTATTCATAACGTTGACATTTAGGGCAATGTAGAAACACACAGCATATTTGTCTGTATATTTTACAAAATCGCATAACTAGTTTTCTAGGAGGCCCGAATAGACACTCTATACTAAAGCATCAGAAAGTTGTTAGAGCAAAATCCCTGCAGGTTTTACTTTAGGTTCAGATGACATGTTGGGCTTCTGCCTGATGAATTTACACCATGCACTTGCACATGTGTGGTTCACAGGCTGGGACGCCCACAGCTTGGGTCTCAGTGGCTCCTGGGGTGGTATTTGCACTTCATTTCTCTGGCCCTGTAGATCTGATTCGATGACATCTGTTAAGGAGACAGTGGAGGGAAGACATGCATATGAAATCTCAGTGAATACAGGCTGCATTTTAATGAGCTGAGGCTGCTGTTACCTTACCATTTATTTTGTGGCCTTTGGGGCATTGACAGGCAATACCCAATCTGTTTCTCATCAGTTTAAATCTCAATATTTACTTTAAGATGTTTTACTCTAAAAGCTTAAAAAAGAGAGAGAGAGAGAGAGAGATTGGCCTCTTTTCACATCTTCAGAAAAGAGATTTGGGTGTAACACAGAAAGGAAACAAGAGCTATTTTACACGTAATGAAAAAAAAAATAATTATCAAGGGGGAAACAAAAATGAAAAAGAAATCATTACATTAACATACATTAACATTAGCAAATGGTCAGTTTTGACATATTTTCCTTGTTACCATGGCTTTCAAAAGCAAATGTGTAAACCAGAGATTCCCTTTCTGTTTTAGTCCTACCCATCCCCTGTTTAGAACTGGTTTTTAAATTTTAATGTGAATCTTGAGATAAGTCTGTTAGTAGTGAGTGCTGATTACCCAGTCAGCCAGATCATTAAGGAAGATGTTCCACTAAATCAAGACCAGGATCTTCGATAAAGTGGATTTCTGAATCTTCCTAACCAAGTTGTAGTTCATATACAGTAACGGTAACATCACCTGGAGCTTATGGAAACCTACACACTCAGGCGCCAACCAGATACATTGAATCAGAATCTGCATTTTAACAAGCCCCCTGGGTGATATGTGTATCCAGTAAAATTTAAGAAGTGTCAATCTAGACCAAGGTTGGCAGATTTTTCCTATAAAGGGCCAGCTGGTAAGTAGTTAGGTTGTTCAGGCCATCCAGTCTCTGTGACCACAACCTAGCTCTCTTGTAATAGTGTTAAAGAAGCCATAACACATACAGTGTGAATGTGCTGTGTTCCAATAAAACTTTATTCATGGGCATTGAAATGTGAATTTTCCATGTAATTTTCATATGTCACAAAATGTTCTTCTTTTGGTGTTTTCCCAGTCATTTAAAAATGTAAAAATGATTCTTGTTCATAGGCTAGACAAGAAGAGGTGGCAGGCTGGATCTAGTTTGCTTCTCCTGATGCACTGTCATTTCCTTTACCTCCCTGGGGAAGCTGGCCACCCTCAGTTTCTATCTTGGGTTGGTTGGCTGCCATATCAAATACAATGAGCTGTGTGGTTTCAACTTAACAGAAATATTGTTCACAGTTCTGGAGGCTGGAAGTCCCAGATCAAGGTTTGAAAGGACTGGTTTCTAGTGAGAGCACTCTTCTGGTCTGCACATAGCTATCTTCTTCTCATTGTGTCCTCACAGAGCAGAAGAGAGAGAAAAGCTCTCTGGCCTGTCTCTCTTTGTAGGAGAAGTAATCCTACTGAATCAAGGCTTCACTCTGATGACTTCGGGTAGCCTTTGTTACTCCCACGAAGGCCACGTGTCCCAGTACAGCCACATTGTGGCATAACAGTTTCACGTATGAATCTGGAGAGACACTGTTCAGTCCATGGCAGTGCCCAATGTAGTTCTCTCTCTCTCTCTTTCTCCCTCTCTCTCTCCATCTCTTATGACACCACCCACAGTCATCCCCACCGTCTGCAATGTCCCATTGTTCTGGTTAACAGTGTCTCTTCCATATTTAAAAAGGCTTTATAAATTTCTGATAGCATGATTGGATTCCTCCAACTAAATTACAAGCTCCTTAAATGCAGATCCAGGAATTATAAGAAGTTCAGATGACTGGGTGTTGCTTAGTAGTTCATGACTGCCAGTGCAGCCTAATCTTTTCCTGCTTTGGAGGCTCCCAGTTTGCTGAAGGTTTTCAGTTTTCCCAAGCCTTGTTTTGGTCTATTTCCTAATCTCTGCCATGGGAGAAGAGGTGTGAAAATACGTGTGTCTGCTCTGTGGAGGGGTCAACAGTTAATCATTAGAGGCTTGTTTCGAAGAACTAGTGTTCTGCAGTATCTAGAAGAGATTCGAGCTACAGAGATGGTCTGAACCGTATGAATTTTACTATTTCCTCTTTACTAACTGTATAACCTTTACTATTTCTTCTACTTTCCCAATGCCCTGAGAAGACCAGCTGTGCCTTCCTGTCTTTGGAGACAGCATTCTTCCTCCCTTTCCCCAGCCTTCCCCTAATGGATACCTATTTGGCAACCATCATTAAGACAAGGTCTTTGCTTAACAAAGACCTTTCCCTGCATTTTATTTACTATTAATGTTTCAACATTGTCAACTATCAATCTTAAATATTAGGTCAATGTGAGCTTATTCTCTGGGGAGTCATTCTGTATTGTTCCCTGCTGTGGATTTTCTAATGCTTTGCCCACTCCCTTGTTAATGACTCCCAAGGCAGAGTTTCCCTCACTTGCTTTGGGAAATCTTTGCATTAGTGGTGCATGGTGCAAACAGATGGGGACTCAAAAAAGACCCCCATAAATCATTCTCAAGGGTTATCTATGTCCCATCACACTTTAAAGCCTGAGGGAAAAGTGCATGATTTAGGGATAAACCCTCCAAGTTATCCCACTGGTTTTCTGGCTTTGGGCTGAAATTGGCATGAATTGACACCTTCCCTTGCCTCCACCCTTTTAATCTCAGTATTTTCAGTTGAGGCTATGGTCCCTGATTCCATATGACTTAAAGAATGCAGTGCTATTCTCAAAACATAATTGTCCCTAGATTTCCTGCTCAAACTGAGAAGAAATGCAGGTGACCAGGCACAGGTGTTTTTGACACATTACAAACATTCACCACAAAGTGGCTGCACTGTGCTTTTCCTGCTCAAGGTGAGCTCTTGTCAAATGCCTGCAAACAATGCATCATCGGGCCAGGAGTGCAAGGACGCATGTAAAGAATTCATGAATGGCAAATGAAGATGCTGAACAGACTCACTTTGAGCAGAAGCCATGCATTAGCATCCAGAAGGAGTGATCTCTTAGGGAGGAATTCACCTCTTGCTATTTCATTCATTTGGATTTATCATGTGGGGATGCAGGCAGTCCTGTAGGATTGAGTTTGGAATAAATAAAAAAGACAATTAGAGGCAAAGCAGTACTTGTTGCAGGAGATGCCACACAAGCTTCCTTTGTTGTGCATTTATTCTGATGCTAATGACGATGCCTTTTTATCCCCCATGTGGGTTTCTCAGAATATTTTCTCCCTACCTTGTCTTTCCAGGCAAAAACTTCAGGTGAATACAATTTTCCACTAAAACTTGTGTCAATTAAAATTATCATACATTAACTTGAATAGCATTTCTTTAATATCCCAGCTCTGGTAAAATGATTGCAAAATGATTTTTGTTTAATCCAGCTGCAATGAGAGGATCAGGGAGCTTCTGAGTTGGGAGATCAGAGCCACTCATCCTCCTTGATCCTCAGTTTCCTCAGCAGCAAAATGGGGATAAAGTATTTATTTCTCAAGGGGATCAAAGACATTAAGCAACGCATACAAAGCATTTAAAGTAACTGACGCATGCATGTATTAGATGATCGATAATTTGTAGTGTTCGCATTATTATTTTGAATATACAAAATAGGGGCATTAAAAATACATTAATGCTCACTGACTCTAACATGTCACAGATTCCATCCTCCAAGTAACTGTCACATTGAGAGGAGGGAAAAAAGTCAGCTCTTAGAGCATCTTTATTTGAAATCTTTGCACGTTGGTAATTTTGGATTAGAGACTTTGTTCATCAGTTCCTGTTCAGCCAAGTGCATGGGTTTACACATTATTGCTGAAATGATGAGCAGCAGTTCTCTTATTCTTTAAGACTCTCAGCACACTTTTATTAAAGATGGAGCTGGTATCTGGCAAAGAATTGGAGTATAGTAAATTATGCAACAAATGGCGTGCCAGAATCAATTTACTGCAGTTCCCCAACTACAATCACTTTCTCTTTACCACTTTTAAGAATGAACCTGTAAGCAACCCTTATATGCATGTATCACACATCCCTCCATAGCTTTATGTTGTCTCTTTTAAGAGAAGTTTATGCCACAAAAGGTAATGCAAAAAAAAAGAGAACAGCTATCAAATCAAATTTCAGTCTTCCTAACTGTTATGTGGGGAAGGGAGAGCAGATGGGATCATCGAGTGTCAGTGTTAACAGTGCGTGGTGATTGCAGCCGAGTCTTCACAGATGAGGGAACTGAGATGCAGACAGCCCAAGTAGCTAGCCCAAGAAAGCCACATGAGAGTGGAGGAGTCAGATTTTAAACCTATGTTCATCATCTCTGAGGTCTCCTTCTCTTTTCTCTGTAATAAGTCACTATCACAATTTCCGAGTGGCTATTTCTCCTTATTAGTTGTGGCTTAAGGCAATGTGATAGTCTTTTGCTTCTAGAGCAGTGTGACAGAAAACAGATAGATCTGTGTTCATCTCCTCTGGGGCAGTTGCTTTGGAGACCGTATCTTGTTGTTTGGGGGCAGTCCATGGTATCTTGATTATGCAGATGGAATGATTTAAATTAGAGAGGTGAATATTATCTCCTCAAGACCCATGGTCTGCGAATAAGGAAGGAGGGTTGAAAGTTGCCTGATCATCCCCTGATTCTTGGAGTATGAGTGAAGGGCTGACCGGAAGTCCTAAATACAGGAGCTAACTCACAGCTCTGCATTTTCATGTGTGTTTGGAAGACAGCACTTCAGGAACTTGGTTTTTCTACTTGATATTGTGTAAAGGGCTGTTTTGCAGTCATTCCAATGGATAACTTGGTTTTAAGACTTTGTTTTGACAAGTTAGAATTAAGAAATTGTAACCTGGAAGAGCAATATCAGAGTAAATAAGGAACAAATGTCAGTTCACCTCTGTAGGAACAAGAATATCAAATATATCTCTAAGCGTTTGAGTTATAAAAAAGAACATCATAACTCATTTTCTGGCCTTCGTGTGGGTGTTCATCGCTACTATCCTTTCTCATGGAACTGTGCATCCTAAAATTTCTTTAATTATAAATACAATTGTGTAGTTTTCCAAGTCTGCAGTCTTCGAGGAGTGGGAGCAGGAGAAATCCTTGCCTACTAGAGGGGTTTCTATTTTAGATTTTCTTACTGTTATAAGATAATGTCATGACAAAATAGACTGGGCCACTGCACATCTAGAATTAATCCTTCCATGCATTATACAGGAGTAAAGGATGCTTGCATCATGCCCGTAGAAATAGCAGTGTTGCAAATAGCCAATTCATTGTTGGTTCCAATTTGGAAGCTGACAAATACTTGCTTTATTGCCCTGCCACATGCGAAGTCTATCTTTCTGCCTACACAGCACAAGTCAGTAACCTACATAATTCTTCCAGGATATTCTTAAAGCCCTGAGGCTGGACTTCATACTTGTATATATTTGGCATTTAGAATCAGAAATGGAAGTGAATTCAGTGACATCCTGGGAGAATTTCCAAATATTCCAAAACCTTTTTTTTTTTTTCCCCAGATTCTCATATTTGCATTATTTAGTTTGTGCTGTCCTGCTAATGATGGCCTTAGTCAGACGTTTGCCATACATTCGCCATTTGGAATTTTTTTTCAAATTTTATTTCAGTCTAGTGGATACAGAGTTAACGTTGGTTTCAGGTGTAAGGCAAAGCAGTTCACATTCTCTATAGGTCATGCTGCACTCACCACCCATAGAGCTACTATCTGTCACTGTACGATGCCGTTGCAATACCATTGACTATATTTGGAATTTTAATTCAGAAAAACAAACCACCACATTGAGCTGCTTTACTTCTTTGAGGAACCCATTTCATCTGAAGAGCCAAATCAAATTAGGGAGGGAAATTATTTTATTCTCTTCTGTATTTTACCTTTAAAAAAAAATAGGCATAACAACTTCAATAAGGTCCTATTTGTCTGACACCAAAGTGGAATACATTAACAAGACTGTGAAAAAAAAATAGAAATTAAAGGTTGAATGACTATAGAATTCATCATTGAAAGTGGAGCACTTGAGAGTGGAAGGTCAACCCACCGCATACATTCCAGGCACATTGGGACCAGGGTTGTCCTTCCTACAGGTGTGGTGTGTTGCTGACTTCAGGAAGTATGCCTAAGTTCTAAAGAGAAGACTAAGCAAAGTAGTGCCTTTGTGTTAAATCTAAATTGCCTGGGAACTCAAATATCCCTGAGAACAGAAATATGCATAAATATTTAGTAGGAAAAACACGTGATTGTCCTTCAAGTCCACGGGCCTAAGTTGAGCCTCTGTTACATCCTAAACAACTTTGGAGAGAGAAATCTCTCCATGTCTCCATCTGCTGAGATGCCCATCGGTCTGTCTGTTCTTGGCTTTTGTAGCTCCTCCGTACTGACATCCGATGTCTCTGTGTGCTCATCTGAACCTCAGCCACCCCATCCGTGCCTCTTCTGGTTGCAGGAGCTCCCATTTTCATCAGAAGGACCCTCTTCGCACCTATGTGTGCCGTCTCATTTACACCACTCACAGTCACTCAAGGAAAATATTCGGCTGCTTCTTGAGGCTTGTTGTATATTTAGGTTACTCAGGAAAGCTCTTTAAACACATCTGCCTGGACATTCTATCCATGTGAGTCTACTGCACCCTTCTATGCCAAGGAGAATTGGGGGGCTCTTCAGAGATGTGTATGCTATGAATGCTTCAGGTGGAAAGCAAAATAAAACATCCTCTACCCACCTTTTTAGAGGTAAATTGAGAGTCTCTGTCACTTTGATCCTGCCACCCCATGCAGTCTCAGAGATGTAATTGTCTTTAAGAGATTTTAACTTCTTTCTTGACTCTTCCCGCTTTAGCACCCTTCCCCACGCCAACTCGGAGGACCTTTGCCTAGCATAGGCAGGGACAGAATGGGGGTGATGGCCGGGCAGCCGGCAACTTTTATTCTTCTAATACTCTGCCCTAAATCTGGACTAAGTTTCTCCCCACCACCAATAAAAGCAAAGAATTTTACAAGTTTATTTTTTGATTCTACTTTTAGCCTAACGGAGCCCTTAAGGCTAGCAATCTCAGTGGAACACTGTCAGAGCAAAGTGAGAGGGTAGGGATGGCTAAGATAGCTCAGAACCACTGGTAACCAGCAACTGGTTAGTATTTCATTGTAGTGTCCCTGCTCTGAATTCCTGCAGGGAACAGGACATGAATTACCTCTGAATTCTCCAGGGGGAAGGAGTTCACCTGTTACTACTCTTCTTAACCCAGGCACATGAAGGACTGTGCAGCATAACTCAGGAAACAAATGAGTTAAACCAGAAGTAAAGCACAAAGCCTCTGGGGTCTTTCCTCAGAGCCACGCTGGCTTTCTTGGGATCCATGGTCCCTACTAGCCCCTTGCATGGACTGACTCAGTTTTGGGAGTCCAGGGTCTACTGGAACATGCGAAGTAAAGTGAACTAAGCAATAGCTGGGAGTGGACTATCACAACATCATAAGGAGTTTAAATGCAGAGAGTGTTACCTCCTCTTTTCCTCTTCACCCGCTGAGCTCTTCCCCACTCCCCCACCTTCTCCCAGCCCAGCCCCAGTGCTTGCCCTCAGGAGAGGGTGGCCTACTTCTCCAGCTCTCCCACTCACTCTCTGTAGCATTCTGACACTTGCAGTTCTGAAAAACAAAACACAGAACAGACAAACAAAAACCCAGCCCTATTTATCCTGACATATACTGGGCACCTTATAAATATCTATCAAATATTTGCCTTAATTTTTTTTTGTACATTTCCAAAAAAATTTGAAATGGTCCCTGAAATGTTCAGAATAAAACATTCACAATTTTTTTTAAAGATTTTATTTATTTATTTGACAGACAGAGATCACAAGTAGGCAGAGAGGCAGGCAGAGAGAGAGGAGGAAGCAGGCTCCCCGCCAAGCAGAGAGCCCGATGTGGGGCTCGATCCCAGCACCCTGAGATCATGACGTGAGCTGAAGGCAGAGGCTTAACCCACTGAGCCACCCAGGTGCCCCCATTCACAATTTTTTTGAAAGACACAACTAAAAAACCTCAGGAGTTTAACAGAATGTCTGTTTACATGCAGGGAGAAGAGAAGGGAGAACAAAGATAAGGCAGTGTATTATCAACTTTCCATATAGGCAAACTTGAGCAAATTAAATTTCTTGAAATGGTCAGCACACAGTTTCTTTCTGTGTGTCCCTGTCTGGTTTTCAAGTGTTCTGTTCAGTCTTTGTCTTCAAATGTCTTCATTTCATGCCCTACATTTTTCAAATAATACTCGTATTTAATTCTATTTTTAGAGAACCCAGTGAGTTAAGGAAGGTAATTTATCTCCACAATTTTACTAGTAGGCGAGCTGAATCAGAGAGAAGGTAAAAGACTTGCCCATTTCATGTGGCTACAAAACAGTTTAGAGAGGATTTCAACATAGATCTTCTTTGTTAGGTTTTTATTCTTCTCCAGTGCATTTATGTTTTGGGAAGAAAATGTGTATTTAAAGAAAAGATTGAATTTTTCCCAAAGGGCATGGAAGAAGTTTTATATATAGAATCTCAATACAAATTTAGGTTACTTAATCACTTTCTAATTACTGAAGGGATCAGAAAGAATAGATGGTATTATGATTAAAGAAAGCTGGTAAAGTTTGCCCTTTACCCTATCCTAATCCCATCATAGAATTGAGTTCAAGCTGAAAGATGAAGGACGTACAAGACTTCTTCTCTGTTTATCTTGTAGACACTTTATTTGTCATGAGAGGGATTTATTTTTGAAAATTAAAATCATAAAACTAATGAAATGGAAATTGGAAGGATGACCACCCCTCTTGGGCACATCCAATCCTGCCAAGATGTCATCATTTATTTCAAAGAAATTCTGAAACAGCTGTGATATTTTTGAAATAACTTGTTAACACACACCAGTTATGCTAAAAAGGTCATTTATAAAAATCTGCAAATTTCGTTGAAATACTTCTTTTGGTGGTGAGGAAACACATTTACACATGTTACCATGTTAACAGAACTGCCTGCCAGGGTTAAGAAAAGTGTGAATTTATTAATGTGATCATAGCTTCATCACTTTTTTATTGCCCAGGCAATACCAAATTCCCATAGGAAAAGTGTTAAGATAATATTTTATTTTCTCCTTTGTTTTACAGCTAGATATTTGATTCTCTGTAATTATAATTTTGGTAGATGAATTATTTTGCATAATTCTAGACCAGGCAACACATTTTCAGGACTAATTAACAAAGCTAAAATTTGAAGATATTCTGCTGTAATGGAATGCCATTTTAATGGCCATGATTCAGTTTAAAAGTCTTCATTTAATGCTTACAATTTATAATTTATTAGATTTTTTAAAAAATAATTTTAGGTTGACCTGTAGAACATACAAACCCATATAAACATGGCTCATGTTATAATAGGGTTTAATTGTGTGGAAGATAGTAAAAAATAAAAGGTACACAATGCTTAAAATGCATACCATATAAATATTTAATTTGCATTATGATTCTTGTCTTTGTAATAGATTCTGGCTGTGTGTTCTCAGGACGAATAAAATGTTATCTATTGTCTGATATTAAAAAATCATTAAGCTAAATTTTTGTCTATGATACTTCAATATTAGTCACTATGATTAATGTTATGTGATTTTTTTCTTTAAAATTTCCATTTAAGTCTATAAATCCTCTATTTCCCTCCTTCCCCCCTCACCCCCTCCCACATGCAATCTTTCTTTGGAAGTAGACAGTATCTTTCTTATTAAGGCATTGCTATTCAGCATTGCTATTAATGAAACCATAATTACTGGATATTGCCGTTTTATTATCTCTACTGTCACTTCTGGTCATAGATATTATTTCTCTATTTCAAGAAATTTTTGAAGAATTATTATTAGTAATAAAATATATAGGGAATTTAAGTGACAGCTGTTACAGGTTTATCTTTGATATTTTCAATAATTGCATTTAAAGTTCACATTGATGATGGATTGTATTGATTAAAGAGAAGGAGACAGACATAAAGAGAAGTAAGGGAGAGATTTGGAAGCAATCCAAAGATGATACATTGCAAGATGCAAAGTGGACATTGAATAGTTAAAAAGACTAATACACCAAGACTGTTTGTTAACTGGAGATAAGATGCTAATCCTGTATAGCCTAATAGAAATCACATATCCTTTGCTAGGAGTCTTATTCTCTGTTGGGCTTTATTTGACTCCCTCTTATTATTATTATTAAAGTGAGCCAATCAGGTTGAACTAATTAATTTCTGTCAAATGAATCACGGTTTGGTGAATAGCACTGGTGTGTTATTTTCCTAATCATTTTAAATTTTTCAAAGTCAAATACATTAACACAGCGCTTGTAAGTATATTGGTATAGGGATGATTGCCCTGAAGGTTGGGGTAAAAAGCTTCTGACCATGAACGCCTTAGGCATTTGCATTCTTAATGTGTAAATCGTAGATAAGAGATTGAATAGCATAATGGCTGAAGCTAAATCAGACGTGGTTAGTTCTGCAAAAGAAACAAAACAAAACAAAATTTCCAATGAGAGAGTGGTTTCTCTTGCTGAATTAGTTGCTTAACCTATCAGTTGCCAAACCGTACATTTAGCTGGTGGCAGTAGGAAGTAAAGGATTATATCCCCCGTGTTCCTAGCAAAGGGCACAAAAGTGAAACCATCCCAAGAAGTATGTCTTTTGTCCATCCAAGCGTCCCCGAATGCAACTTTACTCTCAGAGTGTTGTTTCTAGAGGTGATGGAATCCTCAGGGCATCTTTTGGTATCAAACCTTACTTTATTCTTTTTTAGGTGTGCCTCACAATTAGAAGAAAAAAAATAATTTAACCCTAACCCATGAGGGTCAGTATTTTGTTTAAATGGCTGGAACTTACCTCACTTCCTCGCATTCCAGTTCTTATAAAGGTCAATGCCTGCATGATAAGTGGCAGCTTTCATTTCTCCTTTGTAGAATGGAGACCTTTATTTCCTACAACTCTTCTTTCCTGGCCTGATCTAGCTGACGCCAATGGCATTGAAGCTTGACTGACACGAGAATGCCCTGTAGTCCTTGCTACGTTAGTGCCAAGCTCTTGGAGAATGAGCCTTCAGCTCATTGTGTCAGTCATGATGGTTTCTTTTTTCCCACCAGATACCCTGACTCCATCTTCCTTCCTCATCTGTGCAGAGTGAACTGAGGAAAGCTCTCATTAGAATAGCAAATGCCATGGAGTGCAACTACAGTATCTTCTTTGTGAAACATTCTTTTATGACTTTATCATAGGGAATATACTCTACTAGAAATGTCATCAATCTACCTAGCATACTATTTTTGAGCGGGAGAGGATCTTCCTAGAGTCTCTGAAGGTGTCCCACAGGGATAATCACCTATTGTAGCTTTCTCTGTGGTTAATTCTGTTCTGATCTCAAATGATCCCTAAAATATTACCCATGCAGCATGCCTGTGTATCAAGTTTTCAAATGACAAATGAGGCTAGAATAGGAAAGAAGGCTCCCATTTGGTTTAGATGGCAACGATAGGCATGAAAATGATAGCGTTCACTTCCCTTATCCAAATGTAGTGTAAACTGTGAGCAACCAGTTTGTCTCCAACTTCCCCAAGGTGAATGCAACAAACCATGTCTTTAACTATGAAGTCTAGAAAAGATCTTACAGTCTGGTTTTATAGAGGAAAAAAAAAGTGTAGATAGTAGCTTTGTAAAACAATATGAAAAAAGGGAAGAAAACAGTGCTCAAATTTGGAGCACGCATCTCTTTAATGTAGAAAAGGAAAATATATCAGAAGCATAAAACAGTTACCTTCAAGGGGCGAAGGGGTGATTCTACCCCCCCATGGAATGACAATGTCTGTAGTTGATTTGGGGTCAGGAAGATCCTACCAATAACTAATACACAGAGACTTGAGTTACCACCAAACCTCCACAGGGCCCAAGACAGCTCCTCTAATGAGGAATTATCAGCCCCAAATGACAGTGGTAGCAAGGTTGGGATTCTGCACTAGAGTTCACCATTTTTATCTCACATATGAATAAGCTGGGCTCACAGATATTAAATGACTTATTTAAAGTATTAGAACTAACCAGAGCTGTGATTGGGCCTGAACACAAAGCTTCTCTTTTTCAGGGCTGACTTTTCCGCACTGATACACTCTCTTTCTTAACGTTTGTATATTCTGAATTTCTTTTAGAAAGTTTTGTGAAGCACAGGAAGGGGATGACCTTTTCTTTATGTTTTTCTGTGTGTTTATATGATGTGCAAAACTCCTTCTTTTCATGAAACTAGATACTGTAAAGAAAGCTTTTATCTACAATGCCGGCCTTATAGGATGCTACCGGAAGTCGAAGTTATTACTTTAGCTTACCCTAAAGAAGCTGATTGCTGCCGTGGGGAGAACGTGGCCAGCATTATGAGAAATGTGCGCAATTGCTTCACAGCTTAGGACTCACTATCCCAGCTATGAAAGTGGTGCACTATTTCATTATTGAGGTTACTTAATCTTAGCCTTGTATGGCTGCATCTGCCACTCTTGAGATCCAGTCTTGGATCCACCCGGACTTCTTCATTAACAGTTGATTTTACTGAGGAAATTATCTTAATGTCATTATTTTCTCCCTTCCTTCCTCTGCTACATAATCACCTAATTATATATTAACAGGACTCTTTAGAACTCTGAATGCAAGATTTTAGGTTCTCCTCTACCAATGTTCTTTCCTTGCTCATCTGAAAACTTAGCTAGTTTTCAGTCCATAATAAAACATGTTTGGATTTTAAATTTTAATTAAATTTGCATATGCGTATTTCCCTATTTTTTTAAATTTTATTTTTTTTTTATTTGTTTATTTACAGCATAACAGTGTTCATTGTTTTGGCATCACACCCAGTGCTCCATGCAGTACATGCCGTCCCTATTACCCACCACCTGGTTCCTCAACCTCCCACCCCCCCCGCCCCTTCAAAACCCTCTGGTTGTTTTTCAGAGTCCATAGTCTCTCATGGTTCATCTCCCCTTCCAGTTTCCCTCAACTCCCTCTCCTCTCCATCTCCCCATGTCCTCCATGTTATTTGTTATGCTCCACAAATAAGTGAGACCATATGATACTTGACTCTCTCTGCTTGACTTATTTCGCTCAGCATAATCTCTTCCAGTCCCGTCCATGTTGCTACAAAAGTTGGGTATTCATCCTTTCTGATGGAGGCATAATACTCCATTGTGTATATGGACCACATCTTCCTTATCCATTCATCCGCTGAAGGGCATCTTGGTTCTTTCCACAGTCTGGCGACCATAGCCATTGCTGCAATAAACATTGGGGTACAGATGGCCCTTCTTTTCACTACTTCTGTATCTTTGGGGTAAATACCCAGCAGTGCAATTGCAGGGTCATAGGGAAGCTCTATTTTTAATTTCTTGAGGAATCTCCACACTGTTCTCCAAAGTGGCTGCACCAACTTGCATTCCCACCAACAGTGTAAGAGGGTTTCCCTTTCTCCACATCCTCTCCAACACACGTTGTTTCCTGTCTTGCTAATTTTGGCCATTCTAACTGGTGTCAGGTGGTATCTCAATGTTGTTTTAATTTGAATCTCCCTGATGGCTAGTAACGATGAACATTTTTTCATGTGTCTGATAGCCATTTGTATGTCTTCATTGGAGAAGTGTCTGTTCATATCTTCTGCCCATTTTTTTGATATGATTATCTCTTTTGTGTGTGTTGGGTTTGAGAAGTTCTTTATAGATCCTGGATATCAACCTTTTGTCTGTACTGTCATTTGCAAATATCTTCTCCCATTCCGTGGGCTGCCTTTTTGTTTTGTTGACTGTTTCCTTTGCTGTGCAGAAGCTTTTGATCTTGATGAAGTCCCAAAAGTTCATTTTCGCTTTTGTTTCCTTGGCCTTTGGAGACATATCTTGAAAGAAGTTGCTGTGGCTGATATCGAAGAGGTTACTGCCTATGTTCTCCTCTAGGATTCTGATAGATTCCTGTCTCACGTTGAGGTCTTTTATCCATTTCGAATTTATCTTTGTGTACGGTTTAAGAGAATGGTCGTGTTTCATTCTTCTACATATCGCTGTCCAGTTTTTTTTTTTTTTTTTCACGGTGTGTGCCTTCAGAATGTACTGATGTATTTACTGAGCACATAATATGTGCCAGATTAAGTTGTAAGCACTGGGGATTCAGTAGTGAATTCCACAGACAGGAGCCCTGTCATTACAGAGCTTCCATTCTAGTGAAGGACTCAGATTTAAAAAAAAAAAAAAAAAAGTAAATATATAGTACAGCATCAAGGCATGACAGATGCTATGGAAAAGAAAAAGAAAAAATAGTGGAAAGGGAGATGTTGACAGAACTTACTGCTTTAAATGAGGTATTTGGTGATGACCTCGCTTAGCTACGGTATCTGGAAAAAAGAATATTCATGATGGGGAATAAAAAACCCAAAATAGGAATATTTTTGGTTCATTCAGGAAATAGCAGGAATGGCCTGGGTGGCCAGCATGGAGTGAAGGCATAAAGATCCCACATGTAGGAGAAATCTTGACCCTTGTGGGCTGGTAAGAATGTTCTGTTGTTTTCTTTTCTTTTTTAAATATTTATTTATTTGACAGATAGAAACCATAAGTAGGTAGAGAGGCAGGCAGCAAGAGGAGGGAGCAGGCTCCCTGCCGAGCAGAGAGCCAGATGCGGGACTCCATCCCAGAACCCTGGGATCATGACCTGAGCCGAAGGCAGAGCCTTTAACTCACTGAGCCACCCAGGTGCCCCGTTCTGTTGTTTTCTAAGGATAATGAGAAGATACTGATGGATCTGGGCAGAAGAGCACCCTGATCTGGCTTACATTTTAAAAGAACCATTTTTCCTGCGCTGGGTTGAAAGAGGACAGGTGGAACAAGGCAGAAGCAGAACATCAGTTAAGAAGCTATTGTAGTCATGTAATAATGTGTAATAATGATGATGTGGTTGTTTTGTTTTCCTCAAAAAGCTCTCTTTATATGAATATCTTGCATTTGCTTTTGTGTTTGCCAATGCTATTTCCTAGACTCTGAAATACAACTTCCTGTTTTTCCATTCTGGATCCATCACTGATTAACATGAGACCTCAGAGCTATAAGTTAATCTTTCTGTGACTCAGCGTTCTCTTCTCTCAAATGAGGTCAATACTGGTATCCCCCACGAAGGATACATGTGTAAAGTTCTTTGAATTGTTTCTGGCTTATATTATATTAAGTACTATTCTGTTCTATTACTATTATTTATTCTTCAAACAAACCAGTGAGTAAATATTCTTTTGTCCTCTGGAAGATGGGCATGTTTTAAAATGCTGTTTTTCAAGAGTTGAATAATTTTGTTTTATAGATGAAGAACATGATCAACAACTAATAGATGAGAGAGTCAGAACCCAAACCAAGGACTTCTGGCTCTAAAACTAGGGGTTTCCCTCCATACTACATGGTGTTCAGATTGTCAGATCTACCTAAGCTCCTTTATGGACCCTGTGATTCTCTGTTCCCAGTAACTTCTACAGATTTCCAGATTCTACAGATTTCCATCAAAAACCCTTGGGGAGTGCCTGGGTGACTCAGTGGGTTAAAGCCTCTGCCTTCGGCTCAGGTCATGATTCCAGGGTCCTGGGATCAAGCCCCGCATTGGGATCTCTGCTCAGTGGGAAGCCTGCTTCCCCCTCTCTCTCTGCCTGACTCTGCCGCCTACTTGTGATCTCTGTCTGTCAAATAAATAAAATCTTAAAAAAAGAAATCCCTTGGAATATCTGTCATGAATATACCTTCAGAAATACTTAGTTGAAACAGTGCAGTATTGACAAGAGGACTAGACCGATAGAACCGTGGAATCGAACAGAAGACCCAGAAATAAACTTAGCTCAGTGAATGAATCTTTGTCAATGAATCTTTGTCAGAGTTGCAAAACCAATTCAATGGAGGAAAGATTGCCTATGTAACAAATGCCGGAGTGTATTCATGGGGCAAAGTAACAGAACCTTTACCTAAACCTTATAGGTTACACAAAAATAAATTCAAAATGGGTCATATACTTACATGTAAAATATAAAACTAAAAAAAAAGAAAAGTTTTAAAAAACAATATCTCTAAGATCTAAAAATAGGTAGAGCTCTTGTATGCCCAAAGAATAATCCATCACAGGAAAAGTTGGTAAGTCTACCTCATCAAAATGAAGAACTTCCTTTTTGAGAGACCCCATGAAGAGGTGGAAAAGACAAACCATGAAATGGGGGGAATATTTTCAAACAGCATCTCAGAGAAAGGACCCAGAATATATGGGGAGCTCTTAATATTAACAGTAATAAAAAATAATAATCTGAACATGGTCGAGAGACATGAACAGGCCTTTCACTGAAGAGGAATTACATATGGCCAATACCCACACGAAAAGATGTTCACGATCATTAGCTAGTTGTCCTGATTTCAGATTGTGCTGTTGGTTTTCCTCAAAGCATCAAACTAACTGTCCCAATAAATTCTTGACTTTTCAAGTTGAGAAAAGAAAAAGAAATGCTTCTTGATATAGGAAGCTCTCTGCACAGCAGTACGAATAGTCACTGATCACCTGCATCTTGAGTCCTCAGGCTTGAAGTGTCAGAGTCTGAGAGAGTATGGGACATAGTATGTATCCTCTGGGTCTGTGATTTCACAAATCAAATCACTGCCATGAACTGGGAGTGGTCAGGGGCAGACTTCCCAGGTGAAAGGTAGAACCCAGGATTTGGACCTTGCAGGTTGAAAAATGTCTTATAAGGAAGGTTAGTGCTTTGCAGGCAAGGAGAATGTAAAAATCTGGGATGGAAAAGCAGTGGCTGGGAATAAGCAGGTTTGTGGAGGAGAAGCTGTCAATGACTCCTTATGTAGTTTGCTCTTAGGTTCTCTGAGGGATAGGTCATAACCACATTGAAATTCTTCTGCCTTGGTCTGTCTTTAAAACAAAGCAAAACCATGCTAGTCCCAGAAAAAGTTCAGTGAAGGAGGTATATATGTGAGTAGAAGTGATCAGAGCCCAGCATGACACACATGCATTTTTAGTTTTCACTCTTTTCTCTGGCTCCTGTGCATATGTGCGGGCCTGCAAAGTGTGCCGAGCTGGCAATTATTAAAACCGTTCTTTACTCAAGAACTGAGAATGTTTGACAACAGAGCCTAGGGAGAGAAGAAATGACTAGAAGCCTACAGCGTATTTTCATTCTGCCCACTTTTTTTTTTTTTTAAAGATTTCTTATTATTTATTTGATGGAGAGATGGAGCGAGCACAAGCTGGGGGAACGGGATAGGGAGAAGCAAGCTCCCCGCTGAGCAAGGAGCCCAACGAGGGGCTCCAGCCGAGGACCCTGAGATCATGACCCAAGCTGAAGGCAGATGCTTAACCCACTGAGCCACCCAGGCGCCCCGTTCCACCCCCTTTTAAAGGAATACTTACCTGCCCCTGCCCACTGGCTTACAGCTCCTTCTTGCCTTACCTTTCTCTCAGGCAGATTAATCACCTGTCTAAGCATTTGAGGTACTGATTAATTTGTGACCCTGACTGAAGGCCAGGGAATTGTAACCATGGCCCCTGAGTTGAAACAGTTCAGTAGGTGGAAGCAGACTCATCTCGCTAATTACATTTCTTGGTAACCGATGGAAGTAATGTGGAAAGGTTTCCTCCTCGGATGATTGGATTTTTCTGAATGACAAGCCTTCCTATTTATTAGCTTCATGTGCCTTTGAAAAATGAACTTGCGTGGGAGAACTCAAGAGCGTGTTTGCCAGATTGGGAGCTGACCTCGGGGTAGCGGAGTGACTTTCTGAAGCCCTTTGCAGCTCTCCTGGTCTGTTTCCTGGGCCCGAGTTGTGCCCATAAAGTGGGGTCTTGCATGCTTTCAGGGAGCAAATTTCTTTGTTAAATGTGAACTGCGGAGCAGTGAGGATTTTTTTTATTTATATTAATTATTTAAAGGAAGCTGATGGAAGGAGGAAGGGCTCCAGGGATTGACTGCTTGTGAGCAGATTCTGCTGACCATGGAGAATAAGAGATAACTGTATTTTAAAAAGACACGTGCAGTCATTTAATCTTCACTACTAGCTTTACTACTTGGGATGTCTGGGTGAGTCGCAGTGAGATTCGGGGCAGGTGATGGGCTGGGGGCAAGTAAGAGAGGAACAGATAAAGCAGGTATAAGAAAAGGGTAGAAAGAGAGGATTTGGCTGCGTCTGCCTGTTTGTAGTGAATCCTCTGGCTCTGCTCTGAAGTTCATTGCAGGTTGATAGAGTGGAACCCTAGTGGGTTGGTTTCACCTCTGCTGCGATCCCGCCGTGACTAAATAATGTAGAACTGAAGATGGAGATAATAGGAGGCTGACATCTGGCTAATTGCCATTCCAGTTGGGGGGTTGCCTGACAGTTGAGTGGAAATTGCTGGGTGATGAAGAACTTTCAGTGAACCGTGATGGGCAGAAGTGTCTGAGCAAAGAGGAAGAGGAGAGCCGAGGAGAGCCGGGCAGGACAGGGAGGAGAGTACCTGTCCTACCCACCCCCTCTCCCTCTTGTTTCCTCCTCCTGCAGTATCTCAGTAGAAAAGGCTACTCATTTAATGTCAAGTGGTTTGCAAAAAGAAAACAGAATAATCTTAGAGGCAGAGAGGAGCTTGCAAAGCCTGGAGCTGCATTCGTTTGTCTTCAGTTTGACAGCACCCTGAACCTACCTAGGCACCAGTCAGTCATCCCAAAGGACCCTTCGAGAACCAGTGACTGAAAGCTGGTCTGGACCCAGGCCCTCCAAAGCATAACGCCCCAGTGAGGCCCTGCACATCTATGGCTCTGTGATCCTCCTACGAGCTCTGAGGCTGAGAGGTGACTTCTGAATCATCAAGCTTTTTCTGTGGCTAGTCATTTCTTGGTGCCCTGCAGCGTGTGGATGCTACCACAGTCAATAAATCTATGTTAATTTACTTAAGCACATTTCCTCCTTTCCCTTTACCCACCCTCCCAGCAGAGGCGTCTCAGGTACCAACTATACAATTTAGCTGCATCTGTGTGGGTCCAACTTAAGATGACTAAGTGGAGTGATACTAACGTTAGAGTTTTCTGGAGATTTCTGAGTTGGTGGGTAATATGTGGGTAGGCTGTGCCGTGTGACACCCCTTACATCTCCCCTGATTTGGGGAGACAGCCTAATTACTGACCCAGTTCTTTCTGTGTGAGCTTTGGCTCCTGTAATGATTATGGTTGTGTTGGTTGGGTTTAAAGTACGTTTGTGCTATGATTATGCCTTTTTAAAAATTGTGATACTCCTTTTTAAAATTTTTTTTAAAATTTTTAAATTTTGGGGGCACCTGGGTGGCTCAGTGGGTTAAGCCTCTGCCTTCGGCTCGGGTCATGATCTTGGGGTCCTGGGATCGAGCCCCGCATCAGGCTCTCTGCTCAGCAGGGTGCCTGCTCCCCTCCCCCCCACCTACTGGTGATCTCTTTCTGCCAAATAAATAGATAAAAATCCTTTAAAAGATTTTTATAAATGTTTATTTTTTAAAATTTTACTTTATTTTTTCAGTGTTCCAAGGTTCATTGTTTATACACCACACCCAGTGCTCCATACAATGTGTGCCCTCCTTAATACCCACCACCAGGCTTACCCAACCCCCTACCTCCCTCCCCTCCAAAAGCCTCAGTCTGTATAGGCATTGATTCTTCTTTAGAATTTCTTAGTAATTTTGAGGTTTAGGGAATCAAATTATTCTTTCTGTTTTATAACACTCTGTTTAAAAGTGCCATACAACAATAGTTTGTGTTTTATGGCTTTAGTTGGTGGTGTTTTCATGCTTAAGAGTTGCACTGATGGGGTTGAAATCTGTGGACAACCTATGTGGCCTTACATGCAGTTTTTAAAAAATTTCCATGTGCTTTCCTAACAAGTGAATCTCAGGTTCTATTTAAATATGCAGACTGAAAAGAAACATTTAAGCAAATAATGTATTTTGCTGGTATATTTCAAGCCAAAATATCTAATGAGAGACTTAGACAATCTTTTGATTCTTTTCCTACTTAGCACATAGGTGTCCACACTGTGATCCCCTGGTTTTGAGGGAAAAAAAACAGAATGTGCACTTGATTTATAAGTATTTTTCTTTGAGAGTTGTTAATACGTCGGGGGTAACTAGAATTTAATGAAATAACTTCTGCTTGTTATTTATAACTGTGTCCACTAGTTTAGGGAAGGTATGCAAGATTCTGGGTTACAGCATTCGAGCAAAGTTATCATGATTTTAAAACTGAACTGAGATAGGTGGACGGTTTGTCCCATGAACAGTTTATTAATAAACCGCAGTTTTCTATGTTGACTAAAGGGGACATAAAACTTTATGTTGGCTTCTAGCTGTGCTCCAGTCCCTCATCATCATGCTGCTTCTCCAGGTAAGGTAAACTGCAGAGTTAAGGTGGCACTCCATAAATATTTGTTGGAGGAATTAATGAATAAATGAATAATTTAGGCAAAACATATCTATCAAGCCTTAAAAAAAAAAAAACAAAAAAAAAACAAAAACCTTGGTCCTCAATCTTATTCAATACGTATTCCCTGGAAGCCTGCTTTGTAAAGAGCAGTAAAGTAGAGATTCCCAACTGTTAAGAAGCTGAGGGCTTTGTGGGAAAACTAAGGTGCGAAGGGAAGGACGAAGCACTCATGAGGCACGTGTAAGCTGAAGGCATAGTGTTGAGTTACTTAGAAATAAAGACCTATCCAGGGATGTTTACTTCACACATGTCCACGGCAGTACCAACATTCACATAGTCCTACCATTTCCTTATCATTTTTATTTTATTCATATATCTTTACAGATATGTTGTCTGGGTCTAGAAGCCATGGCAGTGCTGGACGTGCCCAACATTAGACTAGGCGACCAAGAGAGATTTTTTTCTCTTGTGCACTTTATTTTTATCATTATTTTTCTGGTCAACTCTATTGAAGAATAGTTTATAAATAATAAATGCTTACATTTTAAGTGTACATTTCAACAAGCGTAGACAAACGCATGTACTTGCGTCAACCACCTTGGTCAATATGCAGAAAATTTTTATCTCCCCAAAGAATTCCTTGGACCACATCCTAGTCATCCTTCTTTTTATTCCCCATAGTCCTCTGGTGTTCATTAATTTCTTCTTCGGGCTGCCCAAAAGTTACATCAAATTCCCAAAAAAGGTCCCACCTACATCTGACGAAAACCCCTCTTTTTCTTTCTTAGCTTGGGTTGCCAAATAAAATAGAAGACACTCCGTTAAATTTAAATCTTGGATCAATAAAAACAGCTTTTAGTATAAGGAAATATTACAGTCTTGTAGTATTTGGGATACAGGATAAAAAATTGTGATTTTTTGCAATTTAAATTTAACTGAGCATCTCAGATTTTTATTTGCTAAGTCAGGAAGCCTTACCCCACCTGCCACTTTATCATTGCATGTAATTTCATGGACACTTTAGAAGATAGGAGTCTAATTGAAAAAAAATCATATTCAGGTATAAATACCTGGTAACTAGATTAATATATGTTCACTAAATTTAGTATATTCTTATAATCCAAAGAGGAATTTGTTTATCCAGAGGATCAACATTCTGGAGGTAAATTATGATCAGAGATATTTTATAAGGTGTTCTACCTCAAGAGAGCCATTAATATCTGCTTTTCCTATTGAGTAGCCAAAATGAGGTTAGGTAAGATGTTCTTTGTTGATTCCCATCTGGGAAAGTGATCATCCTATAACACCAAGGGCAAGTTGCTTGACCTCTTTGTGCCTCATTTTCCTTACTTATAAACTGGAGATTATAATACTACCCATCCCATATGCGCTATATTTATCTTCCTTATTTTTTTACTGTTCTTTAAAATGTGGAGAAAGATCATTGGATCCGGAATAAGGAAGAATGCCTTTTAGTTTCCAATCTGCTTCTAGTTTTTAGGTGACCTCAAGTAAACCGGGCCTCCTCAGTTTCTCATTCCAGGGCTTCACATAGTTGGAGCTCAAGTACATAGAACACATCTGAGGTGCTTCTGGGAAAGTGTAGATTTCTTGGCCTCTCATCAGACGTCTTCATTCTGGAAGCCTGGGGATTGGCCAAGATGAAGAACATCTTTAATAAGCTCACTAGAGAATCAGATGCAGGTGGCCAGTGGACCACATACTGGGAAACATTGGACTAGATGCCCTCTCAATTTTCTCCCATTTAGTCCTCAGATCTAAACAATGTGATTCAAAGTAACAAGCAAAATTGTCTATCTGGAGGTTTAAGTATGTCTTATGAATGTCCTACCAAACGCATTGAGGCCAATTTCAAAAGCTGTATTAACTCTACATTGTGAATCCCCAGATTTCTTGTTTATTGGGCAACTTAATCTAGAAAGGTTCTTTCATGAATTTTCATCAATTTTTTAACAAAGGTCTGTTGCAAATAGTGAATTATGCATTAACATATGTTCATGCTAATTTATACACTGGTGACAGATTTTTGGCATGGGATCAATAATTAACAATTATATTTTTTAGAAGTTTGTTTATTAATAACATCAAGGTATTTTGATTATCATTTAGACAACAATGCATCATTTGAACCCTACAAAAAATGAACAGAACTTGCAGTTCTCAGATGTCTGCATACTTGTCCAAGGAACAACAAATGAATCTGAAACTTACAAGATAAATATCTCCTGCTCTTCTCAATTAATAGTTTTTAGAGCCCTGTTGGATTCTACAGCCTTGTTGGATAAGCCCCAATGTCTTGTCGTCAGATGGAAATTCAGGGTATTATTATACCAACTTTTTCTCATATCAAAATAATTATAGGCTAACGTAGTTGAGTCATGAAACAAGACAAAAATTATTTTGACTATCCTTTTGAAAAATTAACACAATTTGTACT
Organism: Meles meles; assembly: GCF_922984935.1. Taxonomy (NCBI): domain Eukaryota; kingdom Metazoa; phylum Chordata; class Mammalia; order Carnivora; family Mustelidae; genus Meles; species Meles meles. The sequence goes on from NC_060077.1 coordinate 73,798,054, forward strand.
TTCTTTCTGCATATTTTTCAAAGTTAAGACAAAAAATTCCGATAAAGAAGTAAACATAATCCTATTAAGGAACTTCATTAGTGTGTTTCTATCTCCCCAATGTACCTCTATTTAAACACACTTTTGGAAGTAAACTTTGTTTTGAGAAGTCTTTATGTAGAAAAAAAAATATTCTAATAAATAAGTAAATTAGAGGATGATTATATGATTAAAATTTTTTCTGCTTTAAAAATGTTGTAGATCCCTTGAAGAGATCCTGCCCTATTATACTTAAATGTGATGTCTAAAATAATTTTATGCTTAATTTTTTGGAAATATAATTGTTTTGTAAATAGAGGTGCAGCTTTTCTATACACAGCAATCATTTTATCACTCATTGCTGTTAATTTGTAGAGAGAGATCAGCTACCAGATCTTATAATTGTATTCCAAATATGGTTGAAGGAAATAAAGTTACTAAGACTGAATCAATGATATGGTCCCTTTATCCCTTTGGAACAGAGAAACTAGAGGACTCATGAGATTCGATTTTGCATGCTATACTCTCATATTAACACCTTTGCAAATATTCTTTGCTTGAGTGGGAAAGGTGGAGAAGAAGAGAACATACTTTTAAATTGGATTTTTAATATCAGGTAACCCATTCTAGTAGAAGACCAAGGCAAATTATTCCTGTGGTCATAATAGGGGTTTTTAAGTATTTTCAGTTTTTTTTTAATCATAGAAGGAACATAATTCTGGTTAGCAAAGAGAAATGATTTTAGATCTTGGTTCTCTCAATTGATATTTGTGTCAAGTTATATAACTTCGCTTTTCATCTTTAAAATAAAGATTGTAATGCTCTCTTTATTGGGTTGTCATAAGAAAAAAGTAAAATTATTTTTACAAGTTCCTGAAACAGTATCTGGCATTTAGAAGTCAATCAGTCAAGATTTAGGTGTGCATTTCCTTCTACTCTGACGTAATAAAGACATCCCTGTCATACTGATTGAAGATCAAAGCTTTCCTTCTGTCCCCTTAACCCACTTCAATATTTAGTTTATAAGTTACCATTCTGCATCTGTTGGTAGGTTGCTTTGGACCGTTTGCCAAATGTATATGTCATTCAGAAGATTAGTCTCTTCTAAACTTATCTACTTTTTACACGGTCTACTTTCTCCCATCTATAATAATCTGTTTCAGGGGCTGGCAAACTATGCCTTCCTGCCCAAATCTAGCCACTGCTTCTTATTGTAAATAAAGTTCTTATGAGACACATAGCCATGTTCATTCACTTAAATAGTGTCTGTGGCTGGTTTTTTTTTTTTTTTTTTCCAGTTTAAGAACAGATTTGAATAATTGTGATAAAGACTTTGTAGCCCACAAAACCTAAGTTATTTACAGTTTGTCCACTTGGCAGAAAAAGCTTGCAGACCCCCTAGTCTGTGATGGGTAGACTAAAATACAGATGATCAGAAATTAAGTACTTGTTGACAAATAGATGCTCAATGAATGGAGAATAGGGAAAAAAATCTGATAGTTGCCATCATTGAGATTTCTGAACTCTCCTATGCATGGTGACAATGAGGACAAAGAAATAATGTAATCGAGGAGAAATAATCCAAAGGGGATGTGTTCTGCCATGAACTTCGACTGGACCTTATTTGAGTTAAATGCTGTCTCTGTGAGCCTCAGCTTTTCTGTCAAGTGAAAATAATTTCTGTGAAACCTAACACCCTAAGTTCATGTTGCACAAACATATGATACTTTCACATCATATAACCTTATTTTGTTTATGTGATAATGATCCTAATGAACATCCCCTACCTAAAGACAGAGTTCATACTTCATTCATTCTTTTTAAAAATTTCAGGGTAAGTGGTGTCTGTAGGGGAGAGCTGGGTGTGAGTTCAGCAGAGATATAGAATTTATCCTTAGAAAGCATGGGGGCGGGGGCACCTGGGTGGTTCAGTTGGCTAAGGAACTGCTTTTGGCTCAGGTCATGATCCCGGACTCCTGGGATTGAGTCCCGCATTGGGCTCCCAGCTCCACAGGGAGTCTGTTTCTCCCTCTAACTTTCTCCCCTCTCATGCTCTCTCTTACTGTCTCTTTCTCAAATAAATAAATAAAATCTTGAAAGGAAGAAAGCAAGCAAGCAAGCAAGCGTTCAGGGTTGTAGGCAAACTTATTTGGCATAGAACAGAATTTCTAGAGGGCCAAATGGAGCGAGAAGGGAGAATGAAAGGGAAGAAAAAACACAGCCTGGGGAGAGAGGAATTGAGAGGAAGAAATAGATGGCCAGCAGTCTTGCAATGGGGATATCAAGCATGGTGAATTTAATGGACACGTGTTTCTAACCCAATTGGTGATAGCACTCCCTGGCACACGAGAGAGAAGAGACGGGCCTTCAGATACTGCTGGTGACTGTAGTGTCAATGCCGTGCTGCCTGGTAAATGGCAATTCAGACCACTCTGATCTTCAGGAGGCTCCTTATGTCCAGCGCAATAGGCCCTGACCTCAGATTCCAAAGACCTAGATTTGAGGCCAGAGTATTCTTTCCTGTGTCAGTATGAGTGAGCCTCACTTAATTCATCTGCGAATCTAGAATATCTTCCCCTGTGTACTTTAAAGGAGCACTCAGAAAGATTCATGAACTAATGTGCCTCCACATGCTTAAAAACCTTTTCAAATATATGCCATTTTATTGAATATTATATCTGAATAACCACAGAAGAGCATGACTTTTAGTATATTTTCAGTAGAGCTGATGGCTTTATGCCTGTGCATGCAGGCCAGCACACACACACGTGCTCAGACACACAGACACTTTAATTTTATGGTCTGCCTTTTTAGGTAATATGGAAATAAGGATATAGTAAAATGCCACCTGTGTGCTAATCTCGTGGGTATTTTCTACTCACTGCATTTCAAATATCTCCAGAAATCTTCAAAATATATCTACAGGTGCTGACGTTTAAATATCTGAAAGCACAAATCAATACCTTTTTTACCCAATGTGCAAAAGAAAGATCTTTCTAGAGTGGAATCTTTTTTTTCTTTTCTTTTTTTTTTAAATATCACTGAACATGGAAAACACTCTGGTAGGTGTGCGGTGTGCGATCTAGGGCTTTTACTGAGTTCCATCTACCTGGATTAATGAAGAACCACATTACAAATGCTTCTGTTTCCCCTGTGATGAAGGAAACACTCACTGAGAAGTGCTATCATATCTTAAGGGTAAAACACTGCATTCAGAGCAATTTGTTCTTCCTCTTTTTAATTCTATAGTAAATGGTATTCACATACTGTGCTCAGTCTGCCGGGGACTGTGAAAACAAACATAGTCTTTCTTTAAACCAAGGAATTTTATGTACGAACACATAAAACGATGATTCTTTTGTTATAGTAAAAGCATAACTAGGAATTCCACTGATGAGCAATTGGTTGGAAATGTTTTCATTGGTCATGATTTATGGATGACAAGTTTGAGTAATTATTGAGCTTAATTGCACTTAAATGAAGGATTTTTTCCCAATTGTTTATCTTCAGGGCAAGAATGGAAATAAATGTGTTAGAAAAATGAAGAGTTTGGTGGTTGCTAAATGAGCTTTTAATGTTTACATATGTAGCAATTTAGATTATTAATATATACAGGCTGGAGAAGCTGACCATCTCATCCAGTCTGCAGAAAATCCCACACAAACCATTGGTATTTTGCTTTTGGATAAACCCATAGCCATTCAATTTCAATCACAAGTTAAGGTTTTCCTGAGGTTAATTTTGGTCTATTTGGGTGGCTGGTGAAAGTATTTTCAAGAAAATGAAAACATTATACTTATTTGGCATGTAGTAGGGCCATTAGGTCAAGAGCATCTAGGTTCTGCCAGTTCTGGGGAAGGAGGGCAGCTAGTCTGATCCCCAAGAACATTGTCTTGTTTCTACAGAATGATTTTCTAGGCAGCCCATTTTAGCTTTAATATGAAGGGTCAGCAAAGTAGATTTGCATGCTTTCTCACAAAATAAAAAATAAAACCACTGAATTTCTAAGCTCTAAAATCATGTTGCGGTTCCTTATTACAGCTAAAGATGTTGTAGAATCCTGTTTCAGATATTATAGTGGATGGCACAAGTGGTTTAAAATTTTCTGGTCAGTGTACCAGTATAATGAACTTATCATGGGTCAGGCTGGACTCTTGTTGGCAAAACATTTCTCTCCTCTCATTTTTTCCTTTATCTCATTAGTCCTTTCGTTAATACTTATTGCACAAGCTAACGTTCTTCTTCAAAAATAAGGCCTTTCTCTCTCTCTCTCTGTGTGTGTGTGTGTGTGTGTGTACACACACACACTTTAAGATATGTTTCAAATACAGTGCACCAGGTGTTTTTGTTGCTAGGATCCAAGATTTACTCAGTTGACCCAAGAACTGGGAGAGTATCTATAAAATACATATGAAAATAAGGAAATCGGGAATTTTGACCCTTTTTCTGGGTTTTCCATAAGCATTCAGAAAAATCTACACCACCAGGTTTCAAAGATGAGCAAGTGTAATGAGTAGTACTGCCAGTGATTTAGTCTATCCAGTTGCTGTAACAAATTCCCATGGACTGGGTCGCTTACACAACAGAAATTTATTTTTCAGAGTTCTAGAGGCTGGAAGTCTGAGATCAGGACACCATCACTGTCCGGTTCTGCTGAGAGCTCTCTTCTGGGTCATGGACGGCCAGCGTCTCAGTGTATCTTTATGTGGTGGGAGGAGGGGAAGGAGCTCTTCCATTTCTTTGTTTGTAAGAACCCTCATTCTATACCTCAGGGCTCCACACTCATGAGTAAGAACTACTTCCCAAAGGCCCACTTCCTAATGCCATCACAACTGGGGTTAGGATTTCAACATGTGAATTTGGGAGGATAATGCAAACATTCAGTTGGTAAGAGCAGTTTCAGAGAGACTGGGGCCTGGGTCAGGAACTGGAATCATTAACTTGACGTAGAGCCTTTTTCAAGATTCATTAGCCCTAGTGACCTGTTCATGCTATAATTAGCTTTGATCTCTGGGCTTTCCTGCTTGTGGTTTCTGCTTCCTTATAATTTTTAGCACCTTGTGGATTCTACTTACTATGTTAGGTCTATTTGTGTTTTTGCACAGATTTTCTGATAGAAGATATGGTTGGTACAGTAAGCCACCAATATCAAATTTAGGACAAGCTTTCACCAGTTAGGTCACTGGTCAGCACAGAGATTTGCAACACTTGGATCACATGCCTAATATTTATCAGACAGCTGATATAAATGATGAACTATGCCCACCTGGGGTTATTCGGTACACAAGAGGCTGTGGGCATTCTGAGGCTCAGCCTTCCACTGCAGTACATTTTCTCTGTTGCTTGTGATAATTAGAAATGAACCCATACTCTAGCACTCATATTTGTGCCTGGTTTTCTGAGAGAAGAAAAGCACAAATTTTCCTAATTTGTATTATTAAATCTTCACAAAAAATAATTAATATTCAAGACTGGGACTTGTTCCTCCAGGTAAGAGGAGGAACAATCACATCCCTATTATCTCTAGCATTTAAAACAGCTGTTATAGCAGCAACACATTCCTGTTTCCTCAAATCTCTCCAGGTTTCTTCAAAAGCATTGATATCACCTGTTCCTCAGAGTCTCAGATTCTGATCTGTTACACTCATGCCATGACTTGAACATATAAGAATTATTCCTTATCATATACATTCTGCCTATAAGAAGAGTCATCTACCTCTAGCTTCCTTCTTATCTACCAAAGTCACCTTGTGGATACAAGAATGATAATATCAGCTTCAGGCAGACTTCGGTGCTGTGAATCAGAGAGAGGAACACCTCTACCCCTTCACCTATTTGCCTTTCTGGAAAAGTACCATGTTTAATCCTCCTCTCCAATCGAATGGCAAATGTCAACAAATTTCTAAAACAAACAAACTGAAGCTACAATAGAAAGAGTTTTAAAATACTATATTTTAAGCGATTTGTTGTTTACAAATAGTTTCATATATATTGCTGTGTTTCATTAAGTAGAAAGTCCAAGAACATTATCTGTCTTTGAGGGCTGACACATGTTTACACACACACACACACACACACACACACACATGCCCCTGTGACATGTTTTGGGTATGCAGCTGCGTGAGGTCAAGAATAGTTAAGTCCTTTGTCTAATTTCATCAGCAAAAAAAGCAGGAAGGTGGGGTGAAGGACTCTGAGCATTTGAGAGGGCCTTTCTCTACGTTTGTGTCCTAACTGGTTCATTTTCTAGTCATGTGACTTAGGGGTAGTTACTAAACATTCCAAGCAAGACTTGGTTTTGTCAGACCCAAAATGGGCATTGTTGCCCAGTTACAAAAACAGAGATAATGCACGTGAACGTCATCGGTAGACAGCACCTAGGAAGTGTTCACTAGGTGGAACTAGAACTTTGGGCTTTTTGGTCAGTGTCCTTCCTTCTCCACCTTACTTGAATTAAAAATATCATTTTGCAGAGAAAAGCAATGGAATTGTTAAAACCTAGAAAAAAAAATATGTCTTGATTCTTTATCCCAGAACATTTACTCAGTGCCCAGGAATGTTCAAAGACTGCCACTAGTATGTACTAGAGGAGAATCCCTGAGATCTCCTCCCTGGGATCTCCCTGAAATCCGTTCTCTTACTGTCCCAGTGGATTTGGAAAACTGAGAAGAGCACGACCTGGTGCAGCTTCCAGTAACATCAGTCTAATCTATTTTTATTGGCTTCAGTGACCCGGAAACAGGAAGGCAAGGGCTACAGATAAAAGACCTAATAAGGTGGTCCCAGAAGTAAGAAACACTGAAATTTCACAAGGAGAGATTATAAAGAAATAAGGCAACTCATTCTCTAAACAGCTGCTATTTACTGCACAATTTCTGTTAATGTCACTATCTTTGGGGTCTCCTTCTACATGTTCAGACATCTACTCCAAAGCTGTCACTGCTTATAAACAGTCTCCTTGTTCTCTGGGTTATTTTGTGGGAAATTCCTTTTCTCCAGGGCTGCCTTGGAACCGATGAGTCAAGCAGTAACCTAGTGTTTTATCAGTCCTGCAAGCTGCTCTGAAATGTGTGATGCATATAAACAATAAAAAATCCAGGGCTTCTGTCTACAAGGATGCCACATATACTTGTCTCCAGGAGACACAGAAGCTACTGGAATCCCTGAAAAGCAGCTGAAAATGATGGTTCTGTTTCACAACATTTGCCCCCCAAAATCATTCAAAACCAGTTTAAAAAAATAAATGTGATAGTCAAAAAATAAACCGATTTAAATGTATTTAAAAAGAAAGGCTATATATTCATTACAATATAGTTTGGCTATGGCATTTAAAAATATCAGACTTACATCCCTAGAGAAATGTTCAATGTTTCATACTGTACATCCCCAAAGTAGACAATTGAAATGTTTCTCTCTCTCTCTTTGATATATAGCCTGTGTGGCCCCAGTAGCTTAATGAGTTTCCTTTTTTTTTTTTTTCACTTGAACTCTTCTTGGCTTGTGAAAATTACTCAATAATGCTGCTATATTAGAATATTTCAACCACCTCCCTTGACACCCACATTCCTACCTCCCTTTTATAGTTTCTTCTGCTTCATTGTTACCTATTGCCATCACTTTCTCTGAGGTTAGTGTCTTTACTAATACCTCCTAAGGTTTTCTGGAATAATCCAGCATGATCCATGTTTTATTCTTGATCTTAAATAAAGAAAGAAATTAAATCCCCCAAACCAGCTCACCGTCTTATGCAACTATTACTTTCTGTGAGCCAATCTCATTTCCATAACCACCTCCTCTCTTTCACCTCACACAATGCAAAAGGCACAGTCTTTCTGACAGTGACATTACTCTCAGCCAGCATCAAGTCTATGGATATCTTAGTGGACTCAGTGCTTAAGCATGCATTTGGGGAATGTGTGTAGACCTTAGTCTAAATTCAAAACTGATGCCCGTCCTCTCGTTTCTTCTACTGTAGGAAGAAAATACTTATGCTGACACTTAGGGGGAAAAAAGATAAACAATTCATACTGCGCATATGTCTTATGCATTGCGATTAGTAAGAGGATTTCACACCAAAGCTATGTCTATTAATTCTCTTGAGTATTCTTTGGGGTTTGTTTGTTTGTTTTTCTAAATTGTGGAAACTGAATAGTTCACATTTAAGTTTCACCAAGACTGGTTCTAGAACCTGATCCATTATTGCAATATGTTGTACAGAGTGAGTGTTGTTTGAAGTCCAAAATAGCATTAACATTAATTTGAATAATGTTTCTGTACAAGGCAACTGCTATTCTTTTAAAGGCATATTCTGGGAGCTGGATTTTCTTTTCTGGTGCTGCTCAATGGGGAGACAACTGCTGAGAAATGCACATCACCATTGATTGAAGGGTTCCATGTGGGAAGCCCTTCTTTCAAATGAACTCAATGAAAGTTAAGGGAGGGAGATTCTTGCCCAAGGGGTGGTAGGGGAGAGAAAAGAGTTATCTATAAATTCTTTCCTATCCTTTTTACCTTTTCCCAAAGACCACATTCCCTGACCTGGAGACAATTTGCCAAGGGCTATGAGATCTAATTCATATAACATAAAACTCATGCTTTTAAAGTGTACTGCTCTTGGGGTGCCTGGATGGTTCCGCTGGTTAAGCATCAACTCTTGGTTTTGGCTTAGGTCATGATCTCATGAGTCATGGGATCGAGCCCCACATCCACCTCTGTGTTCAGTAGGAAGTCTGTTAAAGATTCTCTCCTTCTACCCCTCCCCCACCCACTCACTTGCATGCTCTTTCTAAAATAAATAAATGAAATATATTTTGAAATTAAAAATAAGTAAATAAATGAAGTGTACCACTCAGTGATTTTTAATATATTCACAGAGCTGTGCAATGAACACCACTAACTAATTGCATACTATTTTCATCACTCTCAAGAAATGCCAGACACAGTAGCAATCACACCATTTCCCACCCTCTTTCAAGTCCCCTATCCTGCTAGCAGACTGTATGTTCCTATGGATTTACCTTTTCTGGATATTTCATGTAAGTAGGATCCTACAATATGTGACCTTCAAAAAATGTAATAGGTATTCTTATTGAGATAATTAGAGATTCACATGACATTATAAGAAATAATACACAGAAGCCCTGTGCTTCCTTAATGCTAACATCTTACGTAAGTGTCGTACCGTATCGTGACCAGGGTGCTAGCATTGAAAGCAGCCACCAAAGTATTCAGATGTCCCCGGTTTTAGTTATAGTCGTGTGTGTGTGTGTGTGTGTGTGTGTGTGTGTGATCATGTCCCTGTATTTCATTCCAAACAGTTTTGTCACATGTATAGATGTATCACCTACTGAAGCCCAGGCAGAGAAGAATTCCACAGGATCCTTGAATTCTTGTGTTGCCCTTTGAATGGCCCCTCACCATTGTGGCCACTCAGCAGGTCTCCATTTCTGAAGTGGTGTCATTTCAAAAATGTTGTGTAAATAGAATCAAACAATATTTGGGCTCTTGGGATTGAACTTTTCTACTTAGCATGATTCCCTGGAGACCATCCAAGTTGTTGCAGGTATCCATAGTCTACTTCCTTTTCTTGCTGAGTCATATTCCATTCCGTTTGAACTGTTTACCCGTGGAAGGACAGCCGAGCTGTTTCAAGTTTTTGGCCATTATGAATAAAGGTGGTATGAACATTCTTATATAGACTTTTGCATAAATTTTCATTTCTCTGGGATAGATGCCCAAGAGTACAGTTTCTGAGTACAATTTGGAGATTGCACATAATTTTGTAAGAACTTGCCAAACTGTTTCCAGAGTAGCTGCATCATGCTAAATTCTTATTGGCAATGTATGAGCCGTGCAATCTCTCTGCATCCTCACCAGAATTTGATGCTGTCATTATGATTATTTTTGTTTAGCCATTTTGATCTATATGTAGTAAATATGTGGCTTTTGTGACTCACTTATTTCACTTAGCCCATTTCATGGTTCATCTATATTGTAGCTTGCATGTTTTATTTCTTTTTTATTGCCAAGTTAAGTTGTATTGTATGGATATACCACGTTTTGTTTATCAATTCACAAACTAATGGAAGAGTATGTTCAATAATTAAAAAATCATTTCTGAAAAAAATTATTAACGATAATAAAAGTATAGCTTCAATTTAAAAAAGCACCAGGCACTATATTAGATGCTTCTTACGTATTGTCTCGTATGAGTTTCATAATAACCATAGTCATGATGGAAAAACTGGAAATTCACATATTAAGCTTATGGGAAAAAATAAATCTATCAGGAAGACCTATTTAACTCCACTAAATCAATTTTGAAAATGAAATTTTAATATCTTCAATTCACTATAGACCCTACCATATGCATCTTTATCTCCCATTAGATTAATTCACATACTTGGCCTGCTTGGCCTCAGGAGGAATTTGAGTTTGCCAGACTGACTTACTTTCTAAGTCATCTTTCAGATAAAGAGATTAAGGTTCATTCATTCCCTGCACAAATATTTGTTGAGAGCCTAATGGGCATTGGACCTACAGTAGATGCTGTGATGCAGAAAGGCCAATTAACTTAGCTGAGGTCACAAATTTAGTAAAAGGAATGATTAAATACTACATTTCAGATGAGAGTAAAATTTCATCTTTAATGCTTATTTTGTCTGAATCCTAATTAAAATGATCCAAGGAAATATTTTAAATTTAAAGTACTTCATTAACTTCTTTAATGTTTCTTCATAAGTGAAGTACTAAGTATTATTTTGAAAACATAATTTCTATTCAGCTTGTCAAATGCATCAAATTATTTTACTTTGCTGGCCGAGAATCCAATAGCCAAGCTCCCGGACATGTTGGCTCCGCATTGTAAGTTTTGTCCAGCCTCATTATGGATAACTGGAATACACATCTTAAGTACAATATATCATTAAGTCCACTAATGAACTTGACTTGCTCCTTTACCACTTTTCTCCATCCCCCACTGTCAATGAGTAATTTATCTCCAGCAGCAATATGCAAAAGTTGCCGTTGAAAAGAAGGGACATGCCATTATCAGTCACTACATGGACGAGTTATAGCCAGCTCCATCATAGGAGAGAGCAGATGATTACAATCAATAATCAATCAAAGAACTAGTGACAGCAATCATACATCACTTTCTGTGGAAGCTTCACTCAAAGCTTAATATTGCAAGATCCAATTTCTGGATATATTGGGTACTTTGCTATTATCCTGAGCCCATTCCTTGCAGAGCAACACAGGAATGTGGAACAGTTCTACTTGGCCCCTCTCGCTTTGGAGAGGTAAGAAACAGTACAGCAGAATAGCATGTGTGAGAAGAAAACAGCAGCTCCATACCTTTCCCAAATCCTTATTACTCACCTTCCCTATTTTCTGTACAGCTAAGGCTGTATTGGGTATATCCTTGCAATGCAGTCTCTCGTTAAGCTGATGCATTTGTGAATTTGGTGGCAGAAATTTTATAACTAGATTTTAAAATCCTGTCCATTAAAATATGCTGTCCAATAAAAGCCACGGTCACTATAAAACCAGAATTAATTTGAGAAGATTGTCTGAGGGTTTTATTGGGCAGTGAATGCTTTTTAAAAAAACTAAAACAATTCTTTAAGTGGAGACAATATAAAAAATGCAAATGTCTTTCTATTTAAAATGAAAGGACTATATTCTGGGAAAATGGTTTGTCGTGATTTTCCAAATTCAGTCATTCAGACAACATTTGCTGAGACCCTACTATGCACAAGGATAAACATAGACTGTGTCGTTCAGGACCAAAATATTGGGTAGAGTGGGACAAATAGGTGCCTGATGATACAGTCCAAAGTGCTTAGAGCTGTAGGAGTTGGTGCAATGTGCTTTGGGTCGCAGAGAAATATAGTCAGGGCCGGAAGGCAGGGTGAGGGTGTTGGGTCTGGAGTCCTCCAGGAGCAGGAACTTTAAAATTGGGAATTAGGGGAAAAAAAAAAAAGTGGAGAAAATTCATTTTAAACACAGGATCAGGCAGGCTCTAGGGTAGGATAGGAGAACAAAAGAGCAAAGCATTTTCAAGCTAGAGTGTAAAGGTCTATATTGAAAAGTAGAGGAAGGGGCAGGGGATTTTGCCAGGAAGAAGATTGGTACATGGGAGAGAGGAGGAGATGGAGCCACACGGTTATCCTGGAGTTAGATTGTCAAAGAGAAAACTGAGTGGACCAACATGGAATTTGAAGAAACCCCCTGACCACAAGAAAGGAGCAAAGACAGAAATGGAAAGTAGTAGTCAGTTTCTCCCTTAGGTGTTTTATACTCAGTATAACTCTTTAACCTCCTCCAAAAAGGACCTCCTAGGGATGTGGGCTTCACCATAGGGTCTTCTTTTACAGATCGAAGGGGAATTTTAGAAATTGGGAGCAGGATGCTGTTTTATCCATGCAAGGATTTTTCAGTAAAGCTTACATCATTGATCATATTAAAAGTTGAGGGGCACCTGGGTGGCTCAATTGGTTAAGCAACTGCCTTCAGCTCAGGTCATGATCCCAGGGTTCTGGATTGAGCCCTACATCAGGCTTCTTGTTCAGTGGGAAGCCTGCTTCTCCCTCTCCCTCTGGCTGCCACTCTGCCTACTTGTGGTCTGTCTCCCCGTCAAATAAATAAATTTGTTTTTTAAAAAAAATGAAAAGTTGAATGTTCCTCAGGGAGAGGTGGCCTCCTTCTCACATCTGGGACAGGGCTCCCAATCTTAAAGACCAGGCAAACATGGCTGTGTTTGACTAAATCAAACTGTATCTATATTTGTCTTCCTTCTATTCCACTGCATCTAAATTTTCCTTAAAAATGAGTTTGCTGGGGCACCTGGGTGACTCAGTGGGTTAAAGCTTCTGCCTTCAGCTCTGGTCATGACCCCAGAGTCCTGGGATCCAGCGCCACATCCGGCTCTCTGCTCGGCAGTGAGCCTGCTTCCCTTCCTCTCTCCCTGCCTGCCTCTCTGCCTGCTTGTGATCTCTGTCAAATAAATAAATAAAATCTTTTAAAAAAATGAGTTTGGAAATACCCTAAATTCCATTTACTCCCCTAGGACATGTCCCTTTCCCTTCAAGTTAGAATGCATTTTTTTTTCCTTTTGTTACTGAATCTGCTTCTATTTGAAGGATCATTTCAATGTTTTGTTAAAGAGATTTCATTTCCAAGAAAACTCCTAGACATTTTTACAGAGAAGTCTGGGGCTTTAAAAATCATTTCCCCTTTAAAGTGCTGTATTTCTGACAATGAGACACTCTCAGAGAACGAGGTTGATTATTATTTTCTTCATGTAAGGTTTAGACTCAGTGTCGTGCCTTCCTGATTTTAATCATCCTTAAGGAGATAGATGCTGTCAGTAATAGGGTCCAGGAAGCCTTTGCTGTTTGAGCGTAGGGTTATTGGATTTGATTCTTTTTATACTGGAGAGTTTAATCAGGCACTATGATTTTTCTTCCTCTGAGTTTCTCCTCAGGTCCTTGTCTTATCAGGGGAAAGCCATCTCTAGTCTCCAGGACAAAAACCAACGGAAACAATAAGTTGCTGTGCCTTTGCTTCTGGAAATATATAAATAAACACAATAATCAGTAAATACATAGATCAAGTAATATTGAAAAGCTTCCTTATGATATTTTTAGACCTGGCTTGCAAAACATAAACAAGAAACTGTTGGGTAGAATTTTGAAATTATTAGCTTTCATGGGTTCTAAAATTAGGCTGCTATGGGGTGGGTTTTTAGAAATTAGCTTTTTCAAAATGATGTTTCCCATTCAGTGTTGGAAAGTAAACACAGCTACTGTTGAGGCTGCTGCCTGGAGGCAAATGCATAGTTAGCTGAAATCTTCTTCCTGGATATAAATATCTCCTGGGGTTTCTAACTTGGAGACTTAAAATTATAGTCTAGAGGAGGCAACCACAGTCCACAGCATGCACACATTTTTGGAACTCCTATAGCCATCCCATCTCATCAGGTTTTACAGGTATGGGAAAAAAACAATATAACATAAAGAGAAAAAAAATGCAGATTCTTACAGAATAGCATATGACTTTTCTTTTTTTTTAAGATTTTATTTATTTATTTGAGAGAGATCACAAGTAGGCAGAGAGGCAGGCAGAGGGAGAGGAAGGGAAGCAGGCTCCTTGCTGAGCAGAGCGCCCAATACAGGGCTCGATCCCAGAACCCTGAGATCATGACCTAAGCTGAAGGCAGAGGCTTTAACCCACTGAGCCACCCAGGTGCCCCGCATATGACTTTTCACTGTCTGTCAATGCAAAGTGTTTATGTTATCCTGAGAAACAGAATTATGTCTCATACTAGTTGTCCAAAAACCGGTCAGTGGTCTCCCCATGTTCATGCCCCTCTCTGTTCACCTTACAATCTTGTTTTGCATCTCTGATGAAGTATAGCTCTTATCCATGAGCACTAGAGTTTTCTGACTTTTGACCATCCCTATAGGATTACCCCCTCCTTTTTTTTTCTTTCCAAAAATCCAAATCTTATACTTTTCTTCAGGTTCCAGCTATGGCCACCTGACTGAGCTTACTCCCCTGGATTCAGTCTGTCCATGAGTCATCACCAGGAGGCTCTTCCTAAAACAGAACTAAACATTTCACTCCAGCATTCAAACAGCTGTTAGATTTGACAGGTGCTTCCTCACATGTCATCAGACTTCCGCAACTGGATCCCAACCTCTGTGGGGGGGTGTGCCCTCCTCCCATGCCTCTCCTGCTCACCTCCAGCTGCCATCACACCATGTAGGGCCATGCCATCTGGTAACTTCCCAACTTCCTGCTGCCTTTCTGCCTTGTTCACACTGTGGAGTCAACCTGAACTATCTCTTCTCATTTGTTACGCTTTCAAATGCCAATGGTGGTGATGTCCTCTCCTCTTCCCTACCCCACGCTTTTCCTTTACTTTCCTAATTACTTTCATAATTAAAAAAACCCACATAAAAATATATTCACCTTTACTCACACCTATGAAATCTTTCCTGAAGTTACCTGTTCGAACTGAATTCCTTCTTTCTCTCTTCTGGTTGTATTTTGTCTCCATTAGTTTTTACTACATAATAAATCTTGCCTTGTATTTTGGTTGGTTTTGTCTGCCTCCTTCCATCCCTCCTCACCTCAGACTAGAAGCAGCTTTAGGATACTTGCTGAGTCTTCTTCTCATCTTTGTATTTCTGGTCGCCCTTCAAAAAGGCCCGCCCATAGGGCTTTGCTAGACTCACAGTTCCCCAGAGAGCTGCTTGCCTTACGGCAGTATCCTATTTGTCTTAATATAATTCCCTCTCTAGTAGTTTCTTGTAAACATGTCTTTTCTCTTAACCTTGTTTGTAAACTCCTTCACAGCAGTGGCTATCTGTTCTTCTTTTGTATCCTACTCTTCACAGCAGAGGAGGATTTTAATAAAGTGTGTCCAATGAATGGATGATGTATGGTGGTTGCCATCGCAAGAGTGCTAAGGTGGGCTGGCCTAGGTTGACAGACTTGTGTGTGAAAAACAAAATGAGCTTCTCTTCCTTTCTACACTGAAAGGAGTCTGGTTCTAGCACTTACACATTAATCAGCAATTTGGGTTTGGGTGTTAGAATGTGAACCAGTGCTGGGATATCTCCATCTCTTTTCTCTGATTCAGTGTAAGTTTGGAGTTCCTTCTTTAATGCAAGATTTTATGGGGCTTCATTTGTACTGCATTCAACTTGGAACCATAGAGAGATATTTAAGAATTAATGAATCCGTGGGGAAAGTTCTCGAAGGAAATAGTTTCTCGGAAGGCCCAAGAGAAATGCATGGTAAACCCATAAGGGGAGGGGAAAGCTTGATTTCAAAATTCAGTTATATCTAGGTAGAGGAAAGTGGGAAATCTTGGTAATTCTAGTCAAGTTGGAATCCTAGCAACTGTATTCACTTTGTTCTGGTTATATGATATGATGTTCAGTGGCATTATCTTAATATAAGTAGAATGATTCTTGTGTCATAGTTCCAGTTTTGTTTATTTTTTTAAAGGTACACATTAGGAAGTTAATATTTCTCTGTATTTTAAAACTGTCATACCCTTTTAGTTGACATTATTACTTCGTCTTTTTTTTTTTTTTTTTAAGATCCTTCCGTTTGAGTGGCACAAAGGAATTTGGTCTTAAGTATGGTTACTCTTCTTTTTCTGAAGAAAAGAATTGTTCACAACAATTGGGTCTAATTAACTTTGTTCTGTTAGTGCAAAGAAATAGGGAGCCTGGGACCTGACACATACAATTACATTGCAATGAGTTGGTAATGAAAGATTTATAGAATACTGAAAGAAAATTATTTATTGGGGTGCCTGGGTGGCTCAGTGGGTTAAGGCCTCTGCATTCGGCTCAGGTCATGATCTCAGGGTCCTGGGATCAAGCCCTGTGTTGGGCTCTCTGCTCGGCGGGGAGCCTGCTTCCTCCCTCTCTTTCTGCCTGCCTCTCTGTCTACTTGTGATCTCTGTCTGTCAAATAAATTAATTTAAAAAAAGAAAATTCTTTACCTTGAGGAGGAAGTTTTAAAAGTCAGTTAGTTATGGAAGGGTATGTTCCTCACACAATGTTACCCTGACCATGGCAGGGATGTATTATCATGTTTAATCGGTGTCAAGTTTCAGTGCCTAGCATGGGGCCTTGTTCAATGGAATTACATTTATAGTAGTAGCAGAAACAAATCTAAAAAACAAAATAACAACCCACAAAATAAATGCACTTAAGAATTTGGACAGAGGGGCACCTGGGTGGCTCAGTGGGTTAAAGCCTCTGCTTTCAGCTCAGGTCATGGTCCCAGGGTCTTGGGATCGAGCCCCGCATTGGGCTCTCTGCTCAGCAAGGAGCCTGCTTCCCTCTCTCTCTCTGCCTCTCTGCCTACTTGTGATTTCTGTCTGTCAAATAAGTAAAATATTAAAAAAAAAAAGAATTTGGACAGAGGGTAAAAGAAGAGTGGGAACTATGATTAGATGGTAAGATAACCATCTGAGAAGGTAGACATGCATTTAGTAATAATGGAGTAGTACCAAGCAATGCACAATTAAATCCTGGGGAAAACTGAGGACTGTCACAGTCATGGAGATATCTATGGCTGAAATAGAGCTTGACTCACAATTTTAAGGAAGTATAGAATATGAATTAGCAGAGTAAAAGAGGAAAATCATTCCAAAAAGGAGAAAAAGATCAGTAAAGTTATGTAGAAAAGGGACAGCAGGGCTCTATGGGAAGTTTAGAGAGAAGGCTATCATAATGCAGAATATAGGTTCAGGTTGAGAAGCAGTAAAAGATAAAAATCTCTGGAAACTATACCTACCTATAAGTGGGGAGTTTGAATGTCTATGGATAAGCTTGATCTGATATGAGCAATGATTCATCTTTCTAGGCCTCTAATCTTTAAATGTGTGTGATTAGAGGAAAATTTCTCATTTATGTTATTCTTTGGAAATTATCTGAGACATAGTAGAGCCATTTCCTTCATAGATAATATGATAACACGTGTTTGTGAGGAAGCCGTCAGGATTGAAGTGTATGCACACATGTGTGCATGTGTGTGTAAACCTCTGCATGATCCAGGGTAGGGGGTCTGAGCGGACATTTGATGGGAACTAGAGAGCCTATGACCATTTTTTGGGAGGGGGAAGATAGTCCTCATCAAAATCCCAGTGATTTTTATTTGGGGAGTGAAGTAAACAGAAAGAGAAGAATAAAGATGGGAAAGGCAGGAAAAATAGTCCTGAAGTTTGAATAATTTTTCAACGACTTGAAGATGGTAGAGAGGGGTGGTTTTGAATGTCGGTGTTTTCAAGCAGAGATTATGGGGAGCAGACGAAGAAGGGCTATGGTAGGGGCACCACAAAACAAGGTATTAGTGCCTTCTCATTGGTACGGATCAGTGCCATGCATCCTTTGGCTCTCATTTTCCTCATGCACAGAATGAAGCCTTTAGAACTAATCCTTCAAGGACCCTACCAGCCCTATAAATTCTAGAAATTGAATTGCTTTATTGGATTAAATACACTCTTCTGATTTCATCCTTTGTTTTAGATGTGTTAGTCTCATTTTCACAATGAAATTATCATGGGATTCAGAGAACTGTGATTCAGCTAAATTGGTTTCTGTGCTAATGTCTCCCATCCTTTTAATAAGGACACAGGTGTTCAGAAGATGGCAGGTGATGGGAGAAGAGCCATCTCCTTTCTCATGTCAAAGGATGAGATGAGTTCGGGCATACTCAAAGTTGAGTTTCGGAGCTTCCAAAAATCTGTGGCCATGAGGTTCTTAAAGTAGAACTCAAGAGTGATCTGTAGGAGATGGGAGAGTTTATGTGGCTTTCATACTGTTGACTTCAGTGTCCATTTAGGCTTGTTAAACTTCTTTTCAACAATCCTGTATAGGTCATCTGTTGTTTCACCACCCCCCCCCCCCCAAATTCTTTGTTATAGAACAGTTTCAGCCTATCACTTTTTTTCCCTTTCTCAGAGGAGAGGGAGAGAGAGTGAGAAAGAGAGAGAGAGAGAGAATATAAGAATTGCTTAAGGTTACAAAATGAAGAAAAATCATTAGTATAAAAGTGTAAGCAAGAGCCAAGTTAAACCCTAACCTTATATATATCTAAAAACATCTTCTGACCACAGTAACTTATTCATTCACCTAAAACGTTGCTCTGTAATTTATTATTCACCATTTGATTAAATTTTTATTTAAGTTTCATTCACTTACTTACAGAAAACTAAACTAGTAGCATAGTTCTGTCATTAATCAATCAGGGTGTCTCTGTGGAGATTTTAGTCAGAACTTTGTTTTGTTATGAGGAAAAATTTGTTATGAGGAAAACACACACACACACACACACACACACACACACACACACACACATATATAACATTGATTACCTGTTATGAGTTTGACACCACGTTTTCATGTTCTCAGAGAAATCTTTCCTTTTCATGCTTGTGTTTTGTAAGCTGCTGGCTGGCATGTCTTATGGCTGAGATCTGCAAGGACAAGTCTGCTTTTCTAATAGTAAGTCACAAGACGATAAATCAAGAGACAAAGCCAATGGGTAGAGGTCCTGGAGAATCTACAAAAAAAAAAAAAAAAAAAAAAAAAATGGAGTTACTGGTGTTTTCTCCTAGAAAATAACTGGGCAGAAGCAAGTTTTAATCATCAAGCTGCTCCTGAGCAGTGTGTTATTGTCCCTAACCCTGTTCCAAAGACATTGTCTCATTTGGGCCACAAAGTCACCCAGTGAGCCAAGTAGAGCAAATGACATCATCTCTACTTTATGGATGACAATATGGTGGCTCATTGTCTTTATGAGAGTTACCCAGATAACATGGTACATAAGGAGAGGGAGCCAAAGGAGAGACAGATCTTAATATTTCTAGTACAGTCTTCTTCCTGCCACTCTTGGCCACCTCACTCATAATTTCTCCTTGTTCGGTAACCATATGGTCTTCTCCTTCTGCTCTAACAGGCAAGAGCAAATGAGCTCAGAACTGTGAAAGTAATTTTAATTATATCTTCTCATTGCCCTCAACACTGTTGATGATTCTTTTTAGTGCCAATAACAACAACAATGATAACAATAATTCTTGGATAAGTTAAAAATTTTAACCTTTACTTTCCACCATGGATAGAGATAGCTTCATAATCCTCAGAAAAGCAAATGTGAATTCTACTCTTAGATCCTCTGTGTTCTTACTCCATTACCTTTTTTTGATTTTTGAGTGCTTATTCTTAGAACTGGAGGATGATAAGGCATGAAGAGATGAACACAAAAATCCTTTCCAGCTTCAGTATTTGGTAAGATTTGGACCTGAGTTTTGCTGTTTATGGAGCTAAATGGAAGACTTTCCTTGGCCTTCAGCCTTTTTGAGTAGCCAGAACAAGGCTCTGCATGCTTGGCATTCTTCATAAATCCTGTCAGTGGCTTTCAAATTCATGTAACCTAGTCATTCTTCACTTTATTTTGTATTACATTTTTTTTATATTATATATTTATATATTGAACCCAGATCCTCTGGGAAGCACCTGGGTGTAAGGAGACTAGCTAGCTCAATGACTCTGCTTCTAAAAAAGATATCTTTTTATCATTATAGAGCTGTACTTTTACAGTTTATATTAACTGTATACTTTTCATAAGGATATAGCAGGACCTATATTGTTATGGTCAAATAGCTCCTAAAGTAAAAACATCATAAAATATATAGTTTTTACTATAGAATAATTCATCTCTCCTTTTAGAGGCTGCCTCTGAAATTGAAAAAAAAAAACTTGAAAAATGTTTGTTAATAGCATTCACTCAAAAGCATTATAATAATAAATAAGTTTAAGTGTTGAGCAATGTTTAGAGTACATGATAAATACTCACTGTAGGCTCTGAATACACTTGAAAATTGAATTAAGCGTCAGCAGAAATAATTTAAATTAAGCCACAGAACCAGGGTCTGACTATAAATATGGAGCATCAAGTATGCTGTGATAGCATGGATGTTGCGGGATTGCTCTTTAAAAAGTACCATCAAACCCTCTAATGTATGGAGGGAGCAAGAGGTTCTCTTTTGGAACCCTCATCTAAAAGACCGAAGAAGGGGCGCCTGGGTGGCTCAGTGGGTTAAAGCCTCTGCCTTCAGCTCAGGTCATGATCTCAGGGTGCTGGGATCGAGCCCCGCATCGGGCTCTCTGCTCTGTGGGGAACCTGCTTCCTCCTCTCTCTGCCTGCCTCTCTGCCTACTTGTGATCTCTGTCAAATAAACAAATAAAATCTTAAAAAAAAAATAAATAAAAGACCGAAGAAAATGAAGAGCATCCTGGGAGGGGATGTATGGTATGATAGGAGGAGGTGAAGGTTCAGTGAATGTTTATCGTGGAGAAGTAATAGGGAGACATGATAAATGCCACCGAAAGTTTGGAGTTCTGCCAAAGAGTATTGGCCTCAACTTACTCTCTAGTTCTCTGAATTTCAGCCTAGAGCTTATGAAGATGAGACAAGACCGCCTAAGAAGTAACAGTGTACTGGTCAGGTCAGAAATGTGGCTCCCTGGGGAGGCTGAGCTCCTGAGACACTTCCTGGTGTTTGTGCACCTGTTACCTACCTGGGACCTAGTTTCTGCCATGACTGCAAGTGCAATCTACAGCAGTAATTTTTGAACTTTCGTAGGTCACGGGTCCCTTTCAAAATTTGATGAAATCCATGAACCTTTTGTTACGGAACACTGTGAAAGATTCAGAGAGTGGCCATGGTCCCTGGACTGCCCTTCAAACCATAAACGCTTAGGGTCTGTGGACCTGTGATTAACCAACATGGCCACAGTAACAGTTGCCCGTCTTAGCAAGACCCTCTTGTTTCAGGGGCCTGGGGAAATGGGGAAGGAGGAGACAGGCAGACGTGCTTATCTCTTCCTGGCCTAAAGTAAGCGTCATGGGTGCAAACTGAGCTACCTGTTTGCTTTGTTTATTTTGCAAAGTCATTATGTTCTCTCTCAGCTGTTTGAGGACTCTCCTGTTGTCACTGGCTCTCCCTCAAGTTCTCACCTTGTCACACTGAGAGAAGAGCACCTCTTGGTAACCAGACTGAAGCACTGAATGTTTTGACACCAGCCAAGGAACAAGCAGGTCATTTGGTCTATTTTTAATGTCATTGCCATCAGCATTTCCTTCTAACTTTTTTCTTGTGGCACCTCAAGACACTTGCCCCCTGCTGCTGGCTCCCAGTTCGATGAACACTCATGATCACAAAGGTCACATCTCTATCACAAGCAGTTGGCTCAGCATGCTGTGTCTTTGGTTCACTCCCCGGGTCTTGCTCTCCTGTGCTCTCCTACGTCAAGGTTTCAGAATAGGGATCAGAAAGACAATTTGTAGGGTTTAGTCCCCTGTGTGAAAGGTTTCCAGTTCATCTGGCATATATATTGGCGTATTTTCACTCTTTTAAAAAGAGAACTTCTTCCCTTGGGTTGACTGAACATTTTCTGGAAAACTGAAGAGATTGGCAACAGGTAAGAGGTTTCTTTTCCTCCTGAGTTATAACCATTATTATCGTCCATTAAACCTAATGAAGGCTGGGTTATTGAGAGTGATACTGTGCTGTATTATACTTTTCAATTGCCACTGCAGCTCAGGTTGGAGACGGAACAATTAAGAACTGTTTTAAGAACGCTTAGCAGTTCAGAGGTGGGTGATAAGTGAAGAAGAAACGGGGAAAAGAAAAAAAAAACATTCTAAGAAACCGAAAGCACATCCAATCTGCGGGGAAGGTAAGAGACACAATTAGATTGTGGAAACAAGGACCTTTTTCATTCAGTCATTTTCTATACCCTGGGGTGGAGTAGCTTTTTGGGATTTAGTCTGTCCGAGGCTGTGAGAAATTGAGTCAGATTTGGAAGCTGCTCCCTCGAGATTGCAAGGAATCAGAGACCCGAAGGCAATTCCTGAAATTGCCCTTGAAAGTTTAGGGATGCCTTCCAGAGTCAGTAGATGGTAAGAGGAAATACTGAAGGGAATAGGGCTTTTTGTGGCCCTGAGATTCCCCCACAGTCCTACCCACAGGCTGGCAAACCAATGCATTTTCTTTGTCAGTCCCCTGTTTATGAAGCTATAATAATGTGACTTTTTTTATTGAGATATTATGGACATATTATATTTCAGGTGTACAACATAATGATTCATTGTGAAATGATCACTGTGATAAGGCTTGAATTGACATCTATCACCAAACACAGTCACAAATTTCTTTTTCTTGTGATAAGAACTTTTAAAACCTACTCTTAGCAACTTTCAAACATACAATACAGAATTATTAACTACAGTCACGTTGTTGTCCATTACATTTCCATGGCTTACTTATTTTGTAACTGGAAGTTTGTACCTTTTGACCACATTGCCCATTTTGTGTGTCTCCCCAACCTCGCCACCTACCCCTTGCCTCTGACAACCATTAGCCCATTCTGTGTATCTGTGAACTCATTTTTTGTTTGTTTGTTTGTTTCAGATTCCATATATATGTGAGAGCATGTGGTAGTTGTCTTTTCGTTGCTTATTTTACTTAGTGTAATACCTTCAAGATCTATCCATGTTACTGCAAACAATAAATTTCCTTTTTTGTATGTCTGAATTATGCTCTCTCTCTCTCTCTCTCTCTCTCTCACACACACGCACACACACACACACACAATTTCCTTATTTATGCATGAATACTTGGGTTGTTTTCATGTCTTGGCTATTACAATGTAGTGATCATGGGGTTGCAGATATCATTTCAAGTTAGTGTTTTGATTTCCTTTGAATCAATGCAAAGGTGTGGAAATGTGGGATTACATAGTGATTCCATTTTAGTTTGGCTTTCCTTTAATGATACAACCTCATGGGTGATATCCTAGCACTTTTGTTAGAGGATAAACCAGGTAAAAGGTGATCTCCTAATACTTTTTTTTTTTAATTTCTTTTTTCTCTTAGTACTTTTGTTATGGGTAAACCAGGTAAAATGTTCATTATCATCAGGTTTAGTGAGCACTGAAGAAAGTAGTTCCCTTGTACCCTCGTACCTTCATAAGGATGTCGAATTACATAGATAGAAGGCTTAGGAAATTACCATAGGTTATTCCAATAAGGATCATATTTGGAGAAGTGAATTTTTCTGATTTCTCCCCTATAAATAGTTCTGTAAGAATATTATGAAGCCAAGGGTCATGAATTTTCTAATTTTGTGTCTTGCTGGTGAACTGTCATATACCCTCTACAAATGAGTGTTGAATTCAGGAATAGACTATTCTAACAGTTTGTTTTACTTTAACATCTCTACTCATTTGGACAGCTTCTGATTTCAGTGGCTACTCATAACAAAACTTTTCCAATTTTATATTGTTTTAGATGTAGTCAGGAATGAGGAAAAAAAAGTAAACATCACCCCATGACTGTCATTTAAGTGTCAAATAAGCATTGCTTGTTTAGAATGTCCATATGGAAAATATTGTATTAGGTCCTATGAAAGGTCACTAAGAAAGCAAAAAGAAGTGATTCCTACCTTCATAGGGCTTGCATTGGAATTGCAGTGGGTCGGGGGGGTCTTCCTGAATGCATACATGGGAAATGGCATAAAGAATCTACGAAACTCCAAATGAATACAAATAGGAACATGTCAAAAGGGATATGGCAGATCTGCAGTTAAAACCGCAGGGGGCAAGTGTGTTGGCCAACATCTCTGGAGTTTTCTAGATCTGGAATTTATAGAAGAGAACTTTAGATTGACAGAGACGAGCAATTCAGTATGACAGTATAGAGAAGTACTGATAAGTGCTATATTAATACTGGGTTGGCCACAGCTGGTAAAGTAGATCGTCCTGCCATTCTCAGACAACTCCTGCTTTCCGGTGACAACCCTTAGTTGCAGAAAGCTACCAGAATGGTGCCCACCACTCAGCATGGGAACAGGATGGTAAAATGTTAGCACCGGACAGAGTTTGGAAGTCATCTGGCCCTTGTCTCATTTTGCAAGTAGAGAAATCAAAGCCCAGAGAAGATAAGTGATTGATTCTTGTAAAAGAACATGAAATAAAATGAACAAATAAGAAACCTTGTAAATATAAAGCTGGGATCGGGACCCAAGTATCTTGAGAATTTGTGCAGAGCTCTTCTTACCATGTTATTATTCTATTTTTCAATTAAGACTTGGGCTGTTGGTTGGCCAGTTCTCATGCTCTGTGAACCTGTAAAGCAGATGGGAACTGCATGTAGCTTAGAGAAAGAAAGCCAAAGAAAAATTGCTTCTACCAAATTGCTTGCAACGGATCCAATTTAGCAGTCTGCCACGATAGGGGCAGCTAATAGAGATGCACTCCTAGCTCGGTTGGACCTTCCAGGTCAGTGAAGTGAAAAGAGCCCTCTGTCTGGGGTCAGAGGATTTGGTCTGAGCTACTAACTAGGTTGCCTTGTATGAACCATTTGGTTATTCTGAAGTTTCTTATCAATAAAATGATTAGATGAACTTAGAATCCCTGTGAAATAATAATTGCAATTCTAAAATACCATTGTGTTTATGCAGAAGTGGTTTTTATTTTGAGTTCTTAATATCCACCTGCTGCCACAAACTGATTTTTTCAGTCCTCTCTTGGCCAGATGGGTGGGCTGCATTACTACTGGCCCTGATGCTTAACCACGCGGTGATATATTTTATTGGGGTTTTTTTTTTCTTGACCTTGTAAGTGAGGATGTCACTGCCCTGCCTCATCTATGGAATTATTGCCAATTGGGAAGAGCAGAGAAAGAAGCTACTCAGAGACGCTGCTGGACACACATTAATTTCTAGCTACCTTATACGCTCCCTTGTGCTTGCATGCCTGCATCCAACAACTGTTTAGTGAGTGCCCATTAATATAAATATATTAGGCACTTTGGGTGATACAAACACAAAGATAAATTCTGTCCTCAGGGTTTTTCTTGTCAAAAAGAATAAAGTCAGTTTCACAACTAACTGTATATACCATAAGATAACTTCTTTAGGCTTTTGGAAGATCAGTGAAGGAATACTTACTCCTAGTTGGAAGCTTTAGGATGCTTCATAGGGGAAATGGATGTTTACAGGCTCCACTGAGCATGGGGTATAGACTTCTGAAAATAAAGGGAAAGGCATTTGAAGGTGAAGGACCAGCATGAGCAAAGATGTAAAGTGAGAGATGTTGAGAGGCTCTGGGGGGAAACCATAAATTAGTTCTCCCAGGGCAATAGTTGGCAAACACTTTTGGAAAAGGGCCAGAGAGTAAATATTATGGCCTTTTCGGGTTATACCATGCTGGACACAACTTCTCAACTCTGCCATATAGCACACAAGCAGCCATAGACCATCCATAAGTGAATATGAACGGCTGGCTATGTTCTGATGATAAGACTTCATTTACAGAAGCAATCAGTACACTGGATCTGGCCTTCAGGCTGTAGTTTGCTGATCCCTGGATTCACATGTGGAGAGAGCGAACAGGAATAGGCTGGAACCAAAAACTGGGTCAAAATATCTAACGCCTTCTACTGCCTATCCTACTTTCAGGCTCCTGTTCGTTAATATGGACTTTTCTTTCTTTTGTAGAGTGTTTTACCCAAATTTCTAACTTATTGGACCTTTTAAACATAAGAATTTTTGTTCCCAAGATTATGGAGACAATACTTCTTAACCCATCCTTAAGAGAGTATAACGCCCCAGGCAACAATTGGGAAGGAACTTGACCCAGGGGCTTTACTATAAATAATCAATACGTGCTAATTATTAGTGCTAGGGCAACTAACTGTCCTGGTTTGTCAAAGACTGAGGGTTTTCTGGGACATTGGGCTTTCAGTGTGAAAACCAGGACACTGCTGGGCAAACCAGGCTGGTTGGTTGGTTGGTCACCCTAAATAGTGAACATTAGCATCTCAAGTGGGAAGCAAGTACCCGTGTCAGTTCTAGACTGGTTATATGTCCTTTGAGAGTGGGAGATGGTTAATTTGGTAATTGTTTCGCAGAAGCAACTTCTGCAAAAAGAGAACAGGTGAGCGATATAAAGCAGTTTTCGGTTCCAAAATAGTGGGATTCAATGCATGCTGAGTGCACGCATCAGTGACATCTCTTAGAATCCCTAGTTGGGTCCTGTGAGCATTGGAAGATGTTGAGGTTTAACTTTGTGTAGCATTGCAACAAAGATTTTTACACTTAAGTGGAATATATGGGCATTTAAATTATGTAGAAATTTTATATTTGTTAAGATATAAATAATTTGCTGACTATGTATCCAAAAAATCTCTTGTTCTTTAAAATTACTTATTTCTATGGGATTATATGAAAAGTGTATGTTTATATATTGAGCTTCTGGAAAGTTTTGGAGATGATTCCTCATTGATTTAAGCTTTTTTGGAGGTAGAAATCTCTATATTGAATTCTTCCTAGTCATATTTTCCTTTTCTTTTAGAGGAAATCATTGTTGGGCTGCTAAAATATGTGATTAGGGGAAGAGAATATTAACCACGGTATGAGTGGTTCTGATATGGGACTCTAGTTGCACGTTTTCTGGCCCGCACCATTTGAATCTTTCAATAATGGAAACACCGACTATTTGATTTTGGAGAGTGTATGTGTGTGCAAGTATAGATGTGTACACACACACACACACACACACACACACACACTTATGAATTCAAGCCATGTAATATACTGTAAACTCTAGCATTTAGTATCTCTTTCCTGATACGTCAAGTAGCATCACCCTTGTGCACACGGGAGATAGAGGAAATTCTGGCTTTGATGCATTTCATTTAAATAATCTTTTCTTCCCATTTTCAGCCAGCTCTTTTTGTCAAAAGTAGAAGTTTCTATCTTGTACACCACCTTCTGGCCCGCCTAGCTGGGTACTTATCTCTTAGGCACAGTACAGTTTTTCTCCTAGTAACTTTATTTCCCCTGCACTCTTGCCTCTGTATCACTTTCCTAAGGATCTAGTTTAAAAAGTTCTTATAACCCATGTTTTTCTGCTTATCCCTATTGTCTCACTCCTTCCCTTCCTCCTTAAGTGATTAAGCAAACACTTAGTATAGTAAGGTAAATAACTGTGATCTGGGACATTCATTTTAATGCTAATTTCACCTTGGTATTTTAGCATCTTCTATTTAATCAAACAGATCCTTAACTGAGAATTGCTTCTGGAGCACTGGGTGGCTCAGTGGGTTAAGCATCTGCCTTTGGCTCAGGTCATGATCTCCAGGTCCTGGGATTGAGCCCAGTGTCCTCTGCTTCTCCCTCTCCCTCTGCCCCTCCCCCACCCATGTACTTTCTCTCTTTCGCTCAAATAAGTAAGAACTTAAAAAAAAAAAGAAAAAAAAAACTAAGAGTTGCCTCTCCTACCATATGTGACATTATCTAATATATAAATATAAATTGTGGCTTTCATGGCTGACAATTATTTTATACTTCTATCTGTTCCAGGCACTTCATTGATCTCTTTGCATAGATTATATCATTTAATCTTCATAAGAACCCCACATATTATGTACCATTACAATTTCTGTTTTATAGATGAAAAACTGAGATATAGGAAGCTTAAATTACCCATCAAGGTCATATCCCATGAAAAGGCAGAGCCAGAATTAGAACCCAGGAAG
The DNA here is from genome assembly GCF_922984935.1 of Meles meles. Classification (NCBI taxonomy): domain Eukaryota; kingdom Metazoa; phylum Chordata; class Mammalia; order Carnivora; family Mustelidae; genus Meles; species Meles meles. Next base: position 73,826,205 of record NC_060077.1, read on the forward strand.
TTATGCCATGCTCTAACTCTCGGTACTATGTAGTCTCCCATTTTAAATAAAATAACTCATGGCCCTGATCATTCAGATTCCTCCAAACTCTAGAGTAATTGTCCTAAACCTCACTTCTCATCATGCCATCTGCAGAAGAGATTAAAATATGAGCACTAAAAAAAAAATGTGTTATTCTCAGCTTACTATAAGGGAAAGAATTGCCTCAGGGAGGTTTTTCAAAGTGAATGGTAATCCATGAGCCCATACTGATATAAATCAATAATCAAATAACTGAGTGGGGGGAAAGTTACAGATATCCCTTTCTGAAGAATTTTAAATACTTAACATAGACATTCCCCTCTCCCAATGAGGTAGAATATAACTCTTCACTCCTTAAGTGAGAACCACACGTAGTGGTTTACTTCCAAAGAATAAGGTATGTAAAGAGGAGGGAAAGAGAATTTTATAGCAGAGAGGAGTAACAAACACTACCTCAGCCAGTTGAGAACAGGGAGAAGCTATGTTCACAGTATATACCCTTCTTGCCATGTGATGAGAATGGCGCTTCCTCCCCAAAACCCATAACCTCAGTCTAATCATGAGAAAAATATCAGACAAACCCCAGGTAAGGCATATTCTACAAAATACCTGACTAGTATTCCTCAAAACTATCAAGGTGAAGGAAGGAAGGAAGGAAGAAAGGAAGGAAGGAAAAGGAGGAAAGGGAAGGTAGAAGAAAAAGAGAAAGGGAAAGGGAGGGAGGGAGGGAGGGAGGGAGGAAGGAAGGAGGAAGGAAAATCTGAGAAACTCTCATAGCCACAAGGAGCCTAAAGAGACAGAAGGATTAAATATAGTGTAGTATCTTGGATGGCTCTAGGAACAGAAAATGGATATTAAATAAAAATTACGGAGATCTGAATCAAGTAAGGACTTTATTTAATAATAATGTATCAATATTGGCCCATCAGTTGTGACAAAGTTACCAGACCAATACAAGATGTTAACAATGGGGAAACTAGTTGTGGGGCATACAAGGAATGCTCTATACTTACCTGACCATTTGTTTTTATAAATCTAAAACAATTCTAAAATAAAGAGTTTATTTTTTAAAGAAGTGAATCATAAAGATAACATAGAATGGGGAGTATATAGGTAAAAGGTAGGGGCAAATCCTTTTGTGTCTTTGTGAATAAAATTTTTCTGCTTTGAGAATTCAGAAACAATCCTGCTGTGTACAGCATAAAGCAAGGTCAAGGAAAAGAATGTTATGAAATTGTCCAACAAGGAGAGAATGTGGTCAGTGGCAAAAGTATAGAACTGAGTGCCAATGATGGAGGTCATGACAGAGCGGGTATAACAGGGACTTGGCAGGCGTGTTCTCTTAATTGAAATGTCAGCTCTGTTGGGTACAATCTATGTAGGAGAGCTCAGAACAGAAAAAAAGGTGGCAAGGTGGCATCATACTTCTGAAATATTAATAGTGGCAATGAACTTCAACTTGTCAATGAAATAGATAGTAATGCATTTAGGAGAAGATTCAGAAAATGCAGAGGAAAGAAAACCTCAATAAACCTCTATCATAGACTATAATATTGATATGATTATCTCTGAGGAAATGTTTAAACTTTGAGTCAAAAAATTATGCTACCAAAACATAAGATTACCAGACCCAAAGTTCTTCCTTTGATAAGACAATGACCCAGTTCAAGAAGGGAAAAAATGTTCAAACTAAATTTTTAGTAGTAAAGCCAGTAATTTTTGCAGGCAGTTTTGAAAAAGGAAAGCACATCTTGTATTCATAAAGTGCTGAATTAGAATAACTTCTGGAAGGTCATTCAGTTTCCCTTCCCATTTCCAAGACATACTCCCTCCCCATCCCCACCATATTCTTTGCAGCATAAATTAATATTCCTAATAGAAGAGCCATTGGTACAACAGCCTGTTTTGGTAACATATTCTATTCCAAATGCTTAAACTGCAGATGCAATTTATATCTTCCTCTTACTGTGCTAGAATGTGTACCTTGGAGACTTGGGAGTTTTGGTTTTGCTATAAGAGATATTGGTATATGTCAGAGAAACAGAAGGTAGAAATGACATTTCCTGGACTTTTATATATCAAATCCAAGAAGCTTACAGAAATAAATCATTGAAACAAAGAAGGCCAAGTGAGAAAGCAGTTCACCCAGTAGTAGGGCACATACGAATGTAGAGATTTACAAAAGAATGGTGGACTGATGGGTAGGTCCATGAGAATAAGTAGGTATATGCGCCGAAGGTCAAACACAGACTCTGCCTTCAACCTTAGGAGAACAGAGAAACACTGGAATTAAGAGGACAAAGCAAAATGACCAAAGAATTGTTCAAAGTCACTCAAAGGGTGTCCGAGGAAAGGACTAAATATAATCTGAAATTTCTTACATGATCCTTGCTATCATTTAAAATCACTCTTGGGGCACCTGGGTAACTCAGTCAGTTAAACTTCTGACTCTAGATCTCGGCTCAGGTCTTGATCTCAAGGTCATAAGTTCAAGCCCCACATTGGACTCCTGGCTCTACGCTGGACTTTTAAAAATATATAAAATAATAAAATAAAATATGGGGCACCTAGATGGCTCAGTCACTTAAGTGTCCACCTTTGGCTCAGGTCATGATTCCAGAGTCCTCAGATCGAGCTCCACATCAGGCTCTCTGCTCAGTGAGGAGCCTGCTTTTCTCTCCGTCTGCTGCTCTGCCTACTTGTACTTTCTCTATCAAATACATAAAATCTTTCAAAAAGTAATAAAATAAAATAAAATAACTTTTGAGATATAGGCATCCCAGGGCCTGAGATAAGGATAAAAAGTTGGATAGATGGGAAACAATACAGACTGAGAAAAAATATGATAATAAATAACAAAGAGTTTTTAGAATCATAGTTAAGCTGTTTATAAGGAACCATAATGTAGAAGTGTCTTCTTATCAAATCACAAGGCACAGTTCATTTTTTAAAATCTCAGAAAGGAAAAACATCTACCAGAATTCAGAGCAGCTATATAGATATTTATCCCATTGGTTGCATTTTTCTAAATACCACTTATGCGGGGCACCTGGGTGGCTCAGTGGTTTAAGCCGCTGCCTTCGGCTCAGGTCATGATCTCAGGGTCCTGGGATCGAGTCCCGCATCGGGCTCTCTGCTCGGCAGGGAGCCTGCTTCCTCTCACTCTCTCTGCCTGCCTCTCTGCCTACTTGTGATCTCTGTCTGTCAAATAAATAAATAAAATCTTTAAAAAAAAATAAATAAATACCACTTATGCAAGGAAAAATCAAAGTAGTTAAGTGACTTAAGACCAAAAACATCATCTCAGTAATTAAAATAATTCTTTGACCTGAAATACCAGAGAAATATTTTAATTCTGTATGTGTAGACGCAGACTACATGTAAAGAAATAAGAAATGGGCTAGAGCCAAAAAAAAACAAACAAAAGCATAGCAAACCTAAGCAAAAGGCTAGGGCAAGAATGGTGCTGCTTCTAAGCAAAAGTGTATTTATACTCTTCAATCTTTTCACTAGTGACATAATTTCTATAAGAAAGTTTGTATCTACACCAGAAAAAAATTTAAACATAATGTTTATTTGCATTTAAGAGTTTAGAAGATTATGTGCAGTTCTACTAAACATTATTTTGTTTAAAGCTTCAAAAGGGAGTAGTATCTTTTGAAATCAACACTGAAAAAGATTTTGGGGCACCTGGGTGGCTCAATGGGTTAAGCCTCTGCCTTCAGCTCAGGTCATGATCTTAGGGTCCTGGGATTGAGTCCCACATCAGGCTCTCTGCTCAGCGGGGAGCCTGCCTGCCTCTCAGCCTACTTGTGATCTCTCTCTCTCTCTGTCAAATAAATTAAAAAAAAATAAAAAAAAATATTTTGGCACACTTTGTCCACTCCAAAAGGGTGGGGGGAAATGGATAATGTGCAGCTAAATGATCCAAATTTGGGTGGAGATTTTGAAACATTCTCATGTTACTTCTAGTTAGAGCAAGAACAGAACCAAGAATCTGCCTGCAACTGATTGCATAGTACTGCCGGGTGGCAGAGAGAAAGCAAAAGATCTCCATACCTGTCCTTCTTCTGTTTATTCTATCAGGACCAAAAGGCCTTGGACCTGACTGTCGTACAATGAATATATGAAATATATAGACAGAGTAGGGCCTGCTGTGACATGGGGGCAAAGAAAGTGTAAGTTTTGAAGTTGCCTTGGATAAGTTCAAGTCAGCTTGGCCTGGTGACACAAGGAGAATGGCCCATGAGGTCAATGAAAAACTGTCAAATAGAAATTACTGTTCAATAAACATTTATTATGCACCTCCAAGAGGCAGACACTGTGCTATTTTCTGAGAATACAAAGATGAATGAGTGAGGAACCCTGCCTTCACTGAGTGAGTGCACACTCTGGGAAGAAAGCCAGAAATGGTAAACAATAGTGACAGTGTAAGGAGGACAATTATACAAGCTCAGAGGGGGTCTAGAGGAGGGCAATAAAGGATTAACAGAAAGGATGCTGTTTGCACCTGTTTGCTAAAGATGAATAGGAGGTTTCCATATGGACCAGATGAGAAAGCCATTTCAAAGGAAAAAATATATATATGTGTATACATTTATATATATATATATATATAATTTATATACATGAATGATATATATATAGAATTCTATATATATATCATATATTTCTATATATATCATATATATACACAAAAGACATATAACATCAATATACAATAAAGATATAACAATAGATCTTATGCAGTGCTACCTTCCATCATATGGTACCATACATCAGAGCAAAAAAAGAGCATAGGATTTGGAGAAAATAATTCTAGATTCAATTTTCTATTCACACTTACTGGCCACTGCATTTGAGAAAGTTATTTTCTGAATCTCCATTTTCTTACCTATAAAATGGTATAATAAGAGAGGCTAGATCAAAGCATTGTTGGACTAAGTGAGATATGTGCTCAATAAATGTTATTATATTTAAGATGTTATTATTATCAGTATTACTTAGTTATTATTGTTAGATCACAAAGTAGAAACGGTCTCACATGAAAGGGAAGATGGTAGATATAAATAAGAAGAAAGGATGACCAGTGAGTTAATAACTAATGGAAAGCCTTAAGGATTTGATTAATGAGGCATTGTCAAAATGGATAGATGGAAAAGTTTTAGTGACATGCTACATGTTTTCTCTCTATCCTTTTTAACATTTTAATCAATGTGGGTGAATGTTCATGACATTTGTAGATGACATGAAGCCAGAGGGGCTATGATGACTTGGGGTGATGTTTTCCAGCTACTAAATGATATTGATTAACTTGCTGAAACAATTGTTTCAATCTGAGAAGATCAAATTTAAATTTTTACTTGAATAATATAAAGGTCTAACTTTGAGTTTAGCAAGGATCAGTGACAGAAAGAGGTAAGATCTGTATTATCGGAATCATTAGTGAAAAACAATAAGAGAGCTAATGTGATTTGGACCGCATAAAATAAATCTGAAATATACCTACAGTGATAGCAGTGGTGGTCTCATTTTTCTCTGTTTTGGCCAGAGCACATCTCCAATGTCAAACTATAAGAAAAATCTATAGACAAACAAACCTATCACAGGATTACTATTAGGATAGTAAAGGAACTTGGTCCTTTCATGTATGAAATGTAGATAAGGTCTGAAGAGGAGACAGAGGTGACACAATTTCTACTTTCAGACACATGAAGACTAGTCATGAAGAAAAGGAATTAATTTGGGTAGAATCTGAGGGTAGACTCAAGATGAATGAATGATAAATGATAAATGAATGAATGAATGATAAAAGACAGATTAGGGCTGGCATAAGTAAGTCAAATGAGTTCTAAAGATGGAAGCTGGGAGGTATTGGGGTCAGCTAACAGTGAAAGCTTCCAAGCATAGTCTAGTACCCAGTGAAGACTTTACAGCCAAAACTGTTGTCGGGAGTGGGTTGGGCTAGATGGCCTTTAAAGTTTTACCAAAATCCAGAAATTCTGGGTTCTGCGATAATAAGACTTTATTAGGAAAAATGGCAAGCCATAAGAGCAAAGTAACTGTTTTGGATGTGTACCTAGAATTAGTCTGGTTTGGATTAAAACTGTAAAACCTAGAGGAGGACTAAGGACATCCATAGTAAAAATCTTTCAAGGTCTTATGCTATGGGGAATTTCAAGCAAAGGTTGAAGTCTAATTCAATTAACCATTTATTAATGATCTGAAAGAATTAATAGCACACACAGTGAAGTCACTAGATGTTTCCTTATTTAGTGAATACAGAATTATAGGCAGAAAATGATGAACATTTATTTTTCCTTAGGGATGTCATCGGAGCCCTATATGCTGAAAGAATGATCTAGATGATTTATTTACTTCTCATTTGCACAGCGTATATTTCTGTAATAACAAAAATGATACAGTAGAAGCTAGGACCATGATACCAACTATTAGTGATGCACATAGGGAGCAGAATTACTCAGGATCGCTTTTCAGTAGAGATTTTGGTTTGGTAATTTGGCTCTAAGGAGACTTCAATTTAAAAAAAAATGTTATCATTTAATTACATCAGACTAAAGGGTAGCATCTGGTTTTGATTCATTTAACCTTAATGGAAAAGAACAAGTCATTACTTAAAGAGCATCTTATAGCCTGTGTTATTTCTAGTATTTTTAGAAATCATTTATTCCTCTTCAAACTGATGTGCTGTAATTAGTCATTAATAATTCTTCTTGATGTCTCTGGAGTCATTCCATTACCCACAGTCATTATGCATCATTTGTGAATGTTTGCTATGATATTGAGATATCTGTAGCTCACTGAGTCATTACACCCATCGGTGTATATCCTTTTAGTGAAGAATATCTAATTTATTAAGAATCAAATTTCATTGAAATATTTTTCCAGGAACTTTAAAAGCTGCTTCTAAGTCCAAGGAGAATAATATACATATAACCCTTAGATACCAACTCCTAGACATCTATCATAGAAATCTTGACCTTGGCTGGAGAATTCCAGCCTTGTTACCAGGGTAGTGACTCAGAGGAGATTTGTTAATATCCTCTTGGGTCCTAAATTGTAACAGTAAGCAACATTCTGTAGAATAATTGTCGTAACTATTTTATCCACTTAATGGAAGTTTATACTAAATGAGCTCCATTATGGATAGGCTCAATAACCTTTAGTGAAAAGACCTAGACACCTAAAAGAATATAATTTCTTCTGGATAATGGAATTCTGATTTTAAACAGCCACAACTCATTTATTAAATTAGGAAGACTGGCACTGCATCATAGCATAAACTATTTAACATGGTTAGGATAACATTTGTTTTAAATTAGGATCTGTTCAAACTTTAAAATTCATTGTTTCTTTTCTTTTCTTTTCCTTTTTTTTTTTTTAACTCTAATATCTTTTCCCCAGAGGTTACATCAATCTAATAGTGGATTAAGCACTTCCTAAATATTTATAAATAATTTCCCCTATTTCTTAGAAAACACCAGATATTAACTTCCTTCAGGCAAGTCCGGTGTACAAAGGGGGATAATGAAACAGACACTTTAGTGTATGATTATTCATATCACAAAAGGCTTTTTAGTTACAAAAGGATGGAGTTTAGAGTTTCTTTAAATCTGAGCCTCCATTATGCATTTAAAACAGCATTTAGATTATCCAAACCATCAAGAATAAATCCATTGTGTAAAGTAATGTATCCTTCTATTACCTTATTTGTGAACTTTGGTGACATGAATTATTCAGTAGTTGATTGACACAAGTCTGGCAGGAAGTGAGGAGTATAAAAGCAGGAATTTCTGATTCTTGAAGCTTTTACAATACTATATCTGCTTCCATAGGAATATTTATAACTAGTTATTTTAAAATAATAGTAATAATATTGATATAGTACTTTAAAAATAGAAATTATAAAGCTTAGTTTCACCAGTTACATAGATATTCCAGGAATATTTTTTAAATAAAAAGAATACATTAATTCATTAAAAATATTTATGAAGTGTACATTATTTTCTTGGCAATATTAAAATAACAATTAAAATTTTAAAAGCTATAGTAGAATATAAATATTAGTTTATGTGTTTATCATTAGGTGATATTACTGTCTTAAATTCTGCATTGTGTGTGCTGTGTTTTTATAAATAATGATTATGTACTATTTTTTAAGTAGAGGAAAACAGCAAGAATAACAAACCATTTTTTTAAAGATTTTATTTATTTATTTGACAGAGAGAAACCCCAATTAGGCAGAGAGGCAGGCAGAGAGAGAGGGAAGCAGGCTCCCTGCTGAGCAGAGAGCCCGATGCGGGACTCGATCCCAGGACCCCGAGATCACGACCCGAGCCATCTAATTAAAGGCAGTCTTTTTTTTTTTTTTTTAACAGTTTCTGGTAAATTCAGTTTTTACTTTTTAAATAAAATTCATTCAGTTTTTACTTTTTAAATAAAATCATTCAGTTTTTACTTTTTAAATAAAAATGTGAGCATATCATATATAAACTTTATGCTCTAATTTTTTTAAAAAGTTAAGTACTGAGCTTTTTTTTTATTTTTTAAAGATTTTGTTTATTTATTTGACAGAGAGAAATCACAACTAGGCAGAGAGGCAGGCAGAGAGAGAGGAGGAAGCAGGCTCCCTGCGGAGCAGAGAGCCCGGGGCTCCATCCCAGGACCCTAGGATCATGACCTGAGCTGAAGGCAGAGGCTTTAACCCACTGAGCCACTCAGGCGCCCCAGTACTGAGCTTTTTATACCATGTTATTTTAAACTTTTTTATGATTATCATCTCAATGATCACACCTAGCCATTTATTATTGTAAATTTAATGTTTTTGGAAAAAATTAATGAGAAAATTATTATTTGGAAACGTAACATTTTTGCGAGTATAAATAATGTTACAGGAAAGCTTTCTAGAAGCGGAAATTTGGGTCAAAGAGTATTGAGCGCTTTGAGCATACTTTGCACATATTGCCTAACTGCTTTGAAATGTTTTCTCTACTTTACGGCAGTATGTGAATATGCCTATTCCATGAAATGAAATTGTTACCACTTGTATATATGTGTGTCTTTTATGTTTTTAATGTATTTTATACACACACACATACACACACACATACACATTTTTTCTGAGTTTTGGATGAAAGATTAAGTGGTGTTTCTATAATTACAAGTGAAACAAACATTTTCCACTCCAGATTTCTTATTTGCAGAATACTGTTTTTCTCTGTTTTTTTTTTTTTTTTTCCCATTTCATATTGTGATTTAATATAAAACTCCTAGGAAGTTGGTGAAATTTGTAGAAGTGGGCTCCTCATTCCCATTTGGCAGAATGTTTTCTATTATTCAAGGACAGGTCAATGGAAGTGGGGAAGAGAATCTAGGTCTTCTGACTCATGGTTGAATCGTATATATCAGAATTTTAAATGAAAAATTAAAAAAAAATAGTGAGTATATCTGTAATTTCTGGCTAACTTTTGAGATGGAAAAGGCTTTTCCTAGTGATGAAGAGGCTTATTTTGTTCTCATAAGTTAACTGATGTTCACAGACATTAGAAACTCAGAATCTTAGAATTGGAAGAAACTCCAGCTAATTCAGCCTCCCATTAGGGGGGAAGAAGAAACTGGTGACCAGAAAGGGAGTATGGTTTTCTCCAGATCAGGTTATGAATAAATGCAGAAATGGGAGTCATAGTCTTGTTTCCTGACTGCTGGCCTTTCCACTGTTCCAGATAAGCTGCTTTTTTTCTTCTTTTTCTTTTACCCATATGTTAATTTACTTCCTTACTAAGTGAGACTGTTTTAAAAAAAAATCCTTCTTTAGCCATCAATTTATTGGAGATTGAAGGATCCTTATAAAACAGATACTCCCTTTCTCTTTTTCATGTTGTAAAAGATTTAGATAACCATAAAGTCTAGCAATGTTGACAAACTACAAAAAGAATCAAAATCAAATTAAGTGATCAGAAATGAAAACCAAAATGCCACAATGAGAATAATGTAAATCACGCAGAGCAAACTTAACTATAATACAAACACCTAATTCTGTCTGATCCTCTCAGTCACTCATATTTAGGTTACAAATAACTTATTCTTAGAAAAAGGGAGAGCCCCACATTTGATTTATTTCCCCATCCAAGTAAATTTTAGAAGACTGCCAAAGCGTTCCACACAAATCTCAAATATCTTCCCATATTGTGGAGGAGAGAGAGAGGAAAGAGCTTACTATTTATGAAGGTAATCAGATGGGTGTAGGAGGACTTAGTGTTTAACTTTTTCATTTATTATTTTCTAGGAGTTAACATTTCACAGAAAAGCAAACTATAAATGATGTCTTTGGAGAATTATGAAGAAATAGCTTGGAGATTTTCTTTATTTAAAAAATGTCTTCTTGAGTATAGTTGACACACGATGCTACATTAGTTTCAAGTGTGCAACATACTGCTTCAACTTCTCTATATGTTACGCTGTGCTCGCCACAAGTGTAGCTACCATCTGTCACCATACAATGCTATTACAGTATCATTGACCCTATTCCCTATGCTGTACCTTTTATTCTCATGACTTATTCATTCCATAACTGGAAGCCACTATCTCCTGCTTCCCTTCTCCTATTTTGCTCATTTCGCACCCCTAACCCCCACCACAAAAACCAACAGTTTATTTTCTGTATTTATAGTCTGATTCTGCTTTTTGGTTGTTTATTTGTTTTTTGTTTTTTTTTTCTTTTTTCTTTGGATTTTACATATGAGTGAAATCATACAATATATGTCTTCTCATTTCACTTGGCATAATACCCTCTAGGTCTATCTGTATTGTAGCAAATGGCAAGACCTCAGAGGATTTCCTGTATTTTAAATTTATCATTCATTATTGCATGTATGCTTACCCTCTCCTGTTTTTCCTAATTAACAGGTACAATTAAAAAGTAAAATTCCAACTTAGTAATTATTTATTGGATTAAGCCAGGATCAGCAAGCATTTTCCATAAAGGTCCAGATAGTTATATAGTATATATTTCTGGTTTGGAGGGACACATGGTCAGTGTTGCAACTACTTGACCCATGTCTGTAGAAAAAAAGCAGCCCCTGAAATAACTGAATGAATGAGAGTGAATATGCACAAGAAAATTTTACTTACGGACATTGAAATTTGAATATCATATAATTTTATGTGTCATGAATATTGTTCTTTTGATTATTTTTATTAAAATACATTTTTTAAAAACCCCACTGATATGAAAAGAGATGGCCAGTCAGATTTGCCCTGGGGCTAGAGTTTGCTGATCCTGGGTAGAATTGAATATCCTCATCACAAGGATATTGGTAGCCACTACCATGATCTCTTTAATGAACAAGTGAGCTTGTTTATGAAATAGTGAGCTATTCACAAACTCTCACACTGCATCCTTCCATTGTGGAACAGAAGAGAGAAAGGAGAGAAGTAATGGTGGGAGAGAGGAAGGAAGAGGGTAAAAGGGGAGAGAGAGGGAGAAAGCAAGCAAGAAAACATATACACCTCATAAATCCTCTTTGACTTTGATCTTTCTTAAATAATTATAGCTCCACTTGTAAACCCATACACCTAAGCTTGATTTTTTTTAAGGTGTCATCTTTTTAAGATAAATGGTTACAGTGTATCCATTTTCTTTAAAATTCATCATTTTTTTCCCTGGAGATGTTTGTGCATGTTACCTTTTGTTTGGATATGAAAATTACAGTTTAATGTGTGTAATATGGTGGTAAGTGGTTGTGACCTAAAATATTTGCTTCTTACACATACTAATTTCAGCATTTTTAAAAATTCAAATGGCTTAACAAGAAAATGATTTGGATACTGTTTTTTATTTAATAGGTATCTATATCACTTTTTTCTATATAATTTCATCTCTGCATGATTCTAAACATCTAGATATTTGGAAATAAAGTTACTTAAAATCCAAATGTTTGGTATATATACCCAGATGTTTGGTGTGTGTGTGTGTGTGTGTGTGTGTGTGTGTGTGTGTGTGTATGAAAAGAATATACTGAACCATCTTTATTGAAAAATTTTTTATGAATTTCTTGATTATCCATAAAAATGGTTTGTCAGCTTACGGATACTGGGAAATTAATTTAGAGCTATTTGTATGTATGAATGCCTAAAATAGTTAAAAATCTATTCATGTTTTAGAAAAATATGTTCTCTGTTGGAATTGACCTTTGTCTTTTTCTCATTTGTACTTAGTTTATATATATATTTTACATATTATGAGTGTGCCTGAAAATGTCAATGTAGAAACACTAAGTAAATGAAACCTAAGTTTTTGAGCCAATAGCTGCTGTGAGCATTCATTGGAATGCAGTTACCTTCTCCAGAAGTTAATCCAGGGGTTTCTGTTCAAAAAAGGAACGTCACCCTTAGAACTATGATGGAATTTTATGGTGATATTCACTAGGTGGTGGGATTTACATGTAAGAAAATGTCTGTGACTAGTGCTTACAAAGCTGTAAGTTCAAAAGTGCTATACTAACGTTAGCAGTTATCCGTTTAACGTCCCCTTAAGACATTCAGTTCATTTTTCTCTATCTCATTTCAGAAGCTATTTCTAATTCAGACGCTAAGTTTATCATCACTGGTTTTCCTTCAGTAGGTTATGGATACATTCTAATGTTATTATTTTGCCAACTGTTAATCAAGAATAATTTATTAAATGATGGACGCCTCGGTGGCTCAGTTGGTTGAGCATCTGACTCTTGATTTCAGCTCAGGTCATGATTTCAGAGTCGTGAGATCGAGCCCTGTATCAGGTTCCATGCTCAGCAGAGTCTGTTTGGGATTTTGTCTTTCCCGCTCCCTCTGCCCCTCCCTCCTCTCACATGCTTGGTTACTCTCTTTTTCTCTAAAAGAAATAGATAAAATCTTAGAAAAAGAATTTATTAAACTAGCGCTCTATCTACCCCTCCATTAAAGCACCATGCAGAAGACAGGTGTCATAGCAAGTAAAATTTCACAGATGGTATACTGGATGTGGCAAAATCAGATTCACAGGTGAGGTAGAATTTTACCTTGACTTAAAGGAGGAGAGGAGTTTGGGAAAGTGTTACCTGAATAGACAAACAAACAAACAAAACAATTTGGTATGTTCTCTTGAAATGTCCTCTTGTTGAGACATCAGACATGAATTTTATGCAGAGATAAATGTGTATTCTTATTAGAGCCTAAGCCAGCTTTGCTAACAACTAACTGTAGGGAAATCATTTCCTGGGCCGTGGGTTCCTTACCTTATGTGTAAAGGGATTATATCACTTATACTGAAATGGCTGTTGTATTTTGTTTAGCCACATAATCTTTTATTTACATGAGTGGAAAACAGCAAATAAAAATGACCTTGTCGAGTTTCCAAGGAATGAAAAAATGGCCAGGCAATCGTTTTGTTAATTTTTAGTCTCCTTTTTACCTTTCTGTGAACAATTTCCAATTTTTCATCTGCAACCGCAGAGGGTTGGTTCTATGACATGATTTATATATTGGCATGGTTAGGAGAAATTGAAGATTACATACTGTCAACTGTAAGCAAAGATGGGGTAAGATACATCTCTAAATATACTGAGGCACAAGACAAGAGTTTTGCTCATTTTCTTGAAACAGAAATAGGAAAATGGAGTTGCTAAGTCAGCATCTACCATGTAAATCTATCAGAGTTTCAGGTTAAACTTCAGGACAGAGTTCTGACATTGGTCGACCAGCTCGAACATCAGTGTGTAAGAAAGAAACTCCTTGTGTCTTGGATAAGCAGCAGCAGTGTTCATCACATCCTCAGTAACTGAAAAGCATCTGTGCATGATGGGAAAAGGAAAGAGGCAGAGTGCAAATGAAGTCAAGTATTAGTTACCCAAAACTGAGTCTATTTGGATAATCAGAACTACATATAAATACAGGTTTTTAATGCCAACTGCTGCTTTACAATAAATATTAATTTCACTTTAATTACAGCCATTATTACTGTCAGCTTATTCAATTGTTCCTCCCTACATGAATGTAGATTCAGAAGAAATCAAAACTTCAACTCTTCATGTTGTCAGAATTCATAAGTAGGAAAACATGTGGCCTGTCTTTAAAAATTAATTGACATTGGAGACACTTTGCCAAGTTCCTGCTCAAGCATTTCATTCAAATCCGAAGGAGGGGTGTGTTTAAATAGGAGTATAATCCCTGTGGTATCTTATATCAGCCATAGTATGTTTAATACATTCTTTCTTAAGGAGGCATAACCAAGTAAGGATGGGAAAGCTGACCTTGTGACATTAAGTTTTAGAATCTTTGAAAACAGTGAGTTTCATGTCAGTTATTCTGTGATGAATGTGCTTCAGCTATGACTATAGCTCTCTGCGTGTGAGTCTAATTAGAAGGGCCACTTGTCATTAAATAGAGCTTTGACAGTCTTTGTAGGTTGCTTCAAAAATTACTGAGTTTGATTTTTCTCTCTACCCATATTCAACTAAGTCTTTAAAAATATTCTACAAAAATTACATTAGCACTTCCTGTTTCTTCTAGTACATTCCCTTTAGCTCATCTAATTGGGATCTGCTGCCTATCATGTGGCCAAAGCCTGGCATGCCACTCAGCAAGGTTCTGTCCCAAAGTCCCGTAGAGCACCCCCTCTTTTCTCGGTCAGTGGACTTGCATCAGCAAAATTTTGCAAACTAATGTAGGAGAACAGATCAATGGTCTTACGTAACATATTCCTAATAATAATAACTTCTAAAGGCAGAGTCTCAGTACTGATCATTGGATTTCATGCCAGTTAGCATCCATAACAGATTGTTTTGATGTTCTCTGTTTCTTATGACCTGATTAAAATGAAAGCTGCTGTCAATAGTATTGATTCTATACCATTTACATGTTTTCCTACTGGATTTTTTTTTTTAACAAAAGAATTCATTTTTGGAGTGCACTACAGAAAACAATCACAAAAAATAGGTACTTCAATTTATACAGTTCCATGATATTATTTACTTTATAGTCATTATTCTACACACTTCCTGTGGAGTTGAAATGACTGAAATAAATTACTGGGCTGAGAATTCCTTGCATTTCTTTAAGTTCATTAAATATATGCTCTTCTTTCTGAGATCTCTAAGTATTTGTTAATCATCATCTTCCTTTTCCATGTGTTTTTAATTGTGGAAGTAACAAGTAATTTGTACCTAATGTCATTATTACGTCCCTCAAATTTTGAAACATATTTTGACAAATTATATGTGCGTTTTCTTCACACAGAAATTTTCAGAATGAGTAACTAGAATAGCGTTTTACTAATTTAACAGGGGAAAAAAAAATCTCTCCCAAGTTGAGATGATTCTTTCATTAATCCCCTGAGTCTTGAGTATGATGTATTTTTATTATAATATTTTTGAGGTGAGGGACCTCTTTCAGCATTTTATAAGAATAAGGCACACGAACTCAGGAAAAACCTAGGTACATTCAAATATGTAAACTTGGAGAGGCTTTATGGAACCATCCTTCAGGACCCTGGAACTCAGGTGGAGAGGCTCTAGTAGTTGAGAGAGTATGAACATGTCTGTGCACAAGAGGACGGATTGCTTAGGGACTGTGTATCAGGATGGATAGCTAGAGGATATGATGGTGGTATGATACGGATTTCAGTAGAAGCTAAGCAGTGCTTGCAGAGAGAAGTATTTCAAAATTAAAAGAAAATGCAAAGTTTTAAAGGGCAAGCGAGAGTTCTCACCTGGGAAGAAGGTGGTCTCAGTTGAACAATTGATTTAGCCAGCTAGCTGGACTGTAGTGGACGACGCCTCTTCTATCCTGGACCTAACTGTATTCTAGGCACTTTAAACATCTGTCAAAATTATATTTACAATTTCTCAAAGTGGGTCAAGTCCTGTTGTAAAGGAGTCTGTGTTCCATTTGGAAATGGTCAAAAATGATGTTGCGGCTGGAGGAGCTTAAGGTGAAGGCAGGGGTGGGGAGGGACAACAGTTACCGGGCCAGGGAAGGCCTGAAAGACAGAGCTAGAGTCCTGGGAAATTGCAGCTAGGAGCTCCCTCTGCAGGATGGAGTAAAATGACGATTCAGTGTGGCTTGGACATTTGTATACTACATGTACTACAGAGGGGAATGAAAGTGTATTTATAAAATGCACAGAACAATGAAAGTGTTGCAATGCCTAAATTCACATCAAAGCCTAAAAGGAAGGACATGGGGTTTTCATGTATCCGAATCCAGGAATTGCCTTTTATAATGATGCCAGCTTAAGAACATTAACTTTTATAAACCATCTAGGACAGTAAGACTAAGTGCTGGCTGTTATTATAATTGGATTGGACCCCTATGAAATGATGCTATTCAACTGCAATTTAATTTAAATCAGGTTCGACCTAATACTACTTAAAATAGCAAAGAGAACTTTTATCACCTTTTCAAAATTTACTGACAAATATTTTTAAAAAGAATTTAAGAGTCAAATATTTACTAAGTGAATAAATATCACTTTATTCACGAATGAAACAATTCTACCATAAACTTTTTTAGATGTTACTGTAAGTGTTACCTTCTGTGAAATGGTCAGAATGGGTGAGCAGTGTGGCATAGTGAGATGAGAATGGGTCCTGATGCTGCTGAGACCACCGCACTCACTGATGGGGTGAGCTTGGGCTTGGGCCTCCTTCAACTTTGCTGTGTCTCAGGTTGCTCATGTTTAACACAGAGATGAGGGAGTCCCTTTGCTGGGATGGAATGGTTCTGTATATTGATTGTGGTGGTGGTTATATAAATCTCTACATGTGATAAAATGTCACAGAATTATAGGCACGCACAGACTCAAAATACACACATGCTCACACACACATACATATGCAACACACACACACAAAAGATAAGGTCTGTAGTTTAATCATATTTTGCAAAGGTCAATTTCTTGTTTTTTTTTTTTTTTTAAAGATTTTATTTATTCATTTGAGAGAAAGAGAGAGCATGAGTGGTGGGGGGAGAGAGGCAGAGGCAGAGGGAGAAACAGACTCCCCGCTAAGCTAGGAGCCCAATGTGGGGCTCCAACCCAGGACCCAGAGATCATGACCTGAGCCAAAGGCAGACTTTTAAGCATCTGAGCCACCCAGGTTCCCCAATTTCTTGGTTTAGATAATGTTTTGTTTGGATAATGATAATTCTGTAAACTTTAAGTATAGAACAGGAGAGCGTATTGGGTGATGGTTTTGTAAGACCTCGCTGTACTCTTTTTGCAGTCTCTATGATCCTGTATTTCAGAATAAAAAGGTAAAAAATACACTTACTGTATGAGCCATCAATACCACACATAGATATTTCCCTTGAGGAAATGAAAACCTGTGCTCACACACAAAAAACCCGTGTATGCATGTATGTGGGTGTTTGTAACTCGGAACAACCCCGATGTCCTTCAACAGTATATGGATAAACATTGGTGCATCCATGCAGTGTCATACTCTTTAGCAATAAAAAGGAGCAGACAGCTACAACCAAAACCAAAACAGAACAAAACAAAAAGAGGTGAAAAGAATGATGGCCCCCTCACTGCAATCGTTGTTGCAACAATTAAATGAGATCAGATACCTATTTTAGTTCTTGGAAGAGAAGCTGATTCATAGTGAGTACTTTGTAAGTGCCCACTAGTATTATTTCTTCCAAAAACATATTCTGGAAACATATTCTATATTCTGGACTTTTCATAAACGCCCCATTTTTCTCCTGACTTAGACAATTCATATGTATAACTCTGTGTGTCGTATGTTTACTGTAAGTCACTGTGTGGGTAAGCTGACAAACACACCCTCGCACTTCTCACTGAAGTTTGCATGTAAATACAAAGCATGGGCGAAGGGCTAAACCTCAGCACTGAACATGTGAAATGGGATCTCAATCTCTGGAGCTTCTATTCTAGAAAATAATTGTTTTTTTAATGTCCAAGCTTAATTTTTTTAAATAAATGTTTAGGGGCGCCTGGGTGGCTCAGTAGGTTGAAGCCTCTGCCTTCGGCTCGGGTCATGATCCCAGGGTCCTGGATTCAAGCCCCGCGTCAGGCTCTCTGCTCGGCAGGAAGCCTGCTTCTCTTCCTCTCTCTCTGCCTACTTGTGATCTCTGTCTGTCTGTCAGGTGAATAAACAAAATCTTTAAAAAATAAAATAAATAAAATAAATGTTTAAAATTCAAATTTAATAGGGGTTGAAAGAAATTACACTTATTGTAAGATTCTCTTGTGCATTATAAATACTCTGATTACATATATATATGTATGTGTGTATATACATATGTGTGTGTGTGTATATATATATATATATTTATTTATTTATGCATATCTCCCTGATGTTGAGATACAGTACTAACATTTACCATATGTGCTGATTGTGCTAAGTCAGGCTTTTATGATGGAGTTGTTATATTTTGAGGAACATGCTTTGAATCATTTATAAGTCTGTGTAATAACAAGCGATATCATAACAGGATTTACTGGACTTTTATTGCCACCTACACAGCCAGCCAGTACTTATTCATCAATCTATGCTGTGTGTGAAGTGCTGAGCTTAGAAAAGAGGGATGGGAGGCATTGGAGTCCAGGCTCTGGAGTAAGAGTCACCTGGGTTCAAATTCAAACACTGTAACTTGCCAGATGTGTGGATTTACACAGATCATCCTGTTTATCTAATCCTCTGTTTCTTCTCCTATAAGATGAGCACAGCACAAATTAGCAAGCTCATTGTGTTTCAGGGAGGGTAAAGGGCTTGTGCCAACACCAAGCAGATGGAAAGTGCTCAGTTTGTGTTGGCTGTCATGATTGTTATGTACTTTATAATTACTTGAGGAAACGTGACTCCTGAGATTTAATGAGAAAGAAGTGCAAGGTGGTATAAAATCACAAGTTCTACAGAGCAGCTCTTTAAGGGGAGTATCATATATATTCTAAGACACTTGCATTAAGCTTCACGAGAAATGTGGAGCTTCCTTGGGGTCATCAAGTACATGTAAGTTTCTGATTGCCACACTATGGGAGGAAATGGAAGTGTATTTAGGGACTACTGAAATCCTGGCACTGTATGAGCAAAGGTCATCAAGGGGAGTGGACAGGAGTGGGGTGGGGCGGAGTCAGTGAAACAGGGAGCTATCTCGGATTGACACTGACTGTTTTGGTATAACTGCCTGGCTCATGAAGGACGTGAGGCGGTGAAAAGGCCAGGGCATCGTGTGTTACCTATCAGTGCTGTTTGTGTTTCCCAACATGGGAATTCAATGCAATTTCTGTAGCGTCAGTTATAGCGCACAGTCTTAAACTCTCACAGCACTGAGCAGGAAAATAAAGTGGAGAGAGTGCACTAGATTAGAAGTCAGAATGCTAGGATCCAGTACCAGTGAACTGGTTAATCTCCAAAGTATCTAATTTCCTCACTTGTATATTTATCCATAGATCGAGATATCTATAAAGAGGTAAATATGTGTGTATGTATTTGTGTGGCTTTACACACATTTATCTCTTTATCAGTTGACAGAGTTCTAATAGCATTTTACTAATTTAAGTGGTTTATGCTGGCCATTACTAATTTAATGTTATTTATTAAGCATATTTTATTTAAGTAATTCAAACTGCAGGCTCTGCAGAACTAGCAAAGCTCTCTCTAATGATCTGGCAGTATTTTGAAGCAGCCATAATTATACACATTCTTTCTGTTGGATTGTCTGCTGTGGCTTGCTCGATGGCTTAAAAACAAACATTAAATGATGCTTAAATCAAAATTCCCATTGGTCTGCTTACGTGAAGTAGGTATTTCTCCCATTAATATAGAAATATTTAGATACTGAAAGCAAAGGAGAGGAATAGTTTAAAATACCAATTTGATTTGAAACATTTCTGTGTCTTGGTTGGTTTTGCATAAAACTTTAATGATAAATAAGCTCTAAATAGACCATCTCTTGATATTTCAGGGGGAAAATACTTCAAATATATTGATTCCTTTTAGTAAAATGGTTTCTGGGTTCCTTAGTAATCATACTGCAGTAGCAATTTTTAAGGAGTACCAGAAGTTAAAACAAACCTGTTTGCATGATTTTTACATATGTCGAAACACTTTTGGTATCATATTATGATATTGAGAATGAGGTTAGAAAATTGATCACAAGCAGTAGCTTATTCTCACAAACCTAAATTCTCTGAGTTGAGGTCACTACAGTCTGATTTAGTATGTAACATAAAATTGATGTTTCTTATAGATTTTGTAGACATGAGCTTGTGTGTTTGTGTGTTTTGACAATCATTATTATTTTGCTGAATGCTTTCTTCTCTCTCTCTTTTTTTTTAACCGTGTGTTTCTGTAAAGTAAGCATTTAAAGTGGTTTGGTGCCATTGTTTTCTTAAACTGTATTTAGGGAATGAACGTATTTAAACACTTTCCAGTGGGTTATGTTATGCAGAACAGTTTTAACATATTTTAGGGGTTATGGTTGGATCTGTATATAGGGTAAGGAAAGCTATATAAATATAATTTTGTAACTCAGATTATTTGTAATTCTGTTGACTTCTGACTTTTATATCATAATTTGTTGCAAAGTGCAGGGAAAAAAAAGTTTATCTTAAGTGAAAAGTAGATTTTATTCAAAGGACACTAGAATATCTGAAGAACATAAGCTTAGAACTCTGCCAGGAATGTGACTCAGCTCCCTAGTCTCATTTGAAAATTCAAAATGATCAGGAAGAAGAATCTGATCAAGAGAGAAAGAAAGTGTTGAGAGCATGTGTCGGAGAGCAACTTATATATCTTATATATTAGGGGAATCTTTATATATTACAGATAATTTCCGCAGCAAAGACCATGCGTTGTTCAATGCTTACATTGTTAGAGGTTGCTTGCTCATGCAGCAAGACCAAGGTTCCTGTTTTCTCTCTCATTTTGCCGCATTCTTTTCCAAACCTGCTTAAGAAACTCAGTTGAGAGTCTCTAAACCCTTCACTATATCTTATTCTTGAAAATGACCATGAGGGGCGCCTGGGTGGCTCAGCGGGTTAAAGCCTCTGCCTTCAGCTCAGGTCATGATCCTGGGGTCCTGGGATCGAGCCCCGCATCGGGCTCTCTGCTTAGCTGGGAGCCTGCTTCCTCCTCTCTCTCTCTCTGCCTGCCTCTCTGCCTACTTGTAATCTCTATCTGTCAAATAAATAAATCTTTAAAAAAAAAAGAAAAGAAAATGACCATGAACTGTACCCTGGAATTCCATCATGAGCTTTCAGCCTTCAGTGGGCTTTGAAATATTCCCCAGTGAGTGTGCCCAACTCTGTGAGCCTCTTTTTCCCATCAGTGATCCTGGACCCATCACTACCTTACCTTTGTGGCCACAAATACAAAACAGACCAAAGGTGTTGAAGTTGTAGAGGGTGGTGAGGTATAGATATTGGGCAGAAGCATACCAGGGACTGTGTGTCAAGCCTGAGAAAACATTCCATGCTGGGAGCCCCTTGGGTGCTGGGTCAGTTCTGGGCTTTCTGTGATTGGAAGCATTAATGACTCTGTCAGGTTGCCCATAGTTGCAACATATATGGCAGCATGGACAAATTTGAAAGGACTGGGGTGTGTAAATGATTTAATAACATGTATTCACTGTTTTTTGTTTTTTGTTTTGTTTTATGGTGTTTTTTTTTTTTTTTTTTTGTTTTTTTTTTTTGGTCAAGTTGTCAATCCAATGGCAAGATAAAAACCCACTTAGAATGTATATGTGACAGAGAACGCACTGTGATTAAAGATAATG
This sequence comes from Meles meles, assembly GCF_922984935.1. Taxonomy (NCBI): domain Eukaryota; kingdom Metazoa; phylum Chordata; class Mammalia; order Carnivora; family Mustelidae; genus Meles; species Meles meles. Next base: position 73,848,003 of record NC_060077.1, read on the forward strand.
ACAAAAAATATTTTGGAAGGGGATGCCTGGGTGGCTCAGTTGGTTAAGCAGCTGCCTTCGGCTCAGGTCATGATTCCAGCGTCCTGGGATCGAGTCCCACATCGGGCTCCTTGCTCAGCGGGGAGCCTGCTTCTCCCTCTGACTCTGCCTGCCACTCTGTCTGCCTGTGATCCCTCTCTCTCTCTCTCTGACAAATAAAAAATTAAAAAATCTTTAAAAAAATATTTTGGAAGGACTTACCACTTATTTTCAGCACTGTGAAAAACATAAATTTTTGAACATCTGATGATGTGTCTCCTGTGGGAAAAAACCCCATAGAAATAATTTGGGCTTTTGAGGCTTTTACAATCTAAATAGACATCCAGGGCTGAGTGGCAATAAACAGGGACATTAAACCAAAGCACAAGTGGGTAGCCGGTTATAAGTATCACCCACATGGAAAGATCTGCTGGGGGAACTGGTGAGTTATGGAATCAGAGAAGAGTGAAAGGAAGAATTGCTAGTTTTAAGATTTTTGTTGCCCTGTCTCATTTTGCACCACTCTGCTTTCTGACTGCCTAATCAAGATTTCAAGACAGCCTGGGCCTGTCTTTACCTGATTTCTGCGGTCTGAAGCTGATGACAGTTAAACCGTGTTCCCTGACAGAATCCTGCCTCCTGGCAACATAGACACAGACTCCAGGGACACACTGTGTCAGAGCTTCTAGACCTCCTGTAGTCAAGAGACCTGCAGTCAAGCGTTTGAGCTGTGTTATTACCCATGAGGCTTTGCTTTAAAGCCATGCTAATGGGGAGGGGGATTCCGGGCTTGCTTAGCGGTTGCTGCCTGTGTGACACCTCCAACTCTTACTTGGGGACTGGAACACAGGCAGACCAAGACTCTTGTGTACATTTAGAAAGGTCAATGGGAAGAGCAAGCAAGCTTTCTTCTTAGGAGCAGTATAGGTGTGTGTCAGTCGGTGGGCCGGGGGTGGGGTGGGGGGTGCTTACATTAGGAATAATTGAATGTGGAGAATAATCCCTATTCCCTTGGGTACATTTTAATAATGCAAGTGACTGAGCCACTTAATGTCTGCCTGATTTGAACTGTGCATTGCTTGGCTTTTCATTAATAATGAATTCCCAGGTAAACAAATGCTTCACATTAAATGCCTCTTAAAAGTGTTTAGTGTCTGCTGCCAGGAAACCTATTAAGCATTGTGTTTTAGGAAAAGCAAAATTGAAGAGAAACTGTATGTGCTACAATAAAAATAACTTTCTACTATTGTCTTGTAATAGGAGAGTTCACACATACCCTTGTGCCATGTATGGGGAAAATTTCAAATAATGTTGTATTCTCTTAGTACTAAGATAACAAATAAATAATAGTTATTATTAATAACACATATTTTAATAATATATAAATTTATATTTAAATATAGATTTAAAAATAGTAAATGCACAATGCTATTTCTCTATTCAATGGATCTAATTAATTAGGGGCAGGGAAGACAATGCATGTCTTTGTCCTCAGCATTTAAGTTGCCTGAACTAAATCATCCTCAAGGTTATTTCTTCTGTGCAACTAACTATGCAAACAGGTTTTACAGGTTTAAAAATAAGTAGCACTTACTTAATAGATGCATTATAATTGTATTTTCACAACCAAATTCAAGAACCACTTCACTTGCTAAGTTATGTGAGAATATCTTAAAATCAGAAACTTAGATGGCAATTTTCTGAGAATTCCATGTGCTTTGTTTTCCCTTTTGCTTACTCCCTCCCCTTTGCCAAAGCCTGAATTATCCTCTGATGGGATCATCTGCTGTGTGTTTTCATTTAATTTGTTGGCCTGGTCCTGAAACTCTGTACATCTCAGGTCAGGGAGGTTTCTAAATTTGGAAAGGCTTTTAAGATTATCTGGCCCAATGCTCCCCTTTTAAAAGGGCAGAGAAATGAAGTAACTCAGTTAAGTGATTGGTACCAGATCAGGCTAGTGTCAGGGTTTCTAGATTCTGTGTTTCCAGATTCCTAATCTTAGCTCTTTCCCTCATGCGATGACCACCTCATCCCAATTTGCCAGTGCTTTCTCCAGTTTTAGCTCTGCAAGTCCCAGGCTCCAAGAAATCCCTTCCTCCCTGGGAAACCAGGATGGATGTTTGCCCAGGCCAGTCACCCCACTTCCTCTGACAGCGTTTCATGCTCTCTTTAGTCTCCTTTCTACTTCTGATTTCTAAATAGCTTGGCTTGATATTTAACAACGTGTAAAACCAGAACATTTACTCTTCTATCCAGTATGTGTCTCTGCAAGTGACGTTACCTCATATTCTTTTGCATTTTTGGTATAATATCAGTCATTTATTCATTTGTTCATTCAGTGGGTATTTGGATGTCTACTACATTGCTGATCACTCCATCAAATTTTATGTGTAGATGTGTGTGTGTGTGTGTGTGTGTGTGTGTGTGTAATACATGTTTCCCAGTTATCCATCCTCTGTGAAATGTGTTCTTTTAAATCCATCACTCCTATGAGTAACCATTTAGAAGGAGTGTGTGAATGTGGAAACCTGCATTTGTGAATGTGGTTGTATATAGAATACAAGTGAGTTCTTTGACAATGGTGACCAAAACCAAAAACAAAACACAGTATGAGATTCCAAATACACCATCAAAATTAGCAATATTTCTTCCAACAACACACTTTTTCCTTAAGACCATTGAAGCAACCTTCCTTGTAAAGCTGTTAGAGCTATGGAATAGTTCTTCAGTACCAATGTAGAAGACTCCCGAAATTGGGAAGTGAATTATAAAACTGAACTGATTTAAGTGTTAGAAGAAATTGCACTCAAATAAATTCAACCCATGAGTCAATGCAATCATAGATTTAATGTAGTTTGAAACTATAAAACCTTTGGAGTTTTAAGCCTTGAAAGTAAGGAATGAATTCCCCTAAACAACTTTGTTGCTTTTTTTCTTTCGCTCTTTTTTTTTTTTTTTTGGTCCTGGTTCATTGTTTTTAAGTCCCTCACTTTGTTCCCTTCTATCACATAGTATATTAATATTTTTGTTGTCGAATATGTCAGCTAATAACAAAAATAATAAGCTCAATGTAAGGGCAACTTTCAATTATTTTTCACATTTAAATAGATTTCCATAAAAATAAAGCACATTTTTATGAGTGTTCAGAATTGCGTACTACTAGACCCTCCGAATCTAGGTAGGCTACACTTAACTATGTATGTGAGCTTGAGCACGTCATTTAAACTCTGAGGCTCAGGTTCTGTACTCTGCAGTGGGGTTTGGGAGAGTTATCATGACGTTTTCATAAGGATTAAGTGCCATAACTTGTCAAGACACTTGGAATTTAGTAGCCCTATTCATGTGAGGCTTTACTACTTTTTGTTGCTCCTAATATAACGGTAGATGGCGTAGGGTTTTACTGAATTATATCTTTCTAGACAGATTCTATTTTATTCTATTTTACAAGAACCAGCTTCTCTTTATATCCATTCTGTAGAGAAACAGAACATACTAAATAACTTTGGGGATTTTGATACTAAATTACTAAAACACACCTAATCAAATGATACATATATTAAAGAAGGAAACCCAAGAGACTCAGAAGGAGGGAGCTAATGGGTAGAGATGCTTTGTATTATATCCAAAAAGGGCAGATGGTACAAGGATGCCTACAACTCACTCGATGTGTCCATGTGGTCGTGGAAGTAAAGCTTCTGGAAGTAAAATGTTGTATTTTGTGTCTGGTTTCCTAATGTGTTTGTATTTCAGCTCCACAGTTTTCTTAGTCTTTCCTATGATCGATCTCTAAACATGATTTCCCACTATTCTTTGACCATTTCAGTTAGTTTCTTAGTTGCTTTTTTTCCTATCCTTGTAGAAAAATCACATGGTAATGCAATTTTGGGGAGGATGGTGATAATAATAGTAAGTGCCTTAAAAAAAAAAAACAATTTATGGTTTCCATGGTAATTCACTTGTATCATCTCACATAATCCTCACAGACTACTCTGTAAAATAGAATTGCAATTGCAGTTTATTGTTTCAGGCAAACTTTAGGACTACAAAAACAGTTATGTATGTCCTGTTTACCTGGTTCAATAAACTCTTTACCCTTGGTAAGTAACTCATGTCATTGCGGAAATGTAGTCAGATAGTAGTAACAATGGCAGAGAGAATGTTTCTAGCAATGAACATAAATTAAAAATAAACAATGAGATACACATTTATGCTCTTTATTCAAAAAGAGTAAGCTAAGTAAGATTTCCCCCTAAACTTCCTTATCATGAAGAGGAGATTGGTGCAGTGTCCACTGTTTACAAATTTAACAGCCTGGTCTGTTGTGGTTCTCCCAGATTTTTATGACCTGAAGCCCAAAGCATCAGTTAGTCATCTTCATGGCAGATGACTTCATGGTAGACAAATTCTGTGTGGGGAAAAATGGAAAAAAAAAAATCTGTTTCCACTCACTAGAAGTTGACTAGAAGTCAGTGACATTGTTCCTGAAGAGAAGTGTCCATTGATGAGAAGACATGGCTAATCTCCACAATCCAATACTAAAGTGTGAAATTGGGAATAGCAGTGGACAAGAGGCAGCTATCTTCTGGTCTGGAAGTTTCCTCAGCCCTTTGTCACTGACAAGCGAATTGAAGTAAGGATGGAGCCGCATGACTTTTTCCACTGTGAGCTGGAGCACATGCACAGGATAATTGTCAAGGGGGCACCTCTGCAAGTACCCTCGGGGTCAGGACCAGATGTAGTGTGCACTCCCTCCCACCTTATATTCCCTACCTCTGGTTCATTCCTATTGAAAATAGTATTGCTTTGTCTGTTTTTATAACCGTGCTTTGTGCATCTCTCCTTGCATTTCTTTCACTCAGCCTTATGTTTGTGAGTTCTAGCCACATGGCATGTGTGGCTGTATTACATTTTTCTTGCTGTATACTATTCCATTTTGGAATACATACTACAGTGTGTCCACACCTTCATGATCTGAGTTTTTCCCGCTTAGGGATACCACCCCCAGTGCATCTCTGAACATTTTCTGATATGCATTGACATGCACTAAGGCCGGAGCTTCTTCAAATTATATACTTAGGAGATTCATTGCTGGTGTGTAGACGATGTCTTCAACTTTTCCTATTTATGTTTCTGCTCGCAGTGAATGACAGTTCCAATTGCCGCACATCTTTGCAATCACTTGCATTGTCAGACATTTTAATTTTTCCAATCTGGCGGATTGGTAATGCTATCTCAAGGTGATTTTTAATTTACATTTTACTAATCACTAATGAGCTGAACACCTTTTCATATGCTTATTAATAACTAGGATCTCTGCTTTTTATGATGCCCTTCAAGTATATAGTGATTTTTCCATTGGATGAATAGCATTATTAAGGAAAAAAAACCACCATTTGAGAGTTTCTCTTCCAACAGTTGCAATAGGGAGTTCAAGCAGAATCCCAAAGTTGAATTCTTAACTTGATGGTTCAATAGTTATTTTTAACTGTCATATATTTGAAAACCTTTATTCCCTTCAAATTTCTTTTTCTTTTCCAGATAAAGTCTTGACAGTTCTTTTTCTCTGCTTGTTCATTCCTCCTCCCCAACCCCCTCCGTTGTAACAATGTAAGGCTATTAATTTAGAGCTTAGAGCAGTCTCTAACGAAAGGGGAAAAAAACGGGAGATTTTCCTTGGCCCCAAACTTTAAGTATCTCCCGCATTTCATTGGAAATATGCAGAGATTACCAGTCTCTTAGCAGAGATTACTACTGTTTGAATTTCTTCTAAGGCTACCTGCCTGGAGCTTAGGAGAGGGAATCTTTAAGATGCCAGACTTAATTTTAAAAACAAGTAGTTGGGCAGTAACTGAGCAAATTCAAAGCACATAATGACAGGTAAAGGGAAAGGAGGTGATTTCACCTACCAGTGCTAAAAATGTCTTGAGAATGATTTATATGCCATCAACTCATTACACCCCTGACTATCACCAAGGATCACCAAGGCAACAAGGGTAATGCTTCACACATATCCCTCTGGCTTTATCTCCATCTTCTGAAGCAATTTTGCCATTCCTTTCAACCTGATTATTTACACGTTGATGCAGTATTTAGGTGGGGCAAAATGTGATAAGCTATTGCCCTCCAGACCGTGTAAATTTAATCTTGGACAGTCATACAACTCAGATGCAAACAACAACTCTAATGTTTTATGATTATTGAGCACAATTATGGCAGAAATATGGCAAGGACTGTATTACTCAAGTTCACTAGATTTGGAGCCAGAAGTTCAGCCTTCACCCTACCTGCTAAGTGGTACTGGTTTTCTGCCCACATGTAACACAGAGTCAAACACACTCTAAATCAGTTCACTTAAGGAGCCAGTGATGGATGGTAAATTTCATGGATTTAGGTCCCCATATTCCCTGATAGATATTTCTTTAGTTTTCATGTTTGTTTTAGTTTTTGTTTGTTTGTTTTTCATGTTTAGTTTTTGTTGCTTTCTGTATTTGCATGAAGTTTGCATTCTTTGAAACTCTTACTCCTCTGGATCCTATTACGATGCTTCAGTTTGTTTTATTTTATTTTTAATGTCCTTTGTTCTTCCTCTTCCTTCTTTTCAATTATGTTGCTACTGTTAAGAGGTCTATGGCACTTGCCTTCTAGAACTATCCTTTTAAAGTATACTGTAAAACAAAATTACTATGAAAGTATATTGCAAGACAAAATTAGAAGAGAAATCAGGTGATTAAGCAACTGAACTTTAGGTAATTTAGCCAACTGTATATAAATGTGCAAATTATCTTGTAATGGATAGCAAAATAAATTTAGATACTTAAGGCTAACACTTCCTTTTTGTCTTTGCTTATGTTTTTTAAGAAAAGGAATAAATGGACTTTTTTTTTTTTTTTTTGTACGGGGATTGTAATCATTATTTTATAAGCCAAAATAGAATGTTCCCATTTCCTTCCACGAGTATTTCAGTTCCCAGGAGCCCCTTTTGAAAGTGTATCTTTTATGAATTTCACCTTGTTTATCTGTTTTTTTAGGCTTAGATCTCGATGAAAAGAAGACAGATCAGAATTGACCCCCTCATCCCCAAGTCCCCAATTGCTTGCCTGTGTCCTGCCTGCCTGTCCCCAGACGGAGGGTATGTCTGTCTCAGTACAACCCCCAGGCACCCAATGGAGGTACCAGGCAGGGGGCTGTGAGATTGATTTCCTGTTACTTTTGTAATTACTTTTGCTTGGGAGATTTCTTTATTAAGATAAAAATACACAAAACATTCCCAAGAATGCTTTTTGGAATATTGAACTAGAGAGTCCTGGAGTGTTATACCTGATAACATCATAAGGACCAGAGCAAAGACTAGAACAGTCTTTTTCATTCTTCTTTCTCCTAGAATAGCAATAATAGTGATTTATCTTTTATTTTTAGTTTATATGTGTGTGGGTGTGTATATGTCTCTGTGTATTTATAATTCTAAAAACACAGTTGAAGTAAGCTGAACAGATAATGGCTATATTTTATAAACAGAGAAACTAAGGTTTGAAATTAAGATCATAGTTTGAACTCACATCTTTAATCTGCATGGCAGTCCCACGCTGCCTTTACATATTAATCTGTTCCTAAGGAGTTTGAGGATGGATATACCTAGGAATTGTTAAGCATCAAAAATGTAAATTAAAGACCTGGAAATCATTAAAAGGTATAACCTTCAGAAACAAAACAAAATGGACCAAACAATTTTATCAGAGGAAAAATTATATCAAAATCACTGTATCAGTACAGAGAATAATTCTAGAAAACTCTACCATATCAAGAAAAGAGGGTAAGAGTAAGGAAATCATTTTAGTATATATTAGAAAAGAACAATGGATTGCTAACAACACACATGTCAGTGTAATAGAGTGTGTTTCTGCCTGACAGCCACCATTCATTTTTTGAGGACTAGAGCTGTGCCTTTCTCTTGGGGAAACCACGCCTCCCCGCTTCCAGCCCCCATGCCCCAGGTTGGACTCCATTTCTACTTGGGTGGACTACTTAAATAGCAAGAGACTATCACAGAATCTTTTCTCCTCCCTAATGAATGATTCAGGGATGGCTGTATGACCCAATTAGAATCAAGGCCCCTAGAGACTGTTTTTTTAAACTTCTGGGAAACAGACTTGGTACTGATTGAAGAGTCTCCTGATGCCTTATGTCTCTGAGGAGAGGGCCAGTCTGGAAAGGTGGCTGTCTCTGAGCAAGAGACATGGCAAGAGCAACCAACCACAGGGAATCGGTTTTAGCTCCTGGATTAAGCCACAGCTGAAGTGACCTCTACCACGTATTCTAAAATCACATAGATTGATGAATTACCATTTCTGTGTAAGACAGTGCTGTTTTATTACTTGAAAACAAGAGAGTTACCATATTCCATAGCTTGGTAAGACTATGGATGCCTGGAAGGTACTGACTGGACTTCAGTTGGGAGCCTCAGACCAGATAAAGCGGGAGCACCATCACTGTCATTGTAACTACTGTCGTCGTCATGGTCCTGTAACCTTCCAAGTGACATATGGAATAACCTTTTTAATTCTCCCAGCAACTCTGAAGCAGGTGTAATTACTATTTCCGTTTTGCAGATGAGATTAACCATGACTCTTAACCACTGTGCTATACACACTGGAACTTGATTTCCAGAATCACTTTCGGTAATAAATCTGTTGAGTTGAATTCAGGGTTTTTTGATCGCTTCATACTTCCCCTTGAAATGTTTGTTCAATTTGTTTAATTCCAAAGCTCTTTATCAATTCCACTCTGGAGGTGCTCTCTTTCCTTATCTAGCTTTACAGATAAAGGTTGGTCCCATAGGCTCACTTAGCACTTTGGCCATTAATTGTAACTTAAAAAATATATTTTAAAAAAGTAAATATAAATATAGATATTATATGTATGTATTTGTGTGCATGCATACATATGTGTATATATACATATATATGTGTGCATATACATGTATGTGTGTGTATGTGTTTGCATTTTTTATTTAAGGCATAGATTGGTGTCACTGCTCTATGAGAGCTAGTTGTATGATCTTGAGAGAGCTATTTAAACTCTCTCTTTAGAAATATGGTGAAAAGTCATAAACAAGTCACAGTGTTGCTTTCAAGATTTGATCATTTGAGGCAGAGCTTTACAACCTCCAGAGTTCTCTGTAATATGAGAAATTATTACATATATATATATTTTACCCCCCACAGCACTGAAGCTCTGGTTACACTTAAGACTCACTAAATATTTGTGAAACTGAATTAAGTGAGGAGTGAGTGACCCCTTGAATAAGAAACGAGATGCCCATTTGTCTTTGGGTTTGATCTCACCCCCCTTCTTTGCGCACACCAACTTTTCTTCCTCTTACTTTCTTTCTTGTTATTCTTCACTTTTCCCATGCTGCTTGATATCCCTCTTTCTCTTCTAAAATTTTCAGCAAGCTTTGTGGACATGTTAGAGATATGTCAGTGATTTTCTGGATTGATGGGTTGGTGATAGGACTGAGAGTTTGAAAATTATTTCTTACCAATTACAAGATGCACAGACTATCTTTGGAATATGCCCTAAAAATTTGTGATTTGTAAGGTAGGTGCCCTTGCCCAGTAAATGTATTCCTGGGACCAGAAACTACTCACTAAGACTTAGGTTTGTGAATTAACTGCTGGTGGCCATTAGTACAGTTAATTCACACCAGAAAACAATACACATACTGAGGTACCTTATTCCATTATCTTCTTTCCCATGCAGACTTTTATGATTCCGTTTATAGTCCATCAGGGTAATGCAATATAAATAATCTTCTCAACAAGGCAACCTCTGAATGCTCTATTGATTCATCGTAAATACCCACATGTGTGGGCACATCGTGTAATCATTTCTGAACTCTAAATATCATATGCTCAATTGCAATTCTGTATCCCAGTTTTCCCCCTGTCCAAATCTGTGCAGAGTTTTCCAGAGGTAGCCAGTAAATGAAGGATGCTTTTTTGTTTTGTTTTTTGTTTTTGTGGGGTTTTTGAAGGATGTTTTTAATATCAGCCCAATATCACCATCTATGTGTTAGAAAACGTCTCCTCTGGGCTTTCCTCCTTTAATGAGGAGCTGGTTTTCAGTTTGGTACTCATGATTCTCTCATGCTGATGCAGAACATAGATGGATTGTGAAGCTTAATGGCATTTAGAAGCGTTAATCTCCCTACTCACAGTTATACTGGTTATTTAGCCAGGGGAATTCTTGTTGAAATAGGCAGTGACTTGATTTATGGCCGCAAACCTATAAGCTAATGGACCTGTGTTTGAAGTGACCACACCACGGAAGTGTTGGTCATCGGCTCTAAAGCTTCAAATCAGAGCAAAGGGCTTGTACTTGCAATAGTGCTGGCTTTCCTTGCATTTTTACTATCTAATTCTCCATCACTTTGCGGGAGCTAGATAAAAGATGACTCAGGACAGGGCCATTACTTCCCTTGACGGCTTCAATATATCAAAACAGGGCGGGCTTTCGTGTACAGTTCCCCAAATGGGGACACTCTTTTTTATAGCTAACCACTGGCTGTGAAATTGAGACTGGTCAGGAAGTCAGTGAGAAGGAGGGGATTTTAGTAGTGGCCCTGAGAAAGGAGGGAATGAAGAGAATGACAGCTCTTCTTCCTGATGTCTTTTAGAGTTTAATACAATTTCTCTAATGGTGGGACACATGAGATGTATGTGGCATGATTTCAGAAAGTATTGTAACAATCATTGTCAAATCCCCTGTGTATGTTTCCAAACAACTAGCTTTGAGAATATGATCAAGAGACTGACAATAATCGTCAAGTATTTGAGATGGAGGACTTAGAAGGGCCTCTTTTTGCCCTTGGCTCTCTCTTATACTCTAAAAATGGTCCTGAAACAACCTCTTTTATAAATCGACAATTATAATAAGACCTAATATTTGGGGGAGTTTCATGAAACTCGGAAATTTTTTATCCCTTTTCTTTTCCCTTGCTAATCTGTGTGCCTATGATAGTTAACATAAATAATAAATAAATAGTTAACATAAAGTAGTCACTTTGTAAATATATGTTGCTCAATTTGTAATAAATACAAGGAGAGAAGTAGCTCATTTCACCTTCCTTCTCAAAAGCACTTGATACAACGTTCCCAGAAATAAATCTGCCTCCTTCCTATCAAGCAGTTTTTGAGGACTTGTCAGAAATGATAGAGATAAGCTAACAGACATTTGACCAAAACAAATTTTTAATTATACTTTTTCTTTTACTTATGAAAGGTAAAGTTATATAAATTTGGAAGTGTGTATATATGTATATTCAAACAATAAATTGCATTATGATCTCCTAAATGTTGTCTGAATGATATGCTTTCCTTGGCAAAGTTTATCGCTACCATCACCCTGGTTTAATATGAATATTATGCCTGAAATTTTGAGTGATAATTTAGGATCATCATTATAAATTACAAAATTGAATGAAAAGTGGAAAGTAAACTGAGTAAGAGTTAGCATTAATCCTGGTTGTTACAGATATTCTCAGGTTTAACAATACAATATATGACTTATATGAAGAAGGGTTTTGAAAAAAAAAATTTAACTTGACAAGGTTCCTCTAAATATAACTCACCTTGCATAGAAATGCCCCATTTCCATAACCTTAATTGCTTTCTCTTTCTTCCTTTTCTTTCACTCTCATCTCTGTATTATTCTTTGGAAGTGTGTGTTTCATCAAGGCTGCCTACATTCTATTGTTACTGCCTAGAAGCCTATAGTGAATGTCTCAAAATTTGTGTTTCTGGAAGAAGCATTTCTCTGTAGCTGAATTGTAATAACGTGAAAAGTCTGAAGTGTCTGAAAGTTGCAATAAGCTAGACAAAGGGATCTGGCTTCATTTGCCCAGCCAAAATATCAGCTGAGGGCTCATCTTCTTCCAGTGATGAATTCTACAATGTGAAAGATTTATAAAGTCAGTCGAATACCAAAAAGAAGTATGGAACACAGCTTCCAGTCAGCATGTTTGTTTTGCTTTTTATCCAGGAGAACACTAGTCCCTCTTGGGAAACTGCTCATTAAAGAGATGTTTAGGTACAAATAGGGGTATTAGATCCAGCATTATATATGAAGATATTAATTTGATTAATTTAATGGAGAAACAAAGACAGGGAGTGGGAGATGGAGGGAAGGAGGGCCAAGCTGGCTTAAGCAAAGAGAGATGGCAGTTTGCAAGGACTCTTAGGAACCTCTTTGCAACAGGCAGTGTTAGTGTGGTGGATTTCTAATCACTGGAGCTGGAGAACCATGCTACAGATTTTACTTTTCTTTACTAGTGAGGTGACCCTGGGCAAGTGATTGGCCCTCTGTTTCTCTATTTCTAAAAATGACCTTGGTGTGGTTTCCATGATTACTAAATGAAGGTGACATGTTAAATGCTGAGAACTTGGCATGTATAAAAACTCACAACAGGGGTGCCTCAGTGGTAACAGAGGTAACCCCTCAGTGGGTTAAGCCTCTGCCTTCAGCTCAGGTCATGATCTCAGGATCCTGGGATCAAGATCCATACCAGGCTCTCTACTCTGCAGGGAGCCTGCTTCTCCTCTCTCTCTGCCTGTCTCTCTGCCTACTTGTGATCTCTCTCTGTCAAATAAATAAATAAAATCTTAAAAAAAACAAAAAGCAAAAAACAACCAACACCATGTAATCTATTATTTTTTTTTTCCTACTCTGAAAGGGGGAGGCTGTTCCTTGTTGCCCCCCTCCCCCACGAAAAAAAAAGAGAGAGACACAGAGAGAGAGAGAGAGAAATTTAGACAAGTTCACCACAGGTTTCTGAAGATGAATTAGGGAGGCCTGGTTTTTCCCCGGACCTGTGAGACAACAACTACCCTTTCACATAACACACTGTTGTGTTGGCGGGAGTCCCTTTATCTGATCCGCAGGCTCAGTCTGCGGCTCTTGTCTGATGCTGCAGGCTTGATTTTTTGTAGACTTATAATAGATGGTGTTAAAAGATAAACTTTGAGGCATATTAAAAATTTTAAGTTTATTTGAACAAAATTCCATTGAATCAGGCAGTATCCAATCAAGCAGATAAAAAGGACCTCCAGGAGCTATACAAAATGAAAGACTTACAGGCAGGGGGAACAGAAACAAGAAAGTTATACTAGGCAAAAGTGTAGGTTGATTATTGCAAAGTCACTTTCCTTTAGGGACATGGGTCTATCAGGCAGATAACTAATTTTGATCAGGTGAATCGTGATTGGTTTAAGATTTCTTTTCTGGGAGAGCTGAAACTGTAATTAAGTCTCAGTTTAGTGATGTGGGCTTAGTGTAAGTGACTCCATTTTGGAGCCATTGTCTTGTGTTTAAAAATGATTATAGACCTAATAGTTTGTTTGACTGATCCTCGGTTTTGTGTAATTGGTTTGCTCTTTGAACAGTATAATGTTTATGACACCCCTGACTAGGTGGTCTGAACTACCCTTCTTGAGCTCAGTCCATTCTACCCTGCAGCTGTGGCTCCCCTTCTTTGAGTCCTTATGTACTTCTAGGAGGCAGAATGACTCCAAATTGTTCCATTGGCCCCCTCCCTGTAGATTAAGGACCACTAACTGTATCTCTTCCCTCCCTTAGCACTTTACACAGTTGTATTCAAGGACTCCACAGTTAACTCAGCATTGAAACTCTCTTCAAAACTTCTCAAAGCTTTAGGGAAATTACATTAAAATTACATTAAAATATGGTTGAACTCTGCTTATTAGTTTCATTTATCTAATGACAAGTATATTCCTTACAGACTTAATGTGTTAACTAGTGATTGGGTCTTCTGAAAATAGATAGGGGAAGAGATAGTCCACTATCTTCTGTACCAATCTTAGACCAAAAGTTGAGGGTGGCTCACAAGTTAGAAATATCTTAGTGGTCTGCTTTAGGTCAATAGATTTAATTTATTGTCATAAAAAAACAAAGAATCTCCTGCTTTTCTAATATCCTAATTCTAATTATAATTCTAATATCCTAATATTAGAATATTCTAGTATCTAATAAAACCGCATTCTACTTATTCATGAAAAAGATTCCGTGAAAATTCAATGTGGACTTTCCCCTTCTTTCTACTCTAGAATATCACTATCTTTGAAGTTCTAGCAACTTTTCTATGTCTGGTCACTATTATCTGTTTTATATTCACCAAAGTAATCCCTCTCTCCCTAATCAAAGCATTACTCCTGTTTGATTGATTGAATTATTTGAACTAATATGCCTGTTATCTTTAATCAACAACTAAATCAAATAATCAAAAATGTCTATTCATTTCTTCTGCTATTTTTTTTTTAATATTTTATTTATTTGACAGAGAGAAATCACAACTAGGCAGAGAGGCAGGCAGAGAGAGAGGAGGAAGCAGGCTCCCTGTGGAGCAGAGAGCCCGATGCGGGGCTCGATCCCAGGACCCTGGGATCATGACCTGAGCCAAAGGCAGAGGCTTTAACCCACTGAGCCACCCAGGCGCCCCTCTTCTGCTATTTTTAATTGGATTATTCATTTTTGGGGTGCTAAGTTTTGTAAGTTCCTTATATACTTTGGATACTAACCCTTTATCAGATATGTCATTTGCAAATATCTCTCCCATTTAATAGATTCCCTTTTAGTTTTGTTGATTGTTTCCTTCACTGTGCAAGAACTTTTTATTTTGATGAAGTCCAAATAGATTATTTTTGCTTTTGTTTCCCTTACCTCAGGAGACATATCTAGAAAGAAGTTGCCATGGTTGATGTCAAAGAGGTTCCTGCCTGTGCCTTCCTATAGGATTCTTACTGTTTCCTATCTCACATTTAGGTCATTCATCTATTTTGAATTTATTTTTGTGTATGGTGTAAGACAGTGGTCCAGTTTCATTCTTTTGCATATTTCTGTCCAGTTTTCCCAACACCACTTTTTGAAAATACTGTCTTTTTCCCATTGGATATTCTTTCTGGCTTTGTTGAAGATTAATTGAGCATAGAGTTGTGGGTTCATTTTTGGGTTTTCTCTTCTGTTCCATTGATCTATGTGTTTATTTTTGTGCCAGTACTATACTGTTTTCATTACTATAGCTTTGTAATATAACTTGAAGTCCAGAATTGTGATGCCTCTAGCTTTGCTTTTCTTCTTCGAGGTTGCTTTTGGATATTTGGGGTCTTTGGTTATTCCATACAAATTTTAGGATGGTTTCTTCCAGCTCTGTGAAAAATGCTGTTGGTCTTTTGATAGGAATTGCATTAAGTGTGTAAGTTGCTTTGGGTAGTATAGATATTTTAATGATATTTGTTCTTCCAATGCATGAGCATGGAATGTTTTTCCATTTCTTTGTGTCATCTTCTGCTTATTTCATCAGTGTTTTATAGTTTTCAGAGTATAGTTCTTTTACTCTCTTTGGTTAGGTTTATTCCTAGGTATGTTATTGTTTTTGATGCAGATATGAGTTTTACAAAGAGGACATACAGATGGTCAACAGACACAATGAAAAATGTTTGATAACACTGATCACCAGGGAAATACAAATCAAAACTACAATGAGATATCATCTCATGTCTGTCAGAATGACTATAATCAATAGTACAAGAAAAGCAGGTGCTGGTGAGATGTAAAGGAAGGAGAACTCTCTTGCACTGTTTGTAGGAATGTAACCTGGTACAACCACTCTGAAAAACAGTATGGAGGCTCCTCAAAAAGTTAAAAATAGAACTACCTTGTGATCCAGCATTTGCACTAATAAGTATTTACCCAAAGAGAATAAAAATACTAATTGAAAGGGGTACATGCCCCCGGATGTTTATAACAGCATTATCTATTTGTAGCTAAATTATGGAAAGGGTCCAAGTATCCACTGACTGATGAATGGGTAAAGAAATTGTGGTCTATATATTAGCCATAAAAGAATAATGAAATCTTTCATTTGTAATAACATGAATGGAGCTAGAAGGTATTATGCTAAGTGAAAATGTCAGTCAGAGAAAGACAAATTCCATATGATCTCACCTATATGTGGAATTGAAGAAATAAAACAAATACACAAGAGGGAGGGAGAGAGAAGCAGACTCTTAACTATAGAGAACAAACTGATGGCTACTAGAGGGGATGTGAGTTGGGGGGATGGGCAAAAGAGGTGATAGGGATTAAGGAGTGCCCTTGTGATGAGCACCATGTGTTGTATGGGCGTGCTGAATCACTGTCTACACCTGAACCTCATGTTATACTCTATGTTAACTAACTGGAATTTAAGTAAAAACTTAAAAAATAACTCAATTAATGGGCAATATTAGGGTGTTACTACTTAAGGCAAACCTTTAAATAACTAAGGAATAAGAAAATTACAACAGAAGAAAATATTCTGAGAAATTTTTCTAAGTTTTATTTATTTATTTGAGAGAGAGAGTGTGCACATTCACACACAGGCATGTGCCCACACGAACTGGGGGAGGGGCAGAGGGAGAAGCAGACTCCCTGATGAGCAGGGAGCCCGGTAGGGGGTTCCATCACAGGACCCTTAGATCATGACTTGAGCTTAGCTGGCTGAGCCACCCAGGTGCCCCTCAGATTTTTTAAACTATTAAAATGTGTTAAATAAATGACTGAGTAAGACATAAAGAGAATCTTGTGTATAGATAGTAGTTAATTTTTTGAAATTTTTAAATGGATAGCTGAAAAAAATGGCTATTCATGGACTCTTTTACCTACATACAGTATTATTTTTAGTATTTTGACTCTCATGTGCATATACAGTCACATATAAGTGAAAGTCATACCTGATTGAAGTTGATTTCTCTATGCTAGGGTTTCAGTTCAAATAATGACATGAAATCAAAGAAAACAGCACAGGTACGATAGAAAAAAATCAGAAAACATCAGGCACAGAAATTAAATTGTTAAGATCTATTACAGGAAATTTAATCCCATAAATCCTATAGATCCTTTAAAGTGGGAGTGAGGTTATTGACCTCCTGATGTTTAGGTCTAGGACCTATCTCTAAATAGCTATGTCACCACACCGTTTTCCATTAATAGTAGGTATCAAATGTATTAGAGCAGAAGAATAACAAACCATTCACAGATTATTTTAAGGTCACCTAATAATCTGTATGTATGTATGTACAGGAGGTGTCATTTAGAATGTAAAGAAAGTGAGCAACTTTTGTTCCCTGGAGCCCAACTACAGCATAGAATATCTGTCTTAATGTCATTTGATGATTTATAGAATCCTTGTTTTGTATTAAGCCTTTTGCTAAATACTTTGCATATATTTTCTCACTTAATCCCTCCAAATGGGCATTATCACATATTCTATTTTGCACATGCACATATTGAGATACAGAGGTTAAATGACTCAAATAATGTCATATAGTTAATACATGCCGAGCAGAAATCCAAACTGAGGTTACTTAATTTAGAAGTGCCCAGATAAGCCACAATGCTGGACAGACGTCCACCTCACATCACCATCTGCTACTCTGTGTCCCTAGTCCCATGGCATGGGCCCTGGGCGTACTTGTATGTTCCATTCTCATATCAGTGTTCTCTTCGGCACTTTGCACCAGCACACAATAATTAATAAACATCCAGAACTGCATTAGAGTATAGGTAGGTCCCTTTTCCAGAGAATGTCTTGAAGAGCTGAAGTGTCAACAAGACGGATTCTTTTACAAAGTACAGGTTTGCTGAAAAGTTGCTCACTTCATTTCTAATTCTTAAAGAATGTACTGAACCTTAGCATTAAAAACACGCCTTAACCATGGCCTTCTTGGAAGCCAACATAGCACACAAACCTGCCAGGTGAAGAGTGTTTGCTGTGGTTAGACAGTTGCATTAGGAACTGAGACTCTGGAAACATTTAAGACTCAGACATCTGTTGCATATATAGCCATGCCCCAAAGCCCAGCATTTTTACGTGACCAGATGGGAAGGATAAAAATAAATCTCTCCCCTTACTTTCAGATATAAATTGCTACCTGTAACATTCCTTTTAGATAAAGAGAACTCACACACTTCGAAATAACCAAAGGAGGTTGCTGTCTATAACAGTAAAAATAATTAACGATTATACAAATTAGGAATTTTTTTTTTTTTCCTATTGCAATGTCTGTTCATTTCTTAGTTCAAAGAAGACATTTAGATAGATGTCATTATGGGAAAAATTTTCTAAAAATGGGTCCTTGATATAAAATGGTAAAGAAAGGAATATGAACACTTTGATATTCTCTGATGGACATATATGTCTAAGTTGAAGGCGGCTACCCCATCCTCCATTACCCAACAATTAAAGTTGATAATAGAAGAGAGAACAAGACTGATTCAAATAATTTTCTAAGTATTCTATTCTTCTACAGTATGTACTAGCTTTAGGAGAGCCAAATTAGAAGACCACAACAGCCACACCTAACAGAGCCAGATACATGGTAGATCTATAAATTCCTATTGAATTGAATCTGAGTAGTCCAGTATCAGCAGTAATGAACAATGATTAATGGATTTATTTTCATTTATATTCTCAATCATAATGTGCTACTTCTATTTGAAATAAAAACTCCTAGTGTTATTATGATCTATATTTTTATTCTTAGTGGACAATGGCAGTAAGCCTGAATTTCACATATATAATCTTTGCCTTTCTTATTTTATAACAGGAATTCGACTCTAAGGAATAAATTTTCTTAAGATTTTATTTATTTGAGAGAGAAGGAGTGTACATGAGTGAGGGGGAGGCAGAGGGAGGGAGAAGCAGACTCCCTGCTGAGCAGGGAAGCCCAAGCTGGTCTCAATCCCAGGACCCCAAAAGATTATGACCTGAGCAGAAGAAAGATGCTTGACAGACAGCCACCCAGGCACCCCTCTAATGAATATGTTTCAAAGCCTGGCAGGGCTCCTCCATTGTCCCACTCTGGACTTTGTGACATCTCAGTTACAGTTGTCTATCAACATAGTAGTCGTGTGCAAACCCAACAACTGATTTCTGCTCTTGCAAAGTTTGGGGACTTTATATTCTTTCTGCTTTCCATTATGACTCACACAGGGGACTTTTGTGATACCATTTTGCCTGTCAGATTCTCATACTTCTAAAGGAGACTCCTAACGACCTACTTTTATTCCAGAGGATACGTTTCTCATGGAATATTACATTGTGAAAGACAGATGGTACGCTTGGCCACAGGACCTTCTCCTGTTGGTGCTAAAGACAAGTTATACGGTGTCACTCCATTTTGGTACAGAGTCTTCACGTGTAATTTTTTCATAGTTTCTGGTCACCATTATTTATTCTCTACTTTTTGACAGTTGTCATCTTTTTTTTTAAAGATTTTATTTATTTATTTATTTGACAGACAGAGATCACAAGTAGGCAGAGAGGCAGACAGAGAGAGAGAGGAGGAAGCAGGCTCCCTACCAAGCAGAGAGCCCAACGTGGGGCTCAATCCCAGGACCCTGGAATCATGACCTGAGCCAAAGGCAGAGGCTTTAACCCACTGAGCCACCAGGCACCCCTTGACAGTTGCCATATAAAGTCATTTATTAGAAAATTTGTATTGCTACATTTTGCTTACACCATGCTGAGAGTTTTCCACTCCATGTTTCTATTCTGGCTTAGAGAAAAAGTAAATGGAAGTTAATTTACTGTGTCTTATTTATTCTCCATAGTCTCTAGTGACAGAAGCTGCTTTTATAACTTCATAGTGTACCTAGTCATTTTTATATATATATATATATTTTTTTTTTATTTGACAGAGAGAAATCACAACTAGGCAGAGAGGCAGGCAGAGAGAGAGGAGGAAGCAGGCTCCCTGCAGAGCAGAGAGCCCGATGTGGGGCTCGATCCCAGGACTCTGGGATCATGACCTGAGCTGAAGGCAGAGGCTTTAACCCACTGAGCCACCCAGGCGCCCCTGTACCTAGTCATTTTAAGTGAATTCCTTCAGCTTTAGAGAAGGGGCCTCTTGGGTAGGTCTACTGAAGTTCTATGACTCAAGGAAGTCTATAGGTTTTGTTCCCTCTCAACCTGACCGTTCTAGGTAAGGATGCCTATAAGAGGTAAATAAGAGTTATTTTTATTCAGTGATTCAATAAATATTATTGAATGACTACAGAGTGGTTGCCATGCTAAATATTGAGCTTACACTAGTGAACAAAAATATCATTTTTTAAATAGTCCAGTGTGGAAGATAAAAACAAATAAGTATCACTAATGAGTGCTTAGTTATAAACAATGTTATTGGGGGAAAGGAAGGTACACTCAAGAGGGTTGCCTCTTAACTTTTATGGATGTTAGAAAAGATTCCTTCTGGGGGTGATGTTTAATCTGAGACCTAGGATAGTTTTGTGGAAGAAAGATGCCTGTATGGAAGGACGAAGAAGGAAGAATGTGCATGTATGAAGACCCAGTGGGAGCAAGTACAGAGGAAGACCAGAACACAAAGGCATAGGCCTCCACTCTCATTTTTTGTTTTTGTTAATGTATGTGTGCAGTGGTGTGCTGGAACTTCTCCTCTGAACTCAGCCATTTCCACAAAAGCACTCTCCTCCATGAGTGGTTGTCAAAAGTAGTGTTCTTTGTGGGAAAGATGATAGAGAATTCATATTTTGCCTTGTTGATGATGTCACACTACCTTTTTCCAAAATTTAGTCTTTAACATCAAAGCAGTGAGAATCCATAAAAGGGCTTTATATTAAAGATACTCAAGCAAAGTCTTATGTACTGCTTTTACTAACCTGAGACCCAAGTTTCTGAGTTATTTATTAGGTAATACCAGACAATATAATTCGCAGCTCATCCCTATGTTAATTTAAATCAATAGAACAGCAATTTGGATGCTGAATTGACTTTGAAAAGTGGATACCCATGGAAGGAATATAACATTTCTGACAGTTTTAGTTAAAAGGATTTAGCTTTAATGTATTTTGAAAAAAATGTGGATATTGACTCTGGATGATCCCAGTATTTGTGACTGATGACCTGTATCTGTTTAAAATTTCATATACTTTTAGCAACTTGCAGAAGGATTATTGGGACTTGGAGGTCAATAAGACAGCTAGACAAAACAAACAACAAACAAACAAACAAACAAAAAACACATACCGCACACACACAAAACTTCTTACAAATGGATATAGAATGACACTCCAGAGAAAGTATGGGCTACAAACCCTTCCCATTAGATGTTGATGAGTGATAAAAGAGGTGCCAGAAATAAAGCAGTCACAGAAAATTATTTCTGCCTTTACACAGTGAATGGGGTGTTCTATGACACAAGTACCATAAAGCATCCCAAGAATGAGAACCCTCTAAGCTTTGTTGGTTAAGTGTTGAGTTTCCCTGAAGCCTTTGGATCCTTTCTGACAAGATGATCCACGTGCAATATTTGGATCTGTTCTGAAACTTCATGTCCACACTGATCTCGTGTCAGTCTGCAAAGCAGAGAAGGACCAGCCAACCCAGGGTTCAGTCATGCCTCTTCAGTGGGTTTTGCACAATCCTCTTCTCCTTTCTGCCTAATAACATGCTGCTAGCATTTTACTTCATCTTAAATGCAGCTCAGAAATAAAAGGACCCTATGAGCCTTCTTCTGTTTATAGTGCCAATCAATTGAAGCCTTCAAGCAATTATTGACTAATTAATAGCTATCTTAGGGAAAGCAGAGAACTTATTAAGGACTTATATGTGGAATTAGAGCAAGTTGTCTGTGTGTAATTCTACTGTTGGCAGAGCCAATATAGATACATTCTACAATATTGCTAAAGTTTGTAGAAATTATTTGAGTTATAGTTTAATAAGGGGAAAAGATAGCTTTCTTGCTGAATTCTTTGTTGATGATCTGTTGATTTGATACCCTGGCTTGCAGGTGTGCCTTTGGAAAAATATCAAGGTTTTTAAAAATATATATAATTAAATAGCATAGTGCTCTTAGGACAGTTTGAAGCACATGCTTTATTAAAGAAAAAAGAAATGTGAAATTCTGTCCCAGGGTCTATTCATTCTTTCACAAAATTATCCATCCATCATTCCTGGCTTAAATATTATACATATTGTATATTAATTTTACATTGTATGAAAAGTAGATATGGTTCCATTTTTAAAGGCTGAGCTATATGTAAACCTCCTCCCAGAGGCGGGTATCTCAGCACTTCAGAAGTATTCATTAATCTAACCACGCCAAAGCAATGCAATGTGTATTTTCATAATTTCTCTTATAATCAGCAAATTACCACATGTTTTGGGGATAATGAATATATGCTCAGCTAAAAGCTAGACACTGTAAGGGGGGTGAAGAAAGGAAAGTAAATGAATTGTTTTCCTGTCCTCAAGAAGGTAGCAGTTTGAGTGAGGAAGTAATGCCTCTTTAACAAGCTGGTCATCATTTTGTACTTCTGGAGCTCCCCTGGTGTCGGTATATATATGCTTGTTTCCCGAGTCCTAGCTTTGTATCTGTAAGCAGGATGTGCAAGGGCTGGGAGTGTAGCGGTCAAGTTCGACAGATGCTATTCTTGAGCGGTTGAAGCAGTAGTGCAGCTGGGCTCTGGCCATCAGGATACATGTGGTCATCAACAGTCCCTGTGGCCTTCCCAGCACCCTGATATGTGGTGTTCCCAGCAGTAGCCCTGATTTCCGTGCTAATAAGCCTGGAGTAAGTTCTTGATAAATACTTGTGCTTAATTAAGCTCTACAAAGCAAGATACACTGATAAGTCTTTTTACCATCTCTGGGTGACCAAAGAAGAGTTTATAATCTGAGTTGCTTTTTGCCCCTAGTTAAAACACCATTAAGCTATTAAAGTAATGGATTATACACTGTCGATTACAAGTAGATAAATGTCTTCAAATAGGCTGTTCCTTTAAAAATCAATAGTGAACCCAATTCAGCCAGCATTAAAAATATTCTGCAGTTATATTATTACAACACTGAAATTTTAGACCAGCTGCCAAAATAAACTTATATTTATTTATTTATTTATTTTTGTTTACAGAAAATTTCTACCATTGTTTCAAGTTGGATGTATTAAAAAACATTGATCCTATCAGAAACCAAATGCAATTAGTACTAAGCTTCTATAACCTGAGTGGGTCATAAAAATTCTGTGGTTTTGAGATGATAATTTTTTAAAAAATTCATCATAGAAAAATTTAAATACGTTTAATTTAAAAAGAACAAAATTGCTTGGTTAACTATCATGCATATGTGAGTACTACTAACTATTTTGATGTGTAACATTGCATTCTTTTGAATATAAATTAAAATAAAACAGGGGTACCTGGTGGATCAGTTGGTTGGCCATCTTTCTTCAGCTCAGGTCATGATCTCAGGTCCTGGGATCAAGCCCCACTTAGGGCTCTCTGCTCAGTGGGGAGTCTTCCTCTCCCTCTCACAGTCCCTCTGTGTTCAGTCCCTTTCTCAAATAAATAAATAAAATTCAAAAATATAAATCAAAATTTAAAAATAAGGTATTTTTGCAAAGAGCATTTTTCATTTATATTGCTAAATGTTGTTCCCAAAACACAATTCTTATTGGCTGCATGAAATACAGGTTATAACCTATACTTCCAAAATTTTTACTTTAAATAAAAGACCTTATTTTTCATGCACTTCTTCCTGCATGGCTAGTTATTTCTTAAAATAAATTCATGAAAATGCAATTGTTTGGTCAAAGCAGGTACATATCTTGAAGATCTTCACTGTATACTGTCAAATTACTCCTTTCAAATTCTTAAGCATCCTTTGGGCAGCTCTATAGTCATTGAAACTGTTGGTCACAGTCTTACGTTAGTCAAGAGAAGAGAATGAAGTTTAAAAACAAGGATGTTCTAGTTTTTTTTTTTCTTTTTGTCATTTTTCTGTTATTTTAATCTGCAGTGACAAAAGGTGTTTAAGATAAAACAAGAGTTGGGCTCTCAATTTTTTCAACTACTCTTTTCAGTTCACATCTGGAATTGAAATAATAATCACTAAAAATAACCAGATCAATAGTTCTCTAGGGCAATGGAGAAGGAGCTTATTCCAGAGGAAGGTAGGAAGCCTCTTTCAGAATTCTTAGCGTTTGATCTGATGTAATTAGTTGGCTGTTTTCTCTTTTCTCAAGGTCCTTAGCCAAAACTAACTCAAAAAGGACAATGATGTGTTTGGCCTGGTGAGCTCGCTGTTCAGGGGCTTGTGTGATAGAAGTCAGACCCTACAGGTTAGTTCCTGGTGGAACCCACCCTGCAAAATCTCACACATTACCCCTCCTTCCCACTAAGTGCAGAAACACTCACTTTGTCAGTGGCTTGAGTGGACCAGTCAAAGAAACTAGATGACATGCAGATTAAAGTTTTATCTTTGGGTTCCTTGGTGGAAATTAAAAAATAAATAAATAAGGACATAGAAATGGGAACAAGGCAGTGCCCTTGCAGGTTCAACCATTATTTGAATTGCTTAATGAAATATTAAAGGAAAATGTTATCTCCACTATCAAGGTTTTATGTATTCAGGGTGAAGGAATTGTCCTATCTAGGTTTACTCCCTCACCAAAATCCTCAGGGACTAGTTATTGACAAAGAGACTTATTCAGTCACAGATTTGCAGCTGGGTCTATGACTGTGTTTTATGTATTTAAATTTTCTAATTGGGGGGAGGGGTGGGAACACCTTTTTTTTTTCACTCTGTCTATGTCTTACTCAAAATATTCTCAAACCTGAGAAGTTGATCTCAACTTTTTCTCTGAAAACCACTCTCAGTTTATTGAGTTTTCAGAAGCTGGTGTCCGGCCATTTTTTGAAAAGGTCCAAGTCAGAACTTTATGAAGTAAACCCATGGATTACTCACACGGTTGGTCTGCACCCTTCCCTTACCCAAAACTCCGGCAGAAGCAACTCCCACTCGTACCCAGAACACAGATCATTACAGCTAAGATGTGGGATGAACTGTTTTACCAAGAAATTCCCTCTTAAAATGGAAATGTGCCATTTTATCTGTTAACTAATAACAGTTTCATCATTTAGTTCTTTTTGCTCTACATTATTATTTTTTCAAACCGTGGTTACTTTAATAATTAAAAAATGAGTACACATCTGAGATCAGTGCATTAATTATAACACAAACTTTAAATCACATATGGTTTACTCAACCAACCTCAGCGCTGCCGACTTTGAGGCTGGATAATGCTTTGTTGTGTGTAGGGCTAGGGTGAGGGTAGGGTATGTTCCTGTGGTTGTAGGACATTTAGTAACATTCCTGGCCTCTACCCACTAGATGATAGTAGCAATTCCCCTTCCCCATTTTGGCAGCTGAGTATTTGTCCAGACAATGTCATACGTCCCCTAAAGACCAGAATCACCCCCATCTGGTTGAACCCACTGACCCACAAGGAGCAAGGCCCTGATTCCCTCCTCCAGTCTGGATTGAGTACCTGAGGGACGCGAATACACAGAAGTTCCTGCCCCCCGTGTAGTATATATTCCAGGGCAAGTGAGAGAGCTTGAAAAGTCAGAAAGCTCTGCAAGGCCACCACGTATTTCATTGTGAGCGAACAAGTCGGACTGCACATCACAAATTGGTTCCTGGACAAAAGAGAGAATTGGCTCTTGGTTGGGAGGGAATCCCAAAGGGTCATTCCTTAATTTATTATTTCACCAAGGACTGGTCCTCTTCAAAGGGAAGTGTGGTTGTATTAAATCATGGCCCCAGGAAGATTCTAAGGAAGAGTGCTCCCTGGATGGATATCAGGCAAAAGCTTGTGGCTTCTGGATGGCATTAGATCCAGAACTGACCCCCATGTAGGTGGTTCTTGAACAGGGGCCCAGAAAGTGAATGACCCTATCAGGAGAGGTGTTCAGATCACTACTGCATGCTGCTGTTTACTCATTCTTGTCTCATGTTCCTTTGGCTCTGTTTCCAAGCCCAGCAGCCCAAGCCTTCCTCTTGGTTCAGCCTAATTGACACAGCCCACCCCCACCCGGCCCCTCATGTAGGTATATCTTAGTGACCTTCAGGGACCAACTCTGCACTGTCTGTTGGAGAAGATGTTGCTGAGGCCTCGTAGCTTTTTCCTGTTCCTGCCAAGATCTTACCTGGGCTTTCTTCCTCACCCTTCACTGCACTAGGCAGAATTCTAGGTCTTCCGCTTGTTTGAGTACTTCTTTTTGTTGGGGTCACTTAAGGAGTAAGGAAGAGAGGATTTTCTACATTAAGGACTGTAGCTATGATAGGCACCACCTCCCTCTTCCAATTCTCATGCAGGATAATTCTGCCAATACCTCTTGATCATAATAAGTTACCATCCATCTCCTGCAAGAAACAGCCAGTTGAAGGACAGAAACTTAAAGACACACAGTTCATGTGTTTTTGACTAACAATAGTCTTTACTTCCAAGATAATCTCTTCTTAGGACTTCTTTATTCCACCCCTAAGGAAAAGCCAGTAAGAAGACCTCCCTCAATTGAAGCCCTTGGGAATGTCCCTAGCTCTTAGTTGAGGTATTTCTTTTTTTTTAAGATACTTATTTATTTGACAGAGAGAGAGAGATCACAAGTAGGCAGGCAGAGAGAGGGAGAAGCAGGCTCCCTGCCGAGCAGAGACCCTGATGCAGGGCTCAATCGTAGGACCCTGAGATCATGACCTGACATGAAGGCAGAGGCTTAACCCACTGAGCCACCCAGGTGCCCTGAGGTATTTCTTAAAATTTCTGATAGTCTTTGGAGATGAACATTTAGTCAGTGGGTGCTGTAGACTTTGTCTTTACTTCAGGTGTGTTAACACCCTGATCCTCATTAGAACAACTTTCTTAGAATCTGTGTTATAATTGTCAAACCAGATTATTTTCTCTTTTTCAGAAATCAGGTTTCCTTCTCTTAACTGAACTTGCTCCTTACTGACAAATTTGTTAGCCCTGCCGTTGTAAGCACTGTGTTTCTCGTTTTTTCAAAAATCACATACTCATTTCTAAACTTGCCCAGTCTCTCTATTCAATACTTCCAAGTAGCCCTTCTCTTGGGGAGGCAGCCTCCCCTGATTAAAAGTCCTTATGTTATCCCCTTATCATTACCTACAAAGATGTGTATGTTTGCATGATAACCACTTACAAGTGTATTTTATGGATTCTGTCCCAATTGGTATGAGATCATTTTCCAGTTCACACACTTATAGAATCATGGATTTTTGGGGTAGATCTCTGAAAACACTGAATTCTGCATACAGGCAAATCTACATCATGCAAAATATCTTAGCAAGAACAAGGGACGCTATAGACCCAAACGGCCGTTGTAGGACCAGAGCCTTTGAGTTAAGGAGCCTGAGTCAAGGAATCTCAGTCAGGAAGCGGTTTCCCCTTTAATTCTTTTGGATGCTTTTCTTGAAGTCACCAGATTTAATACCAGCTTTTTGATCCATATTCAGGCACTTTAGAAAGGTTATAACCTGTACAGATTAGAGCTTTTATGGAATGGTTCATGTTTTATAACTATTGGCTTCAATTTGGATTACTCAGCACTTACCTGCTCTTTGGAATAGATCTAGAAGGTAACAGTCTCTGTTCACTTCATTTATTTATAGTGTTCACCTAATAGTGACCTTTTTCAGGGCAGTCTTCTACCCATAAGAATTTCCAAGTAATGGAACTTACATTCTGTTACTGGATTACAGACACATTTACTTCGGAAACATATTTCAAATATAATGTATCCCAGTAAACCAATCTGTGTGTTGCTATTTCAAGTGATGTCTAAATTATATCACCTCACTAATGAGTTCAACAGTGTTCTTGGAGTGCATTGAATCTGTAGAGACCTTGGGAGTCACTTAAATCAGCAGTACTCAGTGTGATCCCGGGATATCACTAGGCGCTTCCTAGAAATGCAGATGTCAGCCCTGGCTCCAGATCTACTAAATCAGGGACTTTGGGGACGGGACACAGGCAGTCTGTGTTTTAACCAGTCCTCCACATGATTCTGATACACACTTGGAACCCGTGATCTAACTTCATTGTTTTTACCATTGAGAAACAAACCCCGTGGAATAAAATGGCCTGCGGAAAGACAGGGAAATACCTAGTGATCATATCAGACTGAGAACAAATTCTAATACTCTTTCTGTTGTCCTGCATACCAGTGAGGTTGCTCTCTGCACCTATGCAGGGGTGAAATCCTTTCATTTTAAATAGCTAGGGCCAAATTCCTCCTTCATGGCTCCTTTTTTGAGCCCAAGTCAATACCCTTCCTACTTAAATCTGAATGCCATGAGGCTCCCTGTTTGTTTTCTTCCTGAGCTACACTTTCCCTGCTTGGACATTCAGTTGAGCATCTAACTAAGTACATTCAGTCACTTACTAAAAAACAAATAAAAAATAAGAATCCTCCAGGTCTTCCTTTCCATAGGAGCTTTGTGATTGATGTTTTCCTTTTGAATCTGAACTTCCGCAAGCACCAAGAAAGACTTGGCGAAATTCTTTCTATTTTTGCCAGGAAAGTCAAGCTAAATGCAATTTCGTCTCCTAAAGTCAATTTGCAGAAGGTGTCTTTGAAACAGCCTATGAAATTGTGAGCAAATGAAGTTTCATCTTGCTGTTAACGAGGTTGCCTTGCCAAACCTGTCAGCGCTGGCGCTGACCCTTCTGGGTTATATTGTCTACTCCAGCTGGTGCTATTGGCTGTTAATCAGAAGTGTTTATACTTTTTCATTCTCACTTGATTTCCACTAGCCCGCTCGGCTTGGTATTCAGAGTTGGTTCATTACAGAGAATATCGTTGCAGCCCTGTCTTGACATTTTACTGTCAACCGTCACTGATGGGTCAATATTGCTTCTACTGCTCTTCACAAAGTAGAAAATATGCGATCACACCAATTAGGTGGTTTAAGCTTTTTTCTTTTCTCTTCAGCCTTCCTTTTAGCTGCCAAAACTGGCTAGAATTGAAAAGGAAGAAAAGGAGTTATTAGAGACCAAATCTTGGCTTAGGGTGCTAAGCAGATTAGCCTGGTAAAATACCAAAGTCTTTAGGAGGGCAGAGATCAAAGTCAGGAACCCAGGGAACCTGTGCCCCCCCTTTCCACTCTGCACACTGGCAGTGAAGAGAATAATCGATCCTTTGCAAAGAGTTTGCAGGAACTCGAGGCATATTATCATTGATGATTTTGAAGTGGCACATTGAACAAAATGCTCTAATGTCTTCCCAGTATTCTCTGCCCCATTTCATGGTTGTGGGCTTAACTGAAGGACTGAGGGATGAGGTAGATATTGCAGAGTTCCTGAACTTGTTTCTAACAATTCTGAATTAGTTGAATGGCCTTCCATTCATCAGTCTAACTCATCATTCTTCCTCCCCCCGCCTCTGCCGGCTTTTGACATCTGCCACATTAGCTACATTTAAGTGGCATGACATTGGGAAATGCCCATATTTTGGAGTTGGTGACAATTTTGGATCCAGTGAAAACTGGGTTTAAATATCAGTGTAGTCACTTTCATTAGCTTGTGTGGTCCTTGAGCAGGATAGTAAACGTCTCCAAGCCTATTTATATCTATAAATTTGGAACAAAATAAACCCATAATTAATAACATTTAGTTTGGTGTACTGATGTACTTTTTTTTTTTTTCTCTTTACTATGTATTATGCTAACTGCTGAGGCTAAGAATAAATAAGGTCTGCAAGAGGGCTAAAGAAGCAGAGTAAAAGAGCACATATTTCCACTCAAGAACCCCAGTATGGCTTCTTCATGGAAATGAGATAGTAACTGAGTTTTGAAAATGAGATAGGTAAATCAATGTGTTGGGGAAAGCATTCCCAGGAGAAGATGGAGTCTCAAAATTGTGTGGAGTTCCAGGGATTCATGGAAGCTCAGCACATGATGGGAACATGGAACTGAGAACAGCTGATTCCGGGCAGGAAGAATGGGTAGTGGCAGTGAGTGGGAGCCAGAGATAAGCCTGGGTAGCCAGCCAGCTCAGGGTCAACAGGGGATGCCGTAGAACTCAGATTTCTCTTCTCCTGTGATATGTACGTAGCCCATGTAGCAAGGTAAATATGGAGTTTCATAGTCAAGTGCACATTCACATTTGACTATGAAATTTGTGTTTGGATTGAACAGTTGGGTAGCAGAGTGGTTGGTGTTGTGCAAGAGACCAGAGCCAGTGTATTAGAAATGCTAGTAACTACAGGGATGTTGTGAGTGCTGTATAATGTAGCAAGTAGTTCTTTATGAACCATCATGGGTGAGCAACCTTTTTCTCTGAAGAGTCAGACAATAAATATTTCTAGTTTTGTGGGCCGTATGGTCTCTATCACAACTACTCAGTTCTGCTGATGTAGCATGAAAACAGCCACAGACAATATAAAAGGGAGTAAGTGTGGCTGTGTTCCAATAATCAAAATTTCAATTTCACCACTTTTCACATGTCAAGAAATATTATCCTTCTTTTGATATTTTTTCAAATATTTAAAAATACAAACAGCAGATTCTTTTTTTTTAAATATTTTATTTATTTGACAGAGAGAAATCACAAGCAGGCAGAGAGGCAGGCAGAGAGAGAGGAGGAAGCAGGCTCCCTGCGGAGCAGAGAGCCCGATGCAGGGCTCGATCCCAGGACCCTGAGATCATGACCTGAGCCGAAGGCAGAGGCTTTAACCCACTGAGCCACCCAGGCGCCCCCAAACAGCAGATTCTTAGCTCGCAGGCCGTGTGAAAATAGGAAGCAACTTCATTTCACCTTTGTGTGGTGCATTGTTGTCCCTGCCCTAAATAATTATTCTGTTTTCCCCAATTTACTCTGGCAAGCATGCTAGTCTCTTTTCAGGCTACTTAAAGACCACCTTTTAAATTATTTAATGAAGTTGTATTTTTCAACCTTTTTTTAATGATTTTTGCTTTTTTTCCTTTGTTCATGAAATCCTTTCATTTTCTATAATCATTAAACTATTTTCCTATAGCTTATTTTTGTCTTGAAGCTTCAAAATTCTGTTCTTTACATTTATGCTTTCAGTCAACCTGGAAGAGAGTTTTGAATATGGGGTAAAATTTAAATCTGATTTGCTTTTTTTCCCTTTACATTAATAACCAGCTGTCCTGGCTCTATTTACTGAATGGAACATCTTTTCCCCACTATTCCACAGTCCTAGTTCTGTCCTCTGTCACATTTTATAAATACATGATCTTGGTTCTAGATGATTTTCCTTTTATATCATTCATTTGCATACCCATTTGCTGATACCAGGCTTTCTAACTGTTATGGCTTTATTATAAATCTTGATGAATGGAAGAGTAAATATTCCAAACTGTGTATGTATCTGTGTATGTGTATGTCCTTGCTTTTTCATAAGCATATTAGAATCATTTCATCAATTGCCACTAAAAAACTCATTGTATTTTAACAAAGTTGTTTTTCATTAAAGGTCAATTTGGAGACAGCTTATATCTTTACAATATTGATTCTTTTCATAGATGAATACTGTATGCATTACTTCATTTCTTGGCCCTTTTTAATCACTTTTAATAAAGCTTTATAATTTTCTTCATAAAGATCTTGCACATTGTTGGTTAGGGTTTTTTTTTTTTTAACTAAGTAACATGATTTTTAGTTTTGCTTTAGCTTATAAATTTTCTTTGAATTTCAATGTGTTAAAAATTCTTGCCCCTGCTGAGTTAATTTTATTTTTGGATATAACCAGAAGTTACACAGTGCCAAGATCACGAAATGAGATCACATTTCAGTTAAAATTAAGGAGGTGCAGTTCTTTCAGAAAGAGAGGTTTTTCATGTGGATCATAAAGGGCTTCTGAGTAGAACTTCAAAAACGAAGCCCAGAAGTATCACAAGAAGTTGGAAGTAATTTGACTAAGTTGCTGTTTTGTGTGGGGAAAAGTCTTATCTGGCTTTATTAATTTAGAAGATTTTTAAAGAAACAGTATTACTCTCTATATATTGTTGAATACTTTTTATGCATACCTACATGAATATCTTCCTATATGTGTGTATTTATCATTTATCATTATATCATAGATCCAAATTTCTGACCTTTATGTATCTGAAATTTTGACCTTTGTAGTTTACCACTTTCTTGTCCTATGGAGGAGTGTTTACTCATTTCCTTGCTTACTTGCCATCGCAAACATCTCTTGTTGGCTTTGCTCCCTTTGGCTGTCAGTATCCAAATTTATTCAGTTTTCCTCAATGTGTCTCAACTTCTTCGAGTTACAAAACCTCTAAATGCCAAATTGAAGATGTTTGTCATTTTTTTCTTCCTCTTTTTTTTTAAAGATTTTATTTATTTATTTCACAGAGAGAAATCACAAGTAGACAGAGAGGCAGGCAGAGAGAGAGGGAAGCAGGCTCCCTGCTGAGCAGAGAGCCTGATGCAGGACTCGATCCCAGGACCCTGAGATCATGACCCGAGCCAAAGGCAGCGGCTTAACCCACTGAGCCACCCAGGCGCCCCATTCTTCCTCTTGATGTAACATATATGTGAACTTTTCTTCTCTAAACCATTGACAACTTCTGAGGTTTACAGTTAATATGAAGAATTTCCCAAGTTGCCATGGCGGTTTAGGTAAACTCCTCCTCTGTAATATCCATTGTCCTTTTAAAACTTATGATGTGGGGCACCTGGGTGGCACAGTCAATTGAGCGTCCAACTCCTGATTTTGGCCCAAGTCATGATCTCAGGGCTGTGAGATCAAGCCCTATGTCGAGTCTGGCTCTTTGCTCAGTGCAGAAGTTTGCTTCAGATTCTCTTTCCTTCTCCCTCTGCCCCTCCTTTTTGTGTGTGTTCTCTCTCTCTGAAATAAATAAGTAAATAAAAGAGAAAAAAAACTTGCAGGAAGATTGTGGCATAAGTGCTTTTGTTCTTAGATCTTTTGCATTACGTTATCACAAATTTATATATATTGTTCTGGTCCATATTTTGCTTACCTCTTGCATAATATTAAATCTAAAACCTCTATATTTTACAGTCAGATAAATACTTATTGAGTCTTGAAATATTCAGTCAACACATTTCTTTGTAACTTCCACACTCTTTCTGGCTTTCCTTAGAAGAAAGTGATGGCTTTATGACTTCTCCCGTGCACTAAACACTTGCTCTTGAATGAATTTCCCTTAGTTTAGATCAGTGCTCATCACTGCAGTTTTGCAAAGAAATTAAAGGGAGGGGGATGGAAGGTTTTCACATCTTTGATGCAGTGACTATGTACATGTGAATTCATCAAACTTATATTTCATTCTCAAAATGAAAATATTCACAATTTATGACTCCAAGAGGAGATCTAATTCTGATGGACACAGTATATTAACTTGAATGTGTGATAATTTGTTGAAAGTCTCTTTTGGTACCAGATTGCTTTTGTAGGTGTAGCGGATACAATAGAAAACCCTGATTTATTCAAAGGATGAGGCATTTTTGTAAATGTATATTTCTGTGCAATTTATACTGTTAATCACAGAGGGTCTTCAACCATATTTTTTACCATTGTTAATTTTTTCAAATGTCTAGCATACTAGACATTCCCCATACTAGCAAAGTATAATTTTGTAAAAATGAAAATAGGATTCAATTTACAAAATATTTCTTTTAAGTGTTCATTTTTCCTTTCTCAACATTATGCCTACAATTTGAGTCATTGGCATAAAGGATTCAGTGACACCTGGTACAGTATAAACATTCTACCTGCCAAGAATAACTCATAAATTTATAAAAATGTGTGCATAATACAACCAGTTAAACTCTTTCTTTAAGTATATGTCTTTATTAAAATAATGTATGTTCAAGAATGAGTCACCTTCTTTTCTTACTAATAGTCTAAGGAAATACAGTGCAAATACAAAGAGATGAACATTTTTTGCAATTAAGAAGGCTTGAAAAAACAAGGTTTTACATAGTTACTTCCTGTTTATCCACTATTTATCATGATTTGGCTTATTTTGACTGTGAGCACTTGACACCGGAGTACCTCCTTTCCACATGCTTTGCATCTGTTTGTTTAGGATTGCTTTGCATAATTAGGAGGTGTGGCTTGTTGTCAAAGTTAACCTGAAATATTATCTAAACTTAGAAATCATGCTGACTGACATAATCCTCATATTATAGAGGATGGACATCTTATCTATCAATAAGTACAAAAAGTCATGTATTTATGTTGACAAGAAAAGATTATCGAGTGGAAATTTTAGTTGACTTGAACTCTTTTCAAGTGTTTTTCAACATGTGGCCCACAAATCACTTGCTTTAAAGACACCTGAAGAGTATTTTTAAAGTACAGTTTCCAGGGACCAACTCCAGATCTTCAAAATCAGAATCCCCAGTGAGGAAGACTGGAGTGCCCATGTTTAAAGTGAGATTACTGTAAGTAAATGACCATATGCTAAAATTTGAGATGATGTGATGACTGTAGTCCAAATTCTGGCCTAGAATTGGAACGTTGAGCCACTCATTTATTTAGCTTTGGGTCTCTCCTTTCTCATCCATTGGATCAAGAAGTGAGAGTGTGACCCTAAACTCCTCTCAGCTCTGAAATTCTGTAGACAGAGCATTTTGAAAGATAGTAAAGAAAAAGAAGATCAGAAAACTATGAAGATGGGAACACTAGATACATAGAACACAGATTTCACAAAAACCATAGGAAAAAAAAGAAAATAAAGAAAGTTGGGTTTTTTTCACGGTAAACATGAAAACTTTTATTTTTAACAACCACAAAAATTTTTGAGAAACCCTGAACAGATAGGGAAGTTAACACACACACACACACACACACACACACACACACACTCACAGACTTTATAGATTTCTTTTAACTTAAATCGTAAATTGATAAAGAACAGCATAGATCCCTGAAACAAACTGCAAAACATATCCACAGTTAAATAAAAAGAAAAGGAAACCAGAATGAAGTAATACCACAAATATTGCACCTTATAAGTTTTTTTGTGTGTTTTTTTTCCATTTTATTTATTTTTTCAGCGTAACAGTATTCATTCTTTTTGCACAACACCCAGTGCTCCATGCAAAACGTGCCCTCCCCATTACCCACCACCTGTTCCCCCAACCTCCCACCCCTGACCCTTCAAAACCCTCAGGTTGCCCCAACCTCCCACCCCTGACCCTTCAAAACCCTCAGGTTGTTTTTCAGAGTCCATAGTCTCTTATGGTTCGCCTCCCCTCCCCAATGTCCATAGCCCGCTCCCCCTCTCCCAATCCCACCTCCCCCCAGCAACCCCCAGTTTGTTTTGTGAGATTAAGAGTCATTTATGGTTTGTCTCCCTCCCAATCCCATCTTGTTTCATTTATTCTTCTCCTATCCCCCTACCCCCCCATGTTGCTTCTCCATGTCCTCATATCAGGGAGATCATATGATAGTTGTCTTTCTCCGATTGACTTATTTCACTAAGCATGATACGCTCTAGTTCCATCCACGTCGTCGCAAATGGCAAGATTTCATTTCTTTTGATGGCTGCATAGTATTCCATTGTGTATATATACCACATCTTCTTGATCCATTCATCTGTTGATGGACATCTAGGTTCTTTCCATAGTCTGGCTATTGTAGACATTGCTGCTATAAACATTCGGGTACACGTGCCCCTTCGGATCACTATGTTTGTATCTTTAGGATAAATACCCAGTAGTTTTGGTTTTGTTTTGTTTTATAAAGAGCAAAACCTTTAGAAGATAGAGGCTAAGCTTTTTCTAGGGTATTTCACATAAAAGAATATAAGCCTATCTTTCTTTATTTTACATAGACGGCTCTAGTCTTCATTTTTATTTTTCACTTTATGGGTATTTACTTAGAAACTTACAAATGAGTTTTCTTCTGAGTTTTTAACTCTGACCATAATTTATATTAGGGCTGATCTTTCATTATCAATAATTGTTTGGCTTATAGTAGCATTTGGAAATGTATAAAAGGTAAAAAAATAAAACAAGACAAAACAAAACAAAACAAAAAAACACCCTGAAGTGATAAGTATAAAAGTTCTTAATTAATTTTTTAGCTAAGCACTCCTTATCACTCTCACTACCAGATTCATTTTCCTGAAATGTGTTTTCTTCGTGTAACTCTGCTGTTCAACAGCTAAGCGCCTCATGTTGGCATTTGAGGATTTCAGTAGTCTTGTTCTCATCTCATCAACCCAACCAAATGTCTCCTTCCTCATCAACTTCATTACCCCAACTTAGTCAGCCCGATCTCTGAGGATAAGCTAGGCAGAAAGCTTTTTGGGGAGCAAGGATGAGCTGAACATCTGATAGCTTTTATGTGCATCAGTTACTGTTTTATTCAGCTGCAAGAAACAGCAATGGCTTAACCATTAGTGTATATTTTTTTCTCACCCAGTAAGAAGTCTAGAGGAATGAAGATGCTGTAATTATTTAAGCAATGGCCCTTCCCTGGTGTTTGAAAAGTAGCAGTAGAAGCTTCCCCTTATTCCTAAAGTCAGAACAGAAAGAACAGAAAAGAGTCAAGGGTTGCACCATTTGTATCTGCCCCTTTATTTTGGGAAGGAAAAGGTTTTAGCGAAATCTGCCTCCTCAAATTTCCATCTAGATTTCATAGGCCAGAATCTCACATTGTATGACTCCTTCTAGCTGCAAGGGAAGCTTGAAAGCAAAGCATTGGCTCTTTTACTTTTATAGAGAAGGGTTTGGGGATGGTAGCCATTCAATGGCATGGTCCATGTTAAGATCACTGTTACTCTTTTGCTTTGTTACATTTTATGCATTTTGTTACATTTAATTATTCCTATAATTTGTTCCACATAATCATGGTATAAACTGTCTCCTCGGGGCGCCTGGGTGGCTCAGTGGGTTAAGCCTCTGCCTTCAGCTCAGGTCATGATCTCAGGGTCCTGAGATTGAGTCCCGCATCAGGCTCTCTGCTCAGCAGGCAGCCTGCTTTCTCCTCTCTCTCTGCCTTCCTCTCAGCCTACTTGTGATCTCTTTCTCTGTCAAATAAATAAATAAAATCTTTAAAAAAATAAAATAAAATAAAAAATAAACTGTCTCCTCAATTATGTTATATACTTTCCCAGAGCAGAGGTTAGTGTTCCCTGTTTGGATACCTCAAAGGGATTAGTCAGAGTGGGCATGTAAGAAATATTTCTTGACATATATATTGTACAAACACTGTTATCTGTTTTTAGGCAGAACAGATTACTGTAAGAAACTGAATTTCTAGAATAAATAGTGAATGAGTCATTAATCTCTTATTTAATAGCTATATCATGGTCACTGGCTTGTCGTGTAACATCTCGGAGACTCATTCCTTTATCTGCAAAATGGGAGAAAATGCTAAGTTTACTTTATTAGCTTTGTTGAGACAGAAGCATGCATATGCATGTGTAAGCATATTGTAAACAATTAGACATCGGGTTGGAAAAAAATAGCCAACACTCTTAATAAAATATTTCTAATATTCTAGAAGAAAAATGGGCTAAGTGACAGGTTTGCAAGAGGCAGAGGAAGTTATTCTCCTACTGTTATATGACATTTCTTTTAAAGTGGTACAACTAAACCAGGAAAGAGACAGCAATTACAACTAATAAGCTATTGCATTCAATTTGTTAGGCTTTCATGACTGCTTCTACAGTTGCTAAGATTAACTTGCCATTTGTTCTGATATTACTATGGCACCCAGCAGCAGAAAAAGATGTGGCACTTTAGAAGAAATGTACAACTCCAGGAAATACAGTCTAATCAGAGGTCCTGCTCAATATGGAATAAAGGACACTGAGTGTGACAAATTTTACAATTATATGTGGACAATAGCATTGAGCAGCGTATCGGCATTCTGATGGAGATACTAACTAGAGAATGGAGTGTACCTTGTCTGATTGCGGTGGGTGGGGCCGCTGTCCTTGCTATAGTTCTTTTACTGTGCTGTGCTTGATAGCTGAACTAGGCTTGGCATATCAGAGTGAATGAAACCTGAGTAAGGGCATCACTGATTAAGGATAACCAGAATAGTTGCATTTTTAATTCATCACTCGATCCACCTTTGCTTCGTTCTGAAATCCAATCACTTAGTCTTATGCAACCTGACAGGGGTTGTAGCTGGGGCTAGATGCATAGTGGTACTATCAATTAAAGAAATTGAAGAAAATGCTATAGCTTATGTCTTTCAGATCAGTTATAGTTTGATACTACTATATTTCACCTAACCTAATTAAAGGATTCCAGGAAATTTTTATTATTGCTTATTTTATTTCTATTACTTGATTACTTGATTTTCAGCAAACAATATGAGAAACCCCTAAGTGGTTGAATCAGTGTAATAGTCTCATCAGGTTCTTTGGCGGAGGAGAATGTGTGTGTGTCTGTGTATGCATGCATACATTTACACATGTATCCAGATTTCGTTCACGACCAGACCAAGTCAAGGCCATTCCTAACTTCAAGAGGGTAGGGCAGCAAGTCATCTGAAGAGAATTAGATGTTTGGGAAAGGTAGTAATGCCTATAATTATCTGTTCTTAGTGATTTAGATATGTAACATCATTTGACAAATCTCTAATTCGCTGATTATATTTTTTTAAAATATATCTATTCTCACTTAGAATTCATTTGTTTGCCGTGAAATCCGGATATAGTCACACTGGATGTCAAACATGAATGTTATTACCTCTTATAACATCATTTGAAAACCGTCTATCATTTCTAAGTGATGCATGAATTACCTGACCTTAAAACAGTAAGAGACAAGGGCGCCTGGGTGGCTCAGTCAGTCAAATGTCTGCCTTTGGCTCAGTTCATGATCTCAGAGTCCTGGGATCGAGCCCTGCATAAGTCTTCCTACTCAGCAGGAAGCCTGCTTTTCCCTCTCCCTCTGCCTGCGGCTCCCACTGCCTGTGCTGTCTCTCTCCCTGTCAAATAAATAAATAAATAAATAAATTCTTAAAAAGAAGTGAGAAACAATTGAATCTTGTCTATAAGAATTGATATTTAAAGGTAAAGCTAAGAAGTAGTTAAGCGTATGAGAAGTTAGCCATATTATGGTATACTTTCATCATGTGAAGCTGTTATTTAGGGGAAATAGGAGAAAATACTTCAAACTTTGGAAGCTTGGAATCTATTAAATCAGCCAAAGTCTTTAAATTTGTAGTTGGCTTGTTTCTAAGAGGTTAAAACACTTCATCAGTAAATTAATGCATTTTTACTGAAGCAACATTCAAAATATCTGGAAACCGTGGAAAGGCATTTAACGTTATACTGCTCAAAGTTGTATTCCTAGTTTGTATTACTAAATATAGACTAAATGTTATATCTAAACAACAACAACAAAAAACCTCTAAAACACAAAACCCAGAAAACCTTAGTGACAACAAAATACGCGTGTATTTCTTGAGCACGTGAACTCTAATATAAACTCCACCTTGCAATGGATGAGGTGAGAGTCTCTTTCATTCAGTCCCTCAATGCATTTAGTGTCTCTAGCTCCTAGAAGATTCTCTCACTTTAAGACAGAATGTTCAAGGTCACTCTAGATGTCACTTTGCTGTACGGTGACAGGGAAAAAGAGAAAGCAGAATACCATCTGGGTGGTTTGGATGAGCCAGGCTTGGGAGTAACCTACCATAAATTTTCTAGAACTTGAAGAAATTTCCACTTTCATCTTCAAGCATGGCTGGAAAGTGTAGTCTAGCTGTGTGTCCAGGAGGAAAAGGAAATGTATTTTGGTGAACCCAAAGCAATTGTTGCCACATAGTTCTACCATTTCCTGTCTGGGTACCATTGAGCAAATTGCTTAAACTCTCAGATCAGTTGTCTAGTCCTTAAAAAAAAAAAAAAAAGATAGTTGCCTTATTGGATTGTATACAGTTTATAGGAATGATGTATTTAAAGACCAAATGCAGTGCGTGATACAAAAAGCTGCATACAATAGCTATCTCTATAGAGATACCATATGGTACTCGGTAAGAAAGAAAATACATCCATATATCGTGATTCTCAATGACTTGAGCATCTAGTTAAAGAGAAGCATAACATAAGGTGGCAAGATGCATATAGGTATATTTACTGGATGCCAAAATGTTTCACAGTTGATAAGATTAATGTTAACTAGGATTCTATTAGGAGGGCATTCACAGACGAATTAGGATGTAAGTCAGGCCTCAAAGGAGGGTAGGATTCAGGTGGAGAATTTAGATATTTTGTATTTGGTATTGATTATTAAGGGGTATCTAGTTTGTGTCTTTCAACTAGAATATATCTGCCACTAATGTGGGATTTTTGGAATATATTATTCAAGTAGGCTGTGGGGAACAGCAAATGAAGTCAGCATATTGAACTAATGCAGGTCATTGGAAATGTTTGAAGCAAAGTTGTGGCCAATCTGGGATAAACCTATTATTTGTAACTTCCTTCCTTTTCAACCGCTTTTGAAACTTATGGGAACTGGCGTCCCAGAGGCAAGAGTAGATATTTGTGTGAATCTATACATGGTCATGCATGTTGAAATGCCACAGGTAATTCTTGCTGTATTTTTCAGAATGGTCTTGGTTATGCTGTAGTAACAAATACCACCTCTCAGTAGCTCAATGCCGCAAAGACTGTATGTCTGATACAGACAAGCCAGAACTCTGCTCTAAGTCATTGCTCACAGCTTCAAGCTAACAGGGGCTCCAAGACTTTGATGTTGTCATTTCAACAGAGGACTCTGTGGCCACCATGGCCGGAAGGGAGAAGACCACTATGAACTCCCTCCGAAGGGAAACAGAGGTCACCCTTCCACTTAGGGCCCATTGGTCCAAACTTGCCTGTGGCCCCTGCCTGAAAAGGTTGAGGATATCTCTCCTTGCACCCAGAATACCACGAGACAGTTAGCACTTGAAGTCCCTACAACACAAATCGTACCATTCAAAGACTGCATCTGTGGATCTAATTGGGTAAAGCAGGGAGGAATGAGCAATCTTAAAATAAGTTACAGCTTTACTTTCTGAGAATAAAATCTTCACTACCTACTCAGCCAGTGGTTCATAGCTCAAATCTGAATCAGACAAATGCTTAAGGCAAGGAGTTCTTTTCAGAGTCTTTTCTGAAGGAAGTTGCTCAGACCTCATTTTACTTAGGTTTTATTTCTTTGACTTTAATGGAATTGTTTATAGGTACCCCACACTTTGCCTAGCATCATAGGGAATATGAAGAAACTATGAAATTAACCATCTCCTCTCCTAACTTTATAATATTATAACTGAAAGAAGATGTGTACTCTTAAAACCAGTTATCAATTCAATGTGAAATAATGTGTAAAAATTATGTGAAAAATATTGGAAACAAAACATTAGATTCCTAGGTTTCAGAGAAATGGAGAAGCCTTTCCAGGAGGAGACATAACTTAACATGGGCCTTGAAATTGGATGAGCAGCAGGAACGATTGATGGTATTTTAAAATGAGGGAAGCACTGTGTATTGTGGCTTAAATACAGAGGTGATTAGGACATGCTTCATCGAGCATGTGAAGCCTGCTCCGAAGCCGAGAATTGGAAGCCTGTAGGTCCTATATTCAAGGATTTTTTTCCTATGTTTTGAGGAGAACCTCTTTATAGGAAAGTGACTTTCCTGATAGTTTGTCTCACGACCATCTTTCTTCCCTCTGTTCCGCACCTTAACCCTCTTCCCTCGAAACTTTTCCATGTGTGTCATACTGCTTACCATTTTCTTGCCTAAATCAGAAGCCCCGATATCTAACAATCTGTTGTAAGCAGTGGGAGTTCTATCTCACAAATATTAAGAGCATCACCCATCTGCAAAGCAAGGGAATTTGGAGAGCAATATGCCACAGACTTGGTTCTGAACCCATTGGATATAGTCAGGTTGGAACCTGTGCACATTAATAGAGATTTCAAGAGAGAGAGATCAAAGCAAGGATGGAGATGTGTTCACCGAGGAAATAACCTTCCCAAGGGGGACAGAGAGACCTCATGGAGAAAATGATCTTTGAATTGAATCCTAAAAAAAGAGGAAGGCTTAGCCACTTGAAGAGAAGAGCAGGAGAACTCTGGGCAGAGGGGGCTGTGTGAATTAAGTCACAGGGGTGTGCAAGAGGTCCCTGGAAGTTAACCTATCAGTAATTTGGCTCATGAGTGGATAAATAAGAATCAGGTTGGAGAAGTAGTTAGGAACCAATCTTTGCAAAGCATTCAATGCCAACTTAACAAACTTGAATTTTATGGGGGAGAAGGATGTACTTTGGAGACCCCTTTTATGCTTAAACTCAGCACTCATGAGCCATCCTAGATAAGCTTAAATTCTTGAATCTGTCTGAGCAGGAGGCAGTTTCTAAAACTTAAAGAATGATGTATGTAAGAATTAAACTCAGCTTTGTGTCACCACCTGTCCTGAAATATATCTGTACCTCGCACAACTTCATTGCATCAAATCCTACTAGTAGGCAATTGTTCCTGTTTTCTCTGAATATGAATTTCTGAGAGTTGAGCAAGGGCCACAGATTCCAGCGAGTCCTTGAAGCATGTGCATATCAGACTGAGAGTCAGTGCAACATATTTCAATAAAATATGAATCCAGGCGTGCACAGATTGAGACATATTACTTGCAAATGTAAATAAATATAAAGGTGTGTTTTTCTGTTTCTTGACAGGAAGGAATATTTGATTCAGATGTTTAATATGCTTTGCCTTTTTTGCAGGGGTACAAACTCAGGGAATGCAATTCATCATACAGGGTAACTTCAGAAACAAGTTTCTTAGAAATAGAAACCACAGATACAGAGGGCAAAAGGTAACAAAAATGAATAGGATTTATCCAAGACGGGAATTTAGCTGTGTTGATTGTTCTTCGTGTGTTTAGGGGTTTAGAGGAACGTCAGAGACTAAGGAGGAGAGGTCTTGATCTTATATCATTGCAGCATCTGATTTTCTGGGTGGTTTAAGTGAAACACTAACTCCATTTCTGATGAGGATTTATTAAACATCCTCAGGTTTCACTCTGATGTTGAATTAGGTATAGATCAGGGAGCTCCATTTGATGAAGCCTGGTGTTAACAAGGCCAAAATCCTTTGCTTGGTGCATAGAAAGACCAGTTTTCACTGATATTTTATTCTAGTTTTCTGGATATCTTGATTTTAAACATTCCTCTCTCTTGTTCCTCCCCCAAACAACTTTTTTCTAGAAATATATATATAAAGCATGCCATAGAGCTCTAATTATTTTTATATATATATTATTTATATATTATATATAAAATTATAAATATATCAGATAAAAATAAAAATATATTTATATATAAATTTATATATATAATATATAATTATATACTTTATATATGTGTGTGTGTGTATGTGCATATATATATATATATATATATATATATATATAACACATGCCATAGAGCTCTGATTATTTCTTATATCTGGAAGGGAACCTGAAAAAAATTTTCGTCAAATGGTCTGTTCTGAATTTTGGTTGAGAAAACACAGGACAAAAATACTAGAGGATATA
This sequence comes from Meles meles, assembly GCF_922984935.1. NCBI lineage: Eukaryota > Metazoa > Chordata > Mammalia > Carnivora > Mustelidae > Meles > Meles meles. The sequence goes on from NC_060077.1 coordinate 73,891,438, forward strand.
GGTGACTCAAATGAACTGAAATCTTTTTCAAGAACACAATCTAGAGATCAAAGTCACATTCATGGTATGCTTGTGGTATAATCATTATATAAATTAAATGTAGAAGTCTTCTTGTCTAGGTCTTAAAAGAATTTTTACCACAAGAAAGACAACATAGGAGATGTATTGTTCCTTAAAGAAGGTGTTCACAAATATTTATTTTCTTTCTTTTTAAAGTGGTGTGTATTATCTGTGAGGAAACTCAGTATATACCTGATAAGGTATATACTGCCCAGCACTTCCTTAAATGGATTTGATCTTGGGAAATCTCCATTCCCTTAGAAAATACACCTCCTTAGCGCATATCAGCACTTTAAACAGCTTGCTTATGGAATCTCTTATGTATCACCAGAGTAGAGTGGTGAATGAGCTAATGGCTGACCAGTTCTGTTGAGAAACTAAGGAACAATTCTATCTATAGTGTAGCATATTATTTTGGGGTGTTTCACATCAAATTTCTCAATGTTTGTCATCCATTCTGTTGTTATTGCTGTATCTACAAAAAGTAAGAAACAAAAGGGTCCATATATATCAAAAATGTTGAGTGATAGGAAGCTGTTCTTTTTTCCTCTCTACTTTTGGACTTACACACAGGATAGACTTAGTGTTGGACAACATATCTCTAGGCAGCCTCTTCTGGAAATTGTTGGTAATAAGAATACTCTATTTGTGGGGCACATGGGTCACTCAGTTGATTAAACATCTGACTCATGATCTCAGCTCAGGTCTGGATCTCATGATCATGAATTCAGGCCCTGTCTTGGGCTTCATGCTGGGCATGGAACCTACTTTAAAAAAAAAAAAAAAAGAGAGAGAGAGAGAATGCTCCATTTGTATGATTATTTTTATTATTATCTTCATATAATATAGCTCATGGGATGACTCCAACAAAATTATAGTGTGTAAAGGTATTATTATTATTTTTTTAAAGCATGTGATGCCACCTGTAAGGTATCCTCTTAGAGTTAGTATCTAATAGGCACCAGAGTAGAAACCAAGTAGCTTAAGAGCTGCTCTAACACTTTTCCACTTAAATCATTTGAACCCCTCATTTTTTCTTATCTATTTTCCAAAGAACCACAAGTGTCCTTAATTAAATCAGTAAGCAATATGGTCACATCCAGGTAGAGGAGAGGCTAGCAACTCAGAGCAAACACAGGGACACACATTGGCTCTTATGCAGGTGACATTATAGCTCACCATGGGAAGCTACTTCATCATCATGTTGTTTCCAGAGCACATGGAAATATCGTCCTAATTGGAGCAAAAATGTTAGGAAGTGCGTTTGTGTTTGTGCCAGGAGGTTAAACTCAGAGCAGATGGATTCCAGACTGTTCCAGAATAGATTATCCAGTACCAACACTTTACAAATTGATTCCCCTTGCTTCTCTGCCAGTTTGGAACCAGACTGTAAAGTTGTAGCAACCCCTGCTCCATCACTGACTGTTAAGAATTCCTGTTTGTGGAATAAATTTCTTACATGTTTAAAAAATATAATGTTATCATTCAAAGGAAATGATGACTCTCAATTGATCAGGAGGACAAGCTATGCTAGAATATAAATTACTGGCATTAAAGATCTCTTTTGAAGGTGACCTTATCAATGTGTAGTCTTTGATCAGAACTCGTGGGTAGGGGCGACTGGGTGGCTCAGTGGGTTAAAGCCTCTGCCTTCGGCTCTGCTCATGCTCTTTGGGGTCCTGGGATCAAGCCCCACATCAGACTCTCTGCTCAGCAGGGAGCCTGCTTCCCCCTCTCTCTCTGCCTGCTTGTGATCTCTGTCTGTCAAATAAATAAATAAAATCTTAAAAAAGAAAAAAAGAATTCTTGGATACACCTTTCAAAATGATGAGTGTCATTCTCCAAAGATCTCTAAGGAGATTCCATAACATCCATCAGCACCCTGCTTTCCTGAAAGTAAAGAAAGGGACATCTAGTAACCCAGTCTTTTCAGCTGCACCTAAAAATAGTGAGAAGTTACTTCTGACAGCGTTGACAGCCGTGCCAGCAATTTGTCTAAGATACGCATTTTAACATTTACCTTGATAATATCTCAGCCCTGCTTTCCTTTACAGAACCTGAAGTTGTGTCTCCCCTTTTTCCCCCCTTTAAATATGTCAGGGGAGAAAAAGATGAAAAAGGAAAATTGGCAAACTTTTTCCCCGTCAATAATGAAAACAAGACCAGAAAGACAGCCCCATGGTGAATAAAAATCTTGAATAAAAAGCATGTTATATCTGAAAAGTCTCAAATTTCAGCAGCATGATGACATCCGTGTTTCTATAATGTATCCTCAGTTGATGGTACCAAGGGAACCTAAGAAAATAGCAATAGAAAAATGAGCATTGGGTCATGTCATCTAGAGTGGCAACTAAGAGAATCCTGTTTGTGGGCAAACGCTCTCTCTCCCTCTTTTCGCTCCATCTCCAACTCCGCACTGAATTAAAAAAAGAAAGAAAAAGAAAGAAAGAAAGAAAGAAAGAAAGAAAGAAAGAAAGAAAGAAAGAAATAATTTCTTTTTCCCTTTCAGCAGAAAATGTCATGGAAATGTCAGAGTCTTTCTGTGTGATCACATCTCTCTTAAAAGTCAATAGCTGCAAATCATTGAAACACTAACTGTATTTGGAAATATTAATTCCAAGTAAGAGCATCGTTTCCTAGAGAGGTGGGCTGGCTGTGGAACTTTGGATAAGTGCCTCAGAAAAAAATGATACTGATACTGATACTCCACAACAGACCCCCAAGTTCTGGTAGATTTATGTCCATCACTGACAGATTGATGTATCTCTCTTTCTGTCCTGCCCTCAGGTCACATCCTTTGAGAGCTCCATTCATTCCTGTTTCTTTGCCATTTAAACATACTTGCAATTGTCTTTTCAAGATTCAAAGTGGTAGGAAATAAAGAAACAAAAAATGACACTCACACATAATACATGGGAAGAATGGGGCACATTGAGAAGCTATTAAGTCTGCTCTCTGGTTTTAGGCAAAATTGATCTCATGTCATGCAAATCAGTATCTACTCACACTTTAAAGATCCTGTGATCTTTTTGTATAACACAGATCTTATTATGTTAAGTTTGCTATCAGAAAGTCTTTCTTCACTGACGTTCCCTGACTGCAATGTATGCCAATTCATTTTGCATATGTAACAGGATGGCAAATGGGGCTTTTGATTAATTATCAAGGAAATGTGAGGGTAATCACAGATAAGTTCCTCTAGATTATTGAGATCCTGTGAGGAGCCCTTAAACATTAGTGAAAGATAGCAAGAGTGGTCAGGGCAGGGGGTGGGAATGGGTGGAGAGAAGCTTAGAACTGGATATGAGAATGCATTTTTTAATTTAAAAATATTATAGATAGATAGATAGATAGATAGATAATTGGATAGCTTTAGAAAAGTTGCAAAGATACAACAGGGGATCTTCATATACCCCTCACCCAGATCACCTCATTGTTAAATCTTGTATTACCATAATATATTTGTTAAAATTGAGAAAATGACATCGGTGCTTTACTAATAACACAATTCCAGACTTTACTTGGATTTTACCAGGTTTTTTTTTTTTTTTCCTCTCTCTTTCTATTTAGAAATCAAACTGGAGGACCACATTTCATTTAGTTGTTATGTCTTCCAGTCTCCACCAATCTATGACAGTTTCTCATTCTTTCCCTGTTTTTTATGATCATGAGTAATACTAGCCAGGTATAGGATCTCTGTTTTATTAGACCACACTGTCATATACTAATACCAGTAAGCTAATTGTGGCTGTTTACCTAAATGAGATTGTTTTATAATTGAAAATGACCAAAAAGTCACAGGGGACAGATATGTCACCAAGGGAAGATTGAAAGAGGTGCGATAGAGTATCTTAGAATGCAGTGTTTGGAGGAAAATGAAGCCTTTTCCTGCATATACTTTCATTGAATTCAGGACATTGGATAAATTGATGACATCTGTGTTATGGAAAAGAGCAAAACGATGATAGCCATCCCAAATATTAGAACTAGATACTATGGGACGTTCAGAAAGAGCCCATCCCTTAAGGAGTTTATAATCTAGTAGGGGATATAAAACACATACCATCCAATTCAAAATACAAAGAGATAAATGCTGAGGGAATTGAGGAGCAAGTATTATTTTCCCTTGAAAGGGAGGGAAGAATTTGGAAAGTTAAAGATGATGAAAAGTACATTAGGTGGAAATACATTGGCATAGAATGGGGGTGGGGGCATAGAATGCGATTCTAAGCATAGGAGCAAGAGAGCATCAGGCTTATTTTTGGAAGTAGGGAAGGTTTTGCAGAATAAGAAGCAGAAAGGAAATTTGTAGGAGAGACCAGAAACGTGAATTGATTAGAGGTTGAAATAAGGGATCTAAATATTTTCTGAGCTAATGACTTCTTCATTAGACAGTGGGTTGGTCTTAAGAGACTTAGTCTAGGTGGATAGCATGGTCAGAGCTTTCCTTACGAATATGAGTGTGGTGGGAGGGTATAGTATGGCTTAAGGAGACATAAGAAGCTGGAGGAGAGACATTAAAAAACACAGTTAAGTTGAGGGGACCCATTCTTAATACAGACCTCATTTGCTCGTTGTTGAAGAGATCACATTATTTGAGGAAGGTGAGAATGGAGCATACTGAATGCATGTTTAGAATAATCTCTCTGAGGAACAGCATGGGGGCTCAGTCCATCTAGGGTTAAACATAAGGACTGCTGGTATACATCAAGAATCCATTTGGAATAAAGATACATGACACTTAAGAAACCCAATCAGAGTAACTTTTAACTCTCAACTGTCTTTTAAGTTTATGATTCCCAAGGTGAACCTTGGCTCACCTTCCCCTATTTACCTTGGAGACCACTTTTTATAGCTCCAGTATGGGAGAAAGCCAGGGGCGGGGGGATGCTTGTTTTTTTTTTTTTATTGTCTTGTCTTTGCTTTCTCCAAAGTTGTGTTTAAGAAAAACAAATCTACAACTGAGAAATGTTAGTTGATTTTCTCCCATAAAAAATAGTAATATTGAAATAATAAACATAAGTAGTGCTGTAGTTTGTTAGTGAAGCATGAAGGGAAGCTTGTTTTGTTTTCTATTTGAGGCAGTTTCCGATATAGGATTTAATGGACTTGGTTTTGAAAAGCTGACTGCCAGATCAAGCAACTACTCATTCATTTGGTCTGTTTCCATATAGCCCAAGGCCACGCCCAAAGGTATGACAAAATACCCAATATGAGAAATCTAACTGTGTGACAGTAAATCCATTCAGGGTATTAGGCAAGAAATTACAGGGAAATAATTCCAATAACTATGATAAGCAGAAAATTGTGTAACTATTTTACATTAGAGATCCTTTAGTCATTAAAGCAGTTGGCTTGCTATTATTACACATTTGTAAGTTATATCATTATTGACCTGATTCTTATTAGAAAGAAAATTTCTCATTTCTGCTACCATTCTTTAGAGTAAACAGCTATTCGTAGAATCATAAAAAGTGCAATGGAAGAAACTTTTCACACCACTGGACCTAACCTCCTGACAAATGAACAAAACTTTTTTATACTGTTTATTTATTTATTTATTTATTTATTTATTTTTGCATCTTGGTCGTGGCTTTCATGATTATGCATGAAATGATGCAGAATAAACTACTTATTGTATTTAACCTTGTCCCTGGTTGAAGACCCTAATCTATAGCAACATCTTCATATATAGCCAAAAAATGTCCCTCTTTAACTTTAACCTATCTTTTAGATATGCATCTATAAATTTAATCATCAGGACGCTTGGGTGGCTCAGTTGGTTGGGCAACTGCCTTCGGCTCGGGTCATGATCCTGGTGTCCCAGAATCAAGTCCCGCATCAGGCTCCCAGCTCCATGGAGAGTCTGCTTCTCCCTCCGACCTTCTCCCTTCTCATGTTCTCTCTCACTCTCATTCTCTCTCTCTCAAATAAATAAAATCTTTAAAAAAATATATTTTGCAAATTTAATCACCATCCCAAAGTTCTTCATCAAATTTTATAAAAGATTTTATTCACTTTTTATTCACTTATTGCACCATTTTTGCAAACTAAACACCATTTTCTTCAGCCATTTCTCAAACAGTACAGCTTTATTACTTTCACTATCCTTGTGATCTTCTAATCTCTCAGGTACCATGTAGGAGTTCAGTGTCCAGAAATGGCACAATTCCCCAGCTATATTCAAATATTTTTTGTTATCTAGGTTGTGTTTTATTAATATCAGCTATTGTTTTAGCTGCTTTAAAGAAGCCCCTCAACTTTTAGTGCAGAAAGAACATTTGGTCAATAAATTCCCTAGATAGTTTTCACTTCAAGTACTTGTCAAGACAGGATTCTCTTGGTTATATTTAGCCAATTGATTTTTTTTTCTCTCTAAAGATAAGTCTTTACATTTATCTCTGCTACATTTCATCTTTTTTGTCCGTTGTTTTAATCTATTGAGGGAGATTCTTGACAGTTCTGTTTTTATGTTTCGGATGGTTCCCCAAACAGAACACTCCATCCGAGGTATGCTAGAGGTAGAGGTGCTAGAGATCCCAGGTGTTTTTGTTTCATTTTGTTTTGTGGCCATCTACTAGCTTCACTGTGTTCTTCACAAAAATACTGCATGTGAACACAACCAAGGACAGAGCTTTGCTTCACTCCACTAGACCACTGCTTCTGGATATTTATTTTAAATTTTTAATTAATTAATTAATCTTGTTGGTTTCTTTTTTGTGGTAACATTTGGAGCTCCTGGTGTTTGAAACATTTCCCCTGAGCATGAGTGATTCCATTAGCCAATATTTTTTGGATGCAGTTTCTCAATGTATTACAAATCCAACTAACTTTACTTTCATTTCACCAATATTAGGCTATAAAAAAGACATTGTCAAAGACCTTTCAAAAATCAAAAAGAAATGAAGATTTGTGTTACAGATTTCCTTCTATAAATTCTTATCCTTGCTAAGAATAAGGCATCTGCATCATGAAAGGCAGCTATGGCACATAGATCAATTTTCTCCACATAAAATCTAAGACCCCTGTCATAGCGCTTTCTGATAACTTTTATCTTTGAAAAGGCACCTCCCAGTGGGAAGCAGCAGAGGCTCCAGTCATAAATTAATGCCTAGGACTGGATTATTAAAACTCTTGGCTACTGTGTTGAAAGGAAAGATACCAGCCAGGAAAACACTTGGATTAAATGGTTACTTTTCATCACAATTGTAGTGTAACTAGAAGAGTGAAGGAGCCTTCCCTGCTCTCAATCCCTTAAGATCTCTGAAAAAACTGAGACCCTCATTGGTTGTTGGATTTGCCAGTTAAATGTCTAAGGCAGGTCGGGAACTGTCTTGTCTCCCAACTCCTGGTCTAGTACTCTTCTGGAAAAGCCCTAAATTTGGAGACTGAATTTACTCTTGGCTCTTGTCTAATTTTGGACAAATTCTGGACTTTTCAAGCACCTACTCTCCTTATCTATGAAATGAGAGGGTTGGATAATTATGAAAAAAGCTTCCAAGTCCAGTTTCCTGTTACTTGGGGGAAGGGAATAGAAAGCTACAGTAACTGGAGGGTTTGACTTATTGAAATTCTTGGTAGCGTGGCAGAGGATAGCTTATAATTATAGGCTCTAGACTCCAGCTCAGCAACTACCAAATGATGAGGATGTCTTGGCTGTGTTAAAATTAACCCATCTTCAAGGGGTTCTGAAATACAATTGCTGCTTAGCTAAATCTCTCCATAAGCCTATTTAAAGTTATATATATAGATAATAACTGGAATAATTCTTTGGTGAAGAAAATTTCCTTCTCAAAACTTTTGTTGCTGGGGTCCTTTGGACTTCATTTAAATTTTAATTTTAGGGTTTTGTTTGTTTATTTTAACATTTTGAATTACCCTTCAGAGTAAATTTGAACTAAATTAAGGTCATACTGCATTTTTTTTCCTGGTCTCACTTTGCAATGTTTTCCCTCTGTCTGAAGTAGATAATTTGGGGAAAAATAGCTATGTTGTTTGAACTTAATATGTACAGATTGAATGAGCATTGTTTTCTGTGTGGTGGTGAAGCACTACATGGGAAACGTTCTAGTCAAGAACTATATGCAAGCATGGGATTTGCAATGGCCTCTGCATTTATACCGAAGACCAATTCTTTATTTTAAATTTCAAAGTAGTGCTCTTCAAGAATGGTGACTATCCCTGGAACTGTTGGTTCTTCTCCTGTTCTCTCCATCCAAGTGTTGGTCAGAAGAAGACGGGGTGAAGTGGTGGAGAAACAATTACTTTGGGTCAAGGCTACATTGCCACCCTTCAGGCTGTTTCTTCTGTGAATAGAATTTATAGAGCATAACTTGTGGCTGCCAGAGCTACTTTCTCATTTACAGCATTGATGTTAACTATTGTTGCTTTTCTGTTTAACTTTGGTTAATATGTTTAGATGCTGCTTGGCCCCAAATGTGGAAAATCCAGCAAACTGAATTAATGGAGTTTCCTCTAATAGGGTTGTCCTGTAGAAATGGATATTGCCACACCATACTGTGAGATGCTTAGTACACACTGCTGGAATAACGGCACTGGCAATGAACTTGAGTTTGAAAAGGGGGGTTAGACCTCTGTTTCTCAAGGCTGCCAAAGGAGGAAGTCTGCAGCAGAGTTTGGGTCTCAGGTGGGCTCATTAGATGAAAATTAAGTGAAGAAGTCCTGTCTTTTCTCCCCTCCCTCTTTGTGCTTACTCAGTGTGCCCTATTCCTTCCTACCCAGAGCTTACAACCTCATTCTGATGTGCTTTCTGCACTTCAGGGTTTGGCCACGGGCAGAGCAGTTGAGTAATTGCAAAAGGGAGTGCATTTTAGCATGGAGGGGATCATCCTGACCATCTGATCAGCTTGGAGGGAGGGAAGACACTTGCTGTTGTGCACACACTTCTGTATATTAGGTCTCTAGGTACTACATGGCAATTGATTCCCATCTGGACACAATTCAGAGTGTGAACTTGGATGTTTACAGGTCTCTCTGTTTTTGACCAGGGTTGTCTTAGAGCTGATAATTATGATACCTAAGGCTTTCTCACACCTTTCTTTTGAAGAGGTACTCATGGTTCATGTCATGTAACCAGAATTACTTGCACTGCCATAAAGGTGAAAAACAGCTCAACCAGAACAGTACTCAATTCCAGACGACATGCTGGGTTTTGACTTGGAGTCATATATGCTTTTTGTATATCTGCATTCTGTTATTCTTGGTCAATAATAGAAGTCTATTTGCATCCCATGAACACACTGACCGAAGAGAGAGATTAAAAGTAGATTAGGCTACAAAAAGAAAGAGGTCAGAAGCTAGGCACATATGGGATATAAAATTTACCTTCAAATACAAATACTATAATCCAGGATTCAGAATAAGACTTTACCTCCTACTACCTTTTTGAGTTACTCTTTTTTTTTCTTTTTTACTAAAAACCAAAAATTCTTCATAGGAATATACAAGATCCTGATAACATTGTTCTATTTGAACATAGGTACTTGGCAGCTGCTAGAATAGTAAGTGATTTTGAGGGTTTTGAAGGGTCAGGGGTGGGAGGTTGGGGGAACAGGTGGTGGGTGATGGGGAGGGCACGTTTTGCATGGAGCACTGGGTGTTGTGCAAAAAGAATGAATACTGTTACGCTGAAAAAAAAAATAAACACACACACACACACAAAAAAAAAAAAGAACAAGGAAATTTCTGCCTGAGGGTCATACGCAAGTGTGGTTATCTAAGTAAAAAAAAAAAAAAAAAACTTGAGTGTGTATCAAGATCATCTGGAGGGCCTGTTAAAATAGATTCCTAGGCTGCATCTTTACAATTTTTCAGTGGGGGTGGGGAGAGGGGGCCTGAGAAATTGACTTTCTAACAAGATCACAAGGGGGTTCTCAAGCACTGATCCAGAATTCAAATGAGAGCAAGTATTGCACTGATCCAGAATTCAAATGAGAGCAAGTATTTCCTATTAATAGCATCTCTATTACTATCCATATGCCCTGTACTAGCCTTGTGGCCCACTGGGAGGATTTGAAGCCTTCTCTTTCTGTCACTGTCCCTTATTATCATACTTCCTCTACTACCATACCTTTTATTAGTAGCAGAAGGGGATCAGAGCAGGAATATTTATTCATGATTACTCTCTTTTTCATGTGTCCAATCTTCTTAGTGACAGATCCATCTTTTACATCCACAAAGGACATGTCAAGAAAATAAATTCAGGAGGTCTTCTTTGCAGAAATGCCTGTTCATGTCTTCTGCCCATTTCTTGATTGGATTATTTGTTCTTTGGGTGTTGGATTTGGTGAGTTTTCTATAGATTTTGGATCTTAGCCCTTTATCTGATGTGTAATTTGCAAATATCTTCTCCCATTCTGTGGGTTTTCTTTTGGTTTTGCTGATATGTGGAATTTGAGAAAAAGATGGAGGATCATGGGGAAAGAGAGGAAAAAATACATAACCAGAGAGGGAGAAAGACCATAAGAGATTCTTAATCTTAGGAAACAAACTGAGGTTTGCTGGAGTGGTAGGGGGTAGGAGGGATGGGGTGTCTGGGCAATGGACATTGGGGAGGGTACGTGCTATGGTGAATGTTGTGAATGATGTAAGACTGATGATATACAGATCCGTACCCCTGAAACAAATAATTCATTACATGTTAATTTTAAAAAAAGGAAAGAAATTCAAGAATAAAATGTAGGAACCCCAATTTCTTCTAAGAAGTACCATCAATTATTTCCACTTATCTCATCTTTTAACTCTGTATCTTCAAACTATACCCTAAAAGCTGGCCTTTTTTTTTTTTTTTTTTTTTTTGTAATGAAGTTTTTGACACAGACCCACCCTGGTGCATTGATCTGTAGCCTGTGGCTGCAGGGGCAGAGTTGAGTAGTTGCAACTAAAAGAAAATGAAAATTTTATATGGTTTGGAGTTGGGAGTGAGGAGGAGATGCTAGAATATTCTCACCATGCTTTTTCTCAGGTACCATGAGTGGGAACTTCAAGGAAGAGAGAATCATCAGCAGAACTTGTCTTTCCCTTTAAAATCGCATCATTCTTTCATCATAATAAAAAGAGCATTAGGAAGTGAATAATGAAAGCAGATTCATTGTCTTCAAAGCTGCACAGCTGGGAGAGGTTGGAGTTTGGCATTTGCATTATCAAGAGATCTTCCTTCCTAATTGTTTTGTTTCTGAACAGTGGTGGGGAGAGAGGCGTGGGATTATAATTGCCCATTTATTGCTTTCTTTGTTTTAGTCTTCCAACAAGCAGCAAGACAACCATGTTTTCTTACATGGCTTAATCTCATTACACAGTTTCTCTGTGACTAAAGCCTTAAGCTAACAGTTCATAACGGGATTACATAGATTGGCTTATTTTCCACAATTTTCTAAACAAGGTTATTCAAGGATACTTCCTTGGGTTGTATTCTTTTCCCTTATGTTCTGTTTTCTTCTTCAATATTCAGGTCTTCCCCTTTCAATTTCTACTTCACATTTCTTTCCTTTGCCTCTAACCTTCCGTTTAAGATATTTTCTAAAAGAAAAAGCTTTGCATGCTCTCCCCCTCTCTCTCTAAAGCAGGATTGCTTTAAAGCTTATCATAATGTCAGCAAGGATTTGAGCATTAATCAGCAATGCACATGTGTATATTGAATACACAGACAAAGAGGTTTATGACAAGAAAGCCAAACAAGGTTTCTTTTAAATCTGCTGTTTTCCTCAGAAATATTAGATTATAGGGTAGTATTGGTATCGTCGTCCCACCTAGGCAATGGATTCAACTTCAAGGGCAAATAATGATTTCTTATGTAATGAAAGGAACTTAACATATCCGCAGACAGTAAATCACACAGACGAGATCCCTCAATAAAGCATTTTTTTCAAAGGCAAGCTATTAACCAAGTGCATCCCATAAATTGAAGCAAAATTAAATTAATCACAGGCTTGCATCTTGTTATTAAAATTCCATATATAAATTAATTCAAATAAAAATATCCAAGTATAAATTAATTCTTCACTTCTGGTTTTTCACTTTTAATGAAAGCGTGGGTGAAACACTGTCTCTTGTTAAGTAGTTTAGTGTAGAATGGAAAGACTCATTACCTTTCAGTCGTGGTATTGAGAAATGTCACCATACAAGGGACATGGGCATATGTGGGACTGCAAAGCTGCCTTCAGCTCGCTGACAGTCAGACAAAGAGTTTACTACTTTTCCTTGAGCCTCAGATGTCCTCTATGTGAAATGAGCATAGTGGGCTTACAATGTGTTGCATATAGAGGACAAAACCACAATTATTTTGTTGTATAAAGTCAGTGCTGTTTACTGGGGCTTCCATGATTAGCCCCGCAGAGAATAACTTCCTTCTCTCTGTAGAGATTAAAACCCATTCTACTGGCTGTTCCTAGAAGAGCAGAAAAGAAAAGCAGTGCTTACTTCAGAGTGAAAAGAGGGCAGTCTTCCCCCATGTTTGTATTTTTCAGGTCTTTGACCCTGAATTTGGAAGTGGATCTGATCACTGCTTTGGTGCTAAAACTCTACATAACCCACTCCCTCTCTGGTGTCACTTTGACAATCGACACTCAGGTGTCCTGGGTCAGTCACTCCCTGATTTTCTTTGTGTACCAGCAGCTTCCCTGGCATCTCATACATTCCTCAGATCCTCTCTATTTTTCAGGAAACTGGCATTCTGTGTAATGTGGTGGCTCTGTCTTGTGAAGTATTTGATGTGTGAATCCAACTTTCCGAGGAAAAGCATTTGCCTTTAACCTTTCCAGTTCTCATTCCCTAGCTCCATCTTTGCGAGTGTATCAGCTGTGGCAAAGTGTCACATCTTTCCTTTGTTGTGAATTCTTCCTAAATTGGAGGCATTTCAATCAGGGTGACTTTGGAGATTTTTTTTCTTCTAAGTAACAAAATCATCAGAAATATTTGCTTTGTGCTTATAAGAAATTTAACATACTTGGAAACTTTTTTTTTAATTATGAAATTCCAAACACAGTTATGATCACTATTAGGACACTCTTGGGCAAACCAGTGCAAGGGAACCCATCTAATGACTCTTGCACTGTAAGCAAAGTAGGAGGTTTTTTTGTTTGTTTATTTATTTATTTCTTTGAGAGAAAGAGAGAGAGAATGAGTTGGTTGGGGGCAGAGGGAGGAGAGAGAGAGAGAGTACCATCTTAGAATCTCAAGCAGGTGGGGTGCCTGGGTGGCACAGTGGGTTAAGCTTCTGCCTTTAGCTCAGGTCATGATTTCAGGGTCCTGGGATTGAGCCCCACATTGGGCTCCCTGCTCAGTGGAGAGCCTGCTTCTCCTTCTCCCTCTGTCTGCCACTTCCCCTGTTCATTCTCTCTCTCTCTCTGTGTGTCAAATAAATAAATAAATCAATAATCTTAAAAAAATAAATGTTAAGCAAACTCTACTCCCAGTATGGATCCCAGTGCAGGGCTCTCAGGGTTCTGTCTCACAACCCTGAGATCATGATGTGAGCTGAAATCAAGAGTCAGACACTTGACCAGCTGAGCCTCTCAGGGGCCCCAGTGAAGTGTTCTTTTAAGTATGTCTTTGCTTCACTGGCCATATTCTGATACATAGTGTTTGTTTTTCAATAAACTAGGCAGCTGTGCATGTTATAAGCTTGCCTTCATCAGTGTGCAACCACTTCATGCAGTCACTGAGAACCACAGACTTTGTTGGCAATGTGGACTTACTGGTCAATTACAGCTGGCAAATGTGTCTTTCCTCCAAGTGATAACCGCTCCTGCTCCTATCCCCCCACTTTTCCAAAATGAAGCTTCAGAGTCCTATGAGGATAAAGGTCCACCTGGAAGAAAGGGTCCTGGCAGTTTTACAGGTAGCAGAATGAGACAACCAGGCTGTGCATGGAATGTGATCTTCCTTTGATAGAGGTGGCCTAAGTGATTTGCCTCAGATTCAGTGTCATCCCATTGCATTGTGTTCCTGACACCACAGGTGTAGTTGACATTCACCTAAAGAGGATGTCTGTGAGGACTGGATGCTAGGTGCCCGCTGGGTGTCAGCACCAAGACACAGGCAGTGTCTGGCCACCCACACACTGGTAAGCATCCCTTTTACTGTCTGAAGCCATTCTTCTTCTGTTGTGTCACTGAACAGATACATTTAAATTGGCACTGCCATGCTGTTATTACAATGAGGGAAAGAGGAGATCTAGGAAGAAGTTTGTCTGCTGAGTTTCAAGTAATTCTGCCTTCTCAAGATGTGGAAGGAATTTGAATTAGTCAAACTTTGCAAGAATCTCAAAGTAGAACATTACATTATCTACCAGTTTGTCCAGCAGGATATTATGATCAGTATTTTCTCCTAGCCTTGCCCTCAGCATGATGTCCTTCCTATTCATTGTAGAGTTCTTCATTAAAAATGGAGGGAAAACCCTCAAGTCTTTTGGCTTTGCCAAATGGGTTTCTGACATTGCTATTAATCTTTGTGGGGTTTTTTTGTTTGTTTGTTTTTGTTTTGTTTTTGTTTTTGGTTACTTGAGAAAATCAAAACATGAACAGTAGCAAAACTTGGTCTGTTGGAACCCTATTCCTAGATACTTGTTGGGGGAGTTTCACAAATGATGTGAAGAGAGATCACATACGAAATACTTCTAATTTAACAACTAAGGGAAGTTATGTGAATGAAACCTATGCAGGAATAAAAACCACGTACTTAACCAAATACACTTTTAGAAACCTAGTCAGTTATGATTGGAGACATTCAGTGAGTGTTTGGGCAGTCCAAGGGCTCATTCTTCAAAAGGCTTCTATACTGACTCAGATAGGAGAGGCTATCAAATCTGGGAATCAGATTTCTTAGAACTTGACTAGATTCATTAGAACATGAGGTATTAGGAAGCAAAATCTCAATCTTTCCACTTCACTTCTGGGCTGTAGTTATGTAGTCTTAAGCAACTGACTATTTTAATGAGTCTCAACTTCCGCATTTGTAAGTGGGGATAGCAACGGTGTTCATATGAAGTTCAATTAGGATAATATTTATGAAATTATGAACCAGTAGTGCCTGGCACATGGGAAACGGCATCGTGGATGCCGTCATGTCAGAAAATGAATGAAATCAAGGGCAGTATTGCTTTGCTGAAACAAAAGAAAGCTGATGTTTATTGGCTTCTGGAAAATCCCTGAGGACAGTTGCTAGTTAACCCTTCTTGGTTAATCCTTACACTACCTCTTTAAAAAGCAGCGAGAGACTAAGACTTGGACTAGAAGATAATGGGATGGCAGGAAGTGATGCTCGAGCATTATCCTCTGATTCAAGTGAGTTACATGTACTTGGCACATGAGACATCTATGGACACGTACAAGGCACCCACATAGGACTTTAAAAGGGCATTTACTTAGAGTTCCAAGCAACCTTTGAGCATTGCCTTCCAACCAATGCCAATGTTCTAGAAACAGTTATCTGGAGGAAGTGCCTGAAATCCAGAAACTTTTGCAGTTTGGGGTGTTACACCTTTAGTATGCTATTTCTAGCTGTTCATTTTTAATTGCCACCCCTTACTGTTGCACCCTGGAAAAGAGGCCCTCATATGAAGACTTCTTTTCTCCTGACACCTACTAGATATCTTAGGCCACTTGAAAGCCTGTTTTTCTACACAAACTTTGGCCTGAGGGGAGAGAGGAGGCAGTGGAGGGGGGCAGGGAGGAGGGAGAGAGTACACTATATTTGTTCTAATAAAACAGCTTAAAAATGAATGCATTGGGGGCATTGTTTTCTGTCATTTATCATTGCTATTATGCAGTTGTTATTTAATTGTATGTTTATATTAAATGTTTCTTATGCCACTATGATAGCCATGGGCTTGACTAACAGAGAGAGAAAGTAAGAGAAGAAAAAGCATAGGGGGAGAAGATACAATAAAATGGAAATGAAATTGGTTATTTGAACAAGAGCTCTCCAAAATGGATAATTTCCAGAAAAAGAAATCACTTTACACAACTAGTAGCTGGTTCTTTATTGACTATCAGTCAATTTATATTCTAGTAAGTTATCATTCTTTTATTTTACACCCTTACTCACTGAAGGAATATTGTGGAGGGGGGATATGATCACCTTATTGTGAGGCTATCCCTTTTTCCTCCTCTCCTGATTTGGTGTTTGGCCGATTTCCTCAGAACAGGAAGACTTCCCAGGGGTTTGGTATGCCATGGTTGTCTGTGCTGTGGTTCCCATTTTCAGACTGGGTTTAACTAATTTTGTCACCATTGGTCTGAAAATAAGGTACATTGGGTGACTTGTTTTTCAACTCAATGCAAATTAGTTTATGCTTGGAAATTTGCTGATCTTCTCACCTCAATTGGAAAAATGTCTGACTATATTGATTAGCAAAATGAAGGACTCAGCCAGGTCAAGTGCAGTTTAGATGTTTCTTAAATTGTCCTCAGTCATCCCTTCTTGGAAAGCAGAGTCTTGTGACAAAGGCATTAAAGTAGAGAAAACAGCCCTACCCAGGTCTTCTCTACCTCTGCAGAACCGTTCACTCCTGTCTCAGGCCTTTGTATATACAGTTTCTCCTGGAGGGGAATGTTCCATACCAACTCCTTCGATACTCCCATTCACCTGTTCAGTGCAAACATCAGCATCATTCCTTTGAGATGTCCTTCCCCACCTCCCAGTCTATGCTGCTGGCCTTTATCACACCTTGTCATAGAGCTGTTTCTCTTTGAGAACACATTACTCAGTTTGTGAGTATACTTTCACTGGGATGATACTGTCTTAATTTGTCCCTGCTTCACCAACTACCATGTAAATTCCAAGAAAATAGGGACTGCATCCATTTTTGCTCATTGTTCTATCCTCAGTAGTGAACACAAGGCTTGGCACATAGTAAGCAATCAGCCAAAATGTTGAACGAATGAAAGTTCTACAAGTGCACAGCCTACTAGGGTTTTTTTTTTTTTTTATTGAAAATTGACTTGCATGGGGCAGAACATGGAACCAGGGTGAAGGTGGATCCTAATAAGATCAGTGTTAATTCAGTGGCTGCCAGTGAAATTTCTCTGATTTGCTAGTTAGAGAGCACCTCCGTATCCACCGCTTCCAAGTTGAAATTCCTGTTCTATTCAGGTAGGTTTCAGTAAATTTAAAATAAACTAAAATTGAACTCATTAGTCATTTCATTATTGGCTGCTCCCTCCTTCTGTTGCCCTTCTTAATGGATTCATCCTGCCTTCTTAGGGCTTAAATTTCTGCATTCTGATTGTGAGCATGCCTGTGGTTCCACACTGCTGTTTGTTCTTCTCTTCTGCTAATGATCCTTATAACTGTTTTCTGCTTATTTTTATAGATTGCCCAATCTTCTTTCCTAGGTTGTTTATATTTCTTTTTTTTTTTTTTTTTTTATTTTTATTTTTTTTTTCCCTTTTTATTTATTTATTTTTTTCAGCGTAACAGTATTCATTCTTTTTGCACAACACCCAGTGCTCCATGCAAAACGTGCCCTCCCCATCACCCACCACCTGTTCCCCCAACCTCCCACCCCTGACCCTTCAAAACCCTCAGGTTGTTTTTCAGAGTCCATAGTCTCTTATGGTTCGCCTCCCCTCCCCAATATTTCTAAAAGCATCTGATTGATTGCACTTCTCCTTGCATTCCTGCTAAACTTAATGGTCTCGGTTGCCCTTTCCTTTTCTAAATTTTAACTGAGACGAATTTCAGTTTTATTTTCAGGAACCATTTCTGAACTCTGGGAGTTTTCTATATGTCTGACCAGGATCTTTCTCATGAACAGGTTAAATTTTTCAAATAATTGAAATAAGTACTCTTTCTGTCAGTAAAACTAAATATAAATGAAAAGCACTATGGACCTTAGGGCTTAAATTTTTATTTTGTCCAAATTTTGTGTGTGTGTGTGTGTGTGTGTGTGTATCTATCTATCCATGTATCTAAATACATGTTTGAGAGCCTACCCCATTTGGGGCTCATGAGTAGTATTCATTCATGCTGTTTATTCTCAATCTGAAGCTTCTCTCTTCTGGTTCTTTGAAGGCATAACTAGCACCATTGGGCAGGAGGATGGGATATGGTGGTAGAAGGTAGGCTGGCACTTCAGATGCCCAAGATTTTCTTTTCTTTTCCTTCTTCAGAAAAGCCAGTGCCATTGGTGGAAGAACTCAAGCTGGGAATAAGGAATTGTCATCTTGGTTCTGCCACTAATTAGCAGTGTGTAGCTGTGTGTCCTTGGTCAAGTCAGTTCTCTTGTATGCACCTTAATTTGTCCATCGGCAAAATTGATGGGACAAAATGAAATTAGTTCAAAGACCCCATAAGCGCTAAAGGTCTAAGACACTTAATGAACTTAGGTTATTTTCACAATGAATCTTGGCTCATTTGCAACAATATTCAGTGTTTCCACTGCCAAATGACAGTTTCCCTAGAAGATACAATTCTGTCCTTGGAAAGTTGCACCCCCAGAGTTCAGCTCTTTCCCATGCAGCTTCACAGAATGGAGTAGCTCCAACTTTCCTCTTCCTAGACCTTAACTCACTGCCGTCAGAATTCCATGTATGTTGGAAGGTGCGATTGCAAAACAATAAGGCACTAAGTGATGTCAAACTGGGAATCGTATGGAGAGAAGACAGTGTTTTAACGCTAGCACTGCTCCTCACATTCAGAAGAAACTGTGCAAAGAAAAGACTGGAGTCCAGGAGAGTAAAGGGAGCAGCCCTGGCCATGGCAGCTGGTTGGAGATGCGACCCTTGGCCAGCCACAACATCCAAGGAGCTGGAACTGGGAGGATGGGGAATCCTTTGTTTGGAGGAGTCACTCTCCCAGGCATTAAACATCTCATTAAGTGTCTTCCTTAATTTTAGTGATGTCCAGAAGCTTTCAGAGATAATATGAGCAGTCAGTGAACTGATGTGTCTGCCAGGGCATGAATAGCATGGATTGTTCCGTGTTTGCCCTGGGTCTATCAGCAGCAATAAATTTTAATTGGTTAGGCACTCTTCAAGCATGCTACTGTTTGCCAAACACTATTTTTGGCAGGCATCTGTAACAAAGCCTAATGCATTATGCATTATTATTTCCACAGTATTTCATTGTATTAGCACATGTAGTATTTGTATGGAATTTTTGTAAATTCATTACCAAAGTATTATCATATTAATGACTCTGGTTAAAAAAGTATTAGAAATATATTAATATTCATAGTTAGTATACATCACAGGACAGGGAAATGGGAATAATCTATTATCATTTGAATTTCAGAGAAATATTAGCATGTGTATAGGAAAAATAACTTATGAAGGTACACAGCAAACATGAAAAAAAATTAAAAACCTGAATGGCTTTGATGCTTCCTTGAAGACCGAATGCTCAATTTCAGAATTATAATGACAGTCATTATTACAGATTAGATTATAGTGAGGGATTAGTTTTATTTAACAGCATGATTTAGTGGTGGAGACCTGGAAAATTTATTTAACTTCTCTGCGTCTTATTTCTGTGATACCCTGATCTACTAAATAATGCTTTCTCACTTCTCTTCCTTCCTGTTTCCTTCCTTTCCTGCAGTGTGGAGGCCATTAGGCCTTTGAAACTTGTTCACCTCTTTTTCTTGCTATATGCTTACAATGGGAAAACATATAGTGTGGTGAAATTACCTATCTGGACTGGAAGCTACCCCAGTAATTCAATTCTCCAGTGAAGTGTAAGATTTAGCTCTATTAAATGTCTCTTGGCATCACTCTTACTATTCTTATAAAATGGGGCCATAGAAATTAGTAATAAATTATTTTCTCTACCCTGCTAGAGATTGTATTATTTCCAGTAGCTCCTAGCACCTTAATTTGTCTTGTTCCTCTAAATTTGACAAATAATGTCTAGAGCACACTTCCCTTTAGAAACTACTTTACAACACAATGGTTTCTCACTGTCAGAAAATGTTATAGCTATTCTTCTTTTCACGGGTTTTGATTCAGATAACACCTCTCTCTAAGAAGCTCAAAAATCTCTACAAGTATTTCTTTCCATTGCTTCACAAGGGCCCAGGAGCCCTTTGATGTAGGACAATTTTTTCTCCCTGCTATTAAAAAAATGAACAATCATCTCCCAACATAACACTGTGCTAGGCAACAAGTGCCTGAAAGAACACTCAATTTACTCTCCAGAAATAGAGACCAAAAGCCATCTTATTTGAATAGATAGAAAGATAAAATGCACCCACTCTTCAACATCCTATAAAATTACTATGATTTAAATTAGAAGAAAAAGTAATTCTTTTTAAGCAGAGACTTAACACATTTAAAAGGGTAATTACTCTGTTTTTAAATATAACTGAGTCATCCACATGTCTGGAGACCATAAGTATTGAATCTTCCTTCCATACCACTCACAGCAGCTAGGCCAGTACAAATTTTTCTTCAATATTTCTATATAGATCCTCCTTCTTGAACCAGGTTCCATTTTGACTACAAAAAAAAAAAAAAAAAAAATCAATGAGACCTTGACCTTGCTGCTCCCATGTTTTATGTGCTAATTCTTAACTCAAATTAAACTCCCTCTGGTCAAAGAGCATTGCCATCTTACACTGCTTTCCCCCAAATTCAAGTAACACGAGAGGTACAATATGGCACTTGCCAAATATTTCTTATTCCTTTTTTCCTCAATTTTTGTACTGGCAACAAAAAAAAATTTTTTTTTAATGTAATAAAAAAATTTTAAGAGCTGGAAAGGGAAGTTAGATTATTCGGTCAGAAATTGAAAATGGCAAATCCCACACAGTGGTGTGTTTCGTAAACATCTGAAGGCAACTTCGATGTATAGAGAAAAGAGAGCTGTTTTATGAATGGACAGAAAGCCACTTGGAGGGGGGAAATCAGTGTCTCCAGACCATTTGACACAGTCCCAGTGTTGGGTTGTGGTTTGAGGAAGAGATGCTTGCAGTGAAAGCAATCAGACAGGAAAATTTTTTACCTTCCAGATTTTCAAGCTGTTGACCCAGTTACCACAGGTGCCCTGGGATGCTTAAGAGCTAAACTGCTCAAGGACATTTTGATGGTTTTTAGTCTGAAAATGCCATACTTAAGTTCACCTTGTATTTTTATTCCCAAAGAGTCAGAGAAGAAGGGTGGAAGAAATCATGGAATACCAAAGTTTGCAATAACTCATCATCCTTACTGACATTAATTAAAACCGGCCTACATGTTTTTGTCCTAAACTTTTTTTTTTCTTTTATTCCCAAAATGATCATTTCTAAACTCCTAATCACCAGCAAATTGTGGTCCCTGGCCTCCAGTCCTCCTACAGAGAGATGTCCTTTCTTTAGTAGCTGACTTAAGGTTTGGAGATAGAAGAAGACAGGAGTTGAAGCCTCAAGACTTCTGTCTGTTACACAACCGAACATATGCACCTCCCTGGACCTCCTGGGGCTGAATCAATATCAATTCTGCAGGTTTGTCTGTACAGCTAGAGGCAGTGAACTGGTTAAGTGGCCATGTCCACTGAAAATTAGTACAAATATTAGCGGAATTTGGTTGAGAGTTGCTTGACAGACTGCTCTGAAAAGAACACTCAGGAGCATTGACCACCCACCCCCGCAATATGGCAGAGTTGCAGGACAGGCTGCATCTTCCTCAAATGCCATTTCATCTTCTATTTAGGAAAAAAAAAGTAAGAAAGTGTGTTGTGGCTTTTCTTGATTTGTTTTTGTAAGAAGACAATTTTCTATCGCTGTTTCACTTACATTGAGTTTTCTTGAGATCTTTTTTTTTTTTTTTATTTACTTGACAGAGAGAGAGATCACAAGCAGGCAGAGAGGCAGGCAGAGAGAGAGAGGGGGAAGCAGGCTCCCCGCGGAGCAGAGAGCCCGATGCGGGGCTCGATCCCAGGACCCCGAGATCATGACCTGAGCTGAAGGCAGAGGCTTTAACCCACTGAGCCACCCAGGCGCCCCTAGTTTTCTTGAGATCTTGTATATGAGTTTTCCTTTCTGGCAGGTACTGGGGAGGCTGAGGGTTGATCAGATTTTTGACTTAGATTCGAGTGAGCACTGGGGTGATGAAAAACAGAGTGCTTTCAACCTGAATAGTTTACTACAACCAATAAGACAGGAAAATGCAAATGGTCTAGATTTCTGTGGAAGAAATCACAGTAATTCTCACCCTATGAAGGATGTGGATTGTTCTAGGGTTATTAAATTGTCTTCCCCCATTCACATAAATTACCCAACTAGTTGTTCTGCTTTCATGACAAATTTTTATTTCCACAATATTTATATTATGCCCAGAAGAGTACTGTAAAGTTTCTTAATCATCTCTCAAAAATGGCTTACCAATACATTACTGTAATTTAAAGTTAAAAAAAAAAACAAAACAACACAACAGCAAACATATAAGCAGAAGAAATGGGCAAGTTATGGAGTAAAAGATCATTGTCACAGAATAACATTTTTACCACACCCCGTTTCAAAGATCTTGAAAGGAGAATCCCAGGTATATCACAGGCATCATAAAGGGTAAAAAGAAAAGCTTATTGGCATGTTTTAATTCTTGACTTTTACTCTAAGTTTATATCTACCAGGTGGCCTTAGTAGATTTACAGCAGACAGACCAAGTGTTCAGTGGGTTCCTGTCAGAGAATGAGCTCTAACAAGGAAAATTTACCGAAATTCACCATCGAAGTCAGCTGAAATAGCAACACTAGTTTAAAATATATGAGGCTTGACTCCAACAGACCTTCGTTTTTATATCTTAATTAGGCAAGAGCTTCTACTTCCCTGTGAATGCTCTCCCTCAAAGTAGTCATCTTTGGAAGCTAGGTATTTCTGCTTTTGGAATTGCTTTCAGATTTATGCAAGCTATGTAAGGAAAGGGTAAAACATGATCTTAGAGCTGTGTTTTTGCTTCAGTTCTCATGTTTGACATAGTGGAAAGGAGCAAGAGGTTTGGATTCAGACAGTCGTAGGTTTGATCTGTGAGTCGCCCTCTAGTCTGGCCTGGGCCAAGTCATTAACCTTTCTGAGCCTTAGTTTCCTAACTGGGCACATGGTAAAACAGTATGCATCGTTTTATCCCTAGTACAATCATAAATGAGCTTTGTAATCATTCTGAAGTGCCTTTGAAATTTTCATGAAATTATAATTTACCATAGCATTTTACAAGTGCTCATTTAATAAAAATGTTACCCCATATCTACTCAAAAATCTTCACTCCAGTATTGACCTTCTCTCTGGAACGTGCTGGTAGAGAATTTGTCATGGATGATAATGCCAGACTCTTTTTCTGCCTTACTTTTCCACCTCCTGGGAATGTCAGGCTTTGGTCCTAATTCTTCCAGGCACATTTTCAGTTGTTTGCATCTGGGCTAAAACTTCATGTGTGTATTGGGTTCGTCTTCTGCCTGTCCAGCTTGCAGCCTGTAATAGCCTTCCCTTCACAATTACAGTGCTGAGGACAGGTGTTGCCCCTTGTTCCCTTGTGTCTGGCTTCCCTGCCAGGAGACTGGGTATATCTCCCTGCTATGTTGTTAGTCCTGTCTTGCCACCTAGTGATAACTAAGGCTCATTAGTGCTGCTGAGCTAACATTCTGTGGCAAGTCCAGGTTTCAGGGGCAGGCCCAAAACAGGAGAAACGCATTGCATGGACATCCTTTAGGTAGGTTTGGAACCCAGTGCCAACTGGACCTCTCTCACTCAAGTTCCATCTTTGACACCGGCAGCAGCCACTTTAGAAACATCACCGCTTTGGCACAGTTTACTCTAGTTCTAAACTTTTACCTGGAACACACATGATACTAAAAATGTAAACATGAATTAAACAGTGACCTATCAAGAGCTCTCCGTTTGGGGGAAGATAAGATTTTATAACATTTTTCAAAGTAGATTTAGTCAATATTTTATTCAGTGAACACTGATCAAACCCTTGCTGTGTCCAAGGGATTTTGTTGTGTACTAGCAGAGAGCATGGAGAGTATGGCATGTGCTGGGTAAAGGGAAACAAGACAAACATAGCCTTGTAAGTAGTTAATAAGTACAAGAAAAAGATGTAAGAGTTAAAGAGTTAATTAGAGGTATGGTAAAGAGAGAATTGATTCGTATGTAAAAGATCCTGGAAATGTTTATGAAAGAGTTGACATTAAGGCTGAATCTTGAATTATGAGTAGGAATTAGATGTGCAGAGAAAAGAAAAAAAAAGGAGACTTTCCAGTTTAAGTAAAATGTGTGAGTAAAAGTTTAAAGGCAAGAACATCTGCGGTGTTATTTACAGATCGATGGAGTTAGCGGGATGCTGGAATGGCTCCTGTGAGCCCCCAAGACTCAGCTGTGCGCATCTCTCCTGACATGCTGTTCAGTGACTTCATGTCTGTACCTTGAAAACAGGTCCGATGGAGTATTTACACCTCAGAAATTGGTAAACACTGCAAATCAAGACCCTTTCTCCCTAGAGGACCAGTCATTAAGCGTTTTCTATCATCCCCTTGACTAGAGTGACTTTTTCCTCAAAGAAATGCTCAGAGAAGCCTTCAGTTTCTGTCATTTTATCAGCTGAGAACTCTGTGGCTCTATTAGATTCAATGAGTCTCCCAGTATCACATAGCTACATATAGAAGCAACTTAGAACCCATGCTAATGACATTCTTCTCTAGGAAATTAATATCTAGTGAGCTTTGTGATTCTGGATATGTGCCACTATGTACAGATGCCATAGGAGGAGGACACTGGGTCCTTAAATTCTTAGTGGCTGTGCCAAAATCTGATTGTTCCAAATGTCCATTCGTATCCTTGCGTTTGAGACTGGATTGTGTGCCCGACCTGTGACATCCATTTCTAGCTTTTATCAGAGTTGAAGAAAAGGGAACAAAAAAGGAGAGAAGATAAATTTGGAAATTAACAACCTTGAGGACAAAAATAAGGAAACTTTAATAGAAAAAATCTGGGAAGATTAACTTCAAGACTCCACAGCAGACCTTTCGCATATAGTTTGTTTATGCTATAGCCAAATTGGGATTGGGAGACCTTTGTCATATAGTTCGGTTAACCTATTTAGGTGTCAGTGTCCTGAAAAGGAGTGGGCGTCTAGGTAGTTGCTTTGAAGAATTATTTCTTTTATGATTCTGTATCTTTCTTAAGTATTTCATGTACCATGATGAATAAGACATTAATGATAGAGCAAAGACACTGAGGGAGGTAGGTATAGAGCAAGGGACTTCTCTCTCGATACCTGAAGTTGCCAAAATAGAACACTTTCAGCTTATACATGTAAATAATTTGGGGAACTCCATTTCCATCTCCTGGAAATTTATGCCTTTTACCTCTGTGTCGATTGTTTCTGGCATTTTTGGAATCTGGATAATAGCCTCAGAAACAGTGAGATGGGGAATGGAGTAGGGGGATGAATTCTTAACAGAGTTCTCAAAGGAAGGAGATCGCAAGGTTGGGTTTTGAATCTACAGTGGGAATACTTTACATGCTAGTAACCCAACTCTCCCAGGCACTTAGGAAAGTATACTGGCCTCCTAGGAACTGCGTCTTCCATGCAGCTTCTGGAAAAACAACAACTGGTCAAGGGTGGAGAGTTAAATGCCAAGAAATATCTGGTCATATGTCATGATGGGAAAATATTGATGAATAAGGCCCCACTGACACTGTATGTCTTGAGCTCTATAAATTTGGCCATGAGAATCCAATAAAGCTGATGGAATAAGCCATCACTGAAATGTTCCTGATGATCAAAGAGAAGGAAAAGGCAATTAAATGTAGCAGTCACACAGTGGCTAAGAATTAGAACTCCGGAGGACAACAGATCATGGTTTGATGCTCTATAATCTTAAGTAAAAGAACCCTTTGAGCTTTATGGATAAGATTAGTATTGGAGTATTCATTGATGTTAAGGCTAAAATAAAAAGGAGTTAACCGTATGTAAAGAATCCAGCATAGTTCTTGGCTCTTAAAAAAATATTTACTAAATGGCAGTGAGTTAGGGTTATAGAATTAATGCTATGGTGATTAAAAAAAAAACAAAAAAAAAAACCTGGTCATCATCATCATGAGTTCCCTTGCCTCTCTCAGTTGTCTGTCCAGATCTCCCCCTTCCCCTCCCTTCCTCCCTTTCTCTCTCCCCTCCCCTGCCTTCTATTCCCTTATCACTTTGTTCTACTTCCTTGACCCAGCCATCACCAACATCATCTGAAAACCTTCACTGTCCCCAGTTCTCAGCACCCTTTTTACTGTTTCCCCTTCTCAGTGCACATTTCTGTCTGCACAGAATTCCAAGAGTGCATTAATAATCTGTTCAAAATAAGTGGAGGAACTTTGACTAAAGAAGAATTTAGTTCCAAATACTATATCAATTGAATAATATGTTTAAAAAATTGCATAGATTCAGTGGGTCAATATAAGTTTCATTTATTCATCTCTCTCTCTCTCTATATATATATATATATATGTGTCACATACATAAATATTCATAAGTATTCAATCTGCTGTATGATTCTGCATCATATCGTATACATTTTGTTTATCCATTCCTAAATGATGAAGCAAAGACATCATTTATTCATTTCAACAGCATTTGGCTAGTGTGTGTAAAGTGTCCATTCTGTCCCAGCCCTCAGGTGGTGTGAAATGCAGAGTGGAAGCTAACTCAGTAACTAAGGATCAAGAATGACAAGATCCATACACACTTCCTACTACTGTTACATGAAGTAGAAAGATCAAGACGAGGTGGAGGGCTTAGTTGGCTTCAGATGGCGAACACTGCAGTGGGAGGATAAATAAAGGCTTTGCAGACAAGAAAGCCTGGAAAATGGTGCTCAGTCGAATTGGAGCAGGGGTCACAGCATGAGCAAGGTTGGGCTGGAGAGAGCAGTGCAGCCACAGGGAACACATAGTGCCTCAGTTGACTCAATTAAGAAGAGTTTTGAACGTGCAAAAGAGGCAAGAAGGAGGACCTGACACATCAGGCTGAGGCTGAGACCAACACGTCAGTCAATGCAGGTTTTATCCTTGTAGTCATATGCTCATTGCCCAAGGAAGAAAAGTCCTCAGGAGAAGGCAGGGGGTAGAGAGGCTTAGAGCATCCACACTGGGGCTAAGGGAACCCAGCCATGAGCAGTTGGGTGATGAGATTGCTGTGTGCAGAGTGAGGGCATGTGTCTCTCACCCTGATTAAAAAAAAAAATACCTCTCATCTTCCAAATGCAAAGAACAAAAATCTCAGACCTTCTCCCACCCCATTTTCTTGCAAGAAGGACCAGCCAGAGTGTCTCTGGTATTTTTATTTCTCTGGATTTTCCAGGACACTCACTGGAGTTCCTTCAGTCAGTTCAAGAAGCCCAACCTGCCATACTCTAGTTTGGACATAGTCACAGTGAGTTGGACAAGATTTTAGGAATGTGGGACAGTGCAACAACCATATTTCTGCTTGGCTCTTCCCACAGACCCTTTGAGTGTTTCACCTCACTATCCTTCAGTCTCACTGGGTGTCTGAGCTCATTCAGGCTGTTATATAAAGGATACCATAGACCCAGCCATCCTATGCAATAGAGATGTATTTCCAACAGTCTTTTTTTTTTTTTTTAAAGATTTTATTTATTTATTTGACAGACACAGATCACAAGTAGGCAGAGAGGCAGGCAGAGAGAGAGAGGGAAGCAGGCTCCCTGCTGAGCAGAGAGCCCGATGCGGGACTCGATCCCAGGACCCCGAGATCATGACCTGAGCCGAAGGCAGCGGCTTAACCCACTGAGCCACCCAGGCGCCCTATTTCCACCAGTCTTAAGGCTGGGAAGTGTAAGATCAAGTCAACAGCAGATCTGGTGTCTGGTGATAACCCACTCCCACTTCCTGGTTCATAGATGACCATCTTCCTACTGTGTGCCAGCATGACAGAATTGGTGGGGCGGGGGGAGTGCCTCTCCAGGACCTCTTTTAGAACACTACTTGTGATCCTGTCAAATAAATAAATAAAATCTTAAAAAAAAAAAAAAAAATATATATATATATATAAGCTAAAATTCTATGTGACAAGAAAGGATTGTGCTGTAGTTCAGTTTCTTTCTTAGTGGCATAAAAATTATCAGTGCTTCCTAAATTAATGGTTTCAATTTAAATAGAACAGTAAGTACTACCCAATCTGATAAATGCCATATTTGAAATCTGCACAAAAGACTAATGAACCATAGAGCTTTGGGATGTATTTGGGGTTTGCCAAAGGAGAGGACATAAGATCAAGGGAGTTGAAGGATGAGTAGGAGTTTTTCCGTTAA
Organism: Meles meles; assembly: GCF_922984935.1. NCBI lineage: Eukaryota > Metazoa > Chordata > Mammalia > Carnivora > Mustelidae > Meles > Meles meles. The sequence goes on from NC_060077.1 coordinate 73,919,749, forward strand.
GAAAGAACATTCCAAACAGAGGGTGAAACGTTGCCTTTCTGATCATCTCTTAACTTCTTTCCCATCTGCTAGTTGCTCCAGGTTCTTTCCCTCAGCACTGTTGGAATGTGGGTGCTGATTATTACTTTACACCTTTCAGCCGTTAAACTTTAAAAGGACGTTTAACCAGGAAGCTTTGTCCCTCCTTGGTTGTCCAGGAGAATTCATGGAGCAGTTAGTTTTCAGCCTCTTACAACTTTCAGTCTCTTACAAAGCCTCCAAGCCTTTGAGTTCTTTCTCTTGAGGTGATAAAATCTAAACTACATTTTTCCCCCCAATGCTTTGTAGAGTTTATTGGTTTTTATTTGGCTTCCTATTTATATTTCACTCTCAGGAAATACTTATAATAGTCCCATATTTGGCTATTAAATCATTTCTTGACCCTTTCATGTGGAAATTCTTAGCTAATACAGAGGCAGTGATTCACTGCCTCATTAGACAGCCAGGTACAGCAATAGTAAAAATCAGAAACAAATTTAATCTCTGAACTAATTTTAAAGATTGTTACAATTTAAAAAATTATTCTCCTATTGTCCACTCATCACTTCATTCATGCAACTAGTTCAGGGCACTCAGTGTTGAACGACCAAAACCCTAGCATCAATTTTAAAGATGCAGTCAGCAGAAAGATGGGAGATGTGAAAAACAAACTTGAATATAGTAACATCGCACAAATTATGTACAATAAATTGTGTCAGTGGCCCACTGACCTGATACATTAGGTATGATTAAAATAAAATAAAAACTATTACATATTCTGTGATCTTAATAGTGGGAAATGAATGTGTGAAAAACCTGGAAACGTTTAGAAGAACTGAGCAGTGACCCTCCTAGGCAAGAATAACTTGCCTTAATGCTAATCTTCTTGCCCCCCAAAAGATTTTAAAATGACATGAAATTTTTAAAAATTAAGAACATGGTTTGTATAATATTTTTAACAATTCTAACAGGATTGAACATCAATCACATGTTGTAATATTAATTAGGTTTATCATATTGCCTTTTTTTTTCTTATTGCCTTGTTAAAAAAAATATTTATTTATTTATTTCTTCAGCGTAACAGTATTCATTGTTTTTGCACACACCCAGTGCTCCATGAAATACGTGCCCTCCCTATTACCCACCACCTGGTTCCCCCAACCTCCCACCCCCGCCCCTTCAAAACCCTCAGGTTGTTTTTCAGAGTCTTATGGTTCGCCTCCCCTTCCAATTTCCCTCAACTCCCTTCTCCTCTCCATCTCCCCTAAACTACATTTTTATTTATTTTTTTTTATTTTTTTTTTAATTTTTATTTTATTTTTTTGACAGATAGAGATCACAAGTAGGGAGAGAGGTAGGCAGAGAGAGAGAGAGGAGGAAGCAGGCTCCCCGCCAAGCAGAGAGCCCGATGCGGGGCTCGATCCCAGGACCCTGGGATCATGACCTGAGCGAAAGGCAGAGGCTTTAACCCACTGAGCCACTCAGGCGCCCCTAAACTACATTTTTAAAGTGATCCATTTATGCTACTACTTTTTCTAGCTTACATACATAGGACGACTCCTGCTGGTTGAATTATCCCTTCATTTCATCAGAAGCTAAAGGAGCATCTTTATTTGGAAACCTTGAAATTAGTACCAGGTTACAGCACTAAAGGATCAATTTCCCTGCATATTTTCGGTAGTACAGTACATATCAATTCTTTTTTTTTTTTTTTGGAAGATTTTATTTATTTATTTGACACACACAGAGAGAGAAATCACAAACAGGCAGAGCAGCAGGCAGAGGGAGAAGCAGATTCTCTGCTGAGCAGGGAGCCCGATGCAGGGCTTGATCCCAGAACCCTGGGATCATGACTTGAGCCAAAGGAAGGCACCTAACTGACTGAGCCACCCAGGTGCCCCAGTGCATACCAATTCTTGCTACTGAAAGCCATGAGAGTGTCTGTGATTTGAAGTTGTGGGCAGTCTGGTTAGGTAGAAAATATCTAATCACAAGGGCAATGATGAAGCAATAGAGGTTGGGGAAGGGGAAGAAGCTAACAGATCCTTAGTTTAGTGGTGATTAGAGCCAATAAAGAACCACATCATGGATGAGGGTAATGGCAGTGAAGGACTGGGCAGGAAGCATCACCTTTCACCCCATCTTAGTGTACAAGAGCTGCTACAACAAAACACCACCCATGGGATGATGCAAACAATAGAGATTTATCGTCGCATGGTTCTGGAGGCTAGAAGTCTGAGAACAAGGTTTTGGCAGCATGTTTTTTTGAGGTCCCTCTCCTTGTTCTAGCAGATGGCCCCTTCTCGCAGGGCCTCACGTGGTCTCTCCATGCACATGCATCCCTATGTGCACACATGTCTCTGTGTCCACATTTCATCTTTTTGTACAGACACCAGATTGAATTAGGCCAGTCCATTTTAACTTCATAGCTCTGTAAGGACCTGTCTCCAAATAGAGTCATATTCTGAGATTCTATGAAGTCTAAGGACTTCAACATGTCAGGGACACACTTCAACCCATAACATACCTCCTCATCTCTTCAGGGTTAACTTGTGAGAGACTCCAAGCTTTGTGCTCCAGCCGTGAAAGTTTCTGCAATAACTTGAAAGTGCTTCATGTTGCTTCAAGACTAAGATAAGACTCCCTCTTTTTAGCAAAGGAGTCTATCCTACCTGTTTCACTCAATTGCTTTTTTTGTTTATCTGCAGCTGCCATGAATAGAAACCACCCAGCCTTAACTACTCCATGCAAGACTACAAAAATAAATGTGTCCCTGCTGAATTGTGGAACTGAAGTGTTCCTAAAGGAGAATGTGCCATATTGGATTGTTGAATCTGCACCTTCTCACATTCATCCATTAATCACCTACACCTTTAAACAACCACTCTGCCTTTACACACATATAATACTTTTAAAGGGAGGGGGAGAACATAGACCAAGAAGAGTAAATTAAAATTTATTCAAGCACAATTGTGGATGAAAAGCACAATTCTGCTTGGTGGAAACGAGATACCAGAGACTTGGTGAGCCTACTTGTTGTGGGTGAACATTGAGTCTGGCCTTCTTAAGAGGAGGTGAAACCTATCTTATTTAATGCATTGGCAAACGAACAATTGAGCTGTAGTATTTCCCAACTTCATTGAAAATGGCAGGATCTAAGTAGAACCTTTGAAACGAAAGAAGATTGTTTCTTTTCCTGTGACCTGGAGCAAATGGACAGTAGTTTCTGCAGTTTGAGTCAGTGTCTTCTCTGAGCCATGGAAGGAATGACATTATTCTACTTCACCTGTTATGAATACCTTCAAAACAAAATGAAACAAATGTTCATCTTTATTTAAGACAGTGTTAAAAATAGCTTATAGAATCTGTGTTTTATATATAGATTCATTAAATATTTTTTTTCAAAAGCAGAGGTGCACTGTATTACAAATAAAAGTTATAAAATTTTTCTCCAATGAGGACTTAATAAAATTAAGTTTTATCTTGCAGGAAAATTAAAGTAGCTCTTAAAAACAAAGTAAAACTCATTAAAAAAAAGATTTTATTTATTTGTCAGAGAGAGACACAGCAAGAGAGGAAACACAAGCAGGGGGAGTGGGAGAGGCAGAAGGAGGCTTCCCACTGAGCAAGGAGTCTATTGTGGGGCTCTGGGATCCTGACCTGAGCTGAAGGCAGACGCTTAACAGCTGAGCCACCCAGGTGCCCCAAAACACATTTCTTCAAGAAGTTTCAGTGATGCACTTCTATTTAGTGACTTTGTCCCTATAAATAGGGTATATTCCTGAAATTTTTTGCATAAATATGCTTTTTTGAAGTGCTAAATTGGCTTCTACCCTTGCCTGTCCCTCTATTAAATATATGTACATGCATATTTAATTATATATATTGGTGTATTATATCTTTATAAAACAAGTATGTATTATATATTTTATAATATATGTAAACTTATATAATATATATAAAGTACAATATATAGAATGTATAATGTATTATATACAATATGTATTTATTATGCCATATAAAATATTCAATATAATGTGCTATTTTAGACATTATATATTATATAGTCCTTACTATGCATTATATATTATACATGTACATAGTAAAGTGCAATGTGTGAAATTAGTACACCTAAGTACTAGCTTACTTTCATAAGATGATGAAGTAAACTACTCAGTGAATATCAAACCACAGAATTCTTTGCAATAGACTTTTGGGACAGGATACATTTCTCATACACAGGTAGCAAGAACTGATTGCAAAAATGTCAAGAGAGGGACCCAGATTCTGATCTTGAGTGGGGTCTTGGCTTGTATCCTGTGGGTAAGTGATTTTCCTCGTACCTGCATTTCCCACTGGCAAAATAGAACAAATACGTGCTCTCTCCACGCATGTCCACAGGGATGTTTTTCTGGGTTTTGTATGAAGAGTGCACTGGACGCCCAAGACAGTGGAGATGGATCGAGGGTGTGCCTCTGGCAGCTTTGTATCTTCTCTTTTTCTACCAAGGCGATTCCATCTCCCAGGCTTATCCAGCATGCAGCCTGTACTCAGGACCGATGGTTCCAGACATCTAATTCCCTTTCTTTCAGGCACATCTGTGTCTTTACTTACCCTGTTGTTGTTGCTCTGGTATTCTTTTCTTCTCTCACAGTTCCTTGAATTCTTTCAAACGTAGGCTCTGATTCAAGAACCCCCACCTCCATGAGGCTTTTACAGACTGTCCTAAAACGAATTTGTCTCTCAGTTTAAGCATCCTATCCCAGCGTCCTGACCATGCAGCTGGGCATTTGCATGTTGACTCTTGTAATACAGACGGGACATGGCCACATCTACTGGGTTGTACAAATGATGTCATGGCAAAATTCCATCTTATTTTATCTCATTTTATGCCTCTGGGACATTTATGTTCTAGGAGCACATGACTTTAGAGCATACCGCACACTGATATCCCCAAGAAAGACCTCACAGACCTAACTTTGAAATAATCTCCCTCATGTCCCTGTGTTGTGGCTTTCTCTGGGATGTTCACAGGCCATTGGAGGGAGGTCTCTTTCGGCTCTACGCCATGGTGCCCAGTGTGAGCTTGCCTCACCTCGTAAGATTAATATTCAGAGAAGGTATTGTCACTGCTTCACTCCATTCCCTAGTCCCTCCAAGGCCTGGCAGCTGAAAGCCCCTCTCCCATATACTGCACCACACATTGTCCCCATGGAGATTATGGCCTCTGTCTTGCCTCCCTTGTGGTCCCTTGTAAAACACAGAGCAGCATCTGTGCACATAAAAAGAGAAGTAGAAGCAGTTTCTAGTGCTGCCCTCTAAGTTGGGTCCACAAGGAGACTTAACCACAATCCTGACCCTGAGGCACATGCTTTGGAGGATGGTTTTGATAAGAACATAGTATAAATAAGGCCAGGGCCTTGAACTTTGTTACACATGTAGCCTGTTATTTTTTTCTTCATCTTTCCTTTTATTCCCATTATTAATTATAAGCACCACCATTGACTCCAAGGATTTCCCAAAAGGATGGTATTAAGAGATTAACATTTGAAGAAGAAATCCATTCTTAGTACTACAAAAAAAAAAAAAAAAAATCAAAATACACGTCCCCGTACATGAGGACCAGAGATGCTGTCTTCAGATCTCTCAGATATCACACTGTCCTGTTATGACTCTCTTCTGAGGACAGACTCAGAAACTCTTTATTCTGTGCCTGTCTTATTTATAGAAGGTGAAATGCAGAGGATGCAGGCTGGCTGGGTCTGATGCCCATCAGAGCTTGTTTTTATCCCTTATGCACTGATAGAGACAAGGCAAAGTAGGAGAGTAAAGTGAGTGACCCGGTATTATGGAACAAGAGCGAGTCTATGCTGAGACAGAAACCAGGCTGTGCTCTGAGACCAGCGCGTGATTCACTGTGCCACACTCTCTCTGATGTTCCCCACAGCGTGTGTGAAACAAGTGCCAAATGCAGTTTCCATTCCGCACGAGTGCTCCAACTGGCTGCATCCCTTCTCCTCCTGGCTTCGTTTGGTCTGAGGATTGCTTGTGGAGATTATGCTGCTGGATTTCGCCACATGGCGGTGGCTGCATTTCAGCACTAGCTGGAAACATTTCCTGGGATTCCGTACTGAAAGAATTTTCCAAGGGCCCCCTCGGCGAGGGTCAAGGTTTTCTCAGTGCAGGTGATCACGGTATTATATTAACAGTCAGGGTTTTATTTTAACCAGTCGGGCTCCAGCATTTTTCATGGATACCTGCAACGTGCCTGAAGTGATGTTCAGTTTTCTTTCACTGAAATCTTCCTGTCTTGCTTCAAACAGATCTGTTTCACTTAAGGCCAAGTTTCAGCGTATTAGAGACAGCTGGGTAGATGTAAATGCCACTGATAAACCAAGAGATGCATGTCCTAATCCCATCTTGGCTAGAGAGATTGCATTGTAATTCTGTGTTTATACATCAATTTCTGCATGGGAGAGAGACCACCTCATGGGTAGGGACTGTGTCTTCTTTTTCCTTATTGCCAGGAATCCTAAATAGTGTGCTTGATGAACTGGATTTGTACTAGCCGAAAGCCCCTGCCTATCACGTAACCGCTCTCGGTCTGACCTTGTACAGTGTAAAATGGTGGAAGAACCAATGATTCATCACACTCCCAATGTGATCAGCCCATAATTCTACATTTCCAGTTCTCTTTGCCTGGAGGTGGTTCTGTCTTTAACTCTCAGCCACGTAAGAGAGGGCCCACTCACTGAGTATTTCCAATGTGCAGAATGGGATGACTTTGATTTTGAGTTATCCATTATAGAGGAAAGTAAAACTGAATATTTTTTAGTGTCACAAAATAAATTTATGGGGAAGGGAGGAGCGTTCATTTGGGTGAGGCCCCAATTATCGTTTTCCTGCCAAGGCATCTCCTCTCACAGAGACAGAAGCCATGACAAGTTTCATCCTCAGAGTTTTCATTCAAGTTGCAATTAATTCTCAAAAGGGCTTTGGCTCATGTAGTCATTAGCTTATGTTTTTGAGTAGATGATCCAATAACCAAACCCTTATACGTATACTCTTTATCTTTACATAAAACGTTTTATCTTATTGACCTTGGCACAGCATGGGCCCCATTCACTATTTCTGATTCAGAAGCATTTAAGTAGTCACACCTAAAGGCTAAATACTTTCCATTCGTGTCAGTGACCCAGAACTTGAAAGTGATCTTCTTCTCACCTTGTAGTTCTACCTTGTCATGATTACACAGTTCTGTTTCCTAATTAATCTGAGAAGCATGATGGGGTTAAAAGGTCACTTCTCATCACTTCAGCTCTGCACATCTTCTGCTTCAGGTCAGTAGACTCCATTCAAAGAGAAGTAATGTAGCAGAGTTTCGTTTTGTCTTTACATGTGTTTTTCTGTAGAGGAATTGGGAACAGAAAAGGTGAAAAAGGGTTACCTGTATCATCCGTTCTGGACAAGACTAATTACTGCTTCAGAGTATATTTCTTTTCTTTCTCTAAAGATTTTATCTATTTGAGAGAGAGAGTGGGGGGGAGGGGAGTGGCAGAGGGAGAGAGAAAATCCCAAGCAGGCTCTGCACTTGGTGTTGGGTCCGATGCAGGGCTCCATCCCAGGACCCTGAGATCATGAACCAATCAAGATCATAACCCAAATCAAGAGTCGGATGCTTAACCTACTAAGCCACCCAGGCGCCACACTTCAGAGTATATTTCTGTTGGTATATGAACAGCCAAGTGACATTTATAGACTTGACTAGCCTATGGGTTGTTTTTACTAACACCTTTAATCATTAGGGAGGTTAAATCAACATCCCTTACTCAGTATAATGCATTACTAGTTCTTCAAAAGTAGGTGGGTGTCTGCTTGCAAACTGAAAGAGTACCTTGATGATAATCTACCAACTAAAAGAACTCTCTCAGAAATGAAGATGTTTTAGCCTGTGGCAATTGTCCACCCCTGATAAACGTCCTGGCATTTGAATGTTTGCCAGAATCTACCTTCCTATCTCCCTTTAACTCCCGCCAGGATGAGAAGGTGAACCTAGAACAAATGACTATCAGGCAAGTGGTTAGACCACAGCCAGATACTAGCTTTGTCCATGAAGTAACTACAAATTAACAAACTGATGTTCACGGTTTAAAAATAGACCTCCCACTTACGGAGTGAATGATAATCTAAAATGCCAAAATGTTTCCCTCTAGGACACTACATAAAGAAAAGAAATAGGACCAAGTTACCTAAAAATGTTACTGCCTGGAGGAAGCTGCTGACTACCTTCCCTAGCTCAGGCCCACAGAACATGTCATGCAGTGACTCTGAGTGAATCTTTAGTGGTGACAAAGCTTAGTTGCCTTCTCCCAATGTACCACTTTTTATTTGTGTTTATGCAATGCTTCATTGACTGAAGCTATTTCAATTTTTAATCTAAGAAGTCATTCTGATAAGAACTCATATAGTCAGGAACCAAATGAACCAGGCCGAAACAAGTGCAACTGTTGAACATGTGCAGATGCCCTGAGCTCTGAATGTATTAAATAATTTAGCTTCCCAATTATGCTTCACTTAGGCTTTCACTAAAGCTCCACACATGCTTTTGGACCACTGAACCCAATATATTTCTTGGTTTAGAATAATTTTTTAAAGTTAAATTATAATTAAAAAAAAATAAAAGTAGAATGGGAAGGGGTACCCCAAGCCTTAGAACAATACAGTTTCACCCCCACCAGCGTAACCACTGATCATGGGTACACACCAGGGACTCGTGCTGCACAGATTGCAAAGAGCAAATGGAAGACTTATTTGGTATTTTGTAGTCTGTCGTTCCTGTTCTGCAGATTTGATCCGTGAAATACATAGATTAAATGATTTGCCTGAGTCTTAACCATTTCAGGTTGTATGAGGATTTGGAAGGGATCCAGACATTCTTGCCTTCTAGATCTTGACTAGCCAGTCAATGGCAGAGAACTGGGACCCAGTTCTCCTGAGTCCCACCTCAGTGTTCTTTCTAGTCCATCACACCACAGTTTTACTTGATCGGTAACTGTATTAGTAGACTTGGGTTTTTGTTTGTTTATTTTTTAAAGATTTATTTATTTATTTGAGAGAGATAGTGAGCAGGGGGAGGGGCAGAGGGAGATAGAGAGAGAATCTCAACCAGACTCTGCACAGAGCTTAGAGCCCCATGTGGGGCTGCATCTCAGGACACTGAGTCATGACCCCAAGAGTCAGACGCTTAACCGACTGCACTATCCAGGCTCCCCTAGTAGACTTGTGTTTTAAAGAGGAAGTGAAGGAGGGCCTCACCAATTATTTTGCCCCATCTCTTCCCATAGTTGCTCAGTTAGTATGTTTTTGCTTGGCAAAAAAAGGGATTTCCATAAATATATTGCTTTTATATGCATGCTTCTATCCTAATCCCCTCCCTCTTCCAACTTCCCCACCCCCCCACCCCCAACTAAATGTTGCAAAGGGAAAATCCATGGAAGGACTAATCAAACCACCAGGACAGGAAGGTAAAGCAGAAACACTATCTGATTGCCTGCTTCTGGGAGGCACCTGAACCAATATTAACTGTAAACCACCCATGTGACTGCATTGTTCTGGTTCAAGTTTATAGCACCATGGAGTCAAAAAGAGACTAAGGGGAATCTGAGGGTCACCTGGGTGACCCCAGGGTCAAGGTAGAAAAGCTGTGACTGCAATCATATATAAAGGAGAACAAAATCAATATTACCTCTAGGGTCTTTCTTAACCATCATATTTCAGATTTGAGTTTGTGCGCCAGACATTCACTCAGGCTGAAAGAGCAAGGCTCTTTCCTTTGGCCATCAGGCAAATCCTCCTGGAACAAGTCTGGTGGGGAACAAATAATGACTTAATGCTAAACAAGCAAGAGTGACCTCAGAACCTCAAGAAGGCTCAAGAATCAAGGCAACAGGTGACTTTAATGGTGGAGGTGCATAAGAAAACAGAATGCAAGTAGAATGAGTGGACTGAATACGGAACATTAAACCTACAGACTCTCTATGATCCTGTAGAGCAGAGCAATTCGATTTCCCCAGCTGCAGCAAAAGAGGGGATACCCACTTCCCAGAGAGATTAAATCAGAGAGGATCAGCATTTAGGGATCACCAAAACAAATCGTGGAGTGGGGATGAGATATTGTACTGGGAATGGGGGATTAGGTAAAAGTTCTGCAAACTGGATGGTGATAGCTCACAACCTCTCCATCCTTTTGGCTCTTCTCATATTGGCAAATGGAATGTTTCCACAGCACCCCCCCCCACTCCAAACTGGAGAATGACTATCTGAGAAATTTCTCTGCCCAAAGGAAAAGATTCAAGGTGCTGACTTAGGAGCTGTCTACCAAAGAGCTAGAGTGAAGCCGATAGTTGACATGCCCATTTGTGTACACAAGGATTTCAGAAGATCTGTCTATCTATCTATCTATTCATTTATTCATTTTTAAATAGATACAGATATCTAAGAATCACCAAATACATAAAATCTTCTAAAAAAAGAATGCAAAAGCAGTGAATAGAAAAGAATTCAGAAGAACCCCAAACCATTCAGGAAGCAGAAAAAAAATCTTAAAACAAGTGTAATAAAACTTAAATTAATATCCTGAGAAAGAAAAGATATAAAGCAACCATAAAACAAGAACACTCAGTTATAAAGTAAGAGGGAAAACTTACAAAAAATAAGACATGGTACTCAGAAATTAGAACCTGGTATTTCTGATAGAAGGGATGAAAAATACAATGGAAGAATTGGAGGATAATGTTGAGGAAGTTCTTCACAAGGAGATGAAAAAATAAAAAATGTGGAAGGTGGGAAAAACAGCAATAAGAAATATTAGAGGGTCAGTTTGAAATAGTGATTCTATAACTTGAATCAGAATCACCTGGAGGGCTTATTAACACACAGATTGCTGTGCCCCTCAGGTAGAGTTTTTGATTCAGAAGGTCTGGGGTGCCACCTGAGAAGGCACATTTCCAACAGGTTCTCAGCTGATGTAGATGCAGCTGGTCTGGACTAGACTTTGAGAACCCTCTTCTAGGATAGTCAACTTCTGAATAATAGCAGTTCCCAGCAACGAAATCCAGAAAGCAGAGGGGGAGGGAATGGTAAAAGAAATAATTCAAGGAGGGCATGGATTTCCAGGTTGAAAGGGCATATTGAGTGCCCAGCACAATAAATGAGAAAAGATTCACCCCAAAGGAACATAATGATGACATTCTAGAACTTTGGGAATAAATACCTCAGGGATAAACATGCCCAGAAAGAAAAGAATAAAAGTTTACATCCAAAGAGTAAGAAATCAAAGTGTCCTCATACTTCTGAATAGCAGCACTGACAAAACACTGAAGGAATACATTCAGTGTATTAGGAGAAATGATTTCCGAAGTGGAATTCTATGTGCAGCGAATTTTCAAATAGACTTAAGGTCTTTTTAAACATTTATTTCTCAAAAATTTTACCTCCTCTAGACTCTTTTTTCACAAAGCTACTGAAGAATGTGCTTGTACCAAAAAGTGTGTGTGTCAGGGGAGGGGAAAGCCTCAGGATCCAGAAAAGATGCAAAGGGAATTCTCTGGACAGTGCTAGAAGGAGAGAGTTCAGATGGCAGCTGAGTGGCAGGCTGTCAAGGCTGGAATGGACAGTTGTGACACTTCTTGATGGCCCCCAGTGTGTTCACCTGTATTGGAAAAATAGCTGTAGTTCTCTGGAAGAGTTTAGAGAGTTAATTAATGAAAATTTCATAGAAAATTACACAAATAATCCTAGGAAACAAACTGAGGGTTGCTGGAGGGGAGGGAGAGGAAGGAATGAGGTAACTGGGTGATGGACTTAACGAGGGCATGTGATGTAATGAGTGCTGGGCATTATGTAAGACTGATGAATCACAGAGCTGTCCCTCTGAAACCAATAATACATTATATGTTAACTAAAAAAAATAAAGTGTTAACCTTAAAAAAAAAAGAAAGAAAATTAGACGAGTAAAAAATATATTTACCTTAGCTAAAATTAAAATTTGTGTAAGAAAGCATATTTAATCATTGCACACTATGTGACCCTATAATGGACATCATAATATTAATGTTTAATGTATTTTTAAATTATGCCACATTTATATTGCAAGAAAGTAAGAGGAGAAAAGTAAAAGTAAAAGTAAGTGTTTTAGATGGGGTAAGACAGTTCTCAAAACAAGTCCCCTACATTCTTACTTTCCATAGTAGAAAGTCATTAAACAATATTTAAAATGGAAAAAGTCAAGAAATAATAGTTTTGTTTAGAATGAGAAAAGAATCAATAAGAGTTGAATGTGGTCACTCCTGAAAGTGTCATTTTTATCTGAGCAGGGCTATGTCAGCAGATGGTTGTTTTATCATCATAGCCTGGAAGTTTAATTTGACATTTACTGTGGACATGTATTGTTTTGCTATTAATAAAAATCCTAAAGGAAAGAAATAAAAGAAACTTAATCTCTGGCATGGACAAGCTGGAAAAGACCTAGAGAAAGGAATGTGTGGAAGAGAGATCTGGATTCCTTCCAGAGGCACCGGGGGTTTTAGAAGATGAAGTCTAGAGAGCAATTCTAGACAGCTACAGAATTGAGCCTTCTATGTAAGAGAAAGAGCTCATTTGTTCCAATTCTTTTGAACTCAAATTTGGGGGGAGAACATATTTTAAAACCATCTATCTGCTCTATAAATCAGTTCAGTGGTCCAAATATTTCAAAGCAAAAATCTTAGTGGTCCTATCTCCTTGGTCACCATGGCTCCATGATGTGGGCTTCAGTTTAATGGAGCCAAGGGTATGGAATGACTTCCTTCAGATACAACACTTACCTGATATCCTTCCTGCATCACTGAAGAGAGATGAGCCTCTCAGATGATGCTCCTCCACCAGCTCCTCATCAAATTCCTGACCCAGAGAAGAAAGGCAGACCAATAGACTGTTTTATTGGCCCCATTGGGACATGACTATAGGACGTTGACTTCTCCTTATGAACTTCTAGGTAATTGACTGTGCTTACACAGTTATGAGAAAGGCCATCTAGTGGTTGGACCTTCTTGTCCCTTTTCCAACTGCCAGCAAGCCGAAGGCAAAACTATTAACATTTAGGTTGATGTGTGGTTTTGGTAGGCAAAGCCCTCTTGTTTCTAACATAATCAAAAGCTGGGGGCTGATGAGCTAGAGTGTTTGGTTTTGCTCCACAATTTATCTACTGTATCAGGGACACTTCTGGGTATGGCTTGCTGCTATAGGAAGAGCTACACTGTGCCTCAGAAAAGCTATTTGTTGATGAAACGCTAATTGTAAAATAGTTACCTCAGAGAACCCAAATGTAATTACATTAAGTTTAATTACATATCATTAATTATATAAAATATTTAAATTGTTATGTTGAATTGTGCTGCACTGGTTGCTGTACATTTTTCTGGTGTGTGGAGCAGATGTGCTTGAAGGGTTTGGATGTCATCCAGAAGTTAGTGAATTGTAACTGTTTAGATAATCGGAGTCTGATTTATACCATCCATTGAAAAACAATAGCTACATATTTTCAGTGATGTGGCAATATCAAAGGATATTGTAAGGATAAAGTAACTTATGCCTAGGTGACATTTGATAATTATAGCTTAGTACAGACTTTAAGTTTAGTCAGCCAAATATAGGGAAGTCAAAAGTCTAATTTCTCATGTAAATCAACAGCAGCTAAACAAGCATTTCTTGTTTATATTGGGAGAGAGCCATTCCTTTCCCTGCTGTGAAACTGACATTTAATTTAGGACGCTGGAATTACCAAAAGAAGAATTAAATCATAGGCTTTGTTCCTCAGACATTGACTTACTCAAATTAATCCACCATTAGTTTGAAAATATTTATATACTTCACTTATATTCAATTCTCTTATTCGAAATCATGGTAAGGTTTCCATACAAGGAGAATAGAAGAACAGCCCTGGAAACTAACAATAGATTTTGTTTTTCCAGTATGTGACTGGTACTTATTAGATCTAACACTAAATGCAATGATTTATCTTCAGTTTTGGTAAACACACAGCAGTACTGGAATTTGCTCTCTTAAGGGGTTTGCTTTCATATTTATACCAGTTTGGAGTATGGCAAAGCATAGAAGCAGTCTTTAAACAGAAATGACTATAGAAAGGAAAAAAAAATCTATGACCTGTGTTTTTTGCCAGTCAGATATTTAGTACCGTTTAAAATTTTATTTTATTTTTATTTTTGTCTATGCAGACACTATCTACTGTTAATAATACCTTTACTCATTCAAATTATTCTAACAAAATTTGGAAAAAGAAAATAACTCATTAGTATCTCACCATTTGCCTGTTGTGACATGTCACTTCCACTGGATTTAGAGAGGATCTCTTCTGCAAAAGTTCATTTTCAGGGGTGCCTGGGTAACTCAGTTGGCTGAGCATTTGCCTTCTGCTCAGGCAATGATCCCAGTGCCCTGGGATTGAGCCCCAGCTCGGGCTCCCTCCTTAGCAAGGAGTCTCCTTCTCCCTCTCCCTCTGCCCCTACACCCCACTCCTGCTCTCTCTCACCCTCTCAAATAAGTAAATAAAATCTTAAAGAAAAAAAAAAAAAGAAGTTCACTTTCAGGATGACCTATGCTTATAATCTGAAGACCTAACATGTAAAAGAAAACATTTTTTAGAGATACCCCCCAAGTATTTTGATGGAAAATCTTTACAATTGCATCTCAAATCATTGTTTATAGGTATGTTTAGGTATGTGTTCAGTTTTATGCTGGGTCTTCTAGTAAGAAAATAATTGAATTCTATATACACTGTCTATGTCAACTATACCAGAAGGTACAACCTGAATGTCCAAATTTGGAGCAAGGGGCCAAAAGAAGGATTACAGTTATAAGATAGAGCCTGGACTCTATCTTGATTCTATCTTGACTGAGGAGCAAGCTCAATGAGGACAGGGACCTTCAGAAGGTTTGTGCCCAGGAAGATCTGTAGAGGTTCTGGTTAAACCTGTGTAATCTACCAGCCTTCCCAGGGTAAAGGTAACTTGGTAGTTGTAGGGATTAGTTCTCCCCCACTCTCACCGCCTAATGGAGATCCTGCCAAGTATACCAGTTACAGTGTCATGCAAGCAGCTTCAGCTTGATACTGCAGGTGATTCCTGAAACCATTGTCTTATTGATAGATGTCATCTTGTTTTGAATTGAAACTAGCCTTCTGGCCACAGAGCCAGTTCGATTTGATTTCCTAAAGATCCATTATAAGTCAGTTGCAGCCTCCTCCTGGCTCAGGCCTCTCAGGAGACTTTAGGGTCTCTTTGTCTTCCCGAGCAACAGGGGTGTCAGAGCTCATCTTAGAATCACCCTTCTTGCCTATGACAGTGTCAGGAAATAAGAACAATTTATCCCTGACAGCTTTAGAAACACTATCTATTAATTTATGTACTACTTCTCCTTGGGTAATTGGGATCCAGACACATTCTGCATAACAGCCCCTGGCTTGGGGAGGTCCTGGGCTTACCAACTGCTACCCCTGGAGGAGGAAGAGCCAGAGGGTGAGCAGATTGTGCCTTTTCAACAACAATAACAACTTAAAAAAAAAAAAAGAAAAAAGAAAAAAAAATAGGGGTGGTAAGGAGGTTGGAAGACAAAGGAGGAAGCATTTGATAGGTCATCTGTCAGTAGGCCTTGATAGAGGCTGGGAGAAGAACAATGGAAAGCCACTTCAAAGCGAACAATGCCACGCTGAGTATGTGCCAGTTTCATCGAACAAAAAGAAAGAAGACATGTCAGCTATTAAACACATTCATTAAAGGGTGTCCTTAAAAAAAAATCTAGTTTTTCCCACTATTTTTCTCTCCTGTGAGGGTGGAAAAAAATCAATGAGTCTATCAAAGCAGGTGGGAGGTGTAAGGTTGCCAACTTTCTGGAAAGTCAAGCAGGAATGTCTGAATTAATTAAATATTTATTATTAGGATTGAGGTTGTTTAGAGAATGGAAAACAGGTTAAATTCTCCATGGTTTCAAGTAATCTCACATGTTTGAAAATTTGGGAGAGTAAGAACCCCTCTTCTACCCCCCCTCACCTCCCACCAGTTTGTTTGATTTTCAGTTATATTCCAAAATAAAGCAAGATCTAATGCTTAATTTGAGGTTTTGGAGAATTAAAAAATAAGAAGATTTCAGATTTTAAAGCTTGATTCATGAACAGGAGACAAAGGGAAAAAAGGCACATTTCACATCCATGTTTTTGTGATAATTGGAAAAGAAAAAAAAGGCAAAAGAAAAATTTAATTAAGTGCTGTTCACAAATGATTTCTCATCTCAAAAGTGTCTGATGTGCTGGTCTATGCTATGAATTTAGAGATGAAAGAATAAATATCAAGATGTGATAAGAACATCAGGCTCTAAGAAATTCCATGTGAGTTTAAGACAATGAGCTACTGAGCCTCAAATTCTGTCTTGGACAGTGGAGCAGAGTATGACTTTTTTACGTGTGTGTGAACTTCTCAAATAATGGGAGATTTGATTAAAACTAATATTTCCAGTATCTGATCAATTCACTGGAGTTTCCTACTGAAGTCTTATGTTTCTGTAAGTGAAGAACACTTCATTTTCCTGGCACCCGTAGGTTTGTTTTGAATCAGATGCATAAGTACAACTGATTATTTCATGCTCAACTCTTATCTCTTCAACTAGATATAAGTGTCTGGTGGTCATGATTCAGGTCTCATTTGTCTTTTGCAGAGCTCCAGGGTGGGAGCTACATGTTACATAGATTGGTTTGTGTGTTTATTCGTTTATTTGGAAATACTGATTGTGTTCCTACTGTACCAGACATGGAACCTGGTCATTTAGGAAAAAAACAACATAGATAAAAGTCCCACCTCTATGGGCTTGTTCTTCTAATGTGTGTGTCTGTGTATGGGGGAGAGGTGTGTGACAGATGATACATGGAGGATATATAAACCCAGAAGATAATAGGAGTGTTCAAAGTGTTTTGAAGGAAAAATATGATAAGGGAGTAGAGAGTGATATGTGCGCTCCTTAGGACTGATAGTCAGAAAGGGCAAGGTCTCTCTGAAGAAATAAATAATGATTGGGGAGATAACTAAATGAGGTGAAGGGACTGCCTACCCAAATGTCTGGGGGAAAAAAGCTTCCACAGAGGAATGAAGAGCCCTGAGGTTCTGAGGGAATCGTGCATGATATTCCTCAAGCATCTAGGAGGCTCTGTTCAAGGTGAGGGAGGGAACAGGGGTATACCAGGCAAGCCCTTCTATGCCCTGACCTATATTTTCAAGTAAAAGATCTCAGCCCTTCACTCTTACTAATACTGGTGTAGCCCCATCGAAACCCACAACTTCTCCAGGGCCGGGGACTATGGCAAGT
The DNA here is from genome assembly GCF_922984935.1 of Meles meles. NCBI lineage: Eukaryota > Metazoa > Chordata > Mammalia > Carnivora > Mustelidae > Meles > Meles meles. The sequence continues at coordinate 73,937,176 of NC_060077.1, forward strand.
ATGAGGATGGAGTACCAGAGCAAGGTGACCCATGTCCACTGTGGAGATGAAGACTGACTTAAGTAGTCCTAACCAAAGTCAGGATGTATCTAAATGAAATGCCCGTGCCTCTGTTATGTTCAAATTATTTAAGTATAAAGTTTAAGTAAATCATTATTAGAAAATCATTCAATATTCATTAATAGTTCTCTTCCCTATATATATATTGATAGTATCTTAACAGCACAACAAACTCATGTGTATATAATTCTAGATGCTAGTAGGCTATAGACTGTTGCTCCCTCTGTCAGACCTACACTAAAGGACGATGATTGGATTTTTTTTTTTTTTTAGATTTTATTTATTTATTTGACAGACAGAGATCACAAGTAAGCAGAGAGGCAGGCAGAGAGAGAGGAAGGGAAGCAGGCACCCTGCCAAGCAGAAAGACTGATGCGGGACTCAATCCCAGTACCCTGGGATCATGACCTGAGCCAAAGGCAGAGGTTTTAACCCACTGAGCCACCCAGGTGCCCCCGATGATTAGATTTTCACTCTACATGATGTACTATCATTATTGGTGAGAAATATGTTGTGTTTTCATCCACAACTTTCCCAGCAGGACCTTTGACATTACATATATATATATTTTTCCCTCATGGTGTTAGTGGAAATTGTGTATGTATTATTACAATAGAGTTTATATTTATCATTAGCTTAGTGACCCCTGCTGGGAGGCTTAAAATAACCATCCTTAAATTCAAAGTTGGGTTTTCAGAAACATAGATGCTTGGACCTCAACATGAGTTCTTTGTAACCCAGGATAATTGATTTTGCAAATTGATCACTGTGCCTGTCTCTGAAAGCTGATATTCACTGTTGGGAAGAGCCCTTGTCTTATAACTGAGAGTGTGACCAATTCTGAAAGTGACATATTTGAAATTAGCACGTTCTTCCAGATTGTCGGTCTCTGTTCCCTCATGTTGCTAGGTCTATTTTATGTTATTCAAGTGGCACTTCTTGATCTCTTTCCAATATGCTTTAAAAAAAAAATCAAAGGCACAGATGATGTCGTTTTCCATCAGAATCTTTTTTCCCCCATCATAATAGCATGATTCAGTATCATCCGCCAACCTTTTTACCATCACATTTGCAGAACTAAACTCTTCAAAAGGGAGCAAACACCCCACAGAGCAGAGGCCTTCTACTATTATTTTCATGAATATTTAAAGAGCCAGATGCACTTTTGTTAAAGTGTAAGCTTTTATTTGTGTAAACCTGTATAAATTTTTAGATTCTCCTCATCTCCATCCTAGACCATGTTGTCATACAAAAGCAGTTTACATAAACCAATATGAATAGTGTCCACTGACCTATGTTAATCCCATTTTTTATGTGCCAAAGAAAAGTTACAATTCAATTAAGTTTATGCTACAGGGTAACAAAGGATTAGTGCAGAATATTGATATGAGAAGATTTGGGACTTCTGGGCACCTGGGTTACTCATTTGGTTACGTGTCCATCCAACTCTTGATTTCAGCTCAGGTTATGTTCACAGGGTCCTGGGACTGAGCCTGAGTCAAGCTCCCTGCTCAGCAGGGAGTCTGCTTGTCTCCCTGCCTCTCTACCCCTTCCTCTACTCATGCATACTCGCTTTCAAAAAAATAAATAAGCCTGGGGGGCAGGACAAACAGAAGATCTGTGACTTCTAAAAATTGATCTAAGCATATTTAATAATAACATTTAAAAATGAATATTTAAAGTAGTTTCACTAGAAGTGATGTATGTGGTGTACATTTTATAGGCTAGTCACAAGGTGTCAATAGGTAAAGGTAAATTCAATTAACTAGAATCAACCGTCTGAATCGTTCAGCTATACAGTAAATGTTTTTGTTTGTTTTGTTTGTTTTCTCGGTACTCCAATTTTTACGGGAGTTAGTTATGGGGGAGATATGGAACAAGATGATATAACCACAAAATCCATCCCTCCCTTCCTTCCTCTATTCCATTCTTCTTTACTTTTTTCTCTAGCTTTGAAGACCTTAGATTCAGTAACACTTCCACTGAATATAGTGCATTCTGTGTCTAGCACAATAATAAAATCTTATAACTTAGGATGGATTATGTACAGAAATTCTCCTCTCCTCTGTGTAGATAATATCTTTTATTTTTTAATTTCTCCTGTGGGTTGGAAGAAGCTACTAAATTTGTTCTGATATATGTCTCTCTCACTTTTAAACTAAAATGCAAACTTCATTTGGATTTCAACAGTTGTTTTGTTTTGTTTTTTTTTTTTTTTTTTTTTTTAATGATTGTCCTCTCCCTGTTTAAAATTCAATCCAGAAGTTCACATTGTATTTAATTGTTATGTCTCCTTCTCCTTGGTATTTCCTGGTCAGTAATAGTTTCTCAGTCTTTCTAAAATTTTTCATGACCTCGGCAGTTTTGAGGAGCCCTCTGACTCCCTGTCAGAGTCAGGGATTTTGTAGAATGCCTTGAAATTTGGGATTGTCTGATGTTTATCTTAGGTGTTATGTGTTAGGTTTTCTAAAGAATGCCATAGAGATAAAGTGCCCTTCCTGTAACTTCCTGTAGGAAGGTATATGAATCTATATGAATTATCATTGATGATGTTAACTTCAGATAATAAGGTAGTGTTGGCAGAGTTTCTTCACTGTTAAGTATTAATTTTCTCTTTCCATTCTCTAGTTTTTGGAAGTCACTAAGTCTAGCTCATCCTCAAAGGATAGAGGAAAGAGGACCTTTTTGAAATATAGGATGTACCCTCTGTTGAGGTAGAGAGAAATGGATGGATAAAAGCAATGGCTGGGTTTGGATCTCATTGTTAATACTTCACTGGGGACATGCAAGAGGACACACTTTCCTCTTGAAAGTGGATAGACCGCAGTGGGGAAAACTCTCCTACCTTAGGTTATTAATCTTGTTCATAGCTGCTGCTGTATCCATTAGGTTCTGGGCTCTACCACTGAGAACTGAGCCCAGCTACAATGGCTGAAGTGGCTGGGAATCTCTCTCCTTTAGTCTTTCATGCTCAAGGAGATTAGAATGTTCCGTTCACATTACTACCGTAGCCGTGCAAGCCTTGCTGTTTCACACTTGCTGATGTGCCATTGGTTAAAGCAAACCACATGGCCCGGTCAAAGTTGATGCCGGAGGCACCAACAAAAGGGCGAACACCCAGAAATGTGATTCAGTGGAAAGTCTTCATTTAACAGTCTTTACATCTGAGTAACAAATACCTAGTTGAGAGTAGAACCCAAATCAGTCCTATTTCAGTGCACCTCTCCACTGCAGTATATTGAAGCCAAGACATATATCTTGTTCTTCCATTATGTTTACTAAAGCAGGAAATCCAACTGATACTTTCAGGTTTTCAGTAATAAAGGTTGACACAGAGTGTTCTGTTTAACCTTTTAGATAATTAGCACATTTAGTGGACCATATTCTTTCCTCAGCATTTTTGCTGTGTTCAAGTACAGAAAGAGTAAAAGGACAAGAATAGGAATCAAATGGCTTATGGACCGTATCTCATTTTGACTATGTAGGTGGGTAACCTTTAACAAATGATTTACCCTTTTTTGGCCTTAGTTTAATTATCTGTAAAATGAGGATGTTCAGTAGCCTTTAAAGATTTTCAATTCTAGAAAGTCCTATGATATGTTCTTTATTTTTAATTCACATATTTTCTTTTTCTTTTTCTTTTTTTTTTTCTTTCTTTTTTTGTTAACTCTTACTGTTTATGAGAACAAGTTAGATACTTAAATCTGGCTAGGTCCAGGAACGGAATGGTTAGCAGAAGTTGTCTAGGTGGGTAGTTAACAGCATAGTCAGAGGCACAAAGAGATTCAAATCCCAACTCTGTCACCTGTAAACATTAAGTCCTCAGGTTTAAGCATTGAGAGTGACTATAAATGGTAATAGTTATAGTTACCTCATAGTTTTGAGAGGATCAGACTGAGTAAGTGCTCAAGAAAAGGTGTCTACCACTATTTTTAGGATAACTACTATTGGCAATAACAAATCAGATGACACTTTATCTCATAATTTGTTAAATTTTGTCCTTTACTAAATGATTTGTACACTAAGTGCCTGAGTTGTATCTGAGAAAATTTTCACAAACCAGATCTTGCTCTTAGGAGATGGATTTGTGGGAGATTTTTCAGTGCATTTTACAGATGGCTAAACTGAGGCCAAGTCTTTCTCTGCAAGTCTTATTTCTGTGTTGGGCATCTAGAAACACAGTCAAATTAGGCCCACCCTGGCCCTTTCCCAAGTCTAGTGTTAGATGCTATGGAGGGTTGATTTTATTTTCTTCTTCAGTTTTTTATTTTTTTTTTTGTTTTGTTTTAGGAGCGATTGGGCCTTAATTCACACAGTTCAGGATGTAGAAACTGACCTGTTTTGTCACTTGATGATCTTTTCCAAGAGGTTGATTTCCTTCTGCCTTGAACTGAAGTCATTTTGGGATATGAATTTTATCTTCTTAACTAGATTGTAGCTACCTTGAGGATTACAGAAGCATTTTTGATATCTTTGTTTTTCTCCAAGCACCTAATACAGAAACATGAGCATAATACATCTCCTAATAGGTTTTTAATGTAGCCCAAAGAGCTCTAAAAAGCAGTGGAATTTAATAGCAAATAAGTTTAGCCACCATTCTGTGATAGACATGACATAATGTATTTAATTTATGAGATGGACTTTAATTCTTAGACAAATTTCTTTAACTCTTAATGCCAGGGTTTTAATTTTTTCTGTGTCTTTGAATAAATTCTTCAATCACAAATATTGCCCATCCTTTTGAACCAAGTGGCATATATTAGTATCACTAAAGCTGATTCATTAATGCTGAAACTATCTTTGCCCTATAATTATGGGAGAGTAAGTGTGCATACATTAAATAAGAGGAAGCGAAGACTTATAATGCCTGTTCTTGAGCCTGTGCTGAGTGGGGCTCACAGTACTTGGAAGAATCTTCCAGAACCACATATTGATGAATGTGGTTGTAGCAGGTGCCATGTCACATTGTTCAGCGATCCCTGGTTCCGAGGCTGTTCTTATTGTCGTTCCTGTTGTTATTGTTTTTGTTGTTATTTTGGTTCAATTTGTAAAGACATCCATCCTGCTCAGTTTTGGCAAACCGAACTCCTCTCTCATTGGTAAGGGAAGAAATGCCTTCTTTAGAGATGAAACCACTGGCGACATCTCCTAAGACTTGAGGGCAGGATGAAATGTCTATGACAGACTCCGTTTCTCTCTCTCTCTCTCTCTCATTTGCTTTCTGACAAAATGGAAAAGAAAAAAAAAATGCCTTCCTCAAGAAACTGCTGCACTCTGTTGTTTCTGATTTTCCACATGAAAGGATTCTATTTAAGCACAGGAGGATCTAGGAAGGCTGGCTTCTTGTTGAGCAAATATATTAATACTTTTTTTCTCCTACAACTTGTAGCCTGATCAACTGCAATTATTTCAGGAGCCAGGATAACCCAGGGTTCTGAAAACAAATACATCAAATGCTTTTTAAAGTCAAGACTCAGGGTAAATGCAGAACAAGCAAAAGGAAGGTATTTACTGCGTGCGTTACCCTCCCATGTGAGTGTTTACAAACTATACGGACAGACATGAAAGAGTAACAGTGATGGAAACACCATGTCATGCCTTGAATGGACTGTGTGTTCTTGATTATACTGATCAGCATTTGCCCTTTAGACTGACATCAGAAACTCCACCCACAACCTGCCCCAGGCTGCTGGGAATCTGTGTGACAGGATGGCAAGATAAACGTTAAGAAACACACAAAAGGCAGGAAACAAATAGTGCTGCTGTCATCTTATTGGTTGGCGTCCTCCTGGGATGATCTATAATCATTTCTTCAGCTTAGAAATCAGCCCTGTGGTCTTGGGAATATTATTGAGGCTCTCAAGCTCTGTGGGTTTTGTCCCTTCTATTGTTTATAAGAGTTGATTCATTTTGCCATTAATTTTAATAGAGATAGAAGGTTTGCTTTTTCACTGCCGGTTTTAAATTTTGGAGAAAATAAAGCAGAACAGTGAAAAGAGAACAAACTCTGGCTCCTAAAATTTATTTGCAGGTCAGTAGTGTTAAATTTCTTTCCATTCAACGTGTAAGAAGCATTAAAAAAAAATTATTGTCCTTTTAAAAAAATCTGCTCAAACATCAGTGTGAAAGGATGTTAGGAGAGAATCATTATCATCTCTGTGTGTTTACAAAGAACACACATGAATATATACACACATAGGCAAAAAAGTAGTTCTTTAAGAATCCCATGCCATGAAAGATTTAATTAACCTTTTCACTAGGAAACCAATTCTGCTTGCTGCCTTCATTACCCCTTCCTTCTGTTTCCTCCCCGTGGCTCTCACACTTTATTTCTTTCCTCTTCTTTTATTTCCCAATCCTTTGGCCCATTCTTTCATCAATGATCCCATTGTTAAATCTGCCAGCTGGTGTTGGAGTCCTTTATTCCTCTCCATTTTCAACTGCAACAACCTTACTTCCATATCTGAGCTTTGGCTGTTACCTGCTTTACTGCATTTTCTACTCCTTCTCAATGTTTCAGTGAAATAGCCATAACAACCCAGGAGTATAAGGTCAGTTGAAAAGTTTGACAGTCTACAAGGAATAACTCTTTGAAATATTATTTTTCCCACAGGGCATAACAATTTGTCTTAAATGAATGTCAATTATGGAAATGAAATCAAAGAGAATCCACTACACACACACACACACACACACACACACACACACAGAATTTATTGAATGCTATAGGAAAGAATTCTTAATTATCCTAATCCTACTAGTACTATGTTTTTTTTGTTTTGAGTTTCAGATATTAAAACAGATTCCAGAAACAAGGAAGTATGCCCTCCTGCAAACACTGAGAAGGATATTTAAATGGCACGTAATAAGCATTACATTTTTGAGTATCCTCGTTCTCAAGCAAACTTTTTAGAAGTTATCTGTTTTGTTGTTGATGATTTATAGCTGTTTTCCCCCACTGCATTTCCTCCTATCTATTGTTAAAGGAGAGTGAGGGTGTATATTCACATAACCCCCATGCTTGTAATGCCTAGACATGTTGGTTGCTAGGTAACAGAATACTATGAGGGAAGCAGGGCACATAGAGGGTGTATCTCTGATCTAGCAGAAATGCAGAAACCGCCCAGGAGGGAAGTTCTCTGCATTTCCTTGCATTTTTGCTGAACTAAACAGAATGATTATTGCATGACAAAGTACCACTTAGCCTTATGGAACTTCCTGGCAGTTACAGTTTCATCATTGCTGTAAAGAATCCATAAGTCTTGCTTGGTTATTTCTACAAGATTGTATGATAGGTTTACTCCACCGGATCAAAACTTTGTTGTCTGTGTTCCTGTTCCCTTTGGTTCCTTTTAGGTGACTAAAGTTCTCATCACCTTGAATGGAGGTGTTAGTTTCTAATGTGTTGCATCCAAATAGACTTTTCAGAAAAACCTCATATCTTGTTTAAATAATTATTTTTTAAAATATTTTATTTATTTATTTATTTGACAGAGAGAGAGATCACAAGTAGACAGAGAGAGCAGGCAGGGGGGAAGCAGGCTCCCTGCTGAGCAGAGAGCCCGATGCGGTCCTGGGATCAGGACCTGAGCTGAAGGCAGAGGCTTAACCCACTGAGCCACCCAGGTGCCCCTTATCTTGTTTAAACAAAACTGTAGCTAGAATAAAAAGTCATCTAATCAGGGAAAATTGCTCAGAATTCCACCATTGTCAAAAAGGAAAAGGAAAAGTTCTCTTCAAAAACCTTAATTCTTGGGGCACGTGGGTGGCTCAGCAGGTTAAAGCCTCTGCCTTCGGCTCAGGTCATGATCCCAGGGTCCTGGGATTGAGCCCCGCATCGGGCTCTCTGCTTGGCTGGGAGCCTGCTTCCTCCTCTCTCTCTCTCTCTGCCTGCCTCTCTGCCTACTTGTAATCTCTATCTGTCAAAAAAAAAAAAAAAAAAAATCTTTAAAAAAAAAAAAAACAACTTAATTCTTAATTAAAACAAATGGGTTGCATGGAAGTATTAGGCATCAAAAACGAGATAGAGATGGGTCAGTTGATTCTTGAAACATTTCCGGGGTGCAGTGTGTGCTTAGGTACCGGGCTCTGATGTTACAGAGGATGAGACAACATCCTGCCCTCCCCATACGTGTGGGGAGAGATGAACCATGAGCAGTTTCTCAGAGAGGGAAGACAAGTGACCTTTACCGGCTTTCTCAGGACATTCTTCCATCAGTACAAAACACTGTTGCATAAGGATGACTCTCTGGACCTCTTTACCCACGTGGGATTCACTCATCAAATATCCTCTCAGTTCCTTAACTTCCTTCCTTCATGGGCCGATCTCAGTTTTAGCTATATATTAAATAGTTTTATTAAATATTTTAATGAAGATCACCACCTTTCTCCATCTTGAGACTACGTGCCATCAAGGAAAGGAACACAGCTGCTTTCTCACATTATTCCTATGGAACAGCACAGTACCTTGCACATGGTAAGAACGTTGTAAATGTTGAATGAGTGAGTGGACAGAGTCACAAATCATATCATTTCAGTAACTGCCATCCGTGCTTTCATGGTGCGAGTGGCCAAGCTCATATTCCCTGTCTTTGATATTCCTCAAAGGAAAAAAACAAACAAACTATTCTTAGTACAGTGGCCTTCATCAGTTATGCTATATATATTCCATCATAAATCTAAAACTAGCAGATATATTCTATAGCTTTAGCCTTTTGCCTAGTACACATAACATGAAGGAGAGCACTGTTAGATGAAATCTATAGATAAAACACAGGAAAGAAGTACTGGTTAGTTCTTCCTTCTCCCAATTACAGTGGCTACAGTAATCTCCCAAGGGTCCATTAATAAATTACTATGTGACGATGGGGATGGGAGTAAGGACTGACAACCACTAAGTCCTTAGTTTTGTCAGACTTTAGATTATCCCCTCGATCTATACAGCAGTCCCCCATCATGCAGGGTTTTGCTTTCTCTGGTTTCAGTCACCTGCAGTCAACTACGGACTGGAAACTGATCATCCTGACAATGAAAAGGTTAACAGTTGTCTAATACTACGTCATAGTGCTTGTGTCATTCACCTCACTTCCTCTCATCATGAAGGCATTTTATCATCTCACATCATCAGGAAAAGAAGGTTGAGTACAAGGCAGTAAGATATTTTGAGAGAGACAACATTCACATAGCTTTCTATAGTATATGGTTATAATTGTGCTATTTTATTATCATTTATTGTTTTTAATCTCTTACTGTGCTGAATTTATAAATTAAACAGAGTATGCATATATGGGGGGGAGCATAGCATATATAGGGCCCAGTACTATCCATGGTTTCAGGCATCCACTGGGGGTCTTGGAACATATCCCTTCCCACAGTGTGATTTAGATATTCTAAATTCATTCATCTAAATAACCCATTGTACAAAGAAGACTCTGAGGTCTAGACAAGTGAAATGATACTTTCTAAGCAAATAAGAGAACTGAATGTCAACTCCAGGTCAGTTTGACCCTAAAGCTATTTTCTTTTCATTAGTCCCTTCTCCTCTTGCCATCAGTCTTTACTATCTGAATCCTAAGAAACACACACACACACAGACACACAAACACACGCGCACACACACACACACACACACACACACATCAACTATTTTCAGAGTCCAAACTTGCCAGTTAATTTCCATGTCATCAGGGAAATTCTCCCAATAGGAGAATTCTGCATTAGGCGAAACTTCTCAGAAGTAGAAAAATTATTTATTCACTTATTTGGGGGAGAAATCATACTTTATTGCCTATTCTCTTTTTTTAAGTTTTTATTTGAATTCCAGTTAGTTCATGTTCAGTGTAATCTTAGTTTCAGGTATACAATTTAGTGATTCGCCACTTCCATACATCACCTGGTGCTCATCACAACAGTTGCACTCGTTCATCCACGTCTGCTATTTTCCCCATCCACCACCAAACTCCCCTCTGGTAACCATCAGTTTATTCTTTATAGTCAGTAGGAGTCTGTTTCTTGGTTTGCTGAACCCCCTTCTCTCTCTGTCTCTGCATCTTTAAAGCAAGGAGATTTTGTGATCAGTCCTTCATCAGCATTTATAAATATCGAGGACTGGTGTTAATTCTGACTTAGAGAGTGTCAAGTGGGTCTACGCTGAATGCACTATTGCGTTGAATTAGAATCAAGTTTTCTTTTCAGTCTGCTTGTTCAGGAATGCAAGTAGTGGATGATGGGAGGGACAGACAATGTGAGAAGACTGTTTCCTTCATAACAGAATGTAGGGTTAAGTGTCTCTTTTTTATAGCTGAAAATGTGAATATGTGACTTTCACTGCTTGTAAATAGAGTCCTTTATCTTCTAAGAAAATTATGTAATTTTATACTTTGGATATTTCTAGCCTAAATATATCTCACTTAAATCTAGGGAGTTAATAAATGTTTTCACAATGGTTTATACTAGAAGCTTTGAGAATCTGGTAACTTAATTTGCACTAAAAGCACTTAATTTTGTGAAAGCCATACCAAACTTGCCATTACTAGCTGCACAAATAGAGAGGGCAATTTGCTAATGGGGTTCCATTTGTGACAGTTTATGGGCTACCTAACTACCCAATTTACTCACCAAGGCACTTCCAAATATGAACCAGTCAATATGAAACATTGAATGGCTTTTAACTCAATAGAACACTTTACCTATTTAGATAGAAATGAATAGACATATCAAAGTGACATTCATTCTATAGTCCAGTTACTGGTGACACGAGACTGAGCAGAGCAACAATAACTCCTGCTATGACAAAACATATAATCTAGCAGGAGAAACAAGTATTAATTAAAGGATTTGGAGGCAAATTCATTCCAAACTGAGGAAAAAGACAGTGGGATAGGCGGGGTCTTGGTGTATTCAAGGAATGTGATGGAAGATAGTGAGCCTTGGAGAACCATGGGCAAGAGGATGTGCTGTGGGAGTTGAGGCTGGAAGGTCAGTAAGCAGGAGCTAGATCGTGCAGGACATTGCAGGGAATTGCTTCAGTCTGAATGACTGTGTCCCTCCAAATTCATATGTTGAAACCCTAATGCTCAACATGGTCATTTTAGGAGATCCCCCATCTCCTTTGGGAGATGTTAACATCATGAGGGCAGAGCCTTTGTGAAAGGGCCTGTGCTCTTATAAAAGAGCTCCTTACCCCCTTCCACAATGTGAGCACAGGCAAGAGGTCAGCAGTGTAACAACTTGGAAGAGAGTCTTCACCAGAACTGGACCGTGTTGGACCATGTTAAAGCTTTTAGGCTTTCTAAGAACAAGTGCTAAGTCATTGAAGGTTTTTAAGTAGGGAGGCATCATGGTCAGCATACCAATCTAGAAGAATCAGCCTTGCTGTAGGCTACAACAATAATGAGAAGAGGAGAAGGTAGAGACAGGAGGCTAGTAAGAAAATTATTGCAGTTGCCAAGGAGGAGGTGATAGTAATTCAGACCATGTAGGTGTAAAGGATGTGGCTGAATGTGAATTTCGTCACTGGAGCTGTTCTTAATTCTGTGTGTTTGTAACTGACAGCGCTTTTTGGAAAGAGCTCTGAGCTAGGAGTAGAAAGAAATGGTTTTAAGTCTTTATCTGTTTCACCTTCATCTTCTTTCTGTTTTATACCTTCTCTATAAAAGGAGGTAATGATGTTTGGGTGTTCTATCCCTTAAGCTTTCGTAAAGAACAGATACATAACAAAGACTTAAAATATGTTAAGTGCTACATCATGTAAGAGGTAAGGAGTTCTTACTCACTATAAATATTATAACACTATAAATACTGGTTTTCTAGACTACCAGATGTACAGTTTTTTTTATTCTTTTGAGTTTCTAGAGTGAATATAGAAGTGCAAAGAAATGAACTGTATAAATCATGAATATTATAATTTAGATAGTATATGAATATGATTTAATATTAATTGACATATTGATTGCACCCAACTGACAAAATGTCTGTACTACAATGATTTCCAAACCATGGTCTATGTCCAGATTTAAGTGTAGATACAGAAATAAGTGTTCACATTCATCCCCAGGTCTCAGAATGCTGAGCATGAGCATTATGTCTTTGGAGATTCTCAGAAAAACCCATTGGTTACAGGAAGGGGAGGAAAGTGCATTTCCAGATGTCAAGACTGCTTTAGTTTAGAATCCCAGCACCTTTCCTTTGCAGAACACATGGTTCAAAACATCTTCCTACTCTAAGTCAGGAACTAGCAGATGTCTTTGTCTTATATACATTTACAGTTGGAACATTCACATAGCCCCTAGTGGAAAAAACAACCAGTAGAATTCTTGTATGTAGATTATATGAATTCATGTATTCATTTATATGAATTCATTTAACTTATTTTGGATGTTAGAAATCTCTAACCTCTGACTTGACATGAAACATATATGCATATTTTGTCCTCATCTGTACCATGTTGCTTTGCTTCTAACAGGGATTATACCACTGATGTGTTGATTTTGATGGTGCTTAAAAAAAAAAAAAGGGAAGAGAAACACTTAACACTTCATTTATGTCCTTTGTCAATACCGTTCTCCTAACTCCCTCTGTCCGTTTATTAAACTAAGCATTTTAGACAGTGTGGTTTATTAGCTTTGCTATGAGGTTATATTCCACAGATATCTGACCTTTTTTAATCATTGTGTGGCCAAATGAAATAAAGCACATGCATTGAAGCAGTGAATAAGAGTGGGGGTTAGTGAGTTTGATGGAATCACAACCAGTAATTTTAAAATGTGACTGAATTCTTCCCACATTTAAAATCTTTCATTATGCTACTTCAAAGCTAATTTCTTTCTTGTTTTTCTGAATAGTTGCTTCCATTAATCTCACTTTAGGTAACGATGGTAATGATACAATTATATGTAATCATTGCCTGAATTCAGTATGCAACACATCAGTCCCTTTATGTAGTGATTGTACAGCTCTCTATGATCTTTGGATTTGGAAAGTTTCCATTATGTCTTGCCAAGATGAGATTCAAAAGTCTCTGACATTTTGCATAACATCAGTCAAGACGGGTGTTCCAACTGTCCCTTGTAGTGATTGGGCAAACTCATCCATCTGGCTGGTTCTAGGGAAGCTGCGGGTGAAGACGTGAGACAGGCTGAGCAGGGTTCACTGTTTACATAAATTCCAAAGCACTTAAACTATTCAGAGAGAAAACAAAAACTAAGAATAAAAACTTTGAAAAAGGCCTTTAAATATACAGGTGGCCAATCTGTTTAAACTACTAATGACACAAATCACAATCTAGCTGAATTTATTACATTTTTGTGCAAAGTGAATATTTATTTCAAAAACTTTAAATATATTTTCCTAAATTTACAGCTACTGCTGTTACCAGCTATCACTCAGTATTAGCCTGTTTCTCAAAGTACTCATAGCAGATGTGTGCTTGCATTTCTTTTTGTTTTTGTGCCATGTAGATATAAATTTGCTTAAGTTCTGAAGACACATTTCAACATTTATTCAATTTAGTTCAATTAAGACTTAATATTTTCTCTATGTTCTGACACAGTAGAGTTGAACGTGCCCATGTCTTTCTAAGAATTAAATACTTAAATATGTAAATAGCTTGAAGGTACTAGCTTACTACTTATTCCATGTTTAATTTCTTTCTTTCTTTTTTTAAAATCTCATTCTCCGAGGAAAAATACTTCTTTGGTCTCCAGTAAATATTTACAATTCATCATTTTACCTTGACCTGTTGAATTTGGTTTATTGATATATTTTTTAAAAGATGCTATTGGGGGATGCCTGGGTGGCTCAGTGGGTTAAGCCTCTGCCTTCAGCTCAGGTCTTGATCTCAGGGTCCTGGGATCGAGCCCCACATCGGGCTTTCTGCTCAGAAGGGATCCTTCTTCCCCTTCTCTCACTGCCTGCCTCTTTGCCTATTTGTGATCTCTTTGTCAAATAAATAAATAAGATCTTTAAAAAAAAAAAGATGATGTTGGTACAGTGCGGTATGGGTTGCAGTGGGAAGGATGACAGTCACTTTCACTCCCCCCCCAAGTCTAAAATGGGCTTTTTTCTTTTTAAAATCCCTTCTAGCACATCTAAATAGATTTTCTCCCTAGTTCTGAAGCACACCTTTTTTGGTATTGATATTAGCTAGCTGATTAGCGTCTATCCACTGGTTTTAAAGGTATATCAGATTTAACGTAACCAAATGGAAAACACTTGATTTTCCCTCTCAAATTTAATCTTCCTCTTACTCATACCTGTAAACAGACACTACTATCGATGAGTGGCTCCAATCAAACAAGCGAGCAAACAAACAATTAGAACGCTCCTGCTTCCTCTCTTCTCCATCTCTCCATCCCAGACACTGGCAAGTCCTAGAAGCATGACATTGAATACACAGCCTACACTGCTCCTGACTCAATAATCTACTACCACCATCTCCACGTCACTACCATCTCTCCCCTGGTCTACTGGAATGATCATTAGTTAGTGTCTTTGAGTCTATCTTTCCCTTACAGTCCTGTTCACATTAATTGTAAAAACATAATTTATTGTGTCTTTTCCTATTGTAAGCTTGGAATAAAATCCAAATGCCTCAAATGGTCTTTTAAAGTTCCCAGTAAACTACCCCACCTTACTCCGCTAGTGCATCATTCTACTCTCTACATTCCTTACTACTCTCCAGCCATAGTGCCCTGTTTTGGATGTCCTTTCTGAACACCTCAAAACTGCTCTTGTCATAGGGCTTTAGCACTGTCTGTTCTCTCTATCAGGAATGCCCTTGTCCTACATCCTCGAGAGAGGCCTTCCCTGATCTCAAGTCACCTTTTCTCATACCCCCTTTTATTAGTTTTCTGCAGAGCTTTGCTATTTTTTTTTCTTGATTGATTAATTGATTGATGTCTGTCTTCTTCCATCAGAATGTAAGCTTCAAGAGAACAGGGACCTGCTCTCTCATGTTTATTGGTTATGACTAGTGTATAGAACTATGCCTGGAACACAGAGTGAGCCCAATAAATATTTGCTGAATAAATGGATAAGCCCTGAGGGGAACAGTTAATGCCACATATATCGGATGATGTAAGCTGGAAAGAGGAGCAGACTCAAGTGAAGTTTTCTTTCCAAAAGAATCTTTAGCCAACTCTGAAAGAGTAGTCCAGGGCCCTACTGGAATAATAGTGTTGTGCTTGCTCTACAATCCCACTTGCCTCTCTTCCTTTCTCTGCTCTTCATTTCTTAAATATTTCTTTTTCCGGCACTATTTTCAAATTGTGACTGGGTAAGGTGGAAGGAATTTCAAGGTAAATTGGAAAATATTCCTACATTCATACTCATAAAGCCTTCCCGCTTTGAGGGAAAAATAAAAATTTAAAAAAAAAGATACACATGGATAGCTATGACTCACATTAGAAAGCTGCTGTTAGGGAAGCAGACACAATCCAAGTCTTCTACTCAAAGGTCAACTAAGAGCATCTATATCACCATGAACACTGGAGAAAATCTTACGTTAATCCACACGGACACAGCCAGGTCAATGTGCCCCCCCACC
The DNA here is from genome assembly GCF_922984935.1 of Meles meles. Taxonomy (NCBI): domain Eukaryota; kingdom Metazoa; phylum Chordata; class Mammalia; order Carnivora; family Mustelidae; genus Meles; species Meles meles. The sequence goes on from NC_060077.1 coordinate 73,952,780, forward strand.
CAGGATGTCTTTGCGCTCAGCACCACCAATGTCATTCAGGTTAGCTACTTCTCAAATATTAGGAATTTTACTCCTGAGGCTTCTCTTTAACTTCATTCTGAACATGATAGCATTGGATGCTAATCTCTTCATCTCCTTCCTTCCTAATAGTCATGCACTCATTCTTGTTAGGTTTTTCAATCAATCGACTACATCTCATCATTGTTGCTTGGGCAAAAGCTTAATAAGGAAGATTTTTTTGTTGTTTTTTTCATTGTTTGTTTTATTAACATGTAATGTGTTGTTTGCTTCGGGGGTACAGCTTTGTGAATCATCAGTCTTACACAATTCCTAGCACTCACCATAGCACACATCTTCCCCAATGTCCATAACCCAGCCACCCAGTCGCTTCTCCTCCACCCCCAGCAACCCTCAGTTTGTTTCCTGAGATTAAGAGGTTTGTCTCCCTCCCAATCCCATTTTGTCTCATTTTTTCCCTCCCTAGGCTCCACGACCCCTCAAACTGCCTCTTAAGTTCATCATATCAGAGAGACCAAATGACAATTGCTTTCTCTGATTGACTTATTTCTTATTTCACTTAGCATAATACCCTCTAGTTCCATCCACATCATTGCAAAAGGCAATATTTTGGGTTTTTTAATGGCTGCATGTATACACACATACACAATGGAATACTATGCAGCCATTAAATATATATATATATATATATATATATATATATATATATATATACACACACATACAGATATACTGCCTCTTTATCCATTCATCTGTTGATGGACATTTAGGTTCTTTCCATAGTTTGACTACTGTGGACATTGCTGATATAAACTTTCGAGTGCAGGTGCCCCTTCAGATCACTACATTTGTATCTTTAGGGTAAATACCCAGTAGTCCGATTGCTGGATTGGGTAGCTCTATATTCAACTTTTTTTTTTTTAAGATTTTATTTATTTATTTGACAGAGAGAGATCACAAGTAGGCAGAGAGGCAGGCAGAGAGAGTGAGAGGGAAGCAGGCTCCCTTCAGAGCAGAGAGCCGGACATGGGACTCGATCCCAGGACCCTGAGATCATGACCTGAGCCGAAGACAGCAGCTTAAACCACTGAGCCACCCAGGCGCCCCTATATTCAACTTTTTTTTTTAAAAGATTTTATTTATTTATTTATATCAGAGAGAGAGAGAACAAGCAGGCATTGTGGCAGGCAGAGTCAGAGAGAGAAGCAGTCTCCCTGCTGAGCAAGGAGCCCGATGTAGGACTCGATCCCAGGACCCTGGGATCATGACCTGAGCCGAAGGCAGCAGCTTAACTGACTGAGCCACCCAGGCATCCCTATATTCAATTTTTTGAAGAACCTTGATACTGTTTTCTGGAGTGGCTGCACCAGCTATCATTCCCACCAACAGTGTAGGAGGGTTCCCTTTTCTCTGCATATTCACCAACATCTGTCATTTCCTGACTTGTTAATTTGAGCCATTCTGACTGGTGTGAGGTAGGATCTCACTGTGATTTTGATTTGTATTTCCCTAATGCGGAGTGATATTGAGCACTTTTTCGTGTGTCTGTTGGCCATTTGTATTTTTTCTTTATAGTCTTCTGCCCATTTCTTGATTGGATTATTTGTTCTTTGAATGTTGAGTTTGCTAAGTTCTTTATAGATTTTTGAATACTAGCCCTTTATCTGATATGTCATTTGCAAATATCTTCTCCCAATCTGTCAGTTGTCTTTTGGTTTTGTTCACTGTTTCATTTGCTGTGCAAAAGCTTCTGATCTTGATGAAGTCCCAATAGTTCATTTTTGCCCTTGCTTCCCTTGCCTTTGATGATGTTTCTAAGAAGATGTTGCTGTGGCTCAGTTAAAGAAGTTCCTGCCTATGTTCTCCTCAAGGATTTTGATGGATTCCTTTCTCATATTGAGGTCTTTCATCCATTTTGAGTCTATTTTTGTATGTGGTATAAGGAAATGGTCCAGTTTCATTCTTCTGCATGTGGCTGTCCAATTTTCCCAACACCATTTGTTGAAGAGACTATCTTTTTTCCATTGGACATTCTTTCCTGCTTTGTCAAAATTTAGTTGACAATAGAGTTAAGGGTCCATTTATGGGCTCTTTGTTCTGTTCCATTGACCTATGTGTTTGTTTTTGTGCCAGTACCACACTGTCTTGATGATGGTACCTTTGTAATAGATCTTGAAGTCCGGAATTGTGATGCCACCAACTTTGGTTTTCTTTTCCAACCTACTTTGGGCTTATCGAGGTCTTTTGTGGTTCCATATAAATTTTAGGATTATTTGTTCCACTTCTTAAAAAAATGATATTATTTTGATAGAGATTGCATTAAATGTGTAGATTACTTTAGGTAACATAGGTATTTTCACAATATCTGTTCTTCCAACCCATGGGCATGGAACATTTTTCCATTTCTTTGTGTCTTCTCAATTTTTTTTTTAAATTTTATTTATTTATTTATTTTTTTGTCTTCTCAATTTCTTAGATGATCTGTCCATTTCAGTGAGGGAGCTGTTAAATTCCCCTAGTATTATTGTGTTATTGTTGATGTGTTTCTTCAATTTTGTTATTAATTGGTTTATGTAATCGGATGCTCCCATGTTAGGGGCATAGATATTTAAAATTGCTAGATCTTCTTGCTGGACAGACTCTTTATGTATGATATAATGTACTTACTCATCTCTTATTATACTATTTGGTCTAAAATCTAATTTATCTGATAGAAGGATTGTCACCCCAGCTTTCTTTTCATGTCCATTAGCATAGAAAATTGTTTTCCACCCCCTCACTTTAAATCTGGAGGTGTCTTTGGGTCTAAAATAAGTTTCTTGTAGAGAACATATTTATGGGTCTTTTTTTTTTTTTTAATCCATTCTGATAACCTGTGTCTTTTGATTGGGATAATTAGCCCATTTACATTCAAGGTAACTATTGAAAGATACGAATTTAGTGTTGTTGTATTGCCTGTAAGGTGACCATTACTGTATATTGTCTCTCTTCCTTTCTGGTCTTTTACTATTAGGCTTTCTCTTTGCTTAGAGGATCCCTTTCAATATTTCTTGTAGGGGTGGTTTGGTGTTGGCAACTTCTTCTAGTTTTTGTTTGTCCTGGAAGATTTTTATCTCTCTTTCTCTTTTCAACGACCGTCTAGCTGGATATAGTATTCTTGGCTGCATATTTTTCTCATTTAATGCTCTGAATATGTCATGCTAGTCCTTTCTGGCCTGCCAGGTCTCTGTGGATAGGTCTGCTGCTACGCTAATATTTCTACCATTGTATGTTACAGACCTCTTGTCCCATGCTTCTTTCAGGATTTTCTCTTTGTCACTGAGATTTGTAAGTTTTACTATAAGATGATGAGGTATGGACCTATTTTAATTGATTTTGAGGGGGTTCTCTATGCCTTCTGGATTTTGATGCATGTTCTCTTAGCCAAATTAGGGAAACTCTCTGCTATAATTTGCTCCAATATACCTTCTGCCTCCTCCTCCTCCTTCTCCTCCTTGTCCTCTTCCTCCTCCTCCTCCTCCTGCTCCTCCTCCTCCTCCTCCTCCCTCATTTTATCCAGATAAGAATAGATGGATGAGAGAACAAAATACTAAAAGAATAGTAATGACCCTGTAAAAATTACACTAACCAGATCAGAAAGACCCAAAACTAGAGGGAGAAGAAAGGAGGAAGAAAAGAAAAGGAAAAAAGAATAGAAAAAAAAAGATATCTATCTGTCTATATATATATTAAGCTGGTGAATAGAACAGAGCTAATTTTGGGTGTATTTTGGTCTGTCAGAAGAAACTACCTCCCAAAATTTTAAAGAAAGAAAAACTTACATATATACAAAAATAAGAGTAAACACAATGAAGGGATGGAATATGACTGTAAAGATGAAAATTAAAAAGGATTCTAAAAAAGGAGGAAAAAAGCTGGTTGAAAAAAGAAAAAGAAAGGAAAGAATGTGATCAGGCTGGAGACTTGAACAAAACTATGTGCCAGATTTATGGTATATTTGATCTATTAGAAGAAGTTGTATCCCAAAATTTTAAAGACAGAAAAACCTATATGTTTACAAAAATAAGGTTAAATACAATAAAGGGATTTAATATGACTATAACAATGAAAATTTAAAAATATTTTTAAAAAGTATTGATAAAATAGTTTAAAATGTTAAAATAGGAAAGAGGAAAATTTTTTAAAAATAGAATTAGAAAAAAATAAAATTAAAAAAATTTAACTTTGAAAGACTAAAGAACCATAGGGAAAAAAACCATGAATTCTATGTGTTACATTCCCCTAGCTCCAGAGTTCCACATTTCCACTGATCAGTTAGCTTGGTTGTGGCTGGATGTTCTTGCTGATCGTCTAGTGGAAGGGCCTATTGCAGTGATTCTCAAATGTCTTTGCCTAGGGTGGAATTGCACTACTGTTGACAGGGGCCAGGTTAAGTAATCTGCTCGGTTTTGCTCTCGATAGCTTTTGTTCCCTGAACCTTTTCTGTAGAGCTTTAGAGGATGGGAATGGAGATGGCGGCCTCCCAGTCTCTAGCCTGGAGGAGCTGTGAGCTCAGGGGCCTCACTCCTTAGTTCACCGCCACTGAAAAGCAGTCAGTCCCCCCCCCCCCCCCCCCGCCATCTCCCTGGTCTCTAGCTGTACTCTGTTCTCACCTGGCCTGTGATCAAGCATTTCTATCTCTGGCGCATGTCACTGTTTGGAGTCTCTAAACCCAGCTCATTTCTGCAGTGCATTCCCGTGCTTCTCCTCCCAGAGAAAGAATCCTCCCAGGATTCCTCCCCAGATCTGCCACTTGTGGGGTCCCTGCCCAAAGAGCAGTGGTCTGACTGTGCCTTGGATCACAGTTTAAGGTACCTGAGCTGAGAGCCCACTCCTTGCTTCCATCTCTGCAGCCAGCTCCCCCACTCTGATATCTGGGAGCTCTGCCATACTCAGATACCCCTTGTCTTTCTATGACCCAGCGTGTTCTGAGACCATACTGCCTCCACGAGAAGTCCACCCCCACTTAATCTCTGGAGTGATGTCCCTCAGTGGAGTAGACTTCTAAAAGTTCCAATTTTGTGCTCCGCTGCTCTACTGCTTATCCATAGCCGCCCCCACCCCAATTCCGCTGTGGTCTGTCTTCCCATATATTGCCTTGGATTCACTTCTATGCACGTCCTACCTTCCAGGAAGTGGTTGCTTTTCTGTTCCTAGAACTGCTGCTACTCTTCTAACTCCTGTTGAGTTTGTAGGTGTCCAGAATGGTCCGATAACTATCTAGCTGGACTCCTGGGACCTAATGATCTGTAAGTCCCCTACTCCTCCTGCTCCTTCCTTTACTAAGGAAGGTTTAAATACCTTACCAGAATCTCTTCTATCCTGGCCTCACTTTGTACAGCTACTTATAACATGTCAAGTCCAAGCTTTAAAAAGATTTCCCTATTTTGGTATACTGATCAACTTCCTTTTCTTATGAAGGAAACAGAGTAGTAACTGGCAGTGTTTCAATAGGACAAGTGAAATTGTGAGATCATAAAGAATCTATGTATTGGCCTATTTCCCTGGTTTATGGCACAGACCTTGAAAACCCTTGTGATTTTTCTAAGTGATGAGAATAGTAGGAGTATCTTTTGCTTTAGTATTTGTTCTTTGACCTCAATTCCTGACACAGAGTTTAAATCCCTTGAAACTTTCTGGGAGGTAGGAAAACCATTTGTTTTAATGAGGCAACTCTTGGTGGGCTTCTGGATGGGGGCTGGTCACAGAAAGACCAAGCCATTATTAGAAGCTTGGAATTTTCAACTCTACCCCTCCCCATTCTCCAAAAAGAGGAGAGGAGCTGGAAGTGGAGTTAATGATTGATCATACCTGCCTGGATGCAGCTCCATAAAAATCCAAAAAGTATTGTGTCCAGAGAGTATCTAGAGTTGGTGGATTATGTAAAGGTGCTGGGAGTGGCTCAGAGAGAGCATGGAAGCTCTGTCATTTCAAGCACCCCATTTCTATATCCCTCACCCTATATATCTCTTCCATCTTACTATTCCTGAGTTATATTGTTTTATAGTAAACTGGCAGTCTGGTAAGTAAACTCTTTTCCTGAGTTCTGTGAGCCATTCTAGCAAACTAATCCTCCTTTCCTAAGGAAGGAGTCATGGAAGCCTCTAATTTATAGCAGTCAGTCAGAAGCACAGATAACAATCTGGATTTAACATTGAGATCTGAAGGTAGGGGATGGGGGAGCAGTTTTAAGGAATTGAATCCTTAACCTGTAGGAATTTGATATTCTACTCATGTAGATAGTGTTAGAATTGGGTTAAAATATAGGACAACCAGCTACCATCACAGAGAATTGTTCAGTGTGTGGAAAACCTCCATATTTGGTGACCTGAAGTCTCAGAAGTGAACTGTTCGGTGTTAGTAGTAAAGGAGAACCACACAGGAGGAATGAGTTTTTTCAAATAGTTGTTCAGGAAGGAGTTAATGTCTTCTCTACTTTGTCAGCCTACATTTCCTAAAACAGTGCCCTAAACCAAGAAACACCTGATTAAGATCCTGAGGGAGAATCCTATCAGAATCCATAAGATCTAGAGCCCCTTTAGATCATCAGGTTATCAACACAGGGCAACTTTTCCTATTTCCTATCGACTGTACCAAAGTTTCTTGAATAGAACATATAAGTTCAGTATGATCCATGAGCTCCTTTGCACATAGTTGTAAGAATGCTGTAAGTCTTTCTGTGGTGGAACTGAGAGGATTGAAGATAAATCAACTACTGTTCAGGGCTGAGGTCCTAACATTAATCTTCCTCATTGAGAACTTTCCTTAATCATATATATATATATTTTTTTTTGCCAATTTTTAACCTTTCTCTAAAATTTCCCCCTGTGAACATGAAAGTTTGGGCTAATATTTGGAATCTGACTAGATGCCATTCTTGCCATACCCAGAATATAAATCATCTTGCCCTTCAGTGTAATTTTCTTCCAAGATTCTTTCCTGTGGTCCTTCCACTCTAGATTGACCATGATCTTCTTTCCCTATTCTTAGACACAGACTATAATTAATTCAGATTGAGGCTCATGTCTCCTGACCCTCAGCTCAGCAATTTTTACTCTATAAATGAAACTACTGCCCAGATCTATTGTAAATATTGATTCTAAAAAGACTTCAGTGTCATTCAATTTGCTTAAGCAATATGGAGACAGCTTGAATTTCACTTAGGATATTAGCTAAATACTTTTAAAGTATGTGGATATTTTTACAAATAAATTTAGGTAATGTATACACACAAGTTAGATATGCATCCTAAGACTATTTTCTTGATTCTGTAGACTGTTAGCAAGCAGAATAAAACAAAACAAAACCAAAATAACTTGAAAATTCAAAGCCAAATCTTGTTACTCAAGTGTTTCATGGGAATTGGCAGTGGCAACTAGAATCTAAATGTCTTTGGAAATCAAGAATCTATAGGTATTGTGGATGGGACACAGACATCCACTGCTGAAACATGTGACTGTTCAAGTGAAACCTGTCAATCCAGAATAACAATGGATTATTGCCCTCAAAAGAAAAGATTATTACATTCAAACGAACCAGGGAACAAAAATCCAGAGAATGGCGCTTTCATTTTCATGACTCTTTAGTTATCTTTGGTCATTCTTCTTTCTTAGTTTTTCTACTTTGTAAGGGTCTTGGCCTCAAGGCGGTTTCATGATCCACTGAAATCTGAGCAAATCTTGGGTCTAAATTTTCTACCACTTCCCTGAGTTCAGTGTCAGGTGTGACCATCCAAGGGACCTTTGTAATAATGAAATTTTTGAAAATACTTGGTGACCTTAAAAATTTTTATATGCTGGACAATTAACAGTAAATTTTCCCCATGGATAAAACAATGTAATTCCAATATTTCTTGAGAAAAATATCGAAAAGAGTAGAAGTGGTAAAGCACAGGGAGTGATGAAAAACAAATGATTGTGTCTTCATCACGTGGAGGAGAAAGAATAGCTTAAAGTGATTGCAATTGGCCAAATATTAAAATTTGTCTTATGTAAGTTTCTGTGACTCTAAAGCCAACATTATTTCCAAAACTTTAGGCTGTTTCAGGTATTCTATCTCAAGAATGCTGCGTTAGCTCTTTTGTACAGTTATGAAAAAAATATGGAATATTTAACATTCCCATTGCTCAGCTTCCACACTAAGCAACAGTAACTTATTAATCTCCCCCAATAAATCCCAAGGACAGAAAAGATTAAGGTGCTGTGCATTTGTTTTGATTAAAATAATTTATGTAAATTTTAATTCAAATTAGGCTCAGCCTTAGGCACCTAGAATATTAATTCAGGAACTAGTTTTATTAGTCCAGATTCACATGCAAGAGTTTTGGCCAAGGACATTGAAGCACCACTTTATCTTTATTAGCCATCAATTGGCAAGCATTTATTGAGTACCTTCGAAGCATTGGGGAGGAGTCTGAACCTCAAAGAAATCGCCATTTGTTTGGGGCAGCATGACTAAATCACTTGAAGCCATTTGAAAAAAGAAACAAGATAGTTCATAATTAAGTGCTAATTTGCTATAGAAATTCAAGGAAACAGAAGGGTACTGAAAGCACCTGGATTCCCTGAAAATTCTATGGAAAACTTTCCATTTTGGGTAGCCTTAAAAAAATGTGGAGAAACTTAGGGTAAATGGAGAAGCATGAAGGAATTCATAGCCAATGAGTAAAAGGTGTGAAGTCATAGAATGAGGTCAGATAAATTGATGTATCAGGTTCCAAAGAATCCTCGTAGTGCATGTTGTTTGTCTTTCTATTAACTGAGTAAAAGTGGGACCATGTGCTTCTTCATCACCTATCTCATGCATAGTGCCTAGCATGGCGTAGGGACCTAATAAATACAGTGTGGCTCTTTACTGTAAGAAGACAGAGGAGTCTGGATTTGATAGAAGAAATGGAAAGTATAAATTTGAAAATAAAAAAGTTGCTGTCTTATTTAAGTTGGCATATACTTGCTGATTTTATTGGTATCACTTTGCTAAAAAGATTCTGTTAACTGTATGTAAAAGTTTATTCAATCACTTATGTATACATAATAGTGGAAGTGAGGCTAGAATGAATAATGATTGGATAATTCATTTTGATTCAGACTTCTTTATTGTATCATTGTTTCTGAATCAGATAAAGTTAATGATTGGTTTGTATTTGCACTCCTGAGCACATTTTCGCAAAAGTAAAATCAACTCTGTTTTGACTGGAAGAAGAAAAAAGAGCCCTGAGTGGAAAGTAAACTAAAGATAAACATGACATACTCATTCAGTCAGTCATTGTGGTAGACAGCCTCCAAGATGACCTCTGGTTATCTCTGCCTCCTGGCATTGACACTCTTGTATAGTTTCTTCCTATATAAATATGAGTTGGTGTGATAGTGTGCAACTTGGAGATTAGGTCACAAAAAGCAGTGTGACCTCTCTGTCTCTGTCTCTCTTTCCATTTCTGGAATCACTCTCTCTGGGGGACACCAGATTCCATGCTGTGAGTTCCTGTGGAGAGGTCTGTGTGACAAGGAACTGAGTGAGGCTTCCCACCACAGCCATGTGTGTGAGCTTGGAAACATACCATCTAGTCCAGTAGTTCTAACTGACACCTTGACTGCAGCCCCATGAGAGACCATGCACCAGAAATACTGGGTTAAGGCATGCTCACGTTCATGACTCTCATAAATTGCATGAGATAATAAACATCTGTGGCTTTAAGTCAGTTAACATATTTGGAAACACCATGTGAAAAGCTTTGAATACTTTGAGGATATAGAGAGATAAGCCTTGGATTCTGTCCATAAGCACTTAACAGTTGAGTGCAGAATATAACACATGTGTACAAATACCTGTTATAGGATTTCTATACTGTAGGAAGAAGACTGAGCAGTAGGGGCTTCAAGGCAGAGCAATGTTAATTTGGGGCATGAAGGATGAGGATGCTTTACACAGATGAAGATGTTGAGGATATATTGCATAAACGGTTCTATTTTGTGATAAGATTGATAACATTGCAAAAATAGAGTGGCTGAAAAATCAAGTTAATTATAATAATAATTACAACAATAATACTAGAGTACATTTTTTTAAATTTTAGTAGTATTTCCACCTATAGTACTTTATCCCCACAAGAATCAAGAGAGATGGGCAGAACAGTCATTATTGTACCCACTTTATCAGCAGGAAAGTTAAGATTCTGAGGGACTCAACATTATGCCCAAGGTAAGACAGGCAGTAACTGGTAGAATTGGAACTTAGACTCTGAAAATAAGTGCAGAGTGTAAACCAATGAATACAGTGAAATAGCCTTAATTAATTACAGAAAAAGTACTGGAAGGAGTCAGGAGGAAGTGAAATCCCTTCTGTAGAAGTTCTTAAAAAGAAGAAGGAGGAGGAGCAGGAGTAGGGAGTGGGGAGAGGAAGCGGGGGAAGGGGAGGAGGAGGAGGAGGAGAAGAAGGAGTGGGAGAGGGAGGGGGAGAAGAAGAATTGAATGGTATGAATTGTGCCTTAATCAGGAAGACTGGCAGTTGTCTCCCAAAAGATTTCTCAGGGAGGTGAATTTACTGATGTCAGAAATCAGAGCTTTGTAAACTCTCAAACCTGACTTATCCAGCACACAAGCAGGTCTTTCTCTCAAGGGAATATTTGTATTAGCAAAATGCACAGACAGATTTATTAATTTGTAATAAGAAAGGTCACTACCATGTACCTTAGAATATTCCGTTGGCATAGTTAGTACATTTGTTCCCTTTACACAGACGTTAACAACTTGGTTATGCCCATGGTCTCAGGATGAAAAGATTTGACTGGATGGTGTGAAAGGCATTCCTTGGCTTGGGGTAAGGGTGGGAGATTGATGCACTATTTCCTCTTTAGAGATCACCTTGCCAGGAACATCAGTTCTCTATTCAGGAGTTACTCATCTCTCAATAGAAATTTACTTCCAAAACTCTTTCTGTACCAGCTTCCTAGGGCTAGATTTACAAAAATATCAAAAACTGATTGGTTTGAAAGAGGCAGAAATTTATCCTTTCAGTTAGAAAAATGGGGGGTGTCAACAAATTCACGATCCCTCTGAAGTCCCTAGGAAAGAAGCTTTCTTTGCCTCTTTGATTCTGGTGGCTCTCAATAATTGTTGGCATTCTTTGGTTTAGAGCTGAATCATTCCTATCTAGAACTCCATAGTCAACAGGCCTTTTTTTTTTCCTCCTTGTATGAGGACACCAGTCATTGGATTCAGGGCCCACCCTAATCCAGTATGACTTCATCATAATTTAATTGCATCTTTATAGACACTATTTCCAAATAACGTTACATTCACAGGTACCAGAGTTAGAATTTGGGCATATCATTTTGGGGGAACACTGTTTAACTGATTATACTGTCCTTCCGCATGCTTCTACTCCTAACCAACCTCAATCACACCCTATCCAAGTTAGAATCTTTCTGCATTCAAGTGTGATTTTGGCCTGAGAATCTTTCTACCTCCTTAACATATCTTTGTTTATAACTGACGTCCTTTTATATCAATTACTTTAGAGGGAAATAGAGTAGGAGGCTTTGGAAAACCCTGTCTTAAATAACTTGGTTTCTCTGTGATTTTTTTTATTCCAAATAACAAATATTTCCTCCATTCCTAATTTCACAGATTACAATTCCTGCAATTGTTACTCTATCAAGAATCCACTGTTAGTGATGGGAGCTTGTGGGGGTGGATAGTACTTTGGGAATCAGTGCCAGTACCAACAAGGTGCTTGGAAGGAGGGTATTAGCCTCTCCTTCAAATAATCCAAACAGAAAACAATAACATTCTTGGACAGATAATGTTGCTTGATTTATCTTTCTTCTTTTTTTTCCTTTTCTTTTTTAAAATATTTTATTTACTTATGTATTTATTTGACAGAGAGAGAGCGAGAGAGGGAACACAAGCAGGGGGAGTGGGAGAGGGAGAAGAAGGTTTCCCACTGAGCAGGAAGCCTGATGGGGGCTCAATCCCAGGACCCTGGGATCATGACCTGAGCCAAAGGCAGTTGCTAAATGACTGAGTCACCCAGGTATCCCTAATTTTTCAATCTCACATCAAATGTAGACAAAAGCACTTTTACCATGTATTTGTATTTTTCCATACAATGTAAGTTGCTGCCAATAAAACTTTAGGGGAAGCTCCCTAACCTCCTCAGCAACCAGACTGGTACTTTGTAAACTGCTGCCATGTAGAAGTTCCAGAGTAGCTTCTGTTGTTAAATAGCTGCCTACTGAGCTGATTCATAGCTCACTTTTTGGATGCCTTTTTCATCTGCCCATTTCTAATTGCAAAATGGAAAGGTACCTACAGTTATACTGAATGCATTTTCAGGTGAGTAAATCAAATTCATAAAATTGAGGCCAAAAATAATAAGTGTGGTTACAGAAAACAGAACAACAAACAAAAAACAATTGCTAGATAGAAATGTGCTCTTTTAGAAAAAAGCTTCTCTGGCCTAGAAGTCAGAAGACTTTGGTACTTCTGTTTGTTGTGACCTTATATAAGTGACTTGTCCTTTCTCTGTCTTGTCATCCTTCCTTTCTATACTAGGTCTCTGTATGTGTTCACTGGACTTTCACAACAAGGAGCATAGACAGCATAGATTAAAAAACAAACAAAAAGTATTTCCTCACAGTTCTGGGGACTATAATTCTGAGGTCAAGTTATGGGCAGGTTGGTTTCTTCTGAGGCCTTTCTCCTTGGCTGTTCTCCCTGTGTCTTCATGTGGTCTTTCTTCTGTGAGTGCCTATGTCCTAATTCCCTCTTCTTATGAGGACACTGGTCATATTGGATTAGAGTCTACCCTAAAGATAACATTTAACTTAATCATCTATTTAAAGACAGTATTTCCAAATAAGGTCACATTCTGAAGTACTGAGTATTAGGACTTCAACATACGAATTTTGGGTGAGGAACACAATTTCAGTCTTAACAGAGGGACATTGTTTTAAATAAATACATGGTGCGTGGTGAGAGTAGATTTTCTACTGTTAGAGAGGAAAGTTACAGATAATCAAGGAGACTAGGCTGGAAAGAACCACATGGTATTGGATTAGAATCAGATATCAGTAAAGTTTTTTGGTTAGTTGAGTATAGATAAAGATAGATTCAGAAATAATTGCATGTGTGTGTATACATAGGCCATTGTGCATACATATATGTCTAAGCTCAGTCCGTGGAGAGGAACTGGAAGTGGTGGTATGCCAGTAACAATAAGCACCCCCAGCACCTCGATTCTGGCTTCTAAATACCATTATGTAGTGAAAGGAACCAGAGCTCCTTGGAATAATAGCTGACTTTAAATCTGGGGCAAGGAAAGTGAAAGATGAACATGAAGCATCCAGTATGCTGGATCCAGTATACTGGATGAAGCATCCAGTAGTGCCAGAAAGCAAAGAAGTGCTCCAAAAATAAAAGGATGTCAAAGGGACACTAGAAACAACTGAAGAGAACTCCCAACTACCAGAACTAAGAATAGTTGGGCAAGAAAATAGTGTGGTATTGGATTACAACCCAAATTTGTAACCCAAAGTATAAAAACATGTATATACAAGTACATACTGATATAAATAAGCAACTAATGAAAAAATAAATATGGAGGGAGTTACAGATCCTTTTTATAAAAGTATTCCAAATAGTGTAAGTGTGGACTTAGTTATCCTCATCCAAACAGTAGAGTGTGGAAAGGGGAATGTCAGTAACTTTGCTGTGAAAAACCCTGCCAGCCACTAGCTTGACCAAGTGATCAAGTTAATAAGTTGTGTTAATAGCATGCACCCCAACAGGTTGTGATGAAGATGAACTTCAACTTTGTGGTACTGTTCCCCAAATCTATGTCCCCAGTCTAAGCATAAGAAGAACATCAGATAAACTTAAACTGAAAGGCATTATACAAAATACATGACCAATCAATACTTTTCAAAACTGCCAAGGTCATAAAAAAGAAAGACTAAGAAACTATCACAGACCAGTGGAGATTAAGGAGGCATGCCAACTAAATGCAGTGAGGCATCCTTACTGATAGAAATCAGTACTGATAGAAATCCTTACTGTCCTGGTAGAAAAAGGACATTCATGTAAAAATTGGTTAATCCAAGTAAAATCAATAGTTCAGTTAGTAGTTGGGGGGGAAAAAAGCAAAGAAAGAAAGAAAGGGAAGACTTCGATCCGGTGGCTCTCCTCTAGCTATAGAATTTTTAATGTTCTAGATGTGAGGTTAACTGAGGAAATATGTCAGAGAAGGATCTTAAGTTCTTAGTGCTATTTTTTTTTCTATTATAAAAATGCTTCTTCCTACAGATTTTCCTTCCATTGTTAAGAGAGAGAGAGAGTTGCAGAAAGCTTTCCTGCAGGTAAAGGAACCCTAGACACCAGGTGGCCAGTTAGAACAAGAATTTGAGGAGGCAGACCTGAGAGCTGGTAAAGAGTGGTCCTTGGAAGGGGGACTCAAGGGAATCATATCCTAATCCTAATTGCCTATAGACATGTGACCTTGGACAAGTTATATTTTTAATGCCTGAAATTTTTTTGTCTGTAAACTGAGGAATTAGTAAATATCTAAGGTTCCAATTATAACATATAATTCTACTAACCCTCCATATGTACAGGCAGTAGAATCTGAGACATAGCAAATGTAATTTCTGGGGCAGGTACATGATGCTCTTTCATACACCACAGTGACACCTGCTGGGCGAATGGGGTTATCTCCCTGGGTTGGGTAGCTCGGAAAATCCTATCTTCTGTGAGAGAAAACCCTGTAGACTCAGTTTGGACATCAGCTGTAACTTAGATAAAACATTTGAAGAGAATGACTTTTGCTGTTCTCTTTCTTGCCTCCTCTCCTCCTTTCAGGCATTATCTAGCATATCTAGCATATCTGGCACTGCCAAAAATTAACTATGACATCTTAAGCAAATTACTTAACCTCTTTGGGCCTGGATATCCTCAGTTATAAAATGGGTATTAAAAGTAACAACTTCGCATTGCTTTATGAGCATGAATTGAGCAAATCCAATTCCAGGACTGTGATTTGTTATGTAATTCTTTATATAGGTGGATAATATGCAGACTTTTCTGCTCTGTGATACCCATCAAGTCTTAAACGGCAGTAGTTCATGTCAGATGACAGAGAGGGTCAAAGAGCAGAATCCTGGCTGTTTGTGTCTTTGATAAAACCCAGAATTATGTCAGGAGGTGAGATTTAGTTTTTCTGACTATAAACTGAGAAGATTTGAAGATATAGTTTTAAAGTAGTATTTAGCAGCACATGATTTATGGTTAGGTTCATAAATCAGCAATATGCAAGTCACTGACAGATTTTCTCCTGGGGGGACCTGAGCAGCAGGGGAGAAACACAGTTGTGGGGCTAGCTGGCGTCCGGTGGAAGCCTTAGTGGAAGATTGATAACTTGGGAATATTTTCAGCATGTATGGATTTGTGTTAAATAGGTTTTCGAGAAAGTTTCTTCTCTAGCCGTGGCTTTACATTGGCACATGTTCTTATTTTATTGTAAATTAGATTTTCCATGATAAGCTGCTCAATTCTCTCTTCTGTGCATCTGCTCTCCTCTTTGTGGCTGTGGGAAGGGAGGGATCAGCTGCAAGGTGCCCTGGGGACTTGGGCTTCTGGCAGAACAACTGATCTCAGGAAGGCTCTTGTCCCATTTATACATTTTTTAAAAATATATTTTGAAGAGGTATTGAAAATGGGATTATTTCTTTAGAACTCAGGGATCAGAAAGTATTCCCTGGGAATGCTTAACTGAATGATGCCTCTTCATCTAATATTGGGTTTTATATATCCCAATTTAATGTTATGAAGTTCTTTTACCTACTTGTCTTGTGAAAGAAGAACTTTTCTTGTGATTCTTGCCAGATCATTTGATACTCATCAGACATTATTACTGTGTTCTCCAATAGCAGGGAACTGAGGCATAGAGAGATTTAATTTGCCCAAGGTAGTGATAGAGGTAAGAACTCTCCAGGGTCCCCAGTCTCTAGGTAGATACCATCCCATGCTTCTGGAATGACCATATCATTGTGCATAGAAGATGGAATCCCATTATTATTGAGATTGTCATATAAATACTGTTGCTAAGGTAGTAAGCTTCTTGCTTGGGTGTCCTTGCCCATGTTCTTGTAACTGTGACCTTTTACTCAGTTTTCATCCCTAGATTTACAATTGGTATTTAAATACCCTTGATGATAAGGAACTTCTGAAAAATGTTTATATATCTTTCTGAGTAGAAATATTCTGATTTTACCAAGTATTTTTAGTAAGGTCAAAATATCATGGACTAGAGCAACAAAGAACCTCTATTCTATTTACAGAAAAAAATAAAACAAAACAAAACTCAAACTCCTTGGGCTTCTCACACTCTCCTTGAGCTGGTACAAACTGCCTTTTCAATGTTGCTTTATCGTATCTCCTTTTCCTATGGGGTAACACACTAACTTCACTGCTTAGTGGACTCCTGGCCCCATCACATGTCTAGAATGAGACAAATATAGAATCTAAATTTTCAATCAGATCCCCAAGTATGTCTGATGCAACGAGCTTGTGAGCTGACATAATGGACCCTTCCAGTCCCACAGGACCTGCTTTACTACAGCATGACCTCTGTTTGCGTAATCTGATGTGATCACTGTGCCTGATCTTACTTCCCAAAATACTACTTTTATTTCAAGACCCAGGTCAAATGACCTGGCATTCATGAATCTTTGGCTAATTATTTCTACTGCAATTAATTCTTCCTATGTCACCCTCTTAGAATATATTCGTGTGTTTCCATTTACCTCTAGTTGTTGATCCCCAAGAGAGAAGATGTAGAGTCAGCCCCTAATGCCACATCCGGCCGTTCTCAGTAAGGGTTGACAGAGTGCTGCATCTAAGTGTATGGGTAACTTCAGAGCACAGAGGTCCTGATGTTACTTCATTCTGGAGACAGAACCAGACTGATCAGGTCTTTCTGCTTGGCCCTCATTCTCAGAGTGCAGGATTAGCTGTTATGGATTTCATTTAGCTCCATCCCTCTGCTCCAGATGTCTTGTCAAGCTTGAGCCACCACCTGACAGCCTAGTTTGTGGTTGAAGGAAAGAAGCAGGAAAAGAAATAGATCATACTTATCAAGGAATTCTCTGGGCAGTTGTCTTGTTTCGATTAATAGATGAATGGTAGACTAGAAAGGCTTCAAAGTCCTACATGATCCCATCTTTTGGTTCGTTATTAGATATATGTGTCTAATTTTAAGGACACTTCGTGCTTTGAAGACTATATTCATCAAATGCTGATAATTATTTTAAAACATATGTGTGAACATACTTTAGTATGTGCATTTATCATGAACTAGCATTTTTTGTTTTTTATTTGTTTGATGCTTTCATCTGAAAGTACCTTCACATTGCCATAAATACATTAATTTAGTGTTCAGGATAAGGGTTTCGAGTACAGGATTTAAAAAGTATTTAGATATAAGTGCATTGTTAAATAGAGAAATCACAAATGCCATACTACTGAACATAAAATTGAGTATGAAATATAATTGTTTTTTTTTTTAAAGATTTTATTTATTTATTTGACAGATAGAAATCACAAGTAGGGAGAGAGGCAGGCAGAGACAGAGAGAAGAGGAAGCAGGCTCCCTGCCAAGCAAAGAGCCCGATGCGGGGCTCGATCCCAGGACCCTGGGATCATGACCTGAGCGAAAGGCAGAGGCTTTAACCCACTGAGCCACCCAGGCGCCCCGAAATATAATTGTTGATCCAAGAGATCCCATTGAAGAACAGCTGTTTAAGCCTTCTGGAAGACGTTTTTGGAAGTATGATTGAGAATCTATTTTAGATGTAACAGGCACCTTCTTATATTTTCCTATATTTTTCTTCATTATCGTTAAAGGGTATCATCTGCTTTCAGTTTTGTATTTAATATCAATTCACACTCATACAATAAGGTCACCTACCTTACTCAGCTCTGTGAAATTTAATCTAATTTTGGAATCCAGGTAGAAATCAAGGTCTAGATACCACTCATCAAGTTTAAGAAGGCGTAGGTTGAACTGAGTGTCTTGCATTACTCCACTTCCACTACCAAGAAATGATTCCTTTCATCTTTTAAAATCCTTTAAGAAGTAATAGTACAGTCAGAAATTAAGAAGAAGGGTCAGCTGAGAAGTAGGGGTCGTCCCTGAGTAGCAACAGTGAATTGTAGGCCTAGTGTACGCATGTGTTCTTCTCAAAACACAAAACAAGAAAAACTCTTTGAAGTTTTTTTTTCTTCTTAAGACAGAATTTTAACAAAGCTCTCTCCAAATGCCAAAGCACAAATATTTTAAAAAGAAAAAAAACTGATTTTAGGGAATAAGTACATTTCCTTAGTTCTTAATACCAACTAAATGATGCAAAGCCCTTCAGCCTCGTTACAACAGCCAGCTTTTGAACACTCTGAAATGCTCTCAGTGTTCAAAAAAGATTCAGCATTTTTGCTTGATCCAGTAATACTGAGCTTCCTGAAAATTGTTTGCTGTGACTCTCTTTCATCCTTCAACTCTGGAAAGATTAACTTATCCTGCCTCATTAAATAATGTGCCTGCCTCAGAGCTGACCTATTTAAGAAATAATATATTATTGTTTGGGAAGGGGTATGAATTGGTGAGATTTTCCCGTCTCCTTTTTTTCTGAGGCAATAAGGGTCTCACCTCTGTCTCTGAGCACCTTGATTATCAGAGGATGGTCTACAGAGTCTTTTTTTTAACCTCATTGGCATCTCTCCCTCCCTTTTGTTCTATAATGCTCCCCATGGTTCTTGAAAATATGTTATCAGCTATGTGAAAGATGGGGGACTGAAAAAAGGACCCTTCCAGGACATAGGAAATACGATGGCATGGCCATTCTTAGGACAAGACACAATCATGTGGAGTTAGTTATATGTGCTTGGATAAATGAATAAATAAATAGCAGAATGAATGTAGACGTTCTTCCCCTAGTATCAACTTTAAGGGAAAATGAATTCACAGAATTACAACATGGCCTGAGTAAAATCTTCTATGCATACATAGAATCAGAAAATGTCAGTTCCAGAATTTGATGAGGAGGGCAAGGTGTATGATTTATAGGTTAACTTTACAGCTATGAGCCTTGGAGCTCTTAGAGCACAAGCTGACTGAGACATTACCCCTTAACCAACTGTGCAGCTATCAGGCTAGGAATGGCTTCATGTTGAGGATATCATGTTTAGAAATCCCATGTGGCCATGGACATTGCCATGGCACTTGAAGTGTTTTTTTTTTTTTTTTTTCCCAGTAATTTTCTCTGAGATACCTGAGGAGACTGTAACCAGACCCTACCTTCTCCCCATCCAAAGTCTGACTGTGATGGTAATACCAATGACAATTCTGATGGTATCACTACTAGTATCCAAGCATCTTTAGGAGGAGGAAGTGCAAAATAATTGTTACTCATTTCAGATGTTTTGGATCATTCATGAGTTTGCTAATCAGAATATCAGTGATTTAGGGAAAATAACAAGTGAAATGTACATAGCCTATTTGTTGGTGAATTCCCCAAACCTGTGATCATGCTCACTCTCTGTGGCACATACAGTTGCATTTCGTGGTGCTTCAGGGTTAAGAAATTAGGCACCTTGAGGTCTGTGGCATGTTTTAATCTTTTGCTACTTTGTATCCTGATTCTATTAGGGTGATTAGGATATATATATTTTTTTTCCCTCCGAATTGGAAGCCAGCAGACATGAGCTCTAGTCTCATATCCCTAATTCTGTCCTTTTTTGGATCACAGCTTTTTTGATATATAATTCACATACCATACAATTCAACATCCATTCATTGGACATGTACAATTCACTGTTTTTTAATATATCCACAAAGTTGTGTTAATTCTGTCCATTGAAGTGTCTGTATCACTTTGGATCAATCTGAGTCTGAGTTTCCTCATGTGTAAATTAAGGATGAATCAATATATATTTTAGTCTTCTTTTGAATAGTGAGTCTATAAGTTCAAGCCTCACCATAATCTATTTATGTAAAAAGTACACACATCATAAAATAGAGTAAATGTTTTATAAGTTATCATTTTGGAAGATATTCTCTCTCTCTCTCTGTCTCTCTCAAACCTCTCCCTGCCCCCCCACTTCTTCCCTCCATGGTCTCCAACTCCAACTTTCTCTGTCATTCCACATCCACTTTACGTCCTACCTCTTTACTTACTAACTCAACTTTTCCCCCACAGGCTCCTTCTCATGAACATCTGCTATATTTTTTTCTATCATGCACAAAGATTGTCTCAGATATGGATTAATATAGTTGTATAAGTCTATTTTTTTTCTTAAGCAAGACTATACACTTGATTCTTTTTATCTCACACACCACTTTCCACTCATACGCAGTGAGTAGTTGTTGAGTCTCTCATGTGTGATTCCTCAGAAATAAACTTGAAATCTTAAAATGTAGATGAGTTTTTCCTGTGCCAACTGCCAGAGTCAGCTTACAAAGGCTCAAGTATTTTGAAAATGGAAGCACTTTAAGAATTGCCAGGGCAGAGATAATCATTGGGATTGCAGCTGTGTACCTTAACATACAGGCACTTACTGCCCTGAGTAGCAGCTCATGATATTGATTGACCAGCATTGCAAGTGCACAATTACATATTGCTCCAATGGGAGTTAATAATTAAACCTGTACAAAGCTCTCTATAACAACCATATTGTCATGGTAAATTTCATCGGACATGGTGAGTTGTATCTATGATAGCTTCTGATCAATGACTAATATTGTTTGGGAGATTTTCTAGTTAAGCAACACATGGTGACTTCTGATAAGGACTTATCTAATATAATAGATGGCAGAAATCCATTTTTCAATGCAATCAAGTATATATTGTATTAAAAAATCTTTCCAAGTATTTTCACTTAAACTTTGCTAATATAGTTAGATTTTTTTTTTTTTTTTAATTTAACAAGGTCTGGTGCTTCTTATTGCTGTCTTAGCTACAGTAGCATTGGTACTTGAAATGTTACCTATCCTGAAAGAGTATAGTGATAACAGCCTAGAAAATGGTCGTGTTCTCATTAACTGTGCTAAAAGACCATAGCCTAGAGCTTTTTTCTCTGTGAGCTCAACAGGACAACTATTGGCAGATGGAAATACACACGTGAGCTGTGGGAGTTTCCCTCCTCCCAGCCCAATAGATAATATAATGAAAATGTAGGTGCTATAATAAACTGTGTTAATACAATGTGTGATAAGGATATTTTCCCCCTTCACACCAAATTACATGTTTTCTCTTAGGAAGGGGGAGAAGAGGCTGATCCTCATAAAATGTTTCTGAGACCAATGCTTTTTATACCTCTTGATTTTATGTAATGGAACTGTGCCCCCTTTGAATGGTCGCTGCTTCTACTCCTAGTCCCCATATACTGTGAGACACAAACTTACTGTATAGACCTTATTATTTTTAGCTCTTCATCGTATTCTTTGTATTTTGTATTACTTTTTTTTTAGCTCAACCCATTATCCCTTCTTTGATGTTTCTACTGTGCTGCCATACAGACTCCAACCCTACTTGTAGTTGTCAACCCACCTTGTCATCCCTCTCCCAGATTCACTGAGCATTTACAATACAGCCCATGCTCATCCTCATCAGCTGACTTCTTTGCATTGTGGACCACCCAAAAACTAGTCCCAAGATCAAGTTCCTTAATCTCTGCAAGTCCAATGACTGTCTTCTCTGCACCCCTGAATATGGTTCTTAAATGTTCCAGTTTTTCTGGATTAGTCCTATTTATGCTTATTATCATGACATGATTATTAATAATACTCCCTTTAATTCTCAAACATGTTATTTTTTCTGTCACATTTCTGTTTAATATTCTTATTATTTCTCAGCACTGAAGTTTCCCTACTTAAAAAAGCAATATGGTATATTTCCTTTCCATCTAGACCAGACCTGGTATGACCCATTTCAGCCCCTTTGTGTGGTCATCCTAAAATTCTTGCTCCTTTGGCCTTGTGGGGGTTTCACATTGCAAACTGTCATCCTTCTGTCAAGCCAGTCATCTGCTTTCTGGGGTCTATTACATGCCTCAGGGACATTCAGCTCTTTATCAGGATTTTGCTCCCACAAATCTATGGTCACCATCTTTCTTGAGCTCTCACAATTCTGGATCATGAATTTACAAGACATTGGTCTCCTTTTTTATAACAGCTCTCCTAAAATCTCAAAGGAACTTTCTGTCTCTTTTGTAGTGAAAACTGAGGTAGATTCTTGGAGGTAAGCTATTTCATCGGTATATCTCCACATACGGACACTTTATACATCATCACCCACCTTCACTACCTTTTCTCCAGGACTGGAGGGAGAGCTCTTCTTTCTCTAATCCAAGGCCAGTCACTCAGACTTCACCCTTCTCTTTTCTGCAATGTTTAATCAATTATTTACTTTTTTTTTTGCCTTTAATTTCTAATATCTCATTCTCTACAAGCTTCTTCCCCCACAGACTTTACTATGTTACTTCTACTCCAAAACAAAAAAAAAACTTTCTTGGCCCTAGCCTCTCCTTTACTTACTACCTCATCTCCAGTCTTTCTTTTTTTCTTTCTTAGACAGAAAAGTCCACCCTTTTTCATCCCCTATAATTGGGTCCCTCCATCACCTCACTGGTTCTTTCCTAGAAAATATCATTAATGATTTTCCAATTGTCAAATTGATGCGTTCTTCATAGACTTCATCTTACAGGGTATCTAATGACATTTTACCACACTGACCATCTAGTTTTATTTCCAGTATGAAAATGGCCTTTTTTGTTAACCTCTTCATTCTTCCAAAACTCTACACAAAGTTATCAAGGCAAAGTCAGGTTTGAGCATCAGGGAGCACAGGTAAATGATAGGGGACTGCGGGGTAGCTCTTAAAAACGTATATAGGAATATGGGTTGCATTTTATGGGTTTCATCATCTTGTTTTCACACTGCCTCTTTTAATGTCTTTTTTTTTTTATCATGTCAGGTCAATTTGTTACCTTAAAATTATTACAAAGGATTATTTTTGGAAAATGTGCTCAGATGACATGACTTGTGTTAAAACTAAAAGGAAATGAAATCAAATGGAAAAGAAAAAGAAAAAAAAAAGCCTAGGCAGATAAAAGATCGAGCCAAAAAAAAAAAATCTGTGTTTCTCATGCTTAGATTGTGGACAGAAATGGAAAGTCACTACACAGGGCCCAGGGGTTTATGAGTAGATCCATAGGATCTGATATTCTCTCCCATTTTCCACTCCCCAGTATAAATTTGGAATCAAGGAGTTATGTAGGAAATAGCTGACCTACATTCTTATACTAAGTCTGAGTTGTTGTATATTACTAGTTAAGTTTCCTACTATTTAAGGGCCCCCTTATAAAGCTAACATTCTATGATTCTATAAAAATAGGTCTAAAGTAGTTCAGAGATATGAAAGAGCTTTATAAGTATAATGTGATACCATTTTGAGTCCCTGTCCCTATACACATAAAACTTTGAACCGTTGTACGTGATGAAATTCAAATATAATAATTATCTGCCTTCTAACATTGAAGGAAATATTCTGTTTTTGCATGATACAATTTATTATCTGCCCTATGCCCTTGTAACATGGATAGCTCATTTGTTTAAAAAAAATGACAGCTTGTAATTTATTTATTTACAGATTGGGGTCCTGACTTAATAAATAAATGCTTGAGTCTTTCAAAGGCAGTCAGAGTAATTTTTAAAGGAAAATTATATAGAGACCGTTTCTAATTATATTTAGCGTTTATGAGAGATGCTCTCCTCATATCCTCAAAGTTCAAGCTTTATTAAATGAAGATGGTGATTGAAGGCTTCTGCTCAAGAGCCTGAGCTTGTTGGAAACACTTGGATGTGAATCCCACACTGAAAATGAAGTAAACAGCATGCCCTCTTGATATACAAACAACACACTAACTGTCAGCCATCGAGTTCGGATTATGGTGGTATTAAACAGGCTGGCCTTTATCTTTATCTTTTTTTTTTTTTTTTTTGGTCACACATGTAAATTATTTCTTACTCTGTGGATTCAGAGTGCCCCTGTGCACATGGCTTCTTGCTTTTACTCCTGCCTTTTCAACCTTTGTGTCTATGGGTATAAGAGACTTTTAGGATTTTCTTTCAATCTGTTTCTCTTAGCCTCTCTCATGTCTTTTCTTTGAGCTGGAGGATATGTTGCAGCCTGCCCATTTATATTCTGGCCCTAATTTATGACTAATCATGCCTCTGGTACCCTCCATGCATCTTAATATGAAGCTTTGGGGCACTTGGTTCCCAGGTGGTGAAATTATCCTGGGCATTGTGTCCACAGCTGTGTCTCTGGCATCGTCTCTAAGGATTCCCTTAAGGAATTATGCTATGCTAAGTGTGACTATAAAGTAACAAGGCTGGTTTTCATACAGCAATATAAATACCCGTCTCATTTTTTTCTGAGTCCATTTTATATCTATCTCTCTTTTAGAGATAGGAGTGGGTAATTACACATTTCTCAGATGAAGATGGCTATCCCAATATGAATTTTGATCCCTGAACATTCCTGGTTTTGACACTGGTTAATTAAAGGGGGGAGCAACCCCAAAATGAATTTTTGGGAAAATGAAAGGAGGCTAGGTAGCCAGAGGAGTATTAGGAATTCTGAAGCTTCTTACATATGGTATTTAGGGTTTTGTATGTGAAAGGAAGCTGCCATGGGCAGAAAGATATATCGCCATTTGTGTGAAAATCCTTTCTAGTATGCTTTATCCCATTACTAGACACAACGGTCCTTTTGATGCCCATGTTGGTAGTCTTCACAAGAAGGGTGGGGTTTCTGTCAAATGTTTCTCTTAAGTAGATAATTGGTCTGAAAGAGAAAAATGGGGCCTAGAGGAAGCACAGGGTCTCTCTGGAATGTGTCCAGTGGAAAGGGCATGAGACAGAGGATCGAAAAACGCAGATGTTGGTCTGACATTTATCATACTGAGTTGTGTGTTGGTGCACAGATCACTTAGCTGAGTGCCTTGCTTTGAATGTGGGCTGACACATTAAAGGTATTCAAAAAACTTTCGCTGAATTGTAAGTGAATTAATAATTGATTTATTAAAAATCTATCATAGGATTTGACAGACTGGGTTTCAAACTAAAACGACTTTATATTCCAATGTATTATCGTAACAAAGAACCTAAGGCCAGCTGGATAACCTCTGGACAGGAAGGATTCCCCACTAGCTGATGCTAAATTTTAGGATGGTGAAACATGGGAGACATCGTAACGAGATTGTGATCAAAGTCCATTCTGTCCCTAGTGCCTGATGAGCCTCTGTCACTCAGGAAAGCATAGACACTATAAAGTGAAATTGACATCTAGATAATAACAATAAAATCCCAATGCAAAAATAATTCCATTTAAAAAAAAAAACTCTTTGGACTTTTCAGCTCTAGAGACATAGGTCTGGATCAGATAACCCAGTACACGCAGAGGTTCCTGGGTCTAGCCCACAGTCCTTGGAAAACAGCCCTGGGTTCCTTATTGTCCTCTCGTTTCCCTCTCAAGAGGGGTCCTGCAGACCAACGCTTGGTAATTATATTTATTATGAAGCCCTAAGGCATGATGGTAATATTTTAGGATTTTGTGAAATATTTTGCAAGTATAATGAGGTTTCCATTATTTCTGATAGCTGTTTGTGAACATTGTTTCCTTTGACGTTATAAGTTTCCGGAAGGCCATTTTTGAATCCTGCCCATTTCTCCATCACCAAGTTCTGGTGTAATCTTCACCTCAAGGCAGATTATTTGTTTATCAAGAACAATCCAGGGTACTGCCAGCTGTGTTCAAGCACTGCCTGGGAAGGCTCTGTACTTTTGTATGTACACCCGTTTATTTGTTTACTCATCCATTCTCCACCCACAACCACCAAACCTTCTACTGGGTCCCATGATATGCACTGGGGAGGAAGAAATGAAAAATACTCGGTATTGCCCTTAAGGAGGTGACAAAGGAAAACCCACGGTGTACGAACACAAAAATGTGGTGAGAAGAATGTTCTGAGAAGAGCAAGTCGATTAAATTCATACTTTTCTGAGCGTGGGGTGAGGAGCCAGAGGACAGAGGAGGTCTCACGCAGAGATAGTGCCTGAGCTGAGATGTGAATGAGGAGGGGAATTAAACAGGAGAGAAATGATGTGGAGGGGAAGGAGGGAAGGACCGGGAAATGAAGGTCTCTAGGCTGTATGAACAGAGTGTGCAAAGGCATGAAAGGGAAAAAGTCATGCACTTTAACAAGCTAGATATGGAAAGAGTAGGACTTTATTCTACTGTGATCCAGGAGAGGAACAAGGTGGGGGTGGGGGAGGAAAGAAATGGTAATATATTCCTTACTAACACTTTGATATTTCTATTGTGATATTTAATTTTAAATTTATCATCTATATGGGGCGCCTGGGTGGCTCAGTGTGTTAAAGCCTCTGCCTTCGGCTCAGGTCATGATCCCAAGGTCCTGGGATCGAGCCCCGCATCGGGCTCTCTGCTCAGCAGGGAACTTGCCTCCTCCTCTCTCTCTGCCTGCCTCTCTGCCTACTTGTGATTTCTGTCGGTCAAATAAATAAATAAAATCTTAATAAAAATTATCCTCTATATGATTTAGTAGTATTTCTACATATTTGCTTAATATCCTTTGCTTGGATAGGGAGATAGGAGTCCTGCATTTTGGTGCTAGCTTTGACGATTCCTCAGAGAGCGATACAAAGTAAAGTTTGTGATATCTGGCCCTCTTTTTCATCTTCTTATTTCTCCAAGTTAGTCTGGAATTGGCAAAAATCCATCTCATACTTTTTTACATGTAAAATTTCTGTAGCTTCAACATATTTGAAAAATGATAACCCAGAACGCTGGGAGACAGGATCTCATCCAGTACAGAGGCCCATGTCTAAAGAGGTCAACACTCATTTGCATAGAAAACCTGCAGAGCAGTTGGGGCAGGTGTTAACAGAAAAAAGCTGTCATAGCCTCTGAAATGTTCTGAGCCTCAGCCATGAACTGTCTCAGCCACAGTCACGGTCACTGCATCTGAGTCTGTGGGTAGCTCAGCTTTAGAAGGTCAGGAGTTTGTTTCCTGCTTCCGAGACCTACTCACCAGTGTTCTAAAAGATAAATAGAAAGGCTAAAGGGAAAGAAGAGTAGAAGAGTATATGTGAGAAAGCAAATTTGATTTTTTAATTTATTTTATTTATTTATTTATTTTGGTAAATTGCTGTATTGCAGCAGAATTGCAGCAAACCTACAAAGTAATTGAGCTCTCATCTAAGCTAGAAGAAAAGAATCCAGGGTTAAATGGTCCAAAAACCATGGCCTGGGAGCCCTTTCTGTATAGCCTCGTACCAAAAACTATCTCCTTGTTCACAGTTACTTTTTATACTAAAGAACCTGAATGCTGAGCAAGCTCCCATAAGAAAGATTGATTTTGTATTCAGTCTCTTTCTGGCATTTTGCTCTATTCCTTCCCTGTCCAGCTCTACCTTCCTACAATAATGCCTGCAGGATGCTTTGTTATTATTAAACGTGGAAGGGCACCTGGATTGCAAGATACCTATAATTATCTCTGTTTTACAGGTGAGAAAACTCATCCTCAGAGTGTTCAAATAAGTAGTCCAAGGTCGCATATCCTTTTGAAGAAACTTTTTCAATTCAGTGAATAAACAAATAAGATTTTTCTTTGCAGTGAGAGAGATTTTTTTTAACTGTTGAAATAACAGAATTAAAGAGGAATAATGCCTTTGTGCTCTTCAGAATGTGGTGAAACAGGCATTCTCAGACATTGCTGGTGAGACTGTGCACTGGCCAAGCTTCTGGAAATCAATCTGGCAATTTTATCGAAGGCCTTAAAAATGTTTGGTATTTTTTTCTTGATCCAGTATTTCTCATTGCAATCTATTTTAAGGAAATAATTAGAGATGTGGAAAGAACAGAGATAGATGGATGGATAGATGCTGATTACAGCTCTATTTTTAATAACAGTAAAAAATGAGAAATAGTCTATTTTGTCATCCATATGGACATGGCTGATTAAAGTATGGTATAATCATAGGACAGAATATTATGCAGCTATTAAAATATCTTCAGAGAGTTTTACTATACATGAGAATATATTCACGATGTAATGTTAAGGAGAGAAAATGTAAGATAAAAAATAGAATGTGCAGGGTGACACGTGTGTGTGAGTACGTGCACAAAAAAGAGAGACACCCACTAAAATATGCAGGGAGCACACCAATTTGTTGTTTGTAGTCTTCTTGGTAGATGAGGGTGCAATTTTAATTTTCTTCTTCTTCATACTCTACTAAATTTTCCAAATTCTCTATAATAAGCAAGGATTTCTTTTAGCATATGGAAAAGAGACACTACTGTGATTTAGTAACCTTAGATTTAACTGTTTTGCATTCCCAGATGAACCTTCCCTGTTCCACCCCTAACATATACATCTAGGGGAGAGAGGATGTTGGTTGGGAATAAAGGCTTACCAAGGACAGAAGCTGGTCTCCCTAAGACTTTATGTGATTGCTTAGAAAAAGATCTTTGGTATCCAACTAAATAACTTTATTCTGCCAATGAGCACAGAAAAGCCAAAGACAATCTTGTGCCATAGGGAAACCATCCTACCCCTTATGAGCACTCCCTACCCCTGTTCCAGTCATTCTATACCGTGACCTTATACTAATGTGTATAACATAGTGGTTACTGTTATAACTCTGTCCATTTGTTGTTGACTGTTTCCCCTCTTTGGACCAAAAGGATCACAGGGGCAAATGTCTGTCTCACTGCTGTGTGCTCAATGCTGAGAACATGGCCTGACACAGAGAAGTTCATCCATAAACTTCTGTTGAATGATAACTGAAATAATTAATTCACTACTGATCGGTCAAAAGCTTTGACCTCTAGTCTTTGAAGTTTAATGTTTACTCACCAAGGCTGTTGGTATACCCTCAGACTTGAAGTTGGCTGCAGAGTCAGATGTTGAGGAAGGAGTTGGATAGCCCCAAGGATCAGAGCACCCTTGACTGTGCCATCTTACTTTGGGAGATGGGGGAGGTGGTAGTGTCCCACCGCAGGTTCACTTTGTCCTTCTGACCCGGCAGGCAGGCATAGGGCAAGATGCCATCTTTCAGGTCCCTGGTGGCATTGGCCTATCATGTGCCGCACTCACTGCTACTTTCTTCTCACCCAGTTTGGGAGATCACTGACTGTTCTGGGTGTCTGACCAACACAGGCTGATTGATTCAGTATGTTTACATTTCACTGCACCAATAAGTCTTGCACACATCTAGGAGGATTAACAAAGACGTCAAAGTCAAATTGCCTAATTTTAAAATTCACCCTGTTAGGTAACACAACGAAGCTTACTTATTTATACAAATAAATAAAAAATAAATGAATAAATGCAATCTTATTGTTCTACTTATTATCATTGACAACCATTTGTAAAGCACTCAGTACGTGAATATTATATTAAATCATTTACATGCATTCCCTATTCAGCCTTCAGCATAATCCCATGACATATATGTCATTACCCCATTTTACAGATGAGAAAAATGAGTCTATTAAATGTAGGTGTGTGTGACTGATCATAAGAAGATATAATTCGATACATATTGCAAGTGAGAATCCTTACAAACTAACTATCCTAGGCTTCCACAAACACCTAGAGCTGGCACTGAGATAACGGTCCATAGCAAATCATCAGGTCACACTGGGAAGCTTCATTTTTCTGAAACCTTCCTGCCTACTGGCACTCTTCATTTCCATAATCCAGCGTTACATAGTTACCAGTGTTGTCTTTCATCCATGTATTATTTGATATCCTAATTGGTCTGCTTTAAACCTGTGAGCAAACTGCTTTTCAAAGGCAGACAGGAGATCTGTGAAGAGACACCTGTTCCAAAGGCTCAGAGCGTGACGAGCTGCTGAGTTTATGTGAGCTCCCCACCAGGTCACCACCTGGTCTGTCGCTCGTGGAAACCTATTTCCATTGCTGTTCTGGAGTTGATCTGACTCTCATCCTTTCTACACCGAGCTCACTCCATTCCATCTTCTTGCCTTTTGAATTAATTTTCCTAACTGGTAGAGGGAAGTCATATGGGACATAAAGCCTATTTAGTGCCTAGCTGGGTTGTTTCTGAAAACTCCATCAATGGAGGGTACCTAGGGCTATGAGGATATCGATGGCTGATTCTTTCGACTGCACTAGGTCAGGCCTATCCTCGTGCATACCTTGTCTTTAACTTACAATATTCAGATACTGTCACACACGAGGCAAGAGAGAAAGGACAATAGCTAACCTGTGCGTACGCGGCCATGCAAAACAAGATAGGAGATTCATACTCAGCCCTCCTGGAGTTCAAGAAAGCCATGGAAACCAGTGACCTGTTCAAAACCGAACTTCTGCTTCTGTAAGGGAGAGAGAACAAAAAAAACAAAACAAAACAAAAAAAGACCTAAAGCAAAAAAGGGCAAAGCTTTACGACACCAGCCTGGCCACCTGGGCACCCGTTGGGATCTTGGGTGCTTAATGGACTGTTAATATTTTGAATCACAGTCTGCAGCGTGAGAAGACACAGACTACTCCCAAGGGCAGCCCCCGTGCACTTAATGGATCTTTTACTTTCAGCTTCCTGCAGGGAAGTGTTTAATTGCATCCATGATTGAGATGATCATTTTTATTGTGTTCAGTCCAGAGCGAGCGAGAGGGGGCCCCTCCTTGGGCAAGTCTTGAATATCGGGTTATTTGTCATCTCTTGGCCATCCTCAATGGCGCTGTTACTGTCATCATCATTATCATCAGAATGGGAGTGTTGAGCTCGTAATTGCATGTGGCACTGTGCTAAGTGCAGTACAAGGAAGGCACCGGGTTCTTGCCGGCCAGACGTGCAGAATCAAAACATATTCCACGCTGGAGCAGACCAGTGTTACAAGTTCATGCAGGATCTTGAACGAAAGGAAGAGGAAAATACGGAGTAAGTGAGCAGGTCTTAGGAGGATTTAACTGCCTGGGCTCTCCATAACATTTTTTTAAGTAGGTGCCAAATCCAGTGTGAAGAGCACTGCTGGGGTTGAACTCAGTGACCCTGAGATGAAGACCTGAGCTGAGATCATGAGTCATATGCTTAACTGAGCCACCCAGGTGCCCCATATAACATTTTTTTTTTAAATCACAATTTTTTTTAGAAAAAAGGTTTAAAAAAAAAGGTTTAGAAATGGTAGAGTGTTGTGTACTGAACTGGAAGGAATGTATTATGTTGGGTTGAACGAATGATCCTATCTGGACAGTGAGTGAGTGAGTGAGGAAAATCTTTTTGATAATTCATTTGAATTCTGATTATTTGTAGGCACATTCATCTCCTATTGCATTTGTAACTGTTTATTAGATACTCATTATCTCATTAATAGGATTCAATTGTTTCATGGTTACTTAAGGAGTCTATCTAAGTTGATACGGTGTGTACTGAGAATTCCACTTTCTCCCTCCTCTGCTCATGCTTGCTTTCTTTCTCTCTCATAATTGTTTTTCTGGGGTGGTGAGTGGGTTGGAGGGGGAAACATGCCATTTAGCCCCTTCTCCCTTTAGTTTCAATTTTCCTTTCTTCAGAATTATTTGTAGAACAAAATTCTCCATCTCTTCATTTTATGAGGGTATTTGAACATGCAAATGGATGTTACAAATCATTCCATTATGGGAAATTCCTACTCTCATGGAATAATCCGGCATTAAGAAGGCTTACTTTGGAGGGCCACTGAAAATCCCTGCAGTCCTCTATTCCTAATTAAAATAGCCCTCCTAAACTTGAATTGGTTTAGGCCAATATGTTGGTTCTGCGTAGGTTTCTTGCCCATTCATGGTCTACATGTGTAATCTGCCACCACCCCCCACCCAGTCACCTGCTGACACTCTATCCTGATTTGTTCTTGAGGGAACTGCTTATTTTGGTGGGGGGGTGGTTTGGCGCCCATAAATATAGTAGAAGGTGTTCCAGCTTAGGAGTCAGGTGAACCAAGTTCTCCTTCCAGCCCTGGCACTAATCAGATATGTGACCTGAATCAGGTAGTGAGCCTTCCGTGCCTTTGTTTCCTTATGTGTAAAAAGAAGGAACGGCATACACATCTCAGCCCTTTCTCACTCTGTGGCTCAGGACTAGGGAGCAGATGCAGGGCTGGGGTCTTTGCCGCTCTCAGTTCCCTGTTTACTGAATCACCCCTCTGTGGAGGCCCTTGCTAGGCCCTGGCTTGCCTGCCCCATGCCTGCAGGCTGTGCCTGCCCCTCTGCATCCCCAGGGGCCCCTCTTTTCCTCCCTCCTTTGCATATGAAACAAGCAATCTGTCATGTTGGCAGTCAGTTACACCTTGGGAACCCCAGGCTTCCTTGGACACAGCCATTCTGAGGCTATCCTCTCCCTCCCCTGTCACCCGTGATGGACAGTGGGGGGAAGGGGAGTGCTTCTGACCTCACTGGTGGACAGCAAGGAAGCTCCTGAAGACGTAATAGCCTATGGCAGTGGCAGCTGCTCACTGGACCCTCTGTAGTCTCACACGTGGCTTATGATTGAGGGTCAGAGTGTTATGCTTGGCAAGGTCCTTTGTGTGACGAATGGTGAAGATAAATCAGTATGATGCCCAATTAGGAACACCACACAATTACCCTTGTCCACACTGGAGACACGGCTGTCACGGAACGGTTTCACGAGCAAGAAGGAGAAAGATGGGATTTTGTTTGGGGCGGTCATGGGAAAAAAAAAATAAATCACCACCTTCATATAATTTCATAATGCCTTATTTAAAGACTATGTCTGAGCTTCCTGTTGCCCTCTTCATGTGTGTGTATATGATTTTACATCACTTCAGTTTCTCTGAGAATTCTCCTACTTTAGTCACGGGCAACTTCAAAACATCCTGATCATCGTTTAAGGAAGATTCTAGGGTATTAAAGACAGGGCAGAGAACAGACCCATGGGGGGAATCTAACTGTGATAACAGGTGACCTAGAACCAGAGTAGGAGATTCTTCCCCTGCCCTGTGATCTGCCGAGACATCTGTGTGAACAGAACTGTGAGAGGCAGCCAACCACAGAGATCAATCTTCTCCCTGGTGAGAACTGACCGCAAGAGGGCCCCAGGGAACATAAGTCAATGGAACTCCTACAGATTGGCCAAGACTCATCTAGGTTTGTAAACAGGATGAGCAATACTATTCCACAACCTTTGGTGCAGAGGGGAATGTGAAACTTAGTGGAACAAGACCCATACAGCTAAATAAAAATGTTTTATATTAGGTCATTAAACTGTATGTCATAGCACCTTTAAAACAGCACACAGCATAAATCAGAAGTTCAGGTTTATAGGGTCGCTTTCATTTATTCGACACTATTATGGCATTTGAGGCTCGGATCACTCCTTACTTCTTTCTGGTTTAAATTAAGAGAATTTCCACATCCTGTTTGATCCAGGAAGGAGAGGTCCACCTGCTTGTGGGCTTTAGTAACAGCCAGCCCCGGGATCAGCCTCGATGCTTCTCATAGGTGTCACAGTTCCTAGAAACTGAATGCTCTGAAACCACACACAGCGAAACTTTGCCCACAGAGTACAGGTGGTCACCAAGGGAGTGACTGGAGAGGCCTGAAACGGCATTTATGTGTAATGGACACCAACATCATCCACATCTCCAGGGGCCTCTGAACCCGTAAAACCACCCATTTTAGAGTTTCGCTGGTGCTATTCTTCAATGGATAAAACACCTAAATAGACAATTATTTATTGTCTCTTTAGAGACATGACCTGACTTAAGCAGCTGCTAAATGGAAGAAGTCTTACATAAAAATGTGTCCTGTAGGACCCAGTTTGTATGAGACTCAAAAACAGGCAGAACTTTTGATGCTACTAAATTAGACATTTAAAAGTGGTTAAGGTGGTAAGTTTTATGGTGTGTATATTTTAGCATGTACACACACAAAAGGACAAAACCAAACAGACAAAACCTAGCACACTTTAATGAGTTAAAGCTGATTATGTGCTATACAGTGGCTAACTGAACATAAATAATAATAATAATAATAAAAGTCATGAGAGATGCTGCCATTGGTGGCATCAGTGACTGCAGTGGGGCAGGGGGAGAGCCTGGGGATGCTGGCAAGTCTCTGTCGTCTGGGCGCGGGCTACACGGGTGGTTCATTTTGTGAAGACTCACTGAACTGTGTCCTAGGACTGGCATACTTTACTAGATCTGCATTTTGCTTCCGTAAAACGTTTGCCCCCCCCCCCCCCCAAAGAGCCCAATAAGTCACAGTTGACCTGACTTAATTTGACTGGGGTGTTGGTCACAAGTGTGAAAATTAGCTCTGTTCTCCTGTTGCTACAGGGATTTGGGCAGAGATAACTGGATAAAATGTCACTGAGTGATATTTCTATATTTCTTTATTGCAAAAATTGAATTAGTTTTATGGAAAATAGGACAAGATTTGGTCAGCATTTAAACCACAATGCCGCCTACTTTTTGTAGCTGCTTTACTTCCGGGAAACCGGAAACCATAAAGCACAGGGCAGCTGTCGCCATCAGCGCAGGGTCAGTCTGTCAGCTGTGAGTTACCAGGGCTTATATTCTGTTTTCCGACAAAGTTCTGCCTCTATGTAGTGCCGTGGAGCGGTGAATGTCCTGTTGTCTAGCTGAGGCCAGGGAACCATCCGAAGGGATGCTCTGCAGACAGCACGAGTATTGTGGAGAGGTTGAACAAAATAACCTCTCATGCTCCCTTGACTGCCAAGATTCTGATTCTGGTATTCCTCTGTGCGTTTGTAAGGGAATTTTTAAATGGGCTTATGGATATGGGTCCTTTTCTTGGGATTGGTGTCTTGCTCAGTAATTTTGTGAAAGGAAGTCATAGTGGTCACACAAGAATACCAGTGCTCTTAAAACAGGGTATTCGTTTTCTAGCCTCGCCATAGTGAGTTACCACAGATTAGGCTTAAAACAGAAATTTATTCTCTCACAGTTGTAGAGGCCAGAAGTCCAAAGTCAAGATGCCAGCAGGCCCGCACTCCCCTGAAACCTGTAGGAGAGAAAACTTGCTTGTGTCTTCGAACTTCTGGAGGCTCCTGGCAATCCTTACTTAGTTGTTCGTGGCTTTGAGCCGCCTCACTGCAGTCTCTGTGTTTGTCTTCGCGTGGTCTTCTTCCTTGAGGGTTTGTGTCTCTCTCTGTCCTCTACTCTTTTTAGAAGGACATCAGTCATTGGATTTAGGGCCCACCTGAACAGGATGATTTCATTTTGAGATCCTTAATTACATTTGCAAAGACCTTCTTTCCAAATAAGGTCACAGTCTGAGGTTCCAAGAGGATATAAATTTTGGTGGGAACATTATTCAACCCACTGTAGACACCTTCCTGAAAAGAAATTTAAAAAAAAAAAAAAATCAACCTTTAAAGTACTTGCTGGGATCTGCAATTGGTACAAAGTGAGTGGGTAAGAGAATGGAGTTTTGTGACTGTTCCCAAGAAGCCTCAGGGGTCAGGGAGGGACATTATACAGTCATCTCTCTGGACAGCAAATTATTAGCATGCCCCTGAATGTGCCAGGCACTCTGTAGGCACTGGGTGTGTAGTGGGGACCATAAAGGAACAGATACCCCCTCTGTGGCACTTATGGTCCAATGGGGGAGATGACTATAACCCACAAAACACAAAACAGATCTATTACTGCATATTGTTAAGGAAGCGATATATGAGAGAGAATCGTATTGGGAGGAGGTCCTGCTTTCCATTTGCAGGTCTGTCAGGAAAATTTTCTCAGAGGAAAGAGTATTCAAGCTGCAACCAAAAGAGGAGTAGGAATTAGCCAGGTACACATTTGGGAAGAGGGATGTAGAGCGGTGAGCTCAAAAGGCAAGAAGGGGGCCTCTGTGGCTACAGCATGGTGACCAAGGGACCAAGGCAGACGATGAAGAGTGAGATGCCAGAAAGCTTGGTCACGCACGTGGGGAGGCTCATACTCAGGACGTGGGGGTCCCCGCAGTAGGACTTTCGGAAAGGTTGGAGCAGAGGAATAGCATGCTCTGAATGTCACTTTAAGGGGATCTCAGGTTGATGTGTAGAGAAGAGAGAGGGAGAGAAAAATGGCACCCCCAGGCTGAATATAATACAGCGGCACAGGCAGCCCAGGCAGAGACCTTGCTGCCCAGGAAACATGCTGTATGTATTCCTGTGGCTGCAGGCGATTGGAGGGTTCCCGAAGGATCATTTCCAAAGCCGAATGCAAGCTTGACTCAAAATAGAGATTTGTACAGCTCCATTGTCTCTTATAGAGTTGACTTTTTAAAAAAAGATGAAATGAAAATAATTTTTGAGTGTATCTTATCTAAAATTAATGAAGGAGATTTTGCCATGTATCTCTGCTCACTCGCTATGAAATTTTTGAATTATAATTTTTGAGTTATATGAGTCCTGAATTTGATTTATGCAGATGATACTGATTACTGAGATGACTAGTGTTTGCTAATTGGGATTTGAAAGTACTGTTGCAAAGGATGGGAAGGGACTCCTAGAGACGAGTGAGTCTCTCAGACCTAGAAATATTGGCTTGTAGGGCCCTGGAACCAGCAGGGCACTGCGTTCCTACCAGAAAGCTCTGTGGTACATTCCTTTCAAATATCAGTTGAGGCAACCTTTGCCAACAGCCTATGTTTTCTATGTGCAGAAGACTTGAATTTTAGGTGAAAAGAAGGGAAGATTGAAATGAGATTAGATGTAAGGAAATATGTCTCCTAACCATGAAAATAATACACCATTTAACTTGTTATTAAAAACCGTATGCATATAATCGATCTGAGCCAGTAAACATGCCTCCGTCTCTCCCACCGGATTCCCTAACATGCTACCTCTTCTTGCTCCCTCTTCTTACTTGGCTGGGTGTAGGCTAACATTTGACTATGGCAAATGAGTTCATTTCCCTGGCAGACAACCACGTGGTCCTCACAGCAGAAGTCCTCTCATCTGATGGGTAACAAATGTTGTGAACACATCTTCTGTTTCAACCTGAGCCCCTCTTCCCCTAGAAAGACAGACAGTCCTTACAGATTACATAAAAAGAATCCAGGTGCCAGAGGTGGGCAGGAGCAGAGATGGCCTTGGCAGAGGGCCCCAGACCACTGCCCCATCTACGTAGAATTAGCCACAGGAGTAGGCTGCCTCCATCGAAATCAACAGGACCATAAGGCAATGTTCAGATCTGAAATTATTTCAAATGGGTTCCTGTGTAGTTATAACTCTGTATTTTTGCAATCTTCGTGATTTCAATTTGGAAAGTTGTTCAAGTGAGTAATTTAATGTTGGGTTGTTCCTTCTGTTTTTCCATCAAGCTCACAAAATTCTAAAACTAATGTTATCACAAAGCAAACTTTGTGCTTACCAGGACAATGAAGAGTTTACAGTACTATTTTCTCTAAGTATGAAAGATGGGTCAGATTCGACTTGATCACTGTGGCACTGGGTTTTAGGAAGACAAGTCAGAGTTTTGTGAAGTTAGCTTCTAACTCTCAGATTATGTCTGCCTCAAAAGAGAAAAGCTAAGTTATCAGTGAACATGCAGTTGGCCGTTGTCCAAAGGAAAGGTGGGAAGGACTTCACTAAGGAAAATGTCACTCTTATTAAACTCCCAGTGACCCTCCTCATTCATACTTATTAACTCCAGATTCTTCTCCAGGTATGATGGTCTCCTGGCCATAATCAAATCACATTTTAGAATTAGGCAAAATGCATTTTCAAGCTTAAAGAGCTCTAGAGTTCTGCAGAGCTTATTATAAAAATATTTCCTTGTTACCCCACCTCAGCTCTTTTCCCCTTTCCAGAAGCAACCACATTGAATTCCTGATTATTATATAAAATTATATATTATATAAAATTATATAAAAATTATATATTATATAAAATTATATAAAAATTATATATTATATAAAATTATATAAAATTATGAAAATTTTCTCCATATCTCTAAATAACGTGCTTGTGTTACTCCTTTTTAATTTTTTTTTCCATTTGAAACATTATCTACTGACCTCCTACTATGAGAGATACAGAAATGACTTTCTTTAACACCTCTTTAACCATTCACCTCTACCATATAGGTGCCCTGTTCTCATTCGTGGATGCCCAATAAAGTTCTAAATTTTGTTTAGATTAGTATTCAGGTGTTTATAATATGGAAACAGAGAATACTATGGTTACTTTTTGCCATTTGTATGGTTTTCTTTTGTTTGTATAGTTTTCATATAGTTATCTTTTCATTATGATCATAAATTTTCTCCCAGTTATCCAGTTATATCTGTCCAATGTTTCTTCCCGAGGTACTCTTTCCCAGAGACTCTTGGCCTGCTCCAGTGTGGAATGGTTGGCTCCTGAACAATGGACACCACTATTATCCCAGGGCTCTCTTTCACTGCTATTCTGAGAATCCTTTCCAATTTCCTTCGTATTGCAGCACCCTTTTCCCAAAGCTTGTGTCCCCTTTATTCTCTGCCTTTTGATGGATTGTAGATACAATCAGTAGTTTCCTAAGAAAGGGTTTATTGGGAAAGGGAGAGTTAGACTGAAACTTTGCGTGTCAGAAAATGTTTGAATTCTTTCCTCTTACCTTATTGGTAGTGTGGTTGGGTATAGAATTCCTATTTCTATAGGAAGGGGATTTTTTTTTTCGATAATTTGAGAGTGTGACTCTATTTTCTTCTAGCTTCCAGAGTTACTTTTGAAACATCTGGTGAGTTCTAATACCTGATCCTATTAGGTTCTCTGTCTCTTTGTTTCTCTTTTTGGATATGTACAGGATGTTATCTTTGTCTGCAGTAATCTACACCTCATGATATACCTTGTTATGGATGTTTGTCGTAGTGTGAATATGGGCCTATTTAATCTGGATTTGCACCTTTTAGTTCTGGGAGATTTTCTTGAATTACTCCATTCATAATGTCTTCTCTTCTAGTATCTCCATCAACTGTCTCCAGGACTCTTTACACAATGATTGAAGTTCTAGAAACTAATCTTCCTAATTTTGTTTTCTTATCATATTTTACATATTTTTATCTTTTTGCTTTGATTTCGGACTGTGTTTTAAAATTATTAAAATTATTTATTATCAATAATTGAAAAAATCCAGAATGTAGCCATGATGAATTAGACATTCAACACAAATACAGTTCAGAAGATCTACCCCTGATTTTGCCTTCATGGATAGTGCAAAATCTGTCAATTGTTACTGTGAGTAGAATAATTATTGCAGATCAGAGGGTTGGAGAACACTGAGTCATTGTATAACCTCAATGTTAAGCTGGAATGTAGAGGAGGAAAGGCGAGAAATAGCAGGCATGACTTTAGTAGTCCTTCATACCAAGTTATCATCTCCAAAGGGACATAAAAACTGTACTTAGAAGACGCTGAGTTCCGGAGGATGAGACTTGGCCATGAGAGGTCCCTGCAGCAGGTATATTTGAAGTCAGACAAATTACTCATCATGGCTCATGGAGTGGTCTATCTGACTGCAGAGCCTGGCTCATAGGGGCTTCTTCAGATTTTAAGAGCCTAGGCAAGTAAGCTAATATTAAGGACTTTATATACCAGAGTAAAGAATTGTTACATAAATCAAGAAAATAGTACTAGAAACCCAAATCACACAGACAAGATAAATCCTAGAAGTGAGGGCATAGGTGATCCTAAGGCTCATCCTCAGACACTCTAATACCTTGATTTATGGCGATGTGACTAATTTTAGACAGACTAGCTTGTAAGCCCGAACACTTTAACCTGCCTGGTCAGCCTGTCTCAAGAATGGGAAGGGTTGATTCTGTGAGCTGAAAAGTGTCAAAGCCACAGCTGAGTGGGCAGGGAAGAGTCAGAGAGGGGCAGTGTGAGCGTTTTCAGATCTTCCTGGCTACCCATCACTTTTTCCACCAAATATCAACTTCATTTTTCCTTTCAATTACCCTGTTCTCTTGTTTTCATAGATTGTCTTCTCTGTTTTTTAAATCTAATCTCAATTAGTCAGTTTTAGTTTACCTGCACTTCATATTTTTTCTCTTACTTTGCAAATGTCAACTTCATTTTTCCTTTCAATTACCCTGTTCTCTTGTTTTCATAGATTGTCTTCTCTGTTTTTTAAATCTAATCTCAATTAGTCAGTTTTAGTTTACCTGCACTTCATATTTTTTCTCTTACTTTGCAAATGTTGGCAAGTGGGGTTAGCGGTGGGAGGTGGGAGGGACAGAGGGAGAATTCTTCAGCTTTTCTCACCTTGAAATTGTAACTTAATCCACAAATCTTCTCAAGATTTACAAAGATAATAACTTGATCAGTATATCTTGTTTTTTTTTTTTAGAAATCATGTGCATGCCTTTTAAATGTTGTCTCCCTTTTTCCATTGTAGCCGAAAGTCTTCTTGAAGGAAAGGCTATCTTCTCTCTCTCTCTCTCTCTCTCTCTTTTTAAAGAGTTTATCTGTTTATTAGAGAGAAGGCAGAATGAGAGTGTGAGACAGAGTACGAGCAGGGAGGAGGGGCAGAGGAAGAAGCAGACTTCCTGCTGAACGGAGAGTCTGATGTGGGGCTCGATTCCAGGACCCTGGGATCACTACCTGAGGCAAAGGCAGACTCTTAACGAACTGAGCCACCCAGGTGCCCTCTATCTTCTCTTTATTATGCCACTCAAACCCCTGAACACAGACTTGGCATGGTTATACCAGCACAGTGAGCATGTCTAGCTCCATCTGGCCCCAACTACAAACTTGAGTGGAGTCTCAGCCTTCCTTTATCTTACCTGCCATGAAACACTCATCTCAGGAATTAATCAGAGTACAATTCTTAAGAAGGCTGTTAAGAAAGAATGTTGAATTTGATACCTCATCTTTATGGCCTCATGAAAGACTCTCTCACTGAAAAAAAGAATAGCAAAATACAAACTAGGGAGTGTTTTGGTTGCCAGAGATTCTTACCAGTCCCTTTCAAAGCATTCCCTGTAGGCAGCTGCCCACCAGGCTACATTGACAGAAGTCTCTGGTATAGCTTGGGATTGATTAACCAGGAAATGCCACCCATGAGTGACCATACTTTTCCTGAGGCCAAGGTCTCTTTTGCAGGATAGAACAAATACTTAGACTCAGAGTTAAAGAGAGCTCAAAAAGACAACCCATGCCAGGATCTGAGCAAAGCTAAGAGTCTAAGTAGTAGGAACATATGTCATTCTCTGTTATGCATGGCATTGTTTCCTTAAGTCTCTGCTCTGCTTTGGGATGTATGCATTACTGATCATTAACTCTACTACTAGCTCCCTTCCCTCTCTGAAGAATGGGGGTTGGGGCAGAAAATTCCAAGATTCTACTCATGGCTTGTTCCTTCTGGTGACCAGCCCCTATCCAGAAGCCCACCAAGAGTCACCTCATTAAAATAAAAGACATTGATATTGTCCAGTAAATTTTAAGAGTTTTAGGAATTCTGTTAGGAATCAGTATCAAAGACCAAGCTTCTGGAAATCAATCTGGCAATTTTATCGAAGGCCTTAAAAATGTTTGGTATTTTTTTCTTGATCCAGTATTTCTCATTGCAATCTATTTTAAGGAAATAATTAGAGATGTGGAAAGAACAGAGATAGATGGATGGATTAAAATTTATTATTTATTTATTAAAATAAAAGACATTGATATTGTCCAGTAAATTATAAGAGTTTTAGGAATTCTGTTAGGAATCAGTATCAAAGACCAATATTAAAACAAAAGATGCTCCTAGTACTCTTATCACTTAGGAAATTACAAAGAACTCTATGCTGGGAACTGAGGGCAGATGTATATATGTATATGTGTGTGTGTGTGTGTGTGTGTGTGTGTGTGTATGTTTATATGTATGTATATGTATATGTATATATGTGTGTGTATATTTGTAGGTATATATGTGTGTGTGTATATATTTGTAGGTGTATATATGTGTATGTGTGTGTACTTTCTTCTATTATCCTACAATGAGGGAGATGGTTTTATCTTACTAGGAATGAAGAATTAATGTGTTAAATGAAGTAGATAGTTTTTTAATACTTTTTTAAAAATATTTATTTATATGAGAGAAAGAGCAGAGAGTACAAGTGGGTTGGCAAGTGGGAGATGTGGAGGGGCAGAGGGAGAGGAGGAAGCAGACTCCCTGCTGAGCAGTGAGTCCCATGTGGAGCTGGAGGCCAGGACCCTGAGATCATGACCTGAGCTGAAGGCAGAGGCTTAACCAACTGAGCCACCCAGGTGCCTCAAAGTAGATAGCTTTCACTGAGATGGGATGTCTAAAGTACATTACAGAGAAGGAAGCAAGACTGACCAAGATAATAAAGATGAAAAGTGTTCATTAGGACACGATCCCAGGACTCTGGGATAGAGCCCTACATCCAGCTTCCTGCTTAGTAGGGAACCTGCTTCTCTCTCTCCCTATACCCCACTCCTGCTCTCTCTTGCTATTTCTCTCTCTCAAATAAATAAAATTTAAAAAGATGTTCATGGTTGGGTCTAACACTGGTAGGTCTGGATCTACCACCCCACCTCTGCACACACTTATAATAACATTTTTATACTCTTCAAAATCTTTTTATGCACATTATCTCATTTAATGAGGTGGAACATGTTGAGCTTCTAATATCATTTTCGTTTTAAAGA
This sequence comes from Meles meles, assembly GCF_922984935.1. NCBI lineage: Eukaryota > Metazoa > Chordata > Mammalia > Carnivora > Mustelidae > Meles > Meles meles. The sequence goes on from NC_060077.1 coordinate 73,995,569, forward strand.
TAAGTACATGGAATGACAGAGAAATAAAGTTACTAACTCAAGGTCACACTGATAGTCATCAAGTTCTGATCTATGTTGATCAGAATAGATGATCAACTGTTAAACAGTCCAACCAAAATACTAAATGCTTTATTTATTAAAAAAATCCCAACAGCTTTAGCAAATGGGTAGTGACAATTCATCTTGCTGTAATAGAAGAGAAAAGAGAGAGTAAGTAATTCGCTGAGGTCACATAGCTGGTCAGTGGCAGAGATTGGGTTTAAATCTAGATAACGATTGCCTCCAGAGTCTGTGATCTTTTTTTTTTTTTTTAATATTTTATTTATTTGACAGAGAGAAATCACAAGCAGGCAGAGAGGCAGGCAGAGAGAGAGGAGGAAGCAGGCTCCCTGCAGAGCAGAGAGCCCGATGCGGGGCTCGATCCCAGGACCCTGAGATCATGACCTGAGCCGAAGGCAGAGGCTTTAACCCACTGAGCCACCCAGGCGCCCCCAGAGTCTGTGATCTTAACCACTGCTCTCTGGCTTGTCTCCTTCTTGCATAGCATGGTCAATTTCTTGTTGAATCCCATCTCTCCCCACCACACTACCTCCATTTTAGTTGATTTTGCCATTTGTAGCATTATCTCACATCTTCTCTGCTGGTCTGTCTTTGCCCCTCCTTTCGTATCTTGTCTTCCATATGCCTCACTTGCCTGGCCTCTCAACACATTGGACTCTTCAGCATTGTCTGTGTACCTCTCTCTTCTTTCCCTAGTTATTTGGAAATACTTAAGGCATGAACAATTTTTATAAAGTGCTGTTAGATACTTTGGGAAAGCCTCTGAACTAAGGAGGAGGGTAAACCAAATACCATTAACACTTAGAACACAAAATCAATGTTATTCTCAAACAAATAAATGCTATTTGGCCACAGAAACAAAAATTTATATTTTAATTTTTTTGCACTGGAACTGAGGTCTCCCAACTGCAAATGCAATCCTCTGGCCAAAAGAAGTCTCCAGATTCAGAGTCAGGAAGATTCAAGTTCAAGTCCTGGCTTTGCCAATAATTAGCTGGATGGCAGTGGCCAGGTTATTTTGCCTCTTTGAGCCATAGTTCACTCATATATAAAGTATTATAGGTCAAATGTGAGGAATATTCTAGATAATGTGTAAGAGATTTTTAATATAGTAACAGATATGTGACTTGATAATAAAATTTGTTATTAATATTATCATCATTATTAATCATAATTAAGAAAAGAAAACTACCAGGTTTGGGAGACACCCCACACTGAAAGTTTCTCTTGCTTAGGAATTCCCTGGGTATTTCCTAAGAGTCTAATAAATAAGGGTCCGTCTTCTATAACTCAAGATAAAAAGTATGTTCATCTATTTTGTTAGAAGCCATCCCTTAGGTATACTACTGGAGGAGGTAGGTGTGCGGTAAGGAATGGAAAGACATAGTGATTAGTTATGGCAATTAAAATCTTCTTTACTTTGTGGGAAGGCAGTGTTTTCTAGTCCTTAACCCTCATTGGATTTTAATAATAGTGCCATTCTTTTGAAAATAACTATGGCTGATGAACGTTTTTATATGGTCAACAGGAACATCTCTTATTTGTCTGAAACTGCTTTGGGTTAATAAATTATTGGGATAAGGACTTAGAAAACATGACAACCAGTTTCGACGTGAAGCTGACAGTGTAATGGGTAACAGAGTTTCAGGATCCTGCAACTTTGATTGTTTTTCCTCCTCCTATTTGCTTTGTTCATCTCTGAGAAGAAAATGATCCACATTTGTAATATCACCTAATCCTGCTGTTGGACATTAAACATTTATTTTAAACATTAAAACTGCTGAGCTTGCAAGTTTATGACCCACCGATGCTTTTATTTATTTATTTTTAAATTTTAATTTCTTTATATTGAAATTGCCAAATCCACTGAATTGAAAGAAAATGAGTTCTGGAAGCTGTGACTTTTCATGAAATGTAACCAAATACAGCTGGTCAGGGGAGCAGGGAAAGGGGATTTTGCTGGTGGTGCTGGCTGGAATGTCAGGGCTGAAAGGCACACATTTGTTATTGAACACTTTACAGTTTGGTTATGTTTGGATTATGGATTTTAAAATATCTTTGGGTTTTGAAAACCCAGAACAATGTATTCATAAACCCATGGCCCATCAGTTTTATTGTGGCGTTCATTTTTAGAGAAAGTGTGGTTTTGCATTTGCAATGAATTGACTCTTGGCTTTTCTGACTCTCCCACTTTATTAGAGTGATGAAGTTTATTCACCTTATGGTAAACATTTTTTCCCCTCAGTTCCCAGTCAGTGTCTGGCTCAAACTTGAGGGTTGCATTTTCAAAGTGTTGGCGTGTAGCCCCAAGAGAGTATAGCTTCTTATTGCTCAGGATGTGGTTTTGGAGATTTATAAGTACTTTTCCTGTGTGATTACATCTGCACACCCTGCCTCTCTCTCTCCCTCCTTAATGTATAAAATAGAGAACTATTACGAGGAGATCATAAGCTACTGAAAAAAGTATTCAGTAGTTGTTACTGATATAAATTATTTGGTGCCTGTGGCCTTCGAAATAAAGTTCTTTCTCTTACCAGAGGCAGCTGAAATGCAATGATTCTTGGAAGATATCTTACCAAGTGTGCAGACTAAAGATTTCTCTGTGTAATGTTACTGCCATGCATGCCATTTCTTAGGGCAAGGTAGTTTGCATCCCTTCTCCCAAGATTGTTACACATGAAAATATAAGGATCATTGTATTTTGATGCATCTTCTAGAATGTTGAGAGGCAATGAAAAGAGACAGGTACAAGCTATATGAAAGATGATTTCATAAACACTTTGTGGAGATAAATGCACTGTAAATGGGACTGCACTGTGGCATATTGGCAGGCGGGTCTTTCAAGTCTCTGGATATAGAGAATTATATTGTTGTGTCTCTGTCATGTCATTTTATTTTGTACTCACATGAGCAATTGCGGGAATGCACAAGCTAACATATCAGTTATGAGAGGGTCCAAATGAGGGCCTACAGATGGATGAGTCTCAATAGCCAATATCTGACAGGCCTGTGAGTCCTGAAGGATGATTTCATTGACTTGTTGCATCTTTCATGCAAACAAGGATTCGACAGCTGTCAAAAGGGCAGATTGGTCTCTAGAATCTCTAGGGATCTATGGGAAGAGTGTGTGTATTTGGAGAAGTGATTACAAATATTAATGGGTTCGGGGAATCACAAATCAGAAAGCATGTGCTTCTGAGACCTCACTGCCCATTGGGTCAAAAATTGGATTTTTAACAATTACTTTTTTTTTTTGTTTGGCTAAGTATAGTTTCTACCTTGAATAAAAACCATTATAATGGGGGAAATGAAAGCTTTAGCACAATAGGCAATATATTGGGTTTGGTTTAATGGTCTGTTCGGTGGTTATTTTTTATTTACTCACTTTTTCATCATTCCTAGGTCTTTAAAGAAGACCTCACTAATCCTTGCTTTCTTGATGTTTCTGTCTCTAAAGAAACACAGAAATAGGCCCTGCTTCTACCTTTGCTAAGTTACATATTCAAATTTTATGCTTGTAGTCATTCTTATGGGATTAGAATACTGGACTATGCTAGGGTCAGTGAACAACACTGCTCTGAGAGAAAAGGGTTGAGTAGAGAAATGTGGCCCATACTGGCTAGATGTTTGAGGGACATGCTGACTATCCCGGGTAAAGACCTAAGCTGTATGAGTCAACTCCTCTAAAAGTAGAACCACAGAATGTTAGACATGGCAGAGACTTGGAGGTTATTTTGTCCAAGCTCTTCACTTTACAGAGAAAGTGATATATAGAAAGAAAAAAAAAAAAGATTAATTGCCCAAGACCATTCAGTCAGGATGGGATCATCAGGAGTAGAATTTGGGTTTCTTGGCTTTCAATATTTTATGAATGCCTTGAAGTACCGACTTAAAAACTGAGTGAAATCCACTTATTTCAAAGAGCATTTAATAACAAATTTTTTATTTAATCAAATAATCTTTTGCAGTTTGCTTTAATTAAGTTCTTTCTTTAAATGAACATGACATATGTTTCTTGTACTGAAGGGTATAGGACAGTGGTTCTAACTGGAGTGATTTTGCCCCTCCCACATGAGAAGCATTGGTAATTCCTGGAGATGTTTTTGATTGTCATGACTAGAAGAGGAGAGGGAAGAATACTGGCATTTAGTGAACAGAGACCAGGAATGCTGATACGCTTCTTACAGTACACAGGGCAGCTCTCTGCAACAAAGAATTATCCAATTATCTAGCCCCAAATGTCAATAGTGCCAATATTGAGAAAGTGTGGTCTAGCAACATGTCCTTTGCAGAATGCCACAGCATCTCTTTCTCTTTTCTTTTATTCAAAATTCCTTTTCCTTTTTTTTCCTTTCTTGCTTCATCCCATCCCACCCCACCCCAACCCACCCTACCCTGCCTCTCTCTTCCTCTCCTCTCCTCCCCTCCTCTCCTCTCCCCTCCCCTCCCCTCCCCTCCCCTCCTCTCTTGTCTTATCTGTCATGGTTCTAAGAAGAAATCCAATAAGAACCAGACTCCTGTGAACTCCAATATGAAAATGTCTCTGCAATTGATATTTGGAAAAGGAAAAAAAAAAAAAAACCTCTTTAAAACTATGTGAAATATTGAGGTGTTTGTAAATAGTGGGTTCCAAACATGAAACCCTTGTGTATCGCCTTTTACATAATTAGCAACTGGTCCAGCTCAGCAACATCATTCAGGACTAATGTTGGTAGGAAGCATGCAATGTGGCCTGCAGGCGGACACTGGCAGAATTCAGACCTTAAGCAAATGAAAACCTTAGACGACCAGGAAGACCAACTGAAATCTGGAAGAGATGGAAGACAGCTGTGGGCGGCCTTGGTAGTCACCTTCTCTTTTTCAGATAAACTCTCATGGTTTCTTGAGGGAAATCAGATAATGCAATAGCTCTTTGCACCCAGGAATTAGGCATTTTCAGACCTCATTGGTTTTCTAGAGCAGTCTGCTTAATCTTTATCCCCTGTTGCAAACAAATCGCTCGACAGACAATACCACCCCACAAAAGAATAAAATTTGTCCATCTATCATTAAGATAATTGTTATTGATTAGCCTCCTTGTAATTTTCTGCTTTTTGTTTTTAGATGTTGGTTATAAATCACACTCACAACAGGCACCGAGCCTGTGTTTGTGTCTATTACGCGGTCCTGATAAGGCTGGGCAGCGTTGTTCACCTTCCTGATGCAAGTTATTGAGATTGATTGAAGCTCTTTGCTTGTCCTATCCTAGACACTGTGTAATTAATGTTTCATTATGTTAATACATGCAAATGTGAGAGTGTGTGTTTGATTGGGAGGTGAGAGAACAAAGAGGGATTAAAGAGTTCGCTCCAAAGTACAAATTAATTTATTGCATTGCTAACTGGCCTCTGAGGGACGAGGGAGGAGGCTTCAAAATGAAAGAAAAAAATGCATAGAAAAGGAAGAACTGTTGCATGCCTGTGTTTCTCAGCAGTGGTATAGTTAACAACTACAAAAAGGCTATTCAGTCATATGATAGAAGCCTTGTCCGTGCAGTGACTTCAGCAGTCCATGTCTCCTAGAGTGAGAGTTTTGGATGAGGAAGTCACAGGTTATTTGCTCTTTACATATACAAGCATTTATGCATACACAGACTCCATTAGAACCAGACTGAAATATTAATGCAGAAGAGTGATCATTCAGCTGCAATGAGTGGTTGATGTCATGACATTATTTGAGGCGTAGCCAAAGGAAATTTCACCCCAAAGAAATCATCCACATGCCCGTCCCAATTATTTGCTTATTATTGCATGTTTCTTCCTGTTCTTCACAATGATCATTTTATTTCCTAATATATCATTATCTTTATGTTCTATCAGTTACTTATCTATTTCCTTAATATTAGATAGGCAATCTGTTTCTATTTAGCTGGATGTGCTGTATCAAACACTGTAGTTGGCTTTTTTTTTTTTTTTATGTGCAGTAATTCCTGTCTATTGAGTTATTTTCTTGAGGTAGATCCTTGGAGTGGATTTCCTAGAGCCTAAATGTGATTTTAGATATATGTTGCTCTTTTTAGAAGCCTTCCCACTCCCAGTATCTGGCATATAGAGATTTAATAAATAGTTGCTGAATTTAGTTAAGCATACTAATAAGCTGCAATAATTTTAACTTTGCCACATTAAGGTTTTTATTGTTATTGTCATTGTTGTTTTTAAAGATTTTATTTATTTATTTGACAGAGGGATAGAGAGCACAAATAGGGAGAATGGCAGGCAGAGAGAGGGAGTAGCTGACTCCCCGCTGAGCAGAGAGCCCAATGTGGATGGTGTTTGATCCCAGGACCTTAGAATCATGACTTGAGCCAAAGTCAGACGCTTAACCAACTGAGCCACTCAGGTGCCCTGACATTATGTGTTTTTTATTTTTGTTTTTGTTTTAAGATTTTTATTTATTTGTGAGAGAAAGAAAGAATGAACATGAGCAGGGCAGAGGGACAGAGGGAGAGGCCGACTCCCTGCTGAGCAGGGAGCCCCATGTGGGGGTCTATGTGGGGTTCTATGTGGGGTTTTATGTGGGGCTCCATCCCAGGACTCTGAGATCATGACCTGATCTGAAGCCAGATACTTACCTGACTGAGCTACTCAGGCGCCCACCACACTAAGTTTTTTTAACTTATCCCACCTTCATGTGGATACAAGTTATTGAATCTTATCTTCCACTAGGTGGCGCTATTTTGAATAGGTTTGAAAATAGAAAACAAGAAAGAAGCGTTCAGAATATGAATCATCAAAGAAGGCCGGGATGGATGGCGTTTTGAGAGGAGAGCTAACTCTGGTAGGAAAGCATCGGGTACCCAGGAGATGGAGAGCCTGGAAGGGGAAGATTAGAGAATACCAGAATAAATACCATTGTTTCCTATCCAGGAAACAGGATTTATATACTAGAGGTATTACTGGGGCATCATTGTAAGGTATACCTACCTGCCTCTAAAGACATAATTTTATTTTGTTTAGTTTTTACATAATTTTGTTTAGTTTTTTGCTTTCATTTCTGATGATTAGTTTGGAGCAGGGGGTGAGATGGGGATCTGTGGCCATGCCCATTTCTTTTCATACTCTGTGGCTGCTGTCCTGCTACAATGGTAGTTGCTCTACAAAGCCAGACATATTTACTGTCTGGGCCTTTACAGAAAGGAAAAGAAAAAATCTGTAAGGAAAAAAAATCAGATTCCTAGAAACAGGAGAGAAACCGAAACTCCTAGAGAAACATATAACAGTGAGAAATGGAGTTTGGAGTCAAAGATATTATTTCTAATTCAAGCTCATCCATTGGACAAATTATCATTTATTATAGACTTCAGCCTCAGTTTTCTCCTCCCCCAAATCGGCATAACAATAATTTCATTGAGTAGCTGAAAATTAAATCATGTGATGGGATTTAGTATTAGTATCTTTGTTCTTCCCACCCACAAAGGAAAAGTTTCAAAACATGATTAGTGTCTATATTATGTAGTAGTTATTTTGTACACTGTCCTGATGTGGTCAACCGAATATCCATTCATGCTATGTAAATTTTAAAAAAAAAAGAAGAAAAGAAAAAACAGAAGAAAGTATTATTTATGAATGAATAATTAATGCAACCAAAAATACCATCTCAATCTTTTATAAGTTTCCCCCACTTTTAGCTATGGTCCTGGGAACCTGTTATTTGCTGAGGTCAGCATTGACCAGAAAGGTTTCCTGAACATATTTATCCATGTCAAAGCATTGAACCCACAACTATTAAGCAAAAGGGCATAGAGTTGTGAGTCATTGAATGTGATGGAGCGGGACTCTCCCCTATGATCCCAACTTTCATGCTTCATTCTGTCTTTATTCTTCATGATAAAAGCCAGGGGAGTTAACAGTGTCTTAGTGACCAGAGTTCCTTCTACCATGACTCATGTGTCATTTTTCACAGTCACTTTGCAGACCGACAGGGAGGTATGATACTTTCTGGTTCACAGTCTTCTTCACTGAGACTTCCCACATTTTTAATTATTTTTTTCAGTTTATTTCCAGCTACATGCCAGTTTGATGAGCCTTGAGCCATCCACTTCCAGTTACCACCAGGAGGTATTCCAATATACATTGGCCTTTATACCCACCCAAAGAAGTTTCTTTTTTTTCCCCCCAAAGATATTTCCATTAATGAGTGACCAACACTTAGAGGAAAATAAGGCAATGATTCTCTTTACTTCCAAATTTATCTAAAACTCCAAAGCATGACAGTATATTTTGAATTTCAGAAATAGAAGTGTATATACTATATTTTTAATATAATTAATTCTGAATGCTTCTGGTGTCTGACAGGATTTCTCACTATCAGATAAAAATACAGATTTTGAAAAAGAGTGCTAGTATGAACATCTGTATCATCTTTAAAATAGTGATAGGTTGAAGACCATACATCACAAATTGCCTGAAACAATCCTAATATATATATGTTGTCCTGGCATAATTATAAATTGAGTCCGCTTTCAGTCTCAAAAATGTTTTATGTGATTATCTCAGTCATCACACTAGTGAGTTTCCTTGACATTAGCCAGGAGCACAATGTACAATGTCATAATGAGTCTGTCCTCATCTCACATACATTTTTCTGGTTAAATTTTACTTTATTTTACACTGATGGTAAAAATGACTGACACGCCATTGTTCAGCATCAGTCCCATTTAAAAGCTACTTCTAAAACCGTCACCAGCTGTGTTGTTGTCTCTATATTTTGGACATGCCCAGATGGACATCCGTAAATTCCTTTAATGTGTGGATATGGTTATGAGCTTCTTTGGGTGCTGCTTGCTCCTAAGTGAGGGGCCACAGTTGTATCCTGCAGCCAATGAACTATACTGTAGACCGTGGAAAGTAATTGCTAAAGGAAGCTCAAAATGTTCACTCATTTTTTTGTTCATTCCCCTTTGGTTCATGTCAGATAGTAAGAGATTCTTCTTCTCTGAGAGCAACACCATTCAGTGCATGGAGAAGAAGATTTAATCAAGATTTTAGGCTTAATTCTTGACTTTGAGGGCTGTAAATTGGGTATTAAGATATGTGACAGATCAATACAAACGTTATGGACAAAATCAAAATTTGAGAATGATCAAATGCCTTGGCTCTTCAAAGATTTAGTTATGTGGGACAAATACAGGCTTTTTTTTTTTTTTTTTTTTTTTGGTGATTCCGTGACAACCTCAAAGAGAAAATAGACAAAGCTTGTCTAATTTGGTGTTGCTACTTTGGGCTCCTTCCCCACCTCCCCCATCCATGTAGACCTTTTCCAGTCATTCCCAGACCCTTATCCTTCTCCTGCCAATGCTCACTGTGTTAATCCAAGGCTCATCCTTCTAGGACTGAACTGGGCGACAAAATCTACATAAAATGGTGAAGCCATTTTATACCAGGTGACTTGGGGTATACAGAATCAGACTTAAACCTCTTCCCAGATTACATAGTCACATGACCAAAAGGCTTCAGTGCCTAAACCCTGTTTGACGGATTTTCTGAAATAACAGTAGCTTAGCTAAGCACCCTCTGCAACAAACCTTTCAATTACTACCATGTGTTTTTGTCTGTTCCACCTCTGAGCTGGTTTGGCCCTACTTGGCTATGCGTTCTACTTCTGTGTAGCTTGAGAAAAAGAAAGGATTTGGATAAATAGCAGAAAGAATGATTCCTAGGTAGAATTAAGACAAAAAGCTAGATTTTCCAAGTCCTGTGACCTTGGTCAAGACAGTTCTCTCTGAGCCTTTTGTTGCTGCCTGAAAAATACAGTTAACAATCTCTTCCTGCTCAATAAGATCAAATGAGGCTGCCATGTAATTTCTAGGTAAGTTACTAGAAATACAAGAAAAAATAAACAGAAAATAATGCAGTGTTTGTAAGCCACAGTACAAACCTTCAACAAGTCTAATTGCAACACTAGACCATGACTGAAGTGGTGAATAAGTCCAGCCCCATCTCCCAGACCAACCCATGCACAAGGGAGTGAATCTGGCCTTATGTAAGTGACTCGGATTGTTTTCAGTTCTTTTCATGTCTATGTTACTCATTCCCCTGGATACACAATAGCAAGGACATATTTTTCATATATATTTTTTAAGTCGAGAGAAAAAAAGGGATTTCATTTATTTAATTTTGCTAAAAAGATAGTAACATGTTTGGTAGTATGATTTAATAAGTATAATAATTATGGCTTTTAAAACTATAGTCTGGGGCACCTGGGTGGGTCAGTTGGTTAAGCATCTGCCTTGGTTCAGGGCATCATCCCAGGGTCCTGGGATCCAGCAGGTGTTGTCAGACTCCCTGCTCAGTGGGAGGTCTGCTCCTCCCTCTCCATTTTCCCCTCCTCCCTTTTGGTGTGTGTTTGTTCTCTCTCTCACTCAAATAAATAAATAAAATCTTTAAAAAATAAATAAAATTACAAACTTGGTATATAACATACAAATCAAAATGTTATAACCCCCTTCCCTTCTTTTGTTCTGGTGTCATCAATTAAGTCCCTGGCTTTTTTGATCTGGATGTGATGTGAGGATGAAAGAGCTGAGGACATTAGGAGAGAATCTGAAAGAGGGGCAGAAGACAACAGGAAGCAGATGTATTTGTCTGGGATTCTGGGTATTGGGGGGAAAGTGTCTACAGCTGATGAATTGTGCATGAGCCCACATTTAAAAAGGAGACCAGTGTGCTACACTCCGTAAACTCAGCCCATTTTCTGCTCTCGGTTTTGCTTGTCAGCAGAGAGTTGTATATAAATTTGCTTCTGAGTGTTTTATGATAACACTTGGACTCTTTAATGGAATTACAGTTTCTATCATTCCAGGGAATCTGCTGTTTATTATTTAGATAAATTTTAGGCTTTTACTATTTCTAAATGGTGGCATAGACAATCATTGTTTTGGTTCTTATGATTTTTTTTAAATTAGTGACAATATGAAAGAAATTTGTTAAAGGCTGAATAAGATAAATACATGAAAAGTAACTGGATAGAAGCTTATCCAGGAATAGTAAAAAGTAGTTAAACAACCACGAACCCACAAGGCACTGTTGGTGACACTGTGACAATTCCCAAGCTCTGAATTACCTAGACATCTTTTATTTTTTTTTAAAAGCCACTTTACTGAGGTGTGCTTGACATGGAAAACGTTGTACATCTTTAATATACACTAGATGCCTTTAGAGATAAGCATCAACCTGTGAAGTCATCCCTCCCATCAATGGCATAAACATAGCCATCAACTCCAAAAATTTTCTGTCACCCTCTTTTTAAAATTTTCTTTTGTGATTAAAAACACTGAACATAATATATGGCCGCCTAGCAATGCCTGGGTATATAATACAATATTGTTAACTGTAAGCACTGTGGTATACAGTAGGTTTCCAGGATTTATTCATCAAGCATAACCGAAATTTTGTAGCCTTTTTAAAGCCAATGAAAAACTCAGCTGTACTGGGGCAGTGAGCTAAACTCTACTGGCTTAATTGCAATAAGGAAACAAAGAAACAGCTTTTCCCTTACCCTGAATGCTTATTCATGCAAGAGGTAAAAAGCTAACAAGGCTGTTCTGCCTTTCTCTATGGCTTTTTAGTAAATGCTAATATGTTAAGAGCCTGTGTTTTAAGTATCATCAGCAATTACAAAAATATATTTTGCACAGAATTCCTCAATTCCGTCTGCTAGGTCTCTGGAATCAGTACAGCAGGGCACAGGGACATTAGACAGGCCAGGGAATGTATAGAGGCAGCAGGAGGAAGGACAAGAAGAAAGGGGGTGTATAAAGGGTCTGTGGCCCTGAACTGGAGGGCTGTTGGAAGGAACAGGGTAGCTGGGGAGCTCCGTAGGCATTTAATAGATGCTTAATAAAATGTGTGAGTGAATGAAGGAGTGTAATGAAGAAGTTCATCTGTGTGCACAGCCTATAGATGGGATATTCTTGTTAAAGCTCTTGTAGGAGCACTGGGGTGGCTCAGTGGTTAAACCTCTGCCTTCAGCTCAGGTCATGATCCCAGAGTCCTGGGATCAAGCCCCACATTGGGCTCTCTGCTCAGCAGGAAGCCTGCTTCCTCCTCTCTCTCTCTGCCTGCCTCTCTGCCTACTTGTGATCTCTCTCTCTGTCAAATAAATAAACAAAATCTTTAAAAAAAAAAACAAAAAAACTCTTGTAAATAGGAAATCCATTGCCAAGAGGAATGCAGTGTTGAAAGTAGGGAGTTGATCTTTATGAAGTCCCAAAAGTTTATTTTGGCTTTTGTTTCCTTTGCTTTTGGAGACATATCTTGGAAGAAGTTGTTGTGGCTGATATTGAAGAGGTTACTGCCTATGTTCTCCTCTGGGATTCTGATGGATTCTTGTCTCACGCTGAGGTCTTTTATCATTTCGAGTTTATCTTTGTGTACGGTGTAAGTGAATGGTCGAGTTTCATTCTTCTACATATAGCTGTCCAGTTTTCCCAGAACCATTTATTGAAGAGACTGTCTTTTCAAGATCAAAAGCTCCTGCACAGCAAAGGAAACAGTCAACAAAACAAAGAGGCAACCCATGGAATGGGAGAAGATATTTGCAAATGACAGTACAGACAAAAGGTTGATATCCAGGATCTATAAAGAACTCCTCAAACTCAACACACACAAAACAGATAATCATATCAAAAAAATGGCCAGAAGATATGAACAGACACTTTTCCAATGAAGACATACAAATGGCTATCAGACACATGAAAAAATGTTCATCATCACTAGCCGTCAGGGAGATTCAAATTAAAACCACATTGAGATACCACCTCACACCAGTTAGAATGGCCAAAATTAGCACGACAGGAAACAGCATGTTTTGGAGAGGATGTGGAGAAAGGGGAACCCTCTTACGCTGTTGGTGGGAATGCAAGTTGGCACAGCCGCTTTGGAGAACAGTGTGGAGATTCCTCAAGAAATTAAAAATAGAGCTTCCCTATGACCCTGCAATTGCACTACTGGGTATTTACCCCAAAGATACAGATGTAGTGAAAATAAGGGCCATCTGTACCCCAATTTTTATAGCAGCAATGGCCACGGTCACCAAACTGTGGAAAGAACCAAGATGCCCTTCAAAGGACATGAATGGATAAGGAAGATATGGTCCATATACACTATGGAGTATTATGCCTCTATCAGAAAAGATGAATACCCAACTTTTGTAGCAACATCGATGGGACTGGAAGAGATTATGCTGAGTGAAATAAGTGAAGCAGAGAGAGTCAAGTATCATATGGTTTCACTTTTTGTGGAGCATAACAAATAACATGGAGGACATGGGAGATGGAGAGAAGAGAGCTGAGGGAAATTGGAAGGGGAGGTGAACCATGAGAGACTATGGACTCTGAAAAACAACCTGAGGGTCTAGAAGGGGTGGGGGGTGGGAGGTTGGGGGAGCAAGGTGGTGGGTATTAGTGAGGGCACGTGTTGCATGGAGCACTAGGTGTGTACAAAAGCAATGAACACTGTTATGCTGAAAAGAAATAAAAAAAAAAAAGAAAAGAAAATTCTAACCACACTCCAGAAAAAAAAAGTAGAAGAAAAATAAACAAACAAAATAAAAAACATAAAATTAAAAAAAAAAAAAGAAAGAAAGAAAGTAGGGAGTTGAGCACAAGGTGACAGCTCCAGGCTTGAATCGCTGGTACCTGTTAATCAGCAACAGCATCTTCCCAGAACAGGGGCCAAAGACTACAGCCTGACAGTGGACTAGACTTGGCCCTCTGCCAGTTTATGTTTCTTTGTTTAATAATGGTGTAGACGTTTTTAAATAGTTACCTTTTAAATCATCATATAAGTACTTATATAGTATCCTCAGAGTTGCCTTTGGCTCAGAAAGCTAAAAACCATGTACCATCTGGCTCTTGACAGAAAGCGTTGGCCAGCCTTGCCTCCAAATATGCAGGGAAAATGTTATCAGTGTGGGTATTGATTTTCGTTTTATTGACAGCAATATCTAGTAATCTCCGTCACTCACAGCCAACGTAGGAGAATTAGGTCATGCATGTTATGATTTTCTCTCACTGATTTAAGGAATTTTCCTAAATTATTCATGTTTTTGGGTATAAAGTTTATTCAATAAATATTAAATACCTCTGAGAGGGAAAAAGACTACTAAGGGTTGCGTGAGATAAACAAATACAATTTATTTCTGCTCCCTTGAAGTTTTCAGTAAAATAAGGAAGAAATTCTTAGGAATATGTTATGTGATAGAAAGAGTAGAGCCTCAAGGGAAGGAGAATAAAGCATTATCTCTTGGAGAACCAGAACAGTCTCTGCTGCTCAGTGAGACATCCCATCTCTGCAAGGCCTGTGTCTAACTTTTCCATTTCGTAAAATGGGAACCTGATGAGAGTTCATGTTTATTACTTAACTGGCTTATGATTTATAACTAGTCAGTCATTCATTGGCCCCCATGTTTAACCCTGAACCACTGTGCAGGCATAGAGAACCAGCAACACTGGCCGCCTCCTGGTGGCCAGGCAGGTCCAAGGCAATAACCACTGGATTCTAGGGAAGGCTCTGATTAGAACATTTCAGGAAATTGCAGCAACTAATTCATTCATGCAATAAGCCCTTTTTAGGTAAGTAATGCACTTCTTCATCTTTTAGATCCTTTAGGTGAGGGACACACACATATTTCCTTCATCCTTGAAGTTCACATAAATCATGCATATGTTACATATTTAGGGTTCAGAAATTCCCTTATAGTTCTGATTTTCCGAAGAAACTTCATCTCCCATTAAACGTAAATCACCAGTTAATAACATATCGTGTTTAATAAACACTGACCTGAATGTTTTAAAACTCATTGGCTCTCAGTTCCAAAGCTGGTGTTTCTCTTATCATTATAGGTTTTTCTTCTTGATGTCATTTATGGGCTTAGCAGGAAAATATCACTTTTCTGCTTAGACAGGATACGGTAAATATCACAACAAAATGAATGACAGCATTTTAATGAAAACCACGGTTTGGCCTCCATTTTGAGAAAATAGAACTCATTATAACACAAATGTTTTATCAGTATGGGTCCCCACATCAGACTTCATACCGCAGTGTCAGCCATGAGGTTTGCTGAATTTTTAAGGCTTTCTCTGGACCTGTCAGACCTTTATGGGATTAATCCTTTATATTGGTAACAGCAGTTTCCACAAGATGAATACTTCATTTCTCATGAATCATAATAAAGCTGCCTTGCTTTGTCGGCAGAGTGACCTCTGGGGTCTTTTCTCTTCAAGGAGAAAGATTAGACTCCTTCTGTTTTATGGATAACGAGGTGGGTGGTGGTTGGTCTCTTGACACCTTCTGTAACTGCACCTCTTGGTGGACTCATATGCGTCTGTGATAAACTGATCACAGGGTGATTATAGCAAATCTCTTCACATAACAAATCTCCTCCTAAACTTAAGAGTAAAATTTTTGTAAGTAGCAAAGTTAATAAGGATGAACTCACAACTGTTAGAGCTGAAGCCACCTAAAAGTTAGCTAGTCCAATGTCCTTGTTCTATCGGTGAGTACATGGATTCCCAAGGGTGTGGCCCAGGCTTGGTGAGTGACAGAATTACACAATAAACTCAGGTCTCCTGACCCCTTGTGCTGAGAGCTTTTTTTTTGCAACAGACAGTATGCCTTTTTTTGCATATAAATTGCATAAGTTGCTCTATTGATCTACTTGGGGTCATCTGAGACTTTTCCTTTTTTTTAAATTTTTTTTATTTTTGAAAAATCCACTTTAATCCCTCAACAACCTTATGGCTCTACCTTCAGAATGGATTCGGAATCTGACCATTTCTTACCACTTCCACTGCAGGAGTTTCCTCTAAGTCCCATTATTTCTCACCTGGAGGATGGAAGTAACTTGCTGGCCAGTTTCCCGGCTTCTGATGACCCCTGTTCTTAGCACAGCAACCAAGGTGACCTTTTGCTATAGGGTTTCTCATCCTCAAGTTAGTGATGTTTGGAACTGGAGGATTCTCTCTTGTGAAGTGTGAAGTGTAGCCTGTATGACATCATCCCTGGCCTCTCACCACTAGATGCCAATAGCACCTTCCCATTTATGACAACCAAAAATGTCTCCAGACATTTGCCAGATGTCTCCCGGGGGACAAAAATCTTTCTCTAATGAGAGCTACTGCTTTAAAATATGTTAGACCTTTTCACTTTTTGGTCAAAATGCTCCACTAGGTTTCCATCTTTGTCAGAGTTAAAACAAAGTTCTTTTGCCCTACACACCTCCCATTGGCCTCTCAACCTAATCTCCTTGAACTCTTCTCCCTCAGACTGATCAGTCCTGTCCTATAGGTCTCTCTCCGTTCCTGGGAAAGCCCATTCATACTCACACCTCGGGACCTTATACCCTTCACTCTCCATACAGAGTTCTTCAAGGTGGAGACTTTGGCAGGTAATTGGGTTTATTTGAGGTCATGAGGGTGGAGACCCCATGATGAGATTAGAGGCCTTATAAAAGAGACCAGAGTTTGTGCACACTCTTATGGGTGAGTGCTCTCTCTCCCTCTGTCTCTCTCTCTCACTCTCATTTTCTCTCAAATATTATTACAACCATGTGAATAATAAAGCAAATCACTACAAATCAAAAAATGAATCATTTCTTTTTTTTTTTTAAAGATTTTATTTATTTATTTATTTGACAGAGAGAGAGAGATCACAAGTAGGCAGAGAGGCAGGCAGAGAGAGAGGAGGAAGCAGGCTCCCCGCGGAGCAGAGAGCCCGATGCGGGGCTCGATCCCAGGACCCTGAGATCATGACCTGAGCCGAAGGCAGCGGCTTAATCCACTGAGCCACCCAGGCGCCCCAAAATGAATCATTTCTTAGAAGGAAATGCACATAAACTTTAACAGTGGCTTTCACTAGGTGAACAGGATTATAGGCAATTATTGTATTTGGTTTTGTGTCCACATTTGCTTATTTGTGTACAGTAAATGGAAGTAACTTGATTAAAAGTCCATTAGTCCCCTCAAAATTAATGGCATCTTCAAAGCTTGCCCTCTCTTCGCTGTCATCCAGATGGAGTTATTCTTATGTGCTGGGTACCCATTAACTGGTACTTTTTCTGAATATTCTGAATAGTCTTCCTTATTATTCTCATTGACAGCTGTGCCTTCATGAAAAGCTGTCCATCCCTCTACTTTGAGAAAGACTGATGAAAAACACAAGGGGAGGAGAAAGCCAGCTTATATTTAAGCAAAATGAGGGGGGTTAAAGGTTCAAACCCAGGGCAGATTAAGCAGGACATCTAAGTTTCTCTTTTAAATGTTAATTTTGCATGAGGCCCAGGGAATGATAACCTAGATGTCAGACTGTGTTACCTGTTGAGCTGAAAAAAAAAAAAAAAAAAAAAAAAATTCCCATTGCAATTTCCTCAGTATCACACAGCAAAATCAAGCTGTGATTCAGAGATTTAGCTCTTAAAGCAGCAAAGGGATGGGGAGGGTACTCTCCCACTCTATCTTGGCCCTTATCGTTTCTCCTTACTACTGGATTTAGCCAGAGGACACTCAGACAGTTGCCTGGGGCACACACTTCTCACCCTATAAAAACCTCAGATCTTAGCGAAGCTTCCTCTGCCTTGTGGAAGGTGCCATGTGCTCAGCATGTCTGATGTGGATCCTCCGTGTGGGCTCACGAAGCAATTTCTGCTGGGACACTTGTTTCTTGAACTTCACATCATGTATTTGTATTTCTGAGTTTTGCTCCCTGTCTTGTAAAAGGGAAGAGAAAAGAAGAATCACTGTGTCAAGAACAAATCGAGTTCAACAACCTTTCTCCGTGGCTATTTGGTGGTACTGGACTAGGTCAGAAAACGTCCTGACACGAAATCACTTTTCCTGATTCAATCATGGAAGCCCAAGAGTTTGCTCTTCTCTTCAGATATGTGAGAGCTGAGCAGAGTAGGATTACATTCACATGGTATTTGATCACTTTTGCCATTATTTCAAGGAAGCAGTAATTCATGGGGATACGGTTGAAAATGTCCAGTTAAATGTGAATTTGGGGTAAGCAGCAAATAATATTTTTGTGTAAGTATGCCCTATGCAGTATTTATTAAATATAAGCATTTAGGACATATTTATATGAAACCATTATTTGTTGTTTACCTGAAATTCAAATATGACTGATATCTTTAATTTTTTACTTGCTAAATCTGGCAACTGTAATGGGGGAGGAACCTGAAGTGTCCTTTAAAATTTTTAATTTAAATTTTCCATCCATAGCTTCTCTACAATTTAATGATACTTAATACATTGCCATAATAAAACATACCTGTATTTCTTCCCAATAAGTCTTCTTTTGCATCATTCAAATTAAGGAATAAATTCCACAACATCTAATTCATTTCTAATTCCCATCTGTTAGTGATTTAAAAAAAAAATTCTCTTGAAGTTGAACAGCTTCAAAATATGCTAGTCTCTCGGAAAGACTGGTATGTACACAATTAAAAAGAAAAAATACAACCCCATCTTTTGACAATTATTTTTACTTTGTCTCTTAACAAAGTAGAAAAAAAGCACCGACACTTCACAGAAGCCCCAGTGGTCACTGGTTCTGGTCCTTTAGTGAGATACACTGTCTTGCTCTGGGCTGGCTGACGTTCAAGTCTTGCATTAAGATAGAGCACCTAATGTATCCACACCCCAGGCTGCAGCAGAGTGAGTACAATTATGGTTTTGCCCATCTAGATACTACACTGAAGTGAGGGGTAGATCAGCCAAGCAAGTGTCTAGAGTTCCAGTGGTTTAAAAGGCTACAGTTACACCATGGACATAACATGTAATGAAAGAAGTGCAATCTGATAGAGATTACTATATTTACCAAAACTCCTTTTGAAAGAGGATTGTAGCTATCATAGTTGAAAAAAGACATCCTTTGACAGCTCCTTGTATGAAGAACTGAGGAAACTCCAAGGAGCACTCTAAATGTTAAATTGACTGGAATTTAAATTTGGCTTAATGGAGTACAACCATTTGGGGTCCAAACTAAGTGCTGGCTGCAAAGGGGAAAGCGGACGTATTGTTAACAATAACCCTCTTCCTTGGCCCTTTCTCCACTATTTTTTAAACTTTCAAAGAGAAGTGTGCTGCAAATATTAATACAATATGTATTATTGGCGTTCGGTTATTTGCCTTCCTGGGTCATCCCCATAACTTCATTTCCCTACTTAGAAAAATAATTGACCCAAATTACATACATTTCCCAACTACGGAGAATTGTAACACAGAAGTACAAAGAACACAAGGACAACGATGCTCTAGTCCAGGCCACCAGATACCTTGGAGAAGCAGTTGTCAAGATTTAGTGAATACGAAAATCTCCTGTTAGTCTGATTAAGCCCTGTGGGTCTCTATCCCCAAAGTTACTACTGATTGGGTAGGTCTGGGGTGGAGCCAGAGATTGTACAGGTTCTAAGATCCTAATAGGTTCCTGGTATTGCTGTTGCTAGTCTGGGAACTGTGGTTTGAGAATCACTGTTTCGGAATTTATATTCGGATATCCTAAACCCAGTTAAAGTTACATATAGTCACGGGGTCTTTTAATTCTTGTGTTTTGTTTTGGTTTGCTTTGCTTTGCTTTGCTTTTTAAATTTCCCATTCCAAACCAAAGCCTCAGAACGATTATAAACTTTCATTAGGGCTGAAGTCTAGAGTTATAATTGTACTTAAAATTGGTGTTTGATGACTTAAAAAGGGTATTCCATCATTCACAGAACAATTTTACTTCCCTTCAGTGGAGATGTATTTCCTTAATGCCGGAGAAGCAGATGCAGTAGCATATATTTTTAAGAAGAGAGAACGATGGCAGAGTTTTCTGGGTTGATTACAAAAACTGGGGATCATCTAAATCTCCAAGCATCCCACAGTGAAAGTTTTGTAATTTGAAAAGAGATAAAATTATGCGGGGCGCCTGGGTGGCTCAGTGGGTTAAAAGCCTCTGCCTTTGGCTCAGGTCATGATCCCAGGGTCCTGGGATCGAGCCCCACATTGGGCTCTCTGCTCCACGGGGAGCCTGTTTCCTCCTCTCTCTCTGCCTGCCTCTCTGTCTAGTTGTGATTTCTCTCTGTCAAATAAATATTAAAAAAAAAAAGAGATAAAATTATGCATAGCACGTGCAATGGGGACTTGTTCGACATTTTCTAATCTTAAAATCTTTTCAGGAGCTGCTTTTTACTTTTATGCTACTTTTCATAAATTTCATTTTTTTAGCCTTTATTGCTTTAACCAGAAGCTTTTACATTTTGGACTTGGAAAGGAATTTCTGATTCCGTGAGGAATTATTTTTTACACTTAACAATGTTTGATATTGTAGATAAAATGTCATACTTTAAAAAACCCATTCTAAGTTAGTCTGCCTCTGTGACTGGATGGTCTTTGACATTAAGAAGAATATGAGAAGGAGGGCATACACAAAGGAACTTACGCTAACAGAAAGATTTTCACTATTTGATTATTTTGGCGAGTTTCTAAAATACATTACAGATCTTTTCAATCTCTAGATATTCAATTAATATAAACTTTGAATAGCTCTGAGAGTATTATTTCTGATGCTTATTTATGTCTGACAAAACCAAAGCAAATAAAAGTTGGTATTTCTTCTTTGGGGCACCCATCAAGCCCTCCTCTATATCTATATTGGAAAAACATTGAAGGATTTGCTTCGTTATTATGTGCTTAAAAAATACGGTCTTTCAGAAGAAGATGAAAATAAAGAATCGTGTCCAAGAACAATATGACACTTTATTACTTTTTCTCAGACTGACACAAATAAGAAAAGACCAACTGGTTAAATGCATCTTTGGCTCTATGCCAAAATCCTACCCAGAGAAGATCTAGAGATCTTCCCAAGCCAACATTTGGAGGGAGAAGAGGCAATCACTCATGCTAATCAGGAACTCTGCTCTTAGACTCAGCCGTTCAGATTTCTTAGTGGGTGGTACTTAGGTACTCTCAGATAGATTTCTCCAAAATGTAATGAATCATTTAATTTTACAGCACGCCATAAGATCACTTCTTTTATGAAACAAGGCTGAGAAATGTTACTATTTAAAGATAAAACCAAACCAAAACAAACAAAAATTTATCTAGTTGCCTTCCTTCTGGATGAAATCCCTATCATAGTCAATCTAATGTAAAATCCTCTGTGAAATTGTAACTCTTCGAAAGCATTCTTCTGTTGCTTTCTGGGTATTTCTTTCACTCATTTCCCAGACAATCTGTCCCCCATCCAACTCTGCTTGTCCAAATTCCAGCCACAGCTTTTTGAGCTACAGGCTCCAATGTTATCATCTATCTTTCTCTGTTCAAATATTCGACCAGTGTAGTTGATTTTAGATAGTGATTCTTGGATGAAACAATTGGATAAAAATTATTTCATATTAAAAGGTAATATATTGGCAGGCAAAACCCCTCCAGGGGGATCGAGTATCCTAAGAGAAGAGGAAAAAGGGGCAACCTAAGTTGGGGTCGTGTACTATGTTAGTGGGGCATTTCTTAAGCCCCTGTGGAATACTTACTAAGGGGATGCAAACAGCTTTGCCTACATAGACTGAACTTTGAGAAGAGGAACATTGGACACATATGTATTGCTTCTCAACAGATTCTGTTGACCTGAGACCATCTTTTCTAAAAACAAAGTAACTAATTCAAGTTACTTAAAGCAATGAGATACCTGTATTCCTCAGCAATGCATTAAAAATGTAATTGTTATAAGGAGTACAGAAGCTCAAATTGCCAGCAAAATGCAAGGGTAATCATTTTGAAGAAAAGTTAATTTTTATTTAACTTTCCTAAATTATGTACTCACAGCACCGAAAACTCATAAACTCCTTGTTTCAGATTAAGTGGATTATTTATTTGTGATAATGGGCACATATACTCATTAACATGCTGTCATAAACAGCTGCATTCAATGTATTATGTGTTCTGTGACATAAATAAGGTGTTCAACATGAAATTGTTGTTTAAAATATAGGCACCGGGAACAACCAAAAAGCAATAAATGCTTTTTAATACAGTTGCATGGTCTTGAATTCTAAATTTATTTCTACCCTACTAATGTCACTTTTATGGAAATTGCAGTACTACTCTAGTGAAATATCTTGACATTCAAGGACATTGGAACTCCTCTCTGCTTTCCCATCCTTGGTATCTCAGGCGCGGTGTTCACTGACTTGTGTTTCTTTTCTTATAAAGAAGGGTATCATGTAGACATGGGGGAGTCATTTACTGCAACATCAGTTTGCTTCTCAGTAAGCTCAGAGCAGGATTCTCTTGATGGATGCCTTCAACTCATCCTAGCTCTGAAAGTTTCCAAACTAGATGTTGAAACTTAGAGATTGCTTAGTTCAATGCCCTCACTTTACAGATGGAGGAACTGAGGATTTGAAATTCTGAGGATTTGAAAGATTTATTTGAGTCATGGATCTTTAAGTAGTAATGCCAGGACCAAGGGTGAAATATCCAGACCCCCCAATCTGATATAATTCTCCCTAGAAAAATAGGCAGTAAAAAGTAAGTTGGCTACACCAAGATGATTTGGGGGTTAGGAGGAGCTTCGTGGGCAGTGAGGGGGCTAGGCTGTATCTTTTGAGATGTTTTATCAATGTCGCTTCTGGGAGACTTAACTCCTCACTGCAATTTTATAATTTTATTAATCTGAGCAAAGGTCTGGCTGCTTTCTTTGGATGAATGGTCTCATTGGGTGAGATGAGTGTATGAGGGTAAATGCTGCAGTTCACTGGGAGAAGTTCAACAGGGAAGCGAGATAAGAGGCTTCAGAAGGAAGGCTTAGAAAAATTGATTAGGACAGGTAACATTACAGAGGAAAGTGAGAAACTGTCCAGCTTTTATCTTCGCTGGAAAGTGGGTATATACAAAGTTAAGAAGGAATCTACCCATTGGAGCTAGGATGGACCAATCCTTTAAGAGAATATTGATGACAGGCAATTTAGATGCCTGCCTTTTAAATGATAGAAAACTAGAAAGTTTACATAAAGTACACACACACACACAAATATTTGTTTCCATCACAGAAAAATTAAGGAAGCTAATGAAATTGAGGTCATTATCCTGAAATACATGAAGGTTAAAACATAATTTAGGTGGTATTTTTAGAGAAATTAAATGCTTCAGAAGAATAAAGGGCTCCTAAAAAGAAATGTTCATCTCCTCTGTGTTTTCACACAAAGCAATTCAGGACAAAATTCGAGATTAAATAGAAGCAAGAAAATTCAGTTACTCTACGAAAAATTCAATATTAAAAACAAGATACCAAGGGCCATTGTAGAATCCCTAGCCCCAGAGATGGTTAAAAAATGAAATTAAAAGTAATTCAACTGGAATGATTTAGGCATACACTTGTTTGAACAGAGGGTGTGCCCAGTGACCTCCAAAAACCTTGCCAAAGCCTATGATTCAACAACCAAGCATTCTGCTAAATGCTATTTTGTGAGCCCTGAATATAATATACTTTAACTAATTATACTTATTTCACCCCCTTGGGATTCTTCAATGACTTTCTCTTCCTCCTGTTGATTTCTTATGTTCATTTATGTTTATAGAAAAAAAAAAGAGAGAGACAGAATATAATATAATATTCACTTAGATTTCCTGCCTCATGAGCAACATTCAGGTGGAAATTAAGACACTTCAGGGATTTCTGATTATAGGTAGTGGCATTATTGACTTGCTTCTGCAAGTGGGGATTTGTTACCTATTTTAAAACTCACCACAGCTTTGTTCTAAATGACTTTCTTTATGGTGTTCAGTTGATTTTTGTTGTTGTTAATAAAATGCCATATCTGAGTAGACTTTTTTCAAAAAAAATTAATGGGTGCAAAGTGCAGAGATATAAAATGTCCCCCAGTTTGGGGGGTAGGAAGGAATAAATGAAACAAGATGGGATCGGGAGGGAGAAAAACCATAAGAGACTTTTAATCTCACAAAACAAACTGAGGGTTGCCGAGGGGAGGGGGTAGGGAGGGGGGGGTGGGGTTATGGACATTGGGGAGGGTATGTGCTATGGTGAGTGCTGTGAAGTGTAAACCTGGCAATTCAGAGACCTGTACCCCTGGGGCTAATAATACATTATATGTTAATAAAAATATTAAAAAAAAAAAGTCCCCCAAATCCTAGGGGACTACTACTGCTTCTCCACTACTAAGCATTGTTACTTTAAAATATCTAGTTTTATTTGGAAATTATTAGCTTTTTCTGTCTTTATATTTAAGCATTGACTTATAAGTGGTGATGGCCATACTTAGATTTGTATGAATTTTTAATTTCTCACATTATTACTTTTCGGTCATTTGTTTCATTAATTTGGTTAGCTCAACTGGGGCGTCTTCATTTGTTTTGTCCCTTTAACAGAATATCATTTATTCTTTGATATTTTTCAAAGACCCCTGCTGTTTTGAAAAGTTTTGTAAAGAAGAAGCAAAATATGAAAGCCTATGATCCCTTTGAATAAGTGAACATATTTCCCTCTTGCTTTCTTGCTCCAGGTTTCCAGATTAAGCCTTTCACATCACTACACTTCCTGTCGGAGCCTTCCGATGCTGTCACCATGCGGGGAGGAAATGTCCTCCTGAACTGCTCTGCGGAGTCTGACCGGGGAGTCCCGATGATCAAGTGGAAGAAAGATGGCGTCCACCTGGCCTTGGGAATGGATGAAAGGAAGCAGCAACTTCCAAATGGCTCTCTCTTGATACAAAACATACTTCACTCCAGGCACCACAAGCCCGATGAGGGTCTTTACCAATGTGAGGCATCTTTAGGAGATTCTGGGTCGATTATTAGTCGGACAGCAAAAGTTGCTGTAGCAGGTAAGTGGATTCTTCCTTTTTCTCCTCCTCCTTCTCCAACTCTTCTTATTCCTTTTTTTGGGAATAAGGAATACTGTTTGTAGAAACAGTATGAATTTTTAGGATAAGGGAACAATGCAAAAAAGATAAATGCATATCCCCTTATGATTTTGACTTATTTTCTCCTTAATTGCTTGGAAAACAGTGGAAGGATCTCAGCAACCATTCTGAAAATGAGATTTTTAGAAACAAAGACTGTCTGAAGTTGATATACTACCTGTGTCTGCAGGGAGGACTTTTTATTAGTTGAAAATATTAGGAAAAATGATTTCCTAATTAATTCCATTTTAGAGAATCACTAATCCTGACATTTTGCAGAGCTTTTTTTCTTTTTCTTTCTTTCTTTTTTTTTTTTCCTTCAGAGCAGTGTATTTTGTTTTAATGATAATGGCTTGAACTGCAACATACAGATTTCCAAATGAGAAATAACAATTTGCAATTAAACCAAGAGGGCAACCATTTGATATGGACTTCTTTTCTCAGGTCCCATTTTGTCTAAAATCTAGAATACTGATAAGAATGAAGACTCATTTTCAGCAGTAACATGTACTAGGACAATTGGACAGGACCACCACTCCAGCACTCATTCTTCTACTGAGGGTGCGAGGAAGCTAAAATCTGCAAGAGATGTTCTTGTCAGGTGACAGCATAGAAAATCAGATACTGCAGATATTGCATACTGATATGCATTTAGTCCAGAAATCTGGTTTCATGCCACAAAAGAGTGTCACAAACCAGACTATGCCTGAGCAAAAATGTCTTTGATGGGGGGCAAGTCTTCACCTAGAGAGATAGTGGCCAACCATTCCGCTTTAACCAGAACTGAACTGGTTTTAGCATTTGAAAGTACTATGCCCTAGGAACCAAGCCCTCAGTCTCAAGGAAAACGTGAATGGTCTGGTCGGCCCACCTGGTGGTGTCCTGACTGCTTTAGCGATGACAGGCCATCACAGTTGCAGAAAGTCCTCTTTACTCAGGAAGCACATGAGGTGGCATTCTGATCATGCAAACCAAAGCTGGGTCCTTTGAGTGATGCATGCCTGGAATTTGATTGATGAGCATAAAGTGTAGAGAGGACTGAAAGTCTATATTAATTATGATTGATTAAAAGGAACAAGTGGAATAAACGCTGAGGATTAAGGTAAAATCTGCTTTACCAGGATATTCCAAGTGAAGTGAAAAGGGTGTCATTCGATTTTTCTAGCGTAAGAATTTCTGGACCTTCAGATCCCACCCGTCCGTCACCCATGCTGCTAAGGTAGTTCTGCAGATTTGAATGAGCTCGGCTGGCGCTTCGACAGTCCTAAAAGGCAGATGCATATGTGCTGTTCATGAAAATGACCTGATTCATTGTGGTTTCCATTTCCCTGCCATCTAGATCCACTTTTACCTGCTCTGTTTCAATGGTGAAATGAAGAATGATCCCTTCCCTGTGAGATATTAAAACAAAGTAGCTTCAACTTTCCTATTCTGTAGAAGGATGGGTTGACAGATTCAGTCACTGAGTTACAATCTAATATTAGATTGTATCATTTCAAGGCAATAAGGCTGTTCACAGCATTTTAAACACTTACCATGCTGTTTGGCAACACAGCATACATCAATGTTATGTCTGTCGAGGTTAAGATTGCCAAACCACTGGAATGCACAAGGGGCATATATCTTCCTTGTAATAAAGACCATGGGCTTGATTTAATCTCATTTTTAAAGCATTAGCAGTCAATAAACCAGTCACCGCTAAAAGGTAACAGTCAGCTTTGCGTGAGTGAAAAAACAAAACAAACAACCCCCCCCCCAAATACCTGTTTTGTACCCTCAAGTGTGGTGTAGAGTCCATTTAATATAATAATGCCTCTCTTCCACCTTTTGCTTTCTCAAAGTGTCTTTCAGGAGAAAGAAATGTGGCAAATGAAATCTGTCTTTAATCAATCAGAACATTCCGTACCGTGCTCTTGCCATGCACCATTCATCTAATTTTCTAGGAACTTCTCACATGCTCTTCAAACTCTTAAACCTAACTGTGCACTTAACTGAAGCTGGAGGAGGAGAGTAGGAAAGATAAACCAAGGGCTACCATCCGTCTAACATCTTATTAAAAGTCTCAGTATAGGGTGCCTGTGTGACTTGGTTGAGCTTCCAACTCTTGATTTTGGCTCAGGTCATGATCTCAGGGTTGTGAGATGGGCCCCCCAGTGGTGGGCATGGAGCCTGCTTAAGATTCTCTCTCTACCTCTCCTTCAGCCCCTCCCCCTTCTCTCCCTCTCTTAAAAAAATAAATAAATAAATAAAAAAGGTCTCAGTATAACAAGCTATTGACTATTGGTATTCCTGAGAATTGCAAGTTCTATCAGTAAGGGCTATTATTCCATTTGAAAGTAGCTTGGCCTGTACTGGCTGAAACTGGGGAATTTTTATTTGTATCCAGTAAGCTCTAGTCTAAAATGGTGCAGTATTTCTCTGCCATGGATATTTCTGTTTAGCCTTCTAGATTGAGACTTTTAAAGAGAGAAGCAGAGACAAACTTTATCTGCAAAGCTTCTCCTTCCCAACCCCGCTCTATACCTGTCAGAGTGTTGGCATGTTTCGTACTTATTCGTTAGCTATTTGCTTTGCCAGTGAACACATGGAGCTATGCCATATATGGAGAGGTTTCCATTGTTGGGGAGTAAGAATTTCTGTCCCTTTCAAGGGTCCATCCAGCTGGACTAAGAACCAGATTGACATAAAACAGATTAACAGGAGAAAATAGAATTTAATAGCGTGCATAGAGGGAATCCACACAGACATGGAAATCCCAGAGACACACAGACAAAATGAGGTATCTACATCATTCTGAACTAAGGAGTAGGGGTAGTGGTTTTGGATTTCAGAAGAAAGGAATGCATTTCACGGGGCAATAAGAGGAAGAAAAGTTTGGTAATTAGAGGTTTGCCCTGCCATATGGATGGCAAAAATTTTCAAATAAAATTTATTTCCACTGATAATCCTTGTTCTGGGGGAAGACCTCCAGTTTAGATTATTCCGTATAGTTGGGGGGGGGCAAAAGTTTCTCTTGAGCCCCTGGGGTCTCTACTGCTTTCTGCTCAGAATACGAATAATCTTCATGCCAAAGTGGTCCATGATGGAGTAGCTTGCCCTTGGTTCCTCAACTGTCAATGTCATCTTTGTTTTCTTCCTCCTCCTCGACTTCTCTCTCTCTCACTCTCTTTCTTTCTTTCTTTCTTTTTTTGAGATTGATGAGATTAAACAACTACTTGATGGACAGAGTTGGAGTGATTTTCTTTATATCTCAGTAGTTGATAAATTATTGGAATAATTTGATTTATATCTCAGTAGTCTATAAAATAATTAACTATTGAGGACTTTGGAAGTAGAAACGGACTGTGCTGGGGTATCGATATGCTACTTAAAAAATAAAGAAGGCATGTGCCAATTCCTCATTCCTTCTGAAATTCATAACATCAAGATGAGCATGGACCTGGCCAAGCACATTTTCCCTACTCCGGATGTTGCCAGCTCTCTGAGCCTCTGGATTCTCTTTTGTAAAATCGACATAACAATAACCTACCTCCTAAGGCTGTGCTGACTTTTAAATAACATTTAGCATGGAAAGCCCTGGTACAGAGTAAATTCTTATTCAATGGCAGCAGTTAATAGTACAAATTGACCTAAAAATGGATGTTATGATGTTATTGCTATTAGTATTATTAGGGAATGACAACTTTGAATATTCCTTGTGATGATTCAGAACATTTTTGGAGGGATTAAGAGAAAAAGAAATATAGGGTACAAATCATGAGCTATAAATATTGTCATCTTGGATCAGATACCTGCTTTTGCAATCTACAAGCACACACTGGCAAGCCTGAATTGAGTTTTTAAAAGTTGAATCTATGCAGTTTGTTGGCAAGCTGTGCCCAAATCTGTTTGACTACAAGGTTCATTTTTCACAACTTAATCTAGTGTTCTGTCCATGAAGCCAATGTAATTTGTACTGGTCAAACCAGGAGTTCTAGATCATGGAACTGCTGTTACCATATCAGAAAAAGATGCTGGTCAGTCTTCTCAATGGAGCCTTCTTACTATCCTTCCAACTGAAAAAGATTCACTGAAGCTGAGTTCACGGGTATTTTGGTCTAGTCTGAGAGTTTTCATAACCCCTTCTCCTCTGGGGGAGAGGGGAGTCAATGCCAGTGTGTAAGAAAACCATATCACTGCCAAGCTCCACTGCATAATCATGAAAGTACCATCTTGTTTATTTTTCTTAATACTAATCCCTCCCATCTGCCACCCACACACTCACCCAACCACCGAGCTCCTTGCCCACTCACTTCCCCTGCTGGGCCATGGGGATCACAGCTGGAACCCAAGTACTACCTCTCCTTGTATTTACTCTCTTGGGGATGCACTAGGATCTGCTCCTCCTCAGGTAAATGGACACTGGTTGCAGGATACATTATACATCATAGAGCATCTGTATCCAGGTAGATGCTTCTTTTGTTAATTTTTAAGCATTTACTTCTTGACTATTAAAACCACTGACTTTTGTATGATCTTTTCCTCTTTGTATAGTATATTCATATACATTAGCTCATAATGCTCAAAAAGGCTCTGTGATACAGATACCCAGATTAATAGAGAACTTTCTCCAGGCAAAAAGTGGAACCCAGGTGTGCCTGGGTGGCTCAGTGGGTTAAAGCCTCTGCCTTCAAAGCCTCTGCCTTCGGCTCAGGTCATGATCCCAGGGTCCTGGGATCGAGCCCCGCATCGGGCTCTCTGCTCTGTGGGGAGCCTGCTTCCTCCTCTCTCTCTCTCTCTCTCTGCCTGCCTCTCTGCCTACTTGTGATCTCTGTCTGTCAAATAAATAAATAAAATCTTTAAAAAAAAAAGTAGAACCCACATTCTCTAACTCTGGCATATACTTATTCCCTTATCACTTTGCTTCTCAATCTGAGGATTAGATGTAAGAACCCTGTGAATAGTTTCCTAAGTAGTCATTTATTTTTAACCAATAAAACTCTCCAAAATATAAACAAAGGGAAGGAATAGTCATTGTCATAATACTAATAATATTAATAATAGGTTTTATTTATCCACTTAGTCCCTTGAAAATATCAACTTCCTGTGGGAAAACACTATGATTTGGTTGTTTTCTTCTCAAATGAGAGATTTTGCTACCACCATTATGCATTAAATGATGACACATGATAAATATCTCCTAAAGTATAGAGAACATATAACTTTAAAAATAAGCTTAGGGGCACCGGAGTGGCTCAGTGGGTTAAAGTCTCTGCCTTCAGTTCAGGTCATGATCCCAGGGTCCTGGGATTTAGCCCCACATCTGGCTCTCTGCTCAGCAGTGAGCCTGCTTCCTCCTCTCTCTCTGCCTGCCTCTCTGCCCACTTGTGATTTCTGTCTGTCAAATAAATAAAATCTTTAAAAAAAAATAAGCTTTTATATACCTTTTATAGGGGTAAGATTTTTCTTATCTTTTAATCTTTGTAAGTGGTTTCATAATTCAAGCTCAGTTAGCATTTTTTTTCTTTCCATTTCTTGAAAATCAAGCAAATAAAAGGCCAACTAAATTGCCTTTACTTGAATTGTTATTTCATTCAGGAGCATATTTTTTTCTTCTTCCTTATTACAATAGATGTTTCAAGATGGAAATTGTCACACACTGCTTTTAAATAACACAGGCATTATAATTAAAATTCCCCTGTGTTAAAAAAAAAAAATTAGTTACTTGAGGAGTTGTTGCAGTGAATTCCCTTCCAGAATGCCTCCCATTTAAATGAGTTATGAAATAATTAGTGAAAGCATATTATGGTGAGAGAAGCTAGAATCACCTCAGCTGAATGGAGCATTTTGTGAAATGATAATCTGACCTTTACGTTTTTACTTAAAAGGAAACAGAAAAAGGAGCTTGTCTTAAGAAAAAGGAGAATAAACTACATTGCCTCAGGTCACTCAAATGTTATATAAAGGAAACAGCAAGAAAAATGCTCATATTCCTTTTCTCTACAGGAACACATATAAGAATCCTGCCTAGAAGGTCAAGTTCATCTGGTCAAGCAGTTTAGAAAATGTAACCCAAGGCCCTTGAAAACTCTCAAAATTCTATTATGGGAAAGTGCAGTTACAGAGCAAAGCTTTTTTTATTTTAATCCAATAAGAATAGTATTTATTTTCAAACAATGTGTAGGAAAATAAATTGTTCAGACACTATAATTCTTAATGGTCTTAATTATCTTCAGCTAGCTAAATGTTCCTATTGGTTTGTGCTTAAAACATGAGAGTAAAATGTATGTATATATATAGGAAGGAAATGTGGTGTTATAAGTAATTGTTGTGTGTGTGCTAATCTTATAATTTTCTTTTAATTTTATTGCTATATAAAACTGGGATAATCACCAACATTGCCCCAGTGCTTCCTTACCCACATCCTCCTGCACCCTTGCCTTAAATAATTGCATTTTAAAGAATAGGTTTTTAGTTGCCTCCTTCCTAAGTCAATTAACTCTGCAATAAAATTAAAATAGAAATGTATTCCTGAAAAATATGCGCACCTTCTACATTATAAAAATTACAAAAGAGAACTTGACAGGGCTTTTTATAGTAGAAACATCAACAAAACAAATTTTAAAAAATCTTCCTACCTTTCATTTCCTTTCTTTGTTATGAATTCTAATTCATATGACAATGGAAATAGCTAATAATTCATTCTAAAAATCATTATCTTAAGAGCACTGTTTTTTTTTGTTTTGTTTGTTTGTTTGTTTTACTCAAATGTTAAGCTAGTTACAGTGTGATTTTTGCTGGGTCTATAATAAAAATGCAGGAGTAATTTTTAAAATAACTCAGTGATAGTAACAGAAAACTGTTTTGCATTTAGAAGACCCCTTTGGAATACAAAAGCTCAATTTTTTTTTTTTTTTTTTTGATAAATGTCAGGCCTAACAAAGACTTAAACAGAGTAAGTAGATAGCTCAGGTGACATCATTGTAAATCTCTGATGAAATTATGACTGATAATAAAGTTAATCAAACATTTTTACTTTTATGAACCTATCACAGGTCCTGTTTTTTTTCCTATTATATTTTTTACGTCCACAGTAAAATTTATTATTTAAATGTAATATTATATAACAACCTTTGAATTGAGCTATTTGTATTAGATACAAAGTTTTTCTACAAAGTAAGGAAACCGTTAAACTTAGGGGATGTTCTAGAAACTATGTTAGTTAAAAGAAATCATAGAAAATCTCAGTGTATGTAGTCCCTACATCATTTTAAACTTTTCCTTTTAGAATGTAGGTGAAAGTACCATTAGTGAAAGCAGTTACTCTTCTTCCTTTAGGAAATTATTGTTTTTTAATAGTCTAATTTTGTACCTACAGTCTCCATATATTCTGTAATAAGCAGTCTAACCCATTGGCCATTACTCCCATAATTGTTTAAAAGCCTATTATTCAGTAGCTGTGAGAATTAGAATAAATCAGAAAAGTTGATTCCTAGTGAATACAGAGCCGTTGGGAGACATGAAGGAGCCACGTATTCTTGATGTGGCAAGTAACTTGTTTTGGAACTTAAATCCTGCGTTTGGCATAAAACAGCAACAACAAAACAGCAATGTTGGATATTTTTGATAGCAAATAAATAAGCAGGGTAGGTCCCAATCTACCATCTCATTTCACAGTACACTGGGAATACACACCGCACACACACACATACACACACACACTCTTACATAATAATGTAATACAGTATTAATATATTTAAATCTGCTTCTCCCACTGCTTAGCTGAAAATTCTTTAGAGGTTTTTTTGTTTGTTTGTTTGTTTTGTTTTGGTTTGGTTTTTTTTGAGGCTTTCTATTAAAAGACCAAAACTAGTGCCTTAGCCCCGGAGCTCAGTGTTTTTCCACTGAAGGGAAAGTTGGAAACCCTCTAAAAGCTACTGAGAAGATGCTTTTGTTCACACAGTTCATTTCAGGTTCTTAACTGACGCTTGTCTCTAAATGCCTCTCGGGTATGGGTGTACCTGCTTTAACTGGACCATATAGAGCTCTGAGACTGTGATACTGTGATTGAAAATAAATATCTATATGGCCTTCATCCTGTTTCTAGCACTGAGCTCTTAAAACCTTGGTAATTCCTTACTCCTGAGAGCTACTAAGGTCTTTTGCTATGTTCATGAGGTTGACTTTGGGATCCCACTCAAGGGTGGGCCCTGGTTAGCAGGTTGGAACCTCCAGGCTATAGTTATTGGGTCAGAAGCACAGGTGAAAACATGGGTTTGTGACTAACTAGCCTCTGAAGTGGGGAGTGGGGGGGCAGTAGGACTGAACCCCTAACCTTTGGAATCTGATCTGTCTCCAGGTGGATGGAGATCAGAATTGAGTTAAATTGTAAGAACACCCAGTTGGTGTCCAGAGAATTATTGGTGCTGCAGAAACACCTTCTCTACACATTGGAATTGGGCTCAGGAGTCCAAAATAATTTTTTTAGTTTCCTTAAGGCAGTGAAGTCTGGGAGTAGTATGACTAATTGAGAATTTAGTAAGCCAGGGTCAGAGTAACTGCATGTAAATGGTTTGATAAATATCACACTGGTGGAGGATACGTGTGTGAGAGAGCATCTGTGTTGTATCATCTGCATGTTTTCTGTTATGATCTTTAAACAATTAGGTTTATACTATCTATTGTGAAGCCTAGGTTGTCCAGAGATATTTAAACACACATATATACCATAGAGACCATATGCCCATATCCTCACACACCTTTCCATTTTGATGGCTTTTCCTATCAAAGCCTCTATGTCTTCAATCCATTGATGAACACCAGAGTCATAAAACCCACTGTTTGATTGATATACCCTCTATTTTTGTTGTTATGCACATTGTTAAAAATTGTACTTTACCAAAAAAAAATAAATAAATAAATCATTCTCATTGTAACCCTGAAGCTCTACCACCCTTAAAAGGGGCTGCTCAGGAAACTTCACTTGCTGAAATTTTATTTGGAGCATTTCACCAAGTAGGAGTCTATTTAAGAAAGTGTGTTAAGGATTAATATCCTGTATAGAGTTTCAACCTTATGTTTCAGTACTGGTTGATTTTATTGGATTGGACTTTTGTGGCCCCTGTTGCAAGGAGAATTCATCTCTAAAACCTGGAACATGACACACAAAATTAGTATTTCTTTGATGCTTGAGCATTGCTTGCAAGGGCAACCCGTGTGTCCCACAGGGCACTGGGTTCTTCATGAGCAAGCATTGTGGCTATTTCTCCACAGTTATTTCCAGTTGAGTCTCAGCCCTGGAGGTGCCTGTGTTTGGAGGATGTAGGTGTAGATTGAGTAAATGTCTTCTTTAAATACCCCACAACCTCCATAACACATACACATTGCATATATCTGGGGCTTGCTTTTATTATGAAATAGTTCACATACAATAAAATTTCACCTTTGAAAGCAGGTAATTCCCTCATTATTAGTATATTCATATAGCTGTACAGCCCTCATCACTTTCTGACTCTGGAGCATCTTCATCCCTCACCTCATGCCCTGGAAACCATCAGTCTACTTTCTGTCTTTATTGTCCTTTTTTGTTTTAATTCCAGTGTTGTTAACATACAGTGTTGTATTAGTTTTGGGTGTACAATTGAGTGATCAGCAGTTCTGTACATCACCCAGTGCTCATCACAACAAATCCTTAATCCCTTTACTGATTGTTTTTAACATAAATGAGAATATTTGATTATCCTATACGCTGTAGCTTTTCTTACTCTAACAGATGAGTCTCATTTCTTTAATTCCTGTATAAGATTTTATAGTTTCCATCCATATATTGATATTGGTTTGTTTCTAATTTTTCCCTTTTGTTCATAATGCCTTCATGAATATTTTTGTACTCAGCGAATATTCTCCTGTGCCTATCTTTGCCATGTCTCTTAACATCTACTCCTAGCAATGCAGTCATTGAGTCAAAGGGTATCTGCATTTTAACAAATATTGATCGATTCATTTTGTTAGCTTGGACCTAAAACATCAGAGGTCAGTGGTTTTGGGTTTTTGTTTTGTTTGTTTTCTTTTTTACCATCGAGCAAACAGAGCTGGCTTCTCCTTAACTTTTAAATATTACTGAAATCTGCTGCTTACTCTAGCAGGTGTTACGATGACGCTGTCAACGAACAGCCAAGGGCATTTGCCTCACTTAAAAAAAAAGGAGAGAGGGAGCAAGTGAGAAAGAGAATCTTAAGTATAGCAACCTGGGAGAATATCGCTCACCTATGTCCTGTGATTTTCCTGATATGTTTCTTTTCTGTCTGCTAGTAGTTGTCACTCTATGACTTGGGGTTGAGGTGACCCTTTGGTAGAAACCAGAATTTCCCAAGCTTTATACATACTGTCAAAATGGCCTTTGGTCATATGGGCAGACCACAGAACAATGGGAACTTTCTCTAGTGTCCTAAAGACCCTACAGATTCTGACCCCCACTTGCTTCTGTATCCTTATGTATAACCCCATCCCCACTTATTTCTTCAGTTTTTATAGCAGTTTCATAAACAAGCATATTCCAGTGCTCATGGCTTTGCACACTCTTCTCTCTGTCTTACTTTCTCATCCCTCGCACTAACTCTTGCATTTTATTTTTACAAGACTCAATTCATGCAGCCAGTCTTTTTGGAATTGTTAACTAGTGACTTGGGGTTTTGTGAGAACCTGTGACACAGTGACCTGGTGTCTTGTCAGAGCATGGACTATGGCACACTATATATTGATAATACACATCCATACCTCAACTCCTCTACTGCTCACTGACTTTGTACAGATCTTATTATATCATAGCCCACCTGGGCAAGCAGATTCCTTAGAACCCAGTTAGTTGTACAGTAGAGCACAGTGGTTAGGAGCATTGGGCTTCAGAGCCAGCCAGCCAGGACTTTGGATCCTGACTCTGGTTCTTCACTATTTCTGTAAACTTGGCCACCTATGGGAATATTCTGGGCTTTGTATTCTCTCTATAAAATGGGCCTACCATAATGAGGTTGCTGTGAAGATAACCAAGCAGTGCTAAGTAAAGGTCCTGGAACTTTGTAAAGGCTCAATGAATGAAAGTTTATGAACAACAAAATTGTGGTATTGTTGAAAATTCCCTCAGTGCTCGCAGCAGAGGGGAAGAGAGAAGCTCTGTGAAGAAGCCCTCTTCTCCTCTGTGGGGACACATAATCATATGCCCTGGATGTTCTACCTGTCTGGCCTGTTTCCCATCCAGAGGCTTATCCTTCCCCATCCACACAGGCCCTGTGCAAACATATGAGGTTAAATGTGCCTCTTTAAATCTCTTAGCACCAATGCTGTGGAATCAGTCCATCTTCCTGAGTAATCGGAATTAACGAAATAACGACTTCATGACAAAGTATTTAGGTAATATCCAAGGTTTTGACTTTATTCTTCCTGATATTGAAACATAATACCTCTTAATTCTCACTTATCCAAAGTCTGCAGTAAAGTTTGCCGTAGCTTTGGGGGGCTTTCTGTGGACTAGCTCAAATTATGTTGGGACTCTTCCTTCTGAGAAAGCATGTGAACTGCCAATGGACAGGTTACCCCAGTTGGTGTTTAATACATCATGAAAGTAAATGGTCATTACAGATATGAAAACATTGCTAGAGTTAGGAGATTCATGTTAGTAATCTGACTTGCATTACTAGCTATGTTTTTACATGAATCTCGATTATTTATAACTGACTTAGGAAATTATCCCTCATTTTTTGAAGGTTATTCGCTTATTTAAGTAATCTCTACACTCAGCATAGGGTTTGCACTCACAACCCTAAGATCAAGAGCCACATGCTCTCCAGACTGAGCCATCTAGGTGCCCTCATCCCTCATTAGGATGCTTGTTGTCTACTTGTATTAAAAAATGCAGGCAGTCATTCCATTTTGCCAGAGGATTTAAATATGCTTTTTCCAATGCTAGGCTATCCTTTCTTTAATCGCCCCTGGATTTGTGTAAATATCTGCAGTACAAATGTTTCTTTCTTTCTTTTTTTTTTTTTTTAAAGGCCTTTTGTAAGGCGCTTAGAAAGTATTTTAATGATCAGCATTATTTATGTTGCCTGTGCAGCTATGTAAATAATTCAATCCCTTCTCCACCAGAACTCTTCCAACTTAACATACCTTTAGAAAATGTGAATGCAATTATAAGGTAATGCTGCCCCAGTAAGCATGTCATTGCTTTGGAAAGGATACTGGGGGTGTAAAGCTGAGCAGGCCCATGCTAGGACCGTGACGATAAAAAGGATGTTTATAAATGAAATAGCACCAGAAATGGCACCATACCTCGGAAGAGGGAAGCAATTTGGTGAAGTGAAAGATGTTAAATGTTTTAATTTTCTTCTCTGCCAGTAAAATCTTGTAAAACAAGGTGACATATTAAATTCTCTATACTACAGTGGCTCCAAGAGCCTGTCAACATTTTCATTATAAACTCCATTTTCGGAGCTTTATAACTCAGCTTTAAGAATTCGCTCTGGCCTGACATTTGGAGTGCAAGGTCTTACCTGGGGGACATGTGTTTCACATGTTTGAGAAATTATGAGTTTATCCATTTTTCAGCTTATAATGAGTAACCTTTTCCTACTTTTTCGCTTGGCTGCTGTGCCTCAGAAATTAGAGGCCGAAAGAAGGCTTACATGTGATAGGTCAACAATGGGGGAAAAATCTACAAATGTGGTCAACATGGGTCAAGGCTGCCAATTTTCATCATGAAGACTCCCAGTCACACTGGCCGTTCTGCCCATCCTACGGAAAGCCAAGAGAGCTCTACTAAACTGCCCTCAACAGTTTATAGACTAAAGTGTGTTACCCAGGAGTTCTGTTATGTCAGCTCTCTGCAGGGGAAACCCCGATTGATTGGAGAATTCTTAGTCCCCAGTCTGTTTATTTCTGCATTTGTATTATTTTGTGGATGGCATAAGACCTTTTCCCTAAAGCTTTACGTTATTTTACCCAGTCTCAGTGTAAGTCGTTGTTATATCTTCTTGGCGGTTGTGTTTTTTTTTTTGTTTGTTTGTTTGATTGTCTTCCCCTCTATCATATTTAGCATTCAGTAGGTACTTAGTCTATATTATTTAATTCTTTAATAATATAGGGTCCCTTTGTATACTTTAGAATGTCTATAGGTAAATCTTTGAAAGAGCTACTTTTGGGAGAAGAAAGATCAAGGAGGCAACTGAAGAGAAATCTACATGTTACCATGTAAAGTTCAAAGCCCATGTGGGGCTTTGAAATGTCCTGAGGACCTACTACCTGGTATGACTTACATAAAAGAACAAACCATAGCTCTCTTCTAGAAGAGGGTAGAGAATCTTCAATAAAAGGTGTGGTATAGGGGAACCTGGGTGATTCAGTGGATTAAGCATCTCCTTTCAGCTCCATCATGATCCCAGGGTCCCAGGATCAGCCCTGAATCAGGCTCCCTGTTTAGCAGGGATCCTGCTTCTCCTTGTCCCTCTGCTGCTCCCCCTGCTTGTGGTCTCTTGCTCTCTCTGTCAAATTAAAAAAAAAAAATCTTAACAAAAACAAATAAATAAAAGGGATGGTATCAAGACTCAACTCATAGGTTAAATATTGGGAGAATTCCAGAAATCCCCACTTCTGGGTATGTATTCAACATTACTTCACTCCCACCTAATTGTATTATATTTTTATGCAGCTGCCATATTCATGTTAAAATGTGAGAAGCGCACAGTGTGTAATCCCAACACTTGCTTTTATGGTGTGAAGATCAACTTTGTGACATTTCCCTAAAAAATAACAACATAATTTTTGTCCCTCCCAACCACCTTGCATGCCATATCCCTTAGGAGGAGACTGAGGGACAGTTTAAATATTTTACCTGAAACCCAGGTCTTTCAGACCTCAAAATCACATTCTTTCCTCTAAACCATCATGTTTTTTCTTAATGTGTACAAGGACATCTGTTTTTGTTTGCACTTTTCTATCAGAATGAAGCTATTCCTAGCCCATAAGTGGCTGACATTTTCCAATGAAACATGTTAGGAGATGCAGGCTAGATTCTAAATTAAAAAAAAAAAAAATACAGTGGGGAGGGAGGGCAAGGACTAAAGGACTTGAATTAGCTTAAACCAGGAATCTGATTTCCTCTTCAATTTCTCTTGCCTGGTTATCCTCTTACTTCCCTCTTCCTGTAAGCCCCACTGCAGTGAATGACACCCCATCCACTGAGTTGTCCAAGAGAAAAACCTGTGCAATTTAATTTTTCTCTCTCTCATCTACCTAAAACATCCTTATCAAACAGCAAGCCATGTTTAGTCTAAGAAATATTTTTCCCTTCTAAAATAGACTTACTTTTTTAGAGCATTGTGAAGTTCACAACAAGATTGAATAGAAGATACAGAGAGTT
Organism: Meles meles; assembly: GCF_922984935.1. Classification (NCBI taxonomy): domain Eukaryota; kingdom Metazoa; phylum Chordata; class Mammalia; order Carnivora; family Mustelidae; genus Meles; species Meles meles. The sequence continues at coordinate 74,034,957 of NC_060077.1, forward strand.
CCCATATATCCTGTTTCCCCGCACATACACACACCCTCTCCCACTAATAACATTCCACGTTGGAGTGGTACAGGTACTGTGATTGACGAGATATGTGACTGACATACCAATATCCTCAAAGTCCAAGTAACCTATGGACTTAAGGGTTCACTCTTGGTATTGTATATTCTATTAGTTTTGACAAATACATAATGAAATGTATAACTACTTGCAACCACTGTTTTTTTAAAAAAAATTTATGTATTTATTTGACAGATACAGAGAGACAGTGAGAGAGGGAACACAAGCAGGGCGAGTGGAAGAGGGAGAAGCAGACTCCCCATAGAGTAGAGAGTCTAACACGGGGCTCAATCGCAGGACCCTGAGATCACGACCTGAGCCAAAGGCAGATGCTTAATGGCTGAGCCCCCCGGGAACCCCACCAGTGATATTTTTTTTTACTGTCTTCTTTATTTTGCTTTTTTTCAGAATGTCATATGGCTGAAATCATATAGTATGTCGCCTTTTCATATTGTCTTCTTTTACTTAATAATATCCATTTAACATTCCTCCATGTCTTTTCATGGCTTAAAGCTCTCTCTCTCTTTTTTTTTTTTTTAAAGTACTGAATAATATTCCATTTTCTGAAGGTACCACTGTCCATTAATCCCTTTACCTACCAAAGGACATCTTGGTTGCTTCTAAGTTTTAGCAAATATGAATAAAACCGCTACAGACATTCATACAAAGGTTTTGTGTGGACACAATTTTAGTTCATTTAGGTAAAATACCAAGGAATGAGATTGCTAGATTGAATGGTAAAGTATGTTTAGTTTTATAAGGAACTGCCAAAATGTCTTCCAAAGTAGCAGTACCTTTTTGCATTCTTGCCAGCAGTGAATGTGAGTTCCTATTGTTCTACATCCTCACTAGCATTTGGTGTCATCAGTGTTCTGGATTTTGGCATGCTAATAAGCATGTAGTGGTATCTTGTTGTTTTAATTTGCATTCTCCTGATGACAGAGAACATGGGGCATCTTTTCATGTGCTTATTTGCCATCTGCATATCTTCTTTGGTGAGGTGTTTGTTCAGCCCTTTTGCTCATTTTTTCAGTTGTTCATTTTCATAGAGTTGAGTTTTAAGAGTTCTTTTATGTTTGGGATGACAGTGCCTTATCAGCTCTGTCTTCTGCAAATATTTTCTCTCAGTGTATGTTCTGTCTTCACATTCTCTTGATGATGGCTTTCACAGAGCAGAAGTTTTTAATTTTAATGACCTCTAGTTTATCTTTTTTTTTTTCATGGATCATACTTCTGGTGTCATCTCTAAAATGTCACCACCATATCCAAGCTCATTTACATATTCTCCTGTGTTATCTTTTAGAAGTTTATATTTTTTGTTTGACATTTAGATATATTATCTATTCTGAATAATTTTTATAAAGGGTGTAAAGTATGGGTTTACTCCTTATTTTTAATGTACCTGTCCAGTTGTTCCAGCATCATTTGTTGAAAAGACTATCTTCTCTCCATAATTTTGCCTTTGTTACTTTGCCAAAGATTGTCTCTCTACAACTGTGTATTTTTGTTGTGTTTATTTCTTTCTATGTCTACTGGCTCTAATTAAACAGAAGCCACCATCATCCCTTGACTGCTTCTCCTACAGTTGTCTGTTAATTAGATGACAATCTATTTCCTATACAGAGAATAAAATGGTCTTTTAAAAATATGTGAAGTTGTTCAATCATTTCCTGTGTTTCTAGGATCAAATCTAAACTCTGTAATGATCTAAAAGTCCTACCTGATCTGGCTTCCTCCTTCCATCATTTCCCCTCATTTTCCTCTCCTTCTTCCATGGTCAGCCCTATCCACTGGTTTCTCTGCCATGCTCTAGTCATTATAATCTTTTTCAGTTCTTTGAGTAAGTTGTTTCCTCCCACACTGAGACTTGGAATACGGAGTCATCTCCTGGAGATCCTTTTTTTCAGTTCCTCTCGGTTAATCCCATTCCTATTCATTCTGCAGAGTTCTCTTGTTGTTGTTGTTTTGTTTTGTTTTAATTTTACTTATTAAAGAGGGAGAAAGAGAGAGTGAGAGAATGAGCATAGTGGGAGGGAAAGAGGAAGAGGGAGAAGTGTCTGCTGAACAGGGATCCCAATGTGGGACTCAATCCCCAGGACCCTGGGATCATGACCTGAGCCGAAGACAGATGCTTAACCGACTGAGCCACCTGGGCGCCCCAGAATTATGTATTGATGTCTCTTTTTCTGGAATATCCTGGTTTTCTCGAAGGCTCACTGCTAACTGCTATCAGCATCATGCCTCAAATGTTCTTCATAATGACTCCTTGTTATAATCTATTATTATTTCTTTAACACCTGCCTGCCCCACTGAGGTGGAAGCTTCTCAAAATCAGGGCAAACTATGTCTGCCATCCTCCCCGATGTAGTCACGGTGGGCATTACAGTGTCTTAGTGTCCAGCCAGGGCTGTGAGCAGTAATCAAACATGAATCATCACCAAGGGGTGGGAATTACAGGGCAGGGGAACTGATGATTAAGTCCCTGATTCCTGGGTCCCAGGACTTCTCTGTGTATCTGGGTGTCAAGTAATCAAATTATCAGTCAAAAGATCTTAGTTATAGCATAGAAACAACCCAGACAGTGGGGATTTGAAGAGTAATGGGATCTTAGAAAATATCTAAGTCTTCACATAGTAGTCAAAATATCTGTTAATGATCATAAACTGAGAGCATTAAAGCATTCAAAGTTCATCTTCCAGATCCTTCAAGGTCCCATAGTCCAGAGATGATTTTGGTTCCTTTAGATGGTCCCTGACATGGCAAGAAGGGTAAGACAGTGAGTGTTCTTGGCCTCTTCTCCCTTCCCATCTCCACAGAGGAAAACTGGGGCTTTCACCTTTTTTTTTCTTTTTTTTTTAATTTTTAAAATTTATTTATTTGACAGAAATCACAAGTAGGCAGAGAGGCAGGCAGAGAGAGAGAAAGGGAAGCAGTTTCCCCACTGAGCATGGGGCCGGATGCGGGCTCAATCCCAGAACCTTGGGATCATGACCAGAGCCAAAGGCAGAGGCTTTAACCCACTGAGCCACCCAAGCACCTCTCACCTTTTTTATTCTAAAGTAGTAACTGCTTTCCCTTTCAGAAAGCAGTTTTCAAATGTTTCCCTATTTCAAGCTTCAGTAAGCCTTAAAAAAAAAAAAAGATTTTATTTATTTATTTTAGAGAAACAGAGTGTGTGTGCAAGCAAGTGGGGGGAGGGGCTGAGGGAGAAGGAGAGAGACGATCTTAGTCATATCCTGCTGAGCACAGAACCCCATGCGGGGCTCAATCTCAGGACCCTGAGATCATGAGCTGAGCCAAAATCAAGACTCAAGACACTTAGCTAGCTGAGCCATCCAGGTACCCCAAGCCTCAGTGGGCCTTTAATTCAGTGTTGTCTGGGGGGAGCTGAGCCCTGGGTGGCCCAATGTCAGCATGAGCAATGGACCTCACACACTAACCTGGAAGTGAGCATGAGATGGAGACTATATATATATATATATTTTTTTCTCCAGTAAAGAAAAATTATTGTGCACAAAGAATGAATTCAATATCTAAATTAAATGGATAAATGGACACTTATTTTTCAGTTCTGTTCAATTTTGAAAATTATTTATTCAAATTAGAAAGGAATATGCCCAAGCCCCATGTTACCTGGTATTGCTGATTTCTCTAGCATGTTCTCTCTTCGATAGCCAATAGGCTTCTTTCAGACGTTGGGTATAGTCTCTTTTACCCTGTACTCCTGGAGTGGACAGAGAGGTTGGAAACTTCCTCTATGTAGAAACACTAGTAAGTCAGTATTCAGAACCCAAAGACATTTTGGAACATTATACTCTCCTGAACATGGGGATGTAGATGGAGACATCATCTCAGAGAGATCTCTGAGAAGTTTTCTCTTGGTATTTTGTCTACTTAAAATGGGAGGTAGGAATCCTTTTAATGTCAAAAGCCTTCTGTACTGTTGATCTCTCTCTCTCCCCCCCTTTCCCTACCTCTCTCCTATTTTAATTAACTCCTAAGTACAGCACTTTTTCAGGAACTTGGTAAGAAAACCACGTCCAGGCCTTCTCCTTCTTCAGTGAGGCTATTTTCTTTAGTAGCTCCCAGATGATTCTGATACATACCGAAGAATAGCATGTATATTGTTTCAAGTTTACAAAAAATAGCACCATAACTTTTTCCTCTATGATACCCCACTCTTTTATTTTATAATGTAGTTAATTATTCCATGGTGCCTTGTGTTTACTTATTATAGTTGAATCTTTTTGGATTATTGGAAGCTATTAATTATCATATTCCCATTATTAAATGGTATGATAATGGCAAATACTTAAATAGATTGTAATTTTATCAATTCCTGCTGAACACTTCTTGGTTAACTAACTGTTTTTAATCATGGTACAATGGGATATTCTTGAAAGAATAACTATTAACATAAAGTCCCTTAATAATGCATCTCTGTGGATCGTCATGGTTTATGGCAGAAGTGTTGTGATGATTTGTGCCAGAGGTTTAATAAGTTTAGAGTTGAAAATTTACTTTGCTTTCATTCCCTTCCCTTTGGCTGATAGTTACTGTCTAAGATACTTCATCAGAGAAACTACTGTAGGAGGGCTTAATCAGAAACTCTCATGGAAAGAGTAAAAGCAGGTCTCTAGGGTCAGTAACAGAGCTGACTGTATTCTTTATTTGAAGAGATAAAAGAACTCAGTTTAGATAATGTCCTCCCTTCAAGGAGGTTTCAGTCCAGCAGAGCATATGATCCATCACCATGATTTTATTATTTTATTTTATTTTATTTTATTTTATTTTATTTTATTTTATTTTATGGGGTTGTTTGTTCTTATTGACAAAGACTTAGTCAAAGCAGAAACTCCCCAAGGAATGAGTCAGCATTACATCTATAATTCCTTGCCTCTAAAGGCAAAGTCATTATAGTACAATGCACATCTATTTCTGTCTTGCTTATCCTGGAGATTCCTGTTTTAGTACATATCCAAGTGTATGCAAATATTTTCACTGCTATGAAAATGAACTTTGTGAATTGGTCTGTTGCCTGGTTTTCAGAGTGCTGTGGGCTTAATTTCTCGAAGGTGGATTGACTGTGTGGCTATGGATATCATGTCATGGTACTTCAAACCTTTCTTACTTTTAAGGGGATAACATCCCTACCACCTCCTCTGGGGGCTGCTGGGAAGAATGGCAGCAACTGGAAAGAACTTTACAAAAGGAAATAATTCCAATGCAAGACCTTGCTTTAAATTACTAAATCCCAGAAACTTACAACTTTTGTTTAAAGTTTAAGCTTTCAGCTCTTTCTCGACTCCATCTTCGCGGTAGCGGCTGCGGTGCCCGCGGTTCAGTCACCGGCATGCAGCTCTTCGTCCATGCCCAGGAGCTACACACCCTCGAGGTGACCGGCTAGGAGACGGTCGCCCAGATCGAGGCTCATGTAACCTCGCTGGAGGGCATCGCTCCTGAAGACCAAGTCGTGCTCCTGGCAGGCACGCCCCTGGAGGATGAGGCTACCCTAGGTCAGTGTGGAGTGGAGGCGCTGACCACCCTGGAAGTAGCCGGCCGCATGCTTGGAGGTAAAGTCCACGGTTTTCTGGCCCGTGCTGGGAAAGTAAGAGGGCAGACTCCCAAGGTGGCCAAACAGGAGAAAAAGAAGAAGAAGACAGGCCGAGCCAAGAGGCGGATGCAGTACAGCCAGCGCTTTGTCAACGTTGTGCCCACTTTTGGCAAGAAGAAGGGCCCCAGTGCCAACTCTTAAGTCCATTGTAATCCTGGCTCTCCCCCAATAAAGCCACTTAGTTCAGTCAAAAAAAATTAAAAAAAAATAATAAAAAATAAAGTTTAAGCTTTCAGTTAGGCATGTGAAACTAATATATTGACCTTTCAATGCCTAATATTGAAGATTCTTCCTCTTCCCTGATGAACACATCATATCAATTTTGTGATCAAAGTGCCAGTTAAGTTGGTAGCTGAAGGGAAGGAGTCATCTTTATATTTTGTATCTTTAACTGAGTTCTATTTGAAGATGGTTTATTTACCAATGAAGCTTATATCTCTTCCCAAAAACACTTGAGGCATTGATAGAACATCTTTATAAGAACTGGAAGGTACAACCCCGAAACAATAAAGAAAAAATGTGGGACATATGTATACAACAGATTGCAACAATCTACAGACAACAAAATTCAGATGCAGGAGGGGAGAAATGAAGCAAGCCCTAAGAGGCTGCAGCCAACCAGATTTCCCTGATGATCATCTCTGGGGAGGGGGAGGGGTAAGTGTACCAATTTGAAATTGTCAGAGTGATGTGGGACCTGGAGAACAGTCCTGGGATGAGAGTCCCAGATGTTTGTGATGTTCAGGCAAGTTAGGTAAGCTGTGAGCAGTACTTCACAGAGTGGTCCTTGTGAGGGCCCATCACAAGGGAGCTGGTTAGAAATGCAAATTAATGGGCCCTACCCCAGACCTATTGATTGAGGCTCTTGGGTGTTGCCTAGTGATTTGTTGTTTAATAAGCCCTCCAGGTGATTCTGCTGCACAATCAGTTTATAACCACTGGTCTAGAGCACCCTGGCGGATTGCAGCTAAGGATGATGGTGTTGATCGGCTTGGCAGAAGCCTGAGTACCAAGGAGAACCTCAAAGTAGGAGAGAGGAAGAAAAAGGAGGGAGAATGGAAGGAGATATTAACAAAATATCCAACTGATTGTCTTTATAGCTCTCTTCTGCCCTACCCATTTGTGCAGAATACCTAACAAATAGTCTACTTCATAAGTCAAACAGGAAGGATCTTCTCTGAAAATATGAGTGGACTGTTTCGGTAGATGTAGAACAGGAAAGAACTCTGCATTTTGGCATAGAGAGATTCCCAGCACAATAGGGAGCTCCTCAGTCACCCACAGTAAAGTATTTTGACTCTGGCAACCACTCCAACCTGCAGAGACCCAGGTAAATATTTCTGTTGGTTCACACTTAAATATAAATTCACAGCAAAGGGTCACCAACTGTTTTAAGAATTCTTACAACGTGATAAAGAAAGGCAATGATAAATAAATTTTAAAAAATCAGAAAAATTAAGTAATTTGAAGATAATGCAGGGAAACAGTTTTTAAATAACTACTAATGAGTAATCTTAGGAAAACTTAAGAAAACAATGTATTCATAAACCAATAACAATAACTCTACAAAAGAAACAATTGGAGAAGAAAAGCAATCTCTTAAAAAATATATGTATTTATATATTTAAATATATAAACCTATATATAAATTTAAAAAAATCAAGGGGTTGGAAGATGGAAGAAAAGAGGGAATCTTTAAGACATGTTCTCTTAAAAAGAAAGCTTCAAGGAAGCAAAGATAAGCGGATGGGGTCAAGATTTCTAATATCTGGCTAATAGGAGCACCAGAAGCAAGAAAACAGAAGGGGAACACATTTAAAAATATATAAAATAGTTTCCCTGATATGTCTTCTAATTAAAAAGGCCTGTCAAGTGTTGAGTTAGATGAAAAAAAAAGGCTTACACTGAATCTGTTATATAATTTGAGAAAGCAGAGGATAGATAAGTTTCCAGAGGGATGCTTACACACACACACACACACACACACACACAGACCCAAACAAGTTATCACCTGACTCAGCAAACTAAATGCAGGGAGATACTAAAGCAAAGCCTCTTATTTATTTGGGATTTTTTTTCCCCCCCGACCTCGGAATCCTTTAACATCCAGACTGCTGATCAGATGTAAGGATAAAATAAAGTCATCCTTTGGGATGCCTGGGTGGCTCAGTGGGTTAAGTGTCTGCCTTTGGCTCAGGTCATGATCCCAGGGTACTGGAATCAAGCCCTGCATCCAGCTCCCTGCTCAGTGGGGGGGTCTGCTTCTCCCTCTACCTTCTACTCCCCTTGCGTGTGCTCATTCTCTCTTTTACTCTCTCTCTGGCAAATACATATATAAAATCCTAAAAAAAAAAACAAAACATTGTTAGATCCCAAAAGCTCAGAAATTACATACCTCCCAACTTTCATAGGAAGTTACTTGTTGTAAGCAAGGGAGCCCAGAACTAGAGTAGTTGACTAGCAGCTGGGCTGGACCAGGGTGAGTCCCAAAATGTGTTTTACATGTTCAGGCTCAGGTTCTCCTATTTTTAAAATATTGGTTTTTTTTTCTCCTCATGTGTTTTCTGCATTCACTTAGTTAAAAACTTGCATTTAAAACATTATTTTTTCTTCAAATTGAAGTCTTCAGTGTGCCATTAAAGTTTGTACCTAAGGCATCTGCCTCACTAACCTCACGAGCCCTCTTCTTGACTATGTGTTTCCTGAGAGTGCTTTAACAAAGTACCATAAACTGGTGACTTGTGTCAACACACGCTTTTTGCCTTATAGTGATGGAGGCCAGAAGTTTGAAGTCAAGGTGTCAGCAGGGTCATCTTCCTGCTGGAGGCTCCAGGAAGAAATCTGTTGTTTGCTTCTTCCTGCTTATGTTGGCTCCAGGCATGGCTTTATCGATCCACTCTGAATCTACGATAGCATTGCCTCCTCCTTACTTGGGGATCCTCTTTGTCTGTCTGTCTCACAACCCTCTTTACCTCTCTTTTATAAGCACAGCTGTAATTGGAATTAGGATGCACATGGATAATCCAAGGATGATCTTCTCATCTCAAGATTCTTAATTACATCTATAAAGACATTCTTCCCCACCCCTCAACCCCTTATTTTTAAAATAATGTCTTAGGGATTAGGACATGGACATATCTTTTTTGTTGGGAGGGTTGTGGGTAAAATGAAACCCACTACAAGTAGCAGTGGTGCAAAGTAAGAGAAAACAATGAAGGAACACCCCAGAAGGACACATATACAGCTGACAAAGATAGCAACCAGACCAGACTGCATCAGAAAGGACTTGATGGAAGGATTGAAGTAGGCTTAAAGTAGGTTTGAAGTAAAAATGATATTATGATTGTGATATTATTAATGCAAATCTTTTTAAGAAGAAATATAAATGCCTAGAAAAATTAAAAAATAAGAGCAAAAAATTGTCATTATTTTGTACTATGTGGCCCATCAGTAAGCAATATTTACATAATTTTGAAAATATAAACAGCATTTATTGATTTTTGACCTTTTTGAATCAATGAACAAGACATTATTAAATCTATCTTGAAAAGGTGAAAGAGTGTCTGGCTTACAGTAGATGACAAAAAGGAAGAATGATTTAAAAAATAAACAAACAGAGGCACCTGGGTGGCTCAGTGGGTTAAAGCCTCTGCCTTCGGCTCAGGTCATGATCCCAGGGTCCTGGGATCCAGCCCCGCATCAGGCTTTCTGCTCAGCAGGGAACCTGCTTTCCCCCCCCTCTCTCTGCCTGTGTCTCTGCCTACTTGTGATCTCTGTCTGTCAAATAAATAAAATCTTTAAAACAAAACAAAACAAAACAAAACAAAAACCGATGGGTAGAGACAGTAATAGTCTTCTGTTACAAACTATAGAGTCAGGAAGTATCACTGGAAGAAGAAATGGAGTTATAGGTGTTATATCACTTAGAAGTTTCAGTGGTAACCAATATGGATAATTTCAATAGCGATACAACGGAAGTGGAATGCTGGTTTAAATCCTCAGCTATCACTGTGAGAAGTCAGTAAATAATGTCTGAAGTTGATAGCTCAAGAAATAAACACACCCCTGTAGAGATATGAAAGAAGCTACAAGGAGAGTTTTATAAGTTTGCTATGTGATACAACCATTATATTTAACATTAAGCTCTTTTCTATTTTTTAATTTTTTTTTTAAGATTAATTTACTGAGGGGGGAGGGGTAGAGGGAGAGAGCAAGAATCTCAAACACACTCCCTGCTAGGCAAGAGCACAGTGTGGGGCTTGATCCCATGACCCTAAGATCATGACATGAGCGGAAATCAAGAGTCAGATGCTTCGTCAACTGAACCACTGGGCACCCCTTTTCTTTGATGTTTTAAATGTGCATTTAACATGTCAAAGAAATAATGAAAGAACCCAAAACATTTTCTTGCATTGTGTGGTTTGAAAGTGTCTTTTAATAAATCTTGAGAGTATCTTTTCATGAATAGAATTATTTTTTATTAATTTTAAATTGATTTCATTACTTTCTCACTACTTCTCAAACTCTGCGGATTATTAATTTTTTTCTTAGGCGTTAGCTATTACTTTGGTAAAATACAATGAAATGAATTAATATAAAATAAATAAAAATAAAGGCATTTGATATGCAACCATAATTTTAAATTGGGCCCAGCAGACATAAATTTTCCATGTCCAGTTTTTATAAAAGTTTCTAAAAACTTCCTCTCAATGCGTCTACTTGCCATGTGACATACTGGTAACAAAGTTGGCAGACTTGGGACAATTTCAGAGGCACAATTTGAACAATGGCCTAGTATTAAACTTTTTCTTTCCCTACCCTCCCTTCTTTCCATCCTTCCTCCCTTCTTCCCTCCCTTCTTTCTTTCTTTCCTTCCTTCCTTCCTTTATAGAGTTGCTTTTTCCTGTCTTGCTTAAGCAATCCTATCCCACCCTGGGATTGTCAAGATACTGCTTTATTATGTCCTAAAAGTTTTATCATTTTACTTTCTACACTTAGGCATTGACCGGACATGACTGTTGGATATGGTGGGAGGGAGTGTTTTAATTCCATTGTTGTCTTATCAATATCCCTTTCATTTTTCCCTTATCAGTTGTCCTCTGCCCCCCTATTGAAAGGATCATCCTTTTCTCATTGCTCTGCAGTGCCATATAGCATCCTGCTAAATAAATATCAAGGATCCATTAATGTGGGCTGTTTCTGGGCTCTGTTTTCTCTGTCAGTCTTCTATATATCTATCCTCACATCAGCATGTCAAGTTGATTATTATAGCACTAAAATAACTCAGGGACTCTGTAAGCATATCTTCCTATTTTGCTCTTTTTTCGAGAGTATATTGGCTTTTTGTTGGCCCTTTTCATTTGCATGAAATTTTATTTGACTTTGGAAGTTTTCCCCAAGATAGGAGTTGAGATTTTGATTAGAATATACTAAATTGTAAATGCTTTGGGGAGGGATCATCTGTACAGTTTACATCTTTACAGTTCTGGACTAAGTATGACTTCTTTCTTTCGTTCTTCAATTTGGTCTTTAAAATTCTATTTTGAAGTCTTTGTTTAATCATCAATGTTATTCATATCTTTCTATAGATTTATTCCTAGTGGATCACATTTATTACTACTGATACTTTAAATAGTATTTTAAATTTTATTTTTTAATCTGTTTTTTTAAACATAGGATTTCATAGATTTATAAGGTAGATAAGATAGGTAGATAAGGTAGATAAAGAATCCAAAAACCTGGCTCAGTTCTTTTTCATTTTACTTGCTCAGCCTGACATTCTTTTGGGATTTACTATTTGAAAGTTAATAAAATCCATGGTTATCTTGTTAAAAAATTAATGCAGGTTGTTTGTTAGACACCATCTTTCAAAATATATAGTCTATAGAGAGAAATACAAGGAAATAATTCCTATGTGATAGAAAGGTTGGGATCCACCAAACTGTGCTATTTGTTTGGGTGAATGCAAGTCATTGCAGAGAATTGAATTTTATACTCAGTATTTACTGAATATTGTTTTGTGTAAGTATCCTAATAACCACACTCCTCCTTTGAAGGAGCTCACACTGTAGCAGGAGAGATGGAAGGAACTTCATGGAAAGATACTCATTTCTTACAAAGTCTTCATCAGTTTGAGACCGATGTTGTGCTCATCTATTTATATGTGAAAAGCGTAAAGAAAGGTTACATTACTTTGTTCTTTGAAGAGTTGGATAGTTGAAGAGTATGACTTTTTTTTTTCATTACGGATTGAATACACAAGGAAAAACTTCACCACTAAGAAACAATGTGTAATTTTTTTTTAAGAAAATAATTTCTGAATGATAAAAAGGATCATTTCCCTTAAAGACAGACAAAGGAAAATACAATTGAGTAGAAGTCAGGAGGTAAAAGACCTCTTCAGTTAATGTATTTCCAGAACTATGCACAAAGGTGCTTCCTAAACAAAAGGACCTTTATAAATGAGGGTGCACTTTAGAAAGAATCTTTTTTTTTTTTTTTTTTTTTATTTGACAGAGAGAAATCACAACTAGGCAGAGAGGCAGGCAGAGAGAGGAAGAAGCAGGCTCCCTGCGGAGCAGAGAGCCCGATGCGGGGCTCGATCCCAGGACCCCAGGATCACGACCCGAGCCGAAGGCAGAGGCTTTAACTCACTGAGCCACCCAGGCGCCCCTAGAGAGAATCTTTTCAAAGGACCCCTATTTAGTTCAACAGTCTCCTTCAAATGCATTGCATTTTAAAGGCTTAGAAAGTAATGAGACTCTCCCTAGAATCCCGTGTTTAGTTTTATTGTGAAAGCTTTGGTAACACAGGTTGGTTTTTAGCATCCTGTTTTGAAAGAGTCTGATGACTCTGAGAGAGGCACTTATGGTATTTAGAAGTCAAGAGAGGAGGGCTGCCTTGGCTCATTCAGTTAAGCGCCTGACTTTGGCTTGGTGTCATGGTTCTGGGGTCCTGGGAATTGAGCCCTTCTCGTTAGGAAGTCTGCTTTTCCCTCTGCTCCTCCCTCTGGTTTGTGTGTGCTCTCTCTCAAATAAATACCTTTTTTTTTTTTTTTTAGAGAGAGAAATGAGAAGAAATTTGAGTTTTTCTCTCTTGTTCCCCCAGCTTCTTTTGGTCTGTTATGTTTCTCATATCAGCCCTTCCTCAAGACAGCTTCTGATGCTGAACACTCTAGTGTCTCACATCTATTCTTTTCTTTTTCTTTTTTCTTTTTTACTAAAATAGAATGTATTATTTGCCCCAGCGGTACAGGTCTGAGATTCATCAGTCTTGCATATTTCACAGCGCTCACCATAGCACATGCCCTCCCCAGTGTCCATCACCCAGACACTCCATTCCTCCCACTGCCCCTCCACTCCAGCAACCTTCAGTTTGTTTCCTGAGATTAAGAGTCTCTTAGGGTTTGTCTCCTTCTATGGTTTTGTCCTGTTTCACTTTTTCCACTCTTCTCCTATGATCCTCTGCCCTTTTTCTCATATTCCTCCTATCAGTGAGATCATATGATAATTTTCTTTCTCTGACTGACTTATTTAGCTCAGCATAATACCTTCTAGTTCCATCTACTTCATTGCAGAAGGCAAGATTTCATTTTTTGTTGGCTGCATAATATTCCATATGCCACATCTTCTTTACCCATTCATCTGTCGATGGACATCTAGGCTCCTTCCATAGTTTGGCTATTGTGGAGATTGCTGTTATAAACATTGGAGTACATGTGCCCCTTTGGATCACTACATTTGTGTCTTTTGGGTAAATACCCAGTAGTGCAATTGATTGCTGTGTCATAGTGTAACTCTATTTTCTTTTTTTAAAGAACTTATTGATTTATTTGACAGAGATCACAAGCAGGCAGAGGCAGGCAGAGAAAGAGAGAGAGGGGAAAGCAGGCTCCCTGCTGAGCAGACAGCTAGATGCGGGGCTTGATCCAAGGACCCTGGGATCATGACCTGAGCCGAAGGCAGAGGCTTTAACCCACTGAGCCACACAGGTGCCCCGTGTAACTCTATTTTCCTAAGCCCTCTGCTTTGATCCTATTTCTGGAACTACTCCCTCATCCTTGTTTTCCCTATGCACTTTCACTCAATCCCAAATGCACAGAGTGCTGGATTGTTGGCCTTCCTCCAAGTGTATTTCCTGCTGTAGCTTCCTGGCTTGCTGACCTCTGGATCTGACCTCTTACAAATGTTACTTCCTAGACCTTGGACCACTAGCTTTCTCCTTCATGGCTTTATTTGATTCCCGCTTGCTCCCTTCTAAGTTACTTACAAGAGAACCATTTGCAAAGTTTTAATTTTTATCTCCAACGCTCTGTTAAGAGAGAAGTAAATTTCAGAACAGTTTAGGGGAATTTATTCCCCATTATACTCCTCCTTTAAACATTTTAATTTTAAAACCTGACACTCCACCTAGAAGAAGTAGGTGACAGATTTGCCCAGGAAGGTAAATCGTCACTATTTTATTATATCACATAACACTGGTGAAAGGCTTAAATGTCTTTGGACAGATGGTGCCCTGTGAGATTCAGGGAAGCCAAAAACAAGAGACCATACTGATTCCCAGGGTGCAGATGTCTCTAAAAATATGTTGTGCGTCATGATGAAAAACAGACCTACACTCAGATACTTTCAGAGAATAAGCATAGCTTTAAACTCTATTTTGCATTTAAGTGAAGAATGAAAATCATGCACGAAATTCAATTTATATAGGCTGTCATCTTGAATGAGTTGGGCATCCTTACTTGTTCCTTTGGAAATAACTGCTCTAGAAAGTGGTTTTAGCATCTATTTAAACTCTCTGAGTACCATAAGCATATGTTTATCCAGAACCCAAAATAATTTATTTTCGCTGTGCATCTACTTTTATAACACAAAGAAAATCAAAGTGCATGAAAATGCTACTACGTCTCACAGGGCAGCCCACTTTTAGTCTCAGTATCCTCAGGCATGTGTGATAAAGATTAATGTTAATAGTGTGACTTGGGGCCTGACAAGATCCTATAATTCTTTTTGAATCCTTCCAAAACTTAAGTTGTATGCATTATAATGTTGAGTGCATTTTATTGTATTTTCTGTAAAAGGCAATGTAGTGTTTCAAAAGATGTTCTTGATACAAACCTTGCCTCTAGGCATTTGGTAAACAGTCACTTAACCAGAGTCTTCATGCCTAACCCCTCCAAATATAGGACTTTTCTGAAATTCCTTTAATGTTCTATTCACTCTGCCTTATAGAGCAATATAGTTTGTTTGTTGGTTTGTTGTTTTTGTTTTTGTTTTGGCTTGTATTTATTTTTTGTTTGTTTGTTTTGCTTTCTCTTTTTAAGTGACTTAGTATCAGGCTATGGCAGAGACTTGGCAAAGGTCTCTATCCTGGCTAGAGGAAGTGGCAGACTAGGCTGGTTCAGAGAGACTGCAGAGAAACTTCTTGAGTACAGTGAAGGTTCTGTCCTTTGCTGAAACTCCAAATACCTTCTGAGTTGGGAAGAAGCTCTTCTAATTGGTCAAGGATTTGTGTGCACGTATGTCCTTAAGCTTTCTCATACTGGGGGAAGAAATGAAGGAGTTGAGTAAGGAGGAGAAAGAGATAAAGGAAAGGAGGAGGAAGTGAGGAGAAAAGATGACATTTAAAGTCAAAGACCATTGGGGCACCGGGATGGCTCATTTGGTCTAGTGTCTGATGTTTGATTTTGGCTCAGGTCATGACCTTAGGGTTGTGAGATTGAGCCCACACTGGGTTCCCTGCTCAGTGGCTCAGTGAGGAGTGGGCTTGAGATTCTCTCTCTTCTTCTGCCCCTCCTACTCCTCTCAAAATAAATAAATCTTTAAAGTCAAAGTTTTCTCTTTTTTTCTTCTTTTTAAATGTTTAAAATAAAACAGGAACTGCTATTAAAAACTCACATAAAATGTTTTTGTGTTGTGAAGCTAAATAAGTATATACATACTTCTTTCTTTCTTTCTTGTTTGTTTTGTTTTGTTTTTGTTTTAAGGCTTTATTTTTGAGTAATTTCTCTGCCCAACATGGGGCTTGAACTTACAACTCTGAGATCAAGAGCTGCATGCTCTACTGACTGAGCTATCCAGGGGCCCCAATACATACATATTTCTAAAGCTCTTGAAAGTAGAAGCCAGCTAGCTACTCCATGGCTACTTGGTATTTTAATTAGTTCATAAACATTCAGCAAAGCACAGGTTCTCATTCTTCCTATGATCTATGCAGTAAATTGGGGAAAAAATTAGAATTTGGACCCAGGTCAGTCTCATGTCAAAGCACATGCTTCTTTATAACCATAGTAGGTTATAATCCAATGACTTCAGCAATTTTATCCAAATACTTAAAGTTAACTCCACTTTCAAAATACTCCTGTGGGAGCCAGCTGGTACCCAATGGTCAATATGTGAGAAACTGTTTTAAATGTTCTGGTGTCCAAGTGTGAGGATGGTGATTATGAGGATCATAGCATCATATTTTTTTCCTAATAGTGGATAGAAAAAATCTCCAGCTTATCGGTACAGCTTTGTTCCTGGTACTTTATCTCTGTTAGTAGCTAGTGATATAGTAAATAATGCCTATTACCATAACTGAATCAATTATAGAGTCAATAGCTAACATGGCTAATTAAAAGGTTAGACTTGTAAAGTATGGAAATTTTCACTTCTGATTTTTCATCAGATAAGTAATTTTCTTTTTTCACTTGCCTGGGAGCTCTTTGAGGGTGGGGTAGTGGTCTTCACCTGTAATCATTAATGGCTATCAAAGTTCTAAGGCACAGTAAATGTTAATGAACATTTGTTGAATTACTTTAGAAAATATTCCTAGATCATACTTTTATTATAATATATGCTAATACTATTCATTTTCCTGTAGTGTTCAGTGAATTAATAAAATTAGTGTTGCAGAGTTCCTGATGAGAAAAGGCATCCATGGGTCCTACTCAATAAGTACCTTCAGCAAAATTTGTTATGAAAGTCTAAGTGTTCCCTAGCTAATACTGTGATCCAAATGCCTGAAGAATTAAATGCAATATGGCATGTGATGTTTTAAATGAGTCCTAAAACAAAAAAATGTATTCCAATATTTTGACTTTTTATGCACTCTTTAAGGATAATGATGGGGTAAAATATAGTATTCCTTTTTTTTTTCTTTTTTTAATGAGAAATATTGAGATCCTCTACAAAAAGACATTCCCAGTAATGTATGAGTAGCATCTTATATTTGAGATGTATCTTTTATTCCTTGACTCAAGGTAGTGTTCCTAAAGTATATAGGTGAATATGAAAATAACAATATGTTGGGTACATAAATTTCTGCCCTTCTCATTTAAAAAATGTGTTGATGGTATGATTAGATGCATAATAAGCAAGTTTGAAAAAAAATCTTTGTGTGATAGCATTTTCAATTGCAAACAGATGTCGCATACTTCTACAGATCAGTGACTGCTCATAAATAGCAAAACATACATTTTATTAACATATCACATTGTATTCAGAAGTACATTTTGTTCTTGACAGACTGCAAGCAAAGTACCAAAATTTGTTTGTTTGTTTTTATGCTTTTGGTTTCTTTCCCTAATGTATCAAATAGCTTTTGCTATATAGCAAACCATCTCGGAGCTCAGTGGCTTAAAACAACTGTTTATTTAATTCACGATTCATTAGATTAGTTGGGTGGTTCTTCTGGCCTGGGCCAGCTAGACTGGTCTCACTCATGTGCTTGTGGTCAGTTGGTATATTGGTGGGAGTGGCTTGTTTATGATGATCTTGACTGCAAAGACAGGGACTTCTCTCCGGGTGGTCTTATCCTTGAGCAGGATAGCCTGGGATGGTTCACACGAAGGATCCATGGAAATCACTGGGTTCCAAGAGTTGAGAGTCCAGGAGTACAAGATCTGTTGTCTCTGATGCACTACGTTGGAACTCACAGTACAACTTTTGTCACATCCTGTGGGTCAAAACCTGTCACAAAATGAGCTGAAATTCTAGAAATAGAGAAACATTTCCCTTAGATGAGGAGGAGGGGGAACTGTAACCAATTTTACAATTTACTGCAACTAATATTGCATTACAGATGCAATTTACAATTGCAATATTGTAAATGCATTTATTAGTAAATGCAACATTGTAAATGCATTTATAAGTTGAGGAAGCACCAGCTTCCTCAAGAAATTAGTGTCTTTTAATGATAACCACAGCAGTAACAGCTAACACCTGTGGAGGATGCCCTCTGCACCAGACATGGAGCTACATGCCTTCCAGGGACTAACTCCATCCATTTTCATAGTAACGATACAAAGTGGATGTTACTTTTTCTGATTTCATAGATAGGGAAACTTTGTCACAGAGGGGTTAACTATTTTACAAGATGCAAAAGTCCTCCAAAATAGATTTCTATGTCCAAATAAATTTGGAGATGCAAAGTTAAACAATAAAGAAGGGTCTATCTATCTCTTCATCCACCCATCCTGTGAGACTTCCCAAAGTTTTGAATATAATAATGTGCATTGTGAGTCTTAAGGGGGAAAGGTATAAGCCACATTTTCTAAATGTGGAACTTAGGAACCCTTTTTTTTTATGCAGTATCTATTAACATCTTACAAGATAGTGGCACTCTGTGGAACCCACTTGGGAAAATTACATAATACTGTTTTTAGGGTTTAGACAGGGAACCAAATCACCCTGAATTCATAGCCAATGTAACTCTGTTATTGAGAATGTAAGGATGTATGCAAAATACTTTACTTTTTCCCCTCAGTTTGCTTGTTGGTATAAAAAACGTAGACCCTATAGACATAGAAAAATTAACAAAAAAATTGAATCACTTCAAGTTTTTAACCCAAGTTTATTTGCTTTTTAGTGTTCTATTCCCTTCTCTTTCCCCTTCCTCTGCCTCCTCCTTCTTTTAACCACCCCCTCTCCTTTTTGTATCGACATCCCCATGAGCAGTAACAGTGTTAACTGCGCTGACAGTTGGCAAATAGTACTATAGCGTGGCAGTGAGCTACTGAGGGAAAATTATACCTGTGTCAAATTGCTTCTGAATCATTTGCTTCAAAATAGTCAAATTGGAAAGACCTACCCCCCACCCCCTACCCCCACAGCCGCACAGATGAGGCAGTAGCTTGGGAAAAGTTATCTTTAATTCTTTAGTGGTTAATATTTACTACTTAACATCACTTTTGCCAGAGTAACAGTCTTGAGGAGGGAGATTCTGGAATCAAGATTAGTCTATACATGGGAGTTTAAATATCGAGGTAGCAGAAGTAAGATGTTAGCATGCAAAGCTCCATTCAAGCAAACAGACCAAACAAACAGAAGCAGTGCACCAGTGTGTGTGTGTGTGTGTGTGTGTGTGTGTGTGTGTGTGTGTGTGTGTTATTTTCCTTAGAGACACAACATATTTATTAAACTCATGTACTCATTTGGCGTTTATAAAAGAATAAGTAATGACCTACAATTAACTAAGTAAATGTCAGTATTTTACTTAATTCTCCAAACAACCCAATGGAATATGCACTTTTGTCCACATTTTTTTATAGATGAAGACTAGGAGATTGGAAAGGTAATATAAATTAGTTATAGTCATACAGGGAGGGAGAGGAAGATGAGATTTGAGCCCGAGTCTGTTTAACTAAAGGACCTGGAATCTAAGGAGTGTGTAGGATGATAAAGGTCTATATAGGGTGTTTATCATTCAGTCTGAACTATCTAAGTGTATACAATGGATGGAGTGGCAAAGTCCCAGGTTGGCGTGGGCTGAGCTTTGGTCTTAGGTGACCCTTCTTATTTTTGCACATGTTTGCACACTCTGCTTTCCTGGACAAGAATCCCTTTGGCAGGAGGGATCACCTATGGGTGAATGGAGGAGGTTTATTGCAGAGAGGAATGGAAGGAAGGGCTCCTTGAACTTGAACCCATCCTGATCCAACAATCCAGAGATTAATAAAAAAAAAAAAAAAAAAACAAGAAAACACAAATAATTATAAGACTGGTCATATGACCTAAAGGAACTCCTATAAAACTCAGAAAGCTGGGACATCTGCTGGGAGACCGCCCCACCTAAGCCTGGCCCTAAGAGAAAAGCTTAAACCTCTTAATTTGGAGGAAAATGCTGATCTCTCTGTACTTCAGCATGGAGGTGAAGTAGAGTTGGAATAAAATTTGGGCAGCAGCCATGGCCGGGTGTAGTCAAGGGCAGTTAGAGGCATGTGGGCAGCTGAGGAGTTTCTGGGACTCCCGAAGTAACTGGGAAGTGACCCAATGCACATGTAAGGCACCTAGATCATTGTATAACAAATGGAGGCTACTCAAGTATGAGGAACCACAATTACGCCCATGGGCTGGGGTCACGTTGTTGTTAAACTGATATATACACACATATATGCATCTGTATCACTTCTCTCTCATGTCACCACTAAATCTAACACTGATTATTATTTTAAAATTTCCATCTGTCCTATTTGAGTTCAGAAACCTAGATCTATCTCCTTATCTCACTGTTTCTATTGAACATTTTATGGGCATTCAGTACATGTTCACTAAACAAATGTATGAACGAATAGGATAGATCTATGTGTACCGACGCACTCAGTTGGCAAGAGATACATATGAGACCAATTTCTATGCAGTCAGCTACAAAGTAAGAATTTAAAGACAGTTAATAGTTTTCTTCACCTCCACTGACTCAGGTTAAGCCCTGAGTAGCTCAAGGATAGAAAATTCTGTTTCTCAAGATGGTGGAGTCATAGTCAGAGTATAATCTAGGGCCATGCCCTTTCCACTCCACATAAATGCTTTTCTTAGAAACGTGAGAGACAATATTCTTTTTTTGGTTATTTCAGGGTATGAAGATAAGCCAAAGACCTTGATGAGACAATGAACCTCATGGAAGTGTTGGGTTTGTTTCCCAGAGGATTAATTCATTCAAAACTGATGTCCTTCTCAAACATCACAATACATAATTCTCCTAAATTATTCCGTTTCCAAAATTATCATCTTTCACACATAATTTCAGAACTTTATACTATGTGCTAATATCTCTGTTCCATTTTTTAAGCATTGGAGAAATGAGCAAAAACACGCTCATTCATTTACATTTATTTTGCATTTCTATAAACAATTGTATGTTTATTGTTTATAAAACAATTTTAAACTCTTAGGTCATTGGTTAGGAGAACACCTGAGTGTGGCAAGTTAAATGTTGCTAAGTGCTATTACCACATTTGTCTGGAAGATCATTGTGGTTCTTCAGAAAATAGACAAGAAATCACAATGATTGTCTCTGGACAGACCAAGTGATCAGGAATCAGATCTACAAAACAGCACACATTAGGAGACAGACACTGAAACTTTATGAAAACCAGGAATAGTGATAACACTGAAATAGCTTATAGTCAAATATATTTTAAAACTAGTGAAAGTGGGGGAGGAGTCAAGATGGCGGAGAAGTAGCAGCCTGAGACTACATCAGGTAGCAGGAGATCAGCTCGATAGCTTATCTAAACATTGCAAACACCTACAAATCCAACGGGAGAGCGAAGAGAAGAAGAACAGCAACTCTAGAAACAGAAAATCAACCACTTTCTGAAAGGTAGGACTGGCGGAGAAGTGAATCTAAAACAACGGGAAGATAGACCGCGGGGGGAGGGGCCGGCTCCCGGCAAGCGGCAGAGCAACGGAGCACAATCAGGACTTTTAAAAGTCTGTTCCACTGAGGGACATTGCTCCAGGGGCTAAACTGGGGTGAAGCCCACGCGGGGCCAGCGTGGCCCCAGGCCCCGCAGGTTCACAGAAGGATCGGGGGAGTCGGAGTGTCGGAGAGCTCGCAGGTATCAGAACGGAGAAGCCGGCTGCAGAGACAGAGCCGAGGACTGAACTCTCAGCTCGGGGTTACCTTGAACTGGTCGCGGGCTGGGTGAGCTCGGAGCGCGGCTAGAGGCTGGGGATACGGGAGTGATTGGGTGCTGTCCTCTGGGGGCGCACTGAGGAGTGGGGCCCCAGGCTCTCGGCTCCTCCGGGCCGGAGACTGGGAGGCCACCATTTTCATTCCCGTCCTCCGGAACTCTACGGAAAGCGTTCAGGGAACAGAAGCTCCCAAAAGCGAACCCGAGCCGATTACTTAGTCTGGCCCCCCGTAAGGGCGGTGCAATCCCGCCTCGGGCAAAGACACTTGAGAGTCACTACAACAGGCCCCTCCCCCAGAAGATCAACAAAATATCCAGCCAGGACGAAGTTCATCTATCAAGGAGAAAGCAGATTCAATTCCTAAGACAGCAGAGCAATTCCAGAGGAGGAGAAAGCAAAGCACGGAACTCATGGCTTTCTCCCCATGATTCTTTAGTCTTGCGGCTACTTCAATTTTTTTTTCTTTTTTCAATTTTTTTTCTTTTTTCAATTTTTTTTCTTTTTTCTTTTTTCTTCTTCTGCTAAATTTTTTAAAACTTTTACCCTTTTCTTTTTTTAACATTTTTTGACTAGTTCATCTAAATATATATATTTTTTCTTTCTTTTTTATATTTTTTAATTTGTTTTATTTTTAAAATTTTTTTCTTTTTTCTTTTTTTTTTCTTTTTTTTTTTTTTTCAGAACCTGTTTTTATCCCCTTTCTCCCCGCCACAATTTGGGGTCTCTTCTGATTTGGTTACAGCGCATTTTTCCGGGGTCTTTGCCACCCTTTTAGTAGTTTATTTGCTCCTTCATATCCTCTTATCTGGACAAAATGACAAGGCGGAAAAAATCACCACAAACAAAAGAACAAGAGACAGTACCGAAGGCTAGGGACCTAATCAACACAGACATGGGTAATATGTCAGATCAAGAGTTCAGAATGACGATTCTGAACATACTAGCCGGGCTCGAAAAAGGCATGGAAGATATTAGAGAAACCCTCTCTGGAGATATTAAAGCCCTTTCTGGAGAAATTAAAGAACTAAAATCTAACCAAGTTGAAATCAAAAAAGCTATTAATGAGGTGCAATCAAAAATGGAGGCTCTCACTGCTAGGATAAATGAGGCAGAAGAAAGAATTAGTGATATAGAAGACCAAATGACAGAGAATAAGGAAGCCGAGCAAAAGAGGGACAAACAGCTACTGGACCATGAGGGGAGAATTCGAGAGATAAGTGACACCATAAGACGAAACAACATTAGAATAATTGGGATTCCAGAAGAAGAAGAAACAGAGAGGGGAGCAGAAGGTCTATTGGAGAGAATCATTGGAGAGAATTTCCCTAATATGGCAAAGGGAACAAACATCAAAATCCAGGAGATGCAGAGAACCCCCCTCAAAGTCAACAAGAATAGGTCCACACCCCGTCACCTAATAGTAAAATTGACAAGTCTTAGTGACAAAGAGAAAATCCTGAAAGCAGCCCGAGAAAAGAAGTCTGTAACATACAATGGTAAAAATATTAGATTGGCGGCAGACTTATCCACAGAGACCTGGCAGGCCAGAAAGAGCTGGCATGATATATTCAGAGCACTCAACGAGAAAAACATGCAGCCAAGAATACTCTATCCAGCTAGGCTATCATTGAAAATAGAAGGAGAGATGAAAAGCTTCCAGGACAAACAAAAACTGAAAGAATTTGCAAACACCAAACCAGCTCTACAGGAAATATTGAAAGGGGTCCTCTAAGCAAAGAGAGAGCCTAAAAGTAATAGATCAGAAAGGTACAGAGACAATATACAGTAACAGTCACCTTACAGGCTAATAATGGCACTAAATTCATATCTCTCAATAGTTACCCTGAATGTTAATGGGCTAAATGCCCCAATCAAAAGACACAGGGTATCAGAATGGATAAAAAAAAAAAAAAAAAACCCATCAGTATGTTGCCTACAAGAAACTCATTTTAGACGCGAAGACACCTCCAGATTTAAAGTGAGGGGGTGGAAAACAATTTACCATGCTAATGGGCATCAGAAGAAAGCTGGGGTGGCAATCCTTATATCAGATCAATTAGATTTTAAGCCAAAGACTATAATAAGAGATGAGGAAGGACACTATATCCTACTCAAAGGGTCTGTCCAACAAGAAGATCTAACAATTTTAAATATCTATGCCCCTAACGTGGGAGCAGCCAACTATATCAACCAATTAATAACAAAATCAAAGAAACACATCAATAATAATACAATAATAGTAGGGGACCTTAACACTCCCCTCACTGAAATGGACAGATCATCCAAGCAAAAGATCAACAAGGAAATAAAGGCCTTAAATGACACACTGGACCAGATGGACATCACAGATATATTCAGAACATTTCATCCCAAAGCAAAAGAATACACATTCTTCTCTAGTGCACATGGAACCTTCTCCAGAATCGATCACATCCTGGGTCACAAATCAGGTCTCAACCGGTATCAAAAGATTAGGATTATTCCCTGCATATTTTCAGACCACAATGCTCTGAAGCTAGAACTCAATCACAAGAGGAAAGCTGGAAAGAACCCAAATACATGGAGACTAAACAGCATCCTTCTAAAGAATGAATGGGTTAACCAGGAAATTAAAGAAGAATTGAAAAAATTCATGGAAACAAATGATAATGAAAACACAACAGTTCAAAATCTGTGGGACACAGCAAAGGCAGTCCTGAGAGGAAAATATATAGCGGTACAAGCCTTTCTCAAGAAACAAGAAAGGTCTCAAGTACACAACCTAACCCTACACGTAAAGGAGCTGGAGAAAGAACAAGAAAGAAACCCTAAACCCAGCAGGAGAAGAGAAATCATAAAAATCAGAGCAGAAATCAATGAAATAGAAACCAAAAAAACAATAGAAAAAATCAATGAAACTAGGAGCTGGTTCTTTGAAAGAATCAATAAGATTGAGAAACCCCTGGCCAGATTCATCCAAAAGAAAAGAGAAAGGACCCAAATAAATAAAATCATGAATGAAAGAGGAGAGATCACAACTAACACCAAAGAAATACAGAGAATTATAAGAACATACTATGAGCAACTCTACGCCAACAAATTGGACAATCTGGAAGAAATGGATGCATTCCTAGAGACATATAAACTACCACAACTGAACCAGGAAGAAATAGAAAACCTGAACAGGCCCATAACCAGTAAGGAGATTGAAACAGTCATCAAAAATCTCCAAACAAACAAAAGCCCAGGGCCAGACGGCTTCCCAGGGGAATTCTACCAAACATTTAAAGAAGAACTAATTCCTATTCTCTTGAAACTGTTCCAAAAAATAGAAATGGAAGGAAAACTTCCAAACTCATTTTATGAGGCCAGCATCACCTTGATCCCAAAACCAGACAAGGATCCCACCAAAAAAGAGAACTACAGACCAATATCCTTGATGAACACAGACGCAAAAATTCTCGCCAAAATACTAGCCAATAGGATTCAACAGTACATTAAAAGGATTATTCACCACGATCAAGTGGGATTTATTCCAGGGCTGCAGGGTTGGTTCAACATCCGCAAATCAATCAATGGGATAGAACCCATTAATAAAAGAAAGAACAAGAACCATATGATACTCTCAATAGATGCTGAAAAAGCATTTGACAAAGTACAGCATCCCTTCCTGATCAAAACTCTTCAAAGTGTGGGGATAGAGGGCACATTCCTCAATATTATCAAAGCCATCTATGAAAAACCCACCGCAAATATCATTCTCAATGGAGAAAAACTGAAAGCTTTTCCGTTAAGGTCAGGAACACGGCAGGGATGTCCATTATCACCACTGCTATTCAACATAGTACTAGAAGTCCTAGCCTCAGCAATCAGACAACAAAAAGAAATTAAAGGCATCCAAATTGGTAAAGAAGAAGTCAAACTATCACTCTTCGCAGATGATATGATACTATATGTGGAAAACCCAAAAGACTCCACTCCAAAACTGCTAGAACTTGTACAGGAATTCAGTAAAGTGTCAGGATATAAAATCAATGCACAGAAATCAGTTGCATTTCTGTACACCAACAACAAGACTGAAGAAAGAGAAATTAAGGAGTCAATCCCATTTACAATTGTACCCAAAACTATAAGATACCTAGGAATAAACCTAACCAAAGAGACTAAGAATCTATACACAGAAAATTATAAAGTACTCATGAAAGAAATTGAGGAAGACACAAAGAAATGGAAAAATGTTCCATGCTCCTGGATTGGAAGAATAAATATTGTGAAAATGTCTATGCTACCTAAAGCAATCTACACATTTAATGCAATCCCTATCAAAATACCATCCATTTTTTTCAAAGAAATGGAACAAATAATCCTAAAATTTATATGGAACCAGAAAAGACCTCGAATAGCCAAAGGAATATTGAAGAACAAAGCCAAAGTTGGTGGCATCACAATTCCGGACTTCAAGCTCTATTACAAAGCTGTCATCATCAAGACAGCATGGTACTGGCACAAAAACAGACACATAGATCAGTGGAACAGAATAGAGAGCCCAGAAATCGACCCTCAACTCTATGGTCAACTCATCTTCGACAAAGCAGGAAAGAATGTCCAATGGAAAAAAGACAGCCTCTTCAATAAATGGTGCTGGGAAAATTGGACAGCCACATGCAGAAAAATGAAATTGGACCACTTCCTTACACCACACACGAAAATAGACTCCAAATGGATGAAGGACCTCAATGTGAGAAAGGAATCCATCAAAATCCTTGAGGAGAATGCAGGAAGCAACCTCTTCGACCTCAGCCGTAGCAATATCTTCCTAGAAACAACGGCAAAGGCAAGGGAAGCAAGGGCAAAAATGAACTATTGGGATTTCATCAAGATCAAAAGCTTTTGCACAGCAAAGGAAACAGTTAACAAAACCAAAAGACAACTGACAGAATGGGAGAAGATATTTGCAAACGACATATCAGATAAAGGGCTAGTATCCAAAATCTATAAGGAACTTAGCAAACTCAACACCCAAAGAACAAACAATCCAATCAAGAAATGGGCAGAGGACATGAACAGACATTTCTGCAAAGAAGACATCCAGATGGCCAACAGACACATGAAAAAGTGCTCCACGTCACTCGGCATCAGGGAAATACAAATCAAAACCACAATGAGATATCACCTCACACCAGTCAGAATGGCTAAAATTAACAAGTCAGGAAATGACAGATGCTGGAGAGGATGTGGAGAAAGGGGAACCCTCCTCCACTGTTGGTGGGAATGTAAGCTGGTGCAACCACTCTGGAAAACAGCATGGAGGTTCCTCAAAATGTTGAAAATAGAACTACCCTATGACCCAGCAATTGCACTACTGGGTATTTACCCTAAAGATACAAACATAGTGATCCGAAGGGGCACGTGTACCCGAATGTTTATAGCAGCAATGTCTACAATAGCCAGACTATGGAAAGAACCTAGATGCCCATCAACAGATGAATGGATAAAGAAGAGGTGGTATATATACACAATGGAATACTATGCAGCCATCAAAAGAAATGAAATCTTGCCATTTGCGACGACGTGGATGGAACTAGAGCGTATCATGCTTAGTGAAATAAGCCAATCGGAGAAAGACAACTATCATATGATCTCCCTGATATGAGGACATGGAGAAGCAACATGGGGGGGGGTAGGGGGATAGGAGAAGAATAAATGAAACAAGATGGGATTGGGAGGGAGACAAACCATAAATGACTCTTAATCTCACAAAACAAACTGGGGGTTGCTGGAGGGAGGTGGGATTGGGAGAGGGGGAGCGGGCTATGGACATTGGGGAGGGGAGGCGAACCATGGGAGACTATGGACTCTGAAAAATAACCTGAGGGTTTTGAAGGGTCAGGGATGGGAGGTTGGGGGAACAGGTGGTGGGTAATGGGGAGGGCACGTTTTGCATGGAGCACTGGGTGTTGTGCAAAAAGAATGAATACTGTTACGCTGAAAAAATAAATAAAATGGAAAAAAAAATTAAAAAAAAAACTAGTGAAAGTAAGGATAGCACCTGCTTATTTTCCAACATTATAGAAGAGATTAAGCTTATAGGAGAGACAAAAAAAGAACATGCAGATGCCTCTTACTCTCCATTTTGCCAGTACCTGGGGTTTACAGAACAGATCTATAAATTTCCATGGAAATGACTTGAGTACCCAAAATTTATTTTCTAAACCCAGTTTTCTCAGGTGGTGAGGGTGGGGGTGTGGGGAGAGGAGAGAATTTCAAAATTTAAGCTTGGGATGGATATGAGCACAGCTCTTTAGCTCCCCAACAACTCAGCCATTCCTCTTTGATGTTTTTCATTTATGATTTTGAAGGACCCTGACGAAGACAGCACTACCATATTTCACAACCCCGAGTGTCCTAATTGATAGCTGAGACTAGTGAATGATAGGTAGGCATACCCTGCGTGGCCCTACATGAAGACTTTGGTTGCAGGAGAGAGGTGAGCTGTTGTCACCCTCAACACTTCCAAAATGCAGCGATTGAACAGTATCCATCATTAGCTTAATTCACACCCCACCATGTATTATTCACATCTCACCAGAGCATGTTAAATACTCCGCATTCTTTATATCTCTTAGTGCATACCAGTTTAGTGCATACATATTGTTTCTGTTCCATGTAAAGAAACTGAGGTTTAGAGGGGTGTATAACTTGACCAAGGTCACTCCATTTGTAAGTGTGGTTGAGGGGGCATCACTTAAATCCAGGGCATCTGTGCCAAGATCTATGTTCTTCGTTGAATAAAACTCTTCCATGTACAAAATACTTTTGCATAAATTAACTCATCTAAATTGTAAGTGTAATTTATATATGTATAAATTAACTTACAATTCAGCTGGGTGGATCAGAAGGATCAGAGACTGACAGACAAGAAAGATGAGAATCATAGAAGTTCCTTTATTTTCCTCAAGGTCACATAGCTATACGTTCTGTAACTCAAACCTGAAATTTTTTTAAGTCTTTTTTTTTAATTAGTTGCTATATTTCTTTCTTATGGTTCTAGATACAATACACAAACTTTATATTTTTTCAGTATTGAATTTTTCAAATCTAGCCTTTGCTACTAAACCAATGCATAACTTTAATTAAATTACTTAACCTCTCTGAGTCTCTGTTCTTTTTTTATTTCTAAGAGAAGTATAACAATACAGGCATGATTTACATTAAAATATCAGCAAACATGTCTAGCCAAGTGCTTGGCACATTTTAGGTACTCAATGTGTGAACTCTCACTTTACGCATTTCTTTTAACTCAAATGGGGTAGTTTCAGGACAAATAAAAATGCAACTTATTCAAGCAAGTAAAAGATATATTAATAGCTGGCACCAAAATTTATCTTAGGAAGGAAACTTTATTTGTCAAAATATCTTAATATGCATTTGTGGAAGGTGTGACTCTGAGGGCATAGATATCAGCAGGAAGCCTAGCTATCACAAGATTAGATTTTTCTGGATAAGAAAATTCTAGGAATTTATGTTTGTGTCCAAAACAGGAGGAGATCGGAGGAAGATGGAGAAGGTGGGGAGGAGAGGGAAGAACGAGAGAGATGGGGTGAAGTAAGGATACATGAGCTGAGCAGCTAGGGATATTCTCCCACAGAAGGTTCTACAAAGACATTTTCAAAATGGATGTCTATTATTCAATTTAAAATCTTTTCATTAATTGGATTTAGATTCTACCCCCAAAAATAAAATTTCAGTAAAGCCTACCACACTAGTGAGTATGTTAATGTTCCATCTGGTTTAGAACAGAAATGCATGGTCAGAAATAGAAGAGACCTTAATTATTATGGAAGTCATCTTGGCATTCTCAGAAATCTGGGACCCTTGAGAACCTAACACAGTTTGGGGGTGAACTCTAGAGACAGGCAGTCCAACAGGATATTTGGGCTATATAATTAATTGAAAGTCCATTTAAAGTCAGTAGACCAAAGCATGGTTCCAATTTCAGCATGATTTAAATACATCTAGAAGAGACATACTGAAGATATTAAGATGCAGGTTATTAATCCTTTTTTGGCATATTTGAAACATACCTTCAAACTGTTGACTTTGACATAGAAGGAAGTAAAGAAAAATTCATTTCTGAATATCCTTTATTTTTTTCAATAGGCTTTATTTTTTACAGCAGTTTTAAATTTACTGTACAGTTGAGCAGAGAGTTCCCATATACTCCTAATACTCGCCCCAACTCCTGCCAACTTCCTCTACCATCCGTATACCCCATTAGAGTGGTACTTCTGTAGTGTACAACCTATACTGGCACACCATTATCACCCAAAGTCCGTAGTTTGCATTAGAGTTCACACTGGGAAAATCTCCTTCATTTTCAAGCTACAAACTTCTTTCACATCACTGGTCCACTGAGACACCTGCCCCATTGCTTGGTGAGATGTCTCAGCATATCTGGCTAGGTTGTCAATTACCAAGTATAAAGTGTAGCCATTTCCCATACAGGTGACCTGACTTGGCCTTGATCTCAATACATTCATTCATATTACACATTTTGTCAAAGAGAAAGTCATATATATAAATACAAGCGTAGGTACTTGATTATTTTTTTAAAAAATGACAGCAATATCCAAAGCACAGCTATTAGTTTAGTAACAGGTCATAGAAAGAGGATGCTGGAGGCTTTAAGGGAAAGAGAAACATTATTACAACTTTGTCCTCGGGATCTGGCTTTTCATTAAATATCAGCCTGAAATAAATCAATTCCATCAGATTCTTCTTTTTTGCCCCTGGACTGGTTTTTACAAGATCCATAATAATCTTGTAACACTTGGTATTTTTACTGACTCTACTGCAAACAGGTATTTATCCTTCTCGCAAAATGCTGTTTTAACATAGGTGCAGATTTAGGAGTTTAACGTGATTTTGTGTTTTCCTATTATGAGTGAGGAACATCCTATTACACACCCTTTCTCAGTCTTCCCAGGGAATGTATGGGAAATATTTCATTCACTGGTGGTTTGGTCCAGGACCATCCCAGTCCCCTTTCATGTGTTAATTCTGACTGATGCCACGTTAAATGTCTCAGGGGCCTTGGCTCTGCTGTTGCTATGACCACTAATGCTTTGTGTGGCTAAACCCCGCACTTAACTTCAGTTCTGATGCTGTCATTTCACAGTTATTCCCTAGCAAGCTTTCCTTTATGTATGGGATTTCAGAAGCTTAGATGCCTGGATGAGAACTGGTAGAAACACAAGCGTTAGGGAGGCTGGGTTTTAGGCACTATTCACTGGAATGTCTTGCTTTGTCTAAAAGGTTTTGTTCTGGATTTTTTAATCAGAATATTAGTGGGATGTTGATTTTATCTTTTCCTGTTGGACTTTTACCAAATGTTGTCATTTGACGTTTACCTAAACTGTTAAGTGTTTCATAAGTAACATTCTAGAGGGCAGTCTATAATTTGGGCAGTGACTGTCGCAATTAAGAGGACTTGGGTTTTTTTTATTTTATTTTTTTGCACCTCCTCCCCCAAAATGTTACAGAAGCCTAGGTTGAGCTGTAACATTTGTAAAGAAGAACAAAATGCAAAATAGAAAAATAATTTTATAAATATATCATTATTAAATATAAAATAGAAAATGATTGCATATTATATTTAAAAATAATGATATTCCATATTACTATTTTAAAAGGAAAAATAAAACCAGTGTGGTTAGAGAAAGGACATAGACGAAAGCATAGATGAAAGCTCCTTATTTCAGAAGGGATGCGGAAGAACACTATTCCCAAATCCGTAAATCAAAGTAATATCACCAAGGGAGTGTCTACTACCACCTACTGGTGGCAGGAAAGAGGTGGCTTTGTTGTAGGGATGCCTCCCTTTACCCCCATTGTGAGAGCTCTTAGGATGACCCAGCTGGTTAAGTGAGGGTGTACTTAAATGTGCCCCTATTGTTTTTACTTACCTCTCCTTTCTTTTGATTGAGAGTTTCCTCTGTTCTTTGTTTCCTTTAATTTTCTAAATGTTTCTCTTGTTGGTCTGGACCCCTGAGAGTTTAGAGCTTCCCTGTTGACTCTCTAGCCCAGTGAGCTGTAGGTTTGGCATGATGAGCTTGAGTAAAACTGCATCCTCTTCTTTCAACTCTAGGTTTGTGTCTACAAACGCTTATGCTTGTGCAGTCCTCATTTCTAGTGGGTCAATAATTGTATTCTGTTGGCATTATTGACCAATTACTTCATATCCCACTGGCTCGGGTACAGCAGGATCCAGAAAAAGCTGCCAAAAATGAGAGGTTTGAGGAAATTTTTGAAACATTCGAAGTTTGGCATTGAAGTAAAAACAATTATTGTTAATAATAAAATGATTATGATTACAGCTGCCATTTTTTAAAACTTTGCCAAGGAAAAACCCTAAAATACGGTTACCCAAAATGAATCAGAGCTGCCATATATTATTATCATTTCCTTAAAACAGGCTTTTGAACCACTAAAAAAGTAAAAGGAATATATTCTCAAAAAACCCACTATTCACTTAAATTAAAATGAAACAAATTGGATATATTTAGTTTACCAATTTTTAAAAATTTTCTGCAGGCACTAGGATCTAGTGAAAGCTTCACCCTAGACTCACTTCTGAAGACAAAAGGAGAATAGCAGAGAGTGTGGGATTTGGATAAAAAGGTCTGAAGTCGAAAGAGGAACACAAACAGCTAGCAGATGGGAAACTGTTTATGTGAATGGGTGCTGAGTCTGGTGGATGGTGGGAGAGGCATGTTTATTCAGCATCTGAACTGGAGAGTAGATGACTGATTATAAAGACCAAACAGCAGGGGGCTCAGATCCCAGGAGGCATTACAGTGGTCCAAACAGAGAAGGCAACATGCGAGTAATTGATCGGATAAAAAATGTGCAGTCATAGAATTCAGAGTGTGGACATCATTAAAAAAAAAAAAGGCATATGTTGCTAAAAACCACCACCAACATTAAAAAGCGTAGACCCCTTCTGGGGCGCCTGGGTGGCTCAGTGGGTTGAAGCCTCTGCCTTCGGCTCAGGTCATGATCCCAGGGTCCTGGGATCAAGCCCTGCATCAGGCTCTCTGCTCAGCAGGGAGCCTGCTTCCTCCTCTCTCTCTCTGCCTGCCTCTCTGCCTACTTGTGATCTCTGCCTGTCAAATAAATAAATAAAATCTTTAAAAAAAAAAAGTGTAGACCCCTTCCCCACAAAGGATTAACATATACCATAGAAATGAATGTGCAAACTGGCAGATTGTCATCATCTATAGTTTTATGCAGGTTTTCTGAATAAAAATGATGACTTATGAATAATGTGATGTAAGATCATTTCTCCATGTTACCTATATTTACATAATAACTTTTTTCTTATCACTTTTGATTATATGGAATATCTGATAAAAATACTGGGTCAGGTTTTATTGGTGATATCCATTAGTATGTTGCATTAGCCACGTGGATGAGCTAATTAATTTTAAAGAAAGCTATCGTGAAGTGATTTAAGAGAAAATGCCCATGCGCAACAGCTTTGATTTGGTTAAAAAGAATAAAATTGAGCAAGGACCTTTTCTTACAGAAATTAATGTTGGAAAACGAAATCACTATATTGGGGAGGTGGTGATAACTTACTAAAATCACTGAGGAGAACATATGTTTTCATTTAGGTTGCAGATAAATTTATTTTCAAACTTTAAATTATGTAGCTATTGAAATTCTTTTTTTTATATTAGAAAAGTAAACAATTGTAGCACTGCCAGCACAATCACACTCTTATTAAACATAAAAAGAAAAAGAATCAATATGGTAAATTACAACAATTTTAGTATATGTGCTGCCGAAGCGAGCACGGTAAATTACAACAAAAGGACATGTTTCTTTGTAGTGTTTCGTTATTTTTATCTAAGATCTGAATAGACAGACTTTCTTCTTAAAACATGCTTTTGCTTCAGTCCTAGCTCTAGTTCTTTTAAGCAATTCACATAATCACACTTTCAATCATCTTTATCTTATCAACAAAAGACATTTGGTGAATCTGAAGAAAGAAAAAAAAAAACTGAATGCCTACCAAAATTCCAAATTACTCTGTTTGAGATTCTTTTTGAAATCTTAATTTATATTTTGTATTTTGAGAAATAAGCAAACTGGAATTCTTTCAAACAGCAACTTTTACGAATTTGCCACTAGTAAATTGGATTAGGACTTAGCATCAATAAGATCTATGAAAGTGGTTTGAGAAAGACAAATAATCTGATTATCATGAGTAGAAGTCTTGTTGAGTTAGGAGAAAATCACTTAATATTTTAGAAGTTGACTGATAATGATTGAATTCAGTGTAGAGCATTTTTTTTTTCCTTTTCAATATGTAGGACTACAAAATGGAGTGGTTATAACTCATCTCAGATACCTTCCCAATATTCTTTTTATTATATATTTTATGTGTATTTCACTTAAATTTTTCATAGGCTATCTCTTTTCTTAGAAAGTTATTTTTCCTTCCCAATGATCAGTGTGTATGGCACACACACACACTTATGTCTATAAATTGAGGTTGACAAGTTAATTGTTATTTCAGGCAACAGGAAAGACAGGTACCTCTAGTACAACTAATAAGTCATTTTATTAACATTTGTCTTCAAGGAGAGGATAAGGAATATATCAGAAAGGTAGAAATTCACATATTGTGCTTAATCTTAAATCCCAGAGAAGAGAGAAACTGGCAAGAAAGTATTGTCTAAGTGCAATTCTTTCATCTTAAAAAATAATGATTTAGTTGGATGGTCAAAATCTCGGTAGAACATAAGATCATGTTTATTTTCAGAGCCTAAGGACATGCACTTCCAAAGAAAAAAAACCTCAGAGGCTTAAATTGTGCTTAAGAGTTTCCGTTTAATTAAAGTGGATGCAGATAATCATGGTCTAGGTCTGAGCTGTCTTGCACTGCATACTTGCTGCCCTGGTGCTCGAAGGCAAAACTCCATTATTAACAACTGCTGAGCACTCTTGGGCTGAGAGTTTGATAGTGTATCAGGTTGGGAACTTAAGCCTCTGGGTAAAGACAGGCCATGGTTCTGTGGGTGTTAGCAGTGATCACCAGCAATCAGCAGGCGGAAAACTCTGGTCTCCTGAAATTACACAGCATGGAGGGTCTTCACTGAGCTGCTCCACTGTTTTTGTTTGTTTTTGTAGAGAACAAAAACATAGAACTTATGAGACCCCAGTGAAGACAGTACGTGGGCTTAGGATGTGTATGTTTTAAAGAAAATAATGTAAGTTTGCCTTGGTTCTCTGTGATGAAGTTGAACTTAATGACCTCCAGAGATCTCACCCTATAAAACGTAATGATTCCAGGATAATCTTGTTTCTTGAAAACCCTGCTTTCTAGTGCAGCTAGGCACCGGTGTCTCATCTTGGTTGTTGTTGCCCTTCAGCAGAGATGGGCTTACGTGGGGGAGGAAAAAAAAAAAAATCCTGAACACTGTTAAGGTTCCTGGCTAGGTCTGAAAGTTAATAAAGACAGATTAACGGAGAAAAGCAGTCAAATTCTATTGGATTTTTACATACATGAGGGCCCTCACGAGAGAATGAAGACCCAAAGAAGTTTCCAGAAAAGGAAAATTTTTTACAGCTTCTAGACAAAGAAACAGTATATTTGTGAAAAATTAATGTTACAAAATTTGGGTTGGAAGTAGTAAATAATGAAATAATTCAGAAGATATAAAGTATGATCAATGTCACATAAATATGAATACTCATTCCTGGAAGGAATTTGATAGCCTCAGTAGGTGTTATAGGTATGTTTACTGTTTCCTCAACAACAAATATCATATAGTCTAGAAAAATCTTCATGAAAATATTTCAGGAACGAATCTGTTCATTCACAATGAAATACAAAAGGTCTCTGGACAAAGAGTGTGTTTGAAAGACAATAAGTTGGGGCATATTATCTGAAAATCTTTTATTAAGTGGTAGAGAGACAAAGACTTTTTTTAAAAAATATAAGTACTTAGTGCCTATAAACACCTCCGTTATGTAGTTAAACAAAAAGTACTGCTATAACTTAATGAGTTACTAAAGGTAAATAATCATTATTATTAATATAGTTACATTTAATTGCAAGGAATAATACTGTATGTACCATTTGTATTTCAAAGCTGAGGAAACTGGGCTTTGTTTGAATAAAATTGAACTTCAGAAGTTGGATATCTAGCAGACAGTGTTAATAATGTCCAGAGAAGATTTTTCCGGTGTCTATCACATAAAATCTGTAGTTTTCTGTGACCACAAAATCTAGGTGCTATTGCATATCTACTGCCAAGCCTAAGAGGCATCATGGAGATCCTATTTCGGTGCTGGGGCCAAAAAGATTTATAACGGAGCAAGAATAGAGATTTAATATGGATACTGAGTCAAAGATAGGAATTAAGTGTTCAGTGTAGGTGATACAAAGAATCTTACTGATTCTATGAAGATGTTTGTTGTATATTTAAGATATAACATTTTTTAAAAGACATAGTTCATGCAATAGTTATTGAAACATTTCAGAAAGAAGCAGGTCAACAACTGCTATGAAAACATCATTTGAAGTGAGCTGTATTAAGGTAAATGAGGGACAAAGAGATGATGGTTAGCAGGCAAGAGGCAATGTGTGATGTATAATGGCTGTCCTCTGTGTGTGATGGGTCCCATCTGGGCCACCAACTGTCAGGCACTGGGGATCAGAATGGATTCCACAGCATCACATGACGTGGATTAAGGGATATACTTTAATAGGGGTCAATAAAAGGAAAAGAAAGTGCAATGTGATGGTTAATTTTATGTGTCAGTTTAACTGGGCCACGGGGTGCCCAGCTCTTTGACCAAACATTATTCCGGGTGCATCTGTGAGGACGTTTCTTGGTGAGATTAACATTTGAATCAGTAGACTGAATAAAACAGATTTCTTTTACTCATGTGGGTGGTCCTCATTCAATCAATTGAAGATCTGACTAGAACAAAAAAAGATTCAGGAAACTCTGCCTGCTGGGCTGATTTAGCTGAGCCATTAGTCTTTTCTGGTCTTTGGATTCAGACTGTAATATCTGTTCTTCTTGGATCTGGAGGCATTTGGATTGCAACTACCCATCAGCATCCCTGGGTCTCTGGCTTGCCAGCTGTGGGTCTTGGTATTTCTCAGCCTCCATAATTACATAAGCCAATTCTCTAGTTGTGTGTGTGTGTGTGTGTGTGTGCATGTATGTGTGTATATATGTGGTATATGTGTTCTGTTTCTGTGGATAACCCTAAAATACACATGTTCTCTATTCCTTCATTCTCCTTGAGGTGTGCTACAGTAAGGGCATTATGTTTGTATTTCTATGCAGGAATCCTGCCTGCCACACCTATCTTAATCCTGTGAACCAAGTGTGAGGGTAGCCTTATCAGTGGAGGGAGAAACAGATCCCTTGGGTGCCAGCCAGTCTGGATTAGCTTAGGATTTATATATAAAATTTTTTAGGAATGTTAGCAGCCCAGTTCCCAGAGACCTTGGGACCCATGGGGCGTTGCTAACTCCTCTTTTGTGGGAAAGAATCCACAGATATGAGACCTTGGGTACAGCCTGCCCTCTCAGATAAGGGGACTTCTGGTTCTAGTCACTTATTTTCCATATAACAGAGAGTGAGCTTCAGGGTCCTTTGTGTGCTGTCTTGATCCTTGAGTCATACATTGCTGAATTAGACATTAGACTTGATGATCTTCAGAGTTATGATATTGTGAAAATATAGTCTTACTGGAGAGTTGCTTCATATAAGAAGTCAGGATAGAAGATAAAGATTAGTGAATAATAATAGGTTAAAACTCTTTTTTTTAACAGATAACATATTATGTGTTTCAGGGGTACAGGTCTGTGATTCATTGTCTTACACAATTCACAGCACTCACCATAGCACATACCCTCCCCAATGTCCATCACCCAGCCACTCCATCCCTCCCATCCCCCTATACTCCAGCAACCCTCAGTTTGTTTCCAGAGATTAAGAGTCTCTTATGGTTTATCTCCCTCTCTGGTTTTGTCTTGTTTCATTTTTCCCTCCCTTCCCCCAACGAACCACCCCCATCCCGTCTCTTAAATCCTTCATATGAATAAGATCATATGATAATTGTCTTTCTCTGACTGACTTATTTCACTTAGCGTAATACCCTCTAGTTCCATCCATGTCATTGCAAATAACAAGATTTCTTTTTTTTGATGGCTGCATAATATTCCATCATAGATATATACCACATCTTTATCCATTCATCTAGATACCGATGGACATCTAGGCTCCTTCCATAGTTTGGCTATAGTGACCTTGCTGCTATAAACGTTTGGATGTACATGCCCCTTTGGCTCACTACATTTGTATCTTTAGGGTAAATACCCAGTAGTGCAATTGCTGGGTCATAGGGTAGCTCTGTTTTCAACTTTTTGAGGAACCTCCATACTGTTTTCCAGAGTGGCTGCACCAGTTTGCATTCCCACCAGCAGTGTGGGAGGGTTCCCCTTTCTCCACCTTGCCAACACCTGTCATTTCCTGACTTGTTAATTTTAGCTATTCGGACTGGTGTGAGGTGGTATCTCACTGTGGCAATAAAACACATTCTTTATTTGCTCCAGATTTCTAATACCATTCCCCTGGATTTTAGTTTATGGAAGATTTGTGTTTTGAAATAGTTGGAAATATAAATTAATTAGAATCCAAAGACTTTGGAATGCCAAGGAGACTTTCTTTAACACACTATGATGGAAAGTGGGAAATGCAGACTTTTCATCAAGTAATAATATGAAAGCAGGGTTATATTAGAAAAAGAAATTGTGCGTGATTCTCTGGAGGAATGAGAACACAGGCAGATTAGTTGGGATGCCATTACAATAATCCATTAAGTGATTAGGGCCCTGGAATCAGGTAGTGAGAGGGTTAATAAAAATGGGGGGATATTGCTGAGAGTTGCTTCAAAGGATAGGTCAAAAAAAGGTGGTGACTCACTAGAAAGATGCTAAAGGAGAGGGCATAAAGATAAATTCAAAGTTTCAAAAGTAGGCAATTAGGAAAAAAATATGGTTTCAGTTAGGAGCATCACATGGGGATGACTGCTGTGGGCCATAGAAGATGAGTGATTTTGGTGAGAAAGTGACATCCAAATAAAACTAAATACAGGCCTAGTGATTATAATCAAACTTGGTGCTGGTTAGGATTTATGTGGCTAACACTGAGTGGAAGTAAGGGAATTGCTATATGCTGAATTGTGCCCCCCTTTCCAAATTCACATGCTGAAGCCCTAATCTCCAATATGACTGTATTTGGAGAAAGAATCTGTGTGATGATCATAGTTAAATGAGGTCATAAGGATGAGTCCCTAATCAACTAGTGCCAGTGCCCTTATAAGAAGAGAAAGAGACAGGGGCATCTGGGTTGCTCAGTGGGTTTAAGCATCTGCCTTCGGCTCAGGTCATGATCTCAGGGTCCTGGGATCGAGCCCCGCATGGGGCTCTCTGCTCAGCAGGGAGCCTGCTTCCTCCTCTCTCTCTGCCTGCCTCTCTGCCTACTTGTGATCTCTCTGTGAAATAAATAAATAAAATCTTAAAGAAGAAGAAGAGGAAGAAGAAGAAGAAGAAGAAGAAGAAGGAGAAGGAGAAGGAGAAGGAGAAGGAGAAGGAGAAGGAGAAGGAGAAGGAGAAGGAGAAGGAGAAGGAGAAGAAGAAGAAGAAGAAGAAGAAGAAGAAGAGAAAGAGACACTAGAGCTCTGTCTCCCTTCAGTATGTGAAGACACAGTGAAAAGTCAGCAGTCTGCAAACCAGGAAGAGAGCTCTTACTAGACACTGAAGCAGTTGGTACTTGACCTTACACTTTCAAGCCTCCAGAACTGTGAGAAAATAAATTTCCGCTAAGCCACTTAGCTTGTGGCATTTTGTTATGGCAGCCTAAACTAACTAATACAGTAATTTTCGTGCTTAGAAAATAAAATAATTATGTTTTACTCTACCTAATTAATTACTGTACTTAAGGCACAAAACAAGAGAGTAAGCATCAGAAAAGCAAAAGTAATAATAATCATTCATTATTAGATAATTATGCTATATCTCCAAGTATGTATCACAGAATGTGATTAGCTTAGAAGGGACATTGACAATTTCGGTTGGATTTGCCTTTGACATTTTTTTGCTTGTGATTATATAGAGATAGAGATCTAGCCAAAGGCCACTACTGTTTACACATTTATAACAAAGAATGACTTTGTTACAGTGCTTATAGCAAAAGGAAGATAAATCCACCAATTAGTGAATAATAATAATAATAATAATAACAATAGTAATAATAATAGAGACTAATGGTTAAGTACTTACATTGTGCCAGGTGTTTTCTGAGGATCTCACGTATATTCACTTAAATCATCTTTGTACAACCCTATTCAGCAGGCACTATTATTAACCCCACTTTACAGAAAACGAAAGTGAGACAGTGAATATCAGTAACCTGTTCACGATCACACATCTATGAAGGAAAAGAGAAGTAGTGAATGACAACAATCAGTGGCCATTCATAGATCTCAAAAGTAGTCATTCTTTAAATGAAACAAGATGGGATCAGGAGGGAGGTAAACCATAAGAGACTCTTAATCTCACAAAACAAACGGAGGGTTGCCAGGGGGAGGAGGGTAGGGAGAGGGTGGTGGGGTTATCGACATTGGGGAAGGTATGTGCTATGGTGAGTGCTGTGAAGTGTGTAAACCTGGCGATTCACAGACCTGTACCCCTAGGGCTAATAATACGTTATATGTTAAAAAATATATATTTTAAAAAGGGTTTTTAAAAACTAAAAAAAAAAGGTCATTCTTGTGAAAGAAAAAATATTGTTAAATTTTTATGAACTTTGGTTGCAAAGTTGTACAGAACCAAAGGATCTTGGAGAAAAGAGGCAGGAGACCTAACAACCTAACCCTCTACTCAGGGAAAGCATTTCCTCTCCCAGCTGCTCTGAAAGGTCATCCAGGCTCCGAGTGAATGGTCCCAGAAGAGAGTAGTTCTCTACTTCCCAGAGAAGCCCTTTCAACCAGGTGGCAGCGCACCCAATGCTCCAGAATTCCTCAGTATATTGAGCTTGGGTCTCTCTCTAAAACTTAACATACTTCTGTTTGTTTTCCTGTTTCAGAGCTAACTTTTCCTGACCCCCCGCTGTGCTTCCTTCTGGCTAACGGAGCATTTTCCAGTTTTTTCTTGTTCAGTCTCAAAAGTGTGTGTTACCATTCCCACTTTACAGACTGGGAATGTGAGGCTGAGGAAGTGTAAGGACGAATCAAGGCACCGTATAATTCAAAGTGCGCGGGTTAACCATGCTCAATAGGAATATCCAGGGACGACTGACTCCCCCAGTCCTTCATCCTACTTGCCCTTTCCTGAATTCTCTAGTTTAGCTGCTCTAGTATTAGCCAATATCCCAGATGTTGTATTACATTGGACTTTTATCTCCCTGGATCCAAATACCCTATTTTTAAAATCACCACTTAAGAGAACATTCTTAAAAAATAACTTTTTATATTAAAAAAGCCATGTCCTTATTATGTAATGTTAGAATCAAAAAGGAGTGGCGCCTGGGTGGCTCAGTGGGTTAAGCCTCTGCCTTCAGCTCAGGTCATGATCCCAGGGTCCTGGGATAGAGCCCGGCATTGGGCTTTCTGCTGGGGCAGGGAGCCTGCTCCCCCTCCTGCCCCTGACTACTTGTGATCTGTTTGTCGAATAAACAAGTAAAATCTTAAAAAAAAAAAAAAAAGGAATGCAAAAAGGAATAATAATATAAATTTCCTAGTATTCCTGATAAGCATTTTTTGTATTAATATAGCTCTTGATGGGGCACCTGGGTGGCTCAGTGGGTTAAAGCCTCTGCCTTTGACTCGGGTCATGATTCCAGGGTCCTGGGATCGAGCCCCGCATCTGGCTCTCTGCTCAGCAGGGAGCCTGCTTCCTCCTCTCTCTCTCTCTCTGCCTGCCTCTCTGCCTACTTGTGATCTCTATCTGTCAAATGAATAAATAAATCTTTAAAAAAAAATATAGCTCTTGATGTATTTTCTTTTTTATTATTTTAAAGATTTTATTTATTTATTTGAGAGAAGAGCAAAAAAGAGAGAGGGAGAACAGGAAAAGTGGGAGGGAGAAGCAGAGTCCCTGCTGAGCAGACCACCCCATGCTGGGCTCGATCCTAAGACCCTGAAGGCAGATGTTTAACTGACTGAACTACGCAGGCACCCCTGTTTTCTGTAAATATTTATTTTTACATTGGTTCCATTTATACCACATTCATTTTTGTGTGTCCTGTTTCTCTTCCTTAGCATGGATAACATCAACATTTTAGAGATACTCATAAACTGTGAACCGTGATTTTAATGATCGATATTCCATTAGTAACCCTTTTCATTTTGCTAATCTTTTAGTGCCCATCTTTATAGAACAATACTAAATTTATTATAAGTGATCTGGTGATTAGAATCTTTGTAAATATCTTGTGTTATTTTTTTTCCCTGTATTTTAAGTTACTTTCTAAGGAAAATTTTCAGAAGTGAGATTTCTGGCTTGAAGAGTATTTGAGAACTAAGATTTTGAAGTCTCTCTCCACATGTGCACAAACACACACACACAGATATATTTATGTTTATTTTTAATTTGGTTAGGTCTCTCATCAAGGATTTTTTAATAATTTATTCTCTTACATGCAATTTGTAGAAGTGACTTTTTGAACCACATTCCTTCTCACAATTAACATTGCCATCTGGGCACTAGTTTTGGGGAGGGTGCAGTTTGGCTTTTTTCTTTTTTTTTTCTTCTCTCTAATTTTTTGCGTCGGTTTGGTTTTAGCAATATTTTTATACTGTTGAATTTGGTTCTTGATTTTATAATCAGGTGTAACTGCTCATATTTTTAAGAGTCTGATTTTTTCCTTTCTATATCTGTGTGTTATTTTTTAGAAAAATCTGGTTACCATGTATTGCTTCATCGTCCTCAAACATAACATGCAATTTAATTACTCTATACCTTGTTCAGATTATTTCAGCTGCCTGAAAACTCTAGTATCCCTGAAAAAAAAAAATCTTATTATTCAAAGCCCTTTTAAAAGAGCACTCCCTCCAGGAAGCCTCCTTTCTTACAACTAGGCAGGACTTGTCAGTCTTCGTTGTTTTGTCTGCATTGTTTAAATCACCATTGCAGACTTCTTCATATTGTATTCTAGTCACTTATATTTTCATCTAAACTAAAGTCTCCTTAAGGACTTGGAGTCACAGGTTCTCATGTTCTAAGTGTGAACACCTCAGCCCACACTAAACCGAAATATTATGGCATGTGGAATGCATAATACATGTGGGTTGAATGAATGAATGAATGAAATCTTTGTTTCCTTGAAGCCCCACTGTTCAGAAATTCATTCTGACCAGACGCCATCATGGAAATACGAACTGCAGCTCAATATATCTCATACAACAACCAAACCTTCCTGAACTGCTGTCATACATAAATCTCACCTGGAATGTGTCAGTGTCTTTCTCCCAATATAGGGTTGCATGGAGAATAAGGCACCTGGGGAGAGGAAGAAGGGAATCAGGTTAAAGCTACTTTGTGAAATGGTTTGCAAACCATGCTAAGAGGGGTATGCTTTTGATGTTTTTTTTTGAAATTTAATCTTATTTTTTCAGTGTTCCAAGATTTATTGTTTATGCACACACCCAGTGCTCCATGCAGTATGTGCCCTCCTTAATACCCATCATCAGGCTCACCCATCCGCCACCTCACTCCCCATTCTCCTCCTCTCAAAACCCTCAGTTTGTTTCTCAGAGTCCACAGTCTCTCATGGTTGGTCTCCCCCTCCGATTCTCCCCGCCTTTCCTTTTCCTTTCTTCCTCTTAATGTCCTCCATGTTATCCCTTATGCTCCACAAGTGAGTGAAACCATATGATAATTGACTTTCTCTGCTTGACTT
Source organism: Meles meles (assembly GCF_922984935.1). Taxonomy (NCBI): domain Eukaryota; kingdom Metazoa; phylum Chordata; class Mammalia; order Carnivora; family Mustelidae; genus Meles; species Meles meles. Next base: position 74,078,498 of record NC_060077.1, read on the forward strand.
ATTTCACTCTGCACAATCTCCTCCAGTACCATCCATACAGAAGTTGGGTATTCACCCTTTCTGATGGTTTTGTAATATTCCATTGTATATATGGACCACATCTTCTTTATCTATTTGTCTGTTGAAGCGCATCTCAGCTCCTTCCACATTTTGGCTGTTGTGGACATTGCTGCTATGAACATTGGGATGCACATGCCCCTTCTTTTCACTACATCTGTGTCTTTGGGGTAAATACTCAATAGTACAATTGTGGGGTCACAGGGTAGCTAGCTCTATTTTTAATTTTTTGAAGAATCGCCACAGTGTTTTCAAATGTCACGGGGAAGCATGAAATGGAGCACGTCACTGTTTCCAAAAGGCAGTGATGATACTTTCCTCATCCAGACCAATTTTATGTCCCTAGAGGAAGCAGCGTAATTAGAATTATTACTTATTCTAACGTATAGTAAAAAAAGAAAGGGTGGAAAGTATATTTGTCCAGTAGACAGGACTTTGACATTAAGAACAGGCATAAAAGTGGTTGACTTGTAAACGCCATTCATCACTTAATGTTGCTTATTGAGTTTTTGGATGTGAGTGCTGCTCTGAGTTGTTAAAGGACAAAACACTGAATGAGACAAGGAACCTAAAATAAGTGGGAGAGAAAGATCATTAGGTCTGTGATCTACCCAGTATTTTACTTGACTAGCATCTGCGACTCTGTTATTTATCATCTTATGATACACTCTATATTCCCACTCTTTGTGTACTAAGCACATAGCAGGCTGTCAGAATATTCGGGCCACAACAGGCCAGGAAATGCAGGGCATGGCTGATTTGAAGGGGTGACATGGATGCCAAAGCCAGTTAGTATGAGAAAGGCCCGTCACCTCCATGGCATTGCTTGCTTTGAGTCTATACACAAAAGGATGGGTAGAGATTTGAAACATTGTACAGATGATATCTAGGACTCACATTACTCAGTGCCTCCTATTATTCTAAGATGTATCATGCAGGGAATTAAAGGCTCATGGCTTGCCACTGCCATTTGAGGAGAGGAAGTGTTTAAATGTGCAGTCCAGTATGGAAGAGGGGACAAAGAGATAGGGAGCTATAACTCCTGCCCCAGAGAAGTTTACACTCTTTATGCAGAAATACCTTGTGGATAAGTAGCCCCTAAATTAATACAGTCCAATCAAGCCCTTTGTTGTATAATTTAAAATCCATAGAAGAAGGGTCATTTTGAATTATAGTATGAAAATTGAAGCAAAGAAATCAAAAAAAGGTCAGAAGAGTGCCAGTAACTCTGCTCCTCCCAAGTCAAGTTGCCTCTTTAGATTCCAAAATACGCCCTTGCTGATAAAACCCAGCAGGTTCATTTTTCCATTTGTCGCAGGGAAAAAATAAATAAATTGACAACATCTTCTTGGTTTTAAAATCTGTGCCAAAGGGTTTTCTTAAAGTTTTGATATCTGTGACTTCATGTCAAAATTTGAATCAAATATAAATATAATAATATGAATATTATTTTAAATATATTATATTTGTGTCTTTTGATGTCTACAGAGAGCAAAATGACCCAGAGGGTCTTGCACCTGAACAAGTGTGACAGTCTCGAGGTGCTGGTGCAGTTAACCTGCAAAGTCGCTGTGCCTTCTCCTCTTTAAAAAGCATTAAAGACCTATTTCTTACTCTTTTATAATCCAGCTGCCAGTTATGAGTGAGGTACTTTGTGTCACCCACTATGTTTCTGAGTAAACCTCATTTTCCTTTTTTAGAAAAAAGACTGATTTGTGAACTTGCATATTATGTTGCCAATGTGGGATGGATGGTGGTTATTGGTAAAGCATTCCCAGCTGTGTGTAGACATTCGGTCCTGTTCCCCCCACTTGACACTCCATGGTCAAAGGATAAAGACATTGTCAGTGTCTCCCATGAATTGGATACTTGTGAAGTTAACAAACAGACTAAAAGACTAAATTCCAAGGATATATAAGCACCTTCGTGAGTGGTCACGATGATACTTTCCACAGAAATAAAAATAGGGTTAAGATGTCTGCCTAATGTACATGGACAGGCACACAGAAAGACCTATAATACTTCCTTGAGATTGTATTTTTAGAAAATTTAAACATGGAATTTTTTTCTTAAAATGGGAAGATTCTAAATCAAAACTATAAAATGTTTTCAGTATTTTTTGTAAGCAAGCCACGTATTGTATGTTTTCATAAAATCTCTAAAGCCCATGAGTTGTTCCAAATTTCCACTGAATTCTGCAGGATAACTGGGCCATTCAGGTGGACTGTAAAATCTCATAGGAAGAATGAGGCAGCAACACAATAGGCCCAACTTGGGGCTGGCCAGAAATTCTGGCATCCCGTTGCAGTCTTAAATCCACATGGGATCAGGAGGCACAGCAGGAGAGTCACAGCATATAGATGGAGAATTAAGTTCACTGTGAGTGTCTTAGCTAAGGCTAAGTCACAGCTGTCAACAGTTGCCCTTGGGTAGGTCTAGAACCAGAGATGCTAATAATTCCAAGTTAGTTCAGAGTAAGACAGGAAAAACGTGAACCTCCCTGGCAAAGTCTCTTTGTTTACAAAAGGCCCCACTCTCTGCCTTCTCTGTTCTGGCGTCTGAATTGCTGAACTTAGTTGAAGGAAGAAAACAGGAAACCTGGGACCTGTATCTGCAGGCAACCCCCAGAGAAGCAATCGCTCTCTCTTTCCCTGGGGAAGTTGCTTTCTGCTTCTGTGAGATGACTTCACAGTACCTTCTTTGTACACTCTAGTACCCTTCCTTCTTTCCTCATTCTTACCTGCTGTATTCACTCCTTCATTGTCAAGAAAGGGGAAGTAATCAGGAAAGAATGTTCTTATTCTCTGAACACAAGACCTGCCAACCATTTGCTTCTGTACCACCTCTCCTGTGTTCTACTCCCTGTCTTTACCTGGGTGGCCCATCCTTGCTTCTGTCTAACCAACCGCTCCGTGCATATGCTCTGCCTCCCTTCCCGTCTTACTCGCAAGGTGCATCTGCCTCTCTTCCTCTTGCACCATTTCTTTCCCCATGCACTGGATCATTCTCATGAGCACCCAAATATATTGTAGTTGCTTCCATTCAAAGAAAATAATCTCATGGGGCACCTGGGAGGCACAGGTGGTTAAGCATCTGCCTTCAGCTCAGGTTTTGATACTGGAGTCCTGGGATGGAGCCTTGAGGCAGGGTCCCTGCTCAGCAGGGAGTCTGCTTCTCCCTCTGCCTCCACCCCTCCCCTGCTTGTGCTCTCTCTCAAATAAATAAATACAATCTTTAAAAAAAAATCTCTTGGCAGAGTATTTCCCTCCAGGTATTGTCCCATATCTGCACTTCTTTTTATAGAAAACTATTTTGACAGTGTTTCCTACACTATTGTCTTAATTTCCTCATTATCTCCCTTCTTTATCATTTATCCCCTTTGTCATTTATTCCCTTTCAGTGAGGTTTTTCTCCCACCCCTTCATGGGAACATTCTCTGAAAGTCATCAATGACCTACATCTTGCCAAATCCAAAGGTCTGTTTCTGTCCTTATTTTACTCAACTTCTCGGAAAACTACTAGCCACTTGATTACTCCTTCCCTACAGGAATGCATCTAAATATTTATTTATTTATGAACCTGTTTGCTGTCTTTCTTCATCACTACAATATAAGAGCAAACACAGTACTCTATAACCCCTTGGTCCTTGGTCATCTTGTTGTGTCTCTGGTATTAGGGACTGTTGTTTCCCTCGTGTCCAGAACAGCACCTGGCATGTCCTAGGTGCTCAAATACTACATCATTTACTGAATTTTCATTAAGCTGATTTAACAGATTTGAGGAACAGGTACATGAACTCATAAACACAGAGTTTATATGTAAAACCAAGATTTTAGGAGTCAGAATTCTCACTGCTATTTTTTTCTAGCACCAGAACAGGCTCTTAATTTAAATTTAAAATTGAGCTTTGGAATCTCTTTATTTCCATTTGAAATGCATTCACCCAATATGTCCACTGAATTGCACAGCTCAGTGTGGACTCTCTTCAGTTGACTCAGGATAAATAAACATATTCAAGGAAGCCACTAATCTGGGTTAGTATCCCGCGAAAACAAGACCAAATTGCGGCTGCTTTTGTGGAACTATAGCTAAAAAATGGGTGAGCCCTATATTCTTGTGTTCATTCTCAAGCAGCACTTCTGAGATGCAGTAGCCCACTCCATGCTGAGGTAAGTGTCCACAAGGAGTAGAATATGCAAAATATCCAATTACCGTCCCGGTGTCCTGCCATCTCCAGCTCATTCCAAAGGTCTCCATCCAGCCATTGACCTAATTAACCCACCTAGGTCTAGGCTGCAGCCAAGAAATCTGTTTATAGCCCAGAGTAAACTGATAGCTGAATGGAGAGGCCTTTTCTTATTTTTAATTATTTTCCCCTCCAGAACACAAGTAAGCAGGTGCATCCTAAATATATGAAGATAATAAGTTCCCCCCAATTCCAATTTTGTTTCTTTCCTCTGAACAAAAAGGCAATAAAACATTGAGGGACTGCATTCAAATGAACTGCTACTTGAGGACTGTCGGAGATTCCCTCAGTGGGAGACTGTGGGGAGAGATCTGTGGGAGCCCTGAGTTTTAGTGAAATCATTGCAGCCATGTGGCACTTTTTTGCCTCCAGATAAAAGTGCTGGCCTTTAGGATGAAGCCTGTGAAATGGATGGGAGGCCTTGGGGGTTTTATTAAGCTGTTTTGTTTGAAGAATTAGCTATAAGGAGTTTGATTAAGATACATGTTCATGGATGCTTGACTATAGGATTTGTTCTAGCATTAACGTTGCAACCAAGACCAATTTCGGGAAGACTGTTGAGATGCCTAAGTAATTTTTCCCCCAAGAAATGTGTCAAAGCAGGAAAAAATGAGCTCAAATAACTAGAACCTGTAATCCTATTTGTTTGTTTTTAATTCTTCCCCTCATTTATTTTTAATTACATTGATCCAGCATTTTATGGAAACCTGTGAACTGTGCTGAATTCTGGGTGAATGTACAAGTGTTTGCCGTAGTCTTTACTCTGAGGGTGTTTTGCGTCATGTATTGAAAAGATATATTAAGACTACATTGTTAAGTAGTGTATTTATAATACAGCCTCTGACCAGAGATATGTAGCCCAATTGCCTCCACTTTCCGGGCAGTTATCCTTGAAAAGCAAAGATTTTCCAGGATTGCAGAATCCTTTAAAAGTCAAAAAAATATCCTGTCTCAAGGCTACGATCTATTTTATTTACTAAGGTAGGATATGCAGTGAAATAACATTTGACAAGAATTTTTTTTTTTTTTTGCTGTGGTTTACCTTTTCATTTTTATTTTTTTTAAATTTTTAATTTATTTCTTATTTTTTTATAAACATATAATGTATTTTTATCCCCAGGGGTACAGGTCTGGTTTACACACTTCACAGCACTCACCATAGCACATACCCTCCCCAATGTCCATAATCCCCCCTCCCCCTCTCCCAACTCCCGTTCCCCCAGCAACCCTCAGTTTGTTTTGTGAGATTAAGAGTCACTTATGGTTTGTCTCCCTCCCAATCCCATCTTGTTTCATTTATTCTTCTCCTGTCCCCCTAAGCCCCCATGTTGCATCTCCATGTCCTCATATCAGGGAGATCATATGATAGTTGTCTTTCTCCGATTGACTTATTTCGCTAAGCATGATACCCTCTAGTTCCATCCACGTTGTCGCAAATGGCAAGATTTCATTTCTTTTGCTGGCTGCCTAGTATTCCATTGTGTATATATACCACATCTTCTTTCTCCATTCATCTGTTGATGGGCATCTAGGTTCTTTCCATAGTTTGGCTATTGTAGACATTGCTGCTATAAACATTCGGGTGCACGTGACCCTTCGGATCACTACGTTTGTATCTTTAGGGTAAATACCCAGTAGTGCAATTGCTGGGTCATAGGGTAGTTCTATTTTCAACATTTTGAGGAACCTCCATGCTGTTTTCCAGAGTGGTTGCATCAGCTTGCATTCCCACCAAAAGCGTAGGAGGGTTCCCCTTTCTCCGCATCCTCGCCAGCATCTGTCATTTCCTGACTTGTTAATTTTAGTGATTCTGACTGGTGTGAGGTGATATCTCATTGTGGTTTTGATTTGTATTTCCCTGATGCCGAGTGACGTGGAGCACTTTTTCACGTGTCTGTTGGCCATCTGGATGTCTTCTTTGCAGAAATGTCTGTTCATGTCCTCTGCCCATTTCTTGATTGGATTGTTTGTTCTTTGGGTGTTGAGTTTGCTAAGTTCCTTATAGATTTTGGATACTAGCCCTTTATCTGATATGTCGTTTGCAAATATCTTCTCCCATTCTGTCAGTTGTCTTTTGGTTTTGTTAACTGTTTCCTTTGCTGTGCAAAAGCTTTTGATCTTGATGAAATCCCAATAGTTCATTTTTGCCCTTGCTTCCCTTGCCTTTGCCGTTGTTTCTAGGAAGATATTGCTACGGCTGAGGTCGAAGAGGTTGCTTCCTGCATTCTCCTCAAGGATTTTGATGGATTCCTTTCTCACATTGAGGTCCTTCATCCATTTTGAGTCTGTTTTCGTGTGTGGTGTAAGGAAGTGGTCCAATTTCATTTTTCTGCATGTGGCTGTCCAAATTTCCCAGCACCATTTATTGAAGCACCATTTTTTCCATTGGACATTCTTTCCTGCTTTGTCGAAGATTAGTTGACCATAGAGTTGAGGGTCGATTTCTGGGCTCTCTATTCTGTTCCACTGATCTATGTGTCTGTTTTTGTGCCAGTACCATGCTGTCTTGATGATGACAGCTTTGTAATAGAGCTTGAAGTCCGGAATTGTGATGCCACCAACTTTGGCTTTGTTCTTCAATATTCCTTTGGCTATTCGAGGTCTTTTCTGGTTCCATATAAATTTTAGGATTATTTGTTCCATTTCTTTGAAAAAAATGGATGGTATTTTGATAGGGATTGCATTAAATGTGTAGATTGCTTTAGGTAGCATAGACATTTTCACAATATTTATTCTTCCAATCCAGGAGCATGGAACATTTTACCATTTTTTTGTGTCTTCCTCAATTTCTTTCATGAGTACTTTATAATTTTCTGTGTATAGATTCTTAGTCTCTTTGGTTAGGTTTATTCCTAGGTATCTTATAGTTTTGGGTACAATTGTAAATGGGATTGACTCCTTAATTTCTCTTTCTTCACTCTTGTTGTTGGTGTACAGAAATGCAACTGATTTCTGTGCATTGATTTTATATCCTGACATTTTACTGAATTCCTGTACAAGTTCTAGCAGTTTTGGAGTGGAGTCTTTTGGTGTGATAGTTTGACTTCTTCTTTGCTGATTTGGATGCCTTTAATTTCCTTTGTTGTCTGATTGCTGAGGCTAGGACTTCTAGTACTATGTTAAATAGCAGTGGTGATAATGGACATCCCTGCCATGTTCCTGAACTTAATGGAAAAGCTTTCAGTTTTTCTCCATTGAGAATGATATTTGCGGTGGGTTTTTCATAGATGGCTTTGATAATATTGAGGTATGTGCCCTCTATCCCTACACTTTGAAGAGTTTTGATCAGGAAGGGATGCTGTACTTTGTCAAATGCTTTTTCAGCATCTATTGAGAGTATCATATGGTTCTTGTTCTTTCTTTTATTAATGTGTTGTATCACATTGATTGATTTGCGGATGTTGAACCAACCCTGCAGCCCTGGAATAAATCCCACTTGGTCGTGGTGAATAATCCTTTACAGGTACTGTTGAATCCTATTGGCTTGTATTTTGGTGAGAATTTTTGCATCTGTGTTCATCAAGGATATTGGTCTGTAGTTCTCTTTTTTGGTGGGATCCTTGTCTGGTTTTGGGATCAAGGTGATGCTGGCCTCATAAAATGAGTTTGGAAGTTTTCCTTCCATTTCTGTTTTTTGGAACAGTTTCAGGAGAATAGGAATTAGTTCTTCTTTAAATGTTTGGTAGAATTCCCCTGGGAAGCCATCTGGCCCTGGGGTTTTGTTTGTTTGGAGATTTTTGATGACTGTTTCAATCTCCTTACTGGTTATGGGCCTGTTCAGGTTTTCTGTTTCTTCCTGGTTCAGTTGTGGTAGTTTATATGTCTCTAGGAATGCATCCATTTCTTCCAGATTGTCAAATTTGTTGGCGTAGAGTTGCTCATAGTATGTTCTTATAATTGTCTGTATTTCTTTGGTTGTAGTTGTGATCTCTCCTCTTTCATTCATGATTTTATTTATTTGGGTCCTTTCTCTTTTCTTGTTGATAAGTCTGGCCAGGGGTTTCTCAATCTTATTGATTCTTTCAAAGAACCAGCTCCTAGTTTCGTTGATTTGTTCTATTGTTTTTTTGGTTTCTATTTCATTGATTTCTGCTCTGATTTTTATGATTTCTCTTCTCCTGCTGGGTTTAGGGTTTCTTTCTTGTTCTTTCTCCAGCTCCTTTAGGTGTAGGTTTAGGTTGTGTACTTGAGACCTTTCTTATTTCTTGAGAAAGGCTTGTACTGCTATATATTTTCCTCTCAGGACTGCCTTTGTTGTGTCTCATAGATTTCGAACCGTTGTGTTTTCATTATCATTTGTTTCCATGTTTTTTTTTCAATTCTTCTTTAATTTCCTGGTTGACCCATTCATTCTTTAGAAGGATGTTGTTTAGTCTCCATGTATTTGGGTTCTTTCCAAATTTCCTCTTGTGATTGAGTTCTGGCTTCAGAGCATTGTGGTCTGAAAATATGCAGGGAATGATCCTAATCTTTTGATACTGGTTGAGACCTGATTTAGGACCCAGGATGTGATCTATTCTGGAGAATGTTCCATGTGCTCTAGAGAAGAATGTGTATTCTTTTGCTTTGGGATGAAATGTTCTGAATATATCTGTGATGTCTGTCTGGTCCAGTGTGTCATTTAAGGCCTTTATTTCCTTGTTGATCCTTTGCTTGGATGATCTGTCCATTTCAGTGAGTGGAGTGTGAAAGTCCCCTATTATAATTGTATCATTATTGATGTTTTTCTTTGATTTTTTTATTAATTGGTTTATATAGTTGGCTGCTCCCATGTTAGGGGCATAGATATTTAAAATTGTTAGATCTTCTTGTTGGACAGACCCGTTGAGCATGATATAGTGTCCTTCCTCATCTCTTATTATGGTCTTTGGCTTAAAATCTAACTGATCTGATATAAGGATTGCCACCCAGCTTTCTTCTGATGCCCATTAGTATGGTAAATTATTTTCCACCCCTCACTTTAAATCTGGAGGTGTCTTCGCGTCTAAAATGAGTTTCTTGTAGGCAACATATAGATGGGTTTTGTTTTTTTATCCATTCTGATACCCTGTGTCTTTTGATTGGGGCATTTAGCCCATTAACATTCAGGGTAACTATTGAGATATATGAACTTAGTGCCATTATATTGCCTGTAATGTGACTGTTACTGTATATTGTCTCTGTACCTTTCTGATCTACTACTTTTAGACTCTCTCTTTGCTTATAGGACCCCTTTCAATATTTCCTGTAGAGCTGGTTTGGTGTTTGCAAATTCTTTCAGTTTTTGTTTGTCCTGGAAGCTTTTGATCTCTCCTTCTATTTTCAATGATAGCCTAGCTGGATAGAGTATTCTTGGCTGCATGGTTTTCTCGTTTAGTGTTCTGAATATCTCATGCTAGTTCTTCCTGGCCTGCCAGGTCTCTGTGGATAAGTCTGCTGCCAATCTAATATTTTCACCATTGTATGTTACAGACTTCTTTTCCCAGGCTGCTTTCAGGATTTTCTCTTTGTCACTAAGACTTGTAAATTTTACTATTAGGTGATGGGGTGTGGACCTGTTCTTGATTTTGAGGGGGGTTCTCTGCATCTCCTGGATTTTGATGTTTGTTCCCTTTGCCATATTAGGGAAATTCTCTCCAATAATTCTCTCCAATATACCTTCTGCTACCTCCTCTCTTTCTTCTTCTTCTGGAATCCCAATTATTCTTATGTTGTTTCGTCTTATGGTGTCACTTATCTCTCGAATTCTCCCCTCATGGTCCAGTAGCTGTTTGTCCCTCTTTTGCTCAGCTTCTTTATTCTCTGTCATTTGGTCTTCTATATCACTAATTCTTTCTTCTGCCTCATTTATTCTAGCAGTGAGAGCCTCCATTTTTTTTTAATTTAAATTATTTTTTTAATTTTTATTATTTTTTCTAAAATTTATTTTTTTCAGCGTAACAGTATTCATTGTTTTTGCACAACACCCAGTGCTCCATGCAATACGTGCCCTCCCTATTACCCACCACCTGGTTCCCCCAACCTCCCACCCGTGACCCTTCAAAACCCTCAGGTTGTTTTTCAGAGTCTATAGTCTCTTATGGTTCGCCTCTCATTCCAATTTTTTTTTTTTATAAACATATAATGTATTTTTATCCCCAGGGGTACAGGTCTGTGAATTGCCAGGTTTACACTCTTCACAGCACTCACAATAGCACATACCCTCCCCAATGTCCATAACCCCCTCCCCCTCTCCCAACCCCACCTCCCCCCAGCACCCTCCAGTTTGTTTTGTGAGATTAAGAGTCATTTATGGTTTGTCTCCCTCCCAATCCCATCATGGGGGGTTAGGGGGATAGGAGAAGAATAAATGAGAGCCTCCATTTTTGATTGCAGCTCATTAATAGCTTTTTTGATTTCGAGTTGGTTAGATTTTAGTTCTTTAATATCTCCAGAAAGGGCTTTTATATCTCCAGAGAGTGTTTCTCTAATATCTTCCATGCCTTTTTCGAGCCCGGCTAGAACCTTCAGAATTGTCATCCTGAACTCTAGATCTGACATATTACCAATGTCTGTGTTGATTAGGTCCTTAGCCTTCGGTACTGTCTCTTGTTCTTTTTTTTTGTGGTGAATTTTTCCGCCTTGTCATTTTGTCCAAATAAGAGGATATGAAGGAGCAAATAAAATACTAAAAGGGTGGCAAAGACCCCAGAAAAATGCGCTTTAACCAAATCAGAGAGGTTCATTAAAAAAAAAGAAAAAAATTTTAAAAAAACAAAGAAAAAATATAAAAAAGAAAGAAAAAATATATATTAGATAAACTAGTCAAAGACATTAAAAAAGAAAAGGGCAAAAGTTTAAAAAAATTTTGCAGAATAAGAAAAAAGAAAGAAAAAAATGAAAAAAAAATTGAATTAACCGTAAGACTAAAGAATCATGGGGAGAAAGCCATGAGTTCTGTGCTTTGCTTTCTCCTCCTCTGGGATTCTGCTGCTGTCCTAGTTATTGAACCTGCTTTCCTTGGTAGATGAACTTCGTCCTGGCTGGATTTTTTGTTGATCTTCTGGGGGAGGGGTCTGTTGTAGTGACTCTCAAGTGTCTTTACCCGAGGCGGAATTACACCGCCCTTACCGGGGTCCGGACTAAGTAATCCGGTCGGTTTCGCTTTTGGGAGCTTTTGTTCCCTGAACGCTTTCCGTAGAGTTCTGGAGGATGGGAATGAAAATGGCGGCTGCCCAGTCTCCGGCCCCGAGGAGCCTAGAGCTCGGGGCCCCACTCCTCAGTGCGCCCTCAGAGAAAAGCACTCAACCACTCCCATCTCCCTGGCCTCCGGCTGCGCTCCGAGCTCAACCAGCCTGCAACTGGTTCAAGGTAAGCCCGAGCTGTGATCTCACTGCACAGCTTGTCTCTATAGCCGGCTTCCCCACTCTAATACCTGTGAGCTCTGCGCCACTCAGACACCCCCAATCCTTCTGTGACCCTGCGGGCCATGCTGACCCCGCATGGACTTCACCCCAGTTTAGCCTCTGGAGTGATGTCCTCAGTGGAACAGACTTTTAAAAGTCCTGATTTTGTGCTCCGTTGCTCCGCCGCTTGCCGGGAGCCGGCCCCTCCCTCCGTGGTCTATCTTCCCACCGTTTTGGATTCACTTCTCCGCCGGTCTTACCTTTCAGAAAGTGGTTGATTTTCTGTTTCTAGAGTTGCTGTTCTTCTTCTCTTCGATCTCCCGTTGGATTTGTAGGTGTTTTCAATGTTTAGTTAAGCTATCAAGCTGATCTCCTGCTACCTGATGTAGTTTCAGCCTGCTACTTCTCTGCCATCTTGACTCCTCCCCTGTGCGACAACAATTTTTTTAACAATACTCAAATAAACAGAATCTTTTTATTGCATTAATCAGCAAATTCAAGGATCAGGATCACGGATTTATTGTAGTTGATGACTGTGAGATTTTCATATGTGGTGTCTGTGCTGACTGAGAATGGACTGGACAACAGGGAGAGCATGAGGTGAGCACTTCCAGGTGGTAACCTGGTCAGGGATGAGTAAAGGGGCACCAGAGTGAGAACGATAAGACAACATGAGATGTTGACATCAAGGGAGTGACAGGTGTGACAGAGAAACATGGGTGTATTACCGGCGAAGGTGGAATGCCTATTGGTTGGTTGTGCCACCTGTACTACTTGGAAATAAGTGAGAAGCAGGAGACAAAACAGCATAAGCCATAAGCCCTTCTTGCTAAACCTGGGAATGGAAGCCAGCAGTAACTAGTGAGATCCTTCTCTCACAAAGGGTAGATTTCAACTCCATGGCTATTTGGTATCTTTCCATCTAAACTAATGTCTCTGGCTGACTTGATTTATTTTCAGCATTTTGGCACTCTGAAAAGTGGGTCACGTCCTCATCTTGAGGAGAAATACACCACCAGTTTTCAATAAAGAGAAAAGTGACAAAGTCATTTCTCAACTTTAGTTCCACTAGACTCTCTAAAAGAACTCGAAAGTAATTTTGTTCCTTTTACTCCCCTCATGCCTCCTGAGTGATGACAGGTCTACTTCAGAATTGTGAAGGAAGATAAACAGAGGTTAACAAACAGGAAGTGGTCTGTTTATTCTGCCCATTCATGAGAAATGTCCTGCAAGAGCTGTCTGAACGGTGGGCTCCAGCTGTTCATCATGGGATGCTGGCGGCTTCCTTCCCATGGGAAGTTATAGGGAATGTTCTTTGGATTGCTTTAAAACGGTATTCATAGCTCGTCTCTGGTATGTGGTAGAACTTCAAAATTATTAGTCTGGAAGAAAAAATATATATATATATATATAAATAGATTTTCTGATGCTTGAACATTGAAAGGGGACAGAAGAAAAACTAGAAGCTTAGGGTTTTAGAGCTGCTATAATTTTAGAAGTGACAAAACTTGTCATCTCAGCTCTAAGTAATGGAAGACTCAAAATATAAAAAGAGGACTTGCCTGTGGCACCCGGCTGGTTAGTGACTGAGTCGTTCCTCAGTCTCTTGAGTTTAAGATCAGTAATCTCTCCCTTTTGACATACCGGAGGCTTGACAACTGAAAACTGAACACAAGCGGGATGGGGAAATAGGGAAAGGAAATCAGACTTGATGCTCTGTTTTTCCATTCACCCCTTATATAGATGTTTCTTTAAAGTTAAGATTTTTGAATATACAGTTTGTTATGGTACATTTCTACTAAAAGATTCTAAGAATTAATCCTTCTCTTTGGAAAGGGGTCATGGGATAGTTAGTAATGAGAATGGATTCAGACCATCCTAGGATCACACTGTAACTGTCTAATTGGAAGATATTGATCAACCTACCCTATTTCTTGGCTTCCTCCTTGTTACAGCGGACATGACTCCACCTAATTAATAAGGTTCTTATACAGGCTCAATTAAAATATGCATCCCAGGACTCCGTGTTGTGTTCAGCTCCAAGGGCACTTCTGTGGCCTCCCTCCCATGGTCTCCCACTTTTCCCCTTCCTCTGAGCACCTCCCATCTGACTTTGCCCCTCTGGCATCTGTCATGTCAGGGGCTCCCAGGGTCTGGCTACACAACAGTGGTTGTGTCATTTAGGCATGTCTCTGGGTGTCTGTGCTTCTTCACCCTCTTTGACCCTTGGAGAAAAATAAAATACCTGATGGTAGAGGTGTTCTTCATGCTTGGAAGACCCACTGTACTAAAGCAGAGCTACCAGCCTCATCCAGATTCTGCCCCTGTTGGCTTTTGTACAGCCCTGCATTATGAATTGCTTTCACATTTTTAAATGTTTGAAAAAAAATACTATTTTAAGAAATTCAAATCGCAGTTTCCATAATCAAAGCTCTGTGGGAACATGCAAAAAAAAAAAAAAAAACCACATATGTCATAGCTCAGTGTCTGTTAGAGGAGAGCTGCTGTATTATTGTTCTTATTAAGTAAAATTAAATGATTCATAATTGTAAATTTTATAGTTTACATGAACTTGCATCTGACTTTTGGAAATCAAGAGGATCAACTTCATACTTGTTTGCTTTTTTTGTTATGCTATTTTATAAGTTATATTGTATAATTTATACATTATAATGCATGATTATAATTTATAGTCTATAATGTATAATGAAAATTACCTATGCTTTATTATTTTTTTTTTATTTAGTGGCAATAGTTGAAAATAGTACAGCACAATATTCTGAAGAAGTATCTCTGCTCTTGAAATTTCTGATAAAGTTTCAACAACTAAATTTCAGACCTGTGGGAAATATGACATAAATGATTTTTTAAAAAAGATTTTATTTATTTATTTATTTGACAGACAGAAATCACAAGTAGGCAGAGAGGCAGGCAGAGAGAAAGGGGGAAGCAGGCTCCCTGCCAAGCAAAGAGTCCTATGTGGGTCTTGATCCCAGGACCCTGAGATCATGACCTGACCCGAAGGCAGAGGCTTTAACCCACTGAGCCATTCAGGTGCCCCGACATAAATGATTTTTTAAGGTCAATGCATGTGGGCACCTGGGTGGCTCAGTTGATTAAGTGTCTGCCTTCAGCTCAGGTCATAATCCCAGCATCCTGGGATCGAGCACCGCTTTGGGATCTCTGCTCCATGGGAAGCCTGCTTCTCCCTCTGCCTCTCTCTCTGTCTGCCTCTCATGAATAAGTAAATAAAATCTTTAAAAGAATTAAAATCAATGTGTGTTTTAAGAGAATTGTGAGCAAGCCATAAACTGGCCTGCTGCGCCACACACTTATGAGTGAAAATCACTGTTTCTTCCAAGAATTTCCATACATTTCTCAGATAAAAGTTGTACCATGTTCACATTCCTCTAATCTGACATATGGAGCGTGAAAAATGCAAATCAAGAAGCCAAATACTGAAGAAGTTGTGATGAGTTATAATTTGGGAAGTTTACCTCTACAACAAACTAATAATAATAATAATGATGATGATGATGATTATAATAATATTGTTAGAGAACAACTCTCCCAACTCATCCACAAGTTGTCCTTGAATTTTACTTTTTAATTTTAAAGAGAACTTAAATAATAAAATGTGTGGTATTGCTCTGTTTTTTCCTTGTGACTGGACTCAAAACATTTATGAAAGATACTATTTTAAGGTACCATTTCAAAAATTTTACCACTAGTTTGTAGATGATTTGTATTCAGTTGTGCAACACAATGGCCAACAGTATTTCCCCTTCACTTTGGCGTGGACCATCTATTTTTCTGCCAAAAGGACTGCAATGCCATTTGTTTTGTGAAAATTGTGTCAGTAAGGTATTTCAAGAGCAGTAAGGGCAAAGGGATGGGATTGGATGGTTGTGTGCCTACCCTAGAGAGCACAGGTCCTGGATTTCCCCCAAAGAGAAAATGTAGCTTTTTTCTGCTGCCAGGTACTCTTCTACCAGGATCAACTTCCTATTTCCCATCTAATAATACATGTCATTCTTATATAAAGCATCCCTATATCCAAACTTAGGCCATCATCTTGTCTAGGTGATTTCAGCTAGGAGACTGACTGTTCCTTCTTGTCTTAGGTATTTGTGTTTGCCTGTGGCCTTCCCCATATTTCTAATATGCAGACTAAGAAAAGTCAGAAAAGTAGGAAACCAAAACCACAAAACAAAATCAGCGTGTTAGCTGTAGAAAATGATTAGCCTTGCATCTCTAAGAAAGATGAAAAAACATGCTAAGATTTTTTTCTATGTGAGTCAAAGAATCTTCACAAAATACATCAGAATTTTAAGTCAAGAAGCACCAGTTTTGGGAAGTGCCATCCATTGTGGAAATGTATACAGTTTTATCTTAGGACTAGCCATAGTCCAAAATATTTTGGAATCTTATCTTTGGTGATTGGGAAGGGGGCATTCAGAATCTGTTTTTATTATTATTATTATTATTTTTATTATTATTATTAATTCTTTTTATGGGACTGTCTTGTTCCTTTGAAGGAATCTTCTTCAAAAATAGTCTATTGCAGGGGCACCTGTGTGGCTCAGTGGGTTAAAGCCTCTGCCTTCAGCTCAGGTCATGATCCCAGTGTCCTGGGATCGAGCCCCGCATCAGGCTCTCTGTTCTGCAGGGAGCCTGCTTCCTCCTCTCTCTCTGCCTAGTTGTGATTTCTCTCTGTCAAATAAATAAAATATTAAAAAAATAGTCTATATTGCATATATGTTATGATCATGTTGAGCAATGTGGTTTTTTACTTCTTTTTTTTTAAATGAGGTAATTCTATATAATACATTTAACTGTCTTTTGTGGTTAATCATTTATTCCCATGGCAATGTAATAGAGATAGTCATTCTAGGATGATAGTTTTTGAAAAAGCCAGAGTGATTTTTCATATGTAAGATGCAGCATGGGTTTTAAAATATCTGTGAGAGTGTGTGTGTGTGTGTGTGTGTGTGTGTGTGTGTGTGTGTGGTGAGTTTAGCACACCAATCAGGGCCTGCAGAAAGGAGCTACTCAGTCTCAGGCTGAGAAGATGTATTGAGTTTATGTAGGTACTTTAGGTTCATCCAGCTCAAATAACATTTTGTATTTAAATTCCTTCTCCATCAGAGGTTCCTAACTCTTTGGGGTTACTGGAATCCTCTAGCAAGAACTTTTAATAATTACTAAGTCCTGAGCCCCATCTTTGGGTACAAGGGCAGGAAATAGCATTTCAAGTTGCTTCACATGATTTTGAAGTAGCCCATCTAACATTAATTTATGAGTTTGCATTTGAGAAATATATCCTAAGAGAATTTCTAAGCAACTTCCCTAGAGTCTTATCTAACTAATAACCCAAAGTAGATTTGAACACTTACAGTGACTACAAGCTTACTGTTTTCCTAAGTCCTCCATATTCTTTTGAATAAGCTTGCCTCCATCAAAGAAACCAATAATAAATGAAAATACATGTCTCTTTCCATTGGGATAAATTCTGTTATTAGGGGCCATGTAGAATAAATCCAATTCTTAATCCATATAGTAGCTTTTCAACTGTTGTTAAGTCATGGCAGATACTACCATTTTAGTCATTTCTTATTTAGAAAATATCCCTAGTTCTCTAGGATTTCTTTATGTGACTTGGTTTAAAATCCTGACATTCTCTTTGCTCCTCTCTGAATTTACCTCTGAGATTTTTCCAGGAAGTGTAGTGAGTGTTTAGACTCAACACGGGTCCCAGTAGGGTTGGCTTATGGGTGTGTAACCAACCTCTCCAATCTCACAGGACCCCCCACATGTTCTAAAAGGCCCTCTGCTTGTTTACTGCTCTATGGTCATTGACTTCATATTTGTAATGGTTTTTGAACAAGAGCCCCCGCATTTCCATTTTGCGGTTGGTCACACAAATTATGCGGTCAATCTGTGTCCTGGCTCTGGTGTGATTGGTTGGACAAGCAAGTCATGGCCCATGTGCTCTATAACTAAAGTCGCCTGAATATATGTCATCTGAGCTTGAGCAGCCACCTCACTCTTCAGTTTACTACCAGATGTGACTCTGAGATCTGTTTCTACTACATACCTATGTCTTCTTTGCACTGGATTTTTTAAATTATTACTGGAAACAAATAGAAGATGCTGTGTTGATTCTAGTAAAGCATGAATCCTAAAAGATTTGGTCCATGTTTCCAGACTATTGAGGTCTTATGTTCTGATGGTGTCATCCAGCGTTGTTGTCCCTCTTTATTGCATGCCACCAGAAGACACTTGCAATCCAGCCTCATAAAGAGATGGTAATATCATAATACGGAACAATTTTTAAAATATGAAGAAAAATAGTTTCAATAATTGTGATCAAAATGCTGTAGTTGGTTTAAAGGGATAATGTCTCTAATTCCAGGAGCAAGGGCATGATCTCTTCTTCTTACCTAAAGATACTTTGGTGATTCTTGTTGTTATCAAGAATTGGGATATAAAATTAATACAGTTGTGATGGAAATTGCTACTAAAGGAAGACCCTGTCCCTAAAAATGTACTGCATTGACAACTTACCTCAGAATTGTAATTACTTAATGTTAATATTGAATATCTGCATTTCTGTCTACATTGGCAGTGAAGTTCATTGGGTTGGTGCCTCTCCTGTGACACAATTCCTTTAGATGATGCCCTAGTATTGTGTGAAAGAAGGTATTCTCAAGTGAGGAAGTTACATGAGATGTAGAGATACACAACCACTTTTAATAAGTTATTTCCAAATTAAACAATTTTATTTATTTATTTATTTATTTAAGTAATTTCTACATCCAGTGTGGAGCTCAAACTCACAACCCAAGATCAAGAGGTGTGCTCTTCTGACTAAGCCAGCCAGGCAGCCTGAGTTAAACAATTATTTACTTTTTTTTTTTAAGATTTTATTTATTTATTTGGCAGAGAGAGATCACAAGTTGGTAGAGAGGCAGGCAGAGAGAGAGAGAGAAGGAAGCAGGCTCCCTGCTGAGCAGAGAGCCCGATGCGGGACTCGATCCCAGGACCCTGAGATCATGACCTGAGCCGAAGGCAGCGGCTTAACCCACTGAGCCACCCAGGTGCCCAACAATTATTTACTTTTATATTAAGTTCACCATGGAAATTTTTAAGAAAACTTTTCTAAATATGATGATGCCACTTTTTATCTCAGCCATCTTTATGGTCAGGTGATGAAATATGGATTAGTTTGCTCATCTAATGAATAAAACAATTAGGTTGAATCAAATACTGGGGTGAATAGTTATAGTCTGATTAATTAGATTTAAAAATATTTAGAAAATGTATCTATTTCCCAATTTGTTCTGAATAATCATTCACTTAGAAATATCGAAGTGAACACCTCATAAGCCAAGAAACATAATTTTACATTTGGGCTGATTTTTATTTTCTCAAAGAAGGAAGTATACCTTAGGGAAGTCTTTTACCCAGTATGTTTTCTGTAGTCTCTCCTAGTAGTAGTAGAAAGACTAGTAGTCTTTCTGTACCTTGTGCAGTAACAGGTGCAAGAGTGACTTTCCCATAAGATCTTTGCACTGGTAGAAACACTTAATTCTATTTTATAGTGTTGGAATAACTTGGTAATTGGCTTTACATTTATTATTTTCCTATCATCTCTAAAGTGAAAGGGATATCATGGCCCCTCAGTGAAGTCTCTCTAATCTCCAACATTGCAGACATTTGTAAATTTGTGAAATG
The DNA here is from genome assembly GCF_922984935.1 of Meles meles. NCBI lineage: Eukaryota > Metazoa > Chordata > Mammalia > Carnivora > Mustelidae > Meles > Meles meles. The sequence goes on from NC_060077.1 coordinate 74,097,902, forward strand.
CCTCCAGAGAGATTGGGCGGTATAAATGATTTATATTATTGATTAACTCTGCACATGGAAGGCCTAAACTCAGAAATTTAAAAAAGAAAAAAAAAGACAATTCTTCTATTAGGGTTCCATAGTCTGAAGGAATCCCACTACTCAGATCTCAAGAAGTACTTGGTAGCAGTTAAAATGATTCTTTAAGAAAAGCACACGGGAATTGTGCTCACATGTGTCTATATTGTTATGTCTACACATTGAGTCAGTCATTCATTAAGAAGTATTATGTGTATAGGTTTGCCAGATACTGTTGTAGATGTACAGGGTTACAGCAGGGAGCACCACAGACAAATAAATACTTGCCTTTACAGGTTTACACTCTGGGGGAGTGGGAGAGCAGACAGATCAGTCAGATAGTGAGGTAAAATATACCATGAGCTAAATAAGTTAATGAGGTGAAAATATTATTTTCAATTATAGAAAAAACTTAAGCGGCAAATGGATGTGGGGGATCTAGGGAAGGGTATGTCACTTTAAATATTGTGTCCAGAGAATGCTTCATTGCCTACTGAGACAATGACCGAGATCTGCAGGCAGAAGTGTGCGAACCATAAACATACATGAGGAAGGCTGCCTGGGGCAGAACCGACAGAAAGGGCAAAAGTCTGGAGGTGGAAGCTCACATGCTATGTTTGACAAACAGCAAGTAAATCAGCGGTGAAGGAGGTGAGAGCCAGAGGAAGAAAAGAACCAGACACCAAGGGACGCTGAATCTCATAAAATATGTTAGCTAGTTTGAGAACTTCAGCTTTTATTCTGAGTAAGCAACGTTAGGTGACTTGCTACTTAAGAGAATTCCTGTAGCTATTGGGCTGGGAACAATCTAACCAAAAGCAGAAGCAGCAGACCTGTTAGGAGGCAATCGGATGACACTCCACAGTTGGATCCTATCTTTTTGTGGTTCCAGTGACAGTCAACACCCTACGTTATCTGTATCTTGGTCTTCTAGTATGGAATTTGTTCACTTATTTAGAGCTCTATTATAATTGTTGACTGATACAAATTGTTGTGGTTGTTGCTCTAGGTTGAAGTTACATGATTTTGGCTGTTAAAGTATATGAGACCTGAGATGCCTGTCTTCCCTACCTTCATAAACCCAGGACAATCCAGTTCAATCAGACAAGGATTTATTGAGCACCTGTTTTATGACAGGCACCGTTCCTGTTTCTTGGGATACATCAGTGAACAAAAGAGGCAAATATCATCGCCTTCATAGAGCTGCATTCAGAAGGGAGAAAACAGAAAAGTAATGGAAAAGTAATGAACATAGTAAATAAGTGATTAAACTTATTATGAGTGAAATTGAGACAAAAATTGAAAATATATACCAAATCTAGCCTTGGTGTTAATCAGATATTCTGGATATTAAGAAAATGATTTTTTTTGTTTTTATTAATATATAATGCATTATTTGCCCCAGAGCTACAGGCTTACACATTTCACAGCACTCATCATAACACATACCCTCCCCAATGTCCATAACCCAGTCACCCTTTCCCTACCCCTCCAACCCCAGCAACCCTCAGTTTGTTTCATGAGATTAAGAGTCCCTTACATTTGATCTCCATCCTGATCCCATTTTGTTTCATTTGTTCCCTCAATACCCCCACAACCCTTGGCTCTGCCTCTCAAATTCCTTATATCAGAGAGATCATATGATAATTGTCTTTCTCTGATTGACTTATTTCGCTTAGCATGATACCCTCTATTTCCATCCATGTCATTGCAAATGGCAAGATTTCATTTCTTTTGATGCCATTGTATATATACCACTTCTTCTTTATCCATTCATCTGTTGATGGACATCTAGGTTCTTTCCATAGTTTGGCTATTGTGAACAGTGCTGCTATAAACATTTGGGTGCATGTGCCCCTTAGGATCACTGCATTTTTATCATTAGGGTAAATATCCAATAGTGTGATTTCTGGGTCATACATAGCGTTGCTCTATTTTCAACTTTTTGAGGAACCTCCATACTGTTTTCCAGAGTGGCTGCACCAGCTTGTATTCCCACCAACAGTGTAGGAAGGTTCCCCTTTCTCCTCATCCTTGCCAACATCTGTTAATTCCTGACTTGTTAATTTTAGCTATTCTGACTGGTGTGAGGTGGTATCTCACTGTAGTTTTGATTTGCATTCCCCTGATGCCGAGCTGTATTGAGCACTTCTTCATGAGTCTGTTGGCCATTTGGATGTCTTCTTTGCCAAAATGTCTGTTCATGTCTTCTGCCCATTTCTTGATTGGATTATTTGTTCTTTGAGTGTTCTGTTTGATAAGTTCTTTATAGATTTTGGATACCAGCCCTTTATCTGATAGTTCATTTGCAAAGATCTTCTCCCATTCTCTCAGCTGTCTTTTGGTTTTGTTGACTGTTTCCTTTGCTGTGCAAAAACTTTTGATCTTGATGAAGTCCCAATTGTTCATTTTTGCCCTTGCTTCCCTTGTCTTTGGCGATGTTTCTAGGAAGAATTTGCTGTGATTCAGGTCAAAGAGGTTGCTGCCTGTGTTTTCCTCAAGAATTTTGATGGATTCCTGTCTCACATTGAGGTCTTTCATCCATTTTGAGTCTATTTTTGTGTGTGGTATAAGGAAATGGTCCAGTTTCATTTTTCTGCATGTGACTGTCCAATTTTCCCAACACCGTTTATTGAAGAGACTGTTTTCCATTGGACATTCTTTCCTGCTTTGTCGAAATTAGTTGACCATAGAGTTGAGGGTCTATTTATAGGCTCTCTATTCAGTTCCATTGACCTATGTGCCTGTTTTTGTGCCAGTACCATACTGTCTTGATGATGACAGCTTTGCAACAGATCTTGAAGTCTGGAATTGTGATTGCCACCAACGTTGGTTTCTTTTTCAACCTTCCTCTGGCTATTCAGGGTCTTTTCTGGTTCCATATAAATTTTAGGATGATTTGTTCCATTTCTTTGAAAAAAAAAAAGGTGGGGGGAGGATAGTATTTTGATAGGGATTGCATTAAATGTGTAGATTGCTTTAGGTAGCATAGACATTTTCACAATATTTGTTCTTCCAATCCATGAGCATGGCATGTTTTTCCATTTCTTTGTGTCTTTCTCCATTTCTTTCATGAGTACTTTATAGTTTTCTGAGTACAGATTATTTGCCTCTTTGGTTAGGTTTATTCCTAGGTATCTTATGGTTTTGGGTGCAATTGTAAATGGGATCAACTCCTTAATTTATCTTTCTCCTGTATTTCTGTTGGTGTATAGAAATGCAACTGATTTCTGTGCATTGATTTTATATCCTGACACTTTACTGAATTCCTGTATGAGTTCCAGCAGTTTTGGAGTGGAGTCTTTTGGGTTTTCCACGTAAAATATCATATCATCTGCAAAAAGTGAGAGTTTGGCTTCTTCTTTCTGTTGTCTGATTGCTGCAGCTAAGACTTCTAGTATTATGTTGAATAGCAGTGGTGATAGTGAACAGACCTGCCACGTTCCTGACCTTAGGGGAAAAGTTCTCTGTTTTTGCACATTGAGAATGATATTCACTGTGGATTTTTCATAGATGGCTTTGATGATATTGAGGTATGTATGCTCTATCCCTACACTGTGAAGAGTTTTGATCAAGAAAGGATGCTGTACTTTGTCAAATGCAATTTCAGTATCTATTGAGAGTATTACATGATTCTTGTTCTTTCTTTTATCAATGTATTGTGTCACATTGATTGATTTGCGGATGTTGAACCAAACTGGCAGCCCAGGAATAATTCCACTTGGTCGTTGTGAATAATCCTTTTAATGTACTGTTGGATCCTATTGGTAGGTATTTTTGGTGAAAATTTTTGCATCCATGTTCATCAAGGATATTGATCTGTAATTCTCCTTTTTGATGGTGTCTGTCTGGTTTTGGGATCAAGGTAATGCTGATGTCATAAAGTGAGTTTGGAAGTTTTCCTTCCATTTTTATTTTTGGAACAGTTTCAGGAAAATTCTTTAAATTCTTCTTTAAATGTTTGGTCAAATACCCCTGGGAAGCCATCTGGCCCTGGGCTCTTGTTTGTTGGGAAATTTTTGGTGACCTCTTCAATCTCCTACTAGTCATGGGTCTGCTCAGGTTCTGTATTTCTTCTTGGTCCAGTTTTGGTAGTTTATATATCTCTAGGAATGCATCCATTTCTTACAGATTGTCAAATTTGCTGGTGTATAGTTGCTCATAATATGGTCTTATAATTGTTTGTATTTCTTTCCTCTCCTCTTTCATTCATGATTTTGTTAATTTGATCCTATCTCTTTTCTTTTTGATAAGTCTGACCAGGGGTTTATCAATCTTATTAGTTCTTTCAAAGAACCAACTCTTAGTTTTGTTGATCTGTTCCACTATTCTTTTGGTTTCTATTTCATTGATTTCTGCTCTGATCTCTATTATTTCTCTTCTCCTGCTGAATTGAGGCTTTCTTTGCTGTTCTTTCTCTGGCTACTTTTGGTGTAGGATTAGGTTGTGTGTTTGGGACCTTTTCTTGCTTCTTGAAAAAGGCTCATATTGCTATATACTTTCCTCTCAGGACTGCTTTTGCTTTGTCTCAAAGATTTTGAACAGTTGTGTTTTCATTTTCATTTGTTTCCATGAATTTTTAAAATTCTTCTTTAATTTCCTGGTTGCCCCATCCATTCTTTAGTAGGATGCGCTTTAGCCTCCATGTATTTGAGTTCTTTCCACCTTTCCCCTTGTGATTGAGTTCTAATTTCAAAACATTGTGGTCTAAAAATATATATGGAATGATCCCAGTCTTTTGGTACTGGTTGAGACCTGATTTGTGACCCAGGAAGAGATCTATTCTGGAGAATGTTCCATGTGCACTAGACAAGAATGTGTATTCTGTTGTTTTGGGATGGAATGTTCTAAATATATCTGTGATGTCCATCTGGTCCTGTGACTTATTTAATGCCTTTATTTCCTTGTTGATCCTTTGCTTGGATGATCTGTCCATTTCAGTGAGTGGGTTGTTAAAGTCCCCTAGTATTATTGTTGATGTGTTTCTTTGATTTTGTTATTAATTGGTTTATATAATTGGCTGCTCCCATGTTAGAGGCATAGATATTTAAAATTGTTAGATTTTATTGGACAGACCCTTTAAGTATATGTGTCCTTCCTCCTCTCTTATTATAGTCTTTGGCTTAAAATCTAATTTATCTGATAGAAGGATTGCTGCCCCATCTTCCTTTTTAATGTCCATTGGCATGGTAAATTGTTTTCCATCCCCTCACTTTAAATCTAGAGGTGTCTTTGGGTCTAAAATAAGTTTCTTGTAGACAGCATATTGATGGGTCTTGTTTTTTTTTATTTATTTATTTGTTTGTTTGTTTTAATCTTTTTTCATACTTTGTGTCTTTTGGTTGGGGTGTTTAGCCCATTTACATTCAGGGTGACTATTGAAAAATATGAATTTAGTGCCATTGTATTGCCTGTAAGGTGACTGGTACTGTACATTGTCTCTGTTCCTTTCTGGTCTGTTGCTTTTAGGCTCTCTCTTTGCTTAAAGGACAACTTTCAATATTTTCTGTAAGGTAAGTTTGGTGTTTTCAAATTCTTTTAATTTTTGTTTGTCCTGGAAGCTTTTTATCTCTTCTTCTAATGATAGCTTAGTTGGATACAGTATTCTTGGCTGCATATTTTTCTTGTTCAGTGTTCTGAGTATATCATGCCAGTCCTTTCCGGTCTGCTAGGTCCCTGTGGATAGGTCTGTTGCCTATCTTTCTACTGTTGTATGTTACAGACTTCTTGTCTGGAGGTGCTTTCAGGATTTTCTCTTTGTCAGTGAGACTTATAAGTTTTAGTATTAGATGACAGGGTGTGGGCCTATTTTTATTGATTTTGAGGGGTATTCTCTGTACCTCTTTTATATTGATGCTTGCTCTCTGCCAAATTAGGGAAATTCTATGCTATAATTTGCTCCAATATGCCTATCTCTCTCTCTTTCTTCTTCTGAGATCCCAATTATTCTAATATTATCTAATTATCTAATATGGTATCACTTACTCTTGAATTCTCTCCCCGTGGTCCAGTAGTTGTCTTTCTTTTGGTCAGCTTCTTTATTCTCTATCATTTGGTCTTCTATGTCACAAATTCTCTCTTATTGCTCATTTATCCTAGCAGTTAAAGACTCCATTTTTTATTGTATGTCATTAATACATTTTTAAAAATTTCAACTTGGTTAGATTTTAGTTCTTTTATTTCTCCAGAAATGGATTTTATTTCTCCAGCAAGGGATTCTCTAATATCTTCCATGCTTTTTTTGAGCCAAGCTAGCACCTTGATAATTGTCATTCTGAAGTCTAGTTTTGATATATTACTAAAGTCTGTATTAATTAGGTTACTAGCTGTTGGTACTGCCTCTTGTTCTTTTTTTTTTTTTTCTTTGTGGTAAGGTTTTCCACCTTGTCATTTTATCCAGGTAAGAATAGATTAATGATGAGAACAAAATACTAAGAGAGTGGCAACAACCCCAGAAAAATATACACTAACCAAATCAGGATAGACCCAAAACCAGGGGGTTGAAGGAGATGAAAGGGGAAAAAAAGAAAAAAAAAAGTGTGTGTGTGTGTGTGTGTGTGTGTGTGTGTGTGTGTATTTTGGTCTCTTAGAAGAAACTACCTCCCAAAATTTTAAAGAAAGAAACACACACACACACACACACACACACACACACACACACACAGGGTAAACACAACGAAGGGATGGAATATGACTGTAAAGATGAAAATTAAAAAAGATTCTAAAAAAGGAATTGATAAGAGAAGAAGTTGTTTGGAAAAAGAAAAAAAAAGAGGAAAGAATGTGATCAGGCTGGAGACTAGAACAAAACTATGCGCTAGATTTAGGATATATTTTGATCTATTAGAAGTTGTATCCCAAAATTTTAAAGGAAAAAAAAAATCTGTATGTATACAAGAAATAAGGTTAAATACAAAGAAGGGATAAAATGTGAATACGGCAATGAAAATTAAAAAAAAAATAAAAAGGTATTGATAAGATAAAATAGTTTACAAATGTTAAAATAGGAAAGAGGAAAAATTAAAAAATATGGTAAGAAAAATAAATTTAAAAAATTTAACTTTGAAAGACGAAAGGATCATGGGGAAAAAGCCATGAATTCTATATGTTGCTTTCCTCTCCTCTGGACTTCCACAGTTCTCATTGATTGGTGAACTTGGTCTTGGCTGGATGGTCTTGCTGATCTTTTGGGGGAGGGGCCTGTTGTTGTGATTCTCAAATGTCTTTGCCTGAGGCAGAATTGTGAGGCCCTTGCCAGGGGCTGGACTAAGTAATCTGCTTGCTTTGCTCTCAGAACTTTTGTTCCCTAAATGCTTTCTGTATTGCTTTGGAGGACAGGAGTGAAAATAGCAGCCTCCCAATCTCCAGCCCCATAGGAGCTGAGATCTTGGGGCCTACTCCTCAGTGCACCCTCAGAGAAAAGCTATCAGTCCCTCCCATCTCCCTGGTCTCAGGCTGCATTCCGAGCTCACATGGCCTGTGACCCAGCATTTCTATCTCTGGCGCATGGCCCCATTGGAGTCTCTAAATGAGCTGACTCCTGTCCTTCATTCCTGCACTGGTTCTCCTGGCAGAGAGAGGAGGAAGTCTCCCTGGATCTGCTACTTGTAGGGTCCCTGATCAAAGAACAGTGGTCTGACTGTTCCTCAGATCATGGTTTAAGGTAATCCCAAGCGGAGAGCCCACTGCTTGGCTTCATCTCTGAATGGCCAGCTTTGCCACTCTGATACCTGGGAGCTCTGCCACACTCAGACACCCCTGGTCTTTTATGTGTCCCCATGGGTCCTGAGAGCACACTGAACCCGTGAGGGCTTCACCTCTGTTTAGCCTCTGGAGCAACATCCCTCACTGGAGCAGACTTCTAAAAGTTCCAATTTTGTGCTCTGCTGCTCTACTGCTAGCCCAGAGCCAGCCCCTCCCCTCTGCGGTCTCTCTTCCCATCACTTGGGATTCACTTCTCCACACATCCTACCTTCCGGAAAGTGGTAGATTTTCTGTCCCTAGAATTGGTCCTCTTCTCTTTATCTCCTGTTGAGTTTGTAGGTGTTCAGAATGGTTTGGTGACTGTCTAGCTGAACTCTTGGGATCTGATGATGTCTCTGTCTCCTACTCCTCTCCAATCTTGCTCCTGATTTATCCCAAGGAAATCAAACTTCGAAGAGGTAGAAAGTTAGTCTTGGGGTGTTCTGGAAGAAGAAAATTTTAGGCAGAGGAAAACAAGCACAGATAGGCAACAGGCAATGCAAAAGCTCCAAGGCAGAAACAAGATTGTCAGGTTCAAAGTAGAGCAAGCCAATCAGCATGTCTAGAGCAGAAGGAACAGTGGAGAATTGGCAGGGTATAAGCTATGAGCAGATGTGAAAGTGAGGTCACGGAGTTGCTCTTGTAGAGACTTTAGATTTTGCTTTGCGTAAAATGGAATGCTAAGAGAGGAAGAAGTATGGTCTGACCTGAGCATATCATTCTGGCTTGTGCTATACTGGGATACAGGAGGGCAGTCATGAAAGTGGAGAAGCCAGGTAAGACATTGTTTTAACAGTACAGGTTAGAGATGATGAAGGCTCAGATGAGGATGGTAACAGGAGAGGTGGTGAGAAGTTATTATATGCTGGTTATATTTTGAAGGTAGATCCAACAGGATTTGCTCAAGTACTGGATATGGGGTCTAAGACAAAGATAAGAGAACAGTAACAGTTTGGGGCCTGAGAGATTAAAAGGGTAGGGTTGCTATCACGAATGATGTGGAAGATTCTAGCAATAGCATTAGGGAAAATATCAGTCATCTTACTTGGACAGGATACTCTTGGACATCTAAGTGGAGATGTTTATATGCAGTTAATATATAAGTCTGGAGTAGGAATGAGGGTTTGAACTGAAGATACACACGAGACAGTCTTCACCTTAGAGTTAACTATGAGCCATGAGACAGCAGGAGGTCTCCAAATGAGAGTCCGAGGACAGAACAAAGGAGAAGACCCCAAGGACTGAGCCTTGCAAATTCTTTCTAAATGTTTTGGGAGAGAAAAGAAAGAAAGAAAGAAAGAGTGGTGGGGGAAGGAAGGAGGAAGGGAAGGAGAGAGAGAGAATGAGGGCAAGGAAGGAAGGCAGGAAGGAAGGGAGGAAGGAAGGAAGGAGGAAGGAAGGAAGGAAGGAGGAAAGAAGGGAGGAAAACTTCAAATTGTACTTGATAACTTCTGGGATATCAGTCAAGATCTATTATTTAAATAGTTTAAACTCATTTCAGATTGATACTGTCTTTTATCCTTGTAGTGTGAACTTTTTGAATGTTTTCAAAGTATACTTAAAAAAATAGTGTCACTTTACATGATCACTCCGGTCACTGGGTGGTGACCACATGGAATGCAGTATTACAGAAAATATGGGGGATGGACACGGGTTTCATGGAGGAAGGAACCCAATGATGGCATAGTGATGTCTGCCAAGGGAGGAAAACAGGAGAAGGATGGCATATGCATGCCATGAGGTGGCTCATCTTGGTCGTGCAAATCGCAAAAATGAAAACTTTTGAGGGCTCTTACTTTTGGTGTCAAACTTTCCTTAGGATTACAAACACTGCTTCCCAAGAAATCTGCGTTTACCTGTGTACTCTCAGACAAAAAAAGCAAAATGTTTTTGTTTACCCCAAATGTTTACATACAATTTTAGTCAGACTTTGGGGAGGTCATCTATGGACTTTGGTTCTGGAACATCTTCTCTACCAAGTCAAAGAGACTTATTAGATTAACAAATTTTCTTTCAAAATTCTGTCAGTTTCTGTATTAATTAATTTGAGATTTGGTACACTCTGTTCTATTTAGTGTGAGTAGCAAATAGAAATGAAACACAGTTAGTCCACTATTATCATTGTTATAATCACTTCATGGACAAACTTGCCAAGAATAATTAAAAGTTATTTGCAACTTCATTGCCTCTTTATTGGTCATTGACTTTGTAAACAGAAACTAGCTCAGGCCAAGTGGCTCATGTTTCATATAGTTTCCTGGGTTTAGTGTGCTTATAAAGTCTTTCATTACCAATGTAGTAAGCGGGACTAACTGAATTGCTCCCCTGAAAGACAGATGGTAATTCCAAACATTACTAAACAGAGCTATATTTCTTTCCTCAAATTTTAAATTTATACATTAGTGATAGGAAACTACTCTCAGATTAGCTGAATCCATAGCCTTCTGCCACAGCAAATAGAGAATAAATAACTTCTTGTTTAATAGTGATATGATTTTGCCATCAAAAAATAGGCAAGAGATGAGACACAGGGAACATTCTGGAGTCTAACTACTGCCAGAAAATGTGCCTTAGTTTTAATTAAACTAAAATGAAACTCGTTGTTGCGTGGCTTTCACATCTACCTAATCTGCATTAATTACCTCCGTATAGCAAGTCCATCTCTCTGGGTACTCAGGACCCATTTTCAAAACAAATCTTCCTGGTTATTAACACTGATATGCCGTGGTCTTCAAACTCAAAGATCCACTGGGGGGCCAGTAAGGCTCTTTTAGAGCCTTAGGGGACGATTCGTAGCCGGCTGTTTTGAAATTCCAAACCAAAACATTTCTGCCACACTTTATAGATAGTTCTAAACTCAAATCCTCCTAGAGTAAGGTGACTGTGAGGTTTGTCATGAATGTTGAGCACACAGTTTGCCCAAGGCCATTCAAGATATTATACACTAAGGAGATCAGGCAAGTGAGATCACCAAGCTCCAGTCTGGAAGTTCCAGATTCTATGTGTTTAAGTAGATACAAAGCAACTTCTGAAGAAAACGGGCATCTCACTTACAGTTTACAACTGCGGAGGAGGGCTGGGATTCGCACGGGTGGGGTTACACTGGCTTTGCATTCTTCATGGTGGGACCTTATCCATGTCCTATTCTCTTTATAGCTTATAATTAACTTTTAGTTAGCACAGCAGGGCATGAACTCTAGAGCCCTTCTTAGGAAGTGAGGTTTTATTTTATTTTATTTTTTATTTGGTTAGGGATTCCCAAGTCACTTGTATTTACAAAAAAAAAAAAATCATTTTTCTTTTTAAAATACTTTATCCCAGTAATTAGAAGAGTCCATGGTTCATATAATATTTTTTGAAATATGTATACACAGACACACACATATATGTCACATTTACAGTATATGTGTGTGTATGTATATGTTTATATACAACTATACAGTACACATACACATCACACACGTACATATATCTCACATTTATAGTATATGCCTGTGGAGGCATATATGTTTATACACAAAGACACAAATGCACATCACACATGCACACGTATATTGGACGTTCCTTTCATGTGACTGCCCATTGATAAAACATTTTATCCTTTGTAGATTCGGTGAAGCTGAAATCCTTTGCATTGTGTTAACTAAATTTCTTTTTTTAATATTCTTTTCCGTGTGGAAACAACCCTTTAAGCATATTGACAACTGATTCACTGATATAATTGACTAAATTCAAGTTCTTTAACATTCTTTGGAGATTTTATAATTAATAAAGTTGGAATCGTGGGTTATTTAATACAGTATCATGTATGGCCAATGAAGAACTGACTGGCTGCTTTCATAAATCCTGAAAGAAGCACAATTCATAGTACAGTCCTTTTGTTTCCAAAACAGGAGAATAATTCAATTTTAAAGCACCACAGAGGACGCCATACAATTTCAAAATGATTTACCTTCTCAGTTTTCTCTGCTTTCCAAACTTGTTTTCTTTTCATTTCGAAATGTGGATTTTTAATGAGGGAAAAACGTTGCTGGTAGACATTAGTTACAATCACAAGTTATAATAAACTACTGATTTCACTGCATTGGAAATGTGTAAGGTGATATCCTGTGACTGAATATTTTGGGAGGCAGATTTTGTTTTGATTTTGGCTATGATATCATAAGATCCTATTCCAAGTCTGTAATTTTGACCCTGAAACTAAAATTATGGCTTTGCCAGTTTGTTCAGGCTGCTATAACAAAATATTATAGACTGAGAAACTTGTAAGCAGCAGAAATGTATTCCTCAGGGTTCGGGAGGCTTAGGAGTCCGACATCCAGGCACTGCCTGATTCAGTGTCTGACAAGGGTCTGCCTCCTGTCTTTCTGCCATGTCCTCAGGTCGAAGAGGAGGCAAGAGACCTCTCTGAGATCTGTTTTGTAAGGGCACTTACTCCATTCATGTGTGTTCTACCCTCATGACCTAATCACCTCCCAGAGGCCAGGTCTCCTAATACCATCACATGGGGGGTAGCATTTCAACATATTAATTTTGGAGGGACAGAAACTTTCAATCCAATATTGGCTTCAAAGAAAAAAATAATTGGGCACCTGGGTTGCTCAGTCGTTAGGCATCTGCCTTTGGCTCGGGTCATGATCCCAGGGTTCTGGGATCGAGTCCTGCATCGGGCTCCCTGCTCCACGGGAAGCCTGCTTTTCCCTCTCCCACTTCCCCTGCTTGTGTTCCCTCTCTCAGTGTATCTCTCTCTGCCAAAATAAAATCTTAAAAAAAAAAAAAGAATCTTCACTTTAACATATTGAAATATTTTCAAAGTAAATTTATTCAAAAATTAACCATTGCCCTTGGGTGTATGTGTATGCATATATATAATAAATTCTGAAAGAAACTCAATTTATCTTACAACATTTATATATATATAGTTATATATAATATTATACATAGTATATAATATTACATATATTATTTATTTATATTATTTATTATATATGTATATATATTTATATATATACTTAAAATTAAATGAATTCAAAACTGATTTTTTAAATGGATCTTCTGTCGAAGTCATCTTTAGTGACTCTAGTTAAACATCCTTATATTATGATTCTTATTAAAAATTTATTTTTGTCTTGGTATAGAATTTAACAGTTTTTCAAAGAGGATATAGATAGACACTATGGGAAAGAATAAAATAAAATTTGCATGTCTTTGTTTTGAATATTGCTCACCAGCTGTTTTTGGATAAGCACTCTCAATCTGTTGTATCCATAAATTATGTGATTTTTAGGGAATTTGAGGTTTTGAAGGGATACTGTATTTGAGGGGATACTGTATTTGAAGGGGTGCTTCATTTTCATATGAGGTTTTAGGGGATACTGTATTTTTATATAGATACTATATTTTATATACTGTATTTTTACATATTTTATATTTTTGTATTTTATGTATTCTGGTCCATCAAGAATATTTTTGCTTTTATATTTTTGTTGAAGAAATAATTTTAAAATATGGTTCTTCTTCTTAGAAAATGAGATATACTGATTGTATTTGAATCCCTTTCTGATTATCAATGAATTTGTAGAGTTATTCAAGATAATACTGGCATGTATTAGTAAGGAAAAAAAAAAGTCCTGTGATTGTACACAATGTCAATGATTATGTTGGCTATATCTTTCCCATAGATGATTCCAAAGAAAAAGAGGATCTCTTAATTTTGTCCCAAGAAATGAATTATTATTATCCTACCAACTGTTTGATTTAGTCCTCAAATATGATAATTGAACAAATATTTAAATTCCTACTGTGAAGCAAATCTTATTCTGAACACAAGAATGAAACATAAAACATAATCCTTAACCTAAAGAATCTTAACATTTTGAGAGTTGATCATATGGAAACATTAATAATCAATAAATAATAATTCAAAGCAACATATCTTACAAATGACAGATAAGCCAGAAAAACAGTTAAATTATGTAAGAGTCCAGAAAAATGGAAAAATGAACTAAAATCAGAATGTAGGACTTGAGTTCAAATTTGAAGAGAATCTTAGCAGATAGGTCAAATTTGGGGAAATGCAAGGAATGGGTTAAGAGTGTTCTATGAAGGGAAATAACTCGAGTAAAGAAGTGAATGAACTTTTTATATTTAACAGAAAGTGACAGAATTATCTTGGCTAGATCAAAGGACATGTGGAGAAGTCACAGGAAAAAAAATGTAGATATTGACTCTGTAGTATGAGGCCACATTTTGAGGTTAAACTGCAGAAGAACTTGGAAATCCCCTTAACCATATTCTGGTTCCTCTGAAACCGTTTTTTATTTACTATCAGAAAATATACAAATGAATGACCTATCCAATAATATATGAAAGGCAATAATAAATGTTTTTCATTGTTTTTAATTGATGCAAAAGTTGTCTCTGTTGAATAAAGCAATGAAGTGAACACACATGTATCCATGTATGCTCAAGCACATGCATTTGAAAGTGATGGTTGGAGTTGTCATTTATCACAATAAAAGTTGCAGCTACCCAGCCAAGTAGGCATGAGGAGAGCAAAGACTGGGTAAGGTGTGCTTTGTCTCACTTTGCTCCTGAGACATCCTCCTCTCCTGTGCTAATCAACAATGACATGTTAAGTCATCCTGAGTGACAATCACAGACCTCTCATTAGAGGAAGTAATTGCACAGCTCGGCAGATTGATGAGCTGATTGGTGTTTCCCCAGAAACTGAGCTCCTCCCCACCAGCCTCCTTTTGACAACATTGCTGAATATTATCAAATATGTATTTAAGGCAATTCAGGGAAGGTGTCTTCACTTGGCAAACAGGTTATGATTGCTTAGAAATTTATGCCAAGAGCAGAATCTAACATATCTCTCCGAATTGTGATAATACTCATCATTCCGAGAATGCCGCACGTTTTTTGGAGTGCTTTCCACCCTCAGTTTGTGCAACAGCATGTGTAGCATTGAGGGTCAGGTTCCACATTTTGTTAATACATGGAAAGTGCAGTGGGTGGACAAAGCACTTTGCTGACTGCCTGGCCAATTAAAAGTGAAATATCAGACTACAGCTTCATTTCAGACCTTGTACTTCCAGTTGTAGGTACCTTTGATTAAAATATGGTTCGCTTTTTTTTCTGTTACCAATTAGTTGACTCTAGCCCTGGAAAAGAGGTTCTCACACTTTAGCCCCCATCAGAATCACCTGCAGGCCATGTTCAAACACAGAGCACTGGGGTCTATACCTAGGGTTTCTCATTTAATAGGTCTGGGCGGGCCCTGATTTATTTGCAGTTAGAGAAAGTTCCCAGATAATGCCGATGTTGATGGTGATGCTGCTGGTCTGGAGACCAAGAACCAGTGCCTTAAAAAGAAAGGCTATAAAAGAAATCTTGCCTGAAGGAGTGCCATTTTGGTGATTGCATTCTGTTGTCCAGATATTCGGCTCTGAGTGTTCCCTTGGAATCTTTCCCAGCTTCCAGTCCTACATGATTCTGACATCTTTCTGGGCATTTCGCTCTTGTACCTGAATAAAGGCTTTATTTCCTGCTTTGCTTTGACTTTCCAGACATGCCTCATGGTCTCTCTCCATGGGGCAGAGAGGCAATTCTATAACTAGAAAAAGTCTGCCGATTGTGTTTTCTTAGATTGGTTTTCTGATTTGCTATTATCCAGGCACTGATACAATTACACTGTGCTTAAATTCTCAGTGGCACCAATATTTGTAGAACCATTCTAAATGTAACTTTGGTCAAACTAATCAGTTCAGTCTGTCTTTTTTTTTTTTTTTAAGATTTTATTTATTTATTTATTTATTTATTTATTTATTTGACAGAGAGAAAGATCACAAGTAGACAGAGAGGTAGGCAGAGAGAGAGAGGGAAGCAGGCTCCATGCTGAGCAGGGAGCCCGATGTGGGACTCGATCCCAGGACCCTGAGATCATGACCTGAGCCGAAGGCAGCGGCTTAACCCACTGAGCCACCCAGGCACCCCAGTCTGTCTTTTTGATGGATGATTCTGCTGTCAAAACACAGATATATTCATTGTCCTCAAAAAACTGTCTTAGACATGAATTATGCTGATTAGGCATGATCAAATTGATTCTCAGGATCTTTCTAATCCAAAATGGCCATGCATGGCCTTAAAGAAAACAACTAAAAACCTGGCTTAGAGCCAGTCTAGCATTTGAAGGCTAAGAGATAAAATATCACCCTCATTCAAACTATGTACCTTATCTATATATGTATTCAAAAATATTTTCTTTAATTCCTGTTACGTGCTGGGAACACAGCAGTGACCTGAAGAACAAGGTAGGCACTCTTACAACTCATATTCTCAGGATGAGAAATACAATGTACAAGGAAATAGGTTAAGAAATCTGATCACTTCAAAGTAACTAAAAGAGGATAATATGATACAGGACCTGGGGTTATAGAGTATGGTAGGTAGAAAGATCTGTGCCTGTCTTTCTGAGGAGGTGGACTTTGGGCTGAGACCTGAATGATACAAAGCAGTCATCCATCTGTATCTCTGTGTGTTAATCGTAAAGGTAATGGTGATGTTTGGAGTGATGATAAAGGACGAACTTTAGGAAGATGTTAACAGAAAGTTGCAAATGCTTTGAGTCTGAAAAAAGCTGAGGTCATTTTGCTAAGGAAGAGTGTTTGATGTTCTTTTAAGTACACTGAAGAAACACGGAGAGGTGGCAGTGTCTGCTTTAAATTTAAAAAAAATTACTCTGATACAGGAGAATGCATTGTAGGAGATTAATACTAGACAGGTTAAGAGATGAGTTCATCTGGCCTTTGTTTCAGTTGAGCTTGAACTTGCAGGTGAAACTTCTTTAACTAAAAGTTTGCTAAATTATGTCTACCCAAAGGTCTTAGATTGACCATACCAGGAATTTGGCTTTTGCCCTATATAAAACATTGAATAAAACATTGTAAAAAAAATCTAAAGGCCATTCTGGTTGAAAAAGGAATTGTCATCTGCTGTGAAATGTCAGTGAACTGGAGCGTTATCAGTGGATATCGTGAGAAATGGTTAGATTCAGTACCTATTCTGAAAGTGAATCTGAAAGAGCTGGTTAAAAATGGATTTTGGGGGGGGGGGTGCAGCAGATGCTATTTGTGCTCTGTCCAGAAACTCTTTGAGAGTGAATCACCCTCTAGCTTCTGGGAGTTTGGGCTACCAAGAGGTTACATTGCCTCTCTGTTGATTAACAGAGAGACTGGGTGATTCCCAGTTCCATGCAAGATCCCATTTTTGCTTTTCCCACCCGCCTTTCATCTTCTCTCATTCTCTCTCTTCCTACAGCAGTGGTTTTCCAAATACGGTCTTTGGAAAAGTAGCATCAACACCATCTGGTATGTTAGAACTATAACCTCTCAGATTCCACCTGAGATCTACTTAGAAATTCTAGAGATGGAGTCTAGTATTGAGTATTTTAACAAGCCATGAATGTGATTCTGATGCATTCTCAAGTTGAGAACCACTACAATAAAGCAATCCCCCAATAAATCACTTGAACAGGAATTTCCTTTCATGTTCCATTACTGGGAAATGCAACCAAATACAAAGAATGAAGGAAAAATGAGAAATGAGAATGAGTCCTATGTTTGTGGCTTGAGCATCTAGCTGAACTATAGTTTGCTTAGCTAAGAGGAGAAAAACTTATAGGGGAGCAAGATTGGAGAAATCAAGCATTCTACTTTGTAGTTGGTTAATATTGAGGTACTTATGAGGCATCCAAGTAGGAACACCAGGTAGGTAATCGATATACAAATCCAGAATTCATGTGTAAAGTCAGGACTGGGATCTTAAATTTCAGAGCCTTCACTATATGAATATATGAACCTATGAATAGATCCTAGACATATAAAAAGATAAAGTAGAAAGAACCTCTAATGTTTGCATGCATTGAAATCTATATACAGTAGGTCTATGTGTTGTTCTTTGTCTAAGATTGTGTAAAATAATCACATTGGTTCCAAAACACCATAAATAGAACAGAACAAGAACTAAATGTATTAAGAATATGGCTATCCATAATGTGTATGTACAAAAGATTTAGCAGTTTTTGCTAATTACTAATTAATTCAAAGTTAATTTGGCTTTAAGGATATATAAATATTTTTTCATCTGCTAGGTGGAGAGGGCTTCTTATGGAAGATCATAAAAACGCATATGCACACTCCCCCACATGTGATGCCAGAAAAGGAGAACTTGGTGAGATATCATGAAAGAAATTCTCATCCGTGCATCCACATGTGAAATGTGAGGCAGAGAAATACACAAAGATTGAAGCTGGATGATCTTGGAAATGGCAGTTTTTGCACAAACATATATAAGTATGAAACTATTTCAACGATCATAAGGAAAGTGCTTCATTATGAAGGATTTTTATATTTTTATATAGTCACATTATTAAAAATTAAATTTAAGTGTGCCCAATAACTCTGTGAATGCCTTAAATACTGTTGCTTCCTTTCTAACATCATTTCTAATTTTCCCTTTAGTCATGAGTTCAATAAGAGAAAGTTAATCTCATGACTAAAAAAAAATCATACATCATTTCCAGGATTTTTCATTACTCAAAAAGCCTATTAAAATACCACCCACATTGCACACATGCTAGTCTCAATTGTGTCAATTACTTATGATGCAAAATTTAACCTAGTTTTCAGAAGCAGATTGTTGGAACAGATTTTCAGTATTTTTCTACTATTTAGGGACTAGCACAGGTGAGGCAGAACAGAAAACATGCAGGGATCATTCAGACTAACTCATCTTCCAGGAGTGATTTTTCTATAGGCAACTTGAGTTCTTTTTAGAATAACATTAGCACGGGGCACCTGGGTGGCTCAGTTGGTTAAGCCATTGCTTTTGGCTTGGGTCATGATTCCTGAGTCCCAGGATCGAGTCCCGTATCAGGCTCCCAGCTCCCTGGGGAGTCTGCTTCTCCCTCTGACCTTCTCTCCTCTCATTCTCTCTCTCACTCTCTCTATCAAAGAAATAATTTTTTTAAAAAAACTTTAAAAATTTAAAAAAGAATAACATTAGCATAATATAACATGGTGCTTACAAGCATGGGTTCTCAAGTCAGATGTAATAATTTAGATCCACCATCCATCAATTATATGACTCTGGACAAGGAAATTGATCTCTCTCTGCTCCATTTTCTTGTCTAATAATTGACAATCTCATTGGATTATTGTGAGGAATAAACAGTATAAGAGTTGTAAGGCACTTAGTGCATTTCTTAAAATATAGGAGGTTCTCACCCTTACCTTTATACCCATTGCCCATAGTCTCTGAGCTACAGGAATGCCCAGGCAAATGTATCATTAGATGAGTAGATGCCTGTCTACTAGAAGATAAACTTCTGTTAAGACTTTGTATACTCCTAATTAATGTGGAATAATATAGTTCATTTTTTAAGTGAAGGAAATTTTATCATATTCTGTTTCTAACAAGCATTCAAGCTATGTACCCTTTCATTTTTTAAATCATTTTATAATTAGAATAATCTTATATCTGCTTCTACTGAAATGATAGAAAGAAGTGAGTCAAGAAACTACATTTTCCTTAACCAGGTATAGTAGAACTGGAAATCATCATCTACCCAAGATTGACGTTCTGATTCTGTTTTATGATATTTCATGCCAAAGCATAAAATGGCAAACTAGCTTTACAGAGAGTTAATGTGGTATACTGAGATGAACAGTGGACTTGTAATTAGCAAATGTATATTCTGACCTCCAGCTATCCTATATTCATTAATCTATGTACTTAGCAAATATCTATTGAGTATGTGAATAAATACTATTCACTACCATCGGTGATGCAGTAGTAGGCAAAACCAAGATCACTTATCTTATGAGACTGGTGCTGTAGTGTCAGTACAGAGAAGTCAACAAATTAACAAATAAATATGCAATATGCTATGTAGTGATTGAATGCTAAGAAAAATGCAAATTGAGTTAAGGGATAAAGATTGATGGAGAGTTTTTCATTTTTTTAATTTTATTTTTAATAATTGTTGTTTGACCATACATGTGCCATTCAGTCCTTCTGCTTTCTAGTTTCCCCATTTAGTGTGTGTGTTTGGGGGAAGAAGTGGACATGAGATTCTGAAGACCTTCCAGTTGTTAGTTAAGACCGACCCAGAGTGAGATTCTGAAGACCTTCCAGTTGTTAGTTAAGACCGACCCAGAGTGAGATTCTGAAGACCTTCCAGTTGTTAGTTAAGATCGACCCAGAGTGCTGTGTAGTCATGCAATGTGGGAGTCATCTGTTTAAAGAGATGTCATCTCCAGTTTGCTTTAACTGATACCTGGTCCCCTTGTATTTTTTTCTGCATGCACACATCATAGTTTGCTTCCTAACTCCCGTATTATTATGTGGTACATTACAAAGCAGTTTGCAATCATTTTCTCATATTAACTCACCATTTATTCATTGTTTCCTTCATTTAATATGTATTGAGGTTATACCATATGCCAAGAAGCATGTTGAAAGATTTAGATCAATATTAGTATCCCTGTATCTCAAAAAGAAGTGGAGCAAATAAATAGGAACCAGTACAAAGACAAAGAGCAGATCCATATTGAGTTCAATCTAGAATTCATCTCTGAATACACGTGATGTTGCTTCTTTTATTCATGTGCTGCCCTTGTGAACTCAGAGAAAAGCAGGACTTCTTGATGTTTGTCTCTCAGTGATGTCTATGAGAGAAGATGGTCTGATTTTGGTCATTAGATATCTCTGGCTAAAAAGTTCTGTATGAATGGCTCAGGATTTATGCTTTATAAGTAGTATATTCCATGAAGTAACTACAAAAAAAAAATTCTTTGGTCAAGGAAAGAGAAGAATTTGCCATTAAAGAAAGTCAGTTTTCTGCCTAACACAATGAAAAGATCTGTCCAAGAGGTATTCATCTGTGCTAACATCTGACCTCCTTCCTGAGAAGATGTCAGTAAAAAATGAACTCACTGAGACGCATCCCGGTTCCTTTGGGGAAAGAAAGACAGAGAGGACACAGGAATAAGCTTGAAAGCAAGCCCTAGGAGAGGACTGAGAGCAATTTCCAACAATATTTCTCCTGTGTTACCAGGAAAAGAAAATACATCTTAAAGAAGACTGAGCTGCCCAGTCAGCTTCCATTTCTTCATTGAACCACTCCCTGTGTCCTGTAGGTCCTCTGAAAGAGAGCTTTATATTGGCACTTCCTTAAAGTCTGAACAATAGTAAAAAGCAACAATCACCTAGGGATGATCTCAGCAATTCTGGACAGAATAGAGAAAGCCAAATTGATGCAAAGCAGCAATGGGCCAAATGCAATAATGGCTTCGCTGAAATTATATTGTGATTCCTCTGGAGTAAACAATTAGAGGCTGCAAGCCTGATTGCAGTATCAGGTTAGGCACAACTTCTCAAAAACACAGGGAGGTCTCAGTTCAAATGCTCAGGTTCCACGTAAAATGCTAGTCCTCCTCCATCAGAGGACAAAGTATAGACCCAACAAAATAGCCCCTTTGGCACAAGTGATGACATTAATTTCAGTCACCTTTTTGGAAAGCTGATTAGTTTCCAACAGGTTACTCCTCCACGTGGTTCACTTCTCTCTCAGGAAGCATGCATTGAAGAAAAGATACCACTAGATTTCTTCAGGGACTATAGTGCTGTGGGAGGGAAAAGTTTAATGAAGAGGCTCTGAGCTTCAGAGAATGAGCTTTAACACTCTTCCTCTCCCCAACACACATACATTGGTGGATGCTTCTTTTAGTCTCCCTTGCAGAGGCTGGGGGCTTTAGGAATTGGTATACTTGGTCTAACCCTAATTGTCTCTTGTGGAAAGCCAGTAGTAGGGAAATGCTGATGGCTAAGTTTCAGCTGGAATAAGGAATGGTGGAGTGGGGGACTTCTAATGAGCATTCAATGGTCACTGAGACTGAAACTGTTTGTGGGCGCCTGGGTGGCTCACTTGGTAAGTATCATCCTTAGTCTGCCTTTGACTCAGGTCATGGGCTCAGGTCATGAACTCAGGGTCCTGGAATTGAACTCTGCATCAGGCTCCCTGCTCAGTGGGGAGCTTGATTCTCCTTCTCCCTCTGCCTCTCCCCTTGCTGGTGCTCTCTCTGTCTTGCCCTCTATCTCTCACTCTCAAATAAATCAATAAAATCAGAAAGAGAGGAAGGAAGGAAAGGGAAGGGAAGGGAAAAGAAGGGGAGGGAAGGGGATGTGATGGAGATCTATGTAGAAGATCAGTGCAAAAAGTGGGTCACTGAGAGATATGTGCAAAAAGTGATGGCTCACCCTGGGAGTGGGCACATTAATCTGCCAGAGGGTATAAATGCAGGGAGTATCATCATGGATTCTAACCTGCTATGCTCTTCAGAGTTGGCTTGTCTGACCTCTTTAACAAATGAGTGTTATGTTATAGAACCCTGACATCATAGGTAAAATGTATCCTTTAATTTTTTTTTAATTTTTATTTATTTGACAGAGAGAGAGAGAGAGATCACAAGGAGGCAGAACAGCAGGCAGAGAGAGAGGAGGAAGCAGGCTCCCCGCTGAGCAGAGAGCCCGATCCCAGGACCCTGAGACCATGACCTGAGCCGAAGGCAGAGGCTTAACCCATTGAGCCACCCAGGCGCCCCTAAATTTTTTTTTTTTAACATGGTATACTCTCTGCTGAGATGGGCTTCCACTCTGGAACTTTTTTTTGTCATTAGTTTTCTTTCTATCTATTTTGTACAAGAAATCCTTCCTGTAACATGCATCCAGAAGTGTTTTCTGTTCTTGGTTTAGATTTGGTTTGAAGGCTTTGTTACCTGGCATTCCTCTTCCTGCATTGATGTCTGTGTTTTAGACTTATCTTTGAATTTATATACTCAGAAGAATGGTCAAATGTTTGACATTCTGTGAAGTACAAGCACTGACCAGTCAGTGTCAATGTCAGCCATCTTGTTGGAGCAGCATCTGGAAACTCCCTGCTCACATGTCCTTTACCTATTGGTTTCTGTATATTGAGATATTGGTTTCTGTATGTTGAGATAATGGTTTTTATATATTGAGATGGTCCATGGAGGCATGAGGGTGTGTGGACATCACAATATTTGAAATGAAACCATTTGATATCAGAACAGAAATATTTCAGTATTTTAGCAAATGGTATAGCTATATGGTGCATGAAATTTAGCTCTTTCAGATGGAAGTTAGAAAGCCATCAAACTTGGCATCAGATTACTTGTTAAATAATAATTTTGTGAATGTACAAAGGTGTTGTCATGAGTTAATCTTTGTGCCATTCCCTACCTGCCCAATACATGTACTCTCAATTGGGCAGATTCTTTAAGTAAGTCTAAAAATGCTGTGTTAAAGGTAAGTTACAGGGAACAGGTGCAATTCCCAGTGGTCAACCTAGTATTAATTTCTCTGGGATTTTAATCTTTGATAAGAGAGTAGTAACAAGAGAGGGGAAATGGAAATAAAACTGCTTGAGTTCAGAACCTGGTTACCTACCATGTTAGCTGTGACTTTGAATAAATGCCTACATTTCCTCATAGGATTGTAGTGACAGCACTTTATTTAATAGGTTGATGTATATAAAGTATATACAATGATTTGGCTTGTAGAAGAAGCTTGAAACATGCTGTTATTGATAATTATTATTTCTTGGGTTTGACCATTAGATCAAGGTTTATTACCCCAACTTGTTTCTTCTGCTTTGCTTTGCTAGTATGAGGCAATCTTGTAAGAGCAGAACTATACCCTTTGAATGATGCAAGCATTAACTAGCCCTATAACATTGAGCAGGTCACTTACCACTTTTTTTCATCCATTTTTTTCATATACATAATAGGAGGCAGTAATTTCCAAGATTCCTCCAGTTTTAACACTGTGAATCTAACTGCAAGAATTAACACTAATTAATACCTGTTGATTACCCTGTTCCATAAATTACCTGGACATGGTAAAACTGGTAACTTATGGTGAACAGTTTTTATTTTATTTTATTTTATTTTTTTAAAGATTTTATTTATTTCACAGAGATCACAAATAGGCAAAGAGGCAGGCAGAGAAAGAGAGGAAGGGAAGCAGGCTCCCCACTGAGCAGAGAGCCCGATGCAGGGCTCTGTCCCAGGACCCCGAGATCATGACCCGAGCCGAAGGCAGAGGCTTAACCCAATGAGCCACCCAGGTGCCCCAGTGAACAGTTTTAAATTGTAATTTTTTAATTTAATTTGATTTATAAATACTGTCTTTAATGGCTTCAGAATTTTGTGTACTAGTTATAATGACCTTCTCCTTTCTAAGATTATATAAGAATTCTTGATTTATTCTAGTAATTGTTTAATGTATTTGTTTATGATTACACTTGTATCTTTCATCCATCAGAATTTATCCTGTTTAATTAGTTGTGGTCAGGCTCTGACTTTATGAATTTTTCTAGATGGCTACCCAGGTGCCTCAAGAACATTGATGTAATTATTTTTCTTTTCCTAATGGTTTGAGATTACACATATTTTCCCATATATGTTAACTGATTTTTGGACTTTCAGTCCCATTTTCTTTTTTTATACTAACACTCAGATACTTTGTGTGGCAACTTACAATGTCAGGCTCATCCCTCAACTTCTTTATGATTAATTTTTTTATTATTTTTAAAGGGGAGCAGTGATACTGTGCACCTCAGAGATGTTGCAAACATGGAATTGAATAAAGTTTTAAAAAATTTAGCATAATATCTGGTCCACTCTAAGCTGTCAAAAATATTTGTTGTTATTACTGAATCACAACATTATTGTGTTTTCTTCCTGCTGATGAATTTCATTTATATTTTGTAATCTGTTCTAATGCACTGTGTGTGTGTGTGTGTGTGTGTATGTGTGTGTGTGTGTTTTCCAGGTTGTTTTTAGAAAAATTAAGGTAGTTTATTGTCATAGTTTCTGAGAAAGCTTTCCCTCCTAATTCCTTGGGCTCATATGGCCCAGCAGGAACCTTTTTCTAGATGGTGTGCTCTACACTGAGCTGCTGTTGCCATCTGCCCTAGGTCAAGCCTGCCCTGGTTAATTATGTGTGGCTCTTGAGTATCTCTCCTGCTTAAAACAAAGATTGATTCCCTGCTGATCCATTTTTACAAAACTTGCCAACAGTGGATAGAACTGGCCTTTTTTTTTTCCTTCCTCTAACTCTACAAGGAAAACTTTACTTATAATCAAGAATAGGAATAGTGCCCTTAGCTGAACACCTGAAATTAAATCTAGTAACTGTGAACTTGATATAGGGCATGAAGAGTGTTGGAGAGATCAAGGCTCAAAAATTCACAGGCATTGTAGCATCTTTTATATCTGCTCCCAAAGAGCAGAATCTCAAAAATGTCTTTTTTTTTTTAAATAAAGCATCATTGGCAACAAAGTATGTCTCCAAGCAGCAAAGCTCATAAAAACTAGTTTTTTAAACTTGACTATTTATTAGAATGTTTTCCCAATTTTTAAGGGCAGAGAATCTAACATAGAATTTTGTAAAAGAAGAAGGAGCCGAAGGGATATAGATTTCTTACATACCAGCCAGTGAAATGAACTTTTGATTTCAGTATTCACATTTAGAAGGTTTAGCAGAGAGACCACATGGACTTTTCAACTTTATTTGATTTGGGAGGTAAAAAAAGGAAAATATCTAAGCCCAGGAGTAAAGTCTTTTAAAACAACACAACACCCAGGTCATGAAAGAACATCATTGCTCTTGGGTAAAATAGAATTGAAAGCAAATAGAACTAGAAATTACAGAATTTAATAGTTGTTGGGGTTTATTTGTTGGTTTTTGAATCTTCAAATCAATTCTGGATGGCTAGAAATGATTCTTTTTTTTTTTTTTCCCCTATTCTGATGTTTGGAAGATCAGCTGCTAAATCAGAGAATTATTGCTGCATTTTTACTTTCGCCCTGTGAAATATCTCTAACATCAGGTGCCCAAGGGTAGAGCTATATGGAATATTTTCCATGGAAGTGGAGTAATCAGACAGTCAAAATTTGGAATCACTCCCAGTTCTTCGGAAGTAAAGTTAATTAATCTGGAAGCACATCATTTGTGTATAAGAAATTCAAGAGAAGTGCAATTAGTTCAGCAATTAGCTTTAACTTTTCAGAAACATTTCTCAAAAATAGGCATTAAAATCTTACCCCTCCTCCTTCTAACCATATTTTTAACTGATTTATTACAGCTGGTTGTTAAACATGCTGTCTCATTGGTTGATCTTGTTGTAGAGGGAACAATCCATTATCTGTACAGTAAATTTCTGCTTTACCTACATTCACGATCATGACTTACTGTTTGTTCCTAGTGAGTGTATGACTAGAATGTGCAGTGGACATTGTTCAGCATCTTGAATAGAAAGGATTAATCATGCTTCCTTGAAAATTGTTTTTTTCTAACCATCCCTTAGAATACACTTCCTCTGACTGTTCTTCAAGTGGAGTCTTGCCCACCCCCATACACAGTTTATTATGATGATTTTTGACAAAAGAACTTGAATAAAAGTTGTTCAGGAAGTGGGATTTAAGTCATATTATGTATACATGATTTTAAATCCTATTGTCTTCCCCAAGTTAGAAAATGGAACTTCTAGGGTCAGGTTTCATTTTGTGTTATTGAACACATTCTAAATTCAGATGGCTGTTTAACCAGTTTTGATCATATAAATTAATGACTGCCACAAATACCTTTAATTTGATTTTTATCTTCTCTGCATTAATATAATAATAGTGTTTCATAGGTTCAATATTCTCTTTCTCTCTCTTTTTAATTTCTCATGTTTCTATTAGTGAATGAACAAGAAATTAAACAGGTTTTTTATTGTTATTATTTCAAAACTGCTAGGGGGAAGTCCACAGGTAAATGATAGGTAGATGATTAGAACTATTGGTATATTTATAATCTGTCAGCTCAAAGTCTGTAATGTCATTTTGTTCAAAGTGAAGTGACTGTGCCTCCCAGTGTCTATCACAGTAGGTTAAGAATAAATTTGAAATTATTACAATATCTAGCCCTTTTAAGACTATGTTGCTTTCGGTGCCTGGGTGGCTCAGTGGGTTAAGCTGCTGCCTTCAGCTCAGGTCATGATCTCAGGGTCCTGGGATTGAGTCCCGCATCGGGCTCTCTGCTCGGAGGCGAGCCTGCTTCCCTCTCTCTCTCTCTGCCTGCCTCTCTGTCTACTTGTGATCTCTCTCTGTCAAAAAAAAAAAAAAAAAAAAAAGACTATGTTGCTTTCCCCCCATTTTTATGTCTTGCTCATAGATTACCCTTGAAATTTATACAATTTTAATGAAGTTTATTAAATACTATATACATTTTCTTCAAATTTCTTAAAATATTTAAAACTCAGTTCCGAAGTTATCATGTATTATATAAAGTAGAATTTCCATAGAGTTCCAAGCAGCCCACTGACTTCTGTCTGCCAGTGACTGGTGCACTTCCAAAACTCTCCAAGTAGACACTATCTTTATCATTCCTTTCATTTTATATGGAGTTTGTAATCCTGAACTACAGAAAGATGTTTGGTTAAAACTCCAGTCATAAAGGGGTGTGTGTGTGTGTGTGTTATTGTTTCACTTTGGGTTATTCTGCTTCTATTTTCCCATAAACCAAAATTTCCTTAACTCTCCTAGCCTGTTCCTCTTTTCAAATAAATAGGAAATTGAGTTGAGGGAACCTGAAAATGGACAATGCCAAGTCTAATATGCTGAAGGTCAACTAAATCTAAAAGGACATGTTGGAATAACAGAAGTTCAGCATTCATTCATTCAACATATACTTACTGAGCACCTACTCCGTGCTAGGTACTTATTCAACTGCTAGATTTTTAAAGAAATGTACATAATAAACAATGGACAATAATAATGAAAGTATTGTTTAAACAACCAACTTTACTACAATTATAATCTTATAAATAGGTTTTAACCAGCTAGGAGATTATTGTGTCATATGTTATAGTAGTTTACTGTGGGTAGAATAGTTAGAACATGGAATATAGCTTTTTTTATGCAAACATACATCCTTCTTTGGCCGTTATAGTAAAAAAAAAAAAAAAAAACTAGTTGATTTTGTGTTTTCATATGTCAATAGCAGTCATGGTACAACTGAAATACACTTTAGCTGGAAATTGACATTCTATCTCAAGAAAAAGAAAGGCTAACATATAAAAATAATATCAAAACTCTCTAAGTAGGCTTGTAGACATAACAAGAAAGAAATCAAAATGATTACATTTTTATATTCAGGATTTCTAGTACTTTTTATATAAGCATATTGCTTCAAGGTACTCTCTAGCAATAATTTTTACTTTTCCATATTAATTTTTAAGGTAGACTTTAAAAAGATGAGATGGTTGCTATTCACCTTTTATCTCTCTCCCTCCCTCTCTCTCTTTTTTAATTATATTTGCTCAACAAGTCTAGAAGAACAAGATTTTGGAAGCCTAAAAACAAAAATGAAACAAAACAAAATCTCGGGCCACCTAGTATACTTTACACAAGTTGATTTTATAATGTTTTATGAGTGGGCAAATCAATACAAAGTGAACCTATTTTCTTTAGTTCTATGGATGTTGATAATGTATCAAACTCAGTTGGTCGACTAATGTTAAATAGACCCTTTAGATATGATTAAATTTATTTTGAACAAATAATTCAAGAGACATCAAATGTATTTTTTATACAGTTTCAGTGCTTAGATGGTATTTTTAAGCTTCTGTTCTTTTCCAGAAACTCACATAAGTAACAAGTTTATATACACTTAGATATCAGTTATGATGGGTAATAGTTGCTATTTTTGAAAAGTCAACATTTATTGAACACTTATTGTATATACATTGTATACCTATTATCTCATTTGTTAAGTGATTATTAAATTAAGTGATTGTTAAAATTAAGTTAAATTAATTGTTAAATTAAGTGATTGTTAAAATGAGTCAAGGACAAAGTGATGGTTTTTCTGTAGTGAAAAATACAATCTCTTGAAACAATCTATTTCTCTCTTCCCTAAAGTTTTTGGCTTTGCACTCCTCATTACAAGTCATTAACTTGATTTCATCTCAGTTTTTCAATTCCTCTCCTAATATCAAATGGCAAGGCTGAGGCATTAAGACGTAGTGACATAGTGTCAAGGAATTTGGGCATAGGAAAAAATAGAGACAAAAATCCACAGGGAGGTTGGGGTGCCTGCGTGGCTCAGTGGATTAAGCCGCTGCCTTCAGCTCAGGTCATGATCTCAGGGTCCTGGGATCGAGTTCCGCATCGGGCTCTCTGCTCAGCAGGAAGCCTGCTTCTTCCTCTCTCTCTGCCTGACTCTCTGCCTACTTGTGATCTTTCTTTCTCTGTCAAATAAATAAATTAAATCTTTAAAAAAAAATCCACAGGGAGGAGACTCCAGAGTTGAGCAGGACCAAGACAACTGCTAGTATACCTAGTAATTTGGGAATCTCATGTTACTTTTGCAGAGCAGGCAGCAGATGGTCAAGTTCAGACACTGAGTACCTAGCAGAGCACTGAGCACAGAATCCATCCTCTCTAAGCATTTCAAATGAATAAGTGAAGATTGAGGAAAGAAATTCATCTAAGACCATCCATCCGGTCTCAAAATAGTTGGAAATCAGAATCAAGCAGCATTAATTTCTAACTACGTACTACATGCCAAATATTGTACTGTGAAACTTTTCATACTGTACTGCAGTAAATTCTATAACCATTTTATGAAATAGTCCACCTTCAGACTTGTAATTAGCAGGGAAACCAAATGCTCAGATTTCGGCAAGAAAGCCAAATAGATGAACTTAATCACAGTAGAGTAGAGTTTGGAAAGGTGAGAGTGATACTGTCACTAGTCCTTGGGGCCACGTTTACCTTTGGAAACATAGCTGATCAACACGGGAGACAGTAGCAAATTGCATGATTTCCAAAGCCTAGAGGCAGAGTTCTTAATATCCCAATATGCCAGGTTCTCACTGCCCATGGGTGAGGAACCAAAGCCACAGGTCTTGTGAGCAGGCAGGGTAGGGATGGGCCAACATGCAAAATGATCATAGTTGAATATTGCAGCTTATGAGCAAACCAGAGACACACAAATGCAGGCTGCCTGATGAACTCAGGGACAGGAGTCCCAGTCTTTAGGGTTTTTTCTTATAAATGAGCAAAGTCAAGAGTCATAGTAAGAACTCAAAGTCCTAGGAGCAAGGAGTTTGGATCTTGGTTCCCAATACACCAATCATTAGCGTTCCAGTTTTGGGCAAATAGCCTTCCTTGACTCCAGTTTATTGGATTTCTCAGCTGTAAAGTAGGAATGCTGAAAACTAGACTATGTGGCAGAAGGAGTTTTAATAGCTTTCATAAGTAGACGTGAGGCTGTTGTATGTGCTCAGTGTCTCTAATTTTACGTCCCATTGAGGTACAGTTAATACTCTAAATATACAGGTTAATTTGACTTCTTTTGATCCTGTTTTGCATCATGAGGACAAATTATAACTGCTCATTTATTCAGTGCTCATAAATCTGTATCCATTGAACTGAGACAGTTTCTGAAATACCTCTCAAATTCTTGGAGTGATAGGTATGATGGTTGGATGAGTGTGTCTGTGGGGTAGAATGGGGAAGATGAAGGTAGAGGATTAACATTTCCTAGCCTTATTACAAATTAAAATCAAGGCTAAACCTATCTTAATCCACTGCTAAGATTTCATGGAATTCTCTTTCCGTGTTTTACTCTTGGAGCAAAATAAATAAATAAATAAATTGAACGCGAGTAGAATTAGAGTCAAGTTACTTAATCATTAACTAGACATCCTACATCTAAAGTAGTTGATTTACTTGCTAGGCTCACATGCACAGTAGACATGCTGCCAGCAGCCAGTAATTCTTTTCGGTTTTTAACCGAGTATCAGCTTGAGAACACAGAATCACACTCAAAACACTCGCTTTTACCAAAGCTGTTTATTAGTTACCCATCACATAAAGGCCACCAGCAGGGTTCGGGGGTATGTGTAACTCTAGAAAAGAAATCTTTGGTGTCTTCCTATCCGAAGGTGTTTCCACTGACTCATTAACAATGGGTATGCCTTCTGAGAGGCCTCCCAAGGACTGGCTGTGTTTCTGTTTGTCAGAGCAGAGATAATTGGCCCCCACAGGAATGAAAGCCATGACCTGGGTTTCTTAAGTGAAACTGTCAGAAATGGCTTTCCGGGTCAGACCTGCAGTCCAGGCAGCCTCCCAACTCATGCTGACAATGGAATGAAGAGGCAGTTTATACAAGGATGTGATCTCCCCCCTTGAAATCAGGCAACCAGGGAGGATCATGCTCCAGGCTGTGCATGGGTTTCCCTTTGCACTCTGCATGGGGCTCTTCTCTGTGAAGTAGCACAGCCATCCCCTTCTGCTCTGAACTCTTTTCTCCCAGCTGCCAGTGCTCTCCCCACTCCCCGATCTCTCTCCCAAGGTCACTTCCACGTTCTATTTATCTTTCCTCCTTATCCCAACTTTCCATCTTCACTCAGACCAGCCCTGACAAAGTCTGGCAGTTCTAATAATTTGATCTGAATGAGGATCAAGCCTTAGACTAAAATAGATTTTTTGTTGTTATTTATTTCCTCCCTATCATTTCTGCATTCCAAATCTAATAGTAAGCAGAATCGGGTCCTATATATGTGTATGACTTTATGAAGTTTTAAAATGCTGTGTTAATCAAGACATACTCAATGACTTACTTTGTCAGTGAGGATGTGTCCATGATGTGGTACAAAGATTACACAGACTTTGGAATTGATAATGGCAGGTTTAGTTCCAGGTATACCAAGGCTTTGGTACTACGGACCAAGAACTATGATACTATAGATGAACCTCTCTAAGCCTCAGTTTTGTTATTTGCAAAATGGGAATAAATCCCTGTACCCCCATTGAAACACTATTGTGATTGGAGAAAGTATACAGAAACCCTCAGTAAAGTGTTATTGTCAAGGGCAACATATGTATAGTTTGGCAACAGAGTCATAAAGATGGTGACTGAGGATGGCATTAGGGTCTAAATTTGTATGGAGCCTTGTTTTAACAATGAGTTAAGATGCTTTATCATCACTCAGGACCACAGAAGTCTAAAAGATTTGAGCCAATTTTACAAAATCTAGGTGGATGACTTAAGTAGTTAATTAATTAATTAATTAATTTTTAAAAGGTTTTATTTATTTATTTGACAGACAGAGATCACAAGTAGGCAGAGAGGCAGGCAAAGAGAGAGGGGGAGGCAGGCTCCCCACCGAGCAGAGAGCCCAATGCGGGGCTCGATCCCAGGACCCTGGGATCATGACCTGAGCCGAAGGCAGAGGCTTTAACCCACTGAACCACCCAGGCACCCCAATTAATTTATTTTTTAAGGATTTCATTTATTTTATTTTAGAAAGAGAGGAGAGAGCATTAGCAGGAGGGGCAGAGGGAAAGAGAGAGAGAGAGAGAATCTCAAGCAGACTCTGCACTGAGCCCTCTATTCCAGGATTTTCAGATCATGACCTGAGCTGAAACCAAGAGTTGGATGCTTAACCCACTGTGCCACCAGGCACCCCTTTAAGCAGTTAATTTAAACAACTGTATGTATGCCTGTGTATGTGTGTGTATATAAATGTAAATATATATGTATATATATGTATATATATACACATATATATAAAATTTGATTTCTTCTGTTTATAAAGTCATCTTTTTAAGATTTTTATGGAACTTACAATAATAGAATTATTCTTTTGATAGCCATAAATTTCAAAAGCAAAAGCAAAGAAGTGGCAGTATCTATTATGAATTTAGTAAAAAAATTAAATAAAATTTTGTTTTATTAGTCATAATAGTATCTTTGCATTCTTGGAAAATAGTTCTGGATGTGCTTTAAAAGTCATATTAATAGGGGTGCCTGGATGGCTTAGTCAGCTATGTGTCTGCCTTAGGCTCAGGTCATGATCCCTGGGTCTTGGAATCGAGTACCGTGTCGGGCTCCCTGCTTGTGGGGAACCCACTTCTCCTTCTCCTCCCAGCTCAGTGCTCTCTCTCTCTCTTTCTCTCTCTCTCTCTAAGAAATAAATAAATTTTTTTTTAAAAAAGTCATTAATAGCTTTGAGATAATGCTATCTATATCTATCTATATGTATATGTATATCAATTCATGGACTCCTTTCTACATGTGTAAATCACGTACCACACTTACTCTAGAGTTCCTTGGTTTACAGATTAGGAATAGCTTCTATACAACAATCTATGTATAAGTTAAAGGAAATTTTGGTCTTTACCAATTCTTCCGGTTCAGGCTATTAGTGTGGATTTCAGCTGTAAGTCAGTGGTTTGCATTCTACATGTTTAAGATGATTCATATCCTTTTCTTTAACTTTCCTAACCTTTCCTTTCCTTTAATTAAAAGTTAATTTAAATTAACTTTTAATATTACCAGTATTTTATTATTTAACTGTTCTGTCAATATTACACATGCATTTGGGGGAGAAAAAGGTAAGAAAAGATAGTATCATTTATATTCCTCCTTTAAAAGATTGGATGCTCTGCTAAAAACAAACACTAAGTAAATGCCTAATGGGGTGAATCTGTGAGGAAGTGCTTTTAGTAAATTCAGGCTGTAGACATGTTTGAGTAACATTTTGCTATCTTTGCTCTAAAGACACAAGCTAATGGATGGGCTAGAGTAGCATTAATGAGCTCACTCCATTAAATTAGTTCTTTTTTTCTTGTTAAATATCCAAAAGAGAAAGATGGTCCACTTAACTAGGAAAAGAAGTTTTCATTTTAGTGCAGTAGAAGCATGATGCATATTTCCTTTCTAATTTAATTTCTGACCATTAAGACTCAATTCTATAAATGACCCACTGAAGTACTTGGAGAGATTAGAGAAGTATAAACTGAATGTCATTTGAATTTGGCTAGCTAGACACCATGATATTATATAGCATAATTCGAATTTAAAATCATATTTTTATGAGGCCACCAAGATGAAGCCCAGTGACTTCCATGAACAATTAGTAAGAAGGCCCTCAAATGGAATATGAGAATTGATCTCATCTCTGGTCACTGCTGTTATTAGGGGGTCACATTGGTCCGGCCTTCCAGTCACAGTGATTTGAACTTCTGTTAAAATAGTCAATTTCACTCTCAGAATCATAGGAAAATGTAACTTTCAGTCTGTAGGCTGAAGGAAAAGGATTACGGCTCTAATGAGCCAAATCTGTGCAAATGAGAAAATAATAATCTTCTCATAATTAGAACTTCCTTTTTGAGACTAAATGTTGGCCATGAATTTTTCAAAGGAAGAAAAATCATTTTATTATTTGGTTAAAAGAATATATGAAACAAGATGGGATTGGGAGGGAGACAAACCATAAATGACTCTTAATCTCACAAAACAAACTGGGGGTTGCTGGGGGGAGGTGGGATTGGGAGAGGGGGAGCGGGCTATGGACATTGGGGAGGGGAGGCGAACCATAAGAGACTATGGACTCTGAAAAACAACCTGAGGGTTTTGAAGGGTCAGGGGTGGGAGGTTGGGGGAACAGGTGGTGGGTGATGGGGAGGGCACGTTTTGCATGGAGCACTGGGTGTTGTGCAAAAAGAATGAATACTGTTACGCTGAAAAAAAAATAAATAAAAAGGGAAAAAAAAATCCTTAAAAAAAAAAAAAAAAGAATATATGTAAATTCATGCCAAAGACTTTACCGGAAGGGGGGAATTAAAGTGACTTTGGCTTGTTTTCACAAATATGTACATTGTTGGAATCTCATTCTGATTTTCTAGTCAAAACAATCATTCTTTTGTATGTAGTCCAGATAGCAAGGACCAATATGTTGTCTATTCAAGAAGTACTTGATGGTTACTACATAAAATAATGACCTTCAGTCTTTCTAAAGATTGCCCCGTAGGGAGCAGGGCAACCACACCTACTTCATGGGTGGAGGAATGGAATATGACTTGCTCAAGGTTTAAATGAATTCTTGAATAGGAATTAGAATTCAAGAATGTCAGCTCCCAAGACCTGCCTCTGGGCCCTTAAAAGCAGTACTATTGTAACAGTGATGGTGGCAAAATCGAGAGCAGAAATCCTTGCATTAACCTAGCAGTACTTGGTTTATGAGCAGATTTCGTTTTGAACTCACAACCAGAGAAGCATATATGTATGTGGTGGTGGTTGGGCACGCAGACCTACCTATAATGAGGTGACTTATTACTTAATAGAGGCATACAATTCTGCCA
Source organism: Meles meles (assembly GCF_922984935.1). NCBI lineage: Eukaryota > Metazoa > Chordata > Mammalia > Carnivora > Mustelidae > Meles > Meles meles. The sequence continues at coordinate 74,132,989 of NC_060077.1, forward strand.
GGGGTCCTGGACCCCTTTTATTGGTTTCTTTGGGCCCTTTGAAGTCTGTTGAGTTCTTCCTTATCCCTCTGAAACCTGATCTATCTGAGGCTCGAGACCACACAGTTTAGAAGTCAAGTTGGAGGTTAATATCCATTTGGAAAACACTTCTGGAAAGGGCAGTCCCAGAGGGGAATTCAAATTGAAACGGAAGACAGTGAAGGTAGAGGAACTGAACCCTTCCTTGTGACCTCTGGGAAGTCCATATCACAGCAGAGGAGGGCTCCAGACATTTAAAAATGGAGGAGCGGGTCACCATTGGGAGGCCCCTGGAATGGTGGAATGGGGCAGCAATGTTTGTTTGCTTGTATTATATGTAGGGGTTTTTGGAAAGCTAAAGTTCAAAAGCTAGGAACTTCCCGTCCTTAGAATATTTCCGTTTCCATTCTGAAAGGAATATCACTATGTATAATCTTGATTAATCACCATGGCAAAACAATAAGACAGTCTGAACAATAATTGTATTATTTTCACATTTTAGAGATGTTAAAAATATCCCATAGTGGGGATGTGGCTGCCCCCAAGATTATAAAACTGGTTAGTGTGAAAGTTTGACCCTTTATTGAGAGCTAATTGAGTAATTGGTCTAGTACTTACCCACTTCACAGAAGGAACAGGAGGTCCATCCCTATCTTTGCTGGTTTTTATGGCCCGTGATGGAACTGACTTATCAGTCATGTCTAGTTAAACATGTCTGAGAAAGTGTCATAAAGTAAAAACCTCCAAGACAGACTTTGGTCATACTGACAGTTATTTCTAAGATAGAGAAAACAATATGAATGTGCTGATCTAGTGATTATATTATGGTTCTTGCAGGGGTTACTGCTCCTAGAGAGAGGGCTTTGATCAGGTGTCACCTTTGATCAGGTGATTATATGACACTTAAAAAAAAAAACAAAAAACAAAAAACAAAACTTCTCCATTACTCTTTATTAGTTGTTTGGGCTCCTCTGGTCACTTCAGAAATACAAACTATAAATAAATAAATAAACAAACAAACAAACAAACAAACAAACTAGGATACTTTTATAGAATAATAGCACAGACCTTTGAAAATTTTCCAGTTTATCTAAGATAAACTGTGTCAATCCTGCTGATAGCCTACTTATAACCTATTAATACTGTGAACTTCATTGGAATCAGTGCCACACTGTGTTCTAAATTCCTACAGAAATATTTCCATGTTCCCACAAGTCCCACCCAAAGCCATCCTCAAATAAGCACACAATTTTTAATATAAAAAGGAGCAATTAGATAATTCTCTAAATCTTCAAGAGTCAAGTTTCCCTCCAGGACTTCCTCCTTTAACATCTGCTAAATTTGCCTTGCTCTCCAGAGCACAGTCAATAGAAGAAGGGTGAGACAAAGCGTTTCATTCATTCAACATAAAGCTGTTGAAACCTAGCCATGTACATGGATGCTTGGTGGTTATCTTAGTCTTGAAAATAGAGCCACGATGCAGAAAATACAGAAAGATCAATTAGCAGACAGGTAGGCCATCTTGTCCTAGAGGAGTGTTTTGGCCTGGACTATTTTAGGGTATCTCTTTACTTCCCCACTCAATCTGAATTAAAGTTTTAACACTTAAATCCTCTGACCCTGCCAAAAGTATAGCCTTCAATGGGGGTCTAAACCTCATGGGTGCAAGAGGCTATCATTTGTTGAATGTTTTACCAAAGTGAAGGTCAACCTTGTCTATGAGGGTACTTTGATTTACCAAGGGGTACTAGACCAGTCAGCGCGTGGGATAGGGCTCATGTGGCATGTCTTGTTCTTTTTACATTGTATTGCTTCCTTATGGGTATATGACAGTCAATGTTAAGAACATAGTAGGTGGTAAGTAAATTTGTGCTTGCCAGATGGATGGTATTGACGTGAGTGATATATATTTGGAGGAGGAAGGGAAGAGACAGTTTTCTGTGAGTAGAATATGAGTATCTGCTATGGGGTGGTTGTCCCTCAGTTCAATCAGATGAAATCAGGCTGGTGAGTTGAAACATTTTTCCATGCAGATTTTGGAAAGGAAGGTTCATTGTAAGGATTTGATCTAAGACTACTTTGTTTTATTTTCCTCTCTCTTATCCAGTTTTTTTTTTCCTTTTTGTTCCCATGTTTAGACCCAATGAGTATACTACTTGTGTTTTCTTTCTGTGTCAGACTAAAACTCGTATTTCATTGGTTGAGCGATGGAGACGAGGTCCTTATAGTTATCTCTGGTAGATATCTCTGGGATTAAAACACATGTCATAAACTTAATTAAACTGGTTATAATTTTCCCAGTGGATCAGGATTCAAATATAATCTCATATAATAAAACCCAAATCGCTATTAAGAATTAGCAGTGTTCAAAGAGATGAACCAAATTGTATCTTCCTATCTTATAAGTCAATTACTATTAATCATAGGCAAATAAGAACTGTCTTTATGGTTTAAAATAATCATGAAGGCCCACTTAAAATACTTAAGATGATTTTCAGAAAAGCTGACTTCTAGCACTGAAAAATAATTAAGTGTTCACAGAAACTTCCTTATAATCAAAATTGACTAATGTCAATATTGGCATAGTATATAGATAATTAAATACGAAAGTAAAATCATTTTTAGCTTTATAATCCCTTGTTGGTTTGTTGTCATTCTTTATACCCAACTGACCATGGTTAGGAGAGGATGAGTTTCTTTTGGTGAAAAATTTTCAGGTTTAATTTTTCATCCGATCCACTATCCTACCTATTTTATCTTTCCGTTATGGGTTCCTGTTGTTGCCACACATATATTTCATTCCAAGCAACAAAAACAAAAAAGTTTTGGTTTGCATTCTAAAACTTTTTCCTGGTCGGGGGGAAAAAAAAAGCTGCTTGCTATTATTCTTTGCTGGAACCAATGAAAATTTCCCCCAATACATTTAAAAATTCTCTGCAACTCATGACTTCAACCTAGCCATCCAAACAGCACTGAATATAACTTGTTTTAGTTTTTACTAAAGAAAATGCGGTCGCATTACAATCTGCCCGTCTTCCTCTGACAGACAGAGATGTGAAATGCAAACATTGAATATAATGTTCTCTGTGCACTCATAAAACACCAAGAAACACATGCAGAAAATATGATAGTAGGGAATCAAAGAGAATTGCAGTCTCTAGTATCATCTCAGCTGTGGATAAAAACTAAACTCGCAGTCAGGGAAGCTATAGTATAAAATATTCATGTTGTTTCTGGTGCTGAAGGCCACCCCTGATTTATATGGAATTGGTAGGAAGGCTCTCCTAACAAGAGGTGTGGTGCTCGGCCCTTAAAATCCTTGGGAGGCATCTGTATTTTTCAGGCTTCTGGTTCTCTCGCCATTGCTATCAGTTTTTCAAGGAGAAACAGCCAAGTCTTGTCAGAAATGACTGCAGAGCCTTCCGAAGACTTTCTTCTCCAAATTGAAGCTAAAAGTGAGGGAGATCTCTCATTTTCATTGGTTGGCTCTATTGGAACAGCTGCCCTGGGATGAGGAAATCATAACCCATAATGGCTTATTTGAAATATTTTAGACCATGTGGGTGAGATGGAGCACAGATTAAAATGAAAAGAAAGTCTTTCCATCCTTTCTTACATTGCTTGCCACTTACTTGGTTTGTGTCCTGATGAACCTAGCGATCTATAGTTTATTGATCTGATATTCTTGGTAGCTTTTCTCAGATGCATTTTGGCACTACAGTCCTTTTCTCCATATTAAATGTTATTTAGAATTGTGTTAACTAATTTACTAAGATTATTATTATTGTTTTTTACTCCTAGGATTTGTATCATAATTAGTTTTTAACAAATTTGGCATACAAAAACATATATATATATATTTTATTTTTACTTGATGACTGCATTATTGAACAGTATATTATTAGGAAAGCCCTGTATTTGGATGAGGTATCAGAGTTTATAAAGAATTTATTTATTTATTTATTTATTTATTTATTTGTTTGTTTATTGTTTTTGTATAAAAACACTTAGAGGCATTTTTCCAAACTGTAGAACTGAGCTTTATGGTGGCAATTTCCATATTACAGGCCTTTAATCTGCTAGGATTAATTCTGCATTTTAATGGCTAATAGAAAGAATGGTTTGGGTCAGTACTTCTCAAATTTTAATGTGTTTATGAATCCCTTGGGGATCTTTGTAAATGCAGATTCTGATTCAGTCCTCTGGGGTGACTTTGGAGAGCCAGCCTCCAGCAGTCTTCAAAATGGGAATGTAGGGAGACCACATACGTGATTCTCAGCAGTTACCATAGACATTCTGGCCTTCCATGCCCCCCTTTATAACTGCCTCCTCCTTTTGCTTTTGAACTGGTCTCTAAAATACTGACCTGCCAGTTTGTTGTCTCCTGCCTTAGACTCTCCAGCTCCCTAGAGCAGCATTGCCAGATGAAACAAAACAAAACAAAAACTACAACCCAGGATGCTGTTAAATTTTAATTTCAGATAAACAATGAATTATATTTTCCTACAAGAACACCAAAAATACTGCATGAAATAGACTTACGCTAAACACTCATTGTTTATTTGCAGCTCAAAGTTAACCGAGTGTGCTATGTTTTATCTGGTAAATTTACCCTTGAAACTAATGCCTTGATGTGGATTGGTCTAGATCAATTCTTCAATTCCACTGACTATGGGGCCAGATAATTCTGTGTTGTGGAGGGGCTGCCTTGTATAAGGTACGGGATGTAGCAGCATCCTTGGCTTCCACCCACTATGTGTCACAACTGGGAACAAAGTGGGGAGATGTCTGCAGATATTGCCAGTGTCCCCTTGGGAAGCAACATCACCCTCAGGTAAGATCCACTGGTCTAGAAGAACAGACTGTGTGTGTGTGTGTGTGTGTGTGTGTGTGTGTGTGTGTGTGTGTGTGTACATATATGTGTGTAGTTGTGTGTGTATTTGTTTCTAGTCAAAACTAAAATTTCAGGAAAGTTTTGGTTCTTTTTCAGTCAAGTATGACTGAAATACTTGTTTTTCAAGGTAAGGTCGGTGAAAATTATGAGATTATTGAAAAATTTGGAGGCAAATATTTTTTTATAGTTACTTATGAATCTGTTTTCTCATGCCCTGTCACCCCATCATATGTACCAATTTAACATGTAAAAGCTGAGTTAATCATAATCTTCAGTATTCCATTTCCTGAGTATTTTACCCCATATTTACAGCCAGGGAATATCTATTTGTGCTAGGTGCCTGTTAGATTAAACTCACTCTCCTCCCCAGCATCCCTGGTTCCACTAGCTCCCTCTACCTTCCTTCCTCCCCCCTTTGGTTGTCTGTTCTGTTCCCTAACATTTCTCTCTCATTCTCTTCATTTCACAGTACCCACCAGACTTACACCACTCAGTGGTTGTGGTGTGGCACAGCATTTTCTGATTACATGCCTCCCCCGTGTTGCCCTCCTTCCCCTGCCTCATCGCCGTCCTCTCAAGCAGTGCATACCATCCACCTGTCACAAAACCCTATGTATTTCCTGAGCCTGAAAGAATCGCTCTCTTCTCTGGCACTTTACTAACTGTGTCTCTCTCATATGGCACAACACACTTTCTCTCTTGGATTAGAAATGTTGGTTTTGACTTATCCTTCTTCCTCAACTGAAAAGATCTTTAGAGTAGGTTTTGGGGCCGATTCAGTGTTGCATCCTCTATAGGACCATTCACATGTAGTCTCCTAAGTGTTCCACCTCAAGGCCCTGGCTGTGTTTTCTCCTACAAAACCTCATGGCCTATTCCCTCACCTCTTTGAGACCTTTCTCAGTCAGGCTTTAGCTGAACTCCCCATCAAATCACCAAAACTCCCAGCTTCTACTCACTTTACTCCCTTTCCTGATTTATTTTGTCCTATGATAGTCTTCATCTTCTCTTATACTTGGTTTTTACTTGTTTACTTATTCTCTGATTCCCTTAAAATATATAGTTTTTACTTGGGTAGGACATTTTTATCTCCTTATTTATTATACTTTCCTTGGGGCCTGGAGCAATATCTAGCACCTAGTAGATGTTCAGTGAACACTGTTTGAATACATAAATTAATGTACTGGAACATCTGAATGCCCTTCTAAAAGATGTCGTCTTAAAAATCTTGGATACATATGACTGTAAGTATAATAATTGGTAAAAACAGAACTATTTTAGCGATTACTCAGACCAGACTCATCACTTTATAGATCTGTCTTGAAATTATGTCACACAGAAGCTTTAGGAGAAAAAGCTGCTAAATTACATTGCTTGAAATTTGGAGGGAAGGGTCCCGATAAGGGCTTCCTTGCTTAAATTTCTTTAATACTAGGTTCTGTGAAGTTCTACAATCCCTGACATAACAAATACTGTATTACTTGTTACCAGCTGAGTAGCTGTAGTGATCAATTTGGACCTACAAGAAAGTGCAAGAAAGCTGTTTCACAAAGGTTTGCTTCTTTTTCCTTTTACCTCTTTTATTGTCTTCATAAAACCTGCATTTAAAATGAGCAGTTGCCCTCCGGGTCTGTGTCTACATGGAATGATAAGGTATCAAGTGATCATCTTTATTAATCACACATTAACTGTGCCAGATCGGTAGACTATCCTCCCATCCACATTGACCAACTGTACATGAGCCAACATTTCCATAGGTAGGAATCAAACTTTTTTTTTTTTTTCCTAAAGGATCAAATAGTAAATATTTCTGGATTTTCAAGCCATCTAGTCTCTGCTACAATGACTCAACTCTGCCACTGTAGCTTGAAAGCAGTCATAAACAATAAATGGACAAATGGCCATGGCTGTCTTCCAATTAAACTTTGTGTTATGGAAACTTTGTTTTATGGGTATTTGAATTTCATGTAGTTTTCACATGTCATAAAGTATTCCTTTTTTTTATTTTATTCAGTCATTCTTATCTTGAGAGCTTTACAAAAACAGATGGCAGACCAGATTTGGCCTGCAGGCTATAGTTTGCTGACCCCCGCTAGAGACGTTTTGCTGCAGGATGTCCTCCTAGACTATTCTAGTGCAATCCGGGCAGGAGACTGGAGTAGCCATAATAAACCTGTGTGTGAGGCCACGCCCATGTTAAATGCAAGAAAAGCAAGATTGGGAGTCAGACAGCAGCAGGTTATTGCCAAACTGGCTCCTAGTTTAAAATTCAGTGAAGACTTGGTAGATTCTCTGTGCTTTTATCTAAATTCTGTCCTTGCTCTGTGACTCTCAGGCCTAATCAGTGCAGGCTCACCTACCCTTGTACTACCTTTTCCCCTTGCATTTTAAAGTTAGCATTAATATATATTTGTGGAAGTAGAGAGTCAATCATGTTATTTTCTACCTTTTGCGCTGCTTAAGGCTTTAGGTTGTGTTTTTTCAACCTGTATCATTTTAACTACCGAGATAGTTCCATCAAAAGGCGAAAGTAAGTTGTTCAGAGTTTGATACTGTACAGTTAAGACTTAAAGACAGTAATTGTATAAATTTATGTTTTTAGATCATGTCCACAGTGATCATTTCCTTTCTCATCATTAACAAATGTTTAACTTACTTAAAACATATAATCTCCAATGTTTTTATGATACAATCCTTGTGGAAACCAGAGAATGTCTCTCTCAATATAGGTTAAGTAATTGTTTGTCTCAATTTCCTGATTTTTTTTTCTTCCAACAGTGTCAAAAGATGCATTTCCAAAACCTCGTTGTATAGTTCCTCCAACTGTTACTGGCCATTATTAATATATTTGTTATTGTTCAGTCCAATTTATCTCAGAATTAGACAGTTTACAGCCTCTGGACCAGACCAAAACATCTGCCCTTAGATGTGTTGGTTTTTCCAAGCAGGAGACCTTTCTGATGCTTCTCTCTGAAAACAGGGACTCTTTTCATCTTGGCAGGGGAAGATGGGGTTTAGCCTTTGAAAAGAAATCTGTTAAGTTGCTGATAATGTATTTTCAATCAGTAAAATTAGCCTTTCACTTAATAAATGAAACATTTTCTACGCACTTATATCAGAAAGGATGAAGATGTCCCTGGTTTTAATTGCAGATTTAAACTATGTTTTCATCTAAATGCATTAGCATTGAGCTCCCCCACCTCCCCAACTTGTGCTTCCTGTTTGAAAAGCCGATTAAATGGTTTCATTGCTGATTGGCTGGAAGCCTATACAACTTCCTGGCTGCAGGCCATTAACACCCTGGCCAGAAGTGCTGACAGGAAGATGAAGAGATTTACACCCTCTGATTTCTGCATTAACAACAAGGATGAAACAGTATGTGGTCTTGTCAGTGGATAATACAATTTAAAGATATGATTTCTTTTTCCACAGGTGCATTTGTCTCTGAAAATTAGCAGTTCAGCTTGGTGTGAATAATAAGGCATCTTCTCTCATGAGTCTGAATCATATTAAAAAATCTGTATTATAGACAAGTTTCTGATTTATAAGACTATTGCCATTTCTCTGAACAATAGAATTGGAATCAGCTTATTTTTTTAGGTTTTAGTTCTGATAACTTGAAAAGTTAGTGGGAAGGAACACATGTACAAAGTGTTATGTTTTTTAAAGGGAAAACATACATATATATTAACAGAGAAATACTGCTAGTCATTTCAGTTATCTAAGAGAGAACTGATTTCTAACAACTAAGCACAATGTACTATCATAATATGATTACTTTGACCAACTAATTCTCTGCTCATTTCAATGATTAACTTATATTTTTGCAGGAATATATGTGAAGTAAGTGTGCATATGTATATATAAACTCCCATGTAATATAGAGGGATATAAGTGTGTATTTGACTATAGTTGTGTGTATGTAAGTATATACACATATACACATACACATACCTCTCTATATCTGTATCTGTGTCTATGCAACATACACACATGTCTATACAGGCACACACATGTCTATGCAGACACACACATACACAAACATATATGCAATTTATTAAGCATGTACATAAATACACATATACACAAATGTCAATATGTCAGATAAATATGCACTCAGCTATAAAGAATCTCTAATAGATAAAAATTGGAAAAAAGAATCAGGAAGGGGGTAAAAATATTAATTTTATATACTCGATTTTTCATTTTTGAATAAAAATATTAATTTTGAATAATTCTGTATATTCACGTATTTTTTTCCATAGAACAAAATGATTGATTTGAATACACTCTAACGCCTCTTCCAAATTTAAGTGATGAACCTAGATTTATTTATCTTCATACTCCCTTTCCTGAAACCACTTACAAATTCTGGAAATGATGATAGATAATTATTGGAGGATAGAAAGACTGTAGAATTAAGACGAAAGATCAGACTTTCAATAATCAATACAACCAATAGCCATTGATCCCATGCTACAAAGGCACTGTGTCAGACAGAAGAGAATACAAAGAACTGAAGTCTTAGTCTTATTTTTGAGAAACTTATAAAATTGTGGAAGGATATGTAGACATCAGCATCAAAGTCGTCAGTGTAAAGCAGGGATTGATAAATGGGTTGGAAAATGCATAACCAAGTCCTACATTTCAGAATCAGGAGTTGTCACTTATAAAAATATATAAATCTTGTTTCCACAATTAATTTGCTTACAAAACCTTTTTTTGGTAGCTGTTTCAAAGATAACCCAATTCCTTAAAATTTGATAAATAGACAATAAATAATCTAAATAGATACATAATCTAATTCTTTAGCATCTAAATTATTACGAGTTATAAGTTCTACACTATAATAATGAGACTTTCCCATAAATTGAAGTCACCACTGAAATACAGAGCAATGGAAAGGACCAGTCATCAAAACTTTAAGATGAAATAAATCAACTAAAGCCAACTATTTTAGAATTTCCTTAATTGATGGTTCTTTACCTAAATGGGCAAAATAAAAATAATCATTCCTCAATCAGACTTAAGGGTACTATTCAATGTCTTCAGTATATATGACACTACCATGAATGTTCACAAAAAAATAGAGCAATATATGGATACTTGAGCAATCTGAAATTTAATTGGATATAATAAGCAGGGATGCATGAAAATATAACAATACCGGTGAACACTTGGTAATTACCAATGAGTGCTCCTGAAAATAAATTCAATGAGATACCAGAGAAGAAAAGGGGAAAATAGTTTTATTTTGGATCTAGAAAGTTGAGTTGGATTCATATACTTTACTTGAACATTCAACAAATATTTATTGAGCACCTACTTAGTATCAGACACTGAGGATACAACAATAAACAAATGAGCCAAGGCTCAGTCCTCATGATGTGTGAAACAGTAAAGAAATCAGACAGGTGATGGAGAGCAGAAGGTGACAAAATTGAAGAGATAGATAGATAGGAAAGTACTAAGTCATGTTTAGGAGCTCACTGGAATGACCAGTTAAAAGAGGACATATGGTTGTTAAAGGAGAATTAAAGGACATAAAGACAGGGAGTGAATGATCTCTTAAACCCAATAAAAATATACTCCCCGTGGTACATATCTGATTAGAATTTTGGGAAATAATACCATGTTCTGAGATCCCCAAATTTAAGCTATATCAGGTTAATTCTTAGTAAATTTACAGGTGAGACATTGCCTTAAAATTGTACCTCACCCATCATTCATCAGATTGATGGACTTCATGGCATCTTACTAGATGACTCTAGATCTAAGAACCAGTTCGATAGGATATTTCTGGAAAGGACAATGAAAATTACAGTAAAATGCCAATATGTGTCTCAGACACCAGTCTGATGTAGAAGAATCTGTAAATCACTCAAAAGACTATCACAAGTTCTCAAATGCTGAGGCCAGAAGAATAAAATACATTAAAAAAAATTACTTCAAAGAAAGTCAAATTCAAAGTGCATTGAAAGGACTTGGCAAAATCTAGAATAAATCTAGCTGTTTAAATGTGTACTTTTGATCTTCTCTCCATTGAAAACTATATGACTTTAAAATAATAATATTTTAGAGAGCCTTTAGGAACAAGGGTTTTATCTACAGAGTCAAAATAAATTAGGGTAAGTGATTCTAAATTAACAAAAAGCCTCAGTAAGTTATAAGATAGTTTACTTGTGATTATCAACAGAGGAAAACAGGGAGTAATTCAAATTAACTTGAGTTTGTCACTTTTTGCAACTTTGGGCAGATTTTATTGGCTTCTCTCAACCATAAATCTCCAAGCTTATGTTTAGGCCCTCTGTTATGAATATTCATGATAAATGCCTAATAAGTTACTGCATCTTCTAGTAGATTGGCAACTTCATTAGGGCAGTGATGAGGCATTTTTTATTTTGCCTCAATATCACCAATGATTAAACTGTCTAGTGTGTTTATTAGATTAATTTGGCTAAATGTTGGTGGATGAATGTCAGGCTGGCCACATATTAGTTTGTTTCGACATAGAATCACAGGGTTATGTAATTTTATGTATGCAAAAAGCTTTGATGATCACATTTTCTAGTCCTTCCATTTTTGAGATTACAAGATTTGGATCCAATAACTTAGCTGACCTCTGACTCCACTCAGTGTTTAGTACCACATCTCGTACTCACGTATCTCTTTGTGGTGGTTGTTACTTTCCTCCAGACCACCACATTTGACCCCACTTTAACCCAAGCACAATCCCTTATGTCACAACCTAAATATTTTATGAAACCTGGGCTCAACCTTGACTTATCCTTTTCCTTCACAGACCACACTCAGCCGTCAACAGGTCTTTTTAATTATGCCTCAAAGTATACCTGTTCTCTCTCTTTCTCCATTTTCACTGTTACCTCCTTTGTCCAAGCTCTGGAACAGAACACTGTGCACCAGTTATCAATCCCCGTAAAGGACTCCCACGCACTGCTGCCCACTGCATCTTGGTACCAAAGTTGCCAAGGAAAACACAATACGGTCAAGCGCTGGTTAGAACGATGCTTTGCTCGCATTGAGAAGAGACAGAGTAAGGTCAGCCCAGTAGCCGGTGTCAGATGCCACAGCTTGTGGGGCCCCTTGGCAGCCGACACAGGGTAGTTGGCCTGCTCGCATCCCTTCCACAGAGCAGCAGAAGGACCCTACTCCCTCCTCTGTGGAGTCTTAAATACACAAAGCTGCGAGTGTGTCTGAATGCCACTGACGTACACACTGACGCAGAACTATGGAACACTCCTTGAGCCTGAAACAGGGAAAACTATTCTCACTCTAGGCTGTAAACTCAGTACAAGCTGTCCGGGCTTTTCGTCTCTTGGTAAGAAAGTGTTCAAGGTCCTAGTACCATTCTTTTACAGCTGGGTAGCGTCTAGGGACTGCATACCGACTCTGCCCTTCCCAACACAAGCCATATTTCTTTCACGTAGTCTACTATTCTAAGATTCCGGTTTTGTCCTTGTTTTCACAAACATCCCACCCCCTACAAATACTCTCTGCACAACAGCCAGAATGATCTTCAGAAAAATGTAAACCCAATCATGTATTTTCCTTGCTCAAAATCTCTTAATCATTTCTCAGTGTAGATGAAATGAAGTCCAAACTTCCTGAGATGGTGTAAGGCATCTGAATTATCTACCCCCGTCTACCTCTCCAGTCTAATCTTTTGCTAGGCTCCTCCATGCTCAGGGCTCTTCAAAGCTCATGCTCCATTAAAGAACCATGTTTTCTGTTTTGTTTTGTTTTTTAAAGAACTACTTCTTAGTACTTTAATGCTTATTTACATTCATAGTTCATAAGATCTGGCAAGATCAATAAACACGCTTAGAAGAAATATTGTTGCTGATTCTATAAAAACTGTTCAAATATGCTGCTACCTGGGGCTAAAGCTGTTCTAGAGGAATATTTTGTTTCCTACCGCACACATCTGTACCCCACTTCTGTCCCACTTAGAACCAGGGGGAAAACATATCTGTGACTGCTCAGGCTTGCCCCCTTTTTTCACCTTTCTCCTTAGTCAAGTGACCTATGATACATTTGGGAGCAGGAGAATGAGTCCATGACAGAAAGATTTTCAGGAAGGGTGATTTACCATTCTCTCATTTACTGAAATTCTCTTACAACCAAGGGATTGCTGGAGAGTAAGTTCAAAACAGATAAGTCTGAATAAATGAGTGTTTCATGTGCTTGTAGTAGACTTTGATTCGGGTGAGTCTGAGACACATCCCAAACTATGAACGTAGGTGTCAAACATCCATTTTTGTTCTTCTTTTGAATAACTTGTTGTATCAGATATATTTGATGACTCTGGACCAAACTACCAAAAAGTTTGGTAATTCTTTAAAAAGTTTTTATTTGCTCAGGGTCTCAGTACAAAAGGTAGAAAATCACACAAGTTTGGCAGTTAAGCTGAAATACTCTGGCTTTGAATTTTCATTGTGCAAATGCCCAGCATGCGAAGTCACTTCATCAGTTCCAATTTTCTCCCAGTATGTACTTCTAAATCAAAATGAAAATTACATAAGTTTACCAGAAGTCTTTAATCTAAATTATTATTTTTGCTGGGTTTTCTTGATTCTCATGTACTGATGGATTTGTGGGGAGAAAAAACAAAGATATTAAATTATGAGAGAAAAAAATGAATCATTTTAATATACTGGATGTGAATCTTAACTATTATCAAATAATTTTAATCAGTTATGCACTGAAATAAAGTTAATGATCTAACACTATCAATGCTGCCTACTTGAATTGAAAACTTATTTCATTTTGGTTTCTCCTTTCTTTGGTCTATGTCTGCAAGTTCTAAATATATGACTCAGCTACATATTTTTGACAGGGGAAAAAAAACCCCAATCATTTTTTACTGAGAGAAGGATGGTCCTATCAAACGGAGAGTAAAACATATTGGCATGAAACTTCAGTAAGGCCTTTTATTGCCATGTAAAGGCTACCCTGTATATTACTATACCTAATATAGTGTCTAATATGAACTCAGTGCTGCTGGTACTAATAAGAATAAACATTTGCATTAATAGATTGACTAGTAGAAAGCAATTTAATCCTTTGGATAATATGCTCAATTGAAAGTTTGAAACAATCATAACCTAGTAGATTCTTATTTCAGTAATCTTTGAAACATAGGATAATCCCTTGCTGAGTTTTTCTGCTTATTCGCTGTTATTGGGGCTTTGTCATGTTTTGCTTATGAAATATGCTGAATGTGAATCTCATTTTTCTCCTCTGAATTTCCAGAAGGGTGAATCATTACCCAAATAGTAACTGTACATTAACATAAATATAAAATAGTGTAATTTGTCATGTAATGTGATATAACATGTTAATATACACAAATATATCAATAACTTTTTGATCACTAATATGGAGATTAGTCAATATTCATTGAGTATTATGTGTACCAGGGGAGTAATACTAAGACGTAGGAGCTAGTGATTCTGCCCTCATGGAGCTTATAGTACTTCTGTAGTCAAATAGACATGATCTATTATAAAACTGAAGAAGCTCTCTTTAATACCAGTCTCTCATATATGGTGGAAAAAAACAGTTACAGAGATGCCTTAGTGTTTTTCCATTATTTACTGAATTATTTACCATATCTAAAAAATGTTATAGTCTTCAGATTAACCATTGTTTGTTTTGTTTTGTTTTTTTTCCCCACATTGTTCTTCTATCGAAAATGTCCTTTTGGTGGGATGCCTGGGTGTCTCAGTGGGTTAAAGCCTCTGCCTTTGGCTCAGGTCATGATCCCAGGATCCTGGGATCGTGCCCCATGTCGGGCTCTCTGCTCAGCGGGGAGCCTGCTTCCTCCTCTCTATCTCTGCCTACTTGTGATCTCTGTCTGTCAAATAAATAAATAAAATCTTAAAAAAAAATGTCCTTTTGGGTCTAGGGTACCTATTGAAAACCCATTCATTATTCAAGACCCAGTTCATATTCCACCATTTCTGGGGCTCTTTGCTTATTATTCCTTTTCCAACAGACATCACTAAGAATGATTTTATCTCTGCTCCCTCAACGCAGTGTATTATAGTATTGTTCTTGTGTATTTGCTTTTCCAACCAGACTGTGAGTTGTTTAAGGAAAGAAGCTAGTATTAATTGTTAATTTTGCCATTGTATGCCTTAGACAATGAAGATGATGCCTGTCACACATTAGGTGTCCAGTGAATGTTGACAAATTATATCAGTGCGAGTTTGCAGAGAAACAGAACCAGTATTTTCTTAATAACATTTTCTTTTCTATAGCTTCCCTTATTATAAGACTATACTATACAATACATATGGCATATAAAATATGTGTTACTTACCTATTTATGTTATTGGTAAGGCTTTTGTCAACAGTAGGCTATTAGTTGTCAAGTTTTGAAAGAGTCCAAAGTTGTTCATGAATTTTTGATTATACAGAGTGTTGGTGTCCCTAACCCCATGTTCTTCAAGGGTCAGCTATTTGTTTGTTTATTGTAAGGAATTGGTTCATGTGATTAAGAAGGATGAGAAGTCTAAGGACCTGCACTTGGCAAGCCAAAAACCTAGGAGAACAAATGGTGTGTGTTCAGTTTGAGTCCAAAAGTCTGAGAACCAGTAGAGCAGCTGGTGTAAGTTCCAGTCTGAGTCTCGTCTCAAAGGCATCAGGAAACTGATGTTCAGCTTGAAGACAGGAAACTGATGTTTCAGTCTGAAACTGATGTTTAGCTTGATGTTCTCCTCCTCCACCTTTTTGTTCTGTGTAGACCATCAGTGGGTTAGATGAGGGCCACTCACACTGGGGAGGGCAATTTGTTTTATTTAGACTACTGACTCAAATGTGAGCTCATCCAGAAACATTCTCAGAGATGAACCCAGAGTATCTTTTAACCAGATACACTAGTACTCTGAAACCCAGCTAGGTTCATATATAAAATTAATCATCACATTGACTAACTGGCTGAGTGAATGAGCAAATAATTTGGAAATCTCCATGAGTTGATATGAGCAGTGATGGAAGGGGTTCACAGCCAGGTTAACAGGAGAAATTAGACAAAGTAGGGAAAGGATGACGACAATGACATGATAGAAAACAAAATATCACACAACTTTAAATGCTTCCTTTTTTGTTATTTCAATGATTTGGTTGCTTAGAATTAAGTATGATTTACAAGGAAGCCCAACAAATATCAGCCACATTCATAATCGACTTTCATGAATGTTGTGACCATTCATTAGCCATGCATAATGAGATTTAAGCTTGATGGAAAGCCTATGCCTGAATTCTGTAAAACTATTCATTATTATTGATTACAAACCAATCTCAGGTTTTATAATAAGAATTTTATCTGCAGAGTAGAGAATGAAAATAAAGTTATGGTCAAAGCCTGTCGAGGGAGACATCTCTTCATGAAATCAATATGTTCTTGAAGAGTTGTTTGCAATTGAATATGATACACTGAATAGAGCATTAGAATCATTCGTGATTCCCTTTTGCATATTTAAGATACACTTATTTTTTAAAAAAGAAAAATAATTTTCTCTCACTTTTAAGAATGTATAGTAATAAAATTTTACATGGTTGTATACTTTTTAGTACAATTAATCGTATAATTTTCAGTGGGGATGCAATAATTTGTGTAAGCAATCATCAGGTGTAGAATTATCCCACTTTCTATCATTCACTATTTTAAACAGCAATGTACTAAATCATTTTACATATTTAGCTTTTCATATATTTATGGATAGATTCCTAGAAGCAGAGTTCTTAGATTAAATTGTTATGATGAACATTGCCAAATTACCTTTCAGTGGTAGTATATCAATTCATACTTTCAGAAGCATTGTTAGTCATCATTTTGAAACCTTTGCAACATTAATAGGTTAAATTGCTATATCATTTTTGTTTATACAGTTGACTCGAACAACACAGATTTGAATTGCACAGGTCCACTGACATGCAGATTTTTTTCATAAATATACTACAGCACTTTAAAATTGTTTTCCTTATTATTTTCTTAATAACATCTTCTTTTCTCTAGTACTTTTCTGTATGACTACAGTATATGATCATATATAAAATATTTGTTATTGACTATGTTATTGATAAGGCTCTTAGTAGTTAAGTTTTTGGGGAGTCAGTGTTACAGTTGGATTTTTGACTACATGGGGGGATTGGCAACCTTAACTCCTGCATTGTTCAGGAGTCAGCTGTATTTTCAGTTTTTGATTTCTAACAAATGCTTTTCTATATTGGAAGTTTATCCATTAAAAATTCCATTACAGTATTACATGACAACCTGAGGGTTTTGAAGGGGCGGGGGGTGAAAAGCTTAAAATAAACAAAAAACTCCTAATTGATCTTCATTATAAATATGAGTTTCCATTTGGCTTTATATATCTATACAGTTAAAAGACCTGTTTCAGTCATCAAGGGTATGACAGTAAAGTTAAGAGGAAAAGTACCCTCCAGTCAAGAGGTTGCTATATAGATCTTTCTGTAAAAATAGATTCTATTCTAACTTTCATATAGAATAATGACATTAATATTCAATATACTTTGATTAGATTTTATGAAGGGTCTTTAACCAAGAAGACAATAGCATGCACATTTGTGGAAAAGGTGGTAAAGCTTTCTTCATTATTTAATCTTGTGCTGAGAAATAGATATTATATAATAACTCAGATGAATGAAAGAAAAGCTATTAATGCTACCTAGACGAATGCTTCCAGAATCCACCTCTGTTGATGTTGAAGTTAACAAAAGACATGGAGGTGCTGAATCATGCTTGTCTGATTGCTAATAATGAAATCAGGAAGAGCAGGGTGGATGGTATATAGTATAATTCATATCTGAGAACGGTCTGTAGAGAAGAATTGTGTGGAGCTGAAATCCAGCTCTGGATTGTTGGCCAATCTTATGGAGCACATTTTTTAACTTCATCCCTTCAAAGATCAGAGATCACTCTTACCAATTCTTGTAAAGGCACCATGTAAGCTGCCAGAAGCCCTAGTGATGTTATTAAGAAGGGTGGTTTGGAGAATTCTGAATTATTCCATGGATTTGAATATCAGGAGTCCAGTAAGGTTGCTTGGTGAGATTATGATAGATCAGCATTCAAACTGGGTCTTGATCACCCATAGATTAGAGGTGACCCCAAGTTACCACCTGGTTCCAAGTCTTTTGTCTAATCAGTTTTCAAGGACTAGAAAGCAGACCAGTCCTTCAGAGCATTTACAGTGGACAGACCTCTGAGGTGATTCTGAAAAACAGTGATGACATGTCTCCTTGGCTACTTTTTGCCGAGGGGATGAGTTCATTGTGTGTCGCCATTCTTATAGAGCGGGACTGACAAACTGTATGATTTTCCTATATTTGTTTTTCTTTTCATTTCATACTCTGTTACATCCTTCTGAGGTTCAACTAATTACCCACATGGATGTTTCTCATAAGATCACACACTGGGCGAGTAAGGCTGGCACCCACCAGACATACTCACTCAGTTTGTTTCACAATGCCACGTTTGAGCAACGGCTCTTTGGCCAACTACCTAGATGTCTGTAATTTTGCCAATGAAAATGAAGCTAAAACAAAAATCTGGGAAAAAATAAAGAAGGGAAATGATAACTCTCAGAGGACGTACTGGCAGAAATATGCTATAACAAATTCTAAGAATCATTTATTGGTCTTCTGGCTTCCGAAAAAGACCAAATCTAGAGAACTTCTCTTTGGATTACCTTTATTCTCCTCCCTTCAGCTAATTTAGGAATTAAACGAAGGCAAACAAGGTCCTGGCTTTGAAGGGATATAGCCTAGAGGCTTTAATTTGGAGCAAACAAAGCATTTATAGCAGTTCTCTGGCAGGTGTAGAATATCACCACATTGCTGAATATTTTTAAAAACGAGGCATGTTTCCAACCCCAAAGTCTGTCCCCCAATTGATAAGTCTCTTTTTATTAAATGAATTTTAATTACTTAATAATTAGACCTTCCATTTGGAGGAGATGGGGATCCTGATAGTCTGCCAAAGAGGCTAGAGGGCAAATCAGAAGAATGTGCCATTTTCAGATTAGAATTTTAAAAAAGGAATAAGCCCAGTCTCCGGGTGTGTGGGTACATGGGAGGCCTCCCTAGAGGCAGAGTCTTGGCATAAACCTGGGCTGCGAAATGCTTTATTTCTACTTTTGCTTAAAAGCCCAAGTAGTTTAGAATTCAATGAATGAAAGTGCACAGCTAAGATATTAAAACTTTCTGACTGTCTGGGTCCTCCTAGTTTGTGTGGTGTGTGTATGCATGGGTGGAAGGGTCCAGAGGGACTATTGTTCTCATTATTTTAATTCTGGGAGCCTAACACTTTTGATGTCCCTGCAGATTTAGCAGCTTTCATTCATTGCCATGGTGATATTTTACCTCATTTTTTTAGCATCACAAAAGAGAAGCTTAAATGAAAAATGTTTGCTGCTTTTGTTCTACTGCCTCGGTGACAGACAACAGTGTGGTTATGCCTGGTTCCTGAAGAATTCGGTGTTGGCTGAAACCTGATTGATGGTTATAGCCATTGCTCAGGCTGTCCCAGTTGGGTGGGGGCTGACCCAGGGACCACTGATAACGTTGTTCCTGGGGACAGTGATTTGGAAGGAAGGAGGAATGGGGAAATTTCTTTCAAAATGTGTTTCACTGCTCAGCAATTTAAACTTATGAGGCTTGGTTAGAACATTCATGGAAGCACTAGGCATAGCCCCCCCCCCCAATAATTTTTTAGATGAAAGATTTTGTGGTTTGACTTCCTGTATGTATGTATGTATGTATGTGTATGTGTGTATGTGTGTGTATGTATGTATGTGTATGTGTGTATGTGTGTGTATGTATGTATGTGTGTGTATATATATATATATATATCAGCCTTTTCACTTTTTCACATTCCCTGAAGAAAATACATGGTTTCCCTCTCTTTATGCCTCCCTAGCCATTGTAGTCTTTTCTAGACTTCCCAATGTTTAAAGTCTGGGATATTTGCCTAAACAAAAATATCTTATGGATAATACATTTTTCATTCAACGAATATTTGATGTACAAGGATAGATCATGCACTATGCTATGTCTGAGCACAGAATACAATAGACTTGGCCCTGCTTTTGTGGAGTTTTACATATTAGCTGGGAAGATGGCTGTTAAATCAATGTCATCGCTAATTACAGTTGAAGTAAGTGCTGCAAAGGAGACATGCAGAGATGATCCGTTCTATCTAGGCTTGGGGGAGTCCTCTCTGAGGAACTGAGAATTCCGGTATGGCACTGGTCACACTTAAATCCCAGGTATTCAAGTGCTGTGTTAGTGAAGAGCTTAACAGTGTTGAACTTTACTTCCCTTCTCCTTGCATGGGTAGGTAGTAAATGTTTTAGGAAAGAATTGTGGTTATAGCTGTTTAACAGGCCTTGAGCATCATTAACAAAGTAACATATATAAGTGGTCCCATAATGAATCCTTTTACTGTGAAAATTAGTACTAAAGAATAACTGAAGGATCTTTTACAAAAATCAAAATAAACAGGGTAAGACCCATTTCTCCATGGTACTTGCGTAATGGTTGTATATGTCTTGCTAACAGCACTTAATGCTTCCTATACAACTATTATTAGGATAGTTAATGTCAATAAAATTTCTGATACTGAAGCCCAGGCACTTTTACTCACTGTTAGGAACTTACAAAATTTGAATTATAAGTGTCTGTGTTTATCATTTCTGGGACAGGAGATAAAATGGAGCTCCCACACATGTCTTGACTTTTCCAAATGCAAAACAATATGTTGTCTCCTTTTAATAGTTCTCAAACTCATCCTTCCCTTGTAGTTGCTGGTCTTTGTTAATGCACAGAGGTGCAGATATCATGTGAACCTGCAATTTGACTGGCAGGGGACACTTCCCGAGAGTCCAAGTGTTGCTAGATTGAAAGCTGCCATAGTATCCTGGGTCAGACTAAGTGTGAAGGTAGGAACCTTGAATGCAGTTCATTCTTGGAAACAGCCTTTCCTCCAAGGTAACAGTGAAAAGCCTCCTGAAAGCATCAAAAAATTAAGTCTATCAAAAAATAAAAGAAGAAGAAAGTAAGTGTGCATGCTATTTTCCAAAGTGCCATATTTCAGACTGAAGGTTTTCTCTGAGAATACGTGTTAAACCACAGTTCACCCAGCACTGTGCAGCTACATC
Organism: Meles meles; assembly: GCF_922984935.1. NCBI lineage: Eukaryota > Metazoa > Chordata > Mammalia > Carnivora > Mustelidae > Meles > Meles meles. The sequence goes on from NC_060077.1 coordinate 74,154,109, forward strand.
AAGGTTGAGGAGTTTGGGGATACTGATCTACAGAGGAAATTCCTTTTGACACATTTCCATGGGTTGGGGAAATAAGGTATTTTAAGAAATATGATAATTCAGCACTAAAACTTAAAAAGAAAAACAAGCAATCATACATATTGTAAACATCGGGAGGAATTTTGCTCCTATTCTAGTTCCGTCTGTAAAGTGGAGACAGGGACACTTACAGGTCTATCGTGCGGGTTATGTGAGGTGATTTATAAAGGAACTAACAATAGTGCAAATGATAAAACTGAGACCTCGCCTGAATTCATCCAGCTGGATAAGTGGCGGTGCGTAGAATTGACCCCAGGTTATCTGGCACCCATGTGTCTCCTTTACCGTCCCCGACTACTGCTGAACATGCGAGCTTGTGGTACAGACGCACTCAGACGCAGTTATCAACATTCAGGTATCTCCATGCTCTTTTTAAACATTTAGAGTCACCTAGAACCTCAACAAATTTCGTGTATTTTGTTTTTCTTTCAGGAGATATTTGATATGCTCTGGAGAAATAAACTACCCCTCTCCCCCTCCAAAAAAAAAACAAAAACCCACATATGCAAACATGTAAACACTTTTCAGTATTTTATTGGTATAAGCAGCTTTGTCATAATATCTATAAGTTATCACTGCTGTAAACATGTAAAAAAATGCAAAAAACAGTTTCTGATAAGCAAGACTGGACAAAAGGTGATTTTTTTTTTGAGTCAGTCCCTTAAGAATAATCATAGTTTTGATACGTAGATATTTTCTTTTTTAGAGGAAACTTGATAAATACAATTAAGAGGAAGTTGGCTTAGAGAGTAGACCAGTTCAACAGATCCAATAAATATTTTGCCAGGGTTATAGAAGATGAGCATAGAAAATGCCTTGCACTAGGTTCTTGGGTACCAGCATTTGGGGCATAAGACAATTCTAGAAAAAACTGGGGATATTGGAGTTTCTTAAGTGAAGCAAAACCCTTGGTGATTTAGGAACACTGATCTTTTACTATGTTTGAACTATGTTAGGGTGAGAAAAGAGTAGAGCTAGGAAGACCGCTTTTGCTGTGATGACAGTGGATCAGATGTGTCTGAGTCAAACGTTTTTCAGGAAAAGTCTCTTGTGGATCAGGTAGCTATTTTTCATGAGGATCTAGTTAACGTTATAGTGGTATCTCTCTGTGCATGAAGCATGGGAATCATTTGTATTGCCTTAGAGCATTAAATGGCTCTTCCAAAAATACTGTATTTCATTCTTACGAGTCACAGTGCGTTTTAATGTTCGTAACTAAGTGCTCATACTCATGCCTTGAAAATTTAGTACTAAGGTGATAGCCTGTAACTTCTTCTTTTAATACTGTTGCTTGGTTGTTACACCACCAAGAGACGTGAGTGCTAAAATTTGGCACAATATTGGGAACATTAATTTAAGCCATATAGAGCCTTGTAAACTTAGAATTGCTTTTTGATGTGTTGGGTTTGCTTTGCAGAGACAAAAAAGAAAAAGCTACAAATCATGTTAATAATTTCTCACTGTGTCAAATAATCAACTATTTGAAATTTTCAAATATTATTACATCATTAAATTTTAAATAGGATGCAATTCTGATCTCATTTATTAAAATAATCATAGAGTGCATACTAAAAATCATGTGGAATATTAGCCAATTCCATTAAGTCTAATTATGTTAATATACAATCTTATGTCTTGTGTATGATTCTTCTAGCTCGTTTGAAGTTTACATAAAGGAGCTGGTTGTTGAGTATTAGTTTGAATTCAGCCGTACCTCATTTTATTGCACTTTGCTTTATTTTGCTTCCTAGATATTGCAGTTTTTACAAATTGAAGGTTTGTAGCAACCCTGTGCCACATGTCTGTTGGCCCCATTTTTCCAATAGCATTTGTTCACTTTGTGTCCCTGCATCACGTTTTGCTAATTCTTCCAATATATCAAACTTTTTTCATTATTATTATATTTGTTATGCTCACCTGTGATTAGTGATCCCAATGTTACTATTGTAATTGGTTTGAGACACTATGAACCATGTTCATATAAGATGACAAACTTAATCTACAAATGTTCTGTGTGCTCTGACTGCTTCACCAACAGGCCATTCCTGCATCCTTTTCCCTCTACTTGGGCTTCCCTCTTCCTCAAGACACAGTGTCGAAATTAGAACAATGAATAACTTTTCTGTGGCCTCTAAGTGCTCGAGTTAAAGGAAAAGTCATTCATCTTTCATATTAAAACAAAAGCTAGAGATTATTAAGCTTAGGGAGGAAGGTACATCAGAAGCCAAGACAGCTCAAAAGCTAAGCGTTTGCCCCAAACAATCAATTGTGATTCAGCCAGATTGTGCAGAGGAAAACTTCTTGAAGGAATTTAAAAATGCTATTCCCATGAACACAGAAATGATAAGAAAGCGAAACATCCTTATTGCTGATATGGAGAAAGTTTTAGTCGTCTGGATAGAATGTCAAACAAGCCATAACATTCTCTTAAGCCAAAGTCTACTGCAGAGCAAGACCCTAAATCTCTTCAATTATGTGAAGGCTGAGACGGGGTAAAGAAGCTGCAGAAGGAAAGGCTGGAGATAGCAATCCTTGTTTAATGAAGTTCAAGGAAAGAGTCCACCTCTATAATACCAAAATGCAAGGAGAAACAGCAAATGGTGATAGAGAAACTGTAGCAAGTTATCCAGGTCTAGCTAAGGTAATTAATGAAGGTGACTACATTAGACAACAGATTTTTAATGTAGACAAAATAGCCTTCTCTTGGAAGAAGATGTCATCTAAAATTTTCATGGCTAGAGAGGGGAAGTCAAAGCTTCAAAGGACAGGCTGACTCTCTCCTTAGGGACTAATGTAGCTGGTGATTTTAAGTTGAAGCCAGGGCTCATTTACCATTTTGAAGATTCTTGGGCTCTTAAGAATTGTGCTAATTCCACTCTGCTCTATAAATGGAACAACAAAGCCTAGATGACAGCACATCTGTTTACAACATGGTTTACTGAATACTTTAAGCCTACTGTTGAGACATACTGCTCAGAAAAAAAAAATCATTTCAAAATATTACTCCTCTTTGACAAGGCACCTGGTCTCTCCAGAGCTCTGTTGGAGATGCACAACAAGATTAATGTTTTCATGCACAACATCCATTCTGAAGCCCATGGATCAAGGCATAATTTGGACTTTCAAATCTTATTATTTAAGAAATACATTTTGTAAGGCTATCGCTGCCATTGATAGTGACCCCTCTGATGCAATAGGGCAGTCAATTAAAAACTTTCTGGAAGGGACTCACCATTCTAGATGTCACTAATCCTATATATGGTTCATGGGAGGAGGTCAAAGCACCAACATTAACAGAAGTTTGGGAGAAGTTGATTTCAACACTCATGGGTGAGTTGAAGGGGTTGAAGAATTCAGTGGAGGAAGTAAATTATGGATGTGGTGAAAATAACCAGAAAACTAGGTGTAGAAGTGGAGCCTGAAGATATGATTGAATTGTTGCAGTCTGGTGATAAAACTCAAATGGATGAGGAGTCACTTCTTACTGATGAGCAAGGACAGTGGTTTTTTTGAGGTGGAATCTACTCATAGTGAAGATGTTGGAAACATCATTGAAATGAAAATAAAGGATTTGGGATATTACATAAACTTAGTTGAAAAAGCAGCAACAGGGCTGACTCCAATTTTGAAAGAGGTTCTACTCTGAGTAAAATGCTATCAAAGAGCATCACATGCTACAGAGAAATTGTTCACTAAATGAACAGTCAGTCACTGTAACAAACTTCATTGTTGTCTTACTTTAATAAATTACCACAGCCATCCCAGCCATCAGCAACCACCACCCCCTGATCAGTCAGCAGCCATCAACAGTGAGGAAAGACTCTCTATTGGCAAAAAAGATTTTAAGCTGCTGAAAGCCCAAATGATGCTTAGCTTTTTTTTTTTTAATGTTATTAGTTTTTGATGTAATGTTCTAAGATTCATTGTTTACGTATAATACCCAATGCTCCATGCAATATGTGCCCTCCTTAATACTCATCACTGGGCCAACCCATCCCCCCAATTCCCCCAGCATTTTTTAGCAATAAAGTACTTTTAAATTAAGGTATGCTATGTATTGCTATTGCACATTTAATAGATTATAATAGAGTGTAATCACGACTTTTATATGAACCAGCAAACTAAAAAGTTCATTTGACTTACTTTATCACAATATCCTCCTTATTGAGTTGCTCTAGAACTGAACCTACAATATCTCCAAGGTATGCTTTCACCCTTTCATTCAATATTTTATTTTATTATATTTATTAACTAGAATTTCGTGAGTGAGTTTTTGGAACACACAGACATTTAAACATAAAGTAGGTATTGAGAAATTTATCCCTTGTGTATAACTTATACAAGAGTGTATAGCTGAAAATATACAAGTATCCAGATACTTCATCAATTTATTCAAAATATTTTTCCTGTGTTTTATAAAACACATAATCTGTATGTGTAGGTAAATTACTCCAACTTTATTTCTTTAACTACAAAATAAAATATAAGAAGTGAAGGCCAAGAAGAAAACTGTTAAATAAAAAAAAAATTTGAAAAAAATCTGTTGTCCTACATAACACTTGCAACATCTGGCTGACTATCTATTGCAGTTTTGCCTTGTGTAGTATATACAGCCATTATCTGTTTAAGTACATGCTTTAAATCTATACTTTAGCAATCGGTTTTATTAATGTACTTAAATTTTGAATAGACTAGACGTGACACTACAAAGAGTGTAGAAACTGGATTTTGAACAATGAGCCAGGACACAAGTTAGCAGATTCCTTTGGTCTTTACTCAGTGGTAAATCTAGCATAGTTACGGAATAATTCTGGATACAAAATAAGAATAGAATTATGCATGTGGCTGGCACCCCCTGTTGATACATTTGTAGCAGGGAGACAGACAAATCCAGGAATCCAGATTCTAACGTCTTAACTGGGGATCTAGATAAATAATTTTAGTACCTTGTGTTTGGGATAAATTTCAATTGATAAATTAATATTTACACAAGTATGAGTGGTTCTGCATGGTCTAGAATTAACTTACTTAAGAACAGCCTTAATATTGCGTTTATAGATCTGCAGGTCTGTTAATGTGAATGGAGGTATAATGAGTGGCAAACCATCTTTGATATCTTCTACCTATTCTATATGTGATATTGATATAATTTCCTATTTCATAGATTCAATTATCTGGTGGTTCAAATAGTCTAATCCCTGAAAGAGATAATGAAATCCCACTTTCAGCTACAGAAGGAGACTTCTCTACAGCATTTATGATTATCTCCCATATTTAATTATGATGTTTTAATGAAGTCATCTTCTCTTTCCCCCTTTGACTCCCCCAATTTTTTTTTTCAAATTGTAAGGAAAGTTAGGTTTGTGAGAATTAATAGACCCAAAATAAAACTAATAGTAGTTAAAACTGAGTACCATAGAATTTGTTATTACCTACATATTGATGGAAAATTTATTGGTAAAATTTGATCCTGGGCCTAGGAAATTTTGACTCAGTTAAAACAAATCTATAAAATCAAAAACATCACAGTAACATAAAATATGATCAGAAAAACTTGATTTGAATCCCAAAATGATGACTGAATTAAATTTTATTATGAAATGAATACACAATGAAAACAATTCCAAAAAGATTGAAGTGAAAATCAAAATATTGGAATATAACTGTAATGAATGAAACATGAATCAAGGAATTTAAAATTTTTAATTAAATGAACTCTAGAAAATAAAATTGCTAATGTTCTATCAGTGATGGCATAATTCATTCAAATATGTTTATATTTAAAAACTTTTTACTATCAAAGCACTAGGGTCATAAATATATATCCATCTGTTCACAAAAAGGGCAAGATCAAAATATTTTCTACCCTTCTCATGTACAACATCATGATATAAGGGACTTCTCTTTCACTATGCTCATGCTCAGTAATGGTCAATTTATTTTCTTTTTGTCATTTCTTTTTTTTTTCTTTTTCCTACATTTGCTTAATCATCCATATGAATGCATCTTTTTCACATATTACTGTACATGAACATCACAGTGGTTGTAGGAGTTGAGTTAGCTCTTATCACATATTATAGCCCATAGAAATGAACAAAGTTACCAAAGGAATCTTACAGAGTAGATCACCCGGACAGGCAGGAAACACAAGCTAATCTAATTCATTTTCTCAGTATACCACAACTATAACTGGCAAATACTGATGATCATTTACCTGAAGCAGTCAACCCAAACAAGAGTGTTCTCTGTTACTATAATTAGTGGTTAATGTCACCCATCTTTATTAAAATTGCTGTAGGCCATGCCATTTGGCCAGTCCTTTGTGAACCTCCTTAACTTCATAATCCTTTGTCCAAAGGCATGTACTTGGAAGCACATAGGACCAGGATTCAAAAGAACTAGGTGCCTGGCTGGTTCAGTCAGTAGAGCAAGTAACTCTTAATCTCAGAGTCATGAGTTCAAGTCCTATATTATGTTTGGAGTCAACTTAAAAAAAAAAAAAAAAAAAAAAAAGAACCAGGTCTTATTTTACAGGATGGTGTAAGCTTGTGTGTGGAATTCCATTTCTATGAACTTCATTTTCCTTGTATGTAAAATTAGGATGTTCTTGTGTATTCTGTTTATTTTACAAGGCTGTTTTATCAATGAAGAATAACAAAATAATAAGCTTCTAGAGATTAATGACAATATGTTTATCTTTCTTTAGTCAAAGAAACTATTGTAATATCAGGCACATAATGTGGTAAAATATGAAGAGTGAATGAGATAAAATTTGACAAAACATCAAATATAATTTTTTTTCTTAAAGATTTTATTTATTTATTTGGCAGAGAGAGCGATCACAAGTAGGCAGAGAGGCAGGCAGAGAGAGAGGGGGAAGCAGACTCCCTGCTGAGCAGAGAGCTTGATGCGGGCCTCAATCCCAGGACCCTGAGTTCATGACCTGAGCCGAAGGCCGAGGCTTAACCCGTGAGCCACCTAGGCACCCCTCAAATATAATTTTCTATAAAAAGTACCAATGTGATTATTTGTTGATGATTATTATGCCTTTTCTAATGGATTTATCCTTCCTTCTTTGTTTCTCCCCTAGGACCACTGAGGTTCCTATCCCAGACAGAATCTGTCACAGCTTTCATGGGAGACACAGTGCTACTCAAGTGTGAAGTCATTGGGGAACCTATGCCAACAATACACTGGCAAAAAAACCAACAAGACCTGACTCCTATCCCAGGAGATTCCCGAGTGGTAGTCTTGCCCTCTGGAGCCTTGCAGATCAGCCGACTTCAACCGGGGGACATTGGAATCTATCGATGCTTAGCTCGGAATCCAGCCAGCTCAAGAACAGGAAATGAAGCCGAAGTCAGAATTCTGTCAGGTTTGGCTGTGCTCTTTATTTTCTTAAGAATTATATTCTTTGGAGTCGTTTGAACAAGAATTTTTTTCCTTAACAAATCCTTTGTAATTGGTTTTAAGTTCTGGGGTTTTGCTTTACATTTTTTTTTGTTTGTTTGTTTCTATCCAAATGAGACATTAGATGAGGGTAAGCCAAAAGCTTTCCATATTCTTCCCAGTCTTGTAGCTGAAGTTTCCAGAGAAATATATATTTTCTTTATATCTGGCTTTATTCATGGATGCATTCACTCATCCCATTAATACACAATGAACACTTCTTTGTGTAAAGTTCACTGTTAAGCATCATTAATATATTACTTTATTTTCCCCTGATAACATTCTAAGAAGCCATGAATATTATCCCCATTTTCAAAGGATGAAAGTGAGGCTCTGCAAGGTTAAGAACGTTCCCCAGGTTAATACTGAACATTCATTTCCTCACCAATTCATATACTCATTTCCGAGAAACACTGTGCTATGTACAGGGATGTGGCAATGATTAAGACTGACACAGAGCCTGGTTTGTGAAAGTTCTGGGTGAACATGGGCATATAAATCATTACAATATAGTGGGACTGATACTATGATAAGGAAAGTTGTTTTCCTCTATCTTAATCTTCCTTTCTCTTCTGGCAAATCTAAGACTCTGGGCTCCTTTTCCTCTCCTAAATGACCAGAGGTTAGACCGGAGATTTTCTAACAGCTCCTCTCTTGTAATAACTGCTATGATCTTCTGTGTAATATCTGCTTTCTCATTTAGTTGCACTTGGAGGGTTTATAAAGACTCCCTTGTGAGGATCACAAAGAAGACACGCACTTGAGTAGTTGGGACAGACCCCTTATCAAAGCACTGATGTTGGTTTTTGTCTCCACGTGCTGCGTGTAGTTATCACAAGTCCTTCGCTAGGTAGAGGGTAACATTCCTAAGTCTCTTCAAAAGTAAACTGGCAGTTTGAACATTTCCAGGTACTTAGATAAGGACATTTTGAAGCCTCTTTTAATTCTTTTGTATACTCTCTCCTCCATCAGTCACAGGGTTACTGACTTAAATGTGTCAATAATCATCAGCACCACTGTTTCCTTCCATCCACTAGGCAGTGACAGATGCAAATGTAGCATTTATTCCCAACACATGCCTGCATTTATTTAGGCATCCATTAGATACACAAAAATTTTAAATATTTATATTCATATGTCCTTAATAATGCATCTAAGTCAATCAGATGGGAAGCCTAGGAAAGCCACATAGTAAATTGGCAAAACTATGCTAGCCTATCTTACTATGACTGAAAGCTGTCTTTTCCAGAGGTATTAAGGGATAAAGTTGGACTAATTAAATATTAAATCTGAAATAGAAAGTTCTGAAAGACACAGAGACATAAACACCAAATCACCATTTACATTTGTTCACCTTGTAAGACACATTTGCATTATAATCTGTGGAGAGTTTATTTAAAGCCAAATTTCATATTGTTAATTTGAATAAAATCAAGGATATGTGGACTGTGCTGCGAAGGAAGAAGTGTAGTGGCATCCCCTCGCGTAGAATTACCAGGTGCCAGTTTTGAAAGGCAAGGAAGTGTACCCCAGGTCAGAAGAGGAGTGTCAGCACAGCATAGAGAAAGGAGACATCGTAGCTTTTCAGGGGACCTGCACTTAGTCTTTTTTTTTTTTAATTTATTTTTTATTAACATATAATGTATTATGTGTTTCAGGGGTACAGGTCTGTGAATCATCAGTCTTACACAATTCACAGCACTCACCATAGCACGCACCCTCCCCAGTGTCCATCACCCAGCCACCCTCTCCCTTCCCCGCATTCTCCCCCCACCCCCACTCCAGCAGCCCTCAGTTTGTTTCTGAGATTAAGAGTTTCTTATGGTTTATCTACCTCCCAGGTACCATCTTACTTCATTTTTCCTTCCCTTCCTCCCACAACCCCCCACCCTGTCTCTCAAATTCCTCATATCAGGGAGATCATATGATAATTGTCTTTCTTTGATAAACTTATTTCACTTAGCATAATACACTATAGTTCTATCCACATTGTTGCAAATGGCAAGATTTGGGGGGTTTTGATGGTTGCAAACTATTCCATTTTATATATATGTATATAAAATATGATAATATATGATATATAAAGTATCATATATATGTATGATATTATATATAATCTTTATCCATTCACTTGTTGGTGGACATATAGGTTCTTTCCATAGTTTAGCTATTGTGGACATTGCTGCTATAAACACTCAGTTGCATGTGCCCCTTTGGATCACTACATTTGTATCTTTAAGTAGATACCCAGTAGGCACTTAGTCTTTTTAACAAGGTCATAGGGCACAGAAAGTGTTGGAGGGGACGAACTGGAGGTACGGAAGATACACTGAAGGGAGGGAGATAAGGTAGAACGTGTAGCATTAACCTGGAGAGAACTGACCCATGATGGTATCAGACGGGATTCAGAAATGAAGATGAGGGAAGAGATCTTCATTAAGGATAAGTCTTGGAAACACATCACATAAGGCATATGAGGGAGAGCGTGGAATCCAGGCTCAGTAAAAGTGAGGCAGTGGCATACTTCTCTGAGATTGGGTGTGGAATAGTGGTGCTACTGTGTTCAAAATAAATTGCAAACTTTTAAATGTCATACTTGCTTAACAGTTCCTCATAACATTTTATATTTTCCAGATTAAATGCATAATTCTTTCATTCAAAGGTAGGGAAATCAGTAACTAATTTAATTTGACTGATGTTTTAAGATAGGAATTGAATTCTTGCTTATTAGGGATTGTATGTTTTTAACAGAGTAAATTAGTCTTAAATTGTCACAAAGGGTTTTTGGGGGGGATATATTGGTAATACAACACTAAGTAAGGTCAAGATGGTTTGAAGTATTTTGTTGCACGTGATGGGGAATGTATGAGGTATTGTGGGGCCCCTGGGACTGTCAGGTTAGCTTTATTCAGTTCTCATGACGTCTGAGTGCCAAGCAGTAGATTGAATTGCTGAATTATAAATCTGCTTTGGGCACTAGGTTGACTAAAATAACTGGCCCATCCACTGAAACTCTTATTTTAGTTTTCTTAATGGCCTAATTGAATTGATCAATTGGTAATTCAATCTATTGTGCATTTGTTTAACTGCAATTAAATGACTCTGGGTCCTGGATAGACCTGAACTCTAAATATCTGTATAATTTAGAAGCATTGGCTTTTAATGGAATCAATTGGACTAAAAGTATATTTTGAATGATTTTTCTTTATAATATTTATTTTTATTGAAAGGTATTTTAACAGAAACATTTCAAAATTCATATTATTTAAAGGAAAACTATTTTATTTAGTTTTAAAGCAAACAGTTTCAGAATTGTGTCCATACCACGAATTTATTATTGATGGGTACATCAAAACTACAACCTGAGGTTGGGGCAACCTGAGGGTTTTGAAGGGTCAGGGGTGGGAGGTTGGGGGAACAGGTGGTGGGTAATGGGGAGGGCACGTTTTGCATGGAGCACTGGGTGTTGTGCAAAAAGAATGAATACTGTTACACTGAAAAAATAAATAAAATGAAAAAAAAAAGAACATTATAAAGAAAAACTATTTAGTTTGACTATTATTTATATTATAAAATTAATTACATTTTACTTTGTTTTATAATTTTTGCAGAATAAGAGTTTGTAGGAAAAAACAAAGAAGACACATTCTTTGTTTTGAAATTAACCATTGAGCCAGACAATACACTTATGTAGCCATATGAATGACATAAGGCAGGAAATGGTAGATTCAGGTAAACATCTAGTTCCAAATCAGCACAGACACGCAGTAAGTCAGTTCTAGGTGGAAAATTTCCAGACTCCTTGTAGAGATGATTCCTTTGCCAGATATTCAGGAGATAACCATTTGTAGAATGATAGCAGATGATATATCTGGAACAAGAAGCTGAACCTGTTTTTTGGAGAATCTTGTATCCCATGTCTAGGAATTTAGGCTTGATTCTATTCACTTTATTGATGGCTGGGAATCTTGGAAAGTTTTGAAAAAGATATATCATGATATAAACATACACACAGAAAAACAGAAATAAGAAAGTGAAGTGAAGAGCAAATCAGATTAATGTATTACTGATGTTTTTGTATCATCCTTAATTTTTTTCACTGTACTAAAGGATTTTTCCATAGTTTGTGCTGCTTCTTTTTTTGCAGGGGAGCTAGTTTTGAGTAAAACTATTTCTTTTGCCAAGCTATAAATAGAATACTGTTAACCTTTCATAGATCTAAATTGGATAAAATGGTTTCCTCTGCTTCTCTCTTACATGTACATAGAAAAGAATGAAATATAAGACTATATTATATTTGGACCAACTGAAGTCCCTGTTTCCTAAATATATCAGACTTAGACTGCATGAAGGAGTCAGTATATGGACGACCACACTCCATTTCATATTGAGTTAATATTGCTCTATTGAGCGATTATTATGATAAGTTGCTATAAACATGGAGTATGACACCAGACTAAGTATAAATCTCAGTCATACCAGGTACTAGTGGTGCAATTTAGGGCAGGTTACTTAATCTAAATCTTTATGTATTTTGCAAAATGTAGACAGTAATGTCATGTATTTCTTAGAGTGGTTATGAGGTTTTAACTTAACAGGCCAAATACAATTTCTGGAATTGCTAAGTCCTTAGTAACTATTATAATTACTTTCATATTTTAGAAGTTCCAGTCTTAAATAATTTGATTCTCATGTCAAGATTATTTATCTGAGAGTAAAAAAAAATTATCTGAAAGTAAATTAGCTGATTTTGATTCTGGATATCTAAGTGTTGATTTGTTTAGTGGTAGTTATGTGTATCTTGTGCTATTTACCCACAATACTGTGTTTCTGCTTTTGCTTTTCATTTTCTATTAAATTTTCTTTTAATTATTAATTTTCTTTTAATTTTCTATTAAAAGGCCAAGTATACTCACCTATTTCTTTTCTAGTAGTGCATTGCTATATGATTTTCACACTAAAGTTTACATCAACATCATTTGGTTTGTTAGACAAAATTTTGCAAAAGACACTGGCTTAGAAATAAGGGTTAGAAGATAAATAAGACTTCTGGTATTTTATCTTTATTAGCAATTACCAATTCACTGAATCTTCTCAAATCCCTAGTTTCCATTTTGTTAAGAGAAGAGGTTGGCCTAATAGGTTTTCCAAATTTTCTCCCTACCAGGGCTCTCATTTATTATTTTATTCCACATTCATCTTCAACTGCACTTTTGTAATCACAGTGCTTAAGAGTCCAAGTTTGCTAGACAAACTGTAATTATTAAAAACTAGGGGCACCTGTCTGGTTCAGTCAGTTGAGCTCAGGTCATGATTTCATGGTCGTGAGATCGAGCTCCACTTGGTTTGAAGCCTGATTAAGATTCTCGCTATGAAAAAAAAATTCTCTGTCTGCCTCTCTCTCTACCTCCCCACCCAGCTCTCTCAAATAAATAACTTAATTAATTAACTGATTAATTAATTACTATTGGGTGTGCCTGGATCCCTCAGTCAGTTGAACAGCCGAGCTTGATTTCAGCTCTGGTCATGATCTCAGGGTCCTGAGATTAAGCCCCACATCAGGCTCCACACTTGACAGGGAGTCTGCTTGAGGCTTCCTCTCCCTCCCTCTCCCTCTGCCCCTCCCTCCACTTGCTCTCTCCTCTCTGTCTCAAATAAATAAATCTTAAAAAAAAAAAACCCAAAAAAACAGAACCATAATACCATGCTAACATACAATCCTTAGGTGTCAAAATGAAGCTCATAAAATATGAGATTGTCCTGCTTTTAATTAATTTTTAAAAACATTGGTTTTAAGCTGGTATATACTGTCAGAAAAAATACACCAAAAGAAAATAGGATACTTTTTATTGTTTACAACTGGCCATGTAGTGAAATGACCAAGTTCCATATCATGATGTGCTCTACCACCCAACCCCCAACCATGATAGCTTTAGCTTGCCCTCTTTGGGAACCAGGGCTGGGAAGAGCATGGAAACCACTGGACAGCCAGGCTACATTAGAATTAGTTATTGTAAGTCTTTTAAGGTCTTTTAACCAATGTGAGATAGTAGAGATAATCAGTGTTTCATATGGAGTTGATGAAATTCCATTCAGATCCACAAAGTTTATATGTGAGCAATAAGCCTAAGCTGACTTGCAGTAGATAGGCAGTATCTTTTTGATTCTTGAATTTGTTAATAATGACAATAAAAAAGTCTTCATCTCTCAGTGATACTTTGGGGACATCAGTCTAGTCCACGATTCCAAGTTAAAAGTATATGAAATACTGGGTGATCTATTTCATTTTTTTTGCTATGCCTGTCATTTTTTTTTTTTTAATTTGACAGAGAGAGATCACAAATAGGCATAGAGGCAGGCAGAGAGAGGGGAAGGAAGCAGGCTCCCTGCTGAGCAGAGAGCCCGATGCGGGGCTGGATCCCAGGACCCTGAGATCATGACCTGAGCCGAAGGCAGCAGCTTAACCACTGAGCCACCCAGGCGCCCCTATGCCTGTCATTCTAATGTCACTAGTGAACTCTCCCTCACCTGTTCCTCTAGTTTTTCTATTATTCTTGACCTTGAATATAAAATATTGTTCATATAATTTCCTCTTAACTCCCTCCCCTAATATGTTGCTATTTAATAAAAGGTCAAAAGCAAAAACAGTACACTTGGGATTGTCCTCTATAAGAAAGAATGAAGATTCCTTGAAAAAAGAGAGAGTCTTTCTTTTCCCAAGAGTCTTTTAGGGTTGATATATGGTCAGCTGTGCATTTAGTAGGAATATGACACTTAGTAGCCCCAGGGTGGGTGACTGAAGGGTCCAGCACTTTGCCCTGACTCACAAACAAGAGGCTTTTTCTGAGCATGTATGGAAGCCAGACCTATATCCTATGAGTATAAAAATTACAAAAATCAATGAAGGGACTGGTAGAGCTCCTTCTCTGGTCTTGCTTGATACCAGTTTATTCCCAGAGCATAAAAAAGGTGTTAATAATGAAAAAGATGTATTTAGTCATGAGTTATGGGCATACCTTTATTTTTTCAAAGTTGGCCAAATAGGAAATAGCCTATATATATATATATATATATATATATATATATATATATATACATGTATGTGTGTGTGTGTGTGTGTGTGTGTGTATATAATTGTTTTGTTTTAACAAAACTAAGAGTTAGAGTAGAGGGCTCCAGGTGGCTTAGTGGGTTAAGTGTCTGTCTTTGGCTTCAATCATGATCCTAAGATTCTGGGATTGAGCCTTGCGCCTGCTCAGCAGGGAGCCTCCTTCACCCTTTCCTCTTTGCTTGTGTGCTCTCTTGCTATCTCTGTCACTATCTCTGTCTCAGTCTCTCTCTCAAATAAATAAAATCTTTAAAAAAAGAACCTCAAAAATTCTTAAAAAATAAAGAAATCTTAAAAATTATAGAGTAAATAATCAGTTACTTTTCTAGACAATTTTAAATGCCACTTTATGCATTTATATAAATTATGAAGATTTCTGGGTTCCCTAAACTAACTTTGACACATCATAATGATAGCATTTGTTTTCTGGGACTCTACTGTCAGCTGTAAAATTACAAAAAAAATTGTACTATAAATGAAAAACCATTTCCTTCAACTCTGCTACAAAATGAAACTGATAGACTCAAAATTTGCCTGTGAGACAGAAGGGATATAACCATATGCCAATGATAAGAATAGACACTCCATTTCATCTTCCAAACTCTATCTACAAATAGCAGTATGTGTGTGTACATGGAGAAAGAAGGAGGAAATATGAGCAGATGTAGGAATATTTACAGAGAGGGAATGTCATTTTTAGTACTGAATTGGTGTAAATGAGGAAGGGAAGTAATAGAATCATGGAGAGATGACTACTAGCTCCTGAGAAATGGTTCTCTTCTTCTCTGTTCAAAGCTCCTTGGCTTTCAGCCAGATGGAGTTTTTTCCTTTTTGATTAAATAAATTTTGATTCCTGTGATCAGTCTGGATTAGGTTGGTTTTTAATAAAAGACACTCTAAACACAGAGTTAGAAGGAGTTTGATGGAATTTTTCACTCAGAGCACATATTACACCTGCTTGTGTTTGAAGACACAGGGTACCTGCTGAATTTCCTGAAACAGAACTAGATGGGGGATGGCTAAGGAGCCAGCAGGTGAACAGTTGGTTAGCTTGAAATTGAGGATGCAGACAGGAAACTCACTCTGTGAAAGTTAAATTAATTTGTAACTCTTAAGACTGGGAAGAACTCAAAGAGAATATCTCACTGTAGCCTGCAGTGTCCTTTCATTTCCAATTGGAAAAGTGTTTGATATTCCATTGAGGCAGTCATTTAATAAAGGAAACCAAAGAATATACAACAAGAAAAAAGAAAGGTTTTGCATTCAGAAAGCATAGAAAGTAAAAGCAAGTACTGGTTATTTTGAGGAAGATAGTTATTAAGTTGTGAAAACTGGTCTGTCTTTCTTTTCTTTTTTTTTTCTGACACAGATGCCAATAGTCCATAATTAAATTTCTCTCTTCCTCACTTATTCTTTATTTTTATCCATGTAAGTTCAGTGTTGACATTCATCAACAAAAATTGAAGAAAATGGCCCCATGAAAAGGAAGTCATGGTTATCACTGGGTGAGCTTGTGTTCCACTATGCAGGGAATAGGGTCAGGCAGATCTAGTGTCCTAGAATAATTATAAAGCGAGTTACCTTTCACTCTAAACTGTACCCAATGTTGGATAATATATGTAGTGAGTCTGGTTATCTATGATGAGGTAAGACGAAATCATGTGGTCTTGACAAGTATGGGAAAACCTGGGAATGAAGAGTCAAATTTAGCTTCTCGTTGGCCTCACAGACTCAATTAATATGGCCACTGTAACATCTAATAGAAACTTTTTTTTAAATTGAAATGCCCTAAAATAGAAAATAGTCTCTCTCTCTTCTTTTACAGTGTGCCTTCTCCAGGAGTTTTTGGGTAATTAGGCCCTGAAGACAGTTGAGTTACTATTTCTAAATATGTGAAGTGTAGGTAAATGTGTCAGGTTATATGATCCAAAATACTGCTTGACTTTTAATAATCTATTGCTGAAAGACAGTGACTGGAAATATGTAAGTTTTTCACTGCCTTCACAAGTGAAAGTCACAATAACGATAACGATAGCAATATGGAAAAGAAGAAGAAAGAGGAACAATGACATCCACTTTTTTTTTTTCAAGTAGGCTCCAGGCCTGGCATGGAGCTCAACACAAAGCTTGAACTCATGACCCTGATATCAAACGTCAACTGAGAACAAGAGTCAGACACTTAACTGACTGAGCCACCCAGGCACCTCTACTTAATCAGTTACTACTTCAAGGATGCAAAACTATTCCCTTGTTGAAAGGAAATGGGCTTCTTGAATGTCTCAGGAGATAGGCTAATTTGTTTGAATTATCTGCATCAGTTCTCAAAGATTGGTCTGGGGACTCCTAGTGTTTCTCAAAATGCTTTTAGGAGATCTGCAGAGTCAAACCCATTTTAATGATGATACAATTTTTTTGTATTGTTTTGCCATGTTGACTCAGAATACCTTTCATGAAGAATAAAAATTATTAACTTTATCAATTCTCAATCCTTAAGTTCATATATTTTTAGTATTCTAAGTATCAAAAGAGGATATATATATATATAATGTCTAAGTACATTAGTTTTTGATTTTGGCGATCATTGGAGTTTCAAACTGAATTAGCTCTTTTTTTTTTAATGGAACTCCATTTTTACTTGAAAGGGCAATCAACAGAAAAACCAGAGCTATTCAGACTTGGGTATCAGTTAGACATTTTCTGAAAATGAACAAAGTGAGCCAGTCAGTTTAAGGAAAACAGTATCTGCCACCAAGGATGAAATTCAGGCTTTTAAGTTAAAATTGAAATTTGGAAAACGTGTATCTACTACTAGGAGCTTGCCAGCATCACAACATTAAAAGGCCTTTCTGATGGGATTGGTGATGATAGTAACAATGGGATATTTTGATACTGTATAATGAAATATGTCAACATTAGGAAGATCTGTCTAATTCCCTGTGCCATCCCAAAGGATGGTAGATTGATGGGTCAGTATCACGTATGGGTAAAAAGATCTATACAAAATGCAAGATAGGGCAACAGATTTTTATATAACAGTGCAAAATGTTTATCAATATGGGGTCAGATTCCACATTACAATTAACTTTCAAGGAACTATTTATTGGTGTAGTGTTAAAGGATAAAGTTTACAATTATTTAATTTCCCAACTATGTATTTGTTTGACATCAGATTATTTTCATATAACACAAACAAATCAATATATCAGAACAAAGTGAATGCAGAAAGTAACAAAACAGTCTAGTTATTCTCAATTAAACTACTCATTAAAAAAATTCACAAAACTCAGGGTGCTTGGTGGGCTCAGTTGGTAGAACATGTGATTCTTGATCCTGGAGTTATAAGTTCAAGCACCATTTTGGGTGTAGAAATTATTTAAAACCAAAATTTTTTTAAAATATAAAAATATGAAGTAGTACCTATCTTCTAATATTTTTATATTAGTTTAAAAAATACATATATTATGGTAAGTTGTAAATAAAAATTCAATAAATATTTTAAAAAGTCTCTCAATTTTGACTTTTAGTATGGTAAATATTTATGTCTATAACCTACAGAAACGAAAATTCTTTGGGGTCCTTGATAGTTTTTTAGAGTACATGGGTTTCTGTAACCGAACAGTTGTGAGATCCACAGTCTATATCATGATTCATTTTCCTAATGATTATAGATTAACCCTCTCCAACTCAGACAACAGATGAAGCTAAATAGGCCAAATTTTCCATTTAAAAACTTAGAAAGGGAGGAAGCAATGAGGGAAGGCAGGCAGGTCAGACAGCATATGCAACGGTGACATGTTGCCATAAGGTGATTTTACACTTGAAATGAAATCTGTGTATGTCAGAGATCAGTATCCCTGCAAGGACTCTTTTCCCTCTAGTTACATACTATACCCTCTTGCTCTCTGAGATTAGCTCTTCTGCCACTAGGATGATGATGAAATCAGGTCAGATGGAGAAGCCTGTCCATGTTCCCCACCCCCCAACAGGAAGTAGCTAAACTGACTCTTAGTCTAAACAAATCTGACTGGTTGTAATCAGTTTAGAAAAACTGTTGTATGATTTTTTGCATTCACTTCCATGAACATCATATGAAGGAAGTCTGCTTTTTCTTTTCTTTTTTTTTTTTTTTAGGTTTTTAATTAAAAAAAAATGACAGAGGAAAAACTATCAATTTTTGCTGGTTCGATTTTAAAACTATTGCCAAATATGTTTTCTCGAGGCTACCCTGGCCTTTCCCTCCCCTTTTTATTTTAAAACAGACAGAACATACATAATAGCATATGAAACATGTGTGTAGTTTAAAGAATTAATATAAAATGACCATTTGTATACTTACCTACCCAGTTTATGAAATAGAGTATTGCAAATTGGTATTCTAATGCCATTTCCTGTGATGAAATCATACTCATTAATTAACTGGAAAAAATTGCCATGTTCAGCTGAACAATTTCATTTGGATCTGAATAGTCAATGCCCATATAGCAAGAACAGAACTGATTTCTGTATTTTCTAATTCCATCATAGTCGCATTAAAATCAATTTAGTCAACAAAAGAGTCATGACTTAAAATTTCAAGTTTGTTCTTTTTAGGGCTTTTCCATCTATACCATTTTAGAGCTTAGAGAGAAAGCTTTCATCTATCTGTTCTTAAATATGTGTCTTATGTTTTAATCGTTCATTCTTATAATTACTTTGTTCCTTGTATAATTATCCTTCACCTTGCAACTCTAGAATTTAACAGAACTCCCTACTCTAAAAATAATATGTTCTTATAAAAACCTTTGAAAATAGAGAAAAATCCAAAGATGAAAATAAAAACCACTCATGATTCTGTCAGACAAAGATAACCTTGGCAATTGTATCTCTATCCCCCCTCTTTTAAAACATAAATCTATTTTTTTGACACTCCTCTTAAAATAGAACCACCTTTTTAAGGAAGAAAAATAAGGCAAATAGCTATTGCTACATGAGAAAACACTCCAAAATTTAGTGACTTGAAATAATTTATTTCTCTCTTATAATCCTGCAGTGTATCTCAGCAGTTCCTCTGTTGGTTTCACTTGACTCCCTTGTGTATGTTTGGCTGAAGTGGAAGGTTCAAGATGGCCTCAGTCACATGTCTGTCAATTGGTGCTGGTTTTGGTTTGGGGGACTCATTTATCCTCCATGTGCCTTCAGGTCGCTAGACTAAGATGCTGGTCTCAGAAAGAGTTATGACAGAAACTGTAAGACCTCTGAGGTCTTAAGTCCAGAGCTCATACGGTATGACCCCCACCATAATCTAATGGTCAAAGCACAACACAGGGTCAGGCCATATTTAAATCCTGAGGAACTAGACCCTCCATTCTGGATTAGAGGAACTCAAGCAATTTGTGAGCTTATTTAATCCATCACAATGTTGTGAAACATATGAACTACTTACTTTTAAAGAAAATTTCTATTAGCTTTCTTGGGAACTTCCATAATCTTAGACTTTATGAGGTTATATATTTATAGAGAATTATCTTTGGAGAAATAAGACCAAATTTCTCTGCCAATAGCTGACATTTTATACCTATCATCAGGTCACAAACCCTAATGCCTCCAATGAAGCTACAAGGATAATAAACATAGCTGAAATGGGCCAGGCAGAAATTGAACTTGTCTGGAATATATATGCTCTGTCTAAAAAAGTAATAGCTGATGGTTATTCTATGGCAATACGAGCCCAGTGATGCCTGAACTACTGATATTTTAAGATAAAGACAAAATCCCAGTGAGTTAAAGTTATTTTGTGTATCTTCATAAATTGATTTGAAAGTATTTATGGGAAGACAGGAGACCTGGAAAGGTGACAATAATACCAAAGAATAAAGTCAGAGGATGCACACTGCCTGACATCAAAACTCATTAGAAAGCTACAATAGTAAAGATGCTATGATATTGGAAAAAAATAGTCAAACAGATCAATGGAACAAAATAGGGCACCCAGAAATAGACCCACTCCGATGGTCAACTGATCTTTCACAAAGGAAAAAAATCACGTCAATGGAGAAAGGATGGCCTTTCCAACAAATGGTGCTGGAACAATTGGACATTCATATGCAACAAAACAAAACAAAACAAACCTCTAGTCACAGAAGTTCTTTACTAAAGAAATTAACTCAAAATGGATCATAGACCTCAACATAAAACATAAAACAATAAAAACTTCTAGAAGATAACGGAGGAGAAAATACAGGTGGTCTTAGGTTTGACAATGAATTTTTAGACCTTTAAAATAATCCATGAAAGGAAAAATTGGTAAGTTGTGATATTAATAATTTTTGGTCTGCAAAAGACAATGTTAAGAGAAAGTAAAAACAAGCCACAGGGGCACCTGGGTGGCTCAGTGGGTTAAAGCCTCTGCCTTCAGCTCAGGTCATGGTCCCAGGGTCCTGGGATGGAGCCCCAGATCGGGCTCTCTGCTTGGCAGGGAGCCTGCTTCCTCCTCTCTCTCTGCCTGCCTCTCTGCCTAGTTGTGATTTCTCTCTGTCAAAGAAATAAAAAAAAAAAACAAAAACAAAACAAGCCACAGACAAGTATTTGCAAAACACACATCTGATAAAGGATGTGTATGCAAAATATATGAGCACCAGAAACTCAATGATAAGAAAACAAATCCGTTAAAAAAACAGGCAAGTATCTGAACAGACACCTTATTGAAAAGGATCTAAAAGATGGAAACCAAGCATATGAAATATGCTCAAGATTGTATGTCATCGGGGAATTGCAAGTTAGAACAATTATAATGCCAGACATCTATTGAAATGGCTAAAATCCAGGGGCTCCTGGGTGGCTCAGTGGGTTAAAGCCTCTGCCTTCGCCTCGGGTCATGATCCCAGGGTCCTGGGATCGAGCCCCACATCAGGCTATCTGCTCAGCGGGAAGCCTGCTTCTCCTTCTCTCTCTCTGCCTGCCTCTCTGCCTACTTGTGATCTCTGTCTGTCAAATAAATAAATAAAATCTTTAAAAAATAATAAATAAAATAAAATAGCTAAAATTAAAAAAAGTGTCCATACCAAATGCTTAGGAGAATGAGGAGTAACAAGACATTCTATTGCTCTTGGGAATGCAAAATTGCAGAGGTACTTTGGAAGACAGTTTGGGAGTTTCTTACAAAAGTAAACATAGTTTTGCTCTCCAAGATACTTACCCAATTGAGTTGAAAAATTATGACCAGAAAAAAATCTGCACAAGGATACTTATAGCACATTTGTTCAGAATTACCAAGCAATAAAGGTATCCTTCCGTAGATGAAAGGATAAATAAACTGTGGTACATCCATAGAAGGGAATACTATCCAGCAAGAATAGCAAATGAACAACTGAACCCCTCCCAAGACATAGAGGAAACCTAAAGGCATATTACTAAGTGAGATAAATCAATATCAGAAGATGATATATTGTATAATTCTAACTATAGGATATGCTATAGGAATATCCTATATTTCCAACTATAGGAAAAGGTGCACTTATAGAAATAGCAGAGAAACCAGTAATTTCCTGGGCTTTGAGTTAGGCATGGTGTTGGAGTGATGAATAGGTAAAGCTTAGGGGATTTTAAGGGTGGTGAAACTATATGACAGTGTAATGCTGAACACATGACATTGTGCATTTTTCAAAACCCATGCAACTATATAACACAAAGAGTGAACCTAATGTACACTATTGACTTTGGTTTATAATAATGTACCAATATCATTTAATTAATTGTAACAAATGCACCACCCTCATGTAATCATTCCCTACATTAATCATAAGGAAAACAATTTCAGGGGATGGGGAACTGGTATATGGAAACTCCCTACTTGTCAATTTTTTAGTAAATTAAAATTAAAAAATAAGAAGCAAAAATACTTGTGCTGATTTATTTTTTTTTCTAATAAAAGAAAGTGTGATAGTTGATTGAATTATTGGCTCTTTTATGGATAAATAAGTATTGGACATAGGCCCCAGGTAAATTTCCTTTTAGCCATAAAATAAAATTAAGTAGATCTTACTTGATGTTTGGGTAGTATTATTATAGTGTGTGTGTGTGTGTGTGTGTGTGTGTGTAGAATAGTATAGTATTATGCAGTATATGCAGCTGAAACATTCTGCTGAGAACAGGTGGTAGAAGTAAAACATACAAATAGATAACACTCCATTATGAAGATAGCTATTTGTAAATACAGATTTTGGGAATTGTTCATTTCAGAAAATTTATTGATAAGAAACATTATCCTTCAAACTATTCTTATTTGATATGAAAAGTCACTCTCAAAAAAGGGAAATGTCACATACCACCAGCAATTTTTTTTAAAGTTTGAGACATTTTTTCCTACAATATTGGCTTAATAAGGATTAACACATTTCAAAAATTCTTTCAATATTTTCATTGTGAAGAGTATTTATTTTTGTTGCTGTAACAACCAGAAAGAGATGTGAGAAGACTGAGAAAGTGTGAATTTGTCTTTCTCCACACTTTGGATGACAATTACCATTCCAACCATTAACTGGAGAATTGGTATTCTTTTAGTAACCTAGAATCAAGCTGTGTGGAGTTGGGTCAGGCCAACGAGGATTAACAGCAGGCTTAAAAGATGTCCCAGATCTCCTACCTCACTTCCTCTCTGCTCCTCTATGGCTCCCACTATGACAGTTGGATCTAATTTTCCTTGGCAATTCTCTGTCCACCCCAAAACTAGTTTTCAAGATTTCATGGCCTCATTTCTTTTCTTCAAGATTGTGCTTTGCATTTAAAAAATGACAGATTAAATGTTAATTCCATTTAATGCATTAAGCTGAAAAGAGCCTAAGTCAAATCTCCCTAGAGGGATGCAGATTTTAATAGGGATGTGGAAATACAGCATCTTATCTTAAGTGAACTTTGAGTGATAGAAGTTTAGTTAGCAAACAGGTCAGAGATATCTCCATAGCTTGGAGGATTTCCTCCAAGCTCACCTGACCATAGACTGCTGTTGGTGTGTCCCAGGCTTTAGGAGTAAAATATATGGGAGGTGGAAGTGAAGCTCTTAACTCTCACAGAGTTTTATCTTGACTGTGCTAAGATTTTCTATTCTTTTTTTCTTATTCCATGTGATATAATTTTAGCAACTTTGAAACAAATGAGCTCTAAGGTGAATGGAGTGAGTAGTCTTTAGGTTGAAAAGACACTATTTCAGTGCCTGCTAGTAAAATTGAATTACATTGGAATGCCTGGATAACTCAGTTATCCAACTGGATAACTCAGCATCCAGTTCTTGATTTTGCTCAGTTCATGATCTCAGGATCGTGAGATGGAGCCCCGTGGTTGGGCTCTGCACTGA
The DNA here is from genome assembly GCF_922984935.1 of Meles meles. NCBI lineage: Eukaryota > Metazoa > Chordata > Mammalia > Carnivora > Mustelidae > Meles > Meles meles. The sequence continues at coordinate 74,178,072 of NC_060077.1, forward strand.
GCATGGAACTTGCTTGCGATTCTCTCTTCCTCTTCCCCGCCCCCCACCCCGCACCCCAGCTCACTTGCTCTCTCTTTGTCAAATAAATAAATAAACAAATAAATTAAAAAAAAACACAAATAAAAACGTAGAATGAATAATGTTGGTTATATAGAACTAGAAAATGCATTGGGTAAAGTAGGAGGATACAGGAGCTCTTCATCTACTCACAGTCTCAGCTTAGGGACAAACTCTCCACAATGTTGTTAAAAATTAAAAAATAAACAGAAGGCTTAGAAACAGCCTAACTTAACTGTATACAAAACAAAATTTAATGTAAGGTCTATTTTGAAGACCGCAGTTTTTTTTTTTTTTTTCCCCCCAGAACCTTCTACACTCTACCTTCTTAATCCTTGTATGTTATTTATCACGTTTCTAACAGCCACAGATTTAATAGACAAAGCAGAAGGAAGTGGAATAGTTATTAGAGGTAGACAAAGTGAACATACCAAAAAGTTCCAGGAGATAATGTTTAGAAAAATTACTGATCGCATTGTCTTATTCTCTAATGAGAAGTCCACAAGTCCAGGAGCCCGCATGAGTGACTTGTCACAAGCTTCTGCCTGTTGCCTTGTACCATGGTGTCATCAACAGCTAAGAATATTCTATCATGATTCTAGAAACTAGGGATGGAAAAACCTTTTAAGAGTCTAGTTGATAAATTTCACTGGTAACTTTCCAGTTTTTCTTTCCTTCTTCTCTATCAGCATGTCTTATTAGGGGGAAAATGGTTCAAGCTACATCATTTATCTTTACAGTGTTTTTCATAAAAGATATGATTTTGTGTTTTCTTCCCACAGACCCAGGACTGCATAGGCAGCTATATTTTCTGCAAAGACCATCCAATGTGATAGCCATTGAAGGAAAAGATGCCATCCTGGAGTGTTGTGTTTCTGGCTATCCTCCCCCAAGTTTTACCTGGTTACGAGGAGAGGAAGTCATCCAACTCAGGTATCACAAATTGAAGACTTTTGTGAAGTATATGTCACTGTTTCCCCTTCTCTAATTTGATATAAGTACCTAGAAATGCTAGAGTTTTTGATGATACTTGATTTTCCCCCCATGTTCCTTGACATTATATAATATATGAAAGACATTTACCCAATAGGATAAAGAGATGGGGAACAGAGTCAAAATCTATGGGATCAATTCAGAAAAGAAATTTAGAAAGCCAGCGTTGCTGTTGAAAACTCCCTGTCCAAAACTATTCAGCAAAGAAACCTTGGAGGGTATCATCTTAAGGAAGTGAAATAGAGAATAAAATATTTATTAAGAAATTAAAGCTTTCTTGGGCGCCTAGGGGGGTTAGTTGGTTAGTGACTGCCTTCAGCTCAAGTCATGATCCTGGAGTCCCAGGATCGAGTCCCACACTGGGCTCCCTGCTCATCAGGGAGTCTGCTTCTCTCTTTGATTCTCCACTTCTCCTGCTCTCTCTCTCAAATAAAACAAACAAAAACAAAACAAAAAAAAAAAACAACAAAAAACAACCTTAAAAAAAGAAAGTAATTTTTAAAAAAATAAAAAATTTAAAAGGGGCCCCTGGGTGGCTCAGTGGGTTAAAACCTCTGCCTTCAGCTCAGGTCATGATCCCAGGGTCCTGGGATGGAGCCCAGATTGGTCTTTCTTCTCAGCAGGGAGCCTGCTTCCAGCTCTCTGTCTGCCTTCCTCTCTCTCTACTTGTGATCTCTCTCTGTCAAATAAATGAATAAAATCTTAAAAAAAAAAGAAAAATTAAAGCTTTCTTTTATCTTTTTTTTAAAGATTTTATTTATTTATTTGACAGAGAAAAAGCACAAGTAGGCAGAGCAGCAGGCAGAGGGAGAGGGAGAAGCAGGGTCCCTGCTGAGCAGAGAGCCAAATCAGGGCTCGATCCCAGGGCCTGGGATCATGACCTGAGCTGAAGGCAGATGCTTAACAGACTGAACTAGCTGGCACCCCAAGAAATTAAAGTTTTCTGAATTAATACATAGCATGTCATTATAGGATCTGTGCAACTTTTTCAGCTCCAATTTTGTCTTTCACACTGCAGATGTAACAAATTAAGACAAGGCAAAAGGAGAACATGGCTGGCTTTGAATTATTAGAAGTTCATCTTAAGGCATAGTTTAGAAAATACAATGTGTCTTAATACAATGGAACACAGCCTGAAACATTTTGATTAAATGGATTTCACTTAAGAAATTAATTTCATTGATTTGGAGGTCTGGTGTACTCCTTTTTAACACATTTGTTTTCTGTGATGAGATAGGTTCACAGACAATAACTTAAATCTTTAAATTTCATTTCCCCTCTATTTTTTTTCCCATTTTATTTATTTTTTCAGCGTAACAGTATTCATTCTTTTTGCACAACACCCAGTGCTCCATGCAAAACGTGCCCTCCCCATTACCCACCACCTGTTCCCCCAACCTCCCACCCCTGACCCTTCAAAACCCTCAGGTTGCCCCAACCTCCCACCCCTGACCCTTCAAAACCCTCAGGTTGTTTTTCAGAGTCCATAGTCTCTTATGGTTCGCCTCCCCTCCCCAATGTCCATAGCCCGCTCCCCCTCTCCCAATCCCACCTCCCCCCAGCAACCCCCAGTTTGTTTTGTGAGATTAAGAGTCATTTATGGTTTGTCTCCCTCCCCTCTATATTTGTATAACAACACTATATAGTATGGTGTCACTATTCTTCTGAGAATATTAAAGCATGTGAGAAACCTGGTTGCAGCTTTAGCATGCCAAAACACGTCCTCTGAATGTAGCCAGATATTCTTGGTACAGTATGAAATGTGGCCTTATACAAATGTTACTAAATCAGATGTTAGGACACAACATTGACTTCCACTGTGGGGAATCACTTCTCCAGAGCTTGTGGTCCTCAGATCCAAAATGAGAGAATTGCACCAGAATATCTGTAAATTTCTTTTCAGTACAAGCTTGGTTCCAAGTTTAATCTATTTAATTTCTTTGATCACTGCACAAAGACTTCCAGTGGGAGAGATTTATTTTGAATGGATTTTTTTTTAAAGATTTTATTTATTTATTTGACAGAGAGAGAGATCACAAGTAGGCAGAGAGGCAGGCAGAGAGAGAGGAGGAAGCAGCTTCCCCGCGGAGCAGAGAGCCCGATGCGGGGCTTGATCCCAGGACCCTGAGATCATGACCTGAGCTGAAGGCAGCGGCTTAATCCACTGAGCCACCTAGGCGCCCCTGAATGGATTTTTGATCAATAAATGTGGTGTTACCAAGACCCCCAAAATAGTTTCTTTCTAATTTTATAATTGGATCTTTGTACAGTTTATTTAGACCTCTGAGTACCTTGCCTGGTATACACATATATATTAGTACATTAATCTAATATCTAATTTTATATGCCTGTGTATTACAGGTCCAAAAAGTATTCCTTATTGGGTGGAAGCAACCTGCTTATCTCCAATGTGACAGATGATGATAGTGGAACTTACACTTGTGTTGTTACATATAAAAATGAGAATATTAGTGCCTCTGCAGAGCTCACAGTCTTGGGTAAGTCAGTGGCTCGAGATTAGTTTACACTGTCCTTTTAAAGTGTCACCATGATACTTTAAATGCTTATCCCTGAATTGCCTCCTGTGTTTGTTAGTATGAAATTACAAAGTCGAAATATTCCTTACATGTCCTTGCTCTACTTTGATTAATTACATAGGGGTTAAAAGCAGTGTTTGAATATATTGCTCATTGACTAAAATCTAGATGCATCGCTCTTTAGTCTAATTATTCCATTGATACAACTGAAACCTATGAAAAACTATTATTTAACAAATGTGTTAACAGCAAATGAGTTTAATAACAAATGAGAGACTCCCAAGTATTTTATCTGGGGAAAATAAATGAAGGAATGGATGAGAGAAATTGTAGAAACGATATTCACTTGAGTGGGAAAGTCTGATATCATTTGAGATGACGGGGTTCCTGACATTAAATTCAAATGTCTTGGTAAGATTGTTTTGTTAATATGGAAATACTGTAGAGGTTATGTTGAAGGTTAAGCAATAAAACCAAACATATCTAAGGAAAACACATAGAAAAATTTAATTTTAAAAAGTTAAGGGGCGTGGATGGTACATATGATTCAGAAAAGCAGGGTCACTATTTATCATTGTAAATTAATAATTGTTATACATGGTAGGTACTCAAACACGTATCTTATCATTACTCCAGATTTTTTTTTAGTCCATTTAATTTGAATCATGTAATTTGGAGAAAGTGCTTTACCTTTTGAATTCCAGTTGCTTTTTTTCTGTAACAGCAACAAAAAAATTATTTGGGTTTTCCCTCTGGAATAAATCTTTTTACCTTGTAAAGAGTACAGGAAAAATCATAGCTCTTTAAAAGTTATTCAGTAGGAATGGAAAGGTATGGTATGCTGATTATATCTGCTAACCTGTACCATAATGATCTTATGTTCTCCTTTTTACTTTTTGGCTTTAAAGTTTATTCAGAAAATGCTTTCATCTTCAGATAGTGTAATAATGCTTGTGATGGGTGACACAATGGAGTTGTTTGTTCTTTGATCAAACCATAAATATTAAACTAAGAATAGGCAAAGGACTTTAATTCTTTGGTTTTAGAGGTAGCATTATTCTAACTAAAATAGCTTGTCTTTAAAATGGCAGCAATTTAATATTGTCATTTTATATGGAAGTTTTTGGTGAAACAAAGAACTTTTACATTTGTAACATCAAAGTATAGCAACACAGAATGACTATATAGAAATTATTTTGTAAATATACTACTGATCATAAGGCAAATACAGTTATAGAATTACCTAGAATTTATAGTGATCATGGGTAAACTTCTAATTGCAAATAAATGAAGTCAAATTTCATATCAGATTATTCTACAATATTTAGATGCATGATGCCTCATTGATCGCTAAGCCTATTGTATATAAATTATGATTTCTGAGTAACTTAACCAGAAATATATGTAGGATTATCCATATACACGCATATATTGACAGGCATAGCATCTTCTTCTATATGTTCTGTGTGCATGCGTATGTTCTCCAGTTCTGTATTGTTGAGTATTGTCTTGTTTCCAAGTTCTCTTTAAAAAAGCACACACAAGCAACCAAAACACTGAGATGATTATTTCGTATCTTTGTCATTTATTTGCTTATATGCTAAGGAAAAGTATCACAACAATGTTTATACTCACACCAGCAGTGCAAGAATTGCCTCTCCAAAAGCTGCATTTCTCTAAGGGTGCCTAGGTGGCTCAGTGTGTTAAGCATCTGCATTTGGCTCAGGTCATGATCTCAGGGTCCTGGGATCCAGCCCTGCACTGGGCTTCCTGCTCAGCGGGGACTCTGCTTCTCCCTCTGCCTCTCCCTCTCTGCCTCTCCCTCCTCTCTGCCTCTCTCCTTCACTCGTGCTCCCTCCCTTTTAAATGTGTGATTAAAAAAAAATACATTTCTCTCTACCAATATTTGCCTAACATTTTTTTAAAATGGATTCTCTTTGCTCTAATTTGCACCTTTATTAAATTTGGGTTTATTTTTATAATTTTACTCGATATTTGCCTTTTATATTTTATAAGTTAGCTATCAATGCTTTTGACCTTTATACATTTATTAAAATATTCACCTTTATTGATTTACAGGAACTCAATGTAGGAGGAATAATAACTATGCTGTATAGGCTCTATGTGTATATATTTTGTTGTTTCTGGGGTTTTTTTGTTTTTATTTTACATTTGATATAGGGCACCGAGTATTTTTCTATGTAGCTGCTGGCTTTGTTGCTGTTAGACTCACATTTTTATTATAAATGAATCACCCAATTTCCAACAATTTCATTATAGATTACATATTCAATGTGTAAATTAGAAGCATTATTAATTTAAAAAAATAGATAGAGTTGTGTTTATGTCTTGGTAATTCTCTTGGTAACTGGGTATACATTCTAAAGATCTTCCACATACCTAGTATGATCTGTGACTATTATAAAAGACATGATTGAAGTCAGGAAATGATCGTAAAACTGTTTTAACTGTTCTACCCAGGCTTTAAAATGAATGTTAGTGTAATAAAATTTTTGATATAGTCTTTGACTATTCTAATATAAAGTTAAGCTGCAAGACTAAGTTTAAATAATGGAAAATGGAATTTATTAATGTTACTTAAAAAGTTGGGGATGGCGGATGGAGGAGGGCACCTTGGGTGGCTCAGTTGTTTAAGTGTCTGCCTTCTGCTCAGGTCATGATTCCAGGGTCCTGGGAATGAGCCCCACATCAGGCTCCCCAACTCAGCATGGAGCCTGCTTTTCCCTCTCCCTCTGCCTGCTGCTTGCCCTACTTGTGCTCTTTCTCTCTCTGCCAAATAGATAAATGAAACCTTTTTAAAAAAGATGGGGATGGGGTGCCTGTGTGTCTCAGTTGGTTAAACATCTGTCCTTGACTCAGGTCATGATCTCAGGGTCCTGGGACAGAGCCCAGTGTGGCTTCCTGCTCAGTGGGGACCCTGCTTTTTCCTTCCCCCTCAGCCCCTCCCCCCGACTTGTGAGTTCTCTCTCTCTAAATAAAATAATAAATAAATAAATAAATCTTTAAATAAAAAATGAATAAAGACTTTAAAATAAATAAAATCTTTGAAAAAAAGGATGGGGAGAAAGGAGCTTGATTATCAGTGTTATTTAAATAGTTTTCATCAGTTTTAAGAATTTAACCTAATGTAGATTCTTCATAAGATAAAACCCCACAAGAAATCCAAGCTTGTGCTTAAAAGTTTCAAGCATGCATTTTATCAGGCTTTTCTTTTGCCTTTCAAATCATGGTCCTTTCTTGCACTTAGACTGACTTTGAATGTGAACCTGCATGAACTAACCGACTTCTCAAGCATGATACCATTTTATACACAACAAGAGAAATTCTGTGGTTTTCCTTAAGAGTTTCAGAGTTAATAAACATTAAATATAATTTAAAGCATTTACACTATAAAATGAATATTGAAATTTCCATAATAATTAAACAGGGAAATTTTAGTAGATAAGATTAAGGACAGCTTGTCTAAAGTACATGAACTATAAATAAATTAATAGATGTGGGTTGTTTTTTTTTTTAAAGATTTTTAAAAATTGATTTACTGGAGGGAGAGAGACAGAGATAGTGAGAGAGAACAGGAGCGGGGAAGAGAGGGAGAAGCAGGCTACCCACTGAGCATGGAGCATGATGTGGGATTTGATCCCAGGACTCCAGATCATGACCCGAGCTGAAGGCAGACACTCCACCGACTGATCTACCCAGGCATCCCGAAATGCATTCTTTAAAAGAAACTTTTGATCTTTGACCAAGGAAGTGCCCAGCCTTTGACAAACTTTTTCTTAGCCCATGCACACACAGGAAATGGGTGGAAAGTTCACTCTTGAGAAGAAGCCATTAAGTCTAGCACTGGTGAGAAAATGAAAACAGTTTGAACTTTCTAGATTCCAGAATTCTTTTAAAAGCAGTCTGCAGCCAGATACTCAATCTACTATTAAAAGTTTACCTTAGTGTGTAGGTTCTCTCTCATTTCTAGAGAAATCTTGGCTAGAATTGGTACAATCTGGCTTCGTAGATACAAATGAGTCTGCTAGGTCAGTTCTCAGCACATAATTGAAAACCTGTAACCAAATATAAGAGTTCTCCATATCTTTTCCCCTCTCCCATGAGTAGTACATATCACTTCATGTGGTTTTGAGTTTATATTTATCCCCAGAAAACAACTCTAAAGAGAAGTCCCTTGAGGCAGGTGTTTTATCTGCCTGAGGTGGCTTCTTATGGGACAGGGATCCTTGGGTCTCCCTCCTGCAGTGTGTTCAGAATGGGTCTCTACTGACCGAGAGCACATCCAGCTCACACAGGTTATGTTCTTTAAGTCCAATGGAAGTGGATTCAGATATTAAATTATATTTTAATGTCTATAGTATATATACATACACATATCCATACATGTACATGTATGTATAATGCACATATATACCATATATGTATAAAATGCACATATAGTCCTTATTTCTAAGACAATTTCTCTTCATAACCCCATCCCATATTATTTTAAATGCATTAAATGCATATGGTTACCTTAGCCATTACATGATGTACTGATTTGACAGGTATATAATAGACCAATTCACTTAGAAAGTTTTAGAAAAATCATCTTAAAAGCAAGTTAAGAAGACAGCAGACTAAGATTTATAGAAGAAGTTAAAAACCCCGTTAAAAACTATCATTTTGTAATGTAGTGGGATAGGAAAATCCCATGAGTAGCTCACTGTCTTCTGAAAATGCTTAAGAATAATAAAAATGATGGCTGGGTGTATAATGAGTTGACCAAGTACAGTTTCTAGGCCCAGAGACAAAACTGAACCCCAGCGTCCGTACTGACAGCAGCCACCACTGGAGTACATCTTCTGTACTTGACCAGGCACTCTTTGGGCATGAAAAGATGCATATGGCAACAGTCTTGACTTCAAAGACTGGTTAGATAAACAGACAAGAAATAGAAGAGCTGAGGAAAAGTTGGGGAAGAGGGAGGCTGTTACCTGACACTGAGTCCATGGTGATACTTTGTTTCATCAGCCTGAGCAGATGAATATAACCACAAAAAGAGTAGCCATACTGTGTATTATATTAAGAAGAGTCTTGATTAGTTTCATAGAGACATAAGCTACAAAAAAGAAGTATATTACCAACATTTCTTACATATTGTTAATACTGACAATCTCAAATTTCCAAGCATGTAAAAAAAAAAAAAAATCCCTCATAGAAGGGCAATGAATCAAAAGCCATTTCTCTGTTTATATACTAGGTTATGTGTAGTTCAATATCTAAATGTTCTATTGTTTATTTTTTTCTCCTTAGTATCATCATCTTCTTATTTAGTAGTTTATAGGGTTAAGGTACTACTAACATTTAGATCTTATAATTCTGAATGGTCCATCCCAATTTTAATAATAAATACATCATTAACTATGAAGAAGTTATGTTTTTTGTTTTTTTTTTAACTCAATTCTTAGATATGCTCTATAAATTCAGTTTACTACAACAAGTATACAGATGTTCACACTCCATCAGTTCTCAGATTTGTCTAGTAATGGAAGGGAATATGATAATTAAAAATTGATAGGGCTTTGCCTCCTTTTTTTTTTCCATTTTATTTTTTTTTTCAGCGTAACAGTATTCATTGTTTTTGCACAACACCCAGTGCTCCATGCAAAACGTGCCCTCCCTATTACCCACCACCTGTTCCCCCAACCTCCCACCCCTGACCCTTCAAAACCCTCAGGTTGTTTTTCAGAGTCCATAGTCTCTTATGGTTCGCCTCCCCTCCCCAATGTCCATAGCCCCCTCCCCCTCTCCCAATCCCACCTCCCCCCCAGCAACCCCCAGTTTGTTTTGTGAGATTAAGAGTCATTTATGGTTTGTCTCCCTCCCAATCCCATCTTGTTTCATTTATTCTTCTCCTATCCCCCTAACCCCCATGTTGCTTCTCCATGTCCTCATATCAGGGAGATCATATGATAGTTGTCTTTCTCCGATTGACTTATTTCACTAAGCATGATACCCTCTAGTTCCATCCACGTCATCGCAAATGGCAAGATTTCATTTCTTTTGACGGCTGCATAGTATTCCATTGTGTATATATACCACTTCTTCTTTATCCATTCATCTGTTGATGGACATCTAGGTTCTTTCCATAGTTTGGCTCTTGTAGACATTGCTGCTATAAACATTCGGGTGCACGTGACCCTTCGGATCACTACGTTTGTATCTTTAGGGTAAATACCCAGTAGTGCAATGGCTGGGTCATAGGGTAGTTCTATTTTCAACATTTTGAGGGACCTCCATGCTGTTTTCCAGAGTGGTTGCATCAGCTTGCATTCCCACCAACAGTGGAGGAGGGTTCCCCTTTCTCCGCATCCTTGCCAGCATCTGTCATTTCCTGATTTGTTAAATTTTAGCCATTCTGACTGGTGTGAGGTGATATCTCATTGTGGTTTTGATTTGTATTTCCCTGATGCCGAGGGATGTGGAGCACTTTTTCATGTGTCTGTTGGCCATCTGGATGTCTTCTTTGCAGAAATGTCTGTTCATGTCCTCTGCCCATTTCTTGATTGGATTGTTTGTTCTTTGGGTGTTGAGTTTGCTAAGTTCCTTATAGATTTTGGATACTAGCCCTTTATCTGATATGTCGTTTGCAAATATCTTCTCCCATTCTGTCAGTTGTCTTTTGGTTTTGTTAACTGTTTCCTTTGCTGTGCAAAAGCTTTTGATCTTGATGAAATCCCAATAGTTCATTTTTGCCCTTGCTTCCCTTGCCTTTGCCGTTGTTTCTAGGAAGATGTTGCTATGGCTGAGGTCGAAGAGGTTGCTGCCTGCATTCTCCTCAAGGATTATGATGGATTCCTTTCTCACATTGAGGTCCTTCATCCATTTGGAGTCTATTTTCGTGTGTGGTGTAAGGAAGTGGTCCAATTTCATTTTCCTGCATGTGGCTGTCCAATTTTCCTAGCACCATTTATTGAAGCACAATTTTTTCCATTGGACATTCTTTCCTGCTTTGTCGAAGATTAGTTGACCATAGAGTTGAGGGTCGATTTCTGGGCTTTCTATTCTGTTCCACTGATCTATGTGTCTGTTTTTGTGCCAGTACCGTGTTGTCTTGATGATGACAGCTTTGTAATAGAGCTTGAAGTCCGGAATTGTGATGCCACCAACTTTGGCTTTCTTTTTCAATATTCCTTTGGCTATTCGAGGTCTTTTCTGGTTCCATATAAATTTTAGGATTATTTGTTCCATTTCTTTGAAAAAAATGGATGGTATTTTGATAGGGATTGCATTAAATGTGTAGATTGCTTTAGGTAGCATGGACATTTTCACAATATTTATTCTTCCAATCCAGGAGCATGGAACATTTTTCCATTTCTTTGTGTCTTCCTCAATTTCTTTCATGAGTACTTTATAATTTTCTGTGTATAGATTCTTAGCCTCTTTGGTTAGGTTTATTCCTAGGTATCTTATAGTTTGGGGTACAATTGTGAATGGGATTGACTCCTTAATTTCCATTTCTTCTGTCTTCTTGTTGGTGTACAGAAATGCAACTGATTTCTGTACATTGATTTTATATCCTGACACTTTACTGAATTCCTGTACAAGTTCTAGCATTTTTGGAGTGGAGTCTTTTGGGTTTTCCACATATAGTATCATATCATCTGCGAAGAGTGATAGTTTGACTTCTTCTTTACCAATTTGGATGCCTTTAATTTCTTTTTGTTGTCTGATGGCTGAGGCTAGGACTTCTAGTACTATGTTGAATAGCAGTGGTGATAATGGACATCCCTGCCGTGTTCCTGACCTTAGCGGAAAAGCTTTCAGTTTTTCTCCATTGAGAATGATATTTGTGGTGGGTTTTTCATAGATGGCTTTGATAATATTGAGGTATGTGCCCTCTATCCCTACACTTTGAAGAGTTTTGATCAGGAAGGGATGCTGTACTTTGTCAAATGCTTTTTCAACATCTATTGAGAGTATCATATGGTTCCTGTTCTTTCTTTTGTTAATGTGTTGTATCACATTGATTGATTTGCGGATGTTGAACCAACCCTGCAGCCCTGGAATAAATCCCACTTGATCGTGGTGAATAATCCTTTTAATGTACTGTTGAATCCTATTGGCTAGTATTTTGGCGAGAGTTTTTGCGTCTGTGTTCATCAAGGATATTGGTCTGTAGTTCTCTTTTTTGGTGGGATCCTTGTCTGGTTTTGGGATCAAGGTGATGCTGGCCTCATAAAATGAGTTTGGAAGTTTTCCTTCCATTTCTATTTTTTGCAACAGTTTCAGGAGAATAGGAATTAGTTCTTCTTTAAATGTTTGGTAGAATTCCCCTGGGAAGCCGTCTGGCCCTGGGCTTTTGTTTGTTTGGAGATTTTTGATGACTGTTTCAATCTGCTTACTGGTTATGGGCCTGTTCAGGTTTTCTATTCTTTAGGTTGTGTGTACTTGAGACCTTTCTTGCTTCTTAAAAAAGGCTTGTACCGCTATATATTTTCCTCTCAGGATTGCCTTTGCTGTGTCCCACAGATTTTGAACTGTTGTGTTTTCATTATCATTTGTTTCCATGAATTTTTTCAGTTCTTCTTTAATTTCCTGGTTGACCCATTCATTCTTTAGAAGGATGCTGTTTAGTCTCCATGTATTTGGGTTCTTTCCAAATTTCCTCTTGTGATTGAGTTCTAGCTTCAGAGCATTGTGGTCTGAAAATATGCAGGGAATGATCCCAATCTTTTGATACCGGTTGAGACCTGATTTGTGACCCAGGATGTGACCTATTCTGGAGAAGGTTCCATGTGCACTAGAGAAGAATGTGTATTCTGTTGCTTTGGGATGAAATGTTCTGAATATATCTGTGATGTCCATCTGGTCCAGTGTGTCATTTAAGTCCTTTATTTCCTTGTTGATCCTTTGTTTGGATGATCTGTCCACTTCAGTGAGGGGAGTGTTAAAGTCCCCTACTATTATTGTATTATTATTGATGTGTTTCTTTGATGTTGTTATTAATTGGTTGATATAGTTGGCTGCTCCCACGTTAGGGGCATAGATATTTAAAATTGTTAGATCTTCTTGTTGGACAGACCCTTTGAGTAGGATATAGTGTCCTTCCTCATCTCTTATTATAGTCCTTGGCTTAAAATCTAATTGATCTGATATAAGGATTGCCACCCCAGCTTTCTTCTGATGCCCATTAGCATGGTAAATTGTTTTCCACCCCCTCACTTTCAGTCTGGAGGTGTCTTCGCGTCTAAAATGAGTTTCTTGTAGGCAACATACTGATGGGTTTTGTTTTTTTATCCATTCTGATACCCTGTGTCTTTTGATTGGGGCATTTAGCCCATTAACATTCAGGGTAACTATTGAGAGATATGAATTTAGTGCCATTAGTAGCCTGTAAGGTGACTGTTACTGTATATTGTCTCTGTACCTTTCTGATCTACTACTTTTAGGCTCTCTCTTTGCTTAGAGGACCCCTTTCAATATTTCCTGTAGAACTGGTTTGGTGTTTGCAAATTCTTTCAGTTTTTGTTTGTCCTGGAAGCTTTTTATCTCTCCTTCTATTTTCAATGATAGCCTAGCTGGATAGAGTATTCTTGGCTGCATGTTTTTCTCGTTGAGTGCTCTGAATATATCATGCCAGCTCTTCCTGGCCTGCCAGGTCTCTGTGGATAAGTCTGCCGCCAATCTAATATTTTTACCATTGTATGTTACAGACTTCTTTTCTCGGGCTGCTTTCAGGATTTTCTCTTTGTCACTAAGACTTGTCAATTTTACTATTAGGTGATGGGGTGTGGACCTATTCTTGTTGACTTTGAGGGGGGTTCTCTGCATCTCCTGGATTTTAATGCTTGTTCCCTTTGCCATATTAGGGAAATTCTCTCCAATGATTCTCTCCAATAGACCTTCTGCTCCCCCTCTCTCTTTCTTCTTCTTCTGGAATTCCAATTATTCTAATGTTGTTTTGTCTTATGGTGTCACTTATCTCTCGAATTCTCCCCTAATGGTCCAGTAGCTGTTTGTCCCTCTTTTCTTCGGCTTCTTTATTCTCTGTCATTTGGTCTTCTATATCACTAATTCTTTCTTCTGCCTCATTGATCCTAGCAGTGAGAGCCTCCATTTTTTATTGCACCTCATTAATAGCTTTTTTGATTTCAACTTGGTTAGATTTTAGTTCTTTAATTTCTCCAGAAAGGGCTTTAATATCTCCAGAGAGGATTTCTCTAATATCTTCCATGCCTTTTTCGAGCCCAGCTAGAATGTTCAGAATCGTCATTCTGAACTCTTGATCTGACATATTACCAATGTCTGTGTTGATTAGGTCCCTAGCCTTCGGTACTGTCTCTTGTTCTTTTGTTTGTGGTGATTTTTCCCACCTTGTCATTTTGTCCAGATAAGAGGATATGAAGGATCAAATAAAATACTAAAAGGGTGGCAAAGACCCCAGAAAAATGCGCTGTAACCAAATGAGAAGAGACCCCAAATTGTGGGGGGGGGGGGGGAGAAAGGGGACAAAAAGAGGTTCAGAAAAAAAAAAGAAAAAAGTTTAAAAAATAAAACAAATAAAGAAAAAATATAAAAAAGAAAGAAAAAATATATATATTTAGATAAACTAGTCAAAAACGTTAAAAAAGAAAAGGGTAAAAGTGTTAAACAATTTAGCAGAAGAAGAAAAAAGAAAAAAAAATTGAAGTAGCCGCAAGACTAAAGAATCATGGGGAGAAAGTCATGAGTTCCGTGCTTTGCTTTCTCCTCCTCTGGAATTGCGCTGCTGTCTTAGGAATTGAACCTACTTTCCTTGATAGATGAACTTCGTCCTGGCTGGATATTTTGTTGATCTTCTGGGGGAGGGGCCTGTTGTAGTGACTCTCAAGTGTCTTTGCCCGAGGCGGGATTGCACCGCCCTTACCGGCAACCGGACTAAGTAATTGGCTCGGGTTCGCTTTTGGGAGCTTCTGTTCCCTGAAAGCTTTCCGTAGAGTTCCGGAGGACGGGAATGAAAATGGCGGCCTCCTAGTCTCTGGCCCGGAGGAGCCGAGAGCCTGGGGCCCCACTCCTCAGTGCGCCCCCAGAGGACAGCACCCAGTCACTCCCGTATCCCCAGCCTCTAGCCGCGCTCCGAGCTCACCCAGCCCGCGACCAGTTCAAGGTAACCCCGAGCTGAGAGTTCAGTCCTCGGCTCTGTCTCTGCAGTAGGCTTCTCTGTTCTAATACCTGCGAGCTCTCCGACACTCCGACACCCCCGATCCTTCTGTGACCCTGCGGGACCTGGGGCCACGCTGACCCCGCATGGGCTTCACCCTGGTTTAGCCTCTGGAGCAATGTCCCTCAGTGGAACAGACTTTTAAAAGTCCTGATTTTGTGCTCCATTCCTCCGCCGCTTGCCGGGAGCCGGCCCCTCCCCCTGCGGTCTATCTTCCCGTCGTTTTAGATTCACTTCTCCGCCAGTCCTACCTTTCAGAAAGTGGTTGATTTTCTGTTTCTAGAGTTGCTGTTCTTCTTCTCTTCATTCTCCCGTTGGATTTGTAGGTGTTTGCAATGTTTAGATAAGCTATCGAGCTGATCTCCTGCTACCTGATGTAGTCTTAGCCTGCTACTTCTCCGCCATCTTGACTCCTCCCTCCTTTTATTTTTTGTATATGCTTTAATGTTTTGTTTGTTTGTTTTTTTCTGAAACGCATTGGATGTGTTGATAATTTCTAAGCATAGAATATATGTATAATTGGTCAAGCAGGGAAATGACCCATCCATTTGTTTGGAGAGTAACTGACATATCCACCTCCATTAAGGTGTTCAGTTGCCTCCTTTACAAATTTGCTGTTGAATCACCCATGTGGGGTTTTTGGCTGAGGTTCTTAGCTATAAACAGAAAATAGTTACCGTAAAATATATTAATAAAGATAATCTTTAACTCCTCTATTACAGAGTGTAACTTTGAATGGAGTTCTCCTGAATTTACTACATCACTGCTTCCCCCAAAGTAACAGTCCTTAAATTTCATGTCTCTCTATAATTGCCCTTTATTAGCAGTGACCCCCTCCCACCCATATGCATTTAATGGTCATAGCCTTAAAAGCAGTGCCTTAGGTAGGTTTGTATTGATTATCTTTCACAGGGTAATTGCCAAATGGATCATAATGAAATTAGTTGAGCTTTTTTTTCTTTTTGCGTGTAGGGGTATGATCCCAAATGTATGATAAAAATGCATAATATAAGGGAGAATTAAATTTAAAAAAATCAAAATCATCTATTTGCTGTACCTTCTTGTAACTATGCTGATTTCTTGCTATAATCTTTTTTCACCTGAAATCACACCCATCATAAGAGTATGCAAAAGTTCTACCCAAACTGATGTTTAGGAAATTCTGTTGAATGGATATATGTATTAGAAGAAGAAACATGGTATGTCTGGGCTGTTAGTGTAAAATGATTTGGTATGAAAACTGCAGTTAGACTGTCTGTGAAAATAATAGTTGAATTTGTAATGGGATTTATTTATTGATTACACAGATATTTATTTAAAGACCTACTATGTGGATCTCTCCTCTCCTTCTGTCTTTCATTGGAGAAAGCGTTTGAATAGTTTTTTTGTGTATGTGTTTATCCTTGAGATGGCTGTGGATCTAATTTTTTCTTCTTTCTTAGAAAGATAAGAAAGGAAGTGGAGGCTCCAGAGGGAAAGATGAAGGCTATGAGCTAATTCAGAGCATTAAAAAGGCAATCTAAGACTATGATTTTAATTAGCCCTAACAGTCTCAGCAAGGTGAATTGACCATCTGTGGCTTAGAAGGAGGAGAACTGCTGACAGTGGTGGAAAGATGCCCAAAAGGACATGCTATGCCAAAGTTGTCCTGAAGTACCAGAAGTATACATTATCCCAGAAGGAGTTTGACTGTTACAGGACTCAAACTAAAGTAGACAAGAGTGTTTTAATTAGAGTTAGCAAGAGTTAGCATCGTTGTGCTTGCCAATTTTGAAAGGCTGGAGAACAAAGCATGACATTTCTTTCTATACTTTCCAAGGACTTTTATTCCTGATTTATTATTTCATGTGTCCAGATATAATCATTTTAGTTATTGTTTTAAATAGTAAGGAGTGGACTTATCTTTAGTATCATCTGGTATATTTTAGTAGAAAACCACCAGTGTATACCTGTATCCATACTCCTGAAATTTGTACCATAAGACCAAAGCTCCTTCCACCACTTGGTGGCAGTGTGCCTAAGGGCAAAAAGCACCAACTTGAAAACATGTCTTTCAATGACAGACTCTATTCAAGTAAAGCATTTAAAGTTCGACGACATACATTTGTTGATTGATCAGTTACTCAACAAATGTTTATTGAAAGTGAAGTAAGTTTCTTGCCTAATGCTGTAAAATAGCTTTATTGAGATACTATCCACCACTATAGTTCACACACTAGACAACTTCACATTTAAACTGTATAATTTACTGGTTCCAGTATAATCACAGATGTTTGCAAACACATCTGACCATAGCGAATTTTAGAACACTTTCATCACCTCAAAGGAAACCTTATACCCTTTAACTGTCATTCCCCCATCCTCTTATTCTCCCTTTTCCCTCTACCTTACAATGGCCCTTAGCAACCACCAGTCTACTTTCTGTCTCTGTAGATTTTTCTATTTTGGACATTTTACAAAAATGGAATCATAGAGTACATTGTGTTTGTGGCTGGTTTCCTTAGCTCAGTATAATGTTCTCAAGGTTCAACCAGATTGTACTGTTTATTCGCAGTTCATTTCTTCTTATGGGCAAATAATATTTCATTGTATTGATATACCATGTTTTATCTATTCATTAGGGCAATGATGGGCAATGGAATTACCTCTACTTTTGTCTGCTATTAATAATTCTGTATAAGCATTTATGTACAAGCTTTTATGTGGACCTATATTTTCAGTTCTCTTGACCTATATTTTCAGTTCAAGCTTTTATGTGGACCTATATTTTCAGTTCCATTCCTACCTAGGAATGGAACCACTGAGTCCTATGGTAATTCTATGTTCAAACATTTGAGGAGCTACCGGATATTTTCCAAAGAGATTCGGCCATTTTACATTCCTACCAGCAATGCATGGGTATTTCTATTTCTCTACATCCTCATCAATACTTGTTATTAGCTAATTTTTTTTAAAGATTTTTAAATTTTAAATTTTAAACTGAGTCCTATGGTAATTCTATGTTCAAACATTTGAGGAGCTACCGGATATTTTCCAAAGAGATTCGGCCATTTTACATTCCTACCAGCAATGCATGGGTATTTCTATTTCTCTACATCCTCATCAATACTAGTTATTAGCTAATTTTTTTAAAATATTTTATTTATTTATTTGACAGACAGAGATTTCAAGTAGGCAGAGAGGCAGGCAGAGAGAGAGAGGAGGAAGCAGGCTCCCTGCTGAGCAGAGAGTCTGATGTGGGGCTCGATCCCAGGACCCTGGGATCATGACCTGAGCCGAAGGCAGAGGCTTTAACCCACTGAGCCACCCAGGCGCCCCGCTAATTTTTTTTATTCTAACTAGCCTCGTGGGTGTGAAGTGGTATCTCATTGTGAGTTTGATTTGCATCTCCCCAATGACTAATGATGTTGAGTATCTTTTCATGGATTTATTCACCATTTATATATCTTTCTTGAAGAAATGTCTTTTCAGATCCTTTGCTCATTTTAAATTCATTATTTATCTTTTTATTATTGATTTGTAATGACTTTTTATGGGCATATGTGTGGGGGTACAGTATACCACTCTCTTAGGAACAAGCTAAATGGAATGCCACACAGAGGAAGTAGTGAGGTCACTGGCTATCTGGGCGAAAACTTCTGAGTTCACAAAAACTTATTTTGGGGGGCACCTGGGTGGCTCAGTGGGTTAAAGCCTCTGCCTTCGGCCCAGGTCATGATCCCAGGGTCCTGGAATCGAGCCCCACATCGGGCTCTCTGCTCAGCGGGGAGCCTGCTTCCTCCTCTCTCTCTGCCTGCTTCTCTGTGATCTCTGTCTGTCAAATAAATAAATAAAATCTTTAAAAAAAAAAAGAACAAAAAAAAACCTTATTTTTGGTATATTTTAAACCAGTGCTGTGCCACATATGCACAATGATCTTTGATCGTTGGATCTAACATCAGAAACACCCATGTGACAACTCCTCTTCCTTCCCTGCGTTTCCAAAATTTCTTGCTAAATCCACGATTAACATGTAACATGCTGGTTGGGAAGTTTCTCAAGGGGGAGGCTTTGTATGTTAGTCATTGTCATGTCCCCAGTGTCTTGCATACCAGTTGGCACAAATTAAGCATTTAAGAAACATGTAAGAAATATACATTTTTTTCTCTCTTGGAATTCAATTTGGATTTTCATCCTGAGTATCGAATTTCAGCATGTGAAGAAAAAAAAAGTCTCATTAAGTCCTCCCTATGACAAAAAAAAAAAAATTTGTACACAATCCTCAGACTCAAGCATTCTTGCATTCTTTCTCATTTTACCCTTATTCTTGCTGTTTGGAGAAGCTGTTGCTATGCAATTGTAATAGGAATTGTGCTGTTCTAAATAGCAATAGTGATATTTTGATAGTTATTCCTTGCAAAACACATTTTGGGTGCAAGTTCAGTATGAATAAAATGGACAAAGTTAAAGATGCAACAACTGTGCAGTCAAGTGAGACCTCTAGTAAAGATGAAGGCAAAACATTCTGCTGACCAGCATTCCCCAAGCTGTATGTGTATTATTAGGTACTCCCTAAAAAAATGAAAAACAAAACAACAACAACAAAAAAAAAACCCAAAATAAGATAAAACAAAAAATCATCTGGGATTACCTAAATTTGGAAAATGTTGGTTAAAACAAAGTTGAGTTAGACAGGTACATACCACAGGACTTCTTAGAATCTCTAACAGGCTCATGTTTGGGAAATGCTATGTGCAAATAGAAAAGGCTCCAAGGTGGATTTTTTTTTCTTGTATTTGGAGACTGAAGGAGAGCTTCAGGTGAAGAATCTCTTGCTATCAGCAATAAAGCTCTACCACTTTGGTATATATGTAATGGCCGCTTACTGTATACGTTCATGGAAACCGCCTACCCAATTAAAAGGGGATTTTTACTACAGTTAATGGGTGTACCTGCTTTTTTATTCCTGCAGTTCAGACCCATTATACATTCTGTAAGAAGCAACACGATGCCACTTTAATCACAGACCAGTGCTCCTCTCCTGCTAAGAAAAATAAATGTGATATTTGTGAGTTCTCATCCATTGCTTCTTTAGAAGACCAGCAAAGAAAATAATTAGCCCAAGTGATTACCTTATATAATTCAATTTTCCCTTGGTATATTCTTACTGACATTCAAAAAGTAGTTAGTGAATCCAACTGCCAAATGCTCAGTAATAACACTTTATCACCAATTTACAGTGCATGAAAACAAAAGAAATTTCAAATGAGCTGAGGGATTGTGTGTGGGGGGGTGTGTGTGCGTGTGTGCGATTTTTAAAGGATGGTTAGCCAGATAAATGTAGGGATTTTGCACGTAATACTGTGTTTCCTTTGGAATAATAATTTAGCTTGCAAAACACATGGGGAATTCAGATGACACGGGGTCATTGTGTAGATATATGTAGGAAGGGAAAGTCACGGCAGGGGACATTTTCTTTGTTTTATTTTTAAAACAATAATAAAATAATAATAAATCTAATTCTGGCCTCGGAAGAAGATATCAATGAGTGAGTTTTTCTCCTCACCAGTTCTTCACTCCCTTCTGAATAAACAGAGAAACAAGTTAGTTCTCATTTTTTACTTCTTCTGCAAACTGCTTGTTTCTCTTCTTTTTGGCTGAACATTGTATAGACAATTTATAGTACCTCCCCTAAAAGCAGGAACATTTGTGTGATTATGACTCTCATCTTTCCTTCCATCCATACCTCCTCGTTCTGCCTACCATCTTGTTTCCCTTTCTGCTCCTCCAACCTGCTCCAGTTAGGCTTGAGGGTGCCATTGGGGGAGTGGTTATGAATACATGTCCCCCTCTCTCACACTGTCTGTGCAATGGGCCAGGACATCTAGCCTGCAGAGTCATGATGGAGATTAGAATAAGCAAAATGATGCATGTTCAGTGCAACTCCAGACAGTGCCTGGAACAGAGTAGACACTCAGTAGGTGGCATTGTCATCATTACTGTTATTAACAACAGGTGTCTATATGTGAACATGCATTGTCCTTGGTTGCTCAAACTCAGATTACGAAGTCTTGTTCAACACAAGACCTTGTGTTGTCAATTGCACAGTTCTGGCCATCACCTGACATTTCAGAGAAGCTCAGGGACAAAGAAACTGTGATAAAGAAATGGATTCTGAGAACAGTGGAACTTAAAACCAGGCAATACGATTTATCATAAACACATAGGATCGCTGAATCAAAGTCATACAAGTGGAAATTCGAGTGATATTAGTGAGAGAAGAAGAGAAAATTTTCCTGCTTTGGGTGGGTTGCAAAGTCTAGTGATTTGGGCATGAATCAGGGTCTGATACATATAAAGCATTAAATAAATATTAGCTAGTATCATTTAAAAAATAAGTTGAGCTCAAAATATTACGAGCTTTCTGGAGTGAACTTAAGAAGTGTGCCACCATAATTTATACTTACCGAAGACTGAAAAATGTTGACTTTCTAAGTTATTAGGAAAATCACCCAGAAAATAAGTAATCACAATAAAATTAGCTTCAGATAAGAAGGAATATTTATCATTCACATACACAATACATATGAAAACTGTCAAACTCCATAAAGAAAGTTTAGTTTAATAAATACAGCCTCAGTGTTACAATATGTCAAACTTAGTCATTGGATTTGAGCCTTCATTTCATAATACTTTGAATTAAAGCTATGGCAGTTCAACCTCCAGAAACTATTTAAAATTTACCCACCTCTCTTCATCCTGACTTCTCTCACCCTAAGCCCAGCTACTCTCCCCTGTTGCCTAGACCACCCCTAGAACCTCCCACCTGTCTCTCATCTGTGTCTTATGGCAACCCATCCTTACCTAGAATAATCTTGTTAAAATGTTAATCAGAACGGAGGATGCCCCTTTTTAGAAATTAAAACCCTCAAAGTCTTTATGTTCTTCTTAGACCAAACTCAAAACTACACAACACATCCTACCAGTCTCTGGGATTTAGCATGTGTTTACTTCTTTTCTTACTTCAGCGCATTCTACCACTGTTTATTTTAGGTTCCTCCGATGCGGCCTGCTGCCTTCTCATTGAACAAACCAAACAATTTCCAGTCTCAGAACATTTGTTCGGGCAGTTCCCCATCTCTGGGATTCTCTTCCTCCAGCTCTTCATGGGGTGGCTCCTCACTTAGATTGAATTGCGAGTGCCACCTTCTTACAGGGATTGTCCCTGTCGGTTCTGATGAAATCAGCCTCTCCCAGTTACTCTGTTCTCTTTTTTGGGGGGGGGGGGGGTAGTACTTACTGTAATCTGTTATTATCTGTGTACTCATTCACTGTTTCTGTCTCCAGCGGGGCAGAATCCTTATCTGATTTACTCACTATTGTGTTCCCCCAAACTAATCAATCAGTCTGTCGAATTAATGATATGCTGCGATCGTCATCTGCACTGGTGGCCTCATAACGCACATTTACTGGGCACCCATTATGTGTCAGGAACCATGCAAAATGCCATGCTTTCTCATTTAATAGTTTCAGAAATCTGTAAGGGACGTACCGGTTTTTTTTTGTTTTTTTTTTTTAAGATTTTATTTATTTGACAGAGAGAGATCACAGGTAGATAGAGAGGCAGGCAGAGAGAGAGAGAGAGGGAAGCAGGCTCCCTGCCAAGCAGAGAGCCCGATGCGGGACTCGATCCCAGGACCTGAGATCATGACCTGAGCCGAAGGCAGCGGCTTAACCCACTGAGCCACCCAGGCGCCCCAGGGACGTACCGTTTTTATCTCCACCTTAAAAATGAGGAAACTGAGATTCATTATCATTGTCATTGTCATCATTAGCACCCTCCTTTCAAGAAGCAGAATTAGAGTCAGTATTGTTTACCTTCCTCATACAGTGGTCAGAGGAAGGAATAGGGTCCCGAGATGTGGGAAAACCCATCAGGACCACCCAAGTGAGCTGGTTGGATGGTTGGGTCATCAGGGAATGCCTCTGGCAAACAAAAAGCAAATGGAAGTTTTGGAAGTTGTGTGATTCTCAAAGCGTGGTCTCCAGGCCAGCAGCTTTAGCATCATCTGTGAGCCTGTTAGAAATGCAGATTTGTTGGCCTTGCCCTGGCCTACCGGCAGTACTGAATCAGAATCTCTGGGGTTGGGGCCAGGAAGCAATAGGCCTTCCAGGTGATTCTTAACCACTGCTTTTGGAAAAGGAAGGTTGATTTGGCAGTTAGCAAACAAAGCAAGAGTAAAGCAAAGCATTCTATTTAAAATCCAAACCAAATCAATGAAAGTAGGATGAGCAGACCACATACAAAGACACAGACCTATCATAAAAACTGGAGTATGAGGGAGAGGCTTGGTTATAGGAAGAATAGTCAAGGGGCGCCTGGGTGGCTCAGTGGATTAAGCCGCTGCCTTCGGCTCAGGTCATGATCTCAGGGTCCTGGGATCGAGTCCCACATCGGGCTCTCTGCTCAGCGGCGAGTCTGCTTCCCTCTCTCTCTCTGCCTGCCTCTTTGCCTACTTGTGATCTCTCTCTGTCAAATAAATAAATAAAATCTTTAAAAAAAAAAAAAAAGGAAGAATAGTCAAGCAGGGGAACAGGATGGGAAGTTCAAGTGGGACTAGGTAGCATCCAGGTGAACCTTTTCTCACCCGTAGCAGCTCAAGTTCTTGAAATACCCCTCTGGTATGCAGGACTGGTGTCATTGCATGAGGCTGGACTAAGCTGGAAGTGGAGTAGAAGTATACTCCGCCATGACTCCAGAGATAGCAACTGGAAGAATGTGGGCCTGGGGTGTATGACTGTATTGAGACTGTAATTTTGCAGATGACTCTGAAGGCATTCAGAACTGGGGAGGTGGATGGGCCCCACTAGAACATTTGGTAATGCTGTATGAGTAGGCCAAATGACAGTGGCTGAATCTCAGGTGTAGAAAGTAGAAGGTAATGTATTTGGGGAAGTATAACCCAAATCATGCTGATAAAAGGGATTACTCTCTCTCTCTCTATTACTTGTGTTTAGAAAAAAAAGATATCTGAGCCTGTCAACTCTTTCTTGAAGCCCGTCCACTGTAGAGTAGCAGTTCAAAAGGTTCAAAAGGTTCAACTGAAGACCAGAGGTAACCATGATAAAACTGGAAAAACAGTAATATGTAATTTTGTTACATCTTTGAACAGAAATAATAATGTTTTTGTACCTGGAGTACAGTTCATAGCTTGATTCAGTGCATTCCATTAAGACCATAAAACAGAACAGCCTGAAAGTTTAATGGAAATGATCAAAGGAATGAAAGAGTAAGACTGGATGAGAAATTTTCAGTTCAGAAAAATGATGGGTGAAAAGGGTCACAATAAAATTCATGTCCATGAAGGATATTAGTAAGTGGATCATGGACATGTTCAACAAATTAAAGAATACTATGCCTAGGAGACCTCTCTTGAAGCCGGAAGGTAATTTTAGGACCAAAAAAAAAAAAAAAAAAAAGAAAGAAAGAAAAGAAAAGTAGGATTTCTTTATATACCTGGTGGTAAATGTATTGGTGTTATTCCCCACAAAAGAGTTCGCAGACTGTGGGTGACTGGGTGACTCAGTCAGTTTAAGCTCCGCTCAGGTCATGATCTCAGGGTTCTGGGATCGAGACCCGCCTTTCCCTCTCCCTCTGCCTGTTGCTGTCCCTGCTCATGCTTTCATTTGCATGCTCTCTCTCTCCCAAATAAATAAATACAATCTTAAAAAAAAAAAAAGGAGGTCACAAACTGGAAAGATAATGAGAAACAAAAATTAATATTTATGGAAGATGAAATTCAACATGGTTTATAAAACAGAAGATTTTAGATTATTCTGGATGTTTCCTTAATGTTTAAAAAAGGCATTATCTGTCCTCATGAAACACAAAATCCAGGAATAAGTGACCGATGCAGTGTTAGGGTTTTAGAATATTCCTTAAGATATATGTATACATATATTTTACATGCATACACACTCATACTCACATATAAATGTATACATTTATATTTTCTTTCTTATAAAATAAAATCTGTTTTGTTATTATAAAAACATGTGTATTATGAAAGACATGTACACATTAATTGCAGATATATTTGAAAATTTTAGAGTAATAGAGGCACCTGGATGACTCAGTCAGTTAGCATCTGCCTTTGGTTCAGGTCGTGATCTCAGGGTCCTGGGATGGAGCCCTATTTCAGTCTCCCTGCTCAGCAGGGACCCCGCTTCTCCCTCTTTCTCTGCTCCTCACCATGTTCATGTTTACTCACAGCCTCCCTTGCAAATAAATGAATACAATCTTTAAAAAAATGAGTAGGAAACAAAAAAAACCACACACATAACTTTATTATATAAAGATAACTACTATTAATATTTCACTGTTCTGATTCTCTATATAGGTTTATACCTTTTGGTTGTTTTTTTTCTTTTTTTCTAATTTTTATACATATTTACTGCCTGTAGGATTTTGCCACTCTGTGATGTGAGAATACTAATATTCTGTGAAATTCAGTTTATATAGGATTTTTGCTTATATGCACAATGAGTTTTAAATATGAATTTTTTTGGTTTTCTTTTTAAATCCGGTTTTAGTATTCGTTTATTACACTTATGAAACTAAGTAGTTTTCTAATTCTACATTTTAACTATTAATACTCCATTTTATTTCTCATGTATTTTATAAGTCTTAATACTATTTGGTTCAGTATGTAGAGCTATTGTAGCTGTGTCTTTTAATGTGATGTGGGTGTCTCCTGTGTTTGTTCATATCTACCCCATTCGAAATATTTTGTCTTTTCCAGAGGTGCCTGGGTGGCTCAGTAGGTAAAGTGTCTGCTTTTAGCTCAGGTCATGATTCTGTGGTCCTGGGATTGAGCCCCACGTTGGGCTCCCTGCTCAGCAGGGATCCTGCTTCCCCCTTTTCTCCCCACTGTGCTCTCTCTCACTATCTCTGTCTCTCTTTCTCTCTCAAGAGAAGTAAAGTAAGTAAATATAAGTAAATATAATCTTAAAAAAAAAAACCTTAAAAAATTTTGGCTTTTCCCAGGGGGGTTTCTTTTATATTTATTGTCATCACAGTTTAAATTATTCTCATGAGATATTTGAAACAAATACAGTCTGAATTTGAATACTGGCACTGTTTTCTAACTGTATTACAAAATTGTATGAAGACTTGGTAGATTTAAAACATTTGTAGAATTCCTGGCACAGAGTAAGCATTCATATTATTATTGCTGTTGTGATTATCTTCTCTGTCTTATTTTATGCCTCTGATTTTCATTTTAATACAATTTTGGTATTTTCTTTGCTTATATCTTCTACCATGTAGACTTTTTGTTTGCTTTAATTTTTGTAGTAATTCAGAAGATAGAAACGCTTCTGCACATTTGACAGGCAATTGATTAAATTGATAAAAACAGTTGTTATATAAATCAGTACTTCCAAAACCTGAATGTTTTGTGGTGAATTTAGAATGCCATCGTTTCTTTTGCCTTCTCCCCTTTGGATCTCATTGATGTGGGTATTTTGGTGCCATATAAATTTTATTTATCTAAAATTATTGTATCATTTGCTTTTGATTTTTCACCCTATCTGCTATAATAATTGTGCATACTTCATCATGTCCATGTAAGCATTGTAATTGTTCACTGATAGACATAAAATTAACATGTAAATGCAGTGTCTGGTATTTAGTGAAATACATGCAAAGTGCAGCTGGAAGTTCAATGTATGAATACTAAAAATGTTTGTAATCTCTACTTATATCATTATGATCTTTTTTTTTGGTGGGGGAGGAGCAGAGGGAGAGAGAGAATCTTAAGCAGGCTCCATGCTCATTGAGGAGCCTGATGTGGGGCTCAATCTCATGACCCTGAGATTATGACTTGAGCCAAAACCAAGAGTTGGATATTTAACCAACTAAGCCACTCAGGCACCCCTCATTATGATCTTTTAATTGGTGTGTGAAAACATTTTCTATGTCATTTACACAAGACCCATATATATTTACAGTTAAACTGTAAGTTCTTTGAGAAAAGAATTAATGTTTCTCATTTATTATTATTTTTTTAACATTCAGGAAAGCAGAAGGACTTCCTCTGTTTGTTATTGGTAATTTTTTTTAGAGGACTAGGTTGTGATGGTCAGAGAATATCAAAGTTTGATAACAAAGCTGGGTTTTAAAAAGCCATAAAATCCTTATTCTGGTGAATACCATTTCCATCTCACTTTATACAAGGAAGGGGGGAAAAAGAAACTGATGGAAGCAAGGGTGTTTCTTTGGTAATGTGGATTATTGGAAAAACATACTTGCCTTCTCAAGATGATAGTGATATTTTGGAAGCCTGAGAGGGGACTAAAGAATGTTCACATTCATAAGAATGTTAGAAAGGCTGTGGAGTTGTCCATACTTCATGATAAATGATGCCTTGATGTCCTGAGTTCTGTAAGTCCAGATATTAAAGACAGAATCTCTAAGGATCAGAACCCTCAACACTGGCTCTGCATCCAAACTGGCTGTGTGGTTGCTGCTAATAAAGGGCAAAGCCTAGAGTCACAATCATGATCTGAAGCAGTAGGAGGAGAATTAGTTTTTTCCTGTGAGTGTTTGATAAAGAAGAACACGTGAAAAGCATTGATAAACCACAGGTGAAGCAGTAGGGTTTAGGAAATATATTTAAAAATGATGGAAGGAAGGGAGGAAGGAAGAGGAGAAAGGGAAGGAGGGAAGGACAGAAGGAGGGAAGGGGGAAAGGCTGATAGCAGTGGTAACTAAAATACGATTTCTGGACCAGCAACAAGCAACACCACCTGGGAATATGTTAGAAATTAAAAATCTTGTTTTCTGGCACAAACCTACTGCAAAAGGAGCTGTAGAGGAAGGAGACCAACAATATGTGTTCCCATGGGTGATTCTGATAGAGGAAAACCACCAGGCTGCAGACTAGATCAAAAGCCCTTTCACCTATGGCTCCACAACCCAACTCCTACTGCAGCCACAGAAGGCAGCGTTGCATTACAGCATAATATGCTATTCATGAGGAAAAACGTAAAGAATCCAAGGCTTTGCTTTACTTGTCTGTTTATTTTAGTCTAGTCTGTTTAAAAAGGCAGATAAATTATGTAATAGATCTTAGATAGCTTCTCATCAACTTTCTTAGGGGCATTTGAAGTTGTAACCTCCAGCTATCAAAAACATTTGTGTTCCTAGAATACCAAATTTCTCTGCAATGCTAGATAAATATCATGTTATCATATTGTGGTGTATTATTTATAAATGAAGAGCACTTACGCAGTCCTGCTAAATTTGACATTTATCCTCCCAGCCCCCAAAATACCTTCTACTGTTGGTGGTATTATTTGTGAATAGGAATTTTGATTTTGACAAGGAAAAAAAAATATTGTTCTAAGATATATACAAATAATACCAAAGCTAGATGATTTTTATACAAAGGTACATCTGTTATATTTTAAAAATACCTTTTCCTCTGTTACCCAAATTTAATAGTGAAAATATAAAAGCACATTCTGCTTTCCAAAAAAAAAATTATAAATAGTTATCATTCCTAGACTGAAATATGCATAGTTGTTAAAGGAAACATGCCATCTAGCATATTAGAGAGAGACAGTGTCTGAAATTACAGATAATTAAAAGTGTATTTTATATGACTTTAGATTTTTTCATTATGTTTATTATTACTTTGTTATTATTAAAAGGCAGGAATTGATGAAAGAAGCATGCCCTTCAGTGACTTTGAGAAAATTGGAAAAAAAAAAAAAGGAAAAGAAAAAAAAACAAAAAACAAAAACAACAGCTCTCATTCTTCCCAGTCGTGCCAACACTGCCCGTGAGCACAGATCTTGCTGAAGGTCAGATCTGAAGGATCTCAGTCCTGCCCACCCCCGTGAGGAGGCCATTGTACCCTGTCCAAGCTGGCTGTCTCCTGATTTCCTACCTATCGTCATCCTCAAACTAGAAAGCCAAGGTTTAAATGTGGCCCATGGTCTGAATGCTTGTTGGGTATGGGGTCTTTCTTGTCCGTGCAGAACGTAGAAACAGTTTGAATTCGTGGCCACTATTTTTAAACTGTAAATTTTTTAAAAAGAATAATCTAGATTTCTCTTGAAGGCTAGAAGACAGGGTAATGTTGAGCTTCTGTTTTGCCTAGTAACAATTAGCTAGAGCTGAGGAGCTTCTCTCTCTGTAGGAAACATGTGCCCCACAGTGCCACAGTGCCACAGTCCCCATCAGAACTTCTTTATTTCCCTGGCCTGGGTGAGCATCTCGGTTTAATTCCATGTAACAATCAGCTCTTCCACTAAATCTTTTCTCTCCAGTAGGTTTGATAACTTGTTAACTCGGTGCCTACTCTTCCAAATGCAGATTTGCCTTCCAGCACTCTTGACTAATTGCATCTACTCATTCATAGTCTTCCTCCTACCAGACAGTAAACTTCTGAACAAAGACCAGCATTTTAATCCATCTCTGAAATCCCAGTGCCTGTCACACTGTAGTTGCATAATGGATGTCTGTAAATAAATGGAATGATTATTATTATTTATAAAAACATAGATATGAGAGGTAGACAAGCATATTCCCTACCTCTCTTCTCTGGTACTCAGAACGCTACAGTAATGCTATATGACTATGTGCACACCTCACTGATGTAAAACAACTGTAGTGATGATTCTCTACGATCATGGGTCTGGAGGTGCTGACAACTCCTCTAACTGCGGGTTCCAAGTTGCAGGTTGTGCTCAAGCTTGTTCTACATCTTCTTGGCTTAGATATTGGATTGTAGCTACTAAAAACATTCTCTGCTCATGATGATGGCAGAAATGCAAGAAGGAAGACCCTGTCCCGCATACAATTTCAAGCTCTGCTTACATCCTATTTGCTAACATTCATGTTGACCAAAGCAAGTCACATGGCCAAGCCCGAACGCCAGAGGTACAAAGTACCTTCTACTCAGCCAAAAGCTACGTGGACATGGGCAAGGGATTAATTGCAGCCAATAATCTAAATCAGGGCCAGAATTAGGATCAGGCAAATGAGGCACTTGCCTCAGATATAAAATTTAAGGGGAAGCCAAAAAAACCTCAACAATCAAGATAAATAGTACTTTAATACATATTTTAAGGAATAAAAATTACTGCAAAAATCTATGATACACTAAATAGCAAAATATTAGGGGAAAATTATCACATATTTGCATGTGTCAACGTAAGTACCTCGCTTTGGTCTAGGCCCCATTGGATCTTATTCCCACCATTGATCCCATCAAAAATACTGTCCTTGGCAGCACTTGTCCGACTATTGCTTGAATGTTGGCTCTATGCATTGCTGTGAATATTTGTAATGAAACATATTACAAATTCAAGTCTCCAGGAGATAGACAGACAGATACAAAATATATCCCCAGAAAAAGAGAATTTAGGGCAAGTAACTTTTAACATAAAACAATCTTTAATTTGAAAAGAAAAGTAAAATAACCTATTTCACCAGAAACCTTCATATCAGTTAGTAGAAAAGCATTCCTTGTTATTAAATAATGTAAAATGTCTGCAAGTTTATCTTAGTCAACCCCTTATATTTTCCACATCTTGAATTTGGGTGTTTAGGCAAGAGCATCTTGATGTCAGGCTGCAGAATGATATAAATAACTGAAAATCCTCCATAGTGGAGGAGGTGAGGGGAGTAGTGGGAGAACGAATACAACAACAATTTTCTGGTCAACTTAACGATTTTTCACTAAGTATTTTAGGATCTAACTGATCTCATTAACAGGAGGTAACCACAGGTATTTGACGATCCCTTATGTGAGGGAGACAAGTAAAAAGACAATCTTACATCCACGTCTTCAAGTGTTTTATTACCTTTCTACTTGGAGGTTGCAAACTGGGCTCAGGCCTGTGTATGTGAGGATACTTGTGAAACACATTTTATGGAAGGGGCCATCCCATGCCATGCTCTCAGAGACGACATCTGGTTACCTGAGTCCCATGAAGCCCATGTCCAGTTCGAGGCACCATTCTGGCTAAAGACAACTGTTCAAGAATCTGTAAAGGATTCCTACTGCATTTCAAACTTGGAGTACATGGTGGTGATGGTTCTAAGATGACTGGAACGTATTCAAAAGGGACTGATTTAAGACCTGTAAGATAAGAGTTGACAACACCAATCTCTTGCAAATAGAAAAGTATCTAAACTTTTAAAAATTTTTTAAATTATTATTAAGGAGCAAATGCAGAAGTCTGTAACTGTAGGTATTCTAGTTAAATTAAGTAAAATAATATGAGTAACATGAACGTCTCCAAAAGAAGGAGGGTAAAGTTCTAAGAGATGATCATGATTGATTGATTCAGGATATAGAAAATACTTTTAGTGCGCTGTCATTTTATGCGCCTTCATGACTATTCTGCTTTAGTGTACAGTAGCTTAATAAGGACTTCCTGGAAATCATTTCTGATCCATATCTTTCCTAAACCACTATATTTAATGGAGTTTTAGGTTACTTCCTCACCCTCTAATTCTTTTCATCATTTTGTGTGTGTGTGTGTGTGTCTATAGCGTTTTGAGCGACTGGGACACGGGATGGCTTGGGAGAGGCACTTCTGCCATTGTGACTGATACTGAATAAGAGCTATCATCCATCCAACACCTTCTGTAACCAGGCATCGTGCTGTGTATGTCACATGGATTTAGGCTTCTCTTCACTACAGCTCAATAAAGTTGCATCCTTATTCTTCTTTTACAAATTAGAAAGCTGAGGTTGAGGAAACAGTAAACAGCTTACCCACACAGCTAGCAGGTGTTCCAGTCAAGATGCAAATCTAGGTCCTTTCTCTCTTCCACGTGAGCTCCTCCCACTCCCTCCCTACCCCCGCCTCCCCAGAGCAAGGTTGCCTGCTGAGGCTTCCAGCCTCCTGAGTCTGCCCTGGGGCTCAGCAGCTTTCCTCTTAACATATTAACAAACTATGTTCATTCATGGATGACTTAACACTAGACCTGTGCTTCACAGAAACAGATCTTATTTCTTCTCATCCTCGCAGGGGAGGGTGGGTTATCATTGCCCCATTTTGTATGTATGAAAACCAAGGTGCTGAGAGCTTAAGTAAATTACCTTGGGTACACATCCAGGAAATGGCGGGATCAAGTTTCACATCCACATTGGTATCGATCCGTCTTCTATGGCCAGCTCTGAACCATAATGCAAAATGGTCTCAAATCATGCCACGTTTCCCCTGTGAGAGTAGGAAAACCGCTGGATTCATTAAGAGTTGCAGACATCGGGTTTCTATCCCAGACGTCGCTATTGTCCAATCCTGTTTCTTCATCTGTAAAACTATGATGGATAGTTCCTGCCCTGTGTAAGTCCTATCTTTGCTGTGAGACTTGAGCCAGCAACTCTAGGGGACACACTGTAACCTCAAGTCACTGCTCAGACACGGGTTAGCAGCCTGAGAGGCTGGGGCAGCTGTTGCTGGTGTGTGTGTTTCTCACACAAGCCTAGAAGACTCCTTGACACTGAAGCTTTTCAGGACCTGGACAGACAGCAAATGAACATAAGCTGTTTTGGTAACAGACAAGTCAAGGGCATTTCTTGGAAGGACATTCCTTGAAAGTGACTTCTTTCTCACTCTTCTTAGGGGCAGAACCAGCCAAAAAGGTCATTAAGAAGATTCTGAAGAACAGATAGAATATTCAGGAAATCATTCTTCATTAATGTGTTTCCTATTATATGTTTTAGTGCATTTTTTTCCATTTTCCTCCCAAATTTGTTGTTTCCTAGGGTGAAAAGGAAGCAAATAATACCGCTTTCTTCTGGTTTCTGCAAATAATCCTTAGGACTAACACTCAAGTTCAGATGACTGTTTTCCTCTACCTTTCTAGTGGCTTTCAGCACAGTTTGGGTCCAAGGTTTATTGAAACTCGCTGCAGGACAGTTGTGGTCATAGATGCGTTAAGGAGGAAAGAGTCTAAGATTCTAACATCTTGGTAGTAACAGATTTTGCCTTCCTTATTCCAAAACACTTCATTTACTGATTTCAGAACTTTGATAAATATATGTAGGTGTTTCTGGGTTTCTTTTTTTGAACTCCTTCTCCTCCTGTCCCTTAATCTCAATTTGGATTTATTTCCATCATAGAAAAAGAACTAGAGGTCCAAAGCCCCATCAGTAATAGTAATAGTAAAAACTAGAGGTCCAAAGCCCCATCAGTAATAGTTAGGGACATTTCATCTATTCGATTGCTGATTCTTGAGAACCTACTCTGCTAAGTACTGGGGGAACAATTTGCTGGTTTCTGTCCTTGAAAAGCTTAAGTTTTCCATCTCACCCTATATTGTTTAGAGGCTAATACTGTTACCTTTGCATTAATCTACACAATATTTTGATATTTTTCCTCATCAATTATTTCTCATTTCTCACTTCGCCTATTCTACCCCATTGAGTTATCCCCTGAATAAGGGCTTTAAGGGAAATTTTGCAAGAATATGAATTTTCTACTCCCTTTGTATTATATTTTATTCTATTTTCTTTAAAGATTTTATTTATTTTTTTGACAGAGAGAGAGACAGCATGAGAGGGAACACAAGCAAGGGGAGTGGGAGAGGGAGAAGCAGGCTTCCCGCTGAGCAGGGCCAATCCCAGGACCCTGGGATCATGACCTGAGCCTAAGGCAGAAGCTTAACAACTGAGCCACCCAGGCACCTCTATTATATTTTATTTTTAAAAAAAAATTATTATCAAAACTCTTAACATGAGCTCTACCATCTTCACAAATTTTTAAGTGTATAGTACATTATTGTTGCCTATAGGTATAATGTTAGCTAGCACATCTCCAGCCCTGACTTAACTTGCTTAAGTGAAACTTTATGCCCATCACCCATTAACTCCCCATTTCGACCTCCTCCCAGCTCCTGCCACTGTTCCACCCTTTCATTCTATAATTTTAATTATTTTAGATGCCCCAGATGAGTAGAAGCATGCAGTACTTGTCTCTCTGTGGCTGACTTATTTCGCTTACTATGACCTATGCAAGGATCACCCATATTGTCACTCTTTTAATTGAAAACAAATTATCTTGCTTCTGGAGTTACTCTCTGGATATGTCTGCAAAAGCTCGCAAATGGTCTTCTTGTTGTCCTGGCCCATGCCATACACCGGAGCTGATGGATCTTTCCTTTTAATAAATCAACTCTTTGAAAACCATTGCCACATTATAATACCTCAGTATCAGCCTTCTGACAACCGAATATAATTTGATTGCAGAAGGCTCTAAGCAAGTTCCTTTCAGATAAGAGATGTATGGCTTATATAACTCGCACTCAGAGATGTTTAAGGCAAAATGTGTGGTCGTGTCACTATCAAGATCAAATCCATTCCCCCAGCAATGGCTTCCTTGAAATGGATAACCATGTTTTCCTCTAAAATTTCAGACTTTTATTTCAGACACATTACGTTGGTTGTTGTTCATGCCTGCATTGCCAGTGAGCTAGAAGGCACAGCACATCATTGCTACAGTTGAGCTTGCTTGGGCTCAGAGGGGTTAAATAGTTGACTGTCAGTCACAGTGAGCAGGTCCACTACTAAGACAGGAACCTCTATTTTCAGAGTTCTGGCCCAGGACTTTCTATCCTACTAAGCTGTCTCCATAGCGCATATTTATTTTACAAGTTGTTTGAAAGTAAATTTGTATTTTCAAAGCAGTGTGTAGATTCCTAAGGGGAAACTGTCATTTCAAGTTGAAGATAATTCTTAGAATTTTGAACATATTGACTAAAATGTTATATTATTCTCCAAACATGTCATTACATTTCCATAGTATTATGTTGTGTTATATTGCTTCCATTGCAAAATACTATTGCAATTTTTGTTATTATTGCTAATAATGAGGCAGATAGGCACATATGCTCATTCCCGTCATAAATAGAAGATATCCAATGTTGGTATTGTCAGTGGATTTGTGAACTATGCCCGGCTACTGCACATGATACGGGGTGGAATTTCTCATGAATGTATGCATATTTGCCTGGACTATAGATGTAGATGAATATTTTGGGGGGATTATTTGATTCTGCATTGAGGGTGATTTGCCCTTGGAGTAGATCAAGCCTATATGTTATGGTCAAGTGATTCTGCCCATTTATCCCTGCCTGACATACTTTTTCATATAATATACTCCTTTTATATTCCAGGTGGAATATACCCTTTCCTTTTTCTCTATATCTTAAATTGTCTATGTCCTTATTTTCCTTATTTTATGTCCCCCCCCCGGATATTTTCTTTTCATTATTTTTAATTAGAAAAGGAGTATATAATCACTAAAAACTTGGAATAGTTCAACACTATCTAAAAGGAAGTAAATTCATTCCTTCTAGTAATGTCCTATTTCCATCGGCTAGAGAAAAACACCCTTATGAGTTTCTCAGATCTTCAACAATCTTTTCTAGAGACTACATGATCAGGAGAAAAGCCCCTGCTATATCTGAAAGGAGAAGACCCTAAATCAGAATATCATTTTTGTATCATGACCTTAAGACTGACATTAGATATCTCAAGAAAACCCATTTTTTTAGTTGTAAAATCGGTTAATAAATTTTCCCCTACTTATATGCCAAATCTGTTGTGATGATCACATAAAATAGGGTATACCAGGGAAGTTAAAAGTCCATACAGATTTAAGTTGCTGTACTCGTTGTATAGAGACCATCCTAGTCAGCTCAAATAGCCCCTTCACTATGTATAGCTTTAGGCTTTGTTGAGCTTACATTCATTCTCATACAGAACCAATGTATTCATTTATGTATTAACAATCACTTTTAATCAACCAGAAGTGATTTCTCATTTATTTGAAACCCTGTAGTATTGCTTTTTTGCCTCTCTCAGCTTTCTCCACCATTCCCCTCTATGCCATTTTTATCTGTTTAGGGATCCCATATAGATCTTTGGTTTGACACCCATCCAACAGCACCCAATTTTCCTCCCCAAGAAGATATGCTCCTCAAATACTTGTTAAGTTTTAAATGAACGAATAAACAAACCGAAGGGTGAATTATAGGAGTATTTCAGAGTCATCGTGGCCATTCATTCTCGTCCCTTAGATGACAAGCCTTAATCTCAGGAGTGGAGGTATCTGTACATGTGCTCAGCCCCCCCTCCCACCAGTGACCACTGCTGCTGTTAGAACAGTCTTAAAGTGGGGCATCAGTTCACAGCACCTACTGCCTGCTTCCTCTGGGTCTTCTGCTTCTTTGACCTGCCCCAAATCCTCCCACGTATTATACTGAGCGATTCCTATTGTATTCAACCTGTCTGACAGTTCCATTTCCCAGTGAGTCCTTTGGCCCTTCCGGAGCAGTGGTCCATCCGTACTCACTGAGCCGTTCAAGTACCACACTAAAGACAGGACGTATAGCTTATCCATTTGTATCACTGACTTTCAAAGCTGCCCGAACAAACGTTTCTGGCTGGACTTACTTCAAAGCATTGACTGAAGCAGACAGAAAGCTTCCTGCCAGGCAGTTATATTTACCACACAAATTTGTCAGCTTAACCAAACATTCCAATGCATTAGGAGCAGAAATTTGAGTTGATTGATCTAAAGGGTTCAAACACTATGAAAGAGATGAAGGTGTGGCAACCGACAGAAGGGTCTGCACGACTCCACAATCATCATGAGATCAATGTTTCTTGGAGGAACTGTGCTATTGCCCCCCTGACCCGCATCCTGCAGGGTTCGCCAAAGCAATCAGGAACTTTTTTAAGTCTTGGCATGTTTCGGCCAAAGCATAATGGTGGTGTTAACAGCAATCTTGAGATGCCTCTAATCTGCTTAAATTACACAGCAAAAATGTGATTATAAATCCTCAGCAAAATCACAGGATGCAGTGATCCTTGAATTCTTATTTTCAGCTTTAACATCACCTCCCTCTTGCATGGGTCTGTGCTTTATGTCTCTTTCTATAAAGTGGGAATTACTCCTCTTTTGTCATTTTCCCTCACCCTATTTTCATAATTTAACATTAGGCTTGCTACAAAGACTTTCACAACCCAACGCCACAGAAATTGGCATTCCTCCTCTTCCCAGGTGTAAACCTAGAAAATGTAGCAAAACTGATCATTCAAGAAGATACAATAATTTTGACATGCTGAAAAAATATATCAATGGTTAGTTGTTTAATATCTTTTAGAAGTAATATAACCATACTGGGTATAATGGTATATTACACAAATTACATAAAACAATTATTAGCTTTACATAACTTGTCATTTCACCTTTTCCTGTGCGTGTAGTTTAATTTTGTCTGACTTCTTTTATTCTGTCAGTAAGCAGTCTGTTGGGGAAAAATTAAATAAGTAAAATAATTTTCAAACATTTAAAACTGCATTCAGGCAATAAACATTTACTTTGCAAGTGAGTCTGGGGATACTCTCAGAGAAAAGTTGGGACATATTTGAGGAAGGTCTGATGCGCCCACATAGATTTTGCAATCCACAAGGCAGAATAATAGCCCAATTCTTTCCAAGGGACTACTGCCAAATTTTATACATCTTATCACTCAAGAAACCATTTATCCATTGATTGATTGTGTGTGTGTGTGAGAGAGAGCACAGGTGTCCACAAGTGAAAGGAGGAGGGGCACAAGGAAAGACAGAGAAAGAATCATAAGCAGGCTCCATACCCAGCATGGAGCTCAATGCAGGGCTCTATCTTGGGACCCTTGGATCATGATCTCAGCCAAAATAAACAGTTGGACATTTAACCAACTGAGCCACCCAGGTGCCCTTCAAGAAACACTTTTTAAAGCTGCATTACTTTAATAGCAATATAAATAGAGCAGATGGTGTTTGTTCTTTTCTCAATCTCTTATAAATCTATTGTAGTTTATTCATTAGGTATAGAGAAGAGCCATATAAATATTTTAATTTCAGTTTCTCTCAGCTATCACTGAAGAACAGCTTAAGTTAAACCTGTATGTTAAAACTGCATTTTTTTCAATTAATAAGCTTCATGTTTAAGAGAAGTTTTAGGTTCATAGAAAAGTCGAACGGAAAGTACAGAGGGTTCCTGTGTACTCCTGACCCCACACATGCACACACTTTCTCATTGTGAATATCCTGCATCATGGGATGCATTTGTTGTAACTGATAAACCTTTAATGATACATCAGAATCATCAAGGTCCGTGGTTTGCATTAAGGTTCATTCTTGCTGTTGCACATTCTATGAATTAAAGAAATATATAATGATTTGTATCCATCATTGTAGTATTTTACAGAATAATTACCCTGCCTTAAAATTCCTCTGTTCTCTTCCTATCCATCCCTCTATCTTCTCTAACTCTTGGTAACCACTAACTTTTTTACTGTCTCCATAGTTTTGCCATTTCTAGAATGTCATATAGTTGGAATCATGTAGTATGTAATCTTTTCACATTGGATTCTTTCACTTAATAATATGTATTTAAATGTATTCCATGACTTTTCTTGGCTTGATGGCTCTTTTAAGTGATGAGTAATATTTCTTTGTTTTAATGTACCACAATTTATTTATCCATTCGCCTACTGAAGGACATCTTGGTCGCTTCCAAATTTAGGCAATTATGAATAGAGGTGCTTTAAATATCCTCATGTAGGGTTTTGTGTGGATAAGTTTTCAATTCCCTTGGGTAAATACCAAGGAACACAATCACTAGATCACGTGGTAATAGTACATTTAGTTTTGTAAGATACTGTTGAGCTGTCTTCCAAAGTGTCTGTGCATTTTGCATTCCCTCCAGCAGTGAATGATTATTTATGTTCTTATATATCCCCAGTAGCATTTGGTGTTGTCAGTGTTTTGGATTTTGGCCATTCAAATAGATGTGCTAGGTGGTGTCTTGTAGTTTTAGCTTGCAATTTCCTAATGACATATGAGTTGAACATCTTTTCATATTCTTACTTGCTGTCTGTATATCTTTTTTGGTGAGGTGTCTTAGTCCTTTGCCAATTTCTTCAAATAAAGTGATTCATTTTCTTATTGCTGAGTTTCCAGAGCTGTTTGTGCATTTAACAATCTTTTATCGTATGTGCCTTATGCATATAATTTCTCTGAATCCATGACCTGTCTCCTCATTCTCTTGAGGTTTTTAATTTCAGTGTAGTCCAGCTGGTCAATTATTTCTTTTATGGATTTTGCCTTTGGTGTTGTATGAAAGAAGTCATTGCTATAACCAAGGTCATCTAGATTTTATCCTATGTTATCTTCTAGGAGTTTCAGTGTTTTACATTTAGGTCTATGATTGCTTTTGAGTCAGTTCTTGTGAAGGGTGGAAGAGACAAATTTATGTTCATTTTTTTTTCCATGTCCAGTTTGTTCAGCATCATTTGTTGAAAAGAGTATCTTTACTCTGCTGTATCATCTTTGCATCTTTGTCAAAGATCAGTTGACTGTATTTTCGCGGGTTTATTTCTGAACTCCGTTGTGTTCCATTGATGTGTTTGTTCTATCTGTTCTTTCACCAATACCACGGTCTTCATTATTGTAGCTTTATAGAATGTCTTAAAGTCAGGTAGTGTCGATATTCTAACTTTGTTCAATACTGAGTTTGCTAATCTCAGTCTTTTGCCTCTTGATATAAACTTTAGAATCAGTTCATCAATATCTGCAAAACAAATTGCTGGGATTTTTATTTGAATTGTGTTGAATCTCTAGATCAATTTGGGACACATTCACATCTTGACAATATTGAATCTTTTATCCATGACCATGGGGTATCTCTCCCTTTATTTAGTTCTTCCTTGATATCTTTTATCATGTTTTAAATTATGGTTTAGGGGCACCTGGGTGGCTCAGTGGGTTAAGCCGCTGCCTTCAGCTCAGGTCATGATCTCAGGGTCCTGGGATCGAGTCCCGCATCGGGCTCTCTGCTCAGCAGGGAGCCTGCTTCCCTCTCTCTCTCTCTGCCTGCCTCTCTATCTACTTGTGATCTCTCTCTGTCGAATAAATAAATAAAATTAAAAAATAAATAAATAAATTATGGTTTAATGCATAAAAATTTATTTACAAATCTATGATTTATCTAAAAGTTGATATTTTCCTCTATAAAACTAAAATTCGAGTGTAAAATGATCAGAATTAGAATGGTTTCAATGAAAGAAATAAGTATTAATTCACTCTGATATGCTGGTTTTGCCAGTTGAATTCAGTTTATCTTTAGCAAGGTAAAACCAGCCATATGCCTTTGAATCTCTTGCCCAAGGATTATTAGAAGCATTTAATCATTCCAGATGAAGATTAATTTCTCCACAGAGAAGTAGAATATTTTTTGATATGTAGTTTATTAAGGTGTTGATATAAGAAGAGGGAAAAAAAAAAGATGAACAATCCAAAGGTGAAGATATGTAAGAGGATATGTTTTTCAAATTGAAATTGTAAAGGTTTACTGATCAGCAGTGAAATTGGAAAAATGTATTATTGTTGTTGTTGTTTTATGATCTCCTTTATGGGCATCCTAATAAGGACCTAATATCAGTCATTTGGTTGTTTATAGTCATTAGATCACATACCTAGCCATTAAATGTGTACTAAGAACCTACTACGTATTACCAATATGGTAGATTGCAATTTAGCTGGAGAGATATTTTTAAATTATGATAATATGAGAACACTGGATGTAGGACAGTTGATATTTAAAAAAAAATAGTGGTTATGTGAGCTGTTCCTTAAAATATGAATACGGTTTTTATCAGCTGAGTGAAGAAGCTAAGGAGATGAAAGATAGTGGTCTAATGTTCTCAACAAATATTTATGGAACATCTGCTACACCATTTAAATAATTAACAGGTTCATATTATCTCAGATATTATAGATGTATTATCTAGTGATCTCACAATTAAATATAGCAAATGTGATTATAAGAGAAGAGTGCAGAAGTCATTGTACACAGAGGAAAACTGTCTCATTCTAATGTGGACTTTCAGGTCCCTCTGAGAGATTGGTTTACAGACTAATGTCTGTGGGAACAGGAAGAGCAAAGGCCAGGAGGTGCAGAGAGCATTATGTGCTTGAGGAGCTAGGGCCTCAATAGAATGTGAAGGGGATAAATGATAGGAAATGAGGCTGAACAGGCAATGAGGGACATCATGCAGAGCCTTGCAAACTACATTAAAAACAACAAGATGCTCTGGGATAGTTGTATCAAGGAAGTAATGTGCTCAGATGAGCACTTAACATAAGGACCCTTACTTTATAATGAAGCACAGACTGGGAGGGGAGACAAGATTAGGAGCATGGACACCAATAAGGCTGTTGCACTGAATCAAGATGTCATGATTTTTTGAATTAGAATAGCGGTGTGGGAAATTGAGTGTGGTAGAAAGGGAGGCAGTAAAAAAAAATGTGATTATTAGAAGTACAGGATCTGCAGTCAGAGAGCTTGGTTTAATTCTTTGTCAAATCAGCCTTTTTTATTGTTTTATTTTCTTTTAAAATTACAGTTTCTATTTGTTTTATCTCTTCATTATTTAGCACTTTTTTATTTTAGGTTTTCTATATTCTGTAATTTTTATGGTGCTAATCTCTGGTTTGTTGAGTTTTCTGATACTCCTAAAATGTTCTTTAAGAACATTTTAAGTGAGATTGTTGTCAATGGGGAATATTTTTTCTGTGGTAATGTCACATGTCCTGAGTTGTGAAAGGTTCATATAGAGTGGTGTTTTATTTTCTAGGCCTTAGGGATTCAATGTTTTGAATAATTTTCTATTAATTTCTTGGTTTCTCATTCTTGTACTTTACAAATGCCATTTTTTAAAAATATCTTTGTCAGGTAACAATCTTAGGACACAGGTGACTGACTGGCTCTGTCAATAGTATGTGTGACTCTTAAATGTTTATATTTTTAAGATTATATTTATTTATTTGAGAGAGAGAGAGCAGGGGAAGGGGCAGAAGAAGAAGCAGACTCCCCACTGAGCAGAGAGCCAGATGAGGGATGCAGAGCTCAATCCCAGGACTCCCTGATCATGACCTGAGCCCAAGGTATATGCGTAACACACTGAGGGACACAGATGCCCTCAATATGTGACTTTTAAATTTGGAGCTGTGAGTTCATGCCCCATGTTGGGGGTAGAGATTACTTATTTTTTTTTTTTTAAGTTTAAAAAAAAATTTAAATCTTGGGACAAATTTCTTCCTTCTCCTCCTCTTCCTCTACCTGGTCACCGTGCTAACAATTTATACTATTACTCTGATTTATTTTCTTTCTGTTATCTATTTTTTTTACTGAAGTGCATGTATATACATATGTGTATCTCTATGTGTGTGTATGTATATATATGCACTTCAGTAAAAAAAAT
This sequence comes from Meles meles, assembly GCF_922984935.1. Taxonomy (NCBI): domain Eukaryota; kingdom Metazoa; phylum Chordata; class Mammalia; order Carnivora; family Mustelidae; genus Meles; species Meles meles. The sequence goes on from NC_060077.1 coordinate 74,220,184, forward strand.
AGGTACTTGAAGAAATATATATATATGTATATAAAACAACACCACTATTCTAGTTCTATTCTAATTCAAAAAATCATATATATATTTATATATATATATATGAATATGGTATATATAAATATGTAGAAAAATACATATATGTGTATTTGCATGTATAAGTGCATAGTATTCACATATATAAATATGTGTTCACATATATATGTGAATACATATGAATGTGTGCGTGCGTGTGTGTGTGTGTATGTATGTGTATACATATTCATTCCTGAGGATATATTTTATCTAGTGGTATGTGTATTCAACAGTTGCAAGCAGTGAGTATTTGGCATAACTTTTCTGCATCAGCAGAATTTACCTTATTATCAGGAGAATACTTACTTGGTTGGAATCTTGGCTTTGGTTTTTCTTATTAGCTATATAATCTTCAGTGTTGGAATGTGGAAACACATTCAATACATGTAAGGCTTTTTTTTTAAATTGATATTATTCTTCTGTAAACAGTGTAACTTGGCATCGTGAGAGAGACATCTGAAGTAAGGACAGGACCATATAGGTAAAAAAAGAACCAACAAGGGGTGGTGCCTGGGTGGCTTAGTGAGTTAAGCCTCCGCCTTCAGCTCAGGTCATGATCTCAGGGTCCTGGGACCGAGCCCCGGATCGGGCTCTCTGCTCAGCAGAGAACCTGTTTCCCCCTCTCTCTCTGCCTACTTGTGATCTCTCTCTCTGTCAAATAAAAAAATGAAATTGAAACAAGATCAACAATAGTTTTTAGTAGTTAATGTATTTTCAAAAGATAGTTTTGAAGAGTGGCTAAAATATGGATTGATACTAGGATACAGGAGGGAGGAGAAGAAGGTAGGAGAAATTTATAACATCTAGGAGTCTATAATTGATCACAAACTGGGCATTGGTGATAAAAGTGGAAACATGGAAACACATCAAAGGCAAAATTAACTGGATGTGGTGAGCATAGACCTTCAGGATGTAGGAAGATGAAGATTTATAGATGACTCACTTAAGTGACAGAAGAGGGTGATGTGATCAGCTGGAGAATGGATGGAGATGAGATCCATGGGCATGAATGGGTAGTAAAGAGTTTGTTTGTTCACATTCAGGTGGAAGAGTTCCCATTATTAGTTTAAGAGTATCAGAAAGAAGTTGAAGTTAGAAAGAAGGGTTTAGAGGTCTTCCGTTTTGTTTAATTCACAGGAATAAATACCATTCCCTTGGAAAAGACTGTTTATGAGAGGATTAAGAATACTAAGGTATTAAGTATTAAGTATAAGTATTAAGAATATTAAGGAATACTAAGGTTAAAGTAAAAACAGAGTTTTAAAGAAGTTTGGCTGGCTGGATTCAGTCTTAGAAATCACGGAGAATTAAGTAGGTAGAAGCTGTTTACTCTTCTGAGCACCCATGGGTAAGCCATCCCCATAAAAATGCCTTGTTTTAGCCCAGTTTCACAGGAGATGGAAAGTCACTTAAACCACTGAATTCACTAGCTGTGTGCTCCTGGATGGGTTTTTGAACCCTCTAAATTCAAGCGTTTTTAGCTTTTAAATGTGGAAAATAAAATAATGTTTGTAATTACTTGTAAACACTTATTATAATTTGTTTTTCATAATTCCTATAACATGGAAGTTATACAATAAAGTACTGATGATAAAATGCTTGCCAATCAGAATAGGAAATACCTGTTGGCTTCTCTAGGCATCTGGTTTACTAAAGAATTAATATGCTATTAGAAGATTAACATGGGTTAAGAAGACTGTTGGTAATTGAGTAATAGAAAAGTTTAGCTGGAGTTCTTGGGTGGTGATTCTCAATCTTGGCTGTACCTAAATACCTACTCTGAAAGTTTTATGTGTACAGATTCTTGGGCTCGCCTTTGTCTCTACTGGCTTTAGGCTAAACAATGAAGATATTACCAAAATACAACAAAATGAAAGGCATTGCCCCTGCTATCAAGGATTTTAATCAGGCAGCGGAGGTACGTGTAAAGTACAGTATTCATTAGAGAACATCAGCATTCAAGGGAATGTTCCGGATTTGATGATTCAAAACTCAATAGATGTTTCAAACAATGCATAAAGACTAGTGGTGTTTGTCTAATCCTAGCCTACTTCTTTATTTCACATCTGCATCCTCAACTCAATCTTTATTACCGTGTCCTTATATAGAATGTAGGTGCTCAAAATTTCCCTGGGCCCCACACCCATAGACCTTTGAATATTTCTAGGTTTTTGTGGATTTAGTTTATACTGAAGTGTTTTTTTTAGAACTTTATTTATTTATTTATTTATTTAAGTACTCTCTACACCCAGCATGGGGCTGAAACTCATAACCCCACGATTAAGAGTTCCATGCTCTTCTGACTAAGCCAGCCAGGCACTCCAGAATGTTTCTAGTTTTTGCATATATAATTTCCCTTATAGTATTATAGAATGGCAGTTTAAGGGGGGAAAACTTTTATCAAGTGAGTGTCCCTGAAGCCTCTTCCTATAATTAAAATGTTTTAACATTTTTAATAATTACACAAATCATCACACTTTATATTGCCAGCAGAAATAGGTTTTACAGCTTATAACTTTTAGGTCTGTCACTTTATTTATTTTAACTCCTACATTTTTAATAGTGCTTTGGGCTTTCTTGCCTTTTCTTTACTAATTGGCATACTTTCATTTTTCTTTTTTATTTCACCCATTTGAGAAGCTCATCTGCTTTCCTTCAATCATCTTTAAATAAACCCAAAATGATTCATCACAGTTCATTGTCTAGTGACTTCAAAATCAAAATGTCCAAGGTATGGGGCGCCTGAGTGGCTCAGTGGGTTAAAGCCTCTGCGTTCGGCCCAGGTCATGATCTCAGGGTCCTGGGATTGAGCCCCATATGGCTCTCTGCTCAGCGGGGAGCCTGCTTCCTCCTCCCTCTCTCTCTCTCTCTCTCTCTCTGCCTGCCTCTCTGCCTACTTGTGATCTCTGTCTGTCAAATAAATAAATAAAATCTTTTAAAAAAAATATCCAAGGTAAATGCTATCACATTTCTGCCACCCTTAGAAAATATTCATAGAGAACCAAAGTATACCATGCTTTATTATACTACTTCACACTCTTACCTGTCTTTATTAATAAACTGAACTTTGTATTGTGGCTTCTTTACTCCCCCCTTTTTATCCCTCCAACACAGTTATTCTTGCAAGACAAATCAGATTCACTTTTTGTGAACTCTAAGGGATTGTTCAAAATCAAGAGTTTATTGATTGACTGATGTTTGAAGTAAGTGAATGATAGGCTTAAAAGTATTTTTGTCTTACAGTGATATTCTTTTATAAAAATCACATTTTATCAGTAAGACTAAAGTAGGCCAAAAACTTAATTTGATGACCCTCCACAGAGGATAGTAAGATTTCATGGATTCCTACCATCGGAACTGATGCTACCCATAAACATTTGCTCATATTAATTGAGGGCACTTAAAAATCTGCTAAAATAAATTCTGCAACTTGTCACTAGCACACCACTGAAATTTTGTTGTGTGCAAAGAGGTTATTTCTTAAGAAAGCTTCAGCATGAAAGAACTTTCCTGGGAGAATGGCATTAGGTTGACACGAGTATTAACAAGTCAACACAGATTTCTGAGAAAAGGAGAATGCCAGACTGTGGAGCAGAGCCCTGCACTTGAAGGCCAATCTGATGAGCAAAGGAGAGGTGGACTGCACAAAATTGCAAAGCAGTCTGACGAAGGCAGGCCTGGGCCAAACAGGGAATGTGTGCTGGGAAATAACGGAGCAGGAGGAAGGTATTAGGGCACCTCTCCAGTAGGTGGATGTTGTGAAGGCCAGGTTGAAAGGGGAAGTGTAGCAATACAAAGGGGAAAAAGTGCTCAACACTTAGCCATGTGGCACAAGGTAAGTGCCTCTGTTTTAAGCCATGGTATTTTTCTTTTGGAGCCATTGCTTATATTATCTGCAGCATACTCACAGCTATTTCTGGTTGTCTTTAGCTTTTTATATATATATTTTCAGATTCCCTGAGCACTCTCAGGTATATTATAATTTTAACCTATGTAAAGATTAATTCCAAAAACATTTATCTTGGGAGGTAAAAAAGGTACATAAAAATGATCCCCAACCTTAAAAAAAATCATAGTCTAACTAGACTCTAATGTACAGAGACCGCCTTCTAAATAAATAATTATAATATGGCATGATAGTGCTAATTAGAGAAAGATGTCTATTCAGGAGCTACAGAGTATGGAGGCAGGAGTCATTTTCATCAATAGTAAATTGCACATTACCTTTTTGAGGAGTCAACTTAAGAAGGAGAATTGGAAAGAGGGCCAAGAATTCTTCCTAATCTATCATGAGTAGATTTCAAATGAGGAAGCATGTTCCAAGAAAAGGATGAAGTTAGAAGTAGTTTACCAACATCGCAATTAGCAACAACAAAGACATTTAATGTTGTTGAATTTAAAAATTACTTTCTGCCTGTCCACTGATAGGTCTTCATTAAAAAAATGAGATGGTACAAAATTCAACAGAAAAAGTAAATCATTCTTATGAATTCATGAGGGTGCCTACAAATGGTGATAGAAAACTCTATGTGTTCTTTTGCCCGTGTGAATTTGTAAATTTTTCATGCTGGATTTTTTTTTTCTTTTTTAAGAATCATATATAGGGCACCTAAGTGACTCAGTTGTGTAAGTGTCTGCCTTTAGCTCAGGTCACGATCTCAGAGTCGTGGGATAGAGTCTCATGTTCTGTCCCTCCCCTCACTCATTCTCCCAATCTCTCTCTCTCAAATAAATAAATAAAATCTTAAAAATAAGAATCATGTAAGAAAAAAAAAAGAATCATGTGAAACTATTGTAAGGGTTACCACCTTAAAAGTCAATGAATAGATGACTTAGTAAAATTTGTTGGACTGTGGACACTATTTCCTATTTATACACTTCTCCACAACTATTACAGAATATGAAATCATCAGAGACTTATTACATAATTATATGTTCATTTATTTAGTTAGTGGAGATTTGTGGGTCTTTCCAGAAGATCCTATTTAAAATATTCTTAGAATTTCTACTCACTACTGGTGCTATTAAAAATAAAAATTGCCACAAATTTAGTGGCTTAAGACAAAGTAGTTATATTATTTTATAGTTCTGGAGAACTGAAGTCAAAAGTAAGTTTCACCTGGCTACAAGTAAGAGGTCAATAGGGCACCTTTCTTTTGGAGACTCTAGGAGAGAATTTTGCTTGCCTTTTATAGCTTCTGGAGGCTGCCTACATTCCTTGGCTAAGGATCTCATCCTCCACCTTGAAAGCCAGCAGTATAACATCTCTCCTCTCTGACCTCAGCTTCCATCCCTACATCTTCTCTTTCTTTCACCACGATCCTCCTTATAAAGTTCCTTGTGATTACATTTTTCCCACCTGGATAATTCATGCTAATCTCCCTATTTCAAAATCCTTAGTAATCATATCTGTAAAGCTTCATTCATCATGTATGGTAACATATTCAGAGACTCCGGGATTAGAAGGTAAACATCTTTGAGGTGCCATCATTCAGCCTATCACAAAAGATAGTATTCATATTCTACTGTGATCTATGGATATTATCTTAGAGAAGATCTTTATAAAGAATAAGTTCTTGGAGAAACAGAACCAATACTGTTGATATAGATTGAGAAAAAGTAAAAGAAAATGCTTGAGTGTTTAAAGAAAAAGAAAAAGAGAACCACCACAAGAGGATAAAAGGAAGCCCCCCCCAATAAAAAAATCCACACTATACAACTGTACCAAGGGCAAAGTCCAAGGCAGTGCCAGGGCTAAAGTCCACCCCTTTATCTTTAGCTAATAAGCTCTCTCTACACCTTATGTATTTAATTTTTATGGTAACCTATGTAACTGTGAGTTCTAAAATCACTTTTAAAAATGTGGTCAGAAAAAAGTACCTACCCAGAGAAAGATAATTATTTTATTTATTTTATTTGTCCTTTTTCCATTGCTTATTCTTCAATAAGAGTATCTGATTGTTTCAGTGAATGCCTTTTGAATGTAGATCTAATTTTTAAAGTTATCTTGAGAAGGACATTGGAAATAAACTAACACAAACTTTTATAGAGAAAATAGAGTGTGTTACAAAGAATTTACATTTTTAGTCTGTGATTATATTACTACTTTACTGGTAGACCCAAACCTCGTTTACCAAACCCAGATTTCCTGTCTTCTAATTCAGTTCTCTTTCCACTAAATCTATTAGCTCAGTGATTTGCATTTGAGTTTAGCTCTCAGTGCAACATATAAACTACCCATGAGTCTCTTCCTTTCATAAACCAGTTAATCTGTGAGCCAGGAGCATTTTTTTTAGTACATTCAATAAAATACATTGATGGGCTCAGATCTGTGGGGAGTCATAAAGGAAGATCATGCTTGTCATACAGAAGTGCTTCTCTCTATTGCTAAAGAACTTCAAAGTACCCAAGATAGACTGCTAGGAATTCTTTCCAAAAGAAATCCATACATCATTTCCCATAGTAAACAAGGAAGCTTATCTAACTTGTTTCCCTTGCTATTATGAAGCTAAAATTTGCCCTAAAGCAAAAAGTTGTTTGAGCAGGGGGTTATTCCATGGCCATGAATAAAGAGACATTGCTTATATAGTCTGACAACTTGAACGATTTACTTTCCAAAAATGAGTAGCAGAAGGAGAACATTTATTTATTTATACTTTAAAACACCCAGGAGAGCAAAAAATAGTTTTCATATTGTTTTTGAATTGCTCAGGCATTCATACACTTTTGAGAACTGGCTAATATCCTGAACAATCTCAATTTATTGTTTACTTACTCCACCCCCAAAGCCATTCTTTATTCATCTCTACCATGCAATGTGTCCCTGGAGGTTGACCCCTTGAAACTGCATCGAACAGGTGCTCTTGTCAGCTGCTTCTAGTGTGTTTGTCCAAATGAGAGGCAGCAGCAGAAGATAGGTGGTAGTGGTGGGGGGGGGGGTGGTGTTAGATGGAAAGATTGTTGGAGTTTTTCTTTTTCACTTCCTATTACCCTCCATGGGTACAGCTGCTCCAGGGACCCACTCCTCATGGCCTCCAACTGGTACAGAAAATAAAGACTTTATTCAGTGGGGGCAGGGGCTACTATAATGGGGTTTGTATTAAGGGAAAGAAATCAGGCTCAACTTTGAGTCTAACAAGGAAAACAGGATTTTATAGCTAAGGAGTAGGGTCTGGGTGTCAGCGGTTAGAAAATGATGAATGGGGGGGGGCAATTGGGGATAAGGGTATTCTGACTAACCAGCCATCACAGGATTCTTGCTGAAGGCAGGCCAGAGTGGTCAGACATCACCCGGGAGTTGGGGGAGTAGGAGGAACTTAGTGAGATAAGGAGAGTAGGGATACTGGCTAAGCTGGCTTAGAAGGATTCTTCTTGAATTTGACAATGCTGAGACAACTTGGAAGCCTAGTTGAGAAGCGAGTTCAAAGACCTTGGCTGAAGTTTGGTTAAGAGAAACTCTTTGTTACTGTTCTTGATGGTGTCAGGAGGGGAACTACTTTTCTTCCCTTTGCTCCTTCAAGTTTACCATCGCTTATGACTGCTTTGTTTCTGGTCTCTAAGTGTGCCCCTTGATCCAGCCCACACAGCCGTAACAATTAGTCTCTTTATTAAACCTTTGCATTTGAATCATCTGAAATGCATTTTGTTTTTAATAAGCCTAAGTCAACGATGTACATTTTCCCCTCTGGGTGGGAGGAAACTCAGTTGCCATTTGAATGGCAACTTTATAGGGAACCTGTGCTCTGTTACCAGCCTACTCTACTCTTCCCTCTAACTGGTCCAGTTTGCAGTGATGGTGGGCAGGGAGACAATCTCAAAATCCCTCTGAGATTAGCTGAGTCTTTTCCTGACCGGGGATCTCACATTTCTATTGTTTTTGAGCTCTGGTGAGTAGACTAGCACAGACAATGTGAAAAGAGCAAAATTTATTACTTTGGCTGTTTAAATTAGAGGGCTGGAGTCACCAGGTTAGAGGACAGGTGGGCAGCCCCAACCTTAATCTGTTTAACATAAATCCTGTTGTTTCCCTTTATGGCCTCATTCTTTTTCTATGGAACAAACCCAACCCAGACTGCTCTGCAGAACTTCCCTGAACACGGTTAGCCCAGCTTTCAATGTTGCTTATTTGATTTGCAGGTGGTTTTCTTCATGACAATGTGATTACCCAAATGTTGGGAATATATATATATATATATATATATATATATATATATATATATATATAATTATTTTTTTTTTTTTTTTTTTTTTGCCAGGGCCACTAACTGGGGAATATATACAGTAAAGTTTTGAACAAGACCTTGACTCAATTTGGTCATTTTATTTCACTGCTCATGTCAATAGATAATTCTTGCAGTGAAAAGAATCCAGGCCATTCCAAGGTTTTTCCTTTTTAAAAAAACTGTCCTCTTTGTATTGTATATCGCTTTTTACAAAGCCTGACTCTCTCCTCAAGTTCTGGTGGATCTGTAGTTTTGCCTATATTTACCCTCTTAATTTTCTGCTGCTTCTCCCTCTTCTCATGGATTAGATATTCCTCTAAACAATATTTCCATCCAATATGCTCATCTCTTGATAACTTCAAAAATTGCATTTGGTATACTTATGGAGATATATCCCATAAGTAATAACACAAAATGAAATACAGGAGACTGGATTTTTCAGCAATGTAACTGCGGCAGTGTTCTATATCTTTTGTGAATGTGAAAACTGGAAATTGTTAACTATGCATGATATCGGATGCAGTATATGTCCACATATTTATATAGCTATTTAATGTATCTGAGCTTGGGGTTCGAATAGATCTTAAATTTATTTTGGCTAGTAGGCACTGTATTCTTGAAGTTCCTCTATGTGTGGTTATGATAGCCAATATAAGTAACATAAAGGCTGGTGGTTATTCTTTCATCATTCATTTATCGTCCACTCTGGTCCGAGAATCAGGCTAGACATTGGGATTATACAGTTTAATAAAGCACGGTCCTGTCCTCTAGCTGCCCCCTGATGAGTCAAAGATATTTAAAATAACTACCGTATAAAGTCTAAATAAAGCATCATGGCAGAAGTTAGAGTGACAGAATGAGGAGTGTTGACAGGCATGTTTCCTACAAATGGTGTGGGTGTGGAAGAATGAATGGCAGGGCGCCAGGCATGGATGAAGGGAAGGATTACACTGTGAAGGGGCCCAAGCTTCAGAAGACATACAGATAACAAGGAGACTCGTCTGGACTTGGCTGAGGTTAGGTGTGGATGGAGAGTTGTGTTCCCTACTCAGTGTCCCACCTTCTCTTCTTCCACTGGTTCTTTCTTTTCCATCTTTCCCTCTTTTCCTCCCTAAAGAGACTCCAGGTCCCACTCTAGATGTTGCCCTATACTCCCTCCTTCCCATCACAGGAAAGACTTCAAAAGAATATTTTGATTTTAGGATTCAGTTCTTTACTCCTTATGCATCCACTTCCCATCCCATGGCAAGATTTAAACAATCCAATAAAATTATTTTGTAAATATGATTAATGGAGGCTAATCATGCCAGAGACAATGGAATCTTTGTAGTTCTCACATAATTTGACTAGGGTTGTCAGACAAAATACAGGATGCCCTAGGGGTGCCTGGGTGGCTCAGTGGGTTAATGCCTCTGCCTTCGGCTCAGGTCATGATCTCAGGTCCTGGGATCGAGCCCTGCATCAGGCTATCTGCTCAGCAGGGAGTCTGCTTCCTCCCCCCTCTCTCTCTCTGCCTGCCTCTTCGCCTACTTGTGATCTCTGTCTGTCAAATAAATAAACAAAATCTTTAAAAAAATACAGGATGCCCTATATTTTAATTAGTAAATTTAAATTTCAGATAAAAATTATATTTTTTAGTATAATCACATTCAGTGTGCTATTTGAGGTATACTAAAATTATTTGCTGTCTTTCTGAAATTCCAGTTTAGCTGGGAATCCTGTATTTTAATTTACTAAATCTGTCAACCTTAAAATTTCCCTCTGTGTCAGTGAGACTCTGGACCACTCAATCCTGTCTTTTCTTGACTTATAGCTCCCCTGATCTACCTGTGATACTTGTCTTATCTATCTGCTGCTCTGCCTCTAACAACCTAAACCCAGTGTTATCATTAATCAGGGCTCTATTTTTGTCCTTTCTTTATTCCAATACTCTTTTCCTAGGCAACCTTTCTTGATGTTAATTACTGTTCACCTATTATTCCTAAATCTCTACCTCCAGTCAAGACTGCTTCTTTGACTTCTAGACCTATATATCCAGTGCCTACTGGTCATTTTCTTGTGGATGTCCTAAAGTCATTTAAGCCCCCACAAACCCAGGAGGTCCTCGGTGGCTCAGTTGGTTAAGTGACTGCCTTCAGCTCAGGTCATGATCCCAGGATCCTGGGATCGAGCCCCATGTTGGGCTCCTGTTTAGCAGGGAGCTGCTTCTCCCTCTCCCACTCCCCTTACTTGTGCACTCTCTCTGTCAAATAAATAAATAAAATCTTAAAAAAAAAAAAGAAAACCCACAAACCCAAAATAAGCATGTCACCCTATCCCCAAACACTTCTGTGAATTCTTCATGCCAACAACACCACCACCAACAACCCAATTCCAAAGTAGAAACCCAGGTATCTTTATAGACTCTTTCTTCTCTCACACTTCCATTTTTCATTTCCAACAGTAACTGGTTATAGTTTTACTTAACATAGCTGAATTTGTCCAATCTTCTAGAAGTACCCTGGAAACTTCCTGTTTTACTTCCTTATCATCTCAACCAGAATATTTGATTAGTCTACAGTGTAACATTTTATTCCTGTATGTACACACATACCCCCACATACACTCATGTCTTCATGTCTCTAAGACTTCAAATTTGAATATTTTTTCTTATTATTTAATGTTCTTCAATAACTTATTATGTTCTGCAAGATAGGCTTGAGATGTTAAATTTGGATCATACTTTCCAGAATCTAACCTCTGCCATCTTCTTAATTCTTATATCTGAGGAATAAAAGTACATATATAACATGGCTTCTCCATGGCTTCATGCTTCATGTGTAGTAGGCATACAACATGTTTATTCTATGAATAAGAAAATGATAGAATATTCAGAGTGGAATCTGTAATATTGTCAGGAAAAAGCACATTCAATGTGCACTAATGAGATAATTTTTACATCTGAGGGACTTTTATATGACACATGGTATTTCAAAAATATATGATAAAGAATCATGATTTTGTGGGATTTATGTATGAATATCTATTCATATAAATATTTAAATACATATAAGCATTAAATGCCCCTAAGAAGGTATATGTTTACATAAATATTTAAATACATTGAACCTACTTTACTATTTGGCATAGTCAAGAAATGTTGACATCCTGGTTGTTGGAATCTTCTGAATAATTAATCACCAGTTTTCTAACATTTATAAAATAGATTGAAATACAATCCACACTACAGTTTTATGGAGTTTAATGAAACCTTTGTCACATCATCCCACCCACAATTCAGAGGACTGTGACTTTTATTTATCTTTGATGACCATTTTTACTTGTGAGAAAACAGAGACACCTGTTTCCAGACTATAGGCATTAATTCAGTGTTCCAAAACTCAAGGGTATCAATCGCGCAATACCTAAATTTATCTCTAAAGTGCATATATCAGGGTTAGTCTCAATTATTTTAATTAACTAATAGAGATTTTCCCCAGTGGTAAGGCAAAAAACATTTCGCTTAGTGTATGATGCTTCTTGTAAAATAAATGCTTCTTGTAAAGTTTCAGGACTGCTCAAAGCATTGATATCTGCCAAACACGTGTGGCAAATTTAATTTAACCTTTCAGATAATGTGTGTGAATGAAAAGAAATTGTAAATGGACTAGGGAGGATTACTTGCCATTAATAAATGAATTTCTTTTGGCATGCAATAGCCTAGGCATTGGTGGAATTCATGTTGGATAACACAGTTCCACTGGAAGCCTCTGTAGAATTATTTCTATTTAGTTAGTAACAAGTGGAGCTTGGGGTATTATTAGGCAAAATTACAACAGCAGTACACCGCTGTGCAGAGAAAGATCAGGGCATTTCCTCTAAGCAGCATCTTTAAAAGTCTGGCTCCTAAAACTAATGTTGTGAAGCTTCAGTTCTTTTGAATTGAGACTCCAGGGAATGCGAAAGGGTCATAATTATTAGCTAGGAATTGATGCTAAATTTGTTTATTCACTGATTTCCCGCTACTTTCTATAGTATGTAAATGAGATTTTTACTTAGAAAAAGCATTCCCACTCTGAGACAGATGACAGCTGTTCCAGCCCAGGGGAGAAAGAAAACACAGCTTTTCCTTGGCCTTTTTCGTTTTTCGCACAACTTCTAAAGCCTCGCTGAATTTTCCCAGAATTCCCTGAACAGGAGCTTTCACATTCTGATTGATTAGCCATCATATCAGAGCTTACCACTTTGTAGCTCCCCTGCTACCAATTGAACATTATGAACTGGGCCCAGAAAATTAGCTTGCTCAGCACCGTTGGGATTTTGACCTGTTTAGCAATGGATGTCTAATTCCCTATGACTCTCGTTAGTAGAATTGGAATCAGAGTGATAGGAGCAGAATGCCTTCAGAAAGGATTCTGAACATCTTTTCAAAGTTTATAGTGCTACCACAAAATGTAGGGAGGAACACACACACTCTTCCAGATCAACAGCAGGGGGAGTTTATTGATTATCTGGAGTAGGGGTCACACTCTCAGATCTCACTCTTTCTTACAAAAATCTCCTTAGGCAGAAAGAAGTCAGGTTATCACGGATTGCTGACACCTAGCAGTGACAATCAGTAGCAGGTAGAACATTTGTCTCCTCTTCTCTTGTCCCTGGAGCATCTTTTCCAGGTATGCAGTCCCCAATCTTTAGCATCCGCACAGGCTTCCAGAAAGTGCCTGCATCTCCCCAACAATGTTAGAATGTTGCCTTCTGGACCCATATAGAAGTTGAGCTCAGAAAGTAACTGGGGCGCCTGGGTGGCTCAGTTGGTTGAGCGACTGCCTTCAGCTCAGGTCATGATCCTGGAGTCCCGGGATCAAGTCCTGCATCGGGCTCCCAGCTCACGGGGAGTCTGCTTCTCCCGCTGACCTTCTCCTCACTCATGCTCTCTCTCTCACTGTCTCTCTCTCAAATAAATAAATAAAATATTAAAAAAAAAGAAAGTAACTGACTTTAAGGAACTGATGGCTAATTTGAAGTTAATATGTGACCTCCCTCAAAATGATGTGGATTTAAAGTAGGCTGTGAGGTGAGAAAATATATGAACATAAAGAAAAAAAAAAAAAGAAGAAGAAGAAGAAGACTTGCCAGTGTTCAAATATAACCAGACTAGTAGATGTCTGGAAGAAAACTGTAAAGCAGGGGAGGCATTTCCATTTTTCTTCAAATTTTAAGTCACAGGCTGGTATTAGTAATAGTAAAATATATAATATATAAATATATGCACACATATTCACATGTGTACATATTTATGTAATATTTATAATTTATTAATAAATGATATTTATAAATTGAGTTGTGCCTTCAGAAATAATTGCCTTGGGTGGACTTTGTAACGTGGCGCTAATTAAAACACAAATTAAGTAAAAATAAATAGACTAAATTAAGTAAAAAAAATAGACTAAAACTCTTACTAGACTTATATCAATTTAGGCTAAAACAGTCCTTCACAGAGATAAGCTCCACAGCCCCCAAATCAACAAGCTCATGTTTCATTAGCTGCTTTAAACATATTACTGCATTAAAGGGACATAGACATGTGTATATGAAAATGTCTCCCATGTTTCCTTTTAAAAGCAATCCTGTGATAGTTTTAATGCCACATCCACATCAAGTTGGATAAGACTGCATAGTAAAATGCATATTCATATATGAACCTGTATGCATATGTGAACAGTGGGCCAAAAAATGTGAAGCTCCAGCCCTGAGGAAGAAAGTCTGCCCTGGACATGTTTTCCTCTCCCTTAGCACCAGCCTTTCCATCTGAGGGCTCGTGGCGGAGCAGCTGCCAGCCTTTCTCAGTGGTACTCGATGATGCTGTTGAAGAGGAGACCTGCTACTTGTTGGGTGCTCAGGGTTAAGGGTGTTTGGTATCCACTGCTGCTTTACGTTACCCTCAGACACAGCATGAATGGAGTTTTGAATGGTTCTTGGTTATATATCATTTTTATGTGGGTGCTCTGAGCTGTGCAGTGTGCAGCCACTGCATTCCAAATGTAAGCCAGCCACAGAGAAATAAGCCCAGTGCCAACACAGAACAGGGCAGACTTAACATTCATGTTCTGCTTGGCCACATAGCCAGAGTTTGCATGCTGACACAGTGCTAGAGCCTAGTAGATGCTCAATAAATGTTGAATTGGTAAATGAGAGATGAATAGATGCATTATGTGACTTCAGTTAGGCTTTCCTTACCTGGATCTTCCTACATAGCATGAGCTTATAGCAACAGATATTTTTATTAATGATAAATATTTAATGCTTTTAATTAAGGGAGTCACAAAGTCTTCAAACTAAGAAAAAGGTGAAGTTTTTTGTTTATTTTGTTTTTTTTTAAGATTTTATTTATTTATTTGACAGGTAGAGATCACAAATAGGCAGAGAGGCAGGCAGAGAGAGAGGAGGAAGCAGGCTCCCTGCTGAGCAGAGAGCCTGATACGGGGCTCGATCCCAGAACTCTGGGATCATGACCTGAGCCGAAGGCAGAGGCTTTAACCCACTGAGCCACCCAGGAGCCCCGAAGTGCTTTTGTTGTTGTTGTTTTTTTAAACTTAATACACATCATTGTGAATTTTTAAAGATTTTATTTATTTATTTATTTGACAGAGAGAAAGAAAGATCACAAGTAGGCAGAGAGGCAGGCAGAGAGAGAGGGGGAAGCAGGCTCCCTGCTGAGCAGAGAGCCCAATGCGGGGCTCTATCCCAGGACCCTGAGATCATGACCTGAGACGAAGGCAGAGGCTTAACCCACTGAGCCACCCAGATGCCCCCATTGTGAATTAAATCACTATCGAAGCTTACTATATGTGTACTAAATAATGTTATTTGCATTTTATATATATTTCAAATTGTGGTGTGTAAAAATACTGGCTATCCTTCCTGCTTCTCTGGTCACAAGTGGCCTGGGTAAGTAGACCCTAGTTCTTCCTCTCCCATCATTGTGCTTTCTAAATAAAATGTTAACCTCTCGGCACCTTTCATTTTCAGAGCTCCAACTCAGCTCATCTATAATTAGGCTAGTGCAGGATTTCCTTTCTTCCCACAAGTACTGTGTTCGGTGAGTTCACAGAGAGACACATCCTACCATCTGAAAAGACTGTAGTGATCCATAGTCCAGTGTGCAGACTATAGTCAGGAAAGTACCACTTTCACCCATTTTTAGAAGGAATCCTTGGGAGCCCTATAGAGAAAATATGTGGGGTTCAGAAGCTGCTAGGCATGGAGAAGAAGCTGGACTTTCAGGACTATTTATTACTATTTTTTATTTTATTACTATTGTTAATATCATTATCATTATTTTTTTTTAAGATTTTATTTATTTGACAGAGAGAGATCACAAGTAGGCAGAGAGAGAGAGAGAGAGAAGGAAGCAGGCTCCCCGCCGAGCTGAGAGCCCAATGCGGGACTCGATCCCAGGACCCCGGGACAAAACCAAGTGTTTAAAAAATGCATTCAGTGGTTCAAAGCCTCACGGAGTGTCTTCTCCTCATTTAAGTGTGAGTGCATTCATGTGCTGTGGTGTGTATTTTAAATAAGGACAGATGGCACGTTATGCTAGATACGGAACATAGATGAACATTAAGTTTAGGGAGTTAACACTTTTTATGCCAGTGAAAAATATTTTTAAATGAAAGCCCTCCTACATTCTAAAGAGTAGATTATGTAAATATATTACGGGGTTTTATTTTCATTTCAATAATAAAGTAAAAATTTGAGATACTAAGATGTAGTCAATTAAGGGCAAGCCTGACACAAATTTTAAGGCAGTTTGAGATTCTGGTCTGCTTAGATATCCCTAGTAGAATCTTGCAGCATGCAGAGTTGGACATAAAGCTTTTCCTCTAATCTTCTTCATGTAATAGCATGATGTCATGAAAAATCTAGACACTTGAGTCTTTTAGCTCTTGCTAATATTAACTGGGTAGATGGGTGGGGGTGTGTGTGTGTGTGTGAGAAAGAAATAGGTCGTCATTAAGGTCTATTCCAGCTTTAACAAGCTATTAATGAAATGTTGATTGTCAAATAGAAAATGTGCATTTCGTTTTTTGAAGGAGCTGCATTTGCATGGGGCTGCCCCAGCTGCTCTGAATGTTAATAAGAGCCAGAGGACTTGCCGCAAATCAAAACGCAAGTGCTGCTAAAATGAATTTATAAGAAAAAGAAAGATTATTTTGCTTGAAAAGCCACAGGGTGGCCTGTAGAATCTAATGTAGGGAGGCTTGGAGAATATATGAGAATCAACATGAATGGTGTTATCTGAGCCTACGTTGTAAGGAGAATCCAAATGATCCAATATGTTCCCCTGTCATTTTCCACTTGCAAGGGAGACAGCTAATTTTTATTTTTCAGTTTTCATTTTAAAACCAAACTCAGAAGTGATGGCTGCAGTCAAGGGCCCAAGGCTGTTGGGAGGGAATTACAGTGTGGTGTGTCATCTTTAGCTTTAAAAAGTGTAATTGACTTGTAATAATTTTATGTTAAGTTGTATTTTGCTGTGAGTTAGAGCACATGCAAAAATACTCCAGACATTTACCATGGGTGTGTGGAAAGTCTGTTGGGTTTTATTTCCAGGTGATTTCCATCTAATGTGTTTCTAGCCGTGCCCCACTCTGCCTCCTGAACAATCTCTGTTGGAAGCAGAGGAAGAGTCTCGGTACTCCTCTGGAATTCTGTGTCCTTCATGCTGTCTCAGTGCTGACCCTAAAGAAAAACAAAACAAACAAACAAACAAAGTTCACCTTTGTATCAGTCTGCGAGGGCTGCTGTAACAGAATATACATCCTGAGGGACTTAAACAACAGACATATATTATGTCCCAGTTCTTGAAGTAGGAGTCCCAGGTCAAGGTGTTGGCAGGTCTTCTTACGTGTGTGTGTTCAAGGTGGGGATAGGTGGTCTCTGGTGTCTTGGTGTCTTGGATAGAGTTCCTAACCCTTCTGACCTCATATAACTTTAATTACTTCCTTAAATAAAATCACATTGGCACCAAGGACTTCAACATGTGAATTTGGGGGCATCACCACTCAGTTTATAAAAGCTTTAAAATTATTTTCAGTTATAATCCTTATGTGCTGAAAATCTCTTAATTCAGTCACTGAAGATATTTTCTACATTTTCTTTTTTTATTAAAATAAAAACATAATGCAAGAGGATTGATTTATTCATTTTTCCTGAGGGAGTTCTATTTTGATATTCAAATTTTAAATGCAAGTTCACTTCTTAAAGGAGAGAAATAGTGATCATTTGTTTCTGTTGTTTTACAAATGCAAACACAAAGAACTTAACTCTAGGTCAATGTTGTAAAGAGTACACAGATCTTCATATGAAAGCTATAAGAAGAGATAGAATTTTTGTAGTACTCTTGAATGTTCTTTTGATCCATTAATTCATTCTGATACATTTTAATTAAGTAAGTAAATAAATAATATTAATCACTATTCTAGGCACTCGTATGGCAATAGAGAGTAAAATTTGTCCTCAAAAGAAGCTCAGAGTGCCCTAGTCTGGATAGTAAAATATATGCTCATTCTTTCTCACACAGAATAAACTTTTCTTTGTTCACCTATGGTTCTTCTCTTCTGCCATCTTTTTGCTGAGCACTCATTGCTAACCTCTGTCAGTTTTGCTAAGCCAAAAATATGAAGGGGGAAATGAAATCAACTGTGTTATAGTATGTTCATTTGTAAAATGATGGGTTAGACTAGACCAGTGGTTTTCAACCCAGTCTACCCATTATCATCACCTAGGGAGTTTTAAAGATATATACTGGACCCCGGAGATTTTTGTCAACTTGCTCTGTGATGGGTCATGACCATTGTTACATTTAAAAATATGTCCGGGTGATTGTATGTGCAGCCAGAATTGGGAACATCTGAACTAGATGAACACTAAGACTCCTCGCTGATCAGAATGTTACGTTTCCATGGAATTGTAGATTTTCCCCCAAATCTGGAATTACGCTCTAGAATAAGCTGGGAGAGTTACTTGTATTCCTCAGCAATTGTGTATGAAAGGGGCTGTTGATGCTTCTTTGAACAAACCTCTACTCTCAAGGAGATTGAGTTAAATTAATTTTGTATAGATTCAGGTTGTTTAAATGTAGCTTAAGTGTGGAGAACCCAGAGGAAGTGACATAATATTAAACTGGGCCCATAGAGAGGGCTTTGTGCAGTATGTTAAATGCTTTGGAGTTTGCCTCGAAGGTGATGTTTGTCGTTGAGAAAATATCATGCAGCGGATACAACTAAAGAAGTCAGTGGCTTAGGAAGATCAGAAGAGAACCCTTAGCAGCGAGAATGGACGAAAAGGGGAAAAAGGCAAGATAGATAAAAACTTGGGAGGCTGAAAGAATTTAAACAGATAGAAAAGAAAATAACTATTTGGGTCTCTAAAGGAAATTAGAGGGACACCCGAGTGACTTGGTCTGTTAAGGGTACATCCAACTCTTTTTTTTTTTAAATAATTGGAAGTTATTTATAAGGTTCAAACTGCCAGGATTTCAAATTGGGCATTTTAAAAACTATGTTCAGAACTTAATCCTCTTGTAAAACTGAAACCCTGTACTCTTTGACCAGTATCTCTCCTTTACCCTCTCCCCCAGCCCCTGCCACCCAACGTTCTACTCTGCTTCTATGAGTTCAATTATTTTATATTTTGCATAAGTAAAGTCACACAGCATTTGTTGGGGGAAAGAAAAAAAAAAGGTCTCTTGGGAGGCCATTACAACAATGCAGAGAGGGAATGATGAGTGCCTAACTAAGCAGGGGGATGCAGACAGAGAGAATAGATTTGTATCAAGAGAAATCTTGAAAGAATTGATAGAATTTATGGCAAATAAGGCAATCGCTGTGTTCAATTTTGGCAAAAGGCTGGTTTGGTGAAACTTCATTTAAAAAAAAAAAAAAGAAAAGAACAGAAAAGAGAAGGGGCAGACCTGTTGAGTTTGTAAGGCATTGAAGAAAAGTTATTTAGTATAGTCAGATCCTTAAGAAAAGGTTTAAGCTACAGAAAAAAAAAAAGAAAAAAAAGCAGTGTTGTGGTTTTATTGGAAACAAGGAAGATGGATGAAATTCCTTCCAGACAATATATAGTTCAGGAGGAAGGGGTGGACAGATCCTCCATTTTAGAGAAGTGGGGGGGGGGGGGAGAGAAAGAAAGAAAGAAAAAAAGAAACAGACTTCAGAAACAAAAAGGTAAGCACAATCTTGAATAAAGAGATATCCTGGAAGTTGAATAGGAGGAGAATTTCAACGAGAAGGAGGTGGTCAGCAGTGTCAAACTCAGTAGAATGGCTGAGTACTAATAGTTACCTGTTTTGAGGACCAATTCTCTAGTTGCTTTCTGTGTGAGATTCACTGTATTCTCTTAGTAGTTCTGGGTGGTAGGTATTATTATCACCTCATTTTCTAGGGGAGGAAATCAAAGTGCAACTAGTCTTTTCCCAAAGACCATACAGTTAATAAATGGCACCGTGAGGGTGTGAATCCAGGGAATGTGACCCCAGAAGTCCTGCTCTCAATGATCCAGATGAATGGGTGGCAGGGGGAGGAGTGAGGACTGCAAAGCATCCGTTAGAACATCAGCGCCAAGCTTGGTGAGATCACTGTTCAGTAAATGGTGTGGATCTCACTGTGGGGGTGGAAGAGAAAGTGAGGGGTAAGGAAATGCGCTCTTTTTAGATTCCTCATGTGTGAAGGAAGGCACAGCATAAGGTAATCCCTGAGGGTGATTTAGTATAAAGCAATGATTATATTTAAAGATGGGGGTAGTGGGGTATCTTTACAGTCTGTCAAGAAATAGCCAAGAGAAATGCAGAGGTAGAGATACAGAAGATAAGTCGCTAAGGAAGTTTCACATGAAGGGGAAGGAGGACAGAGGACCAGAATACTAAAGGGGAACAGTCATTACTGACTGCCTCCTCCCGAGAGAAAAGAAGGGAGAGAGTGTCGAAAGTAATAGCAGTAACGACATATAAGGGTAAGAAAGTTGCGAAGGAGTATTTACACAAAGACCGCTTTCATTCCTTCCCCAAGAAATAAGGAATATAGGGTCTGCTCAGACAGGGGTCTGGCCATTTGACTGTATACAGTGCTGTGCTCTATAGACATCGATGTTACTAATGAATTAATTTTGTATAATTAAAGATTATACAAAAGCTAATGATGGGCACAGACCCATCTTTCTTAGCATATTCTTCAAGTTTTTCTTATTGAATTCAGTTAGTTTTCCCTCCCCTCAGTGAGGAGGAAGGCCAGCACCAAGCTAAAAATCCCTCTCAAGCAAAGAATGGCAAAGGACAGGATCTCACAGAGCTTCTGTCTGGAGTGACCCACGAGGAGTCTGAGATGGATTTGCACTCCGCCGCTGCCTCTCAGTGAACTGAATTAGAGGAGAACCAATGGGTAACACATCCAGTCAGATTGGGAGTGATCGGCCTGCCTGTGGAAAGGATGAGACCTGAATTAATAACGCTTCAAACTTAAGCAGAAAGAGACTTGGAGGCAAGATGTCTTCAAATGAAATCCCAAGTGCAGACTTTCTCCCCCTCACACTGAACAGGTGGAGTGGTTGCAAAGGGCAACTCCAACAAGTTTCTACGGGCAGCCCCGTCACTGTCAATCTAACTTGAAAAGGAAAGGGGATGTCAGTTCTCCAGAAAGCACATGTCCCCTGAGACACAGGCACGGCTTTCGTGTTCAATCACTGTATTTAATTCAATTATCTGCCCCCGCCACCCCCAACTGTCTGCCTTACAAGGAAGGTTGGGGAGAGAGTGATGCTTGATGCTTCTGCAAGTCCCAAAAGATGCACATTCTTTATCGGGGAATTCAATAAAGGATGAGCTCTTACTCACCCAGCTGTTTCCTCTGAGAAGTTGTCATCGGGCTCCAGCTGCTTACAGCAGGAGGATGACCAGGTCTATGCAATGAGTTATTATTATCATTTTTTATAGATTGGATTCAGCCAGCTGTCTTTTTAAAAAGATGGCTTATTTTAACTACTTAAAAATGTCATGTTTCTGGGTATGAAAAACACCACACAATCTTAATCAGTTTTAGAATGTTCTAGTTATCCAGGTAGAGCTATAATTAGGTCTAATGATTTTCCTGTCTTCCTTTCTTTGTCTTATCTGTCTTCCTGTTTGCCTGTTCCAAGGGACTGTTTACATTTAGAATCTCTGCAAGAAGTTGAGGAAGAGGAGAAAAAGAATTTGCAGTTTGCCTGTGTTTTATTTTAGCAGTGATTGTAATGAAACGATGAAATAAAAAATCACTGAGGTTAGAATTGCAAAAATTGTTAGACAGTGAAATAGGTCTTTTAAAATTTATAAACCCTTGTGTTTTCTTAGATTAAAGAATGCAGACCATTGACAATAAAGGAGTCATTTGGTGGTTAAACTTCCCTTGACTAAAATAACCAAAACTTGTTGGTTGGTGAAGAGATTTGATTCTTTATGTCATATAACAGGTAACTCACAAAGTGGAAAAAAAAAAGAACAAATAGGTCATATCAAAGACCATCAATTGCAGATAATGAGGCTAAGCTGATTTTAGCGTTAACCAGTCACATACATTCTAATTGGTTCAAAGTTAAAGTACATTGTTACTATTTTTTTATTAAAATAGACCAGTAATGTCCATGAAGATGTATCATAAGCCAGTGTTCCCTGATTTCAGGCTGTAGGGAACCTCTTTAAGAAAAGAAATTCTCAGGACACCTGGGTGGCTCAGTGGGCTAAAGCCTCTGCCTTCGGCTCAGGTCATGATTAGGATCCTGGGATCGAGCCCCACATTAGGCTCTCTGCTCTGCAGGGAGTCTGCTTCCCTTCCTCTCTCTCTGTCTGCCTCTCTGCCTACTTGTGATCTCTGTCTGTCAAATAAATAAGTAAAATCTAAAAAAAAAAAAAAAAAGAAAAAGAATAAAAAGAAAAGAAATTCTGAGAATCTCAATCACTTGTGCTCTCATTTTGAGACATGTTGACTATGGAGTCTAAGTCCCAGTCCATGAAAATATGTTTTAACTGCAAAGAAACAGCAAAATATAAAATTTATCTTTATAATGGTAAAATTCATTTTGGGTCCCAAAAGTAATGACAACTAGAAAACAAAGCCAACGACAGAACATAAAACCTTGCAGACCTCAAGTTTATGCCTGTAGACTCAATTAAAAAAAAGAAAAAAACAAACAAAAAAAACAGGACCTGAAACACTATTTAACCAAAACTTGAACCTTTCCAAGGATTTTCTTTTTCATATATGTGTTAAATTGCCGACTTTCTCCGAGCTTTATATTTAATTCAGTCTGAATCCTGCTCCC
Source organism: Meles meles (assembly GCF_922984935.1). NCBI lineage: Eukaryota > Metazoa > Chordata > Mammalia > Carnivora > Mustelidae > Meles > Meles meles. The sequence goes on from NC_060077.1 coordinate 74,242,815, forward strand.
AAGACTCCTCCATCCTTGTAGGATCTGAACAATAATGAAAGGGTTGCCAACAAAAATGAATATCTTCTGAAAGTCTTTCCCCAAGGGTTTGGCAAGTGTCTTTCTTTTTTTCCTTGCACTTCAGACTGGGGGAAAAAGTGTCTGCTTTGAAAGCTGATCTCATTACGAGCTTATTTAGTCACAGATATGTCTCTGTGTATGTTACCCACAACATACATTTATTAAACATACATTTATTAAATACCATAAATGTGATTAAGGTGGCACAATTATTGTTCTAGGTGATCGGTGGATAGTATTTCTTGAATATTCTTTGTGAATAATTTGCCATAAGTAAATTGATCATAACAAGATACTTTATAATATGCAAATTCCTTTTTTCTTAATTATTTTTTTATTATTGGATTAGGGTTATACACATCAAAAGATAATGATCTCTAAGCAAATGAGTATTGAAGTAAACAGATAGAAGGAGGGATGCATTTGAGGAAAGTGGAATTAAAGCAAGGGCATGAGGGGCGCCTGGGTGCCTCAGTGGGTTAAAGCCTCAGCCTTCGGCTCAGGTCATGATCTCAGGGTCCTGGGATTGAGCCCCACATCTGCTCAACAGGGAGCCTGCTTCCTCCTCTCTCTCTCTCTCTCTCTCTCTCTGGCTGCCTCTCTGCCTACTTGTGATCTCTGTCTGTGAAATAAATAAATAAAAATCTTAAAAAAAAAAAAAAACAAAACAAGGGCATGAAAGTAAAGTAGGATTGGGATAGATGAAACCGAGGCAGGAAGGTATTGTAAACAGGACCCACCAAAGAGTTAGAGGCAGGAAATCATATTTGGAGGACAGAGATAGCAAAATAAATCAATCAAAGAAAGAGAGTTATATGATTTCAATCATATGCGGAAATTAAGAAATGAAACAGGATCATAAAGGAAGGGAGGGGAAAATGAAATAATATGAACTTAGAGAGCGAGGCAAACCATAAGAGACCCTTAATCATAGGAAACAAACTGAGGGCTACTGGAGGGGAGGTGGGAGAGGGGTGGGTAGTGGGGTGTGAGCATTAAGGAGGGCACTTGGTGGAATGAGCACTGGGTGCTACATGCATCTGATGAGTCACTAAATTCTACCTCTGAAACTAGTAATACACTATATGTTAATTAGTTGAATTTAAGTTAAAATGAATTAAGGGAAAAAAATGAACAATATGGCTGAAGTGAGATGCTCATAGAAACAGCTTTAGAAAGTCTCAGCACTTTTGAGCAGGGCAGTGAAATGAAGAAAGAAGGGCTTCTGGAGGGTTAACCAGGCAGTGGTGGGAGAAAGGACGTAAAACAATAAAGGAAGTAGAAAATTCAATTCAGAGAATTTGCTTATTTTTGGTTTCTACAGCAAAATGCTTCAAGGAAGGTGTAGAAATAGAATTGTCATTTCTTCAGGAACAGGTATTAATGAGAGCAGCAGGCTCATGAGATGACTCATTGAGGATGGCTGTGAAGTCCTGTGGTCCTTACCAAAGGCTCCTCCACTGGGGGCTGCATGGTTGATGCTATAAATCCAAACACCGCGGATATCCGCTGCATTGATGCTTTATGCCGTTCTTGCCTGTTGACTACATCACTTGCCTGGAGCAGTGTTTTCTCAACACTGGCATTCTTCACATCTGGGTCTGGGTGACTCTTTGTTCTGAGACGTGTCCTATCGCTGGTCTCTACCTGCTAGAGGCCAGGAGCACCCTCCCCTGCCTTCCCAAATTGTAACAACCAAAGAGATCTCCAAACATTGACACATGTCCTCCCGGGACAAAATCACCCCCTGTTGAGACCCAGGGGCTAAGCGGAACACAGATTACATTGTTAAATGGTAAGCATTTATGGTAAGAGAAGAGAAATTTTATCCCTTCTCCAGTAACACCAGGCTATGGATTTTGTGAGGACCGGGGGCAGCTGAGAACCACAAATGTCAGCCATGCCATTTGCTATGGCTTCTTCACTGGCGTATTCCAACCTACTCTCTTCTTCTTCCACGTAACAATAATGGGAAACTGTCCAGGTAACTAATGGATTGTCTGTAAGTCGTAGTTTGCCCAAGAGAGTCTTACTTTATACCTATTTTTTTAGATGATAAATTATATGATCGTTGGAATACGGAAGTTAGTAAAACTGTGAAGGAACAAGCAGGGAGTGCCAAGAATGGGGGAGGCCAAGAGGCATACCATCCCTCCGGCTGCTCCAGGTCATGTTTCCTGGTGAAGACCCTGAAATTAAGACTTGAAATGACATTTGGAGTTAACCAGGAAAAGGGACAGAGGGGCTTGTAAGACAGATGCAATAGGAAGTTTTATATGGTGAGACACTGAAAATAAAGAAAGGAAGAGTTAGACCAACAGGGTAGGATGAAACTCCAAACTTCACTTTGCAGATTTCACTTCAATTTTGAATCTACCTATCAAATTGTTATCCTATCCAACACAATGAGCAATGACATTTTGAGGCTATAAATTCTAAATGTGACATATATTTATCTTTGAGAAAAGGAGAAGGATTGATTGCTAGGAATTGACCAAAAGGAGCGGGAGGTCAGTCTCCTAGCTGTGGGTTTGCGTATGTGGTGATAATGCACACCCATCACTTTTTTTTTTTTTTTTAATCTGAATGTTTGTAGCTTAGACGTAACTACAGAGGATCCAGCATACCATTACACATATAGATTTCAAAGACTTGGGAAGAAATCTTATTTCAGCATCTGTAGTTGGTTTTATTAAAAGCAGTTTAAATTCCCCTGCCTAGAGCAGTTTGGAATTATAGAGATGGGCTGCAGAAATTTACATTTTAATTGAGGGAGAAGACAAAGTAGGGCATGGTGCAGCATTCACACATTACAAGGAAGAATAAATAAGATATGTATCAGCTGGGAGAAAAGAAATGACTGGTCGTTTTTCATTGCCTCCTGCACTTAATTCTTTTTCATATGGCAGGGAGCTGAGTTAGGTTTGCTCTGCAAAGACAGTTTTTCCAGTCAAAATGTTTACCATTTCAGAGTTGTCTTTGCATTGAAATATCTTCACAGTGGAGTAAATATGCAAATACTCAAACAGGCATGGATGCGTATGTGTGTGCCAGTGTGTTTAGTGGTGCCTGTAAATATATTATTTCAAATATCTGTAAATATAAAAAACATCTCAATAAACTTCAAAGGAAATTATTTTAAGATGCAGGATGTAACAATTATTGACAAAAATAATTGATTTGTTAAGGATGTTAATTTGAGCTGTTGTTAAGTTTTATAGAAATTTATAGTATTTTTCTCTGTGGAAACTCTTTGTCCTGTGATCTGTGTGAAAATCTCTCTGGGGAGATTTTCTCTGGGGAGGACTCAGGTTTTCAAACATGAAGATTTACCTGTGTTGAGCAATCTCCAGAAGAAAATGCCCCGTTGATTTTTTTTTCCCATACTCATTTTATGTTTGACTCATTCTTAGAAAATTAAGTTAAGCATGCAGTTCTCATAAAGGAAGAAATATATATTTAAAAGTCATGCTATAATAAGAATAAGGGCTTTTAAAAAGCAACATATTGTCAATGATTTTCAGAAAATTACTGTGATTAAGCATATTCACCCATTTTCTTAAACCTTCATCAATTTTATGGCATTTTCCATCAACTGTACATGTATTATTACAGTCTTAACATGTTCTTTTAAACCATATTTGTAATTATTATTTAATTACATTTACATATTAATTATAAAATAGAAACGCAATGAAGGACACATTAGTATATTGGGCTGTCTTTGAGCTAGGTAGTGTAACTGGATCCATGAAAAGGAAATGCAATTCTTTGCCCCCAAGCATGTGCCTCTCAGGCATAGAGGTCAAAATAATTCTCTACTTTCAGCCACCAAAACTTTTTAATTTGCCTTATATTTTACTATGAATTTCCCTTTTCCTTTTCCTGTAATTTTAAAATGACACTTGATAGTCTATTAAAAAAATAATAGCACGCCTCTCCCTTGTCAGTAAGGTTGCTCCTTTCTTAATCATGTACTATTGTTAAATTGAAAAGCCATTTTTCTTAAGGATATCTTTTTTTTTTTTTTTTTTTTTTTTTTGCCTTGAAACCATCTGGATCACTATTCTAATTTGTATTGATATTTCTTTTAGTTCTACCCTATAACTGTCACCTCAGGATGTTTTTTGTTTTGTTTTGTTTTGTTTTTTTGTTTTCTCCTGTTTCACTCTTAGTCCATTATTGTTTGGGTATGCTTGTTATGTTTTGATCTATGTTTGTCTCTTCCATGTTTGGGTTTCCTTTTTCATTTTTTTGCTCTCTTTTGGACATCCATAAGCAATGTTTTAGAAAGTACTTGGAAAGTGAATGTTTTAAGTCCTTGTATATTTCAGATGTCATTAACTTGCCATTATGATTGTAGTAGTATGTAATAGTATGGCTGAAAGTAGATTTTGAAGTCCGCAATTATTTTTCCTCACAATTCTGAAGGCATTCCTTTATTGTCTTACATAACATTCAGCATTGCTTATGAGAGATATAATACCACCTTGATCGCCATCTCCTTGCAGAGGCAGCTTTTCCTTTTGGAGGCTTTTATAATCTTTGAACCTTTGAAGACGTGACATTTCATTGAGTTATCAGTAGGCGTGGGTCTTGCTGGGCACTTTACCACGTAATAGCTGCTTTATTTTGAAGAGTTTTTTTATTTTTCATTTCCGATGGTTTTTTATCCTGTTTTTTTTTATTTGAGGTTTTTTCCAACCCTTCCATTTGCTATGCCTTCTCTTCTTAAAATTCTTATTAAATAGATGTTGGCATGCTGAGTGAATTCTCTATGTCTCTCTCTCTCTCTCTGTGTCTCTCTCTCTCCTTTTTTAATAGTTTCCATTTATTCCTTTTTTATAGTTTCCATTTATTCACATTTTTGTTCAGTACAAAAATGAGATTTCCCATTTACAGATTTTTAATCCTCTAGGACTCTGTATTCATGGATTTCTTTTTATCATATCACCTTGTTCTACTTTATAGATGCAACAATTTCTCAAAGCATTGACTGAATATAGTAAAGTCCTCTGTTTCTGGCATTAACTTAATGTCTCTTAAGGTCAGCTCTTATCTTGGCTCATTTTGGATCTTTTGCATTGTGTTGTTAATTTTCTCAATGTGTTTGCTAATCATTGATTGTTCATTCATATTTATGAAAGAAGTATGACCTGGCTGGTTTCACTGTAGAGTGGAAGGAGAGGTAACAGAAAAATACATTAGAAAGCTCACAGAATTAGAATGGCTTAAGCCTCAACTCTACTTACAAAAGTCATTAAATTTCTTTAGAGAGTAATCTTTCATTTTAGAAATTCAAGGACACCTTATTGGTAATGGTCTTTCAGCAGATAACCAGACAGTGGTAGGTGGCGAATGGTATAGATGTTCCTTAGACACACTTGTCTCATTTTCCTGCCCCACTTTCTAAATTTATTCTGCATATCTGGGTCTTTGTTATAAAGAATAGCTCCCACCTCCTTACAAGCTTTGTCTTATAAATGTTAGAAGTCTTACTCTCACCTGCTTTGTTTAAAACAGCAATATCATCTTACTCATTTTGTCTCCTCTAGATATTTATCCCAAAAAAGCTGCTCCATTGAGACATAACCATCTCCCCCACCCATTATTTTTTCAGAACTCCAGTAGGTTTGCTATGTTTTGATCTCTCCCTTCTAATTTCAGTAAGATTTTGGGGAGGCAATAAAAAAAAAAAACTCTTAATTCTCGTATTTTGTACCAGAAACAATATTTTCAAGGTAAAAACAAAATTCGAGGATGTGCACCCCTCTTTGTATCTACACTAACCCTCTAACTAAGAAGCAGTAAATGTAATCAGGATTTCCACTAAGAAAGTGAGCTCTATGGTTCTAAGTTCTGGTACAACTGTCTATGGATAATGGCTACCAGATAGAACAAGTAAGGCAGAATTGCAAAAAGTGTAGAAATTCCAAGCCCAGACCATCATCTAGGGACTCTGTCATTTGTTGACTGTGTAATTGCTCTCAAACTCCACCACAAACATGGTGTAAATTAGGAAAATGTTTGTTTTTTTGATCCTTGATTCATTTCATTCATTTCCTTGTAGGTTTCTCATTATAATACCATTAATCATACTGCAGTGGGATTATACCTGAGGAAATGGGCAGTGGAGCCCAAATGGTCCAGTTTCAGTAGTCCTCTATTGCAGTTGATTGACTCTGCCTTGGAATGTAGCCTACCATACTCCTGGGTTCACAAGCGTCTAGACACTGAGCAGTCTTTATCGGCATTTCCATTTTTCTGACTGTCTGTCCTGAATTCCCTGATTCATCACATTCTGTTTGCATGGGCATAACATGAAAAGTTATTTCCAAACTGTCTGAGCAAATGCATTTCATATAATTATTACTTAAGCTAATGCATTTCTTTCTGCCTATATAATAGTTTTCCCTTCTTATCAATATTGCCCAGCAAGAAAGCTCAAGCTATTTAACCAGCAAAACTGCCGATATTTACAACCTTTTAAGTCAGTAGAGGAATTTAGGTAATTTGTTTTTTAGTGTTTACTGGTTACTTAATGAATATTGTGCTCAGGGTTTTAAATATTTATACTCTATCTCATTCCAAAAATAATTTGAAGTGTCTTGAACATTACAGAATATAAAATGTAAAGAATTAGAATCGGAACGCTGTATAATGAAAGCAAATTTTTACCAAAATTAGCTTACCAAATAAGGAAACTCTGGAGATTTATATAATGTTATGCATATTTTAAAGTTCTGGATGTTACTGTTACAAAGTCAACCCTTCCTCTAACTTATATAATTATTAAAGAAAGATAAAACAGAAAGCTTATATATGTAGGTCTAATTTATACCTGAAACATTCAGATGATTGACATTTTTTATTCTATTTTTGAAAGGATTGTTTCTCTGTGGACTTAACCGAAATCATGTCAAAGAGAAATTTTCTATGAGAGAAATACATACACACTTAAAAAATGAAAAACTTCTCAATTATGTATCTTAGTCTCATTTTTATTCAGTCTTCGATTATTGCACATTCAATTGTAAATCTATAATAAATTAAGAGACTTATTTTTAAAAATCATGATATAAACATCGGAGATGATAAAGCATTTTGTACTCAAATGTTTTATGTTTCTATTAGTTTAAAAAATGTTACTCCTGTTTAAGTGCTGTGCACATAAAAGTTTAATCTTCCTATTAGGAAGAAGAAACATATGTATTGTGTATGAAAAGATTGCCAATAACATTTATATACATACCTAAAGCAGCCTTTGTTGAAAAAAAAATTGACTTGCATGGGTCATGTTCTAGGGTACTATTTACTGTTAGGTTTGAATTTATTTATAAATGACAAAACACAAGTTTTGTTCTTGTTTCAATTTTTGTTCTTTTTTGTTTTTGTTTTTGTTGTTTTTTACATGGCTATTTTAAAAAATCAAGTGGGCATTCCTTTACCATCTACTCGGATAATATAATGCTGGCTACCTCAAAAATTATTATTATTTTTTTTAAGAGAACACACAACAAAGAACATTCTTTCTCTTTGGAACCCCTTAAAATAATGTGGTCCTAAATTTTAGAAATATTTTCTTTTAATTAAAGTGGGTACAAAGATATAGAGAAGAGTTTCATTCTTGTGATTTCTTTCTCTCAAAATAATTATACTTTTGATTGAAATATTTTATTTTAATCTTCAGAATTTTGACCATAATTTTATTTATTAAAAAGTATGACCTACAAGATTGTTTCCCTGATGTGATTTTGGAGAAGTTACTAACTGAACATTGTGAAAACACTGTCTTATCTCCTCTCTTCTTGAAAATAGAACAAACATAGACAAGACATTATAGTGGCATGGTTTGTATTCTCCATAACACACTGAATTAAATGATGGAAAAATTTCCATGGCTGTTAGCATGACTGGAGAGGCAGAAAATAATTTCAGAGACAGATAAGGACCAGAGATGTGGGTTGTATTCACAATACCAGTGCCCAAGTACCCATTCATCCTATAGGTAGAGAGAGGTCTATAGCAGTTGCCTATGATCACATAGCACCTGAAATGCAGAAAGATACTGCCTAGAGTTTGGCCAATACTTACACTTTGGAATAGTAAATCACTGTTGGATCCATAGTATACATTTTGGGGGTAAGAAGGAAATAAACTATAGTCCTTCATTTTATGGCTAGAAAATTAAAGCTGAGAGGTTTATTTATTTGTACAAAGTCTCACAGCAAGTTAGTGGTGGAGACTGGAATAAAACCTAGAGATTGTAATTCCTGGTGTATTGATCTTTTCTCAATAGTACCTCATCCCCTGTGTGCTAAATAAAATAAAATTGAACAAATTAGCATATTCAGAATCCAAAAAAGTTCGTCTTGTGCTCTCAACTACAAAGTGATAAAAAAAAGAGATTGTGTTAATAATAAAAATTAGGGGTGCCTGGGTGGCTCAGTTTGTTAAGCTGCTGCCTTCGGCTCAGGTCATGATCCCAGGGTCCTGGGATTGAGCCCCACATCGGGCTCTCTGCTCGGCAGGGAGCCTGCTTCTCCCCTTCTCTCTCTCTGCCTGCCTCTCTGCCTACTTGTGATCCCTGTCTGTCAAATAAATAAACAAAATCTTTAAAATAATAATAATAATAATAATAATAATAATAAATATCATTGGTTTTTATTTCCCCACCTACATGCAATGCCCAATGTCTAGTTTATCTACCCACACACATATTGATATTTTGAAGGTCAAATTGGAAAGACAGCTTACATGTGTTAAATTATGTATAAGAAAAAGTTCTTTTAGAAATCCACATGAGGTAAATATGAAACAGGCCAAAATATAGCTGATTTGTAACAAAATAATTAGCTTAAGCTGATAGGATAATAATAAGCATAACTAACATCATTAAACATTTTAATGTACCATGTAGTCTTTTAGGCATTCGTATCTAATTCACTCAATTTTTATAATGGCTCCTCCCTAGGTATCATTATTTCCCCTAGTTCATGGATGCCCAGAGAAGTTAAGTAAGTTGCCTGAGATTATACAACCAGTGAGTGGAGGAGATAGGATTCAATGATTTACATTTTTGAAGATGAAATTTATGTGTCAAAGTTTATTTATATAGGGCTCAATGGTATATCCATCTTATCTGATGTAGAAAGATGTTAGGGTTTGAAACCTATGGTCAAGAAGGAATTCTTGAGACACCTTTGGTGCCAAAAGATGGTTTTACTAAAGCATGAGAACAGGACCTGTGGACAGAAAGAGCTGCATTGAGGTCAAGAGGAATGGCTGATTATATACTTTCAAGTTGGGAGGGGGCTAGGGATAGCCTAAGTCTCTAACAAATTTTGGAAGCAAAGTTTCTAGGACCTTAAGGTGGCTAGCTATTGTTAGGAAAAGATCATTTATTACCGTCTAATAAAACCATGGTCATAAGGCCCTTCAGATATATAGGGGTGGGTCATACATGTGGTAGATGATTGTCAACATATATCTTGGGGGATTGGGGTAGAGATGAAATTTTCAAAGGAATTTTTTAAAATAGTATTTTTTTAATTTTAATTTTTTATTAACATATAATGTATTATTAGCTCCAGGGCTACAGGTCTATGAATCACCAGGTTTACACACTTCACAGCACTCACCATAGCACATATCTTCCACAATGTCCACAACCTAACCACCCTCTCCCTACCCTCTACCTCAGCAACCCTCAGTTTGTTTTATGAGATCAAGAGTCTCTTTTATGGTTTGTCTCCCTCCCGATCCCATCTTGTTTCACTTTTTCCTTCTCTACCCCCCAAACCCCCCACGTTGCCTCTCAAATTCCTCATGTCAGGGAGATCATATGATAACTGTCTTTCTCTGCTTGACTTATTTCACTCAGCATAATACCCTCTAGTTCCATCCACATTGTGGCAAAAGGCAAGATTTCATTTCTTTTGATGGCTGCATAGTATTCCAGTGTGTGTGTGTGTGTGTGTGTGTGTGTGTACCACATCTTCTTTATCCATTCACCTGTTGATGGACATCTAGGTTCTTTCCATAGTTTGGCTGTTGTGGACATTGCTGCTATAAACATTTGGGTGCATATGCCCCTTCAGATCACATTTGTATCTTTAGTACCCTAAAGATACCTAGTAGTGCAATTGCTGGGTCATAGGGTAGCTCTATTTTCAACTTTTTGAGGAACCTCCATACTGTTTTCCAGAGTGGCTGCACTAGCTTGCATCCAAAGGAATTTTTATATGTTAAAGTAGACTTACAGGATCCTGGGGGTCAGGCTAAGATTGCCTTTTGCTCTTGGCAATGTATTAACATCCAGGCAGCTAAGTTCCTTAGAGGAATGTCACTCTTCCTGTTTCAAGGAAGTGGTCTATAGGTAGTAAGGAAATTTAATTTTTCTTTTGCTTTTGTTGCCTACATCATTACCCATAAAGCTTTCTTGATTTTTTTAAAATATTTTATTTATTTGACAGAGAGAAATTACAACTAGGCAGAGAGGCAGGCAGAGAGAGAGGAGGAAGCAGGCTCTCTGCTCCGCAGGGAGCAGAGATGTGGGGCTCGATCCCAGGACCCCGGGATCATGACCTGAGCCGAAGGCAGAGGCTTTAACCCACTGAGCCACCCAGGCGCCCCACTTTCTTGATTTTTTAGATCTACACCGTTCTACTGTTTCTGTTGCGATTCTAGGCCTGTGACATATAGCCACAGAGTTTAAACATACAGTCATGTAGCTTGCCTATCCTTGTCTTCTATGTTCTTTGTTTCTTGTTTTACCTAAGTGTTGTTTATTCAGGAGACCAAAGACTTTTTTTTATAGATATGGATTTTATTTACTTATTTTTTACATTATAAAATGCTGAGTTTTGTTGACTGACTGTGGATGTTACCCACAAATATGGATTGATTGAAGAACATTTTAGGAGACCAAAGGGAAGTAATAAGAGATTCAGTTAAATAAGGTTCTACTTGTTCCAGTTTTCTAGATATGTCTTCCTTCAGTGCTAATCCCTAGCACTGCCTCAGCTTTTAAGTTGAGCGTCTGCTCTTTTCTGTTTATAGTGATGTCTCTTTGCTTCTTTCCCTGCATATCACCCATTCTTTATTTGTAAAGACTTCAAAAACTTCACATTCAATTCTGTTTTCTCATTTATCTTTAGATCACTGCTACAGGGTGCTTCATACTTAAACTTACCATACGGAAAGTGAATTCATTATTTATCTTTATAAAGTAAAACATTCCTGTTTCTAAACTACCTGTGCTATTCAGTAGTATCATAATTTGTGAGGCTCTGGAGTAGTGCTCATTTGGATTAATTTACCAAACCCACTGCCAGAAACTACATGCTCAGTACAAAGGGAGAAATATGTTACCATTCCCTCCTGAGGTAGCAGGTAAATAAGATGATTGTTAGAACACAAGGTGAGATGTTTTACCCTAGAAATCTGCATGGAAACACATGACAATCTCCATTTGCATTTGCATAGATCTCAAAATTTGCTAAACAACTGTGTATGTAAGTTTAATCTTTGAAACAACCCTATGAGGTAATGTTACTGTCTATAAATTCCAAGGAGTCAGGTGACTTGCCTAAATGCTCCCCTGTCTTAGTCCATTCAGGCTCCTAGAACAAAAATACCATAGACTGGATGGCTTATAAACAACAGAAATTTATTTCTAACAGTTCTGGGGGATGGGGTATCCAAGATCAGGATGCCAGCAGATTCAGTGTCTAATGAGGACTGTTTCCTGGGTCCTTACCTGGTGAGAGGGAGGAGAGAGGTCTCTGAAACATCATTTTTTAAAAAAGATTTTATTTATTTATTTGACAGACAGAGATCACAAGTAGGCAGAGAGGCAGACAGAGAGAGAGAGAAGAGGAAGCAGACTCCCTGCTGAGCAGAGAGCCTGATGCAGGGCTCGATCCCAGGACCCTGGGATCATGACCTGAGCCGAAGGCAGAGGCTTTAACCCACTGAGCCACCCAGGCGCCCCTGGAACATCTTTTATAAGGGCAATGATCCCATTTGTGAGGGCTCCATCTTCATGAGGTAACCACCTCTCTAAAGCCCCACATCCTAATACCCACATCCTGGGGATTAGGATATCAACATATGAATTCTGGAGGACACAAGTATTGAGTCCATAGCACCTCCTCAATGTGTGGTGGAAGCATGACTGTCACCGACCTCTCAGTGGTTCTCTGTTTCTTGTGTTCTTCCTCTGCTCCTCCACAACATGGAAGGAGAATACATGTTTCATACATTGTTGAGTATCACCGCAGTACTCAATACAGGGCTAGTGCACAGGGGGTCCCCTCCCCAAGTATTTGTTATTTTATAAACAGAATTAAATTCAATGTGTTGAAACAGAAGAGAGATTATAGCTCAGTTTCCATGAGAATTTTCAGCTACCTCATCTAGAAATGAAATGAATTGCCTCATCCATAGAAGTCTTAAACAGGGTCTGGATGAACCCTTTTGGGGCAGGTGGGCAGTATTTATGCGTATGGTAAGATATTTGAATAAGTGACTTATAAGATTCCTTCCAGCTCTGTATTTCTATGATTAATTTGTTTATCCAATACCTCTGCTTCTGTAGACTGAGTTTGGTTTTATCTTCTTTTAAAAGATACCTAATACCGGGGTGCCTGGGTGGTTCAGTGGGTTAAAGCCTCTGCCTTCGGATCAGGTCATGATCCCAGGGTCCTGGGATTGAGCCCCGCATCAGGCTTTCTGCTCAGCAGGGAGCCTGCTTCCCTTCCTCTCTCTCTGTCTGCCTCTCTGCCTACCTGTGATCTCTGTCTGCCAAATAAATAAATAAAATCTTTAAAAAAAAAAAAAGATACCTAATACCACTTTCCTCAGCCACTAATTCTCAAAAGATGAAGAGTTGCTATTTAAGACAGTTGTGCAAACTTATCATCAATCAATACAATGCAGAGTACATGGTATTCTTGAACCCTCCCTCTGACAACTTAATTTAGGACATCTTGTGTGGAATGAGTTCATTTTCATCCTTGGCATGGTGCGTTATCTTGTTAGAGGACTGAACCTGAAGATCATCATCTTTTTTTCCTCAAGGATTGTTCCAGTTTCCGTAAAAGTAAGTTAAATAAAGCTAAAACTAGAAAACATCTCTGGCAGAAAAGGACAATTATTTGGGGACATCCAAGGAGACCTATAAAACTTCGAGGAGTTGCTGTGAGGCTTGATGGGATAGTCAAAGGCAAGAAGGATATGAAAAAGTCTTTCCTGCTTTCATTTTGCATAGGGAGTTTTAAGTGGGTTCTGACTCCAGTGTACAAGAATGTTTGGCAAATGTACAAGAATATGCTTAGCAATGGAAAGAAGTGTAAGAGGAGCACATTATAAGTTTAGAATATTCTAACTCCTGAATAAAATAGGATGAGTGTATTTTTTTTCATAATAACAATGACCACCTCTAATGTTAATATAATGTCTCTGCATGTGAAATTTAAATGGAAACCTCATGTGCTATCATTGCCTCATGTAGTAATGAATCTTAATACAGGTGACTGAATTGTCAGAGGAGTTTGGGATGGATAAGGCTACGATCTGGCATGTTTCAAGTTCAAATGTGAACAGAGATGAAAGGATGAATTAGATGAGTTCTCAGGGTACCCAAGAAATGCTAAGGATTGAGGGCCTATGGTATCATTTTCCTGGGTGTATATTTCTGCTGTTTCAGGGACAAAAATTAAAATCTCTGCCTTACAGAAACAAGTAACTCTCCGTTCTATAAATTCTGGGAATTTCCTACAATTTTCCATGCTACCTATCAGAGAGACATTCCTTTCTCTCTGTGTAATGTTTGACTTAGGATAAATGAGGAGTTTTCCTTGAATCATCCAACATTTTAAAGAGCATCACTTATTTTCCGTTGAATGATTGCTGCATGAAAAATGTATTCCACACAGATAGCCAAGCTGACCATTCTCCACACTGGCAAAACTATTCAGCACAGTATGTTAACAAAAAAGAAATCTTAACCCAGGTGCGTGTAGCAAGTATACTTCAGGAATAGTCATAGTGCTTAAGTCTCTTTCAAAATGTTAAAATTAACATTGCCCATCAGATTTTCCATAAAAGGCCACCATGTAGTTTCATTGTTTTTTTCTTACTTGGATTTGTTGTTATGATATTCTTTTTTAAAAACGATCTTTGAAAGAAGTGGATAAAATAGTAGATTCTTGGCAAATCAGTCTCAAAATGTCCACCAATTTAGGGATATGAGGGAAGTAGGGGAGAAAAAGCAGAATTTCTTTCAATTAGTTGCTTCCCTTAAGAATAAAATGTCCTCTTTTGTTATTTTTAAAATGAGGGCTGGGCACCTGGGTGGCTCAGCTGGTTGGGCATCTGCCTTTGGCTCAGGTTGTGGTCCCAGAGTCCTGGGATGGAACCCCGTATCAGGCTCCCTGCTTAGCAGGGAGTCTCCTCCTTCTGTCCTTCACCCTGCTTGTGCTCTTTCTCTCTCTCTCTCTCAAATAAGTAAATAAAATCTTTTAAAAAAAGAAAAATGAAAAATAAAATGAGGGAAAATAAATCCATATGTTAAAAAAATGGAGTATTCTGAGCACACTCTAGTTGTATTTTAGTGAAACAGGTATTCTAGTAAAACATGAACTCATGGTACTGAAACTTGTATTATGGAGGTATGACCTTAGTGGCAGTTAATATAAAATTAGTTGCAGATATAGCTTTTGCTTTACATAATGTAAATTAAATTCAGTTGGAAAAATAATTCTAATTAAATGTTTTAATTAGAAACCTTTTGACTCCTGTAATTTAATAAACAGCATACTTCTAGTAGCCAAGGTACCAAATTTATTTTAAGAAAGGTTTCAGTGGATCAAATTTCTCACTGCAAATAAATCTAATAAATCTGATTACTCCATGCAGGTTTTTGTTTCTTTGTTCATTTTGTTTTTAACATTCATAGGCAATTAGTTCTTTCTATGAGAATGGGGACATGGTTAAGATGTTTTGAGTTTTGGTTGTTGTTGTTGTTGTTTTTGGTCTCGCACCTTGTCATTTATCCAGTAATAGTCATAGCAATGATAAATAATAAATGTTTCCATAGCAAATCCTCATTTACTAAACATGGGTCCCAAATGTATTTTAAAATGGCAACATTTTAAGACATTAACTCACCTAAACAGGGTGACTTTCAAGTAGCAACAAAATTAATATGAATTTAATTAGCTGTCTATGAAAATATTTTTTAAGGAGACAAACACCTCCATTGTCAGCCATTTGTTGCTCAGCAACTAACATGGACCCAGAACTAATTTAAGTGAATATGTGGTAGAGAATTCCTTGGTCTTTTATAGTACATGTTAGGTCCTTTCTCTCTCTCTCCTCTCTCTCTCTCTCTCTTTTTCTTTAAATTTTATTTTATTTTATTTTATTTTATTTTATTTTTTTCAGTGTTCCAGTGTTCATTGTTTATGCACCACACCTAGTGCTCCATGCAATACATGCCTTCCTTAATACCCACCACCAGGCTCACCCAACCCCCCACTCTCCTCCCCTCCAACACCCTTAGTTTGTTTCTCAGCGTCCACAGTTTCTCATGGTTTGTCTCCCTCTCTGATTTCCCCCAACACACTTCTCTCCATCTCTTAACCAGAAGTCAAGATGGGAGGTTTAGAGTAAGCAGCAAGAGGCAGTAAACATGGACCTTTCTTTTATCTCAGCTCAGACTATTAACAGCTTAATCTCAAGAAGAAATTTAACTTTGCTGTATTTCCATTTCCTCTCCCATAAAATGTTGAAAGTAATATCTACTTTGTATGATTCCTGAGAACCTGTTTTTGTAAATCCCCTAACACTGTTTAGTTAATATTCCCCTTCCCCTCAGTCTCCTCTCCTTACGACCTAGTGAAGGTCAGAAGAAGATCTGGACATGCAGAGACCAGGTCCCTGTCCAATTAGCTCTCATGCCTTCTCAATGGAGACTGATCAGCTTCTAGAGAATCCACATCCACTACTTAAACTAGAGTGTCCTTGCTCTGCTGCTCCCAAATCCTTTTTACTGAGAACTACAAAAGAACACTTGGCACATAACAACTTTGTTCAAATTCTTACACTAAGAAACTTAAACACTAGCATAATCTCTCACAGTTCAAAGCTGAGAACCTAGGATGGCAACTCCAGGCCCCTAAAGTTCCTACCTGAGGAAACTCCTAGCTGTTTGTTCCAGTCAACACCTGAAAATAGGGCCCGTCTCCTAGTCTCTGTGGAAGGGTGGGAGCTTAACTTTGATTAAGTGCCAGTTAACAAATCCAAATGACCTAGCCACATGGATGAAATTCCCATTCTGTCCTGTACTGCCTTCCCCCCAGCACATCTCACCCTTTCAAAAGGCTGTCTTCTCTTTCAAAGAAGTTGGGTTGATTTCCCATTGAGCTCTCTTCCCTAGTGCAATAGTTAGTACTGAGTAAACTTGTCAACACCACTTTAACTAGTTAATGTCTGGATTTGATTGTCTTTGACACTACCCAAGAGTATTTTCCTTATCATGTTTATCCCCATGTCAGGTGGAAGCTTTTTGGGCAGAGGAATAAGGAGATTACATTATTAGGGGAACATACTTTTACTGCATAGCCATAGGTCGTAGCATAAAAATCACAAAATGCACATGCCATACAGCACCATTCAACAACCTCAGAATTTTACAACTGTACTTTAAGAAATTTTATTTGATGTAATAATTGTTTTCCATAATTATATTTTAGTCACATTATTGTTTAAAAGAATGACTTTAATAACACTTGCCATAAATTGCATGTTTGAGGAAAAGCTTCATAAATCTGTATGGGGTTTACATTTTGGTTTAGATAAAATACTTTTGAAGTAGAATGACAATTGCTTAGATGAATCTTTTGGATATATTTATAAACACATCTTAACTTCATGTTCATTAAATTTTTTTGAGAAATTGTATGTGAGCAGTTATTCTTAACAGATAGTTTATTTCAAATTCCAGAAATCTTTAATTCTACATCTTCCATTATTTTCCTTGATACCATCATGTTGTTTCATGGACACACTAATGCAGACACTAATGACTGCTAAGAAAACCATATATAAATTGATTAAATACTCTCACAGTCAAAGCAAAATCTTGACAATTATTTCATGTTTTGAAGAGGTAAGTCCTGTCTCACCATCCCCTGCCATGTTCTCTACTTTATTTTCCCTTCAAATACAATCACCTTTTTCTTGCTTTGACTGTCTGAAGTTAGAAACACACACACACACACACACACACACACACACACACACACACACACACACACATTCTCTCTCTTATTTCTCTTTGTCTCTCTGTGTCGCTCCCCATTCTTCTAAAATCTCATTTGGCTCATAATATTCCAAGCTGTGAACATTTCAGTAGACAACAATTTTTGATGAAGACACACAGCATTCAGCTATGGACAAAGCTGTCAGTTTATTCACGTACACTGGTTTCTCAGGCCCTTCAGAAGATGAGCCAAGTCTCATCTTTATGCTTTTGTATCTCAGAGTCCACAGTAGCAGCTGGTTAAAAACAAAAGCAAAAAGCCAAACCAAAAGGAAAGCATCAGGAAAATATATTGTGTGTGGAACTAAAACAAATATACAGTGTGTTCATTGAGTAACTAAGGAAGGCACAGACCAAATGTGTACTTGAAAAGGTAGTTTGGGAATCCTAGTCCTGATGACTCACCTTGATACTCACCTTGATATTCAGCCATCTCTGACAGCTCTCAGTAGGGCTCTATCCCTTTCCCATCCTAATTAGATTTTTGTCTTTTAACACTGATGTGTACTGCTTTTCATAACTAAAATGCAACACAGAGTTGGATAGAAAATTTAATCCAGAATTTATCCAAAGAAGACTTATTCAACATTTGAAAAAAAAAAAAAAAAAGAAGTCTCCAAAGGCTAAACTATGTTTTTTTAAATTATTATTATTATCTAAACAAACTGTAATACACACATAAAATCCTACATCTTTGTTCAGAAACTCACATTTTCCAATTACGATAGGAGAGTCTTGACTTATTAGCAGTTAGGCTGAGAATTTATAGAATTGTTTTAATTAAATGTAAACTTAAATTGAGCCATTTTTTCTGCCATGAACATCAATTTGAATTTCAGATGCACATTTTGAAGCATGGTATTCAAATAAGGAAAGAAACCGTGTCACAGTTTTTTTCTGTACATCAGAACAAATTGTGTACACAATATGTTTTAAAAACAAATTTTATGAAAACCTAGAATTTTTCTAAAAATAAAATCTATTAATCTAAAAAATAAAAAAAAAAAACAAATTTTATGAAGGCCATAAAGAAAATGGAATTTATACTCAACACCACACAGCCAGATTTTGTGTCCAAACTAGTATTGGTATTCTTTGTTCTTAGTAGGCTCATTTGTGTCTCTTTATGATTTTTTGGTTTTTTGTTGTTGTTGTTTTTTGTTTGTTTTGTTTTTCCTTGAACTCTTTCTCCTGTTCATCACCTGGCTTCATCACCAGCACCAAGACCCAGCTCAGACATCTCCTCCTCAGGATAACTAACATGGCTGCTACCTAGTCTCTCAGTTCAACTCTTCTCTTCAAAGAGCAATGTATTTATTCTCGTATTAGGTCATGTAAGGGTCTGACTATTTTACCAGACTTGCACTGTCCATTGCAGTAGCCATAACCATATGTGGCAACTTAAATAAAATTATATAAAATTAAAAATTCAGTTTTTTATTACCCTATCACTTCTCACATGTTCAGTGGCTACATGTGGCTAGTGGTATCCATATTGGCCAGTGCAATTATAGAATATTTCCATTATTGCAGAAAGTTCTGTTGGCCAGAACAGCACTAGACCAAACTCCTTAGAAGAGATTTTCTCTCCCTGATTTCTGGTCCCTTATCATCTGGGGTGGTATTTGGCACATGGAAGATAGCCAGTAGCAAACTACTGAACACAACTGAACTGAGGTAGTGGGTGTGCTAATGTGGAAAATAGAATTAGATTGAGTCTGCGTTGCTCAAGAGTTGAGAATAAAATTTCTAATGCATAGAGGAATCATGGAGGCAGATTTGAGTTCAGATTGAAAAGCAGTTTTCTCTCAATAAACCTATGGAAAACGAAATAAGTTTCCGTGTTAGGTATTTAGCTCAGGCCCCAGAGTCATTCCATTAAAACCAGTGCTTATCTTTCAGGACTCCAGTATAACAGATCCTTAGTTTGCGGGGTGAGAATTGTCACCAGAAGAGAATAATTGAGTTTCAGTCATTCTCATGAACATTTTGAGACAGTTTTGTGAAACTCTTCAGAAACTTTGACTACCTGTCACATCGCCATCTCTATCAGCAGTGATCCCTGCTTCAGAGTATCTCAGGGGAATACATTCTCTTCTTAGGATAGTGTTTACTAAACCACTGTAGCTGTAAAATTTTCCTAGTTTTTCTTGTTTCAAGAAAGCCCAAATTAGGAATTAAATGTTATGTCATACACACTAACAACAGTAAGCAAAGAATGATTGAGAAAACAGTATCATGTCAGATTCCTGCATCATTGACTAAAAGAGGATAGGGGACAAAATGTGAAATTTCCAAATTTTTAAACTCGGCTGCATTTGGGGGGTTTGCGCATAGGGGGTGCACAATAGCCATCGAGTGTGAAGAGACTGAATGTAACTTATCTTAGTTTTCAAGCCCATGATGTGTTGGGTGGAAACCCTACGTGTTAACTGATCCATTTTAAAAAATAGTTTCTTTTTTGGAGCAACAACAATAATTTTTGTATGTTTATCTCTGGCTTCAAAATTAACATGGCTCTAACTATAAAATATGCTTAAAATAGGATAAAAATAGCTGAGAAACAGTGGATGTTTTGTAGGTTTAAGCTGTTACTGAAGGCATCAAGCAAAATGTACTTTTTTATGCAGGAGGTTAGGTGATCTGGGGGGTAAGAACATCTCACTTCATTGTTAAGGCTACTCTGCTAATAGAACATACCCAGATTGGCATTGAACAAAAGGTGTCAAAGAAAAAGAAAGTGAACTTGAGCTTTACAAAGAATCCTAGCTTTAAATCTGGCAAAATTCTAGGTTCTTCTTTGCTGCACTGGATAATCTGGGGCATTTTTTTCTTCTTCTTTCAGTAAGTCAGTTTCCTTCTCTATTATATGGAAATACAAATCTCCTCCCTTTTGAAATGATGACATTGACCTAATATTCTTTTGGGGAAAAAGACCTCAAATATAGGAGCAGTCATTATCATCCATAATTTACTAAACTATTAACTTTAACATCTGTTAAGGTTTAAATTGTGTCATCCAAAAAAGGATATGTGGAAGCCTAATGCTCAGTACCTCAGAATGTGACCTTGTTTGGAAATAGGGTTGTTGCCGATGTCCTTAGTGAAAATGAGGTCATACTGCAGTATGAGAAGCTCCTAAACCATCCTAACTTGTATGCAGTTAAGAGGACACAGAGACACACACGGAGGATGCCATGATGCCAGAGACAGACTGACTGGAGTGATGAAGCTATAAGCCAGGAATGCTCAGAACCAATGGCCACCAGCAGGAGCTAGTGAGAGGCAAGGAAGGATTCCACCCAGAGTCTCGCAGCAGCATGTCTTCGCCAACACCTTGATTTAAGACTTCTTGCCTTCAGAACTGTGAGAAGTGCATTTCTATTGTCTGGGGCCACCGGTTTGTAGTATTTTGTGAGGGTAGCCTTAGGAAACTAATTCCACACTCAAATGGATTAGCCAGTCGGTTTCTTATTTCTAAGTTAGATACTTAAAAACTAATTCGATGGAAATAAATTTTGTAAGATTGTGCAGCAGTGTCCTTTGATGAGGTTTCCCTGTTCCCCTTTTCCTCTAATGGTTCTGTCAGCCATTTCCTCATCGCTTGCATGCTCACCCACCCACGGCTGTGGGAATGGGAAGGGGACAGTCACCAACTCCTTGAAAATATAAGCAAAATTTGGTAAATATTTGTGTAGGTACAATTTTCTGAAGCTGGAATTTTATAGTTTCTATCAGATGCTCCAAGGAGAGTCTAAGAACTAGGAAACATCCTCTCTCTTAAGACTGCAGATCTAGAGCACTAATCTTGTTGGGAAAAAGCCACCTGAATTGATTTTAACACCTAGAATCCACAAGACCAAGAGCTCAGGGACAGGAACTCAGTCAGAACCAGCAATATGTTACAGCCATCTGACAGCAGCTTGTGAGAGCCAATTGGTAAATTTTCAGGATTTTGGCAAGCTGGTAGCTAAACACAGCCATTATTAAAATTAAATTATATAAACCTACATTTAAATGCATTATATTAAAATCAACGTAAAAACTACTTATAACTCACGATGTTCTAATTATTTTCACTACATTGTGCTGAGATCTATGTTCTTGAGGTTATATGAATCTCTATGATAGACATACTATATAAGATATGTTTCTGTGCATCTCTTCACAGCCCCAGGTGTCATTAAGTTGGTAACTTGAAATCAATCATAGTAGGACTTTTGATCACCAAGGAAACTGGCAAATGTACTAGTGGGGGCTTTCACATTTCTAACCCAAAACCAGATAGTTGATAATATTTACGAGCTTACTACTGGTTCAGACTTGCCTGCTTGTCTACTTCTCGTATCCCTGGGGTTTTTAATGATTTGGGGTATTATATAAGAAATCTGGATTCAACTATAAGGAAGGGACCTTGGAAAGGGTTAAATAGGGATATTTTACTTTTAATAAGAGAGCTCACAAAAGATTTGACAACAGTACTTTTGGTTTAGAGCTGACCTTTATGAATATAAAGTATTTGTCAGTTTTCCAATTACAAATTTTTCCGGGAACTAGATGCTACCATCTTTCTTATGTCTTATCATGACCGAGTGTTCTCCTAAGAGATAAGAGTAAAAATGTTTACAACCTTCTGAAGACTTTTTCCCTTCTTGATCCCAGATTTTGCATGATCGAGTGGCAATTTATAAAAACAATGAGTCACACTTTGTCTTTGAAATATGACCCTTTTCTCTTGGGTGACCTTTCTAAAAAGTTTTGATACTATCTCTAACCTACAGGAGACTGTTTCTTGATTCGTTATGTTACGCTGATAAATTTCTCTAGGTTTTTGAAATAAACCATACACTTGTTTTTTGTTATTTTTTAAGTGTCTTTTTCTCCTCTTAAACGAAGGTGATGAGGTGGGATATGCTATAACTTACCCTTAATTTTATTTGAGTGAGACCTTGGGGAAGTCCTTCTTTAAGTTTAATATTTGGATCTTTTCCCTAGGATTGCCCATGAGTGTGACCACATGATGAAAACTCACTCTGGTCACCTAGTGCAGCTTTTTCAAATTTTTTTTTCCTGTGGTTTCATTAACCTGTATTGCCCAACAACTGTGTATCAATCTGATAAAATGATCAGAGTCATAAAAAATATATATTGGTAGCTTTTATCCCATGAGAAGCCGTTTTTAAAAATACACTTCTTTTATTTTCATGGTGTTATAACCCAAATAGAAAAGCAGATGAGCAGATTTTCCAAGACGTGGTTATTTTATTGTTAACACCTGCTGTCTGGATTTGGCAGGACTCTCCATGACACATCTAATATTGCTCCTCTAGCCATGTGTAAATATCCTTTAATTTCCCAATGCATGCACATCTTGACACTATTCTTATGCTCAAGCCTTCTGTATTACACACTACAACAGAGCATTCACAGGCAACACAAATGCTTCTTCTGCATAATAGAAAGCTGAAATGGCATTGCCTTTTCTGGGGGAAAAAGAAGTCATTTCATCATCATGATGAAATATTATATTTTAAAACAAAATACTTTAGTTACAAATTCAGTTGACATGGCTAAGAATTATGGATTTCCTCTTTGGATAATCCAGCTTGCCTCCTTTTGTAGTCAAGATGGCAGCACTGTACTGTTTGGCTTATTGTGGGCAAAGAGGCCAGGGATATCAGAGATGAGTAAGTAATTCACAATAGACCAATGATTATTTTTGGCTTTTGGTGAGATTCAAGATCAACTCATTTCTAATTAAACACTGCACGTCTGCTCATTATTCCTTTAATTACATCCCGTATCTGTTGTTTTTCTCAGAACTTTGACAATAAGCACACGAGAGATGTTTTTAAAGCATTTGTTTCTGGAGTGGTGTTAGCCTTGAAAAGACAAATGGGAGAGGTCAGGAGGACAGAAGGATGGATGTGCACCTGATATATTCACAGGCAAGTCTGAATGGTTCTCCAGTGAGGAATTAGCACAGGGTCTTTATAAAAACTAGGAGTGGAAGTGGTCAACTTGCCTTTGTTTTAATTTCTTTGTCTGATACCAACATCTAGGGAGGCTGCCTATCAAGGCCTCTCAGCAGGGAAAGGAAACTCTGCCCTAGGATACCTCTTGTGTTTTACAGAAGCCAAGGGTACATAGCTTTAGGGAAAATAAAATTGGCCTCTGCTGGAAACAACTGGATTGTGACTAGACTTGGGTTAAGTATGAGGAATGCTGTCAAGGGTACAGGTGTGAGAGGTGACTTGGCAGGCTTCCCACTGAGTCTTCTTCTCCTGTTTCCTCAGCAGTTTTGGCTTTTTGATGCTCAGACCTCAGATAACTAATTAAAGTGCTGAAGAAGTCATTATTCTTTAATTAAATAATGGATTATTGAAGGCAAAACATTCAATACATGATTGAAACTGCTGTTAAACTAAGAGATCCCTCCTTTTTGGATCTGTAATAACATTGATCCCAATAATACAACCCCAGGGGCAGGGGTAGAGCTCATGTGGCTCTATGAGAAGGGTTTAGATGGAACTCCCTAGATCCAGTAAAATAGTTCAAATGCTACCTACCTCTCTTGTGACATGCATACTCTCTTTCTGATCTCTTGGTGTTGTGCATAGGCTCTTGGTGTTATTAGTCATGAAGGCTGTAAAGCCCCAGGAGATGGTAAGCACATTTCTTCATTTTCTCAGGAAGAGATAGAGTGGCCATTATTACTAAGGCTTTCTGTCTCTATTCTGTGCCTACTGTAGACACTGGACTTCAGGCTCCAATTAATGGTGATGGTCCAAGGCAGGAAAGAGGTGCATTTTTCTTTTATGAATGGTTTTAAATAGCTATAAAAGAAGAATCGCAAAAGTCATCTGTAAGAAAACACAGACACACATGCACACGCACCCATCTCTGATATTCACCTCCTATTAGGCATTCACGAGTTATTAGTGTTCATATTAAATCCATTCAGTGTTTGGCTTCACGTCCATGTTTATATCACTCAAAACTCTAAAATTATATCTATCTCAGCGTTAATTTGTGTATATAAACATGATAATAATGTATTTTGTACAACTGTTATGCATATTTATATACTTACACACATTTTATTTGAAAAAATTATATATTTCTTTTAAAAAATTATATATAAAAATTATATAAATTATATATATATTTATATGAAAAAATATATATATATACAGAGAGAGAGACATTTTCCTTTCTCTTTTTTTCTTCCTTCCTTTCTCTCTTCTTCCCCATCCTGCTTCCTTCTTTTCTTCTTCCATTCCTGTCTCCCATTTTTCCTTTTTTCTACACATACCAAAATGATGTAAAAAGTATCACTGGTTTATGTCTAAATACCAGAAATGCAGACTGTTGATGATTACATAGTAAAATGTAACTCTAAAGGGATTTGAAGAACAGACTCTTGGGAACATAGCAGAATGTAGTGACAAAGACTGAGTCCTGAATCAAGGTTTGGCACAATTATTTCCTGTGACTTGGAAATGTCATTTAATCTCATCAAGACTCAGTTCCTACATAAATGAAATGAGATTATTCATCCATTGTGTTGTGTTTTGACATATACTGTTTAAAAATGTCTGATTCATCTTAAGTACTGCTTTGGTTTTTAAATTTTTAAAAAAGATTTTCTTTATTATTTGTCAGAGAGAGACCATAAGCAGGGAGAACAGCAGGCTGAAGGAGAAGGAGGCTCCCTGCTGAGCAAGGAGCCCAATGTAGAACTTGATCCCAGAACCCTGCAATCACGACCTGAATGGAAGGTAGACACTTAACCAACTGAGCCACACGGGCATCCCTTAAGTGCTCTTTTAAAGGGTCTGTCCTGTGTTTTAGGAAATGGTGAAACCTCTGAAAATATATGTATGATATGTTTGTCCCGAAGTACTTTTTATATAGAGCTTTTATTGGATTTTCAAAGGATTTTTCACAAATTGGTTAGGATTGAAAGATAATTCATTTTTCAGTTAGGTGATGTGTCTGTTAATCTCTTAAATTAACCAGTGTATGTGTGTGTTTCCCCAAAATTGGTTTGGGTCATTGATGAGGTAGCTAGAAATTATTTTTTCAGCTTGTCACATCTATTTAAACCACTTCATTGGGTGGCAGAATTATTTTTCAAATATATATTTTTTTGTGATTATGTAAGATTTCTAAAGTGCAACAGAGTTTAGAAGTTTTATGTCAGATCCCAGTGTACTTTCCAGTCAACCACGCCCGAATTAAGCAATTTTTAAGGTGAAGTGGCCTGTATTGCATATGAACCTTTAAAGTTTGGCTTCTCAAATTGCTCCTCAAGGTCTGTTTAATGTTTTCCTTCCATTAAGAGCAGTTCCCTGTACTATGTGTGCATGATCTGATTGTTCCTCTTTGTAGCAAATTAGAGAGAAAGGCATTTTAGAGAGGTTTCTATTTCACAGTATGTCTACTAACAAATAATTGAAATAATTACCTATTTAATTGAAGAATGTGATTCTGTTGATACTGGAATGGTTTTTTTAGGAATGACACACCACCCCCTTCTCAAATTCTAACTTTAATTATACACTAAGTTAACTCAGTTGTCTTCAGGTTTTCGTACATGGATACACCTTTGGTTGAGCTTATAATTATGAGTGACAAAGGCTGCATTTGGAAGCTTACTACTCATAAAGAATTTTTACCTCTGTGTATTATAGTTGCTTTTTGGTCAGCCACCCCAACCACCATTTGGGTCTGATGGGTATTAATAAGCACGTAACACTTCATATCTTTGTTTTGCTTTCCACGTTCTGCCCTCACTGATGAAGCATCTTCATGTTGGAACTTATAAATAAATCAGTGGAATTCTAATGGCATCTACCTCTCCTAGGGGCAGTCCAGTATACTGGGTAAACAATGACGAAATCAGGGAAGATCACTCCAAAAAGCTCATCTCTGGTTATAGGTTTGGCATTTTCTCAGCTCACATATATATGCCTTCAGTCATTATGTAAAAATAATAGTCATAGAATTTTTTATGACCACTGTCTTTGTGTTCTTATGTGGACTTTCAAAATATTTTTGCTAATATAAGGAACAATGAAAATCCAAACTATCTGGGTATCCCATGATAAACGAGTAGAGTTGTTTTCTCAACTTTCCACAATGAGATTTGTAAATGGTGTAAACCAGATTTAAAGTGTCCAGGCAGGTGTCTTCTATTTAGGTTGATTAATTAAGGAGTAACTTTTCTTAGGCATAGCAATGCTTATCTCAAATCTATCCCTGTCTTCTGGGTTGATGCTAACAATAAAGCAGGGGTATGCATTTTAACCAGTGAAAATGCTATCTGGGAAAATAAAAAGTGATGGCATAAATGGAAGGACCAGTAAAATAAGAATGACTTTGAGTTTGTGTGTGTGTGTGTGTGTGTGTGTGTGTGTAATTTATATAACTTTTATTTTTTCCAGCTTTGTTGAGATATAATTTGCATATAACATTACAGAAGTTCAAGGTGAACCATGTAAGAATTTGCTATATATATATAGAGAGAGAGATAGAGTAAATGATTATCATAATAAGTTTGGTTAACACATCCATCACTAGACAGTACAAACTTTATTATTATTATTTCTTATGGTGAGAACATTTAAGATCTGGTCTCTTAGCAACTTTCAAATATACAGTACAGTATTATTAACTATAGTCACTATGTAGTACATTATATCCTCAGTGCTTATACATCTTGGAATTGAAAGTTTGTACCATTTGTCCACCTTCACCCATTTTTCCTGTCTTTTCTCCCCCCATCTAATCCCTGGCAACTACCAATCTGGTTTTGTTGTTGTTGTTTTAGAATCTACATTTAGGTGAGAGCATGCAGTGTATGTCTCTCTCTGTCTGGCACATTTCACTTAGCATAATGTTCTTAAGGTTCACTCATGTTGCCACAGATATCAGGGTTTCCTTCTTTTTATGGCTGAATATTTCATTACACACACGCCACATTTTTTTTTAAAGATTTTATTTATTTATTTGACAGAGAGAGAGAGATCACAAGTAGGCAGAGAGGCAGGCAAAGAGAGGAAGGGAAGCAGGCTCCCTGCTGAGCAGAGAGCCCGATGCGGGACTCGATCCCAGGACCCTGAGATCATGACCTGAGCTGAAGGCAGCGGCCCAACCCACTGAGCCACCCAGGTGCCCCACATGCCACATTTTTTAATCCATTCATCCACTGATGAATACTTAGGTTGTTGCCATGTCTTGGCTGTTGTAAATAATATTACAATAAACATGCAGTACAGATATCACTTCCATATTACGATTTTATTTCCTTTGCACATATTTCCAGAAGTTGAATTGCTAGATAATATGGCAGTTCTATTTTCAGCTTTTTGAGGACCCTCCATACTGTTTCCAGTAATGGCTGCACCAGCTTGCATTCCCATCAACAGTGCACAAGGATTCCCTTTTTACTATATCCACACCAGCATTTGTTATCTCTTGTCATTTCGATAGTAGCCACTCTAACAGATACGAGGTGATACCTCACTGTGGTTTTGATTTGTATTTTGCTGTTGGTTAATGATGTTGAACTCTTTTTCATATACCTACTGGCCATTTGAATATCTTCTTTGTAAAAATGTCTATTTAGGTCCTTTGTCTATTTCTTAATTGGATCATTTATGATTATTATCATTATTTTTGGTGTTGAGTAGGGCTTTGGAGTAATGTATTGTCTGATAAAGACATAGCCTATGTCAGACTGTGGAATGGGCTCCAGAACCAATAAAGTTCATTGGCTGGGGACTCAAATTAAGAACTGCCGACTCAACTTCCTGGCCATGTGGGGCCATTGACTCAGCTCTGCAGATGGCATGCCCACTAGCTGGGATCTCATATTGGGTAATCCTAAAAGCAAGAATATAGTCTGCCAAGATCTGAATGCTGGTTTCTGTAAGCCCAGCCCCATTCTCCATCTGTACTTGATACCTTGTGGTTGAGTCCTCCAGATTCCTCCAGTGATTTCTGTGAGGTGAGACCCAACTGAGCTTCCCAGAAAGCATCCTGCAATGACAGGGGAACTAGACATCCACCTTGGGCTTCCTCCACAAACGCACTGGAAAAACCGTAGACGCAGGGTGCCCTTTCTGTGTGTACTGTGCTGGCCTAAGGAAGGGGCAGCATGGTCAGAATACAGTCTCCCCTCTTACCTTTCTAATGTGGTCCTTATTCTCTATTGTCCAAGGAGTGCTTCAGCTTTGCCACAGGTTTCTGGGATTTTCACAATGGTGTCTTGTCCATGAGTAGATAGTAGTTTGTCTCAATGTGAAGGGAAATAAAATGGAAAATGACCTATGTTGCTATCTGAATGATGTCATGGAAATCCATTATTATGATAAAAATATTTTACAGGAAAACATAAGCTTTTAGGTAAATATGTATATCTACCTCCAACATAGAGATGTGGAATGCAAGAATCCCAGATGAACGTAAAACTGTTTGCTGATACCAATATTAGTTTGATAAAGTGAAACTGTGCCATGGTCATTTTGGTACCTTGTTCATTTTGGCCTGTATAGAGGTTGGTCATTCATAAAAGTCAGGCAGGAGGCAGACATATGTCAAACCATCATGTAAGCACAGCTGTTTGAATTAGTTTCATTATTACCTGTGAGCTGCTCTGACCTTGTCAGTTCTGGAGAACAGAGCACTTAAGTCTTGAGTCCTGTCAATAAAGATCTGGCCGCTGATCCACTTCCAACAGGGCATGACAAGGTCATGATGTTTTGCAATCTCCTCTTCCTACAAACAGTAACATCCTTGGATTCCAAAGAGATTGCTTTACAGCATGTGATGTTACCATCAGAATGGTGAATTCAACTGGAACTTATTAATCACCATAGGCTGATTTGAAGCAGATGATAGACCAGGTCTGCGGGAATGCCAAGGCAGTTTAAAAACAACAACAAAACAAAAACAAAAACAAATCTCTAACTGAAGTGAAGCGACTGATTAAGTTGTTTGTATGGACTCCAAGCTTCATACTTAAAACAAAATTAGCTGCATCTGGCATTATGGAAGTTAACAATCTAGCCTCAGTTGAAAAATTCACTGAGGTTGAATTATAATGGCTATGATAATATAGAGAGATGTGGTTACTTGTAGAGAAACCCAAGTTGACAATGATAAATTTCATAATAAATTTATGGAAAGTTTGGATGTGGGTGTTAGCCAATTAAATGAGCAATCAGAATCCAAATAAAATTACTTTCCTTTGAACTGCCAACTCCATGGAGAGCCCCATTACTTGGCAAAAACAGACAACTTATAGAAGAAATCCATCAAAATATATTGTCTGGAACTAAACAAGAGCTGAGGTAGCAACTGTGTTAGATGGAAAAGAAACCTAATTTGGAATCAGAATCAACTATTAAGTTTTAAGTAAAATAGGCTGAAAGTCAGAGGCAACTTAGGGCTTGAAAGTAGAAACTACACCTCACATTTTTTCTGAATGTATGCAAATACATATTAACTATTTTACATGCACACACACGAAGTTTTGTAATGATTGGTTCCCAATAGGACAAAATTTAAGTCCAGAAGTTCTAAATAAAAATACCTATAGGGCCAGGAAATTAACATGAATATTAATATAAAGTGCCCACTAGTGAATGTTGGGAACTGTGGCCAGGAAGGGAGCTTAGGACTTATTTAAAGTCATTTCCATTCAGTTTTCTGATTTAGACATATTTCTTGGCCAATACAGATGCTGGGAATTTTGACCAGTAGACCTCTAAATGTGAGAACTCATTCTGAGACTATTAAGTAATCACGTGAACCAAATCTACCTAAAGATATATTACATAAGGGTGAGAGAGATTTTACAATTCCAAGATGAAAAAAAGTAGTCCCAGAATTTGTGCATAAATTTAAATGCATCTAAAATAAAATAAAATAAAATGCATCTGAATAACATGTAGAAATGGTGTTGAGTTCTCACCTAAAAAATCAGGCTCTAATACTTACTAACATTTTAGCACTGTGCATTGAATTTTTTGGTTAAAGTTGCTCAGCTAACACGTTTCATTCAATTGACTTAGATCACACCTTTATGTTTATTGATAGTTAGCACTTCACTTTACTTATTATTTTGCTGACTCATAGGCCATTTTTACCATTGATCATTAGTATCTATTCTGCCTAATTACACTTCTGTTGATATCTCAGTAATTTCTACTTAATTTGCTTCCTAGGAAGTGTTTGGAAACAGAAACCTTTAACCATTTCCATTGCTCCAGGATATGCTTCTGTCTGGTACTATTTATCTATTTTCACTAGAGAGTATGTTCCATGGAGAGAATAATTAAAAAAGTCTTTCCTGTACAACCTAATGAGTACTTGGCATACAAAATTTAAATTTAGTTCTAAGTGAATTCATAGGTTTAAAAATATACCGATATAAATTAAATTGGTAATAAACTCATGGCATAACTGTAACATATTTTAAGCTATGTCACATTTTTTCTAAATCACTCATTTTGGTAACATTGTCTACATTTTTGGAATTTGCCATTATTACTCAGTAAATATGAGTAAATGGATGAATGGATGGATATATTATACTTAGAGTTATTATTAACAAAAATTGTAAAGTATAAATTTAGAAGAAGCTTCTCAATAAACACTATGAGGTATGAACAAACAGCATCAACTTTGATACAGGCATAAAGTGAAAGCAATACGAAACAACACTAGTAATTCTAGAATGAACAGGTTACAGATGAATCTCTACATGCATCAGTAATGCCAGAAGTAATGGTTATAATGAGCAGTGTATATTAGAACTCCCATCCCATATTCCTAACCCTCAAATTCAGAATTATATTGAAGAAGGAATTTTAAACAGACCTGGAAAGATTAGATCAGGATGTATAGCAATCCTCATTAATAATCCTTTTGCCACTGTGGAGTCTTATCTCATGTAATTTGTGGGTGGTAGGAGGAATTATTTTTATCTGAACTGACCATATTTTTGAGCCCATAGATTGATGCATCCTCATTTATTTAGAACTGAAAAGAAAATACAAGAAACTGAGAGATATTATTCTCTGATTCTTTAAACCCATTGTTTTAAGAGATGGTTGTAATATTAACAAAAATGAAGCATATTCCTCAAATCCAGAGTCCTTGGTCACTGTATTAAATTGTCACTGATATTATCATTGGAGGCCTGGGATTGGCATCTGTAAGATACCAAAACAGTCTCTCCATTATGTTGATTATATGGTTAGGGAAATGGTTGCTGGTGGTGTCAGAGTGGGAGTAAAAGCAAAAAAGAGCAAACGTCCATATAAGAAGTATAAGAAATTTTTAAAAGCTCTGAACTCAGATTTGGCAACTAGGTGACTTCTTTTTAGATCATATATTAGAGATTTGTATCTGTAAATATTTCTCCATCATACAGTTCTTGGATGGTGGTGTAAGTCTGTTCTGCATATACCAGTAAGAAGGTACAATGTTTGCATTTTGGCTAGGTTTTGGCGTTTAGTTAGGTTAGTTTGGTTCTGATCAAAATTCCTGGTTAGAAAATTTGGAAATTTAAAAAAGCAATTGCGTTTTCTTATGGTATGAAGTGGACACACAACAGTAAAAGTTTTAATTCCACTATGCTTCACCTAAAGTCTAACTCAATTGAAAACATCTGCCCTCGTGGCTCTCAGACTCAATGGCTTTGTCACTGGTCTAATCATGCCTTGAACTTGATTGTTGAATGCCCAGTGACTTCTCTGGGGAGAGGCAATGAAGCAGCAGGAGTAACTCTGGGAAATACATGTGACAGATGTTTTAAAAATCAAATCCATCAAAGATTACTGCTTTAAATTCACTCAAAATTGATTAGACCCACTTGCGTGATCTTGCCTCACACTGATTTTGTTTAGTTTAGTTAATGTTGCAATTAATCTTTGCAAAAATCTAATTCATCCCCAAGCTTCTTTCATGCTATGATCTATTTGTGTAAATCTTCTGAAACAAAATACCCTGTCTAATTTGATCTGTTGTCATGACTGAAAATAGTAAGTTGATATTGCTTTGTTTCTACAGTGATATAATTAAGATGCCCACGCTTTTCTAATTAATCTAATCTAAAATTGCTTTGGCTATTAGATATCCTAATAGAATATAATGCATTGTTTTTCTTTCTTATCTCTGTCATTAGTCAAGAGAATTAATTTCACCAAGTTTGAAACATACCCAATATTTATTTGCATATTCAGATTTCAAACCGAACCAGACTTCTTTGTCAAAGATGATCCATCATTTACTAAATAGTATTACTTCAAAGGATCATTTTAATAAGCTTTAAGTATAATATATAATAATAAATAATGCTATATCATTTGTAATTTTATTTATATTTAGCATAGTATATGTATCTATATGTTTATAGTATATAACCTAGTTAATATATTTAGGGTTAGGTAGTATAATATGTATATAATGCATTTAATGCATTACCTTAATATATTGCATATAGTAATACATTTAGGTATATGTATATACCTAAATAATTATTTATAATACTTATAATATGCTATCTGTTATATCTAGATGAGCAAAAACACACTTTACACTGAGCATTATAATGGGACAACAGATAAAAAATAAATAAACATCTAAGGAAGACAAATTCATATATAGCCATTTCATTTTGAATTTATTAATGATCATTAGAGCTCATGGTTAGTTTTTACAAATGAAAAAGAAATGTGCATATTCCGTCAAAATTATTTTAGAGTATAAGACTGTAAATAGGAAAAAAGAATTGTATATTAAGTCTTCGTTACAATTCCTTATATAAATAAAATTTACAATTAAAATTAGCAATGAGATACTTATTGTAAATTTTTCTAGGAAAAAATATCAGATTCAGTATTCAAAGAAAGATATATTTACTGGTAGACATGCACCTAGAAATTTTAAACTTCAAATTAGCCTTTATATTAATAAAAAGTAGGGGTAGGAAAGGCTTTAGAAAACCACAAATAGAGGCACCTGGGTGGCTCAATTGGTTAGGCACCTGCCTTCGGTCCAGGTGGTGATCTCAGGGTCATGAGATCCATTCCCACATTGGGCTTCTTGCTCAGTGGGGAAACTGCTTCTCCCTCTCCCTCTGCCCTGGACTTGTGCTCTCTTTCTCTCTCTCAATTCAAATAAGTGAATAAAATCTTAAAAAAAAAAAAAAAAAAGAAAGAAAATCATAAATAAGTTATCTCTGAATTTTTCTCTGAGTGATACATGTTGCAAATCAGAATTTCTTCCTCTGGCATATGGCAAGCATTATTTTTGGAAACAGGCAGTGCAGAGATTAGAATTAAAAGAGTTTGTTTGTTTTTTGAATGAGTAAGTCACATAACATTTGTTAATGAAATGATGTAGTAAGGAAGCTAAAAAGGGTAAGTCCATTAAGCAACATTAGACTATAGCTCTAGCATCTTCGAAGAAAAGTGGCCTGATTATTACTCTGGGATGTTCAAATATGATATTAACTAGTTGCACTTACACTGAAAGTATAAATTTAATTAGATGACTCATAGCAATATAAAATTTGCACTATATATTAATGTGCTGATAAAACTATTCTTTAAAAAAAATCCCTAAACTCACTTAGCTAATACTCTGACTGAAAGCATATAGAAGAGTATATAAATAATAGTTTACTCAATATATCAATTGTTGGTACTAAGACATTTTAATAGATTGTTTTTATTGTTTACATATAATTGAAAGAAGTTAGTATTATCCTCGGAGATGTTTGCATCTCAGGAAAACTCTTTTTAAACATTCTGTTTAGGAACAATTTTGTTTTAAATTAATTTTGAACATTTTTGTCAAGCATTTCAATGCTTAAAATATGCCTTTTCTAAAAACATAATCTAGTCTCCATATGTTTTCAGCTTTGGCTATATTTTCCTCCTTTATGTCTAAATTTATTATTTTAATTTTATTTCGCAAGATTATATGTATATTTTTAATTTTGCAAAGAGGGTTATATATTAAGCTCAAAAATTAGCCTTCCGTGATTTGGACTGTTAAAAATCAGTCCCTTTAAAACAAATGCTTTTAAGGAAAATTTTACTCATAATAAATTACATGAATGGAAAAATTTGTAATACTGAGACAAAATTGCTGTGGAAAAGCATTTTTGATGAATAAATACATTTCCCAATTGCATACGTTTAGGGCAAAATTCAGATTAATTTGAATTAAAGGCATTCTGCAGCTAAATAGCAATGGATTAAATCCTCCCTTCCTACTAATTAAGTTCATGGAGTCTACAGTAACTTTTTTCTACCAAGGTATCCCAACTTTCACATATTTTCCACAGCAACATATATATCACAGATTTACCTAGTCCTTGACTATGTTGTGTATTCATGTTATAATGACTATAAATATAAATAGACATAATAACTTT
Source organism: Meles meles (assembly GCF_922984935.1). Lineage (NCBI taxonomy): Eukaryota > Metazoa > Chordata > Mammalia > Carnivora > Mustelidae > Meles > Meles meles. The sequence goes on from NC_060077.1 coordinate 74,277,662, forward strand.
TTTAGAAGTTTAAAAAAATCATGTGGACTTTATTGATGCCGTGAAGAAGAACATATGGAAAACTGTTCAGCATCCTTAGTTGTGGAAATGCAAATTAACAACAATGAAATATCCTTCCATACATACCAGGATGCTTAAATTAAAAAGACTGACAATACAAAGTGTTGACAAGGATGTGGAACAACTGGTGGAAATACAAACATTAAAACTAATGATTCAGAAAGACATTTGACAATGTCTGATAAACCCAAGCCTTCCTTATGGCCCAACAATTCCACTTCTAGCTATATATCTAAGAGATATGAATATATGTACACAAAATGATTCACAGTGGAATAACCATAGTAGCACCTAACTGGAAACAACCCAAATATGCATGAACAGGAAAATAAATAGTTTTAGAGTCAATAGAATCAGTAGAATACTGAAGAGAAATAAAAAAGAATGTACAAATTGTTGTAGACTACAATATGGATAAATCTCAAATCCATTATTTTGAGAAAAAGAAATCAAAAAGGTATATACTATAAGAATCTATTCTTATGGGGCGCCTGGGTGGCTCAGTGCGTTAAAGCTTCTACCTTCAGCTCAGGTCATGATCCCAGGGTTCTGGGATCGAGCCCTGCATTGGGCTCTCTGCTTGGCAGGGAGCCTGCTTCCTCCTTTCTCTCTGCCTGCCTCTCTGCCTAGTTGTGATTTCTCTCTGTCAAATAAATAAAATATTTAAAAAAAAAGAATCTATTCTTATGAAATTCAAGAAAAGGTCAACTTCTTGTTTATGATAGAAGCCTAAATTGAACTTACCTCCTGGGGGCAGATTTTGACTAAAAAAGAGTCCAGTAGAAGTTCAGGTGAAAGGAAGTGCTTTATATATATATATATATATATATATATATATATATACACACACACACACACACATATATTCACATATAAATATTAAATATAAATATAGATATATTTATATTTTATATAAATCATATAGATATGATTAATATAAATATTAATCATGTGATATGGTTAAGTTTTGTACATCTTACCAAATGTAAATTATACCCTAAGAAATTAAAGAAACATTTTACTATTGGTTATTATGATAGAGAAAAAAATTAGGATATTTTCATGAGTATTGATTATACTAACACAAAAATACTTAAAGGCCTTAAAATCTGAGTTTAATTCTTCAGCATGACTACCCTTGCTTTCTACCAAATTCTTGCTTTCTTAAGAGTTGTTTTTGTCACATAGCACCCTTTAATCAAAACTCAAAAACTCTACCAATATAATGGGGGAAAAGGGAGCAATTTATAAATCAGAAGTTGCCTACCTCCATCACTATTTACTGTATTTGAAAAAATGGTACACACGTGAAAGACTGAAACAATCTGTAGATACATATTTGTATATGCCAAGACTGTGAAAATCCTCTTATATGGACCATTTCACTATTTCTCCTAAAAAGACTGATGAAATGGGTACTACTGTTTAATCATAGTGGTCCTAGAGTTGGATCTCAAACCCAGGCACAGTGAGTGTAGAGAACCTGTCCTTAACAATGTATTATTTGTACACTGAATGTTCCGAGTGTGGTGATTACATGACTGAAATAGCTGGTCTGTTGTGAGTCACTATGCATTTGGGCTGTTTGAAAGAATGAGATGAATCACTTGCTTATTAGCAAGTTGACTACCGCAATTTCTGAGACATATATTTGAAATTTAACCAGTTCTTTGGAAAATGTGGATAACTTTTTATGCTCTCGACGCTTTAAGATGCAGATACAGATATAGATACTTCAAGTAGGTTGTTTCTCTATTTTTGAATGAAGTAAATTAGCATTATGGAAGATAAAAGGAAGATGCAGGAAGGCACATATCCAAAGGGTAATATATTCTCTGACTCTGGAGAAAAGATCATTGGATTTGAATTTGAAATTACCAAAGGAAATCTTAGAAAGAGTGGGTGAGGTGCTGCACATTTGTCTGAGGTTGGAGAAAGGAAATACTGTGAATATCAAAGTGAAGGTGGTCCCGGAAGTACTTTCTGGTGAAATCTGTATGATGCAGTATTGTGAAGGAATGTGGTTCTCCATTTAATTAAATTCCCTAGGGAATAAAAAATTACCTTATAGATCTTACTTAAAATGTTTTTCCCCAAAATAATTTAGGGATTAGTATGTAATGAATATCCTACTAAGGGAAGGAAAATTCAGATGTAAAATTATCATCCTTTCAATTCCCTTAGAAATTTGACCAGAGGGAAGGAATGTTAGCAGTTACACTCGGATCCTAGAGTACCACTAAATTTCCTCTCTATAATTTTCCCAGCTTCCGTGATAACGATTGATGATAAGAATTTTAACAAAGTGAGTTCATAACTGATTTTTTAAATTCATTTAAAAAATTATATATAGTGAGCCCCAAATGTGGAAGGAGCTGGAATCTTTCTTATCTGCCAACTAGCCAAAACCTTAGAACGTAGAGTTTTAGGATAAACATAAACTTCATTTGTTTAGATGAATTAAACAACATTCAGCTCAGATGAATGTGGTTAATCTGAGACTCTGTTAAGTACAAATACAATTTCAGATTTTCTCCAGCTCAAGTTTATTGGCATTTTTTTTTCTCTCATGCAGATTAACCTTACTTGGTTGTGTTGAGTTGCTGGTGGATTTAGGTGTCCCTAGTGTCAGTCATATTTAGGGTGTGTGCAGGCATGTGAAAGGAAGAAAGTTTGCAATGCTTTGTCAGCTACTTTAGATAGATCTGTTTTTCCCTGCAAGTTTGAAGAGGTTATATACTTACACAAGTATTATGTTTACAATTTTTTAAGAAAATTACTAATTTTTTTAACTACAGCAATAATGGAGATCCAGAGACTTACTCTATCGTGTGAGAGACAAAACCTAAAATTATTACTTGTGAGGTTATCACAAATTTTTTAAAAGTGTAAAAACTACATTTTTTAGTTAAAATATTTTATTTTATTTTATTTTTTTAGAGGGAGAGAATCTTTTTATTTTATTTATTTATTTGACAGAGAGAGAGATCACAAGTAGGCAGAGAGGCAGGCAAAGAGAGAGGGAGAAGCAGGCTCCCTGCTGAACAGAGAGCACGATGTGGGGCTTGATCCTAGGGCCCTGAGATCATGACCTGAGCCGAAGGCAGAGGCTTAATCCACTGAGCCACCCAGGCACCCCAAGATTTTATTTATTTGACAGACAGATCACAAGTAGGCAGAGAGAGAGAGGGGAAGAAGTAGGCTCCCTGCTGAGTAGAGAGCCTGATGAGGGGCTTGCTCCCAGGACCCTGAGATCATGACCTGAGCCAAAAACAGAGGCTTTAATCCACTGATCCACCCAGGCACCCCATAAAAGCTACATTTTAGTATATGTGCTGCCCTATGCCTAGTCACAGATGAAGAAAGTTCCATTCCATTCTATAGATGAAGCCATTTCAACTATTAACATACTTCTTAAAAACTTGTATGTTACTAAGACATGTTCTCTCACCAATACACATGAAAATATATGGAGAATAATTTTCTAAAACTTGTGGAATTGAGTATGAGGGTCCACAGCATCAACTTTATCATTCTCTAATGTTAGTCCGTGATTGATAGGGGAAGTCAATTAATTGGACCAAAAAATTGTCACTCTTAAGAATACCTATCTCTGCAAAGGAAAAAAAAAAAGGGAGAGAGAATTTATTCACATTTCCCCTTATCTTTTTTTTCATCTTCTCAAGTTCCATTAAAGTAGAAAATATACACAGGTAAGTGAGAATGTAGAAGTCAAACTCTGCCTTTTGTGTAGTTGCAAATAAGTTCTTAATTCAGATCCTGCTCAAATTTCGACGCGGTGTTTAAAACTATTAAACTGGAAAGGCAAATATTTCTCACTGAAAGCACTGATAAAGATATACCCCTACAGAGCAAAATAGGATATGTCTTTGAAAAAACAGATCTGATAACGTAGCTAGAAAAATGTATTTGAGAATCGTTGCCCTTGGTCTGGCTCTAGTTTTAAAAGTTACATAACTTTAATAATTGTGGTCAAATTTAAAAATAAGAACAAAACTGCAAAAATTGGTTATGTGCATTCGCATTATGCATTGTCCATTAGAAATAGTGGAAGTAAAATATGTTGCTTCACATTTTTGAAAGTCATGGCCTTGCAAAATGGGGCAACTATATAGTAAAAACTTAATTCTTCTATTTGTTTAATTGCATAAAGGAGGTCTCAGTATTTAGCTTCTTGAGACCAGGGAAATAACTCTTCGGGAAGATGCTGTAAAATCAGTTTTGCAACTGTGTCAAATTATAGAGGCAATGAGCAAGGGATAAATATGTTTGTTTTTCAAATATTTTTCACATGTCTGCTCTTCACTATTTGGGGCTTATCAGCAATGAAAAAATTGAGTCAAGTATTTATGGTAAACTGGGTTTTACTGAAGTATGTTTGGTGGTTGATAAGCATTTCCTCTCCAAGAGGCTAAAATGGAGCTAGTCCTCTTTAGCCAAAGGTATATTTTATGTCAATGTGCAGTGGAGTACTTTGAAAAATGGTTTATAGCAGTTCTTACTTCGGTTTTACAAAAGGCAATGTAGCATTCCAGAGTATGGCATGTTCTATTTTTTTAAGATTGGTGGGGAGTTCACAAATGTTCACTTTACTATTGTGTTTTATAGCATGCAAATATATTTTACTTTCATATGACTTTATGCATCAACTACTTCCAATAAAAATTTAAATTAATAATATGCCATTAAGCATTCTAAAAGAACACATAATTTAAGTACAGAGCTAACTCTTTACTTCAGTGTTTATTAAAGAGTGACTTTTCCCCCACTGGTTTTGTCTCCAGTTATCTAATTATTTTAACTCCATATAGTTTAGAAAGAGATAAATCTAATCTTAGAAGTGTGTGAATTATTTCAATATCCATAGTAAGTCCTCAATCTCTAGTTATGGGTACAGTTAACAATTTTAAATTAGTACTTCCATTCATGATATATTCAAGGTATATTTAGAGCAATGGTTCATAAATTTATAGAGATTGAAAACATGAGGGCTCATCACCGCCCCATCCCAGAAAAAAAATGTACATGTGTTTATAATACATTCAAAAATATATAAAGTTTCAATTCATTCAACATTCAAAAAAATAGAGTTTAATATAGTAGTTCATGCAATAGTTTAAATATAAATCCATCCACCACTGGTAGATAAAACATCACTGACTTACAGTGTGCAACACAAACAATTGTACTACTTCGTTTTTTTTTTTTTAAGCGATTTTATTTATTTATTTGATAGAGATTGCAACTAGTCAGAGAGGCAGGCAGGAAGAGAGAGGAGGAAGCAGGCTCCCTGCTGAGCAGAGAGCCTGATGTGGGGCTTGATCCCAGGACCCTGGGATCATGACCTGAGCTGAAGGCAGAGGCTTTAACCCACTGAGCCACCCAGGCGCCCCTGTACTACTTCTTTTTCCAATACTGTAGGTTCCCCGAATTTGTTCCTGATGCAAACTTACAGGACTCGTTTAGTTTCATGCCGCCTGAGTTCCCTCGTGTTAATTCCTCCATGGCGGTCTTTCGATCTATTTCTATTACCTCTTCTTAATCCCTGTTGTTTAGAGGATTTGAGTTGCAACAGACATTTATCCACATAGAGGCACAATCTGTATTCCACTGATGTGTGTGTATTCCTGTCTTGATCTTTGATGTTAAATGTGACTTTCAGGTCTTAATAAAATTGTTTAAGAGTATCCAATGGATCGAAAGCTGTCATTATATTATCCTACCTAAGCACAATGATTGTAACTCATGGCTACACAACACATACATACAAATAAATATTGACATTGCAGTGAGGAATACACAACAGCATCAGGCTTTCAACTGCATTGGCCTTCACCCAAACTCTGGATAGAAATATTACCTTAGGTGTTCCCAACCTGGCTTTAATGGATAAACATTCTTCACTAACTTCTTTGCCTCTGTGATTTATTTTTTCCAAGGTGTTTTCATATTCTGTTCTCTCCACAATGAACATTTCTGTCTTACCAACTGTAATTTTGTTTTGTTTCTTTAATACATCAGCTTTAACATTTCTTCATCAGAGTCACTTTTTCTGAACATGCCCTTTTTCTATCATAGCATGAAATTCACCCCCCCCTGCAAATTTCAAAGAACATAATAGTATGATGCCTAGAACATTGCATGTGCTCAAACAACATTCATTGTTGAATATTAAATGTGTGACAGACTGACCTAATGAATGAGTGGATGTTATATTCTAGCATATATTAAAAATATTAAAAATTGCTAGATAACGACATATCAGATAAAGGGCTAGTATCCAAAATCTATAAGGAACTTAGCAAACTCAACACCCAAAGAACAAACAATCCAATCAAGAAATGGGCAGAGGACATGAACAGACATTTCTGCAAAGAAGACATCCAGATGTCCAACAGACACATGAAAAAGTGCTCCACATCCCTCGGCATCAGGGAAATACAAATCAAAACCACAATGATATATCACCTCACACCAGTCAGAATGGCTAAAATTAACAAGTCAGGAAATGACAGATGCTGGCGAGGATGCGGAGAAAGGGGAACCCTCCTCCACTGTTGGTAGGAATGCAAGCTGGTGCAACCACTCTGGAAAACAGCATGGACGTTCCTCAAAATGTTGAAAATAGAACTACCCTATGACCCAGCAATTGCACTACTGGGTATTTACCCTAAAGATACAGACGTAGTGATCCGAAGGGGCACGTGTACCCGAATGTTTATAGCAGCAATGTCTACAATAGCCAAACTATGGAAAGAACCTAGATGTCCATCAACAGATGAATGGATAAAGAAGAAGTGGTATATATACACAATGGAATACTATGCAGCCATCAAAAGAAATGAAATCTTGCCATTTGCGACGACATGGATGGAACTAGAGGGTATCATGCTTAGTGAAATAAGTCAATCGGAGAAAGACAACTATCATATGATCTCCCTGATATGAGGACATGGAGAAGCAACATGGGGGGTTAGGGGGATAGGAGAAGATGAAACAAGATGGGATTGGGAGGGAGACAAACCATAAATGACTCTTAATCTCACAAAACAAACTGGGGGTTGCTGGGGGGAGGTGGGGTTGGGAGAGGGGGAGTGGGCTATGGACATTGGGGAGGGGAGGCGAACCATAAGAGACTATGGACTCTGAACAACAACCTGAGGGTTTTGAAGGGTCGGGGTGGGAGGTTGGGGGAACAGGTGGTGGGTAATAGGGAGGGCACGTTTTGCATGGAGCACTGGGTGTTGTGCAAAAACAATGAATACTGTTATGCTGAAAAAAATAAATAAAAGGGGGCAAAAAAAAAGAAAATAAAAATATTCCAAGGTACTTCTAGCAGAAAATGACTGAAAAAAAAAAATTGCTAGATAAGAGGTTGTCCTTCACTTTTGTTTTTTTTTGGTTTTTTTTTTTTTTAAGATTTTATTTATTTATTTGACAGACAGAGATCACAAGTAAGCAGAGAGGCAGGCAGAGAGAGAGGAGGAAGCAGGCTCTCCACAGAGCAGAGAGCCCGATGTGGGGCTCGATCCCAGGACTCTGGGATCATGACCTGAGCTGAAGGCAGAGGCTTTAACCCACTGAGCCACCCAGGCTCTCCTGTCCTTCACTTTTGATTTTAGAGATGCTCAAGTCAAAAACTGAAATAATAGATTTTTCACTTTTCTATATATAATTTAGGTACAAGTCCTGTCGTATTATACCTAAATTATGATTGTCTATTTTTTAAACATTTTATTTATTTATTTAAGAGAATCAGAGAGTGAAAGAGTGCATGCACAAACACAGGGGAGGAGCAAAGGGAGAGGGAGAAGCAGACTCCGAGCTGAGCGGGGAGCTTGACAGGGGGCTCCATCCCAGGACCCCAGAGTCATGACCTGAGCTAAGGCAGACACTTAACTGATTGAGCCCCCAGGTACCCCAAGATTGTCTATTTTTTATACAATGTCTTTTTAATATATTTTCTTCATTTAATTTCTATTCCTTCCTACAAGAATTTAAGACAAGAGTTCAGAACCATGAAGAGTTCCAAGTTGATTTGAACCAACAAAGAACCTGATGTCTAAATTTATCTATGTGAAATCTACCAACTTACTGTAATTAGTATGTTAAGCTCTGTTGTTCCCTGAGTAGGTCTTATACTATCTAGAACAATTCTTTCAAATAGTTTCATTTTTTAAATAAATAAGATAGCTGAAATCTTTCAGTAATTCAAGAGCAGACTCCAAAATTGAGGGTCTTTTTCTATAACTCACTACCTCTTTGAAACTATAGCTCTTATAAATTGTATCAAAACTGAATTTCCCCATTATACCCATATGGTTCATTGGAATTTAAAAGTCAATACCTCCTAATTTTGCAGAAAATTTTAGAATTCACCTTGTGATTTGAGAATAAGTTCCGGGGTAGGAAATTTTATATTTTAAAAATTGAAGAGAAGCTGGAGACTCTGCCATGAGCTACTTTCCCTGAGTTGTAATCTCTAGAGCACTTCTGGTTACATGTACACATCCTTCTAGTTTGTCATTTCTTGACTCTTTTTTTTTTTTTAAAGATTTTATTTATTTTTTGACAGAGAGAAATCACAACAAGGCAGAGAGGCAGGCAGAGAGAGAGAGAGAGGGAAGCAGGCTCCCCGCTGAGCAGAGAGCCCGATGCGGACTCGATCCCAGGACCCTGAGATCATGACCTGAGCCGAAGGCAGCGGCTTAACCCACTGAGCCACCCAGGCGCCCCTAGTTTGTCATTTCTTTGTTCTTGGGATCTACATACTCCTAATGGTTATGCACACCAGCCTTATCCACTTCCTTCATCCTTAAATCTTCCTTTTTCTTGTTGATAAAACATCAAATCCACAGATGAAATTCCTACCATATGATATAGTATCTTTGCCATGATATATTACAGATTCTCTGATTTCTTACACCAGAGATTTGGAAACTATGGACTGTGGATCAAATTTAGCCCACCACTTGTTCTTTAAAATAAAGTTTTATTGGATTTCAGCCATGTTCATTTGTTTGCATGTTATCTATGGCTGCTTGTATGCTACAACAACAAAGCGGAAACACTATGGCTTGCAAAGCTTAAAATATTTACTCCCTGGCCTTTAACAGAAAAGAGCCTTTACTGACCCCTACTTTGGACACAGGGAAATGTTAAGTGCAGTTTTCAATAACATATTCAAGAGAATAAAGTTTCCTGGATATTAGAATTACAAACTACAAAGATTGTGGCTCTATGCAGGTAAAACTAAAAGTGAATCAGAGTCGTAAGAAACAGAATGATGGAGACTGTGGGGCACTGATAGATTCACACTTAAGAAATGCCACTACTACCCAGGCCCATGTCAATTTGCCCTACTGGGTTGTGGACCATTATCAACCTAAGTTTTCAAGAGAACCCAGGAATTTATATTTTTATATGAAAACTTCAAAATAAAATGAAAAAAAAAAAAGAACCTTAATATATATTTTAGGGTAATTTGTGCCAAAAAAGACAAAACTTGAATTTGGCTACAGATCATCATTCATAATCAGCACTTTAAAAAAATTCAAGTTTTCCCCTATAAATCTAAAATTGAACCATATTATAGCACTAGGGAGACAGTAGTAAAATATAGATATTTCCGTGAATTGCTCTTAAAATGTAATAGAATTTCTATCACTTAAATTAACATATTTATAAACTAGTAGACATGTTATTGATCAAGCTTATGAGGGGTTTCTTCAAAATTGAAATCTGTAGCAAAAGTTATTTAGAACCAGCAATAATCAAAAAGAGAAAGGTCACATACTATTCCTAATCAATATGGTATGCTCCAAACTCCTTATTAGTTCTTAACCCTCAATGTAAATGTTAATGAAATCTAATTAGCCTTGGGTGAACACCTGTCAATATCTATTGAGGCAAAGAGAAAACTGTAACAAATACCTTAATTGTGTCTTCGTGCATCTTGGCTTTTAAAAACTTTTCAGGTGACAACAAATTTCCCATTTAGAAGGGTATGAATAAGTCAAGAGCCTGACGTCTTTGGCTGGGAATTGAGTCAAATTTAATAAAGGGACCGTTTAAACAAAGGTGGGGATGGTTTCGGCTATAAGAGAGAATACAGAGCCCTTAGCCTTAGTTCATTACCTCCTCTAGGCTAGTGGAGGCAAAAGAAGGACCAGGTTATAGAATTTGGAGTGAGAGTTCTCTGGCCACCTGATGAGGGGATATTGGTAGAGACATAACCAACCAGCTATGGCTTACAAACCAGGGAACAGGGAGAAAAACATCCCTTTCTTCCTCCTCCCTCTGGTTCTTCCCATTGCTGAACTCATTGGAAGCCTTACCACAAGGCAGCTGGTAGGGACTGTCCTAAAGGTCAGCCTCTGGTTGCACAGATCAGAGTGAAGAAGGTGAAGATTGGCCATTCGGGGGCAAAGGGGGAATACTCAGCTGGGTGGTCTTCCTCTCTTGTTGTGTGAAGGGTTCTCTCTAACCTTTGAAAATTGTAAATTCTTCTAAAGCTGAAAACATAGTAATGTAGAACATGAATTGGAGGGTTTTCTATAAAGCAATTGAAGTGAATGAGCTGTGAGTGAATGCTTGCGCAGAGAGCATCAAATGTGTCTGTTAATGACTATTATTATATCTTGTTCTATTATGTATCTGGTGAGCCGAGAAGTCAAGAGAGGGTGAAAGACATAGTGGAAACTGAAATACCATACCCCTTCCAGCATCCTCTGTGGGGAAGTATTGAGCAGACAATTGTTATTCTAAATAATCTTGCACATATATGCTTTGAAGGAAGGATTTCCATGGAGAATAGGATAAGAAGTTGTGTGGTTATTTACTGGAGCATTCCCCACTGATGAACTCAACTGACTAATTTTGAAGTTCAATTGATGGCTTTAATCAGACCATGTTGTTGCAGGTGTTACTATAATCGAGGGAAATAAAGCTCTTCACCATTAATTCTAGTTGTAGGCTAGCCTGATAAAGAAAATAAAGTTGGATGACTTGATGGATATTGCACAATTCTGGAAAACCTTAATTAGTGTTTTGGGGAAAGCAAGCATTTGGCTGCATTTGGCTTTATCTGAACTTGAGTCAAAAACCCTGGTTTCACCTACACATAACTGCTTGGCATATTTGGCTAAAATTCCCAAAATTTGTTTCAGTAATTAAGTTGCAATTTAAATAGTGGAAAGGGTATAATTTTTCAGCTATTTCCAGGTAATATTAATAGGAATAATATTTCGGTCTTTTTTCATATGTGCATTAATGCATCCCAGCACCTAAATTTATCTAAATGTTTTTTTAGTTCAAAAGCTTTTTATTTATTTTAATACATACATTTGAGAATATTCTTAAGGAAAATAAACACAAATATCAAGAATTTAGCATGAGTATAAACTTATAATAATAGGTTTTAAAAAGGGCTAAGCTAAAATTGGATATTCTTATTAAAAGATAGATTAGGAACATAAGCTTTAGAGGCACAATATCTAGCTTGATCCCTGATCTTCCACTTATTAGTTCTGTGAACTTGTTTCACTTTCCTTATCAGTAAAATAAAGCTGATAATACTCTCTCCTGAGATTGCTTTTAAGAGCTAAGAATTAATAATTACAAAGTACTTAGAACAGTGCCTGGAATATAGGGAACATTCAGTAAATCTTAGACACTATTACATGTTCACTAAGAAGGGACAATAGCAAAATTATGAAAGCCTTTGTGAAAACTAGGAACTATAAACTTATTTGAAAAGTATTATAGTGATATGAGTAAAAATATGAGAAAGTGTCACTAAGATGCAGATTTTTTTTTCATTAGTAGTTGGTAGAACTACTCAACTACATTATGTAGAGGTTTGTAAAAATCATTAGTAAGCTGAACGTTTATTGATAAACCTTTCCTGGTGTGCTTAATTTGTGAGATTCAAATTTGATGACTATAGGAAATCCTGAGGTTGGAAAAAAAAAAAAAGAAAGAATAATGTAATTCCTTTCTTTAACACTCTAAGAAATAAATTCCCTGTCCCAATATTTTAACTTAACAAGATAATTCATGTTAATAGATTAAAGAGTAAATAAATTAAATATTAAAGAGTAAATGAGTTTAAATATATATTGGATTATAATATCCTTTGCCAGAGTTAAGGAAAAGGGATTTCATGGAAATCACTGTCTGCCTTTCAAACAACTGTTGCAAGAAAAATATTCTATCTAAAAACATTAAAAGTTTATATAGGAAAAATTAATAAAAGATTAAAAAGTATCTTTTAAATACTCAGATTCATTGTTAGTCTTTGTACTCCAAGAAAAATTACAAATAGTTAAGCTATCATATAATTTTGGGAGCAAATATGAAAGAGAGATATTCTTAGAGGTGTGTCCCGTGAAATTGCAAAAAATGACCACAACAGGCTAGTTTTCAGAGTCCTGCTTTTCATTTAAAAAAAAAATTCAAGAATTTGTTAAATCAATAAAAGAGTAAAAACAGACTTATAACACATTTTCTAGGAATAAACCATTACAGCGATTATAAGAAAATAATGCTATGTCTTCTGCTATGAAAACACAATCAAGTTAAAGGAATGTTTATATTTACCACTTGTATAATAGTTTCTTTAAACTCTCTCCTTAGATTTTCATAAAGAAACAATTCAAAACATGAAATTTTACACTATTGTCTGTTCTAGCTCTTGAGAGCTGAATGAGCATGTACCTCTCTTCCCAAGTTCACATTAAATGGCATCACCTTGAAAGTTGAAAATAAGCAATGAAGGGAGTATTTATATAACATAAACTGGCTAAAACTATCAATCTGCTTTTTGTTTTGAGAGCTTGTTGTTATACATTTTATCAATATACCACTACATATTCCTTACACTTGAAGATTCTAGTTAAATTCCACTGTGTTTCCATCCCTTTCTTTCTAGTTTTTCTTTAATAAGTAATGCACCATGCTGATTACTGTCGAGCACTATAGAAGTTTTTACTGGTTCATGAGAAAGCTGTTGACATAACCACAGAAAATCCTTTGGGAAAAATAATTTCAGGAATTTTGGGAAGATACATTGTATTACAAGCAGGTTGATCTTTAATACCATTTTTTTTATGTTCAGTTAGCCAGTGTATAGTACATCATCAGTTTTTGACATAGTGTTCAATGATTCATTAGTTATGGATAACACCCAGTGCTCATCACAGCATGTGCCCTCCTTACTACCCATCACCCTGTCACCCCTTCCCTCCCTCTCCAAAAACCTCTATTTGTTTCCCAGGTCCATAGTCTCTCATGGTTCCTCTCCCTCCCTGATTTCTACTCCTTTGGATTTCCCTCCCTTCCCCTATACTCTTCTGTGGTATTGCTTATGTTCCACATATGAATAAAACCATATGAAAATTCTTTCTCTGGCTGACTTACTTCACTTAGCCTAATTCCCTCCAGTTGTAGATCTTTTCTAAGGTAAAGTAAGTTTGTTTGTTTTATAGAATTCTTCTACTACACTCCAGGATTTGGCAATATGTTACCAAACTCAAAAATTTAGAACCTGGAGCTAGTCAAAACTCTATTTGAAGTGTGGTTTGCACTGACCAACTGAGTGACTTTCAGCAACTTTTTTTTTTTGTCATTTCTGATATTTTGATTTTTACAATGGATGTGCAGTGACAATATAAAGCTTATGAGGCACTACGGCAATGATGTCCCTAGGGTTTTCCCAACGGCACTTCAAAATCCTCACTCATCTGTGAATTGATTTGACAATGGCTATGTCATAGTATCTATAGAGTTGTACTGGGTTGGATCAACCTTTACTATACCAACTGCAGATGCCCCAAATTCCAACTGTTCATCTAGATAGTAAAATTACTTTACAACTGCTAACCTATAAATTGAGTCTAAAATGTGCATTTATATGTGATGTATCCACTATCATTCAGATGAATACATTTAGAGGGATGTTTTAATGATTAGATGGGTGGAATCAATAACTGTGACTTGATTAGGGAGCAGGTAGGGAATAGAGCAAAACATACTTAGATTGGAAAGGATAGACTATCAGAAAATTATTCTATGAGTGAAATATTTCATCTGTGCCTTGAGCCCATCATGTCTACCTGTTTTAAAAGAAAGAGATGATATTTTTTTCTTAAAAGAGTTAATTACAAAGAGTTTTACAAGAGATATACAAAAGATAAGAATCACATAGTTAATAGCAAGAAAACTCTTAAGAATTGGGAGGAATAGATCTTTTATACTTTGGGGGGACGACTTTGCGCAGGCCATTTCACCAATCTGGACCTTTGTTTGCCTCCTTCGTAATCTCAAAAGTACATTTCCATTCTAAAATTCCAAAGGAGTATTTTATGAGGATAATCTGTGAAGTTACTGTTAATTCATTGCATTTGCATAGCTCTTAGCATTTTTCAAATGTTTTTCCCATACATTAGTCAAGGGAAACTGCCCACAAGCTAAACAGCTCATCAAAGTAATGAAGGAGGAGGAAGATGAGCAAAAGTATCATCCAATGAATCATGGGTAATGGGAAAGAAATCTTTGACTCCACAAAGAAGACCCAGTAATCCCTGGCAGCTAAATCAAGGGCTATTCCATTACAACTGGTCTCTAGTAAATTTTTAGTCCTTTGATAAAGCTTTTGAGTCATAACAACATTGTAACTACCAGTCTAATTTAAAATTCCTAAGCCTTGTGAAATATGTAAGTGTGAAATGTTAAATTTTTATCAGCAGTTTGTAAAGGGATTGCAGTTTTTCTTAATAAGTATAAGCTTGGTGTGTCTTTTTGTAGTTAATGACACCAACCATTTCCTGTAGTTTACTATGTGAAAAATAAACCACTCTACTCTCCTATCTCCTTTCTTTTATCCATTATTTTCACAGAAGTACGGGAAAATTATCATTATAGATTTTTCTTCTCTTTAAGTACTTTTTTTTTGTTTATATAAGTAATATATGAACTCATGCTACTTGTACTAAAAATTTAAAACATCACAGAGAAGGTCAATTCTTTAAAGAAGTCTTGATTTCTCACAAAAGATGAAGAATTTCAACCTATGACCTATGAGTTTGGCCTTAGTCTGGATAACACTTTTGGAAAGACATAATCAACAAATGATGTGTGAATATTTACTGAGGGGTCACCTGGAGCAGATGAAGTTTCATGAAAAACAAGCTATTCAAAATAAGTCTCCTGTCATTTTTAAATTATATTAGTAGGCTGGGAGATCTAGAAATTTCTTTAGAAAACTCCCCCCCCAACTCCCAGCCCCCTCAAATATCTCATGTTATCTTTCAGAAAAAAAATGAAGACAGTGGGCTGATAAAGTGAACATTGAATGATGCTTGAGTATAACCTGAAAGGAAAGAGTGGTGAACTGATAATAACTGAAAGGATTGCTTGCTTCAGGGCTCTTCGCTTGGCCCTTCCCTGTTTGTTAATGGCTGGTGTGATGTCACTGGGGCTGCAGCCATCTCATACACATCAGGTTGAACTGGTGATATGGAAGTGTAGTTCCCAGGAGTAGGGGAACGCCAGTCCTTATTTATGGCATTCCTATTCCAAAATGAGATTCTAATATTTCCCTCTGATGCCAAGCTTTAGGATTTTTTTTTTAAGATTTTATTTATTTATTTGACAGAGAGAGATCACAAGTAGGCAGAGAGGCAGGCAGAGAGAGTGAGAGGGAAGCAGGCTCCGTGCCTAGCAGAGAGCCCGACGCGGGACTCGATCCCAGGACCCTGAGATCACGACCCAAGCCGAAGGCAGCGGCCTAAACCACTGAGCCACCCAGGCGCTTTAGGATGTTTTACTCCACAACATTTTAGAATGTCTTGCCATAGACAGTTGGTTATAAATGAAAACCATGCTATTTGTGGGAAATAAAGACATTTAGATTGGAGAATTAGAGATTAAATAGACAGAAACTATCTTATATAAAGAACATCCATATTGCAGAGTTAAACTATAAAATGTATCTTTCTTGATGGAATAAATTAAAACTGAGTACAGGATATAAATAGCTTACTTTTTGTTTAAGAAAAAAATCTTTATAATGTTCATAACTAGAATAGCTCCCTTGTTCAGGAATGATTTTCTGAGATTCAGCTGTTTAGAGGATAACTTTTCAGGGTAATAGGTCATAGGATTTAATGAGTTAATTGAATAATATCTAGAAATTTTGAAACCCTGATGTTCCCTCCTTCCCCCACTTACCTATGGAGGATATATGTTAAGTTTTTATGAAAGGTTGATGAAGTTATTGACATTTAATTATCTTATTTTAATATTAACACATAAACATAAGTGAGAAAATTAGAAAAAAAAGGAGAAAAAATAGCCCAGTAACATCAATACAACATTTTCTTTTATTTTACTGTAATATAAAAAAACACTTCTTTAATCTTTTATGTTTTATCCATGTTCCCTCTAAGGACACAGTCTTCTTAGGCATCATTTAAAAACTGTGTTATATAAAAAAGAAACATTGTCAACTTTTCATCTCTTTGCTGGGAAATCAAATTTTTTCCCCAGTCCTACAATTTAACACTTGGTTATATCCTATTAAAATCCCCTTTCACATTAGAAAACGTAGTGTGGTTTTTTAACTTAGATCTGGGCAATCCTCCTACCATGCCTACTCTTTCTTTAAAGGCAAATTTTGAAGAAGTCATAAAAATCTGTCAGGTTTTTTTCTAATCTTTGCCTAATGACATCCCATCCTTGAAAGAATTTTTCTTATCTCTTTCAGTCACCAGAGCTTATCTAAAAGATTGTGATTATTCCAAATCCTATATTACTCACTTTAAAAAAAGTGCAACCCAGATCATGGTTTCCTGGGCATTTTAAGCTGATAGAGTTCTATTTGTCTTTCTTCTATATCTTGTTCTTGACCATAAAGGCCTAGAAAAACATATAGGGCGATTAGGTTCTCCCCTTTTTCTAGAAGACCACATACCAAAGTCAATGAACTCTGGTGAACCTACCTGGAGGCATGGAGATCTGGTTCCTAGTTTTAGTAATGCCGCTGAATAAATCCACTGTTTATAGTGAATATAGAGACTGTCATAGCTTAGCAATGAATAGGCCTCAGAGAATCCATACTGATGGGAAATACCATAAAGGTCTCTCTAGTTCAGTAACAGTAACACTAGCATCAACAAGGATTGATACAGTCCATTGTAGTTTGTCAAAAGCTCTAAATTACTAAGCTCTAAATTACTCAATAAGTAATGTTATTCTCAAAACCACTCTGACGTAATGCATAATATATAAATGATTTCTCAACTATCCCCTAAGCCGGGACCAGAGACTATCAGTGTTCTGCCTCAAGTCACACAGCTGCACACCTGAGGCAGAAAACCACATGACTTGAGATCAGATCACATTTTCTCTTTATCTTTGATGACACCCCCGCCTCCACCATTTGATACTGAGTTTTCCAGCAACTGAACTCCCAGCCCACGCTTGAATCCCTTCCGGTTCTTTTTAGCAACCCATCACCTTACCTCTGGTTAATGCTTTAAGGTACCGATTACACTAAGAGCAAACCAACTATCTGCGGTCTTTTACCTTTGCTTGGTTTCAGTGGGACTGCTTCTAATACTCTGTCATTAAAGAATTTTGTCTGTTCATTTACGAAAAGTTTTCCTTTTTAATCATGATAGTTTTTCTTTAATTTACTAGAAATCCTTAAAATAATGCATTTTTATGTCTTCTGAAATGATCATATTCTTTTTTCTTAACTTGAAACCATCCTTGTATTTTTGGTGATAAATACTTTTTGCATCAGTTTTCATATATAATTTTAAAAATTTATTCATTTTAATTATCACCCTGATATTTTCAAGTTTATGCTAGTTTGATTAGATACATTGAGAAGTTTTCCATCTTTTTCTTACCCTACAACAATTTAATTCACATAATATCATCTGTTTCTTGAAATTGGAAGTAAGTCACTTGTAGAGATAGCGATGGTTGGGTTAGGCAGCATTTTTGCAGGAAAACATTGATGTTTTTCTCAATTTCTTTACTTTTTGTATTTCTTACAACAGTTTTGTGATTTATATTTTTGTATCTAAACACGAACTTTATGATGCTGATATTTATAGGGTCCTAAGGATGCTTTCTTAGCATTTTTTTGGTTCCCTCACCTCTCTTCTTCCATTTGCTTTTGGTGCATCTAACATGCCACGCTCTCACTCTTGATTTAACTGTTGATTCTTCAATTTCCTTCCTTTTCTGTAGGTTCATTATGTTTTCTGCCACCTTCACATTCCTTCATTGTTTCCTTCAGTCCTCTTTATTGTTGTTTTTGTTAACTTTTGAGTTAAACTTTAAGATGGTTTATTTATGCTTTCCTATAAAATGTGGACATTCAAGACTATGACTGTTTTTCCTAAGTACAACTTTGATAGATTCCCAGATTCCCTTTGATAGATACGTGGTATTCTTGCTGTATTTACATTATAATATACATAATTATACCTTCAATATCTTCTTGAATACCATGCTTATTTAGGAGAGTGAATTTTATTTATCCTGGGGTGGTTCTTTTTTGTTGTTTTGTTTGTTTGTTTGTTTGTTTGTTTTTATGATCAAATGAAATGCATCCCTAGAATGTATCCTGTAAGGTTTTGTCTTTGTTGAAGTTTTTGAGGTGGCACTAACTTTAAGAAATTATTTAAGTTAACAAAATAAAAACTGACTTTTCTGTCTTCCAAGTACTGACTTTATTCTGCATTCTGTGGTCACCCAGAATGAGTCTGTTCTCCCTTTAAATACTTGGATGCATCATCATTTCTTCATTGTGTCTCATTTCTCCCAAAATATTTGTTTCTGATAGCCTTTCTCTTATAAATACTACTTAGATTACGACAACTCTCTTCCCTTTCCAAGCTACAATGCCAGAAAGATTTATTTTCCTTGAAATAAGAGATGATTCATATGGACACTTTAAATATGACGACAATGTGGAATAGTCTTTATAAATGGTTGTAATCCTATTGCGACTCAGATAATCATTACAAGAGAGACGGAGACAGAAACTGATTCATATAGCATTGCTTCTCCCTTGTTGGCTCTTTTTCTTTTCTTTCTTTCCTTTCCCTTGAATTAAAAAGCGTCTCTTGTGATCAATTAGTGATTTTGTATGCCAAAAATAGCTTCTAATTCCATGACAGTTAACCTATATGACCTAATAAAGTTACCATTTGTTGAATTCTGAACTATATAGATGGTGCTTTGTAACATTCCTTGTCGTCCCTCCCCACCCAAAGATACACTCATTCCTCTGCAAGATCTCTGTAACAGGATTTCCTCTCATTCTGGAAAATGGTAAGAAAACTGAGGCAGTATACAAAGCACTTATGAAATTAAGTCTGTAATTATGCTCACTGGGTCTGAATCTGGTTTCTCCCACTCATGGCCTAGGTGACCTTCGCAAGTTTTACAAATACAGCTTCTCGTTCGTAAACTGGTAAATGGAGTGGCATCTCTTTCCAGGGTCTTTAATATGAGTGTGAGTAAGTGAGAAAATTCACCAAAGGGCTCAGCATATCATAGGCACTTCATGATTATTAACAAATATTGTTTGTGGTTAACAAAATTAACAAAAATGTTTGTGGTTCTGTCATTTTGAGTTCACAGTCAATGTTTATTTATACAGCACTTAAATGGATTTGTTAACCTTTCTGATCCCTTGTGATGAGTCTTGACTTATTTTAAAGCAGTTATTGAGAGATAAGTTTTGATGCTTTTATTGTTAAAAAAAAAAAGGAAATTGATTCAACATTTTTAAAGCCAGCATTTCCCCAGGTACTTAGGGAAAAAAAAAAATATATATATATATATATATATATATATGCTATGACTTTCCATCTTAGAAAAAAGGTTCATTGGGAGAATGGTTCTGCACAAAGTTATTCACCCTAGTTAGCAAACACTCAAAATGAACTGACACTTTTTGTGTTTTCTGTTACTACCATGTCTGTGGCTGCTAGGCCTCCAATATTCCACCTCCTCCCCTGATCATAGTGATGACTGCAAAATAAAAATAAAGAGAAAGCTGATGAGTCTGTTCTTCTAACAAAGAGAACATGACAATGTGCTAAGCCCTGAAGACTTTTTAATTAGTCCCAAGGTAAGCAAATTATGTAGTCTGGATGAGTAAATATTGTCAAACAGAAAGTGGATCTATAATTACAACATAGTAATACTCTGGCTAATAAAACACCTTTTTTTCTCAAGTACTTGTAAATTTATCATATAATTTTAACCTCATAAGGACTTTGCCTAATAGGAAGAGACCATCCACATTTTACACACTGATGCTAATGGCTAGTGAGTGATAACAGAACAACTGGGCATCCTCCAGTGGACAGTGATAGACAGACCCAGGCTTTATATCCAAATTTTCTTGAGGGAAAAAACAAAAGAAACAAACAGTGGATAAAACCACTGATTACTATAGGGGAGACTGACTCATTTTATCCAGCTGTTAAATACTTATGGAGTTAAGACAACCTATGATAATATGTTCTGGGTTGGAAAAAGAAGTTTTTTGATTTCTGGCTTTACATATTACTCATTGCCTTATCACATTTCTGCTGAACTTTCATCTGTAAAGTGTAAATAAATATTTTATCAACTTGTGAGATAGGATTGCAATGGTCTGATAGAAAATCACTTCCAGAGCCTCCAAAATATTATAGCCATTTGGAGTACCCTCTATTTTCAGCTGTAGTCATAATAGGTAAATATAGTTGTATCTTATATAGTATTTATATGTATTTAGTATTTATATGTATATATGTATGTATATGTATATAGTATTATATGTATCTTATATAGCGAGCAAACAAAAGCTGAGTTGACCTTCAGTCTTTTTAAATTCAGTGTTTCCCACCAATAGAAATGTGAAAGAGGTAGAAGAGATAATTTGTATTAATCATCTATTTAATTAATTGTAAATTACTGTGCACCTGTTGGTTATAACAGCTGAGTTAAATATAAGCATTATTATTATTGTTATTATTATTATTTTGCTTAATGAACCAACATTTAGAATTCTTGAAATTGGCATGCATTAATTGATGTTTATCTTTCTAAGCAGATGTCCCATTATATGCTAGTAGTATAATAGGAACCTTAAATTCTTTCTTAAGTAGCCAAAATTATGCACCTGACTGATCCCAATTTAAGATGTTGAAAGTGATATTTTATAAAAACTTGGGATATTTTCCATATCTTTCCCATTTATCAAATGGCACTTAAATTATTAGAGATATTTTATTATGGTGTCACTCATCAGAATTATTTAATAATGTTTGTTATTAGCTTGAATACAGGTATAGAGCTCTTTGTGCAATAAATTTGAACACAACAAGTTATGACTAGATTAATTCTTTTCAAAATGTCAGATGGTTTAACTATCCAATATTAGATAGATGCGTAACTATCATGTTACTTGACATATTGATACTATAAATCTTTCTGCAAAATGAAGACACATATTTATCATTCTTTTGAACACAGATTTTTACGTGTGGTGTTTGCTTTAAGGAAGATGTAGCTCTATATTCTCAATTACACCCCAGTCAAAACATTGCATTGGAACCCAGTATTTGAGCTGAGCCCTCTGAATTTTCAAAATGGATCTCTTCCTGTGTTCATCCTCTTTACCTTCTTATTCATAAAAACACTTACCATTTCCCCATGAACCCAGAAATACTGTTTTTATAGCCCACCCAATCACAGTAATAAAATAATAATAGTTCTCATCTCATGGGTATTATTATGGCTGACACACAAATCCCATAAATTATTAATTTTAATCATTACACAAGTACTGCATGCAAACCTCAGTCCACAACCACGGAGTTTACAAAAATGAAGCTTTCTTTCATATATCTGATCTAATTACTCTTTTGAAATGAGCTTTATCTTACTGACAATGAAAGCAATCTCTACTCACCCTGGGGTGGAAAGAAGGCAAGATTTACATATTGCCAAGGCCAAGGTTGGGAAGCTTGGATAGTCACTTTGGTGTGGTCATCTCTGTGTTCCAGCATTCAAACTGCCATTTTTCTAGCTGGTTGTCTGACTGTGATCAGTAAAGGCAGCTACCGCATTATCCTTCTTTAATAACCTAATGGCCTCTTCAGGTCTACTGACTATTCAGCCTTGAGCAATGTACTGAGGACATTGTAGACAGGTAGACAAGGTTGGAACTTAGCTTCTCTTGTCCTCCAATTTTCTGTTCTTCCCAACCCAATGGAGAAGCACTATCCAGTAGTGAGTGTGAGAAAGAGACTAATTATCTTTTGTGTATTTGTTTTTTTTCCCCCTCTGTCCAGAGTCCCTTGAGTTTCTAGACTATTGAAACTCCAAATCCTTTTCTTTGCTTTTACCTGAAACATCCCTTCCTTGAGTTAATGAATGTTTAACTCCCTAGCTAGCCAAACTCAGAAAGGATCAAAAGGTCATGGGGGCGGTGGGAGAAATCAATTAATATTTCAGAGTACTATTCTTCTTCACTTTCATTATGACTCTCTGGACTTGTAGGAGTATTTCACATTAACTGTGGTGAAGAATTTTGATTGGGATGTTCAGTCTGGTGTTGGTGCGTTAGACTTTTACGTGGGATGTTCTCTGAGAAAACATTTCAAGAGTATAGTTTATATAGAATTCTCTCTTATTTTTTACCACTTAAGCAGGCACTTAACAGCATACTCAAAAACTGAAAATATCACTGTACATTCCAAAGCAACATTTAAAACTTAAATGTGATGACATTTTTAATAATCAAATCAAACTTTGCTTAGTACCACTAAGGATATTCAACTATACTTTGAAGAGGGAATTTGCATGGTTTGGTCTATAGGCAGGTGGTAATCTCCTTTTTTTTTTTTTTTTCCATTTTATTTATTTTTTCAGCGTAACAGTATTCATTGTTTTTGCACAACACCCAGAGCTCCATGCAAAACGTGCCCTCCCTATTACCCACCACCTGTTCCCCCAACCTCCCACCCCTGACCCTTCAAAACCCTCAGGTTGTTTTTCAGAGTCCATAGTCTCTTATGGTTCGCCTCCCCTTCCAATTTTTTTTTTTTAATAAACATATAATGTATTTTTATCTCCAGGGGTACAGGTCTGTGAATCGCCAGGTTTACACACTTCACAGCACTCACGATAGCACATACCCTCCCCAATGCCCATAGCCCTAAAGGCAGGAGGTGTGTAGTAGGAAAGGGGTAATGTCCAGAGAACAGAGGACCAGAGCTGAGCAGTTAATAAAATAGATGCCCATCTACTGGAAATATTTGCACACCAGAGGGCCTTAGAGGAAATGAGGCTTTGGGTCTCCTGAGTCCACAGGAAAAAAGTCGATGTTTGGCAAAATTGTCACAAATGTTGTAGATATTTGGGGGCATCTGAGGGAGTCCCATATATCGAGGACTGTTTTCATTCTATCCTCATCTGTCTGCTTTTCCTCTCTCCTTCTCCCCCCCTTTTTTTCTCTTTAAATTCTAGTCTTCTAGTCTCTAACTTTTTTACAGCTCTACTATTTCTTTTCCTACTAATGGTAGCATTAAACTGCATAGAGCTTTGGGTCACAGCAAAAGCAGTTCATATTCTTCCATTCAGTCTCCTATGAGAATCTGGTTAAAGGGACAGCAGGCATTATAAAGTGCATGATCCTTGGTTTCTTATGAGAGAGTGAGGTATCTTAGGGTTGAGATTAATATTATCAAAGGTAATATTAATTAATATTAATATCAAAGGTAATATTAATATTATCAAAGGTAACCATGGAGGCCAGAACAGTGTATACTTATGAATACTGATAAGGACATATAAAGGAATATTTAAAGGTAATCTTTATAGTAACAGTCAGTAAGGGAAATGGACATTTTTATCAAAGCCCAGACAGTCAGCCTGAAATACGCTGTCCCCCAGTAATAACATCACAGAAAACACATTGCCTGTGTCGCCTATACAGCCAAGTTCAGCTCTAACAAATAATGCCAAAAATGATCATTAGAGATGCTATTACCCAAATCAGAGTGTTCCTGTTGTACAAGCAGCAGCAGCGCTTTTTGTTTTGTTTTTTGCTTTCTCAACTTTAGAATTTACATTATTTTTATTAAAAGGAGTCTTGCATTAAAAATATATCTAATAACAACATTCATCTCTTAGTCAGTTAATGATGCCCTTGTCCCCCAGCTAAATGCCCTTAGTCCTTTTCCTCACTTAATTGCTAAAAGTAGAAAAAAAAATACAAATAGCTTTTTCACTGCATAAAATTATCCTATGTCTGCATAATATTCAAAGACCTTTGCCAGAAACAATGTAGCTGTACTGTTATCCGTCATGTAAGGCAGTTGTTAAAACTCCAAATCCTTAAATGATTTCCAATTTAGGCTGACTTAAATCTTCCACAACTTCTTAGCCAGTTCTTTTAATCATCATTGGTAAAGTTGATTTTTAACCGTTTCTCATTGCAGTTTCATATGAAATCTCCCAACAAAGATAGGTCTCCATATTAAACAAGAGAAAATAATTCTGCTGGAGTTTCTATGATTTCCAAATCTACCGAAATCACCCACCGTGCCTGCACTACCACCATTGTGACTGCAAAGTGTGGCAACCATGAAAACAATTACTACAGTGCAAGTGAATCCCAAAATGGCTCTCATTATACCACATTGTATTCAGCCACATAGTGTAGAATGTTTGGAATGAGAAAAAATTACTTATCCTGGAAAGAGTTTCACTTTATTTTTTCCCTTCTACCATTTGAGTTATAATTCAATTGAGCATTAGGAGGGGGAAATGTATATGAGCCACATTTTGTCTTTCTCAACTAATTCATAAAGAAATAAACTAAAATTCCTCAAAATGTGGATATTTACGTAGCTATAAATAATTCTCAAATATTAGTGCTAGTTGAGGAAAGAGATGCATTAGATCCTGAAACTCACCTTAACTTAATACAGTGGAACTTAATAAACATTTATTTGTTATATTATTTGTCCAGTAAATCTTTCAGCTAAGACTATTTCTAGATACATTTGCAGTAGAAATAATCGTTAGACAGAGTGTATCATGCCCCCTCCATGAACCCAGAGCAGCATCGGAAATGCCCGATATGGAGTCTGTACCATACTTAATGGAAATTGTTCTTCTCTATTCTCAATTGCTCTCATTAGATTGTGAATAACTTGAAGGCAAATACTGTGTTCTGTGTCTTCTTCATCTTTGTGTACCTACACAAACTCAGAGGTACAGCAAATATATTTCTTTATTTCTCTCAAATCAAATTAACTTTAAAATCCTTCTATTAGGTTGAGGTGATGTTTAATCTATGCCATTAATGGGCTTCCTTCCCTCTCTTAGGGTTACTCAACAGCTCCAAGGAACTTGCTAAGACAGAATGTTTGGAGTGAGTCCATTCATTTCCTCCAACCTGATCACTGTTGGTTATTGTCCTAGCTTGCCGAGACGTAAAGGTGTGTGCCCCCCACTGCCTTGATTTTGTGCTAAATTTGCATGCTGGAATATTTTCTGAAGTTGGGAACCTCGACCTCTAGAATCAAGCATACCTAGATTTTCAGCAGCCATTCACTTCTCAGATTCTGCCATCTTCCCAGGATGGAGGAGTGACTTTCTGATATTGAATCTTAAATCCATCCCCCAGATTGGCTCACATCACCCTCCAAGAACTTTTTTCTCTTCCTCAATCCTGTCGGAATGTCTAGCACAATTCATTCAGTTTTAGGTTCTAAAACAAAAGACAAGAGGTAGTCCTTAAGAAATGTAGACTTTCAGTTAATAATCACGTCCCCTCTTTACCCCCACTGAAGCAGGGACCACGAAGTTCTGGCTGCCTTGGCGCAGAAGAGAGAAGAAAATGCAAGAGAAATAGCACAGACTGATATCTCAGTATATTTCTTAACCATATTAACATCTCTAGTACAAAGAAAATTCTTCTACATAATAGATACTCGATAAAGAATGTTGAGTGGCTAAGTAAATGAATGGGGCTCTTTCTGATGTAAAAACAGGGGCTCTTCTGTTTTCATTTCTATTTTAATGTTCTATCTGGCTGTCAGGATTAGTATTATGGATGGCAACAAGCACTCTTTTTTGAGCTGGGAATATTATTGTCTTAATTATGTCAAAACTTATCTATGCTTGGTCCTATTGCTGTAGGTCCCTACCCTATCTTGGTAATAGCCCAAGACTATGTTAAAATAGCTGCCCTCAAATTTACGTATGTATTTTGTTTCTAGATAAAGTTCAGTGGATACCACACTCTAACTCAAAGGAAAGCTATTCCTGATGGGATTTTTAGTCACCATAGGAGTGGAAAGGATATTTTATAGCAAAGCACAGTATTACTGTTCCATTTCATTGAGGCCTACCAATAGCAACTCAATTGAAACACATAAAGTAGAAGACATAGATCAGCACAGTAGAAATCAGGGGACCTAGATTTTATCTACCACCTGTTCCACCTGTTTGAGCAGTGTTCTCACACCAACAAATGAGGCTCCACGACCCGTGTATTGGGTCTTGGGTCTCTCTTTAAATCCTTTTCTGACATACTATCTTTTAGAATCTTGATGAAACTATTTCCTACTAGACAAACTGTGAACCTGTTTTACACTGTGTGTATATTATACACTGTGGCATATTACATTAGGGTTTCCCAAATTTTATGTATCTTTGGTTCATCCTAAAATATTATTTGAGAGTTGAAAGTTGTTAAAAGTGCAAACGTTAGAGTATTAGAGATGAGGTTCCATTTTGTTCATATTGTAAAAGTGATGACTGATTTGCTGTGTATCCATAGACCCCAATCATTCAGCTTATTCAGATTTTGAATACATAAAAAAGTTTAAGTTAAGAAAAAAGATTAAGGTTTTCAGAAAAAGTATTTAAAAGAAACAGTTTCAGGGTAAAAATAAGATAAAATGCATGTAATGTTGGGATTTGCCAAAATTATATATTCTAGATCTCAAACTAAAATTACTTTTAAAGAATTTGACTTTTTTAATAGATTGTTATTGTGAAAAGATAAGAAAGGACTCCTAAATGGTCTTAGATTCCTCAGACTGTGTTTTATTTATATCAAAAATTGTAAATCAGTATATAGGGGTGTATGTGTGTGAATGCATGTTTAATTTTAATTTTATGTTAAGCCATTTTCTTTTTTTTTCTTTTTGAGAGAGAGAGAGAGTGAGCATGTACACATGAGTGGGGGAGTGGCAGGGGGAAGGAAAGAATCTCAAGCAGACTCCCACTGAGCACTGAACATGGAGCCTGACACTGGGCTTCATCTCAGGAGCCTGAGATTATGACCTGAGCTGAAATCAAGAGTCCGACGCTTAACCAACTGAGCCACCCAGTGCCCCTGTTAAGCTATTTTTCAATAAAGAACAATTCAGTATTCTTTGTGGAATTGCTTTGGGGATAAAAAAATGTGATATTCTAATAACTATGCAAGCTGATGGCAGATAGTATTATTTTGTGATATGCATATATCCTGTTTTGAAGGTCAGCCACAAACTTTCCTAGTATTTGGATTCCAAAAGTATGTGTGTATATACATACATGCACTTTCATCTTCTCAGAATCTTCTTTTTAATGCTGCAAAGACTTAGAACCGCCCTCCCCAAATTAGGGGGAATAGAAAGCCTGTAGAACCAAAGAGAGAGAAAGAAATAGAAAGACTAATTTCTTCTGGTTTTCTCTGTATAAATTCCTTTTCAGGATAAATAGAAAGAAAAGAAAGCATATTAGAGAAGCCATTTTACTTGGGAGAAAGGTAATTTCCTGTCCAATAGTTAGACCAAGTGTGCATTTTTTCCATTTGATTTCCCTGTTATCACTTCTTTGGACATGATTCAGGCACTTATTGATCTAACCTTTCTCTCATGATGTATGGGGTTATTTGTGTTTCGAGAAACCTATTTTGCATGAATGGCATGAATTCATTTTGAAGAGTAGTTGAATGTATAGGTGCATTGTCTTTAATGTTAAAATAGTTCTAGGAGTCAGGAATCTGTAGTCCTATTTTTATATTAGTAGGAATAGGGAAATCTCAAGCTCCACATATAGTACTTTACATTCATATGGAAAATAGATCAGAAAAAGCATGCTCAAAGTTACCCTTTAGGGATAAAGATCTAGTGTTCCCTGGGCTACCGAAGGAGCTTCAGGGTACAGAGTGCACAGAACATACAGGATTCTTTTCTGAGCAGAATTTTTAGCACTGAAGCTGAATGCTGGGGAAAGAGGTTAATAATAACGAAGGAACCTTACCGTTCCTGTCAGACTTGAGGAGGAAATGGTGACTCTTCCAGAAAACTCCCTCTGGCTCTAAGTCTGACTTTTCTCAGCAGCCCACATAAAGTCTTAAAACATCTAATGGCATACCCCGTTCCTCACATAAGGCCTCTTAATGAGTTGAGAACTCCTCCTTTAATATGTGTTACATCCAGTTATAAAAGAGTCTCCAGTAAGTTTCGTAACAAGTAACTGAGGACTCCAACACTGACTTTACCCTAAAGAGACTATAAGGCCTTATAGGAATAAAACAAAATTATGGGTGCAGATACCTTCAAATGTAGCACGATGAAGGAGCGCAACTGGCAAAACACAACCCCAGTTAAACCCGATTTTTACCCAGTCTCCCCTTGAATTCCTGAAGCCAAACTTGACTGGAGAAAAAACACATAGGACCTTGCCGGCTTTCAGTGGCTTTAATGGTGCTTGGCGATCTGCCCACATTCCCCTATTCCATTTGATCTCCCACATGCCTCAAAAATTATTTCACAATGTAGCCTTTCTCCTTATTCATTCACTACCTCTTTGTAATAATGTTGTTTTCCATTTTACTAACAAAAACAGAAGTCACCAGAAGAGAAAATCCATATAGTCTATAATCAGACCAGCGTTTTGCACCATTGTTTGCTTTCCTTCTCTATGAGCAGACCTAACATTCACCCCTCTATCCATGGACTGTTTCATCCCTTCTTGAGAACCTAAAGAATTGCTTCGGCAATTGTCCTCTCTCTTTTCTGCATCATCTATTTTTTTCTATTTATTTTATTAATAATAATGAACATCCCTATACATAATTTCTTTACATTGGCCAATCATTTCCATGATGTTCATTCCTAGAGTTTTTGCCAAAACTGTATACACATTTTAGAAAAATACATCAAAATACATCATTAGCCTGAACTTTTCCCTATAAATCTTTTTTTTTTTGGGGGGGGGTGGTTCATGGTTTAGCCATTCTTAGAGCATTTAATATTTCACTGTTACAAATAATACTTAAGTGAACACCCATGTTCATAAATCATTGTCTCCAACTCTGCTCATTTCCATGGGCTGTATTCCTACTTCTAACTTTCACTAAGTAATGCTGCATTACTTAGTGAAAGAGAATACACATACCTCTAGTCCTAAAAGGACTCTTTATGTGTCTTAAAAATCATCTTATAAGAAAATAGTATCATTTTACCTTTCTTCCAGAATTATATAATGGTGTCTGTTTCATTTCAACCTTATAAACAGTTTGTACAAGAGAAAAACATATTTTTAAGACGATACTAAAGATTCCAAAAATCTTTACCCAAATTGGTCAGGAAATGCATCTACATAATTTCAGGTAGAGTTGTGCTATAATGCTTGTTTTGAAATGTGAACTTGTTTTAAGGTAATCTATATATTAAGGAAAATTTTGAGTATGAAGAGTTTGCATTTTCCTATATGTGATTTCATCTGCAAGAGATGGTAGGTGAAGAGAGAAAACTGTGCCCTGCTAAAGCAATCCAATCCAGGAATGCAAAACTCAGGAATCTACTAGCTACTTTAGTTCATCATATGTGTTCTGAGCCACACCTATCCATATCTGATACTACAACTTCCTATCTGATTTCAGATAACACTCCTTCTATCACTTTATTATAGCATGGTAATTTTTTGATTAGCATATATGTCTCATTATAGCAAAACCAAATATATATATAAATTCAACTTACATCAGAGGTTCCATCTACACTAGTGCTATTTGTGTTTGTTAATAGCCTATAAGTAGTATTCTATTTTGGAAACTTTCTGAATCACTGGTGAAGACACTGGGTGAATTTTTTATTCAGTATGGGTCCCTAGCCTCCTCTCTGCTCCTTAATTGTGCGTGGAGAAGGAAAACTTGAGATAGCAGAAATTGAAATGTAAAAGGAAGTGATCAGAGCATTTGGTATAAGCAATATTAGAACTGAATATCTCTGTTTGAAAAATATGCTTTAGAGTCTGGGAGACGAGTTCTCTCAAGCATTGTTTCCCATCTTGGGTACAATTGAGTCCTTCAGCTCCTTGGAAAGATAAAGATCTTTATCTTTAGGGGCATGAGTATTTTTCAAGTAGGGTCCATATCAATCCTTCAAGACTCAGCAAATGAATTATTTTTACCAGTTTTAAACAAAACTGACATTCTGTTTAGGCAGAGTCAATGATTGGGGAGAGGTATCAGAAAAGACCCTTTGGGGCGCCTGGGTGGCTCAGTGGGTTAAGCCGCTGCCTTCAGCTCAGGTCATGATCTCGGGGTCCTGGGATCGAGTCCCCCATCAGGCTCTCTGCTCAGCAGGGAGCCTGCTTCCCTCTCTCTCTCTCTACCTGCCTCTCTATCTACTTGTGATCTCTCTCTATCAAATAAATAAATAAAATCTTAAAAAAAAAAAGATAAGACCCTTTGCTCAAAGAAGCATTGCCAACTCAATCAATGATGCCTAAATAGTTCCCTGCTACAGTTAGAGATTCACTTCAAGTGCAGCCATCCCCGGATTTGATTTCTTTGCATTCCTATTTAGATTTAGGGGCAAATGGCATCAACCCCACCTAGGAAAATTTTGAAGATAAGGGAACTGACATTGAATTGAAGAAAAAACCCGAGAGGGAATCCATTGGAAATAAGCATGAATACAGAGAAAGGACATGTATCACCCGCTTAACCAGCAGACTTGATCTGTCCTTTAATATAGCACTACATCTGCATGAAGTCGCCAGAAAAACCTGAAACCTGAGAGGACTTTTTGTTTGTTTGTTTGTTTGTTTGTTTTATGGTCATGAACAGTATTTACACAGGCTTGTTCTGTTATTACTTTTCATTGTTGCCCCTGTTCTCTTAAGGGTCCTTATCACATACCTTGAGTTGAAGAGTATAGGAAGGTGTTACTTAAAAGGCTGAGCTCCTAAAATTCGCCAACTCAGAGCGACTGAACCATGCTGGTATAGACAGTACAAAGAAGGAACACCTGGGTGGTTCAGTTGATTGAACATCTGACCACTGATTTCAGTTCAGGTCATGATCTCAGCGTCATGAGATCATGGCCCCCGTCAGTCTCAGCCCTCAGCACAGAGTCAGCTTGAGGGATTCTCTCTCTTCCTCTTTGCTCCCCCTCCCCGCTCACACTAAATAAATAAAAACTAAATAAATAAATAGGAAGTTCAAAGGATAGGTAGCAACAAATGTAACCTCTGATAAAATAAAAGACCGCATGGTGCTGTTTGGACACGTGACCTTTGAAGTCCAGAAGACTGGGGCCTCATCCCACCTCTCCACATATGGGTTCACAATATGGAGGAATTCATTTAACCATCATGAGCCTCACTTTCTTCATCTGTAAATTAGAACTCATAAGAACACTTGGAAGGATTTTTTTTTTTTTTAAAGATTAAGTAAGAGAAAGTTGTGTGAAAATACTCTATAATGTCCAGCACTTGGAAAGGGTGAGAAGAGGAATCTACCTAAGAATAAGAAGAAACAAAGGAAGGGCACCTGGGTGGCTCAGTGATTTAAGCCTCTGCCTTCAGCTCTGGTCATGATCCCAGGGTCCTGGGGTCGAGCTCTGCGTCGGGCTCTCTGCTCAGCGGGGAGCCTGCTTCCCTCTCTTTCTCTCTGCCTGACTCTCTGCCTACTTATAATCTCTGTCAAATAATAAATAAAATAAAGAAACAAAAGGGGAAAAAACATTGTCAGAACCCCACCTCTGGAAATAGATCTATCTCCACAGATGGTTAGGTGGTACAATCCCAAAGTAATAGCAAACAAATAAATTTGAGCCCATTATCAACATTTATTGCCATTATTTTTTGATTCATGCATGTACTCATTTACTTGTCAACAAGTATTTGAGTGACTATTTATAAGGCACTAAGCTACTTTGAAAGATATAAAGTAATAGACAAGACCTTGTTCTCCATATTCTCATTTGTAAGGCTAGGAAGTTGGGACAGGAGATCTGTTCTCTTTAATTTTTGCTATTTTAGAATTCTGATTATTACTGGTATTGAAAATATAATAATTCCTATTGTCTTATCTTGACTGGCAATAACAAAATACCATGGAGTGGGTGTTTTAAAGAACAAATATTTATTTCTCATAGTTTTAGAGGCTGAGAATTTCAAGATCAAGGCGTCAATAGATTTGGTTCTTGGTTCTGGCTTATTGATGGTCACCATCTTTCAATGTGTTCATATGACCTTGTGTGTGTGTGTGTGTGTGTGTGTGTGTGTGTGTGTGTGTGTAGAGGGGAGTGGGGGGAGGGAGATCTGCCTGTCTTCCTCTTCTTATAAAGTTGCTAAACCCAGGGCACCTGGGTGGCTCAGTGGGTTAAAGCCTCTGCCTTCAGCTCAGGTCCTGATCCCAGGACCACATCGGGCTCTCTGCTCAGCAGGGAGCGTACTTCTCCCTCTCTCTGCCTGCCTCTCTGCCTACTTGTGATCTCTGTCAAATAAATAAATAAAATTTGAAAAAAAAAAAGTTGCTAAACCCATCATGAGGGCCCCAACCTCATGACCTAATCTAAATCAAATTACCTTCAAAGTTCCTATCTTTAAATATCATCACTTTGTAGGTTAAGGCTTCTAACATATCATTTTGGGAGGGGGGACAAAAATATTCAGCCTGTAACACCTGTGTACTAGGGCAGAAGCTTTATAGGATTTTCTCTTACCCTCAAAATAATCTCCATTACGTAGCTATTAGTATGCTCATTTTAAAGATAGAAGCTGAGACTCGAGAGGTGAATTAATTGACACAAAATCCCATAGCTACTGAGTGGCAGGGACAGAATTCTGACTGACAGTTGCCTGTGTGATTATTCAACTTGGGCTCTCTCAACCATCCAAAACTGTGCCTTGCAATACCATTAAAGTAAGATTCACAAAGCATGATTTGGATGAGATGTTGACACAGGTCAGCCAATTGGTGGACATGAGACTATCCTTTGAATCTGTAGAAACACATTTTTTAAAATTTCTAAAATATAAAGAAGGATACTTTGTATTAGAAAATGTGACATTTCTGAAGATACAGTTGTTTCTCACCCAATCTGCTGTCGCTTAAGGGGAAGAAAAATATCTTCAAGAAATGTTCAGGTCACTAAAACAGAGAGCTTTGTAAGTGATCCATTCCATCCACATGGTCCCATTAGTCTTAGAGGCATTTGGATAGATTTATTATAGAATGTCTATGTCTGTAGCTTTCAGAAATGTGGGATTTTTTTTCTTCCAAAGTCCATTGATTAGACTTTACATTTATACTTTTACTGGTATACCATATTTTAACATTCAGGTTTCTGGATGATACCAAGACTGTGCAATTCTAAGGAATTAACTTACAAATTTTGTTCTCAGACATGTGCTCTTCAGTTACAATTTTTCCATGCAAATGGGAATATTTAATCAAATTCTGCCATTTTTTTATAGTTTCAAAAGGTGGGAATTACAAAGCCCCATGATTGAATTTTCTGTGTTACTTAGTCTTGATCATCAACAAAAGTATTGGCCAGATGAAGATCTATTCTGTGCTTTCCTAGCCATTATATTCTTAGAAGGAATGGAGACAATATTTGATTCATATTTGTTATTTTTGCTTGTTGGAGAGTAAGCTTGGGTCCCAAACAGCTTATACCAATCCATATTGTATTAGAGATTGGAAACAGCTTTCTAATCCTACTTATGCCCATGCCACAGTGTGGGCTCTCCCTGCTGTGTTCCCTTAGGTCTCACCTCCACATTTTCCTATCTTAACCATGGATTTTCGATAATGCTGTCTTCTCTTATATGGTGGGAGCCGAGAGAATGTGATCCTCATTATGAAAGACATAAAAATTGTCAAATCATGTGGATCCCTTTTTTTTTATGGTCTAGTGTACCTACTGCTCTCCTGTTATAGCCATGATCACAGCATGCGGATTTTAAAATTATGTTCCTCCTTTTCCCCATTGGACTATCCATTCCTTGAGGACATAACTATGGTCCTTGCTTCATCAGTCCCTAACACAATTCCTAACATGTAGGTGCTCCAGGAACATTTTCTAAAGTAAGTTAAATTGGATTGCCAAAGTGATGGCAATAGCTGTAGAGATGGCAAAAAGACAGCAGATATTACTGAGATGGAATGGCAAAGCTTGACAGTGATTAAATGCAGGGTATTAAAGAAAGAAAAAAAAATCAAGGGTAAAAAAAAATATAGGTGAGGGGGCACCTGGGTGGCTCAGTGGGTTAAGCTGCTGCCTTCGGCTCAGGTCATGATCCCAGGGTGCTGGGATCGAGTCCCTCATTGGGCTCTCTGCTCAGCAGGGAGCCTGCTTCCCTCTCTCTCTCTCTCTCTCTCTCTGCCTTCCTCTCTATCTACTTGTGATCTCTCTCTCTGTCAAATAAATAAATAAAATCTTTAAAAAAAAATCTGCAAAAAAAAAATAGGTAAGTTGAATGACAGAGGTAAAACACGGCAAAAGATTTAATAAGATAAAATAGCTACAGTTTATTGAAGTTGTTATATTCTAGACACTCTCCTAAGTGAAATTCCATGTATTATCTCACTAAATATCGATAAAAAGCCAGATTTGCTAATGAGGAATTTAATCAAAATGCTAAGTAAGTGGTAAGCCCAGAATTTCAATGAAGCCCTAGTTCTCTGTATTCCATGAAACCAGTTTCCCAAAGTGTGATCAAGAACCCAGCAAATCAAAAATCATATAGCGGTTAAAAAGTATTCCTGAATCCTACTGCAAACAGGCTACTATTAATGTCAAGAAGCCAAAGAATGTGCATGTTTAAAAGCACATCAAGTAACTCTTTTTTTTTCTTTTTTAGCATCCTGCATTTTTAAAAATTTATTTATTTTTTTCAGCGTAACAGTATTCATTGTTTTTGCACAACACCCAGTGCGCAATGCAATACGTGCCCTCCCTATTACCCACCACCTGGTTCCCCCAACCTCCCACCCCCGCCCCTTCAAAACCCTCAGGTTGTTTTCAGAGTCCATAGTCTCTTATGGTTTGCCTCCCCTTCCAATTTTTTTTTTTTATAAACATATAATGTATTTTTATCCCCAGGGGTACAGGTCTGTGAATCGCCAGGTTTACACACTTCACAGCACTCACCATAGCACATACCCTCCATAATGTCCATAACCCCCTCCCCCTCTCCCAACCCCACCTCCCCCCATCAACCCACAGTTTGTTTTGTGAGATTAAGAGTCATTTATGGTTTGTCTCCCTCCCAATCCCATCTTGTTTCATTTATTCTTCTCCTATCCCCCTAACCCCCCATGTTGCATCTCCACGTCCTCATATCAGGGAGATCATATGATAGTTGTCTTTCTCCGACTGACTTATTTCACTAAGCATGATACCCTCTAGTTCCATCCACGTCGTCGCAAATGGCAAGATTTCATTTCTTTTGATGGCTGCATAGTATTCCATTGTGTATATATACCACCTCTTCTTTATCCATTCATCTGTTGATGGACATCTAGGTTCTATCCATAGTCTGGCTATTGTAGACATTGCTGCTATAAACATTCGGGTACACGTGCCCCTTCGGATCACTATGTTTGTATCTTTAGGGTAAATACCCAGTAGTGCAATTGCTGGGTCATAGGGTAGTTCTATTTTCAACATTTTGAGGAACGTCCATGCTGTTGTCCAGAGTGGTTGCACCAGCTTGCATTCCTACCAACAGTGTAGGAGGGTTCCCCTTTCTCCGCATCCTCACCAGCATCTCTCATTTCCTGACTTGTTAATTTTAGCCATTCTGACTGGTGTGAGGTGATACCCCATTGTGGTTTTGATTTGTATTTCCCTGATGCCGAGTGATGTGGAGCACTTTTTCATGTGTCTGTTGGCCATCTGGATGTCTTCTTTGCAGAAATGTCTGTTCATGTCCTCTGCCCATTTCTTGATTGGATTGTTTGTTCTTTGGGTGTTGAGTTTGCTAAGTTCCTTATAAATTTTGGATACTAGCCCTTTATCTGATATGTCATTTGCAAATATCTTCTCCCATTCTGTCAGTTGTCTTTTGGTTTTATTAACTGTTTCCTTTGCTGTGCAAAAGCTTTTGATCTTGATGAAATCCCAGTACTTCATTTTTGCCCTTGCTTCCCTTGCCTTTGCCGATGTTCCTAGGAAGATGTTACTGTGGCTGAGGTCGAAGAGGTTGCTGCCTGCATTCTCCTCAAGGATTTTGAAGGATTCCTTTCTCACATTGAGGTCCTTCATCCATTTGGAGTCTATTTTCGTGTGTGGTGTAAGGAAGTGGTCCAATATCATTTTTCTGCATGTGGCTGTCCAATTTTCCCAGCACCATTTATTGAAGAGGCTGTCTTTTTTCCATTGGACTTTCTTTCCTGCTTTGTCGAAGATCAGTTGACCATAGAGTTGAGGGTCAATTTCTGGGCTCTCTATTCTGTTCCATTGATCTATGTGTCTGTTTTTGTGCCAGTACCATGCTGTCTTGATGATGACAGCTTTGTAATAGAGCTTGAAGTCCGGAATTGTAATGCCACCAACTTTGGCTTTCTTTTTCAATATTCCTTTGGCTATTCGAGGTCTTTTCTGGTTCCATATAAATTTTAGGATTATTTGTTCCATTTCTGTGAAAAAAATGGATGGTATTTTGATAGGAATTGCATTAAATGTGTAGATTGCTTTAGGTAACATAGACATTTTCACAATATTTATTCTTCCAATCCAGGAGCATGGAACATTTTTCCATTTCTTTGTGTGTTCCTCAGTTTCTTTCATGAGTACTTTATAGTTTTCTGCACATAGATTCTTAGCCTCTTTGGTTAGGTTTATTCCTAGATATCTTATGGTTTTGGGTGCAATTGTAAATGGGATTGACTCCTTAATTTCTCTTTCTTCTGTCTTGTTGTTGGTGTACAGAAATGCAACTGATTTCTGTGCATTGATTTTATATCCTGACACTTTACTGAATTCCTGTATGATTTCTAGCAGTTTTGAGTGGAGTCTTTTGGGTTTTCCACATATAGTATCATATCATCTGCGAAGAGTGATGGTTTGACTTCTTCTTTGCCGATTTGGATGCCTTTAATATCTTTTTGTTGTCTGATTGCTGAGGCTAGGACTTCTAGTACTATGTTGAATAGCAGTGGTGATAATGGACATCCCTGCCGTGTTCCTGACCTTAACGGAAAAGCTTTCAGTTTTTCTCCATTGAGAATGATATTTGCGGTGGGTTTTTCATAGATGGCTTTGATAATATTGAGGTATGTACCCTCTATCCCTCCACTTTGAAGAGTTTTGATCAGGAAGGGACACTGTACTTTGTCAAATGCTTTTTCAGCATCTATGGAGAGTATCATATGGTTTTGTTCTTTTTTTTTAAAGATTTTTATTTATTTATTTGATAGAGATTGCAACTAGTCAGAGAGGCAGGCAGGGAGAGAGAGGAGGATGCAGGCTCCCTGCTGAGCAGAGAGCCCGATGTGGGGCTTGATCACAGGACCCTGGGATCATGACCTGAGCTGAAGGCAGAGGCTTTAACCCACTGAGCCACCCAGGTGCCCCTGTTCTTTCTTTTATTAATGTGTTCTATCACATTGATTGATGTGCGGATGTTGAACCAACCCTGCAGCCCTGGAATGAATCCCACTTGATCGTGGTGAATAATTCTTTTAATGTACTGTTGAATCCTATTGGCTAGTATTTTGGTGAGAATTTTTGCATCTGTGTTCATCAAGGATATTGGTCTGTAGTTCTCTTTTTTGGTGGGATCCTTGTCTGGTTTTGGGATCAAGGTGATGCTGGCCTCATAAAATGAGTTTGGAAGTTTTCCTTCCATTTCTATTTTTTGGAACAGTTTCAGGAGAATAGGAATTAGTTCTTCTTTAAATGTTTGGTAGAATTCCCCTGGGAAGCCATCTGGCCCTGGGCTTTTGTTTGTTTGGAGATTTTTGATGACTGTTTCAATCTGCTTACTGGTTATGGGCCTGTTCAGGTTTTCTGTTTCTTCCTGGTTCAGTTGTGGTAGTTTATATGTCTCTAGGAATGCATCCATTTCTTCAAGATTGTCAAATTTGTTGGCACAGAGTTGCTCATAGTATGTTCTTATAATTGTCTGTATTTCTTTGGTGTTAGTTGTGATCTCTCCTCTTTCATTCATGATTTTATTTATTTGGGTCCTTTCTCTTTTCTTTTTGATAAGTCTGGCCAGGGGTTTATCAATCTTATTGATTCTTTCAAAAAACCATCTCCTAGTTTCATTGATTTTTTCTGTTGTTTTTTTGGTTTCTATTTCATTGATTTCTGCTCTGATCTTTATGATTTCTCTTCTCCTGCTGGGTTTAGGGTTTCTTTCTTGTTCTTTCTCCAGCTCCTTTAGGTGTAGGGTTAGGTTGTGTGTACTTGAGACCTTTCTTGCTTCTTGAGAAAGGCTTGTACCGCTATATATTTTCCTCTCAGGACTGCCTTTGCTGTATCCCACAGATTTTGAACCATTGTGTTTTCATTATCATTTGTTTCCATGAATTTTTTCAATTCTTCTTTAATTTCCTGGTTGACCCATTCATTCTTTAGAAGGATGCTGTTTAGTCTCCATGTATTTGGGTTCTTTCCTGATTTCCTCTTGTGATTGAGTTCTAGCTTCAGAGCATTGTGGTCTGAAAATATGCAGGGAATGATCCCAATCTTTTGATACCGGTTGAGACCTGATTTGTGACCGAGGATGTGATCTGTTCTGGAGAATGTTCCATGTGCACTAGAGAAGAATGTGTATTCTTTTGCTTTGGGATGAAATGTTCTGAATATATCTGTGATGTCCATCTGGTCCAGTGTGTCATTTAAGGCCTTTATTTCCTTGTTGATCTTTTGCTTGGATGATCTGTCCATTTCAGTGAGGGGAGTGTTCAAACTATTATTGTATTATTATTGATATGTTTCTTTGATTTTGTTATTAATTGGCTTATATAGTTAGGGGCATAGATATTTAAAATTGTTAGATCTTCTTGTTGGACAGACCCTTTGAGTATGATATAGTGTCCTTCCCCATCTCTTACTATAGTCTTTGGCTTAAAATCTAATTGATCTGATATAAGGATTGCCACCCCAGCTTTCTTCTGATGCCCATTAGCATGGTAAATTGTTTTCCACCCCCTCACTTTAAATCTGGAGGTCTCTTCGCGTCTAAAATGAGTTTCTTGTAGGCAACATATTAATGGGTTTTGTTTTTTTATCCTTTCTGATACCCTGTGTCTTTTGATTGGGGCATTTAGCCCATTAACATTCAGGGTAACTATTGAGAGATATGAATTTAGTGCCATTATTAGCCTGTAAGGTGACTGTTACTGTATATTGTCTCTGTTCCTTTCTAATCTACTACTTTTAGGCTCTCTCTTTGCTTAGAGGACCCCTTTCAATATTCCTGTAGAGCTGGTTTGGTGTTTGCAAATTCTTTCAGTTTTTGTTTGTCCTGGAAGCATTTTATCTCTCCTTCTATTTTCAATGATAGCCTAGCTGGATAGAATACTCTTGGCTGCATGTTTTTCTCGTTTAGTGCTCTGAATATATCATGCCAGCTCTTTCTGGCCTGCCAGGTCTCTGTGGATAAGTCTGCTGACAATCTAATATTTTTACCATTGTATGTTACAGACTTCTTTTTCCGGGATGCTTTCAGGATTTTCTCTTTGTCACTAAGACTTGTAAATTTTACTATTAGGTGACGGGGTGTGGACCTATTCTTGTTGACTTTGAGGGGGGTTCTCTGCATCTCCTGGATTCTGATGCTTGTTCCCTTTGCCATATTAGGGAAATTCTCTCCAATAATTCTCTCTAATAGACCTTCTGCTCCCCTCTCTCTTTCTTCTTCTTCTGGAATTCCAATTATTCGAATGTTGTTTCGTCTTATGGTGTCACTTATCTCTCGAATTCTCCCCTCATGGTCCAGTAGCTGTTTGTCCCTCTTTTGCTCGGCTTCTTTATTCTCTGTCATTTGGTCTTCTATATCACTAATTCTTTCTTCTGCCTCATTGATCCTAGGAGTGAGAGCCTCCATTTTTGATTGCACCTCATTAATAGCTTTTTTGATTTCTACTTGGTTAGATTTTAGTTCTTTAATTTCTCCAGAAAGGGCTTTTATATCTCC
Organism: Meles meles; assembly: GCF_922984935.1. Lineage (NCBI taxonomy): Eukaryota > Metazoa > Chordata > Mammalia > Carnivora > Mustelidae > Meles > Meles meles. The sequence goes on from NC_060077.1 coordinate 74,318,222, forward strand.
AGAGAGGGTTTCTCTAATATCTTCCATGCCTTTTTCGAGCCCGGCTAGAACATTCAGAATCGTCATTCTGAACTCTTGATCTGACATATTACCAATGTCTGTGTTGATTAGGTCCCTAGCCTTCGGTACTGCCTCTTGTTCTTTTGTTTGTGGTGATTTTTTCCGCCTTGTCATTTTGTCCAGATAAGAGGATATGAAGGATCAAATAAAATACTAAAAGGGTGGCAAAGACCCTAGAAAAACGCGCTGTAACCAAATCAGAAGAGACCCCAAATTGTGGGGGGGGAGGGGAGAAAGGGGATAAAAAGAGGTTCAGAAAAAAAGAAAAAAAATTTAAAAAATAAAACAAATAAAGAAAAAATATAAAAAAGAAAGAAAAAATATATATATTTAGATAAACTAGTCAAAAAATGTTAAAAAAGAAAAGGGTAAAAGTTTCAAAAAATTTAGCAGAAGAAGAAAAAAGAAAGAAAAAAAAATTGAAAAAAGAAAAAAAACTGAATTAACCGCAAGACTGAAGAATCATGGGGAGAAAGCCATGAGTTCCATGCTTTTCTTTCTTCCTCTGGAATTCCGCTGCTGTCTTAGGAATTGAACCTGCTTTCCTTGATAGATGAACTTCGTCCTGGCTGGATATTTTGTTGATCTTCTGGGGGGGTCCTGTTGTAGTGACTCTCAAGTGTCTTTGCCCGAGGCAGAATTGCACCACCCTTACTGGGGGCCGGACTACGTAATCCGCTCGGGTTCGCTTTTGGGAGCTTCTGTTCCCTGAACGCTTTCCGTAGAGTTCCGGAGGACGGGAATGAAAATGGCGGCCTCCTAGTCTCCGACCCAGAGGAGCCAAGAGCCCGTGATCCCACTCCTCAGTGCGCCCCCAGAGGACAGCACCCAATCTCTCCCGTATCCCCAGCCTCTAGCCGTGCTCCGAGCTCACCCAGCCTGCGACCGGTTCAAGGTAACCCTGAGCTGAGAGCTCAGTCTCGGCTCTGTCTCTGTAGCCGGCTTCTCTGTTCTAATACCTGCGAGCTCTGTGACACTCTGACACCCCCGATCCTTCTGTGATCCTGCGGGACCTGGGGCCACGCTGACCCCGCGTGGGCTTCACCCTGGTTTAGCCTCTGGAGCAATGTCCCTCAGTGGAACAGACTTTTAAAAGTCCTGATTTTGTGCTCCTTTCCTCCGCCGCTTGCCGGGAGCCGGCCCCTCCCCCCGCGATCTATCTTCCCATCATTTTAGATTCACTTCTCCACCAGTCCTACCTTTCAAAAAGTGGTTGATTTTCTGTTTCTAGAATTGCTGTTCTTCTTCTCTTTGATCTCCTCTTGGATTTGTAGGTGTTTGCAATGTTTAGATAAGCTATTGAGCTGATCTCCTGCTACCTGATGTAGTCTCAGCCTGCTACTTCTTCGCCATCTTGACTCCTCCCACTCCAAGTAACTCTTAAGCCAGCTGAAGTTTGGTAAATATTGTATTTAATTCAGTTTAGTAAACCTTTATGAAGCTGCTATAATATTGTAGAACTTGGCCCAGACTCTGCATATATAGAAAGAAACAACATAATTGTTTCTTTCTAGCTCCCAGAGGAGCTACTAGACTAGAAGGAAAGAAGGAAGGAAAGAAGTAAGGAAGGAAAGAAAGAAAGAGAAAGAAAAGAAAGGAAAAGAAAAGAAAGGGAAAAGGAAAGGAAGAGAGAAAGAGAGAAAGGAAGGGGGTAGAGAGGGAGGGAGGAAGAGGAGGAGAAGGAGGAGGAGACATGAAAACATCTTGTAATAAATGCTTGGGTGGCTATGGGAGCTCCTAATAGGGGAACTAGTAATGCTGGCCAGTGGTACATTTGAAGTGACAGACAGAAAAACAGAGTTGGAAACAGCAACCAGTTGTAAACGTAGGACTCATGAGATAAACCAGAATTAAATATGGTGTTCATTCATTTAGTGATGAAGGTGGAAAGGCTCAGGAAGTGAGAATGCCCAGGAAATGATTTTAAAGGAAGGAAGACCAGGAAAATGTCTTTGGAGACTATTCTCATCTGACATTTTCTTCTTTAAAGCATAGTTCCTTGAGTAAGCAAGTCAGTTATTGGCATAGCCAGTGAAATTGCCCTTTTGAATGGCCTAGAAACTTCAGAACAGTTTGTGAGTTTTCCTTGATAAAGGAGAATTTTGAAAGTGATTTGCCTAACTTAAGTTTGAAGCTGACTCAAGAAGAGTATGCTTTACCACTGAAGTCCAGAGTTGCGTTTCAGATAGTTTGTTCCCAGATCCTGTGCATTAATAGTTTCATGATTCTAATTTAACTCTATATTAGATGCTTTTGTACTACCAAATTCTAGTAAACGATCATTATGTGGATAACTAAGATTCTACCCCTGCTACTCCCTGGTATCACCCCGTCTACTCACTATTTAATGATGTCATTTAACACCTCCATCTCTATGCAGCTACTCTGTTTGGGATTGCCTAGCTGAGAGCAGGAGAAGCTTGAACTGAATCAACAAATTCTGAATGTTTTCTGAACAAATAGATCATAGTACTGACAGCTTCAAAGACATTTTGTAAAGAGCTCAGTATTATTGTTCTTGCCTATTCATTTTAGGACATATTGAAGAATTAATAAAAAGGAATTGCTTTTGAAAACAAAAAAAATAAACTATATGTAGATGTAACAACAAGTTAGATTGTTGGGAATCCTTTCAGAGACAACACTAAGTAAAATCGCTGGGAAACAAGCATCTTAAAAACATGACAGAGGAGAATTTTGGAGTTGATATCATCTGCCTTCCATGTTTGCTTGTTGTATAAGGCAAAGCAAAATGGTCTCTATCTATTTGGGGGAAAAGGGGGAAATGAGCATTTGCCCTGGCTAGAAATCATGAAGTGATTGTATAGGCCATTGAAATACTTTGATAACTTACTTGATGTGTATTTTAAAAAATGATTTTAATCCCACTATGGTTAATATACAGTGTTACATTAGTTTCAGGTGTGCAGTATAGCAATCCAACAATTCTATGTTATTCAGTGCTCATCAAGATAATTGTACTCTTGGGGCGCCTGGGTGGCTCAGTGGGTTAAAGCCTCTGCCTTCGGCTCAGGTCATGATCCCAGGGTCCTGGGATCGAGCCCCACATTGGGCTCTGTGCTCTGTGGGGAGCCTGCTTCCTCCTCTCTCTCTGCCTGCTTCTCTGCCTAGTTGTGATTTCTCTCTGTCAAATAAATAAAAAAAATATATAAAAAAAAGATAATTGTACTCTTAATTCTCTTAACCTGTTTCACCCATCCTCCACCTGCCTCTCCTCTGGGAACCATCAGTTTGTTCTCTAGAGTTAAGATTCTGTTTTTTGGTTTGTCTTTTGTTTTTCTTCGTTTGTTTTGTTTTTTAAATTCCACATATAGGTGAAATCGTATGGCCTTTGTCTTTCTCTGAATGACTTATTTCACTTCACACACACACACACACAGAAACTCACACATACATACACACATCTTTATCCATTCATCTATCGATGGACACTTGAGCTGTTTCCATGATTTGGCTAGTATAAATAATATCACAATAACATTGTTATTTATTATAAAGCATTTCGATTGTTACTTATTATAAAATATTTCCTCAGGCCTTTCTTTCCAACCATTTCCCAATGAGCTTTTGTATGTAACAAGGTTTCACTATCAAATACAAAGACGGAAAGGTAAGAACACAGCACTTCTTGGCCTTCCATTTTGGCTCTTGTGTTTAGTGAATAGAGGGGAGGCAATGAAGAAATGCTTCCTTGATATCTGAAGAGTATTATTTGCAGAAGAGGATATTTAGGGTAACAAATTGTTACCCTGGCACTGAAAGCCAGATCCCAGGTGATAAAGTTAGCCAAATATTCCTTAACATACACATACACATATGTGCAAACATATATATATGTGTTTGTTTATGATATGCAGGGTAACTTGCATAAAGTGTTAAGACCCAGGGCAGTTTCCAAAGATTACAAGTCTTAGCAGTCAACAAAAATTCCTACATCCCTTTTGATATAAAGTTCTGTTCAATATATAGTAGATTTTGCTGTTTTTATTCTATACATGCCTTTATCATTTGCCCTTAATACACTATATTTTAATATTTGATACCAGTTCTTCCCAACTGAGATGAATTTTATGAAATCTGAGTTTTAAAATCTATCTTAGCCCTGTGAATTTCACACAAACTTTATAAGCATTCCTTCTTGGTTTTTAAATATCAGGCAAAATGCTCAAAAAGAATGTTTGCATTTACTATTCAAGAAGCCATTCAGTTTATACAGGTTGTGTGATAAGATTTTATGAATCTTAAAACAGACACATGTGTGTACACACACACACACACACACACACATTTTTTCCATGGTTCCTGATACCCACACTTACAAAGCAGTGAAATTACCATGGGGTTTTTTGTCTTATCTGTAGGGAGGTAGCTAATATCTCTCCAGGTCAAAATGCAGGAATGAAAAAGGCAGATAGAGTCTCAAAAGAGTCTCCTTTACCAAGTAATCTTAAAAGTAAGCCATTCCTGGGGCGCCTGGGTGGCTCGGTGGGTTGGGCCGCTGCCTTCGGCTCGGGTCGTGGTCTCAGGGTGCTGGGATTGAGCCCCGCGTCGTGCTCTCTGCTCCGCGGGGAGCCTGCTTCCTCCTCTCTCTCTGCCTGCCTCTCTGCCTGCTTGTGATCTCTCTCTCTGTCAAATAAATAAAATAAAAAATTAAAAAAAAAAGTAAGCCATTCCTAAGTGTTAGTATGAAAGGAATAATGTCTTTTTGCAGGAAGGCATTGAACTAATTACCCTTGACCTGCCTTTGAGTCACTTTCTGTGATTTTTATGAGATGCTTAGGTTGGTATTTATTGTTTGAAGCAATGCATTAATGCTAGCCATTATTTTATTTATTTTATTTATTTTTTATTTTATTTTATTTTAACTATTATTTTAGTGGCAGAATAAAAAGCAAGCTGACAACTTTATTTCCCCTGTTCTTTCTTTGCTAAATCAACTCTGGATAAACTGTTCATGCTGAACAGCATTGGACTAGCCATATATACTCTTGGACTCACAAAATTTTGAAGTGGGGAGAAAAGCTTGGGGATAATTTAATTTCTTTGTTTTAGCAGCAGAGAATGTTCTCATGCAGCTTTCAGTTAACACAGAAGCTCAGTATTCATAGTTGGTCAACAAGGTGTTCTTTTCCTTGAAGGGATTACAGATTTGGAGAGTGACCTCACAACCATCCCCTCCCAGCAACAACTGAAGGAATTCCGAAGAATTTGAAAATAGGGATTCCATTTAATCTTCTAAGTTTTCAGACTAAGAAACAGAAGTCAAGAAAAATTCCGTTAATTGCTCCTTGTCCTTATCGTCCTACAATAGAACCAGAGTCAGGAATCAGAGTTCTAACTGTTCTTGCTATCATATAGTGGTTTCCACAAGTCATCCTGTAAATAGTCTCCCTTCAGCAAATTTGAAGTAGAAAACCTTACATTGCTCTTTCCTCCATATAATTTCCCTTGAGAGTTGGTGTATTTTTGTCACCGGCAACAAGTTCCTCTAAAGTTTTTCTAAGCCCCAGTGGAGAAGTAGAATTTAAAAAAAAAAAAAAAAAAAGAGGATAAATGTGTTTATCATATTATCATATATACCATTATGCAAGCTCTTAGAATTTCCAGTGAGTTCTGTATTAAAACTATGGTGGTAAGTCCTTCCAGAAAGCAGATAGATTTTCAGTTATTTTTTTAATCATTAGAATATTTTAGCAAGGAAAGAAGATATATCCATATATCTACAACTACTGTAATATCTTAGAATATTTGCTTCCAGAGTCTTTTAAAAAATGTTTTGGAAAAAAAATTACTGTATAAATTTTGTGAAAATAATCCACATGAATTAAAAATCTTCCCATGTCTCAGTATCCCATACCTCCTTCTATGTACATGAGTAGTTGAATGGTTAGGTAGAAATACATTTATGACAGTGTCATGAAGCTGTAGGGACTGTTTTTTTGTCTTTATAAATTCATGTTTTATTTAAGGGCAGAACAGATTAAATTCCTGCCATGAGGGAAAGAATGCCTCCACAGCAGGATTAGCATTCTCACTCATCACTCATTCCCCACATTTTGATTTTGGTAGTCGTAAAGTTGGGTGTCTCCTATGCAGGATATAACAATTGAATTCTCTTTAGTAATCTTATTTTCACTGTGTTTACTTTATTTCTGTAGAGAGATATTGTCAATATATCTTCAATATATCGTCAATGTAGAGAGATATTGTCAATATATCATCACATTCTTCAGGATGTCTAACTTTTTATTTTGATGGTACTTTAATTGCCTGGATTTTGTTGTCAGACTTACTTTAGAAAGTGCTATTTTTTTTTATTTTTAATTAATTAATTTATTTTTTCAGCAAAACAGTATTCATTGTTTTTGCACAACACCCAGTGCTCCATGCAAAGAAAGTGCTATTTTTTTTAAAGAAAGAAAGCAACAAAGAAACAAAAAGCAAGCTATATTTTCTGAGTCTTTCCATAATTGAGAAAGTAGCTTTGCGTAGAAAGGCCCATGTATAATATTCCTTAGTAAAATTGCCGTATTTTCTTCCAACATTGGATATTACTATATGGGCATCTAATTCCCTCTTACCTCATGCAGATTGTTTTGATTTTGATTTTTCTTTCCAGATGTTCAGATAATTCTTTACCTTCCAGATTTAGTAGCCCAAATGAGGTATGTGTTGCTAACAGGAGTTATGTGTTCAATTTCCTAGGAACATGGTGTAGTCTTTGATTCTGAAATTTCTGATTTATTTTTCAGGGAAAATTTCCTATTATTTTAATCTTTGAATATATCTATTATTTTCCATTTGTGGGCTTGGTGAATCAGAATTTCAGTTATCTTAATACTGGATCATTTCTGCTTGTCTTCTTTCTATACAAACTTTGTGTTATTTTAGTTGTTGGCTTTTGTCATCTATGTTCACTGTGATTATGTTGGTAATATGGTATTTAGTGTTTTTTTTTCTTTTTTTATGTTACTTGAACTTTCTAACTTACATATTGTCTCTCTATTGATCTTGTTTCAGTCCTTGATTTATTTCTTAGGTCCGCTATCTCTCCTTCTGTTTCATTCTGCTGTTTTATTCTCTAGTCTTTGACCTCTAGTTAGAATGAATTTATTTTCATACTAAAAGAATCCATTGTGTAAAGCAACTTGAACAATTTCTATTCTTACCCTTATATTTTCTTCTGGACAGAGTGCTTTAGTTTCCTCTCTCCCTTCACTCAACCACCTTTCTCTTTGTCTCTGTCTCTGTGTCTTTCTTTCTCTCATTATTGTTGACTGTAGTATATTTCCATATTTATCAAGCATGTCTTTTATCTTGCTCATGTGCAGGTGGCTCTATCTAGAATTTTTTGCTCTAATACAATAAAAGTTACTTGTAGACTTATTTACCACACTGCCTTAGACCCCTGGGGCTCCAGTTTAAAGGCTGGAGATTTCAGGTTTTGTGCCCTTTTTAAGAATGAACAGGAATGGTTGGGGAATGAGTATAGTAGAAGCAACGTACTGTGTTCACTGGTGCTGTTCCCATTCCCTTCTAGAGTGCAGGCACTGATCATCAGGTTTCTGGTCAAGTCTCTAGCTCACTGTTAGCCCAGAAGCTCTCACCTTAGTCACCCCCATCTGCTATATGTCTCTTCAGCAGCCCTCCAGCTTCTCCTCTCTCAGAGGAGAAACATAAGGCTGTATCATAGGTTTTGCATTGATTCAGATTTGGAAGGGTTACTGAGAATTCTTTGGCTTTCCCCCAAACTTCAGGGCCATTTCTGGGGTTTAATGACAGAAAGGAATTCAATCCTAATCTGCCTTTCTGGTCTACTCCAAAAATGTCTGTTTCAAATTTTTTTCCCATTGACTGTGCTTTCTTTTCTTAATTTGTTGTTGATTTTTATGTTCCTGTGTGTATGTGCTGGAACTGAAGTTTATTTCGTTAGGTATTGAGGGAGAGAAATTACTTGTGTCTTAGAATCTATCATTTGCTTAGTAAAATGTGCTGAAAGATTACCTCACTGAATATCTACTACTAATAAGAAACTTGAAAAACAATTCTTCTACTGCAATTTATTGTAAATCTTCAAAGGACATTTGAAAATACACAGAAATAGTTCTCACACATGGCAGAAACATTTTTTCCTAGACTTTTAGAACATGCACATCTTTTGCTCTCAAATACCAAGAAGACATGCTAGAAAACATTTAACTGAGGGAAAAATGATAACTCTCAAATTCCTGTCAGTATGCAATGATAGAAATTGGATAACTTATTTTATAAATGCATTATTTTTATCATCATACAATATACATGATTTACTATTTTTATCTTTTTTGTTTCAACCTGCTTTCATTTCTTTCATAGCTAAAATTGAAAATCGAAAAAGAAAGATGTTAATAAACTATATATGTGTGGATGTATCATTTTATGTGTTTATGTATATACATGCATTTTAAACATGAGCATTATATGGGATTATATAGTTTACTTAGAAGTTTATGGGAACACAAATGTATATGTGATATAGAAGTACATATTTTAAAATATTTGTTTATATTTACATATATATACATACATATTTTTATATGTGTGTGTGTGTGTGTGTACACACACCTAATTGTTGGATAGGTGCCAAAATCTATGTAAGGCCTGACTGATAGCACAAAAACCATTCCAAAGGTATGACAATAGCATCAGGAAGCATATAGAATTAGGACCTTGAGGTAATCCTATCACCGGTTTGAGCCTCACAGCATCATTCCACCCATTTGGTCCTAGGCTCCACAACTGAGGAGAGAAAGGAAAACTCAGTCTGGATTTATAATAAAGCAAACCCCGATTACAGAAAGAGCTGGAACTGAGGAAGGTTAATGGGATTATTTGTCTGGATAAAGAAAATTGGGAAGAGAGATCAGAATGGTTTCCAAGCATATATAAGACTCTAAAGTAAAGTTGAAGATCAGATGTTCTTCATAGACCAGAATTTTTAGATAGGAGGGCAAATTTTTTGGCATACTGTGTCCATAATAAGAAGCACTAATAGTGTAGAAAATGAAATCAAAAGGTCTAAATTTTCATTTCTCTAAGGTCGTTAAAATACTATCTTTGCCAATTGCAGCAGAGTAGCTTAAAGTTGATGCTTCTAATATTCTATTGCTGTAATTGTTACTAACTTTGAAGAAAAGTATACTCTTATGTCTTAAATGCTGTTTATCGTCTAGCTTTTTCATAGCTGTTACTCAGTTGCAGCCAGGAAAGGATTGTCCTATGAAGACAACCAGGCCTAAATAATGTTCATTAGCACTTATCCTGCGCTTGTCTTTGAGGACACAAATTTGGAAAGGCTGTCCTGTCCTTAAGAAGCTAGTAGCTTAGTGGATTCCTAACAAGATTGATGTTACAATGAAAAGAATTGCTGTTGTTTCACCTGCTTTTTCTTGTCAATTAGTTTTTAGTGATATATTTACTTCTGTGTGATGAAAAAAAATATATATATGTATATATATAAAATTAAATACACCACTTAGGCTCACACATATGTCAGGAAAAAAGGTAGTGTACATTCTAGCAGTTATTAAAAGAACCCCAAACCTAATTATCTCCCCATTTCCTGTCCCCCTTTCTCTCTCTCTCTGTGGAAAAGATCACTGATGGACTAGATTAAAACACTTCTTTGAATGGAACATGCTAAGAATAAAATCCATAGCTTAAAAAAAAAAAAAAAAAACCTTTTTTTTCCCAGAAGAGTGGGAGCCCCAGTCAATATTAATAGTTAAAACTCAAGTGAGCTTTTACTTCCAATGCAGAATGCATTCTAGTCACTTAAGACTAGAACCCAACCTAAATTTTTTAGGTATGTGTGAGAGACAACCCAAATAGAAAATGAAATGCAAATCTCAACACCGTCCCTGCGGGGGAGGACAGATGTGTAGATAAGAAGAGCAAACTAGAGAGAAATACTCAGCAGATTCCAAGTTACTTGTCACGTAAGACCTGGAGAGAAGTGTTGGATTGGGCAGAGAAAACATCACATAGCTCCTTGTTAAAAAGGGAGAAGGAGGATTATGCAGTTAGGGATCAAGTTAGCTGAAAGAAAGTTACTTTGGCGACAAAAGTTAGTGCAAGAAGAATTGAATTGAAACTATGAAGTAAGAGAGCAATTTCTCATCTATAAATCGAGCTGTCCATTAGAAATGTTGTTCTATAAAACTAGGATTTTGCTGAGGTGTGTTTAGCATGAAAGCCTGAATTAATAAAGATGATTTCCCCCACTAGGATATGTTATCTCTAAACCTACATTCAATGCCCAGTGGCTTCCTTTGTGGATCTGAATGTGATTCCATATGAAACTACGGCTCCTTAAAGTGAAATTATCTGTTGATATAATTGTGATAGTGCCCTTGAACGATCCATTTGTTTTTGGGCACAGAGGTAATCCAATTTGGCAGCCAATATGCTTTAGACATTTAGTGTGGTCTCTCTCTTTAGATACACGTTTTCAAGAGAAGCCTGATGGGGTTATACTCACTATTTTAACAACAAATTAACTAACCTCATAGGGCCTGGGAACTTGGAGAGAATTGTCCTGCTCTAGGGAATCTAGCTGACTTTCCACTGTACTCAGAGGAGTACAGTAGCCATCATGCTAACTTTTACTTTCCTCCTAATAAAAGCTCACCAGTCTGTTTTTTTTCCCTCAATTCTTGTCAATCATTCACTAAAGTGATTTGTGCTGCCTCGTTTTAATTTAAACCACCTGCATGACTTTAAAAATGCACTCACTGCCATTTCAGAATTGTGGTAAATCTTTAGAATCTTCTCAAAATCAAGGTAATACAGAGTATTAGCTAATTGTTAATTATATGTATTAGAGCACTATTTTACAGTTAACTCATCTTTATTACATACCTAAATAACTGGAGAAGAATAGCTAAGTAACTTATTTAAAATAAAAATACTAGAAGCCAAGTCTAAAGAAGAGTAGTGATATGAGACACTCCTAAAAATACTTGTGAGGCATCTGTTATATGAAATAAGACTCAAAATACTATTTAGATTGTTGTTGATGACTTTGAGGTTGAAATTACAGAAGAAATTTCATTCTACATAATTCAAATGATTTGTCATAGCGTATAAAGTCTTGTGAGAAAACTAAGTAAATTTATGGAAAACTTTTACTCAAATTTAAGGTTTAATTATAAAATTCTAATGATTTCAGGATAGAGGGGTTTCTCATCTATTAGTCATTTCTAAGGATGATAAACATTTTCAAGAACAAACTGTATTTTTCCATGATTTTGTTGGTTATTAGTCATTTTTGGCCATTATGCCTTATTCTCTCAGCCCCTGTATTAAAATAATTATTTATATATGTACTGTAAGTACTGTAGAAGATCCTGAGAAACTAACATCTGAGGGAAATGTAAGTAATTTATTTCTGGTCATGAATTTTTATTCTATCCAAGGAGAGTATAACTAAAATCAATATCTTGCCTGAAATTGTTGTAACATTGTATGTATATGTTAAGCAATTCTCTGAAATGGATTAATACCATGTAAATGGCATAATTTGATAAACTTAAAATTTCATGGTACTTCATTTCTATTAGTCATTAGAAGTTGCTACGCACCAAATAGTTTAAAGTAAGTGAAATTATTTCTTCCATGAGAGTGGAAGGGAGGGGGTATTGTGTACTCTTCAAAGGAAATTAAAAGAAAAAGTATATGCTTCAGATCCCATCTGTGAGAATCATAACATGGCTGGTAAATAATGATATATGTGAAGGATACCTTAAAATAAGAAGTGGTATAAAAACTGGACAGAGAGAGAGAGAGAACTACAAGAAGCAGGAAAATCCATTGTCAGATTCACGAAAAGACAAAATGTCATGATAAAACGAGTATTTGAATTTCCTCTTAGAGAATAAATAGAAATTATATCATCTGAGGAATGTAATTCCAGGCAAGGATCCATGGTCAGAAAAACGCTGACAAGACATACTTACAGCCATCGATCAATCATATTCCCTCTTTCATCCCAGTTGCAATTTGTGTTGAGAATATAGGACTACAGAGCTGTGAAAGATAATACCTAGAACCTAAATTCCAGGCAGCAGATTCTAGTCTGTTCAGCACAGAAAAAGACAAAGGGATCGAGTAAGAAGAGAAAAACTGGGTAAACTTCATTTGTTCACTCTCTCCCAAAATAGTATCATCGTCAAAATTATATTAACCAATGGGTTGAATTGATGTTAGTGTGGTAGAGCCTCTTCCCCCAACATATTATAAACTACTGCTAAGGTAACCATTGTCAAGTGCCATAAAATCACTAAAAAGAGTACCACTGAGATTTCTAAAAGGAGAGAGAATTTTACAAGAAGAAAAATTAAGGTTACCTTTTGGAGAAGTGGATTCATGATGGATCGGTAGGATGTCTACACGCTAAGACAAAATGGAAAACAGCTCAGGAAGAGAAAACAGAATGAAAAAAGACAGTATCAGAAAAGGACGGAGTACAGTTGTTAAGTTGAGCCCTCAGATGTATGTAAGGTATGTGTGGATGGATGCTTCAGGAGAACAGGTAGCAGTTGGTAATGCACTATTTAAAACAAGATTGAAAAGCTTTTACCTGATTTCTAATCCAACCCAGACTTATAAATTTAGACCTCTTGAAGACTCTCTCTTCAATTCTGTATTTATCTCAATTCCATTTGCTCAAACAGGGAAGAGCTTTAGGATTTTAGGAAAGGTGTCCAATATAAGAGATACTGTACTCCTTTCTCCACAAAGCCAAGCTACACCATGCTTTAGTCTTTATTATTTTTCTCATCATTCATTGACGTTTTATTTTCCAGGAGAGTGAATAGCATGTTGTTAGTTATGTGGTTTCCATGACATTGTCCAAATCCTCTTCCTCATACTGTATTAATATTGCCACAGAAAACATAAAAAAGTGCATTTTATTGAGTTCATATAAGCATCATCAGCAAGTCTTTGCAGAGCGTGTGCTGAGTATGAAGCACTGTGGGAGCCATTGAAATATGAAGAAAAATCATTAGCCCTTATCTGTACCACAAAAATTACTCATGACTGTAACAGTGCCCCACTTAAGCAGTATAGTTTCAGAAAACATGAGATGTAGACCCATTTCTGATGTGTGGTATTGTCTCATGCTTCAACTTTCCCATTCAAGTAAGAGAAGCTATTTTTTATTCTTTACTTACTGTCTGGCATAAGGTGAAAGCTGGAAACCTGATAGAGAAATGAAGGTATGAACACAGCCAGGGAAGACGAGGTATCCACTGTAATGCTGAGAGCCTAAGGAATAAGAGAAAATCACAAAATTTAGATCATGGCTCACATATATGTTTGGAAGTGGAAAAAATTATTGAAGCATCCTTGGTACTCACTGTTTTATAATTATAATTGCATATTTAAACAAATTATCCCTTTAACTAACCAGAAGTCACTATTATTTTATTTTATTTTATTTTTTTATTTTATTTTAGTAACCTCTGCACCCAGTGCCTGGGGATTAGACTCAGAACCCCACGATCAAGAGTTGCACACTGTACCAACTGAGCCAGCCAGGAGCCCCTGGCTCCTGTATATTATTAATTGATAAAACTGAATGTTTTGAGAATTCACTATAATCAGCTTTGGTTTATTTAGGTCCATTGAGAGGTAATAAACAGGAAGAAGATCTCTCAGGTTGAGGAATTAGAATGAATCTATCCAAAACTATTAGAAAATAGCCATCATTTAACTTTAGTTGTTTGTATTTAAGAAATTTTTCTGTGCAAAACACACTATTTTGAACATTGAGAATACAAAAGGATAAGTCAAATTGGAGAGTCACACACACCCATATATATTTACATATTTGTGTATTTATTTATATGTATATTTCTATACACATACACTATAATTAGTTTTTTTGGGCAATATACTCAGATACGCTTTTCTATTTATTGTTTTTCTTTAACATACAGTGATGCGCAGTACATTTAATCATGACCTGTCTGGGGCACCTCGGTGGCTCAGTCTTTAAGCCTCTGCCTTTGGCTCAGGTCATGATCTCAGTTCCTGGGATGGAGCCCTGCAGGAAGCCTGCTTTTCCCCCTCCCACTCCCCCTGCTTGTATTCCCTCTCTCGCAGTCTATCTCTCTCTGTCAAAAATAAATAAATAATCTTTAAAATAATAAAAATAGAATAAAATAAACATGACCTGCCATTCATTGTCCTCAATTTTTATCTCCAGATTGTGGATGGGGACAGTCACTGAAGCTATTTGCAGTGAGTGGAATGTCTGGGGCTTAAGCCCAGGCAATCTGGCTCCATCGTGAGGCCTCCTGGAATTTCACTTTTCTTCGCTCTTCTTCAGTATAGATTTGGTATTCTTTTCTCTTCCTTTCAACTCCTAACTGTTCTTAGTTCTGTTCTACTCTTCCCCCACAACCCTGCTTTCTAAATAGATACTATGTACCCCCACACACACCCCTCAGATAGATATCAATCAGTAAATCAGCATGCCTCTCTCTCACACACATATGTGTGTGTTTATGTGTATATATGTGTGTGTATGTATATGTGTATATTTATATATACATATACATATAAATATGCATCTGTTTGTGTGTGTGCATGTATATATTTTTCCCAGATCCCCTAATAAACTGAATATGGCAATAAAGTGAGTCAAAGGAGTGCCTGGGTGGCTCCTTCATTGAGCATCTGCCTTTGGCTCAGGTCCTGATCCCAGTTCCTGGGATTGAGCCCCACATCCCTGCTGAGCAGGGAGCCGGCTTCTCCCTCTCCCACTCACCCTATTTGTGTTCCCTCTCTCGCTGGGTCTCTTTCCATCAAATAAATGAATAAAATCTTTAAAAAATAAAAATACATAAAGTGAGTCAAATGAAACTTTTCGTTTCCCATTGTGTATAAAATTATGTTTCCATTATACTGTAGTTTATTAAATGTCCACTAGCATTAAGTCTAAAAAAGGTATCACATACCTTAATTTTAAAATATTTTATTGCTAAAAAAGTGCTAAGCATCACCTGAGCTTTCAGTGAGTTGTAATCTTTTTTTGGTGGAGGGTCTTGCTTCAGGGCTGATGGCTGCTGACTGCTCAGGATGATGGTTGCTGAAGGCTAGGGTGGTAATTTCTCAAATAAGACATCATTGAAGTTTGCCGCAACAACTGATTCTTCCTTTCGTGAATGATTTCTCTGTAGCATGTGATGATATTTGATAGCATTTAGCCCGGAGTAAAACTTCTTTCAAAATTGGAGCGAATCCTCTCAAACCCTGAGGCTACTTTATCAACTCGTTTTTTGTAACATTCCAAATCTTTTATTGTCATTTCAACAATCTTCACAGCATCTTTACCAAGAGTAGAGTCCATCTCAAGAAACCACTTTTTTCTGCACATCCATAAGAAGCAACTTCTGTTCAAATGTTTTCATGAAATTGCAGCAGTTCAGTCCCATCTTCAGGCTCCACTTCTAATTCTAGTTCTTTTACTAGTTCTAGTTCTAGTTACTTCCTCCACTGAGGTTCTGAGCTCTCTCCAAGTCATCCATGAAGATTAGAATCAACTTCTTCCACACTCCTGTTAGCGTTGGTATTTTGACTTTTCCCCATGAATCACAAATGTTCATAATGGCATCTAGACTGATGAATCCTTTTCAAAAGATTTTCAATTGCCTTTGCCCAGATCCTTTGGAGCAGACATTATCTATGGTAGTTATAGCCTTATAAAAGGTATTTCTTAAATCATAAGACTTGAAAGTCAAAATTACTCATTGATCCATGGGCTGCAGAATGGGTATTATATTAGCAGGCAGGAAAACAACACAAATCTCTCTGTACATCAGAGCTCTTGGGTGACCAAGTACGTTGTCAAAGAGCACTAATATATTTTTTTAATTTTTTAAGTTATTTTAATTTAACCACCACTCCACACATGACAACATAAATGTGATTATACATACATGTCTCTCCCCCCCCTTTTTTATTAATATATAATGTATTATTAGCCCCAGGGGTACAGGTCTGTGAATCGCCAGGTTTGCACATTTCATAGCACTCACCATAGTACATACCCTCCCCAATGTCCATAAGAGCAGTAATATTTTGAAAGGAATCTTTTCCCCAACAGTTGGCTTAAAATATTCAGTAAGCCATATTTTAAACAGGTGTGATATCATCCAGACTGTTGTTCCCTTTATAGACCACAGGCAGCATAGAATGAGCATAACTCTTAAGGGTCCTAGGAGGCATTGACTTTTCCTCTCTCTATGAAAGTCCTAGGTGACATCTTCTAATACAAGGCAGTTTTGTCTGTATTGAAAATCTGTTGTTTGATGTAGACACCTTCATTGATGATCTTAGCTAGGTGTTCTGGAGAACTCGCTGTAGCTTCTGTATCACCACTTGCTGCTTCACCTTGCACTTTTATGTTGTGGAAATGGCTTCTTTCCTTAAACCACATGAACCAACCTCCGCTAGCTTCAGAGTTTTCTTCTGCAGCTTCATTACCTCTCAGCCTTTATAGAATAGATTTAGGGCCTTGCTCTGAATTAGGCTTTGATTTAAGGAAATGTTGTGGCTGTTTCGATCTTCTACCCAGACCACCAAAACTTTCTCCATGTCAGTGATGAGACATTATCCATTTCTTATCATTTGTGTGTTTACTAGAGGAGCATTTTTAATTTCCTTCCAGAATACTTCATTTGTATTCACAACTTGGCTGTTTGGCCCAAGACTTTAAGGCCATGCCAGCTTTCAGCCTGCCTTCCTCAACTAAACTTAATCACTTCTAGCTATTGATTTAAAGAGAGAGACATGAGTGACTCTTCATTTCACATGAACACTTAAAGGTCATTATAGGGTTATTAAATGGACTACTTTCAATATTATTATGTCTCGAGGAATAGGGAGATCTGAAGAGAAGGAGAGACAGAGGAGTGGTCTATGGAACAGTCAGAACCCATACATTTACCTATTACTTTTGCCATCATATATGTGTGTGGTTTGTGGTGCCCCAAAACAATTACAAATTAAATCAGAGATCACTGATCACTGATCACCACAATAAATGCAATAATGAAAAAGTTCAAAATGTTGCAAGAATTACCAAAATTGACACAGAGACATGAAGTTGGCAAATGCTGTTGGAAAAATGGCTCCAAGGGGTGCCTGGGTGGCTCAGTCAGTTTAAGTCCAACTCTTAATTTTGGCTTGGGTCATGATCTTGGGGTCATGGGATCAAGTCCCACTTCGGGCTCCACGCTCAGTGGGGACAGCTTCTACCCTGGAGAAGATCTTAAAGGGAGAAGAAGAATAAACAACATGGTGTTATATTTTTTATAGCTGTAATTACTTATCTCCATTATCTTTGAGGCTTCAGGAATGTTAATGAGTTATTCTTCCACCTGACTATTCAAGTTGCGAAAGAGGCAATTACTATAAAATAGTTCAGAATGTAGGCAGAGGAGCCAGTATAGAATGTTACTTCAACTCCTTGTACATCAGCCTCTTTGTAAAATGGGAACCACAGAGTCTCGGAGAGGTGTGGTGAATACAATAAATATAAAGTATGGGACAGTTGAGTGGCTCAGTCAGTGAGGCTTCTGCCTTTGACTCAGGTCAGAATCCCAGGGATCCAGTCCGGCATTGGGATCCCCCCTGGGTGGGGAGTCTGCTTCTCCCTCTACCTGCCACTCACCCTACTTGTGCTCTCTTCTCTCTCCAGACAAATAAAATCTTTAAATAAATAAATAAATAAATAGTGCTTAAACTAATCAATTATACAAGGTCAGCTCCCAATAAATATTGTTTACTAGTAAACAAATACTTAATCAAAATCTATAATAAAATCAGGAACAGAATCAGACAACTAAAGTATTTGCTCAGAGGCATTCAAGAACTATTTCTGTTGCCTTTCAGTTACTTGCCTTTTAGTTAGTTATTTGATTAGTTGCCATTTAATTAGTTTAGTTAGTTGTCATTGAATTTGGTTAAGGAATAAAAGACAGTCTCTTACTAATATTATCAATTATAAATAATTTCAACTCTATATACAATTGGGACATGTTCTCTTTAGAAAAGCTCTCTGACATTTTTTTTTAATGTGTTTGGTCTGTGAATATTAATGTATCCCAGCTGAGTCATATAAATAAATTTGCCCATGTGAAAGATCAAATAATTTTATAGTTCTTTTTTCTGGAGGTATTAAATATTTAGTTAAAAATCAGGAAAATAAGATAGGGAGGAGGAAGTGAAAGAATGAGGAAAAGGAAAAGGAAGAAAGAGAGAGATTAAGATTTCTGTGATCTTCAGTAGAAAAAACTAGGAATTTTCCACTGGTTTGGCCATTTTCTAGAACATTCATCAATGTTTACAAGTTAACTTTGAAGTCAGGGGTTGTCAGAGACCTACCCCTGATATATTATATTACATAATACCATATTAACCCAAATGAGCAAAAATTAGCACTCCTTACTCACTGAACATAGCAACAGCAATGACCAAAAAAAATGCAATCTGACTTTAAAAATGGCTATTAAAAATGCATGTCCATGTCCTACCTGGAAACAAGTTCAAGGCAGCTATTTCACTGTGAATTTAACCTGGGTTTAAGGCAACATGAATATTCAAATCTGACATCACTTTAAGATTCCCAGTGAAAGAGAATGAAAAAAAAATTTTTTTTTTTTTAATTTCCCTCTCCTAGGTAGGGTTTTGAAGGACAAAGCCTGAGAGATTCATTAGCAAAGGTGTGTTATATTTTAATTGTAATTTTCTCTCAATTACAAATTTCCATCATAAAGTAACTAGTATTATGGCAATTAAGACATTAAATTAAATTAGTATATCACCTATCATGCTGAGAAAATAATAAAGCAGTATAGTAATGCACCACAATAGATAATTGCTAAGACAATAGAATGCATCCACAGTAAAGATGATAGTCATTTTTCGTGCCTATCATCATAGCCAGTTTCAACAGGGACTGAGTCCATCACATTAACTAAATCCCAATGAAATTCAAGAATTACAGAGACACTAAGCTTTCTTGTGTTACACTCTGGGTTGTCTCAGAATTATCATCTTCCCCTTATTTTATTAGCATAGCTTCCGTAGATTTATGCGCTGTTCAGTATCCTTTATGTAAGTCAATTGGATACAAACACTGGGTATTAAGAATGATTACTAGATGTTATATATATATATTTTTTTTACAAAACTGTTCTCTTTTTCTTTCCTGAGGCAAAACAGCACTAACTACAACTATTTAACTGTGTTTGGGAGTAGGGAAAGGTGTTCTACCGTGGCTCCTGTATAATAAACTAATGGTTTCAGGAAATTATTGAATTACAAATATTCTTTCTCACTGCACAGTGTTTCTAACTGGGCAAAGACCTTAGCATTCAGGTTCACTTTCCCACCCACTCACTTTTGCTTTCTGTCTTTGCAGTTCCGCCATGGTTTTTAAATCACCCTTCCAACCTGTATGCCTATGAAAGCATGGATATTGAGTTTGAATGTTCAGTCTCTGGAAAGCCTGTGCCCACTGTGAATTGGATGAAGAATGGAGATGTGGTCCTTCCTAGTGATTATTTTCAGATAGTGGTAATTATCTTTTTTTTTTTTTTATTAGCTTTACAGTCCCACTCATTGTTTACTCTATTTTCGGTTGCTTTTCTTTCCTGGCAAGAAGGTTCCTGTTGGGAATTTTTATGGTGTGTTAAGAAAATTGTTCCAGTAAAGCAAATGATTTTCTAGACTGAACAATTTTTGAGCTGAAAAAGAGTGATCAAACAGCCCAGCCCCCTTGTTTTACAGACAAGGTTTTTTTGAACAAACATAATGAAAAAAACAGAAGACCTAAGAGACTATCTTTCCAAGTATCCTCATTGCTAGTTCTTGGGAGAACAGAGTTTAGAGTCTAGTTTTAGACTATATGAAGCCAACAATCTCTTATTTCTTTGACTTTTACCCATTATAATGAAGTTTCAGCGAGATACGCCACAATGATTATGGTAGTTTTACTTTTGTAACATAGACGAGTTTTCTCTGCTACCCTTACAGATAGGACAGCTGATCCTACTTGAGCAGTAGAAAAGAATGTGGTGACAGTGACTTTGACAAGAGGTAGTGGCAGGGTTAGGAAGCCATGGAGACCCAGAGTTCACATGGCATTGTACTTTTGAACTCTGGAAAAAAACCAAAGCTAAGCATAATAGTTCTTGTAGTTTCTCTAAGTTTTAGTGTACTCTCTGCCCTGTGGGAGATCACAGGGGTAATGGTATGTTATATTCACTTAGTTATTTTCCTTATACACAGTGAGAACTCAACACCTATCATTACTATCATTCATTTTGCTTTTACCAGCAGAACTCTGCTCATTTAAAAATGCTCTGAAAACTCTCCATTAGGTGTAGGTTAGCAGCGAAAGTTCCAAATTCGAGGAAACAAATATATGAGAGATATGAAAAGCACTTTCCAAATATCAAAGAATTTTGTAGCTAAAAAGGAGGATTTAGGTCCACTTTTCTTATGTTTGAGACCCAGACATAAGCTGTCAAAGAAGAGTGTCTAAACGAGGTCTTCTGGCAGAAGGGGAGTAGAGTGGACTGCCCTGCCAGTCCAAGCATGTGCTCTCCTTAACCTTGCCCTGGCTCTCATTGGTGGATCCATCTTTCTGTGGCTTGATCAGTTGACTTTCAGGAACTTCCATAAGCTCTCTCTCTATGCATGCATTTAGTCATACTTCCAGGGTTCTTAAGGACAACATCCATAAAGCATATCTTTATTACTTTTATCACCACTGTATTTTCACTTTTAGTTACTTTTTTTTAATTGGTTGGGAAGAGAGTAAGAAAGGGAAAAAATGAAACTTTTCAATGCCATGCCAATCCATTAGTTCCTTTAAGTGCAATGCTATTTCTGCTACCACTGAATTAAAAATGACCTGCCGTGGAGCAACTTGAAATGTGTTGTGTCCGCCTAGAATATATGCTACTTGCATATAAAGGAAATTGTTGAGTGCCCTTAAGGACACATGATAAAATACAACATTTATTTTTTCTACAGTTTGAATAATCTTTCTCCCAGAATGACTCATTACACCCAACCTATTTAAATGTTCTTTTCTTAAGGTGAAAAGAAAATGTACAATATGAGCCCTGTTCACATGAAATTGTGCTTAAAAATATTTCCCCAATAGCTCCAGAAATCTGAGAGCCATTGTCTGTCACACAGTAACATTTAACACAAATAGTAACTTATATGACAATTGTTAATTAGAAGTTAGTCAGCTCTATCTCAGAATTTTACATCAGCAGAGAATTGACTACAAGACACTAAAAACAATTAAGAATTCCCCATGAGGTAATATTTATCTCTTAATGACTTCAGGGGAAGTGATTTAACATGTCTCACTTACTGAACTAATTCTTACACTAATATTGAAGAAAAACTGAGTCAGTATAATTAAATGCTATCTCCAGATTATTTTATCATCCATCCTTGAAAAAGATGGTTGCTCAATTTATATAAAACAGGAGTTAATATTGCTGTGTTTAATTTATGGATTGCTGAAGGTAAAGCATTTTGGCCATATAACAAGAATGACATGGTATAAAATATCCACCATACCATCACTCCAAATCCCAAAAGGGTACATGTCAAAGCAATTACAATTTTAAAAGGATTTTCAGATTTTTTTTTCGCAGTAAACACTTCCAGAAAATATCCAACCTAGATTTCTTGTCTTTTACAAGCTGCAAAAAATCAATGTTTCTTTTTTTTCCCCAACAGCTGCTAAACCCAATTTTCCTTCAATAACAAGTGAAAGAATGAAATTTCTTTTGATGCTAACCTTTGATTCTTGCCTATTTAATCAAAGAGCTTTCTGTTTGCTGCTCATTTAGATATTGAGGATGATGTGTATTTTTATGAGTATAGTTTTCATTGCAGAACTAGGTTAAATGTGTGCACATGATTTCAGCAGGGTATTGGGAATCTGTGACGTTTCCCAAGTGACATAGGACATATCTGTGAGACTGAGAACTCTTATGGCTTTCTTTCTTACTTCTTCTGTGAAATTTTATCAAAATTTATGTTCATTTTGTCTCTTATGAGGGTTGTTTTTTGTTTGTTTTTAAAATATTGTACCTGCTTTTTTCTTCTCTGTAGGGAGGAAGCAACTTACGAATCCTTGGAGTGGTGAAGTCAGACGAAGGCTTTTATCAATGTGTAGCTGAAAATGAGGCTGGAAACGTCCAGACCAGTGCACAGCTCATTGTCCCTAAGCCTGGTAAGTTGAGGGGAACTTTGCTCTAGCACTGGTTGATCTCGCTATGCTTGGTCCACTTGTGAAATCCGTATTGCTTTCCCTGTCTCTCAACGTCAACTGGAAATTATTTAATTTAAGTATTTAATTTAAAAAATATTAATTGTTTAATTATTTAGTTTATCAAGGTGTACATTTGCATGTTGATGTCATATTCTTTCTAGAAAACTGGGTCTGTATCTCCATCCAGTGAGATAGAGTCATCATGAGCAGTATGTACTTCTGGTTGTCAAGATAACAACCACTAAATTACTACCTTCTCACATTTTTTTGTGGCCTGCGTTTCTTCTAGTATTTCAGGTAAATTTAGAATACAGAGAGAGATGGGGTATGTGTGTATGTGTGTGTGTGTGTGTCTATGTATATATAGCCTTGAATCATGGAAATTGGCATAAAAATAGCAGAAACAATTATTTGAAAATAAACACATTTTTAG
Organism: Meles meles; assembly: GCF_922984935.1. Lineage (NCBI taxonomy): Eukaryota > Metazoa > Chordata > Mammalia > Carnivora > Mustelidae > Meles > Meles meles. Next base: position 74,341,093 of record NC_060077.1, read on the forward strand.
ATTTTTTTAAAAAATAGGTTCTGATAATTTGTCTTTTTCCTTATAATTTATTTATTTATTATTTATTTATTATTATATTCAATTAACCAGCGTATGATATATGGACTTTTGATTTTATTTTGTCCTGTAGTCTTTCAGAAGTTTAATATGGTGGTGGATTCAAAACTGCTATAACTTGGGACACCTGGGTGGCACAGTCAGCTGAGCATCTGACTCTTGGTTTCATATCAGGTTATGAGCTTGAGCCCCACATTAGGCTCCATGCACAGGGGGAGTCTGCTTGAGATTCTCTCCTTCTGCCCCTCCCCACCCCACAAGTAAATAAATAAATAAATCATTAAAAAAAAACAAACCCTACCATAACTCTGTATTAGATGTATTATGTATTATCCCCAAAACCAAAATATCCTGCCAGAAAAAAAAAGGAAAGAGAAAGAAAACAACAACAACAACAACAACAAAAAACAAATTGGTCCGCTACTCTGAAATGTTATAACACTAAAGAAAGTCAAGAATATTCATTTTTTAAAAATAATAGTGGAAAACTTGTTTAGATAGACCTAAATACTTTAAAATGTTAGTGTCTTCTATGAAAGCTTTCATACTGCCTATTGATTATTTTAATTACAACTTTTCAAGACCAATTTCCTACCTCTTGGCATGGCTCACTATTCTTATGGCACTTTACCTTTTAATAGAAAATAACTTAAAAGTGTGAAATAAAGCATTTCCGTGGCTTCTATCATTTAAAATATGTCTGTGAATGCCTTATATTTGTGCATCCCTAACCAACTGTTTAAAGACTCTCGTTCATAGTATTGCTAATGACAATGACTCTCCTTTTTTTTTTCTTGATTGAAACAAAAACAGCAACCATAGAACAGTTCCAGATGAGTAAAGGAACTAAAAGGGACAGATAACACTATTTTAAGAGTGCCAGTTTCTCCAATGAGCTATTTCTTTTCCCTACATTTACTGTGCTTTAAGTGTTAGTGTGTTTTCTATTCTGCTGGAACAGTAAGGGATAAGTAGCACAAAAAGAACTTCTAAAATCAGGGTCTCTAATGTGAGCCATGCTTTCAAAACTGTGCACCTTCTCTTTAGTAATGACAATATGACCCCACACAAGAGAATTCTAGTTAACCTTGATTCTCAGCTACGGCCATGATGCTGAGGAAAATGCTTGAAAAGCAATCCCATATTTCTAAAAGGAGGTGTGAAATTGTTTCTCCTAGGACTTGTTAGCAATGACCAAACACATCCAGTGGCAATCCCCTGCAATCGCCTGTAGGAATGGAGAATTCTCTGAAGTTCTTGAATTCATAGGATTAGAGATTATCATGGTGTTTTCCCTTCCGCACAAGTCAAGTTGTGGAAACATCAGGAAAACCTCTTGAACAGATTGTGTGTGTGTGTGTGTGTGTGTGTGTGTGTGTGTGTGTGTGTGTGTGTATTTTACTGGGAATTGCCTGTAAAAATGGGAATTGGAAAAATTATGCAACCTGGAAATTGCCTGGAGCTGTCCACAAGGACGTCGGGAAGAGAAAGGGGAAGGCCACTGTGGGGAGAAGCTCTGTTCCCACCTTGGGGAAGAACAAAGATAGGACTTATGCTTGAAGCTAGCAGATCTGGAGTTGTTTTGAAAGGATCATGCCTGAGAGGGCCTGCCCGCTGAAGCTGCTCCCGCCAGAAGACAGACACTGCCCGGAGGGAGCTGAGCTGAAGAGCTCGTGCCGACAGCCCACTAGGCCATACAGAAAGTCCAGTGTGGGGATTCCTGAGGTGAGGGCGGGAGTCTCTGAAGAACCCGCAGAGCTCCTCACAAAAAAGAAACTTGTGGAGGCTTTTCACTTTTGAAAGCAAGCCTGTTTGCTCCTGTCTGACCCCAGAGAAGCTCTAAATAGAGAGTCTCATAGAAACTCTAAATAGAGACCTAAGAAACTGAAAAAAAACAAAAAACAAGAGACAGTCTCATTGCTTTATCCTTACTTTTGGTCTCGGGCCTACTCTGTTAGGTGGGAAGAAACTGTAAATTGAACATCAGATTAATGGTTTGATTTAGCCTTACTCTGTGTGTGTGTGTGTGTGTGTGTGTGTGTGTGTGTGTGTGCTGTGTTTGTTTGTTGTCCTTAGTACCTGAAGGTAAGGCTTTTTAAATACTTTAAGACCCCAGGACTAGAGGATTGGCCCAGATTGCTATCAGGATTGGGAAATAGATCTGCTAGAATGTGTGTGAAGGTGGGCCACAGGCGGACATGCAACTGTTGCATCTTAATGTTCTAGCAGTTCCGCTCATTCTGTAAACCAGTTACAAGCATCCACGTCGCTTCTCCCGGCAAGCTCTCAGTTCAGAGGGTAGCCACTTGTTCTTGGCGTCTTGCCTTCCACCTGGGCCCCGAGTCATTTAGGTCTCAGTGGCCATACAGAGCAAGGGTCCACTCAGGAGGAGAGTCATTTACCTCCTCATGAGGGCAAGCCTCGGAGCATCTGGGTAATTCATTCTTCCGGGTAGATGGTAAAGTGTTGTTGGTGAATTCTGCACTCTTGGTCAGTGTTCATTGTATTTGGCAGAGGATTAGAATGAAAGTAAAAGCAAATGAAGATAACAATCTGAAAGCATGACGGGACATGATTGTGACTGTCTTACATCCCCCCTGTAAATGATGGATTGCTTTTTCCTGGCTATTCAATCAGGCCTTCAAGTCATGCTTCTCCAGCTCCTTGGAGCGGCAGCATAGGCCACATGCACAGATGGTGGAGAGGCCTAGCTATAAATGTAAATTCGGCAGTGAGGCTGACCATAGTGGACAGAACGTAGCCCTCTCTGTTTAAGTTTCCACAATAAACGGCCACCATGTATTTGGAGGCACATTGTGGACCCACACTGCCAGCTGCTCAGCCCTGGGCTGTCCACAGGCTTGTGGCAGAGAGTTCCTCTTGGTAGCCATAACCATCTGCTCTTCACTGAAGCACACACAATGACCCATTTCAGCCAATGTCCATTGGTAATGGGTATTTACACAAGCCTAATGAAGTTTCAACATAGTCTTTTATATACAGTCAGCTATTCCCACTTTAGCAATTAGTGACTTAGGAAATAAAGTAAACATAATCTACTAAATTAAACTGAGTTAATGACTTGTTTTGCTCTCCAGAAAATAAGTTTAGGAAAAATATTGAGATGTGTATACTGTAACATGTAAAATATATACATGGTTTTCCCATGTATATATTTTATATACAGATACAGAGGTCAAGAAGATCAATGGCAATTTAAAAAGTCATTATACTATAGGAAGTCCTATAGTATATATATATAACTATACAGTATATATAACAATATAGTATATAGTATATAAATGGTATAAATGTAACACTGTGACACCATATACGCAGTTCCAGACTGCTGCCTCTCTACCTCCCTCTTTCTCTCTTTCACACACATACACCACACACACAGGCACACACACACACCACACACACAGGCACACACACACACAAACACACAGAGGAGGCATGAAAGCCTGCATTCTTAAGACTGTATATATACATCAAAAAGACTTAAGCATATTATGGAATGGTAAATGGAAATTAAAATACTTTACCTGATTTATATTACTTGCATTATCAATCTCTTCTAATAGATAAGGCAAATTTTTATTGTTACTTGTTTTAGTTTATTTATTTACTTTTTTTTTTTTTTTTGGTGGGTGGGGAGGGCACATTGGTTTAAGAAGTTGTTTTTCCAAATGAACTATAGCTCCAAGTCCACCATTCAGAGCATAGACTAGCCAGAAAGTATCAAGAATCAATGTGTTAATATCCATCACCTGACTATCCCATACCCCCACCGCTCTCCTCTCTGAAACCCTCAGTTTGTTTCCCGGAGTCCATAGTTTTCATTGAACATTTCATCAAAAACTAATGATGTATTGTATGGTGGCTTACTTAACACAAAAGAAATAAAGAAAGAAAAAAAAAGAGTCAATGTGTTAGGTGTCATAAGAACAAGAAGTTTCAATAGCCAGATTTTCAAACACAGGAGCAGTAGGTTATGATCTGGTTGGCATAGCTGTTGCTGATGAACTATTTAGTATCAAGGTATCACCAGTAAACTGTAGTGTGGGCAGGTAGTAATTCAATTAAGAAAACTATTTGATAGCTGGGTGGAAAAGTTAGCAATTTTCTTTTGCTGAGGGTGTGTGGGATAGGGAACAAGACAGGAAAGATAAGATAGATGTAAGGTATCAATTATCTCTGAGTTGGTTTTCCTTTTTCCAGCTGCTGGGTGGTGTTCAGTTTCCTGGCAGTGGTCTGCCGTGAGGGTCATTGAAAATACTTAACTGTTGGCCAGGGTAGTGGAAGGCCAGGGAACTGGAAATGAATGTGGTGATGATCGGGACCTATGTTGTCTGGAATATTTTTAATTTAAAGGCAGAAATGGGTAAAGATGGAATAAAGTTGCCATGGGAAGAAATAATGTATTTTTCATATTCTCTTTCTTTTTTTTTTTTTTTTTGCATTCTTCATGTTTTTTTGCATTCATTCAAAATGAATATATGCCATTATAAATATTCCCTAAGCATAGATTTGCATAGGGAAGACACCATATTATGCCTTCCATAGAAGTAAATATGGACTATGTGTCTCATGTTAATATTGGATGCTTTCTAATCTGGTTTTATTTTATTTGTTTTTCTCCTCCAATATTGGTAAAAAAAAAAAAAAAGCAACAACAATGGAATTTCCTACTGTAGAAGGGGAAATATATTGGCTAGGCATTTAGGAAAATGTGAATTATTATCAATTCCCTGTCCTCCTTTGGAAAAGGTTCCTGGTCAAAAACAACTTTGAATTGTTATATATATATATATATATATATATATCCCTACAGTTAGGGATATATATATATATATATCCCTACAATTAGCAAAAGTATTTAAGTCTGGTCATGAACACTAAGGCATAAAATCAGAAGTTTCTTGGTTTTTTTGGGGGGAGGGGTGGCTTTTTTTTTCTTTCTTTTTTGATCTGTTTTTATGACTTGTTCCCTTTCCATGTGAGACAAATACCTTGAAATCCAAATGGACCAAAGGAATATAATTGTATATTAACTGCAACCAATTATAGTGTTTCTTACTCAACATTGACTCTTACATAGTAAATTCAGTGATACTGTGTGAAACAATGAAAAATTATGCAATTAGTCTTAGCACTTAAAATCTGTTGGAATTGTCAGTCTAATAGCACATAAGCGACTAGATAAGAGAGAATGTAACTAAAGCAAACAGGAAGTACTTCTCAATCTCCTATTAGTCATGGGTGGTCAGTTAAGTAGAATTTTTATCTCTCACATAAAAAGAGTTACTATGACTTAAAAGCTCAATTGTAGTTAGTGTGGGATTGTTCCTGAAATTCTGTACATAATTTAGAAGAGCCAGTTCCATGTTCTAGACTACCATGTTTGTGGATCCAAACTAGAAAGTAAGTCATTGGACAGTTTTCCTCATACAAACTGAGATGCTCATTAAAACTACAAACATTCTCTTTCATTTTCCATCACTGAGTCTAAATGAATAAAAGTCAACAATGTTTTTGAAACATATTACCAGTGTGGCGATATTATACTCATAAGTTTTCCATGAACATTTTCTCTTGTAAACCTTGGAAATTAACTGTAGCTAATAGGATGCAAGAACCAGAATTTTCAAGGTAGTTTATAATGTCGGCATATATGGCTATGAATGTGTTCAATCTACTGAAATGTTATTTTTGCTTGCCAAAGTGAAGATAAAATAAGAGGATGGTAGTCTATGTTCTTTTATTTTCTACCTCAAAGTAGACTGTTGACTTAGAGTGTTGATACTCAAACTACTACTTTTCCTGAGGGATTCAGAGTTTGTTGTAAATCAGTCATTTGATCTTTTATCATATAACATTCATACGCTAGGTGAGATGCATCTAAATCTCATCTCTACATCCTTTTTTTATTTACCTATAGAGATTTAAAAACATAATGGAAGGGGCACCTGGGTTGCTTAGTCAGTTAAGCATCTGACTCATGATTTTGGCTCAGGTCACGATCTCAGGGTCATGAGACTGAGCCCTGCATTGGGCTCTGTGCTCAGTGGGGAGTCTGCTTGAGATTCTCTCCCTCTGTACCTCCCTCCCATTTATGCTTGCTCTCTCTCTGTCTCTCTCAAGTAAATAAATAACTCATTAAAAAAACTCACAATGGACTATAAAAATATATATATACACATATACATATGTATATATGTGTATATATACATAAGTCCATGCATATAACATACATACATGTGTATATTTTATGTATATGCATATTTCTATGTATATTATCTGTATATACATATGTAGATATGTATGGACAGAATCACGGATGGTGTTGCCTAACCTTTCCAGGTCTACATTTCCTCAGCTGTAAAATGTAGTGGGTAATCGTCTTGAAGATTTATTGCAATAAATGTATGTAAAAGAGATTTGTAGGCTCTAAACTGCTACCAAATGTTAGCTATTATAAAGTCTTCTGTTGGTTTGTTTTCTCAAGAAAAATAGCAGGAATTTATTGGGATGAGTACAATGATAGCTTTCTTCTGGTATATTTTCCCATCCTCCAAGAAAAGAATTAATAAGCAGATATTTCAACAACAGTGCCCATTCGAAGTTTAAGTTTTTAGCCCAGTGGACGAGGTTAAGGGAAAAGGTCTGTTTGAAAATGACTGTCGGTGGAAAGGTTTGCTGCAAGGTTTGCAGTATCAGTTTAATGACTTGCTCATTCCAGTTTTATGTCGGCAGAAGTTTCTCAGCAAATAAAGGCTTGTCATTCATCTTGTCCTTGGTTCAGCATGTGCTTCAAGTAGTACGTAAGCTCAGTACTAATCAGACTTTGAAATTAGAAATGAATTCTTCAGTAATGTGAGGTATCCTGAGACAAGTGATAACTCTAAATCCATACAATATGGAAGAATTGATAGATTCATAAATACTGATCATATCATATTTTGGTGGTGAAGACACCAAAGAATGTTATTCTAGATCTTTTTTTTTTAAACCCTATAGTGAGGAAGTGAAAAAAAGAATCTTGATTTTCACAGGGAACCCAAATGATGCATGCTTGTTCTATTTCTATGTTTTACATATAAATCACTCTTTGATAACAGGTGTCTGTGTACACATACACCATACACATGCAATTACATATATTCCTTCTGATATGTTATTAGAAAATTCTAAGTTATCAATGTAATAATTGTGAAGTATATATTATTAGTTATTATTGTATGGGTCTGATTTTTAATTATGAAGTGATGATATCAACATTGATAGAACTATAATGAAATGGCACTCATATGCATAATTTGAAGGCATGAATTACAATTACAATACAGTCACAACAGAGATCTCAGATGATCCCAGTAGAAGCTTTGAAACTAGGTTAGCATGAGGGGTCATCTATCTATCCCCAGAAATGGGTGTGGACTTGAGTGAGGTCTTCTCTTTAGCTAAAGGCAATCACTGCAGGTGGATTCAGTAGGGAACCTTCAGCCACTATCATGCCTTCCAGCTGGAGGTGCTATAGTCCTGAAAGGGAGCCCTGGATGGTGTACCACTCCATCCACTATAGTCCTACCCTTGTCCCATTCAAATCTATTTGCTTCTTGTAATATATTTTGGAAATAACTATTCCAGAATCTAAGTTGGTCTTATTCCCTGGGGAAAAGAAGAAGGTTAGAGGTGTCAATTAAATCCTTCTCCAGTGCAACTGCGATTGGTCTCATGGCTGAAACTGGTACTCATTCTTTCTATCCTCCTACTTATGATGAAGTTCTAGAACATAGGTGAGGTTCGGTGGGGTGAGGTCCAGAGCCAATGACCAAGAAAGAATTCTTGAGACATTTTTGATGCAAAATGGTGGTTTATTAAAGCAAGGAGACATGACCCATAGGCAGAAAGAGCTGCTGCCCTGGGTTGTGAGGGATGGCAGGTTATGTACCCTGTGGTTGGGGGAAGGTGAGGGGAAGGGAGGTTTCAACGGTGCTTTCATATGCTAAAGAGGGCCTACAAGGTGCAGGTCTTGAGGCTTGATCAATGTCTGTTGGCAAGCCATTAACATCAAGATAGTTGGGAGATTCCAGTCTTGCAGGGTTGTGATCTCAGCAAGTTAACTATTTGTTTCTCATTTATGGCGGTCAGGGGTGCCTGAGGAATGTCACACATATTACCGAGGGGAGCAGGTGGAGAGGGGGTGCAAGGTGCCGGCTTTTGCTTTGTCTGCAGTCCGCCTCCTGCTCCCTCATCACTTATGTATTCTTCTCACCCCCAGCTAGCACCTCTGCCAGTCTATCTAGTTCATCAGTTGGGATGACTCAAACTCCTGTCCCTTCACAGGTCATAGAAAACATATTAGTCCACTTACCATCAAAATTGGGGAAAAGTACCAAGAGACACCTCCAGCAGATCCCCTGAGTGCCAATAGTAGTCTTCCCTGTTTTCCCTCCTCCTCTTCCTGATGATCTGGGCAATTATTCCTGGCCTGCTTACTGGTGTTTTGGCACAAGAAGCCTGAAAGGACCAGGCAGCAGTGATCACTCAAGTTCAGTGACATCCCCTCTGAGATCTAGGAATTTTAAATCCACAGAGCCTAGGGTTGCAGGAATAAGGAAGACACATACTCCAGCTGGGTCAGTGGGCATGATGGTAAGCAGGACCACACCTACTTCAATCTCTTGTTTCCGTGTACTCTACCTATTGAGGACATGGTTTTTGATTTAGAGTATACACGGCACCCTAGGGAAAGGCATTCCATCTTAGGATATCATCTCCAGCTTGTTTCCTCAGTTGTTCCTCCAAAAGGCTGTACTTTCACTATATCAAGTCAACAGCTTCACAGTGGTTGGTATATGATAGCATCAGGAGATCCTATGGTCATGTATTCATTCCCATACCTCTTTTGCAATTAAATGAGTTACTTATTAATCTTTTGCAGTGTTATGCAGGATCTCGTGATGGTGGCTCACATACTTGGTGAGCCCTCAGAGCTGCAGGCTGAAGTCTGAGAGCAGGAAAGGAAGAACATGTGTATATCCCAGTCAAGATGAACTCTGCACCTCTCAGAACAGAAGGGGTTCAATATAAATAATATATCACCAATAGGCTAGTTGGTCTCATCAAGGAATGGTGTTTGAGTGTTCAGCATTTGTCTTGTTTGTTAGCAGATCAAACACATGATAGTAGCAGTCCTTGCTGGTAAGCAGCAGACGCTTTGTTGGGTTTGAGCCCAAGCTACTGAGCAATGTGTAGATTCCCCCATGAACACCATAGCTTCTTTGTTCATGTATTTTTGTGCCACCCCTGGAACATGACTGATGCCAAGCGTCATCTTCTTGATTGTTTAGTGCCTCTTTACTGGAGGATACAATATGATGTGATACAAAGATCTTTACACTTGGTATTCACTCTCACAGATCCACCTACATCCTTCTTTTCCAAACCTCCCTGTCCCTGGTCTTCCAGCCATTATCCCTCCAGACCTATAGTCAATCAGGCAAACCATTTGACTTTATTCATAGTCCATATATATATTCTTACTTTGGGCCATTTTTCTCTTTGTATAAGATAGATGACCTGGTAAACTCAACACTCTGCCTTCCAGGGAAAGTTCTCTTACTGTCCTCCTTTAGGGCTATACCCAAGTGAGGCTGTGGTATTGCAACCGTCTATTTTGAGTGCACCCACATACAAAGTTGACAAAGCTTGGTCTTTTTCTTTCTCAGTCACTTAGCCATAAGTGTAAGTTGAGGGGGAATGTACTTATACAACAGTGATTGAAAGTGTGATTGTGCAGCTTACCTACTGTTAAACCCTCTGGTCTTGCTTGTGCCTGATGCCCAGTATAACACTTTAATCTTACTTAAGTTCTTGATGGGGCCACCTGGCCTATTGACTCAAGACATTTCCAATAAACTAGTTCATGATGAGCAGTTATACCACTTGGTCAGTTGATTATCCCATTGTTGGGCATTCTTATTCCAACAGGGCCCAATATTCTGCCAGAACCCATTTTATAAATGGTGTATAATTCTCTGCTGCAGATGGCATGACTTTGCAATAGAACCTTAAGGGTGATTCCTTTATGAGGGCCTGCCATTATTTTTGCACAGATTTTTTTCAGTCTACCACTAATACTTCTAATATTTAAGAGTAAACTAGGTTGTATCACACAAATGGTAGAATCACTGGCTTCATAGCCTGGACTGGATACAATACCTACTCCAGATACCCTACTCACAGGTGACGGTATTTCATATTATCTGTTAAATAAGTCAGAGCAGAAATGTGCTGCCTGCAGAATCCAGCTGTCTGAGAGACATTGTGCTTTTTTCTTCGTGTTTAGAGACATGAAGTCTAGTAATTTGTCCCTATTTATAGGTCTTGTCTTTTCCTGTTCCAAGCCATGTGCCCCTAAAAACTTCACTAACATCATGGGCTACTGTACCTTCATAGGATTTGTCTGCCTTTGCTGAAGCATGTGTTTTACAAAATTCCTCCACATATTTGCCATTTCCCACTCAGCTTGTCTGATTATCATGATGTCATTAACACAACTGACAAATGAAATGTGCTACAAAATATCTGGGTGGTGCAGATCCACTTGGACTATTTTATGACAGACCATGGGACAGTTACCATAGCCCTGGGACATGACTGAAAAAGAATAATGACTTTTTATTCCTAGTGAATGAGAAATGTTCTGATAGTCTTTTCTTACAGGGATAAGAAAGAACACCTCACCGTGGCTAACTGTATTATACTGGAAGTTATGTCAATCTGCTCACCCAAAGGTACAGCATTTGGCACAGTAGATGGAATGGGAACTACCACATAGTTAAATTTGTAGTTGTCCACTCTCATTCTCTAGGTTTGCTCTCATTTTTGTAGGGATCAGGCTGGGAAATTAACTTCAAATATGATAGGAATTACCATTTTTTAGGATTCTAAGGGTAACCTCAACCATTCCCCCAGGGTATGACATGCTATGGTGATAAGTGGAATATAAAGTATAAATAATGGGATATTAATATATAGTAGAATAAATATTATAATATGTACATAGTGGAATAAAATATTAAAAGTAGAATGTAATTATTTTTATACAATATGGGCCTCAACTTTTACAATAAGTTTAAATCTACATCTATCTCTATATTTATAATTCAAAAGACCACTATATTTTTTTAAAGATTTTATTTATTTATTTGTCAAAGAGAGAAAGAGTGAGCAGGCACAAGCAGGAGGAGTGACAGGCAGATGGAGAAAGAGACTTCCTACTGAGCAAGGAGCCTGATGTGGGACTAGATCCCGGGACCCTGAGATCATGACCTGAGCTGAAGGCAGACACTTAACTGACTGAGCCACCCAGGCGTCCCACTACTATATTATTTTTATTTTAGAAATCGAAGTACATGGGTCCTAAGAAAGCATCAAACAACAAGCGATATATACTGAAGTATGACAAGGGTTTTAGAAATGTAAGTATGATTTTGCCTTTGACTTTAGCCTTCAAATAAACTACTTGGAGTATTCTCTGCCTCTTGGACACTTAAGAGGTACTAGGAGACCAGGCTTTTGTATTTGATTATTTTAAGTCTAATGAGAAACTTAGAAATACAGGAAAATAAACACCATTTTAATTATGGAAGGATATGCTAATAAGCTCTAATCAGCCCTGCTTCGAGTAAGATTTATATAAATACAGAAGAAAAGAAAAACACAGACGAGAATAGCATTTTCCAAAACCTTCCTATGTCAGGTACCATGTGTTAAGCCCTTCATATCCATCTTTCTATTTTCTGTGATAATCTGGTGCAGAATATATTACTGTTCATACTTCACAGACTAGAAGATTATGCTTCAAAGAGGTCAGTTACCATGCGAATAACCAACAGCTATAACGTGGCAGGACTGGATTTGAAAAACACTATTCAATCTTTATTAGTGGGCACCATGTTGAGTCAGGGCTTTACAATACCTTATTAATTGATTATTCTCAAGAATCCTATGGAGGAGATACAGTTCTTTCCCCCTTACTTGGTGGGTGAGGAAAGTGCTGTTCAAGGAAGTTAGCTAACTGACCAAGGCCACTCAGCCAGCACAGTCTGACCTTCACACCTTCTGTTTCCGTTACTCTGCTATAATGTGGATGCCCCCCCCCCCCACATTCAGTCTACCACATGGAGCCTGTCAAGGAAATGGATGATGTTTAATATTTATTTGGGTCTCATCAGACTAGTTTGGGAGTTACTAGTAAAGGAGAGGAGATTGAAATTAATTAAAATGCCTAAGATTCTGACAAATGAATGATATTTGCCTGAATTCCTAGAGTATTGGAAATCATTGCTAAGTGTGGGCCAATTGTAGAATGTGTCCTGAGTCTTAAGGGTGAATACCATAGAAGTTCTGTTACCCAGGAATCCGTAATTTAACCAAAAAAAAAAAATGACACAACTAATCCTAATTATCAAATATAATTAAGGCAGAATGATTTAATGATATATTATTTAACATTTACCAAATACCCAGAATATGAATAAAGACTCACAAAACTGAAATGAAAATTAAGAGGTGGTAGATGTCCTTTAAAGACAGTTTAATTCTCTGTATTAATATTCCCAAAATCCTAATATAGCCAGTGCTTCATCTACTCTGTTTTCAAACCCTATTTGAGGAAAACAGTGGTGCCACTTGTCATGCAGACTGACAAGGCTTCTGTTGTTTAGAAAAGTTCTTTCACTTATTGTTTTATTTTGTTCCCTATTTAAACAGAGAAGTTCCAGTTTCTAAAATAGGTAAAAAAAAAAAAAAAGAGGGAGGCGAACAGTTTTCTTTCTTATAAATAACTACATATAAGTCTTTAATCTATGATATAGTTCCATTTAAGAAAAATAGTTAATAAGCCTAAATGACCAGTGTATGTGATTTATAGCTGTCCTTATTATTTTGTATTGACAAATACTCACCAAGAATCCTTAGATGACTTTAACTTTCCCTGGCAATATTGACAACACATACTTCTTTTATTTAGATTATGTCTGAGTTTAATATATTGTAGAACATAACAAAATTCTGTTGAAATAAAAAATAACCCATCCCCAAAGTAAAACATGCATTGTAAGCCAAGAAAAGTCAAAGAGAAAAACTGTTTTCCCATATTTCCTGATATTTTTCAATTCCAGTTCCTATTTAAATGATGAGTTACCTGATAATCAGGTAAAATGTTCTTTAGTTCTGAAAGATGTCAACTGAGTTTATGTATGTGAACATGTACAAAAGCAAAATACACTATTTTGAATGGAGAAGAATGATTCTTTCTCTAAATGATTTTCTCTTAACAGCATGGCAGTTATTTAGAAGAAGAAAGAAGTGAAAATACTATGTAGCTTATTTTATATCCTGTTCTTACCTTGTGTTCTTGATTTCATAAATAGAAAGAGCCAAGAGATAACAGAATTGGTGACCATACATAAGCCTTTGGATCTCATGAATGCCATATTTGATTTCTGACAAATGGATCACCTGCTTTCTTTTCAAATATAAGCCTTACTTCTCATTATTTAATATGAGCCTTTGAGCTCAAATTCTTATCAGATATTTTAGGTCTTTACCACACTTGCCCAGAAAGGATAACATGACCCTTGGGGAAATTCAACTGAGTGAAGTGGTAAATACCTTTTGCTTTTTATATCAGGAACAATAACAACAACAATAAAATCTCATTCCAAGTATGTAATTTCTTGCACATAAACCATTATCCTAGAAGTTATTCCTATTTTCTGAATACAGATGCTAAGTAAAATCGCTCAAGCTTCTAGTCTAATAGAGAAGTTTGGAGCAGAACAAATCATCACCATGAGTCCCACGAGCATGTAAACACAAGGTGGAGGTCGTAGTACAATGGGGGCTCCCGAAGTTCTTTCTATGGGAATCAGAGGAACTCATTGCTGAGGATATGACATCTGAGCTGAGATGGACTTTGAAACAGAAATGTGACTTTGCCAAGCTGTCAAGAAGGGCAGAGAAATGGCTGATAGAAGAAACGTTGCTCCCAAAGCCTAGGGAAACAGCACAGAAGCAGAAATGTATGTTCAGAGAAGTATGTGTGACTCAGTAAAACTAGAGAGAGAGATGCAGAGGCTGAATCACAGAGCCTCTCTGTGATTATGTAAATGAAAGAAATGTAAAGAAATATGTAAAGAATATGTAAAGAAAATTTGGCTTTTTGTCTAGGATTCGTGGGACATTGATGTCTAGAATGTAAAGGATGCTATTGGTGTTTTTAAAAGATAACTCAGGAAGTAGTGTCGATGATCGCTATACTGGCAGTAGCAGGAGGAGGGGCTGGAAATAGCAAAACTAATGGGGAAAGTGTATCAGCAAGAGGTGAAGCAAGACAGAATAAGGCCACCCACCCCAGTAGTACAGAAAGAGTGAGCAGATGTATTAGATCTTCACAACATGGAGATTTGTCTATTAATATACGGAGAATGTAAATTGATGATTCAGTAGGTTCTCGATTTAACTAAATAAGTGGCAATGTCATTGTTTCCAAAGGTAGAACACCACACAGTGACTTAAATGTATTTTGACAGAAAGAGCCTAGATTTTGAGTTCATTGAGGTTTCCTGTCTTGATCATCTCTGTCTTTCAAGCACCTGGTAAAGGGCAGACTCTCAATTACTCATAACTAGTTAATTGATAATGCAGAGTAGTATAAATTATGATAGAGTAGAAAATGAGGCAAAAGAGGTAAATATTTAAAAGATCTCAGGGCATATAATTGAAATAGGCAAAATTAACAGTCTGAAAAGCAATATTCTGTCATGTATATTAAAAAGACTGGAGCAGAAGGAAAAAAAAAAAAAAAACGCAGGTATTTTGTAATATCCCCAGAGGGAAATAGTTATGGTCTGAACTGAGTGGCAACTCTGCTCCTAGAGAGAAAGATAAATTCAAAGAATCATATGGCAGAGGAAGTGATTAGCAGTTTGCATTTGAATTGAAAAGGAGTGTTTGATGCTGACTGGAAATCCTGTGAGTTATTGGCATCCCTGATGGTAATGAAAAGCTTAAGGGAGAGTTGACAGGGCCTTATTATGTATCCTTAGTTTCTTGATAGGATGTAAGTGAATCATTCTCCCCCTGATGAGTCCATTCCTCCTTGCTGAACGTATTTTACCCAGCATTGAAGATGGGACTCATCATGCTGCCATCTTGGAAGAATGAGTTAAAGGGTTATGCATGAACATAAGATAATCACTGAGTACTGTCACTGCCGGGGCTGGAACATATTGATTTGATTTAGCCCTTAACTATCAGAAGAGTAAAAGTGATCACTTCTTTTTATTCTCTCTCTTCTTTGTCTCTCTTTCTGTCTGTGGCAGACACAGATTAGAACCAAGAAATAAAAGAACTAACTTTGGCTTCCTGCCATCTGGAAATAAAATCCATTTAATTCACCCTGACTATCCTTGTTATAGTGTTAAATATAGACTAAATAGTTTAATATGGATTTATGTAATGACTTCACAGATTGATTTTGCAGTGTATATTTGCTCTAGGAAACAAATATCTGTTTACCATGCCTTGAATGTCATACCTATATGTGGACTCACTTTGCTATGAGGGATTTGGTTAAAAAATAAGAAATTTAATGTATGATCATTTTACTATCCTAGTATTTTTAAAATGCAGTCGAAAACAAACAAAACAGTGATTTAGGAACTCCAGTTATCTCCTAGCGGAAGCAATCTCTTTTGGGTGGTGATGCTAATGTTTCATCTTTGAGTGACAGGATGAAAAATAAAAGACCTCGACCCTGTGTCTGCGAAGCCTTCACTTCTTCTTTTCCCTTGTCATCTCCACCTTATTTAAATATTAATTATTTAACCTGGACTCTATGCAACGAATTTGTAAAATAAAATCCTTGCAAGTTTGAAGATGAATTGGGAGAGGTGCCTCTCTTAGCCAGGCCCCCACCTTCCCTACCTCGGGTGGCCGAATTTGATGTAATTGTAATTGGTGATGGGACATGTCAGCCAATCATTCTTGGAATGGCTACTAAGATTTGTAATTATAATGTCCTTTATTCCTATTTAAATTCAACAGTGTCTTCACATTACTATTCCTTCTCTTGAAACATGGGAATTTGGGTGTGGGGGTTGGGGATGGTTAAGAGACAGAGTTTTGCTTTCTTGAAATCTACACTTTTTCACAGTCTGTCCCGTCTCTCTAAGGCACCATAGGCAGGGGAGGCCTGCTATCAAGAATGGTAATTTACAATCTAAGAGTGCTTAATCTAAAATCTGTCCTTGTCAAAGGAGAACACATTGGTCCCCATGCAGCAGTAATGGGAATTTTATTTCAGCATATGATTCAATGTGGGCTTTCAATTGTATTCTTTAAACTACCCCGTCCTTATCAATTTATGCAATGTACAGGCCTTGTGGATCTATAACCTCATTCTACTTTTAAAATAGAAAACACTAAATGTAGTAAATAGTTTAATTCACATCTGAAAATGTGTAAACTAACCTTGTAAACTGACTGTAAACAGAACAAAAGAAGTCTTATATAGTTATGATGGAATCTAGCTTTATTATTAATCATTTCTCCTGGTGATTAAAATTTAACTCTTAAGAGAACTTTTTCCCCAACAGACCTGTCTCTCTTTCACTCTTACCATTTTATAATCTAAAATTAATTTACTTAATTTCCAATTTCATATATGTTAGAGTTTTGCCTACCAAGGCTCTTATCAAAAATCATAGTTGCAGAATATAGTACTCTAAAGTAAAAATTGCATCAGGTAGCCAAGAATTAAAATAAATATGTAAAGTCTGTATAACTAAGCAACATGTTAAATAATGTTACATCAATGACATTTTAAATTAATAATCATGGGGCACCTGGGTGGCTCAGTTGGTTGAGGGTCTGCCTTTGGCTCAGGTCATGATCCTTGGGTCCTGGGATCAAGTCCCAAGTCAGGCTCCCTGCTCAGTGGGGAGTCGGCTTCTCTGCCCTTCCCCTGGCTGGTGCTTTGTCTCACTCTCTCTCTTTCTCTCTCTCAAATAAAAAAAAAAAAAGTAATCATGGATATTTTGCTTTGACTCCTTCAACCCTTGTTTTTTAGAAACATTTAAAGTTGTCTCACCTCATAGTTTCCATGTGCTGTATGTAAAATTGTTTGTTTTCCTTCAGCAAACTCATACTGTAATTTCATTGACCCTGGTTTTCTGGCCTAGGATTAGTTAACTATCAATATCTGGCTTATGAGTCCTGCCTTATTGGGTTTCTGTTCGCTCATTCTTTATTTATCGTATTTATACCTGCTTCTGTGGGTCCCTAAATTCTGCACCTCACTGGTTTCTACACCTTCCTATCCTTGTAACACTGGACCACTCCTTCCTTCATAATACTTTTTACTAGAGAGCAATTAACCGTGAAATCCTTTTCTCCTTGACCTTTTATTCCACTAACTTTCCCAAGACATCATGAACCAACAACATACGGCCAAACAAAATAAACCAAAAAAAAGAAGACAAAACCAAACCAAAAAGCTGCCCTCATTATCACATGATTATCATCTCCCCTTCCTCCTTCTCCTCCTCCTCATCATCATCTTCACACCATTCATTTTCCCCTTCTGGGTTTTAACACAACATTCTCTCCCCAAACCCCATTCCTCTGTTTTTCAATTGTCCCAAATGGGAATGACAATTGCTGGGCTTGAGATGGCATAGTGATGGCGGTGGATGAGATATACGTGTTGTATTCCATACGTTCTTACTGTAGTAGATGTCTTGTATTCAAGTTGTCTTGGCAATGACTTGATTTCTGGTATGTGAAATCCTCCATGCCCGAGGAAGCACAGCACAATAGTTTAGATGGTTAGCAACATGGATGAGCACTGATGATATTAAAGGTATATACTGCACGTTGGGCCAGTTTCTCCTAAAGTTTGTGATGCTGTCAAGAATATGAGGAATAGGGGCGCCTGGGTGGCTCAGTGGGTTAAAGCCTCTGCCTTCGGCTCAGGTCATGATCCCAGGGTCCTGGGATCGAGCCCCGCATCAGGCTCTCTGCTAAGCAGGGAGCCTGCTTCCTCCTCTCTCTGCCTACTTGTGATCTCTGTCAAATAAATATTAAAAAAAAAAAAGAATACCAGGAATAAATAAGACCTTTATTTTGCTGTTGACTACTTGTTAGATTCATCCAAGGAACATTCTGTGATCCGGAAAATATTACTGACTCAAATGTATTATTGATTACTAGCAAGATTCCTTGCATATTAGTTGCTAGAATGACTACGTTTTAACTTCCTTTGCTATTCACAGTAAATTTAAAGACATAAAGACACCAAGAGTTTGTGATAATATTTAGAGAGAATCATGTGGAAAATATAGGGTGTTTTTTTTTTCACCTATGCATAGAGACTTGATGAACATTTTGGAGTACTTGTGTTAACAGTCCAGTGTCCCTGCTGTGTTTCCAGATATTTGAGACTTCGGGGGAAAAATGAATGGCTGCAGTGATGGCAGCAGAAATCAGTGTTTACAGCCTTTTTCTACGGTTACCTAAATATCAAAGGGTAGACATGGATATGGTGTAATTTTACTACACCAGTTTAGTCAAGCTGAAACAAAATTTCCCAGGATTTCTTCCCTAAATGGTTCTAGGTTAGTGTAGGTCCAAAGAGAAATCTTGTATAAGATTTAGCAGGTAAACACAGAGCCAGAGCTACACTTCTTTATGTTTTGAGGGTTGTTGCAGGGCACATGTGTGCTCCCCTGTTGGCACAAGATAGCAGCCTTACCTTCCGTTTCATGTCGGACCTCCCGCTTCAGCTTCTCGAACTCTTGGGCTAAGTGCATGTTTACATATGAGACGGAGACAGTGAAAGGTTGAAGCAGATTCCAATCTGTCCCATGGGTTCCATCTAAGCTTACCCGATTCTGTCTTGTCCTTGCATTCTCTGGTTCACATCCATCTTCCCTTCTCAACTTCCTGCTGTGATAACTTCAACCTCAAGGACCAGACTTGGAAATAACAGCCTTACATACGCTATGTAACCAGCCCTTAGAACTGTGTATTACTTCATCAAATAATAGCCACTTCCTCTCACCCTTTGACTGGAATGCTCTTATCAAAACCTGATTGCTACAGTAGAAAAATGGTAGAAGCAATAAAAGTGGCCAAGAAATTTAGGAAATGGGTGAACACCTAGTAAAGAGAGGGACATTTGAATGGCTTTGCTGAGCAAACCCTAACAATATTTATGCTTTCTCCTGTAAATTAAAAGCTGTTTTAAAATTCTCCTTATCTACTAGAGTTCTCAGCCTTAAAATTTAAGCCTGAATATATAAGGGTCCCAGAAAGAAAGGAAAAGCATACTTAATTCAAGGAGGGTTTATTGAAGAAACTGTTAACAAAGGTGTAACCAGAATGTATGAAAACACAGGAGATAATGCAGTACTGAGGGTCTGTTAACAGTGGAGCTGTTTTCATCATTGGGTCAGAGGGGGAACTTGACGAAGCAACTACCAGAGATGGAAGAACAGAGATTCTTACAAAGGGGGTTATTTCGAAAGGCGTGACTTGCACTGAAGGAAAGTAGTTAGCCTCAGACAAACCTGCAGTTTGGATACAGACAGGAATAAATACCCCGATTCATGCTCATCCCTCATTCAGATTATTTCAGTGCTCCCCACTGGGTGTTTCCAAAGAAAGCCAAAGGTCAACGAAACCTGTTGAGGGGTCAGCCTCTCAGAGCTGGATGGAGAGGAGTACAGAGTACACCTGTGTGAAAACAAAACACATCCATCACAGGGTCTTAATCAACCAACCAACAAGCTTATTCTTCTTAGTCAAAAAGATTTAAAATTAAGGAAGAGTAGACAGGGGGTCACAGACATTTGGAGTAAATTCTCAGTGTTATACACAGAACAGTGCCGGCCCCATGAGGTCCACATCCTAATCTTTAGATTCTTTGGAGTATCATGTTATGTTGCAAAAGGAAATTAAAGTTGCAGATGGAATGAAGGTTGGTAATCAGCTGGCCTTAAAACAGAGAGTTATCCTGGATTATCCAAGTGACTCAATAGAATCTTGAATCCTTAAAAGTGGAAGAGGTAGGCAGAAGAACAGGTCAGAACAGTGTGATGGGAAAAGGACACAGCCTGGAATTACTGGGTTTGAAGAAGGAAGAAGGGCCTTTAGGTCAGGAATATGGGTGAATGAGGAAGGAAAAGGAGACCAACTCATCTTTAGGGTGTCCTAAAGAAAGGAGCACAGCTTTGCCAACCCTTTGACTTCAGCGCAGTGGGAGCCATTCAAGCTTTCTAACCTCTAGAACTATAAAATACAAGTATGTGTTTTTCTAAGCTACTAAGTTTGTGGTAATTTTCTATAGCAACAGAACATAAATACATTCAGATACAAGTTTCTTGAATTAACTTTACCGGTACATTCTGATCACCTTGGATAATTCTTATAGAAGTCAAACAACTTTGAGCAGACAATAATTTTATGTTAATGCCTAGGATGATCGCTGCTAAGAAACTCTGCCTCCGTCTTTTACAAGAAGAGTAAATAAGTGTTCCTTACAGAATTAAGAAATGGGGTTTGCCTTTGTGATTCTTACTCTAAATAGGAAGATCATTCCTGCCAAGCAGTTTAAAACCTCCCTTATCATCCCAGTACTCAGAATCATCTCCAGAACAGGAGAACATAGTTCTCACTGGTAGGAAACAGAAGTCAGGAAAACCCTAGGGTGCCAAGCTCAGGGTGAGTGAATGAGACCTCTCGTGTTCAACAGCTTTTCTTGTAATTAATAAGTAAAGGCCAACGATTATCTCAAAGATCTGAAGCAAGAATTGAGTACCAGGGAGGCCATATAGAAGAAGAAAAATGTGTGTAGGAAAACCACTCCAAATCATACTGAGTCAGAGATCCATTTATTTATTTATTTATTTTTTAGCCAAAGTAATTAAGGATCTTTATAATTTTCTTAGTAAAGAATTGTATCAAAACCCAGTCTGGTCCTTGTTTCTTCTCTAAGAAAGTGGATTCAACAGTGTCAATTTGTCATTATGATTTGTAACTTAAGTAAGCCCCCAAATCACCTAGTCATCTTCTTTTTTTTTTTTTTTTGTTTTGTTTTGGTTTTTTTTTTTTTCAAATTTTTTTTTATTTATTTTTTCAGCGTAACAGTATTCATTCTTTTTGCACAACACCCAGTGCTCCATGCAAAACGTGCCCTCCCCATCACCCACCACCTGTTCCCCCAACCTCCCACCCCTGACCCTTCAAAACCCTCAGGTTGTTTTTCAGAGTCCATAGTCTCTTATGGTTCGCCTCCTAGTCATCTTCTTAAATTTCTTTCCTGAAGACCCAAGTGGTATTGTTACAAGGATTTACCTGGATTGTTTAAACTCTATCTAATCAGTTTATTCAAATTCTGGTGTCAGGAGTCCTGGGATGGAGCCCTGCATCGGACTGCCTGCTCAGCGGGGCGCCTGCTTCTCCCTCTCCCACCCCCCCTGCTTGTGTTCCCTCTCTCTCTGTCAAATAAATAAGTAAAATCTTAAAAAAAAAAAAAGAAGGTTAGAAGAATCACCACAGCCCCTTTAAAACCACCCTGCTGATGCTGGTTCTTAAGCTTCGATGGTACAGAGTTATTCATTCTCAGATATTTGCCAAAATGGTTGTTCTTTAAAACATAATCCATCTGTATGGACTCAGTAATGTCGAAACACAAACAAAATCAGTCATTCAAGCAGGATAAAATGAGCACATATCCTGTACCCAAGATCCTTATCTATGCCATGTTAGTTTCTGGTGGCCTGTTTTCTTACCTCATTGCTACCTAACACTTCTTAACAGTGATGCCATTATCATTTCCAGTGGTGATTTCCTATTAGTTTGCACTGTATTTAAACTGGTTTTCTTAAGAAGTAAGTTAATGATCATATAGCTCTCCTTTTGAATATTAGAACGGATTGGCCAGCAAAGAACAGGAACCCAACACTTGAAAAGTGTGTGATGCTTGATAATATGAATATTCTCTAAAAGGAACTCTATCCAGTTGTGTGTACCTAGTTATAAATGCAGCCAGGCTTTCTTCATAGTGATATGACTAGTCTAGTCATTAGTTTCATAAAGCAATGTAATGCTTATATTCATATATTTTTAACAATCATTTTTCCTCTTATGACCCTCCTGTTCTTCTGTATCTTATTTTCCCTGGAAAAGAGGAAAAGAAAAGGTGTGAGATGTGATAGGATACAAAAACATGAGAAATACCATTCTTGGTACCTACTCCTTTTCCAGTAAACTCAGACCTTTTCATAGTGAGGGCTTCACATAGCTTTCATAGTCCAGGGGCACTTTTGCCTCTGTAGGTCTCTTTCTCCATTAAAAATAAAATAATAAGAATTATTCTTTATAACTGTATTAGTATAAAGACTAATATAATCCAGGCTGGATTATATGTCTATTTCCCCCCCTGCTGATTAAAAAAATCAACAAATAAAGCATCTTCCTTGGTCCTTAAAAGTCCTGGACCCTTGCACTATACCTTCCATATCCAACGGAGAAGTCAGCCCTGTTACAGCCTCACAATGGTTACACTTTTAGCAAATTTGGCTTACCTTTTGAAGTGCTCTACCGTCTTTTGATATAAAAGTTAATCAATTGTTTCATTATCCCAATTTTTATATTACTTAATAAATCATTTTTATCTTAAAATCATTTTTATTTTGTAGGTACATTCTGTAAGGTTGTGCCCATTAATTTTTTAATCAATGGAATCATTCTTTTTCATTAACCTGTGTTATTACCACAAAGGAATTGAATTTTTATTTCATATCAATTCCCAATTCAAATACCATCTACCTCTTGAGCTTTGAGAATTTTTGACTTCTAGTTTCTTACCACTCCCCTCGGACTAGTGACACACAGGTTCATACTAGAGCTCATGTTCTGTCATATATACTTGTGAAAGGTGTTGAAATTTAGCAAGTCTTTTACTAACAAAAGTGATTATCCATAACTTATCTGTGATGTCACTTGTAATGCTAATATGTCAGGGTTTTTTTTCCTTAAAGCACGAAATATAAGAAAATATTTTTAATATACTTAATATTGCTATTTAGAGGCAAATAGTTATCTGCATTATTTAAGGAGCAAATAAATCTCTAAATACCAGTTCACAAGGTTAGTGCATCTCTTGCTGTCTGATAATTGAACTATCCTTTCAGCATTCTAGACCTTGGCTTGACACTCTATGCTATGCAAAAAAGTATTCCCAAATTGGTGTTGTGAGGAGTGTTCTAAGGAATGTGCTGTGTTTCTTAATGCTAAGACTAACGTAACCAGTTCAACCAACTTATGAAGGTTAATAATATTTCTCAGTTGATTGAGAATGTCTTAGAGTTCAGGAAGATGTGGAGGTAAACTCTGGTGGTGTGCTCCACAGTTAATTTACAGCCTTGCTCTGTGGACTGCATGTCCTGGGGTCATCCTGCTCCCAGCACCTGTGGCAGCTAATGGAATGTAAGGAGTTAGTGCAGAATTCCAACACCATCTTCATGTCCTCAAGCAGTAATTCATTCCACGGGTGTCCATCTCACCAGGAGCTGAGCCCCAACTACCTACAGCATGTGAATATAAGAGAGATGGGCTATTTTAGTGGCTACATGCTAAGTTAGAAACTGTAAATCCAAGACTTCTAATAAATTTGATGTTCAGTGTACTTAGAACTCATATAGCCATTATAAATCCAAGCTGCTTAAGCTAGCTTTTCATCTCGAAAGTACTGGAGATGTGATAATATCCAAGAGAATAACATAAAGAAATACACACACACACATACACACACACACACACACACACACACATATACATGTATATATATATTGAGTTTGTCCCTTTGATAAAACAACAAAAACCAAAACAAAACAAAAACCTCTTTCCTCTTTAATTGATAGTCTTTAAAACTCAGGGAATTCTAAATACTATTGGTTAACAAAACTCGACTGAACTGAAATTTTCATGGATTTCTCATTTTAGACTTTGAAGTCATTAAGAACTCTGTGAATGATCTGTATTATAAGAATTCTGAAAATTCTAAGAGATTTAGTACAATGGTAGATTGCTATAGGATAATCTTTTTGTTATTCATAGACTTACTATACTGGTGATCAAAGTGTTTTCTTAGACTTCAAAATTTAGGGAAGGTGTTAGTGCTAATCTTAATTAGAACACATTTAAAAGGGTTTTAAAAATTATTTATCATTAGAATACCTAGTATTTCTGTTTTTTTTTTTTTAACTTTAGTGCATGCAGGAAGCTATATTTTTTAATAAGCAACCCAGGTAACTCTTTAATAAAATCAAGCAAGTTTTGGATCCAATGCCTTCAGCACATGAACTATATAAATATTGTATTCTGTCCTCTTAATTTCTGCTTTACTTGTGATCTCCCTACCCAAGAGATATATGTAAATGCATAATAAATTATTAGCAGAATTAGCCATTAGTCCATGATTAGAAAATGGACATTATTAACCAAGCGCACCTTCATATACTTATTATATCATTGAACAATGTTTTCTTATAACTCATAAACCTGGCATAATGTCAATGTTTTTACTTTATTATGGCAATCTATTTTAGGAATAGAAATTTCCTAGATAGATACTTTGCGGCATAAGGAAGAAGGTGAGTATGTAACTATCCTGTGAATCTGTTGTAATTCATGACACTCAAGAACCAACATGTATGAAACTCCTTTCGATGTGGCATTAACTGACATTACTTGAGGGATATATTTCAAATATTTATTTTATTTATAATTATCAGTCTACCTGTCTATCTCTTCTTGAGGTAAAGGAGACTTATATTTCTCCCATATATCCATGCCAGTACCCGTCACAGAATCGGATATATTATAGATCCCGGAACACTAGTTGACAAAATCAGTTACTGTTCACTGTGTATAAACACATGTGCATACACAATCTAGTGTTTTTAATAACAGCAACTGAATCACATGATTAGATTCAAAGGTGTATTCTTTCTCTAATAGGAATAGCTCTGTTACTGTTAAATGTGCATACTGTAACATTGCATATTACAGTTACATTACTATTGCTATTACTATGACCATTCATGTTAAAGTATGCTTACT
This sequence comes from Meles meles, assembly GCF_922984935.1. Classification (NCBI taxonomy): domain Eukaryota; kingdom Metazoa; phylum Chordata; class Mammalia; order Carnivora; family Mustelidae; genus Meles; species Meles meles. The sequence continues at coordinate 74,366,356 of NC_060077.1, forward strand.
TAAGGGCTTTTATCATTTGATAACAAAACATTCTGAAGAACCTATTACAATTGCCTCACACATTTTATCACTCTAAGTAAGAGCTAGATGCACAGCATTTGCCAACAAATATCAAAAGATTGTCAGCCCTGGAAAATAATCATCAGAAGACGGGCTGAGGGTCTTCTCTGCTCAATACATTGGAGCCCATGACATATTTTGAACTCTGACCTCAGAGAAGGAAGCGTGCGGCATGTTAACAGGATAGATCAGCCAAATCCCATCTGTCTGATCTTATTAGGATACCCTCAGGATTTAGGGTCTGACCTTCTGTAATTATTGACACCTATTTAATTTATCTTTTCATCCATAGCCAAGCCGAGTACAGCTGTGATTGTACATGTAAATACATCACTGTTGCCAGCCCTGGCTGATTGGCATTCATGCTTGAGTGTCTTTTTTATTTTCTCCTTGGCTGCTGGGAGTAGCCTGAGCAGCGTGGAAACTAAAGAGCTTCATCTATTAGGCATGACAGATTTGTATTCAGCGGTAAACGCCTGACCTTGCTCTACTGCCTCATCCATTCCCATCATCCTCTCGCCAGATGAAAGAGTCTGCTGAACTCCTGCTTCCTGGCTGTTTCCTTGGCAACAATAACTGAGTCAATCTGAGAGAATAACTAATAGAATACCCTGGTAGTGGGATTAAGTGCTAACATAAAATAAATAAATTAATTAAAAAAATCACCCACAGAATTATAAATGAGGAACGTTTAAAGCTGAGATGTAAAAAAAAAAAAAAAAAATACCCATCAGTGAAATTTTGATTTTTATTATTAACCCGTTTCACTTTGTGGCAATACAGATTTTCCCCAAGGTACTCTAGCCTGAGAGCAGAGTATTTAAGCTTTTAGTGTCCGTTTGAGTTACACGATGAAAACAGGTTAGTTTGGTAATAAAACTCATATTGTTTTAGATGTTGAATGAATGGAAGATGTGTGCAGCCAGCGTCTCAACTGGATAACTGTGCAGTGAAATGTGCACTATTTTCCCCCTTTTTCTGAAGGTGATATGCCTTCTTAAGGTATTAGAGCTGGAAGATCATAAACTTGCAAGTTTCATATTCCTTTAGGATTCTGTCACTTTAAGCCCCAATTCTTTCTACCTGAAAGATTCATCAGCATTCTTGCTTTGTATTATTTTTTGACAACACATCACAAGGTTGTCAAAAGTCTAAAAATCCCTGTGGAATTCTTAAATTTGCAGGGAAATTCATGGCATCAGCTGAAAACTAACCTCCTAAATTTTTCAGTGAAACTTTGATGGACTTTTATAGAATGATTCCCGATGACTTTATGTCTTAAGAATGCACGTAACTAAGAGCTCCAGTACAGAGAGATCCAGCAGAAACTGTGGGTTTTTTGGATAAAATATTATCTATTCTGGACATCCCTAATGAGTGCATCATTCTTTTCTTACTTTTGCCTTGCTTAAAGAGAAATTTTAAATGATTTCTTAAAAAACCCAATGTCTCTATTATTCTAAACTTATTTTTCTACTCATACTTAATATTTATTAAGGCTGTTTGACATATAGGTGTACTTAACTGGGTCTGATAAATAATAGAGGGTAGTAATAATGTAATAACGCTATTTGGAGAATCTCCTACTCTAAAATTCTGTATTAAACAAAAGTTTAACATTATTTATGTTATGATTATGTATTACTATTACCACAAATTATGAGAGCATAGTAAACTCCTATAGTAAAAATCATAATTTCAGTTGAAAGCTTATTTATCTATTTTCTAATTGAAATATCAGACTCATGTTTAATGCTCCTGATTAGAATGGACATTATGGGGGCACCTGGGTGGCTCAGCTGGTTAAGTGAATGCCTTTGGCTCAGGTCATGATCCCAGAGTCCCGAGATCAAGTCCTGCATCGGGCTTCCAGCTCCACGGGGAGTCTGCTTCTCCCTCTGACATTCTCCCCTCTCATGCTCCCTCTCACTTTCTCTCTCTCTCAAATGGATAAATAAAATCGTAAAAAAAAAAAAAGAATGGACATTATGCTTTGCAATCTTTTATAAAGGTTAAATATAAATATATTCCAACTGTCATTGCTGGTACTCTTTTCAGGAACTCTGATTTATCACAAAAAAAAGTCTGAAGGAGATGAAGACCCCTCAGTGCCAGGTCAATGTATAGATTTGACTGCTCATGCATCTTCAGAAAGACATGGACTCGGATGGTCCATCTTCCTGTGGGTATCCTCTGTCTATCACAGAGGAAGCAATTGCCTTTGCTGGTATATCTGATAAGGGAAAGGCTTTCAGATACTGTTTTTGAGTTGCTCTAACAAAATAGAAAAAACTCTATTAGTTTCCTACTGCTGCTGTCTCATACTTCCACACACCAAGTGGCTTAAGCCAACACAAATGTATTATCTCACACGTCTGGAAATTAGAAGTCAAAATGAGTCTAACTAGGGTAAAGTCAAGGTGTTGGAAGGGACAATCCATCCTGAAACCTTAGGGAGAATCATTTTATTGCCTTTTTCAGCTTAAAGGGGCATTTGGCATTCCTTGGCTGCTGCTCCTGGCCCCTCCCTCATTTTGTCAAATTCTAGCTTCTGTTGTCACTTCTACTCACTTTGGCCTCCTTTTATAAGGATCCTGTGATTGCACTGGGCTCACCTGGATAACCCAGAGTAATCTCCCCACCTCAACATCCTTAATATATTCACATCTGTAAAGTCTCTTTTACCATGTAAATTAACATATTCATACTTTCCCCGGATTAGAATTGGGAAGGACACCTTTATTTGGGGGAAGGGAAACCTTATTCTGTCTACCACAGACACAAACAGCTTAGTCTTCTGAAAGGCATACAGAATAGGCTTTTAACAAATATTTCTCAAGTGAGTAAGTGAGAATGACTACACAGAGATGTACAAGAAATAATATTATGAAAGTGCACAGGAGTTTGTAATGTTATCAAAAAGAGAAGCACAGCTTTCAAGTGAGTCACGCGCAATCACGGGGTCAGCTCTCCAGTTGAGTATTTCTCCCCAGGGGAGGAAAGGGGACTTTCAATTAGCAGTTGTTTGTCTAGTTGACCTGGCATCTAATTTTATTATTATTATTATTATTATTATTATTTAGATATTTAATATTTCTACTATTTTCATGGGAAATCCAAAATTAAAGAGTAGAGAAGGTATAGGCTATAAAATATGACAAAGACATCAAAGAAATATAACAAAAGGGTTGTATTTTGATTGGAGTTTATAGCTTTATGGTGGGTTCTAGATCCCCTTTAACTGTATTCCAGGATATATCAATAAGTATAGGAAAAGAGGGGAAATTAAGCCGAGACCCGAAGCAATTGTTTAAAAATCAGCTTACAGTTTTTGATATGATAATTATTATTATGATCCTTGTCTGTGATAGCATTACCATAATTACCATGCTAAAAATATCATAACTACTCTGTAATGAAGTAAAATGTATTAATATTTAGTGTCGTGCATTTTACACAAAATACATTCTCAAAAGGTTTATAAAACAAAAAAATGTAGTTAAAAACATACATCAAGGAAAAGAAAGAAAAGGGGAAAAGTGAAAAAAGAAAAAAAAAAGATGAAGCACAAAGGAAAGGTTGCTCTTATGGTATTTGAAATGATTTTTTTTTTTTTTTTTTTTAAGATTTTATTTATTTATTTGACAGAGAGAGATCACAAGTAGGCAGAGAGGCAGGCAGAGAGAATGAGAGGGAAGCAGGCTCCCCTCAGAGCAGAGAGCCGGACGCGGGACTCGATCCCAGGACCCCGAGATGATGACCCGAGCCGAAGGCAGCGGCTTAAACCACTGAGCCACTCAGGCGCTTTTAGGGAACAATACCAAAAAGTTTGAAGGAAGAAAAACCTAGTGTGACAAAAATAGAGTTACAATCTACATTTATTTGTTCATTCAATAATAAACCACTTGATAGTTTCAGTTTTATGTCCAAGCGGTTGATTAACTACTGCAGACAGTCTGTGGTTTAAATTTACACACCTTCTATATTGTTTTCTCAATTCTGTCTACAGTCATAGACGTAGAGTGAGTCACCTGTTGGTCAATGAAGAAGTGAGCCCTCCACTTCTCTGTGTCCCTTTCCTTATCTGGTCCACGTGGGCCATCACTCTGCTCCCTCCACATCCTGCTGCTGCCCATCTTTTCTCTCTTCACCTTGACGGACCATAAAGACATTTACACAAAGAAAGATAAAGAGTTTCTACCAACTATAGGCCTGGAATGATGTCAAATTAAAGAAATATCTACTTGCAAGGAACATAGACCTAACTGAGGGAGATCAACCAAGATACCAATAAATTAGAGAAACCAGACTAAAACATATGCATTCAATATTCATGCATCTTTTTAAGGCCCCGAGTATATCCAGTCTGTAATATGATCCTGGATTAGCATGCTTGGATTGCCATAACAAAATATCACAAACTGGGTGGCTTGTAAATAACAGAAATTTATTTCTGACAGTGCCAGAGCCTGGAAGTCCAAGATCAGGGTGCCAGCATGGTCTGGTGAGGATGTTCTCTTCTGGGTTACAGACTTCTTGTGTTATCTTCCTATGGAGAAAGTGTTGGGAATCTCTCTGAGGAGTCCTTTATAACGGTGCAAACCCCATTCATGAGGGCCCTTTCCTCATGATCTATCGCCTCCCAAAGTCCCTACCTATTAATACCATTACCTTGGTCATCAGTTCCAGAGTGACATATACATTCAGACCATAACGTTTTGATATTCACATTCCATAATTGGGCGGTAAGAGTTCTTCTAGATATTTACTGTATCCTTTTGACATGTTCCAATTTCATTGTAATCTGAGTAATTTCTAAGATGCTTAATCACAGAGCCCCAAATAATGCAACGAAAAGCACATGAAGTCACATAGAATTGAGTTTCAATTCTGGCATTGCTAGTTCCTAGCTGTGCAGTCTTACAAGTAAAACCTGAGTCTTGGTGTTCTAATCTAAGAAAGCAGAATGAGGATCAGTAAGAAAGCCTACATAAATCAAGCAACCCAGTGCTTAATATAATAATAATAATAATAATAACAACAACAAAAACAGTAATAATAATAGCAGCAGCTAATATTTATTGAACGTTGCGTCCTTTAATCCTGTAAGATAGATAGGATTGAGTAACCTATTCTCGGACATAAAATTAGTAACTTCCTGAAGAAGTTTTGGAATCCAGGAAAAGTGGCTTTAGAGCCAAAGCAATAGGGTGATAAATGTAAATTCAATTATTATTAAATATTATTTTTATTTTTATGAACATGGAAATAACTAAGATTTATCTTTATTAATGAAATAGCAGCGGACCCACCTAGTTTCATTTGGAGGATGTGGGGATATGAGTGACACTAGGTTAGGAGACTTCAGCCACCCCTGCCTCACCCCTCATGCATAAGATTATAAGAGAATAAGAGAAGTGTGTCTGTGATTTAGCGGAGTATCAGGAGAGACGTATATTCATTTACATTCTCTAAAATCTGTTCTAATTAAATAAAAATGTTTTGCAATCTCTTAGTTTCAAATACCATACTTGGTCACAGGAAAGAAGAAAGGATAGAGAAACTATTTTAGGTATTAAAGTAGAGTCAGAGGAAAGAGACAGAAGACAGGCAACAAGAAGGGGGAGGGAACACCATTGTCTCAGGGGTCGGGTGCTTGGTGGTACCAATGTAATATCATGACAAACCCTGAGCACTTCATCACCTGTGTGGTAAATAATATAATTTTAATACTTATCTTCCAAGAAGGGTTTTGCAAACAAAGGCAGGCAAAATAGAGAGAGAGCCTATTTTATTTTTTTATTTTATTTTTTTTTAAAGATTTTATTTATTTGACAGACAGAGATCACAAGTAGGCAGAGAGGCAGGCAGAGAAGGGGAAGCAGGCTCCCTGCTAAGCAGAGAGCCCGATGCGGGGCTCGATCCCAGGACCCTGAGATCATGACCTGAGCTGAAGGCAGAGGCTTAACCCACTGAGTCACCCAGGTGCCCCAGAGCAAGCCTATTTTAAAAAGGGGAGACAGTTACCATCCTTTTATCTCTGGTATTACGAAACATTGTCCACAAAAAGAATGTTCTGAGGAATTCACTTTTTTTTTTAATTTATTTTTTCAGCATAACAGTATTCATTGTTTTTGCACAACACCCAGTGCTCCATGCAATACGTGCCCTCCCTATTACCCACCACCTGGTTCCCCCAACCTCCCACCCCTGAGGAATTCACTTTTGACATAGTAGCTGTTAGTGCTATTCAGACCCTAGTGAAGGAGGAAGTGTATCCATTTATCCCACAGCTCCTTCACCTTGATCCTGTTCTATACAGTTAACCTTTGTTTGGGTGGCCGCTTTCTTGACTTCCCTGAAAACCCTACAATTTTCCTTAAAAGGTCAGATATATCAGGAAAAAATTAAACTGGGAACAATTACAATCTTGAAATTGCCTTAAAGAGGGATCTCCTTCCAGCTAGTACCAAACCATCAGAGCCCAAGGCTGATTCCAAATGCTATGGGTGAATGACATAACTGTTCTCTCCTTGAAGGTGTGCTGGTGAGCACATACATTTGTACATGCACTTGGCAGTGTGCTCATTCACGATGCCAAAGAAAACTGTGGTATCACAAAGTCAAGGAGATGAGTAGAAGCTGACTCAAAAAGTTGGTTATTTTAACCCTTGGGGACTGTTCTATGCAATTGCCGCATGGGACAGAATGAGAGGTGTGACCAGGGCTAATCCACAGACATTTTGGGGATCCTTTAACAGCAGTGCTAACCCCAAATCTTATTAGCCCTGAAAAAGATGGCCAAGGTGATCTTTACATTAAGAATTCTGTGACTTGCTAGTCACACACCAGCATACTGGGAACAATAAGTATACAGAGGTATTTGTTCAAAATATTTGATTTCCCCTATGGCTACTTTGCTAAGAAAACATAGAGGACAGCTCACTTTTTTACTGACATGTTTGTTGTCTTTTGTTCTGTAACCATCCTCCCAGGATGGGTATAAAATGCAGAGACTTGATTCTAAGATACTTTGTTTATGCCAGAGATGCCATCAAGCTCCTGGTGATTCCCTGGGACAAGGGGCCCTGCCTCCTGACACTACCACTGGGCTGTTTTCTTTAGAGTGTTGACATTGATTTCTTTCCTCTTGGCATGTAGAAGTCCCAAGTGCCCCACTGACCCATTACCTGAGACTGTAATTACTCCAGGAGCAGGGAATGAAAAGGGCATATCTCCTCTACTTTCAGGGAATGACAGACTCAGGGATAGAAGCAGGCCCCGCATTAAGGCAAATCTCTCCGGAAAGCTTAAAGAATCCCGAGCCATGATTCATGCATTTTTGCATCAATAGAGACCAGGCTCATTATCACTGAAGGCAGCAGAAGTTCTGGCGTTGGCACATGGCTCTGAAACCGCTTCATCATAAAGACAGATCCTAATGCCCATACTGGAAACCCAGACACATGAAAAAATGTAATTAGTATAACTAGCTACCATCCCTCTTCCAGAGTACCACCATTTGGTGAGTGCTCCTACTTCATTTGGGGGGAAAAAATGTTCATGATACATTGTAAAGTGAGGTGGTTGTTCACAAGCCATTTTTTAGAGACACATTGATTTTTAAAAAGCGTTTTTAAGCAATATGAGTGGTTCCACATATTTTTATTCCTCAGAGCATATGAGATCTAGAAGATTTTATAATTTTGCAAAATCCATTTCCAAACTCTACAAGGTTCTTTAGACATTATATTAATAGACCTCTGCCTAATTTTTTAAAGTGAGTGTATTTCCAGCCAAATATTCGGGCTATATTCCTGTGAGTGAATGAGCTTTGCTCCCTCGAACAGATAGTCTGCTTAGCTGATTTTTAAAGTTAATTATGGTGCAGTGAAATTTAAAGGTCAGACCATGTCTATTTTCCTGGCTTGCTCAGTGCTGTGGGCATATGGACACCGGATAAATCCCTTCACTGCTGACCCAACTAATAACTTTCCTGTACACTTTAACCTATTTCCTGTCCAGGTTTCTAGAATATTTAGTCTGTTTTTAGGGTCTTCAGAATGGATTATTATGGTGCATACCACCCAAGAATTCCATGAAGACCCTCTTAGAAATTTCAAATCATAAAATATAAGGCAGCTTTTCTACAATATGCCCCCAAGTTATCTACATATTTCACAGATTGCCTGCCTTATTTTGTTTTGTCCTTACTACTCAAGATGAAAATCAAATTTCAAGGAGAATTTTGAAAAGCATGTAATTCTTAGGGATGGTTAGCTCACAGATTTGCAAATTATCTTATTTATTTCTTCAATCATTTTATTCACTCATTCATTCATTCATTCATTCAGTGACTTCTTACTGAGTTCCTGAGTAATCATCTGGGCATATCATCATGCTAAATTCCATGAAATACAAGAACACAAGACATGGAAGCTGAAGTAAGCATGTGATTATAACTTGAACTAGAAATCCAGACCCAGCTTTTATTTTTAAGATTTGTTTTCCTTATTCTAGAGAGAGAGAGAATAAGGGGAGGTGAGGGAGAAAGAGAGAATCTCAAGCAGACTCCCCACTGATCATGAACACCCCAATGGTGTTCGATCTTAGGACCCATAAGATCATGACCTGAGCCAAAATCAAGAGCCACGTGCTTAACTGACTGAGCGACCCAGGCTGCCCCTCAGACCCAGCTTCTACCAGTGAGACATGGAACCACAGTGCACAGCCTCTGCAGTCTATGACAACAGAAGCTTGAGGGGGTTCAAAAGGATTCAGGAGAGAAGAGGGGACCATGTGGGGATGAGAACGAGGGGTGATATAAAGCAATCCATTTTGGTTTTGTTTATGGTATAAAACTCTTCTTTGAAATAACGCAAAATAGTCACATATAACTAAACTGTTATGCTATGATTCCATGAAAATCAGAAGCCAATAATTGTGGTAAAATTGTATTCTAACTGATCATATCAGCTATGCCCAAAATCACTTGTGGTGTGCTTTCTTTGAATGAGAGGTTTATCTTTTTCCTGCATTAGAGAAGTTATTCTCTAATATTGTGACAACAGTGTTAAAAAGACAACAGTTGGGGCACCTGGGTGGCTCAGTGGGTTAAGCTTCTGCCTTAGGCCCAGGTCATGATCTCAGGGTCCTGGGATTCAGGCCCATAGCAGGCTCTCTGCTCAGTGGGGAGCCTGCTTCCCCTCTCTCTGCCAGCTGCTCTGCCTGCTTGTGATCTCTCTCTCTGTCAAATAAATAAACAGGATCTTAAAAAAAAAAAAAAAAAGAACAGTTTATGGGGCGCCTGGGTGGCTCAGTGGGTCAGAGCCTCTGCTTTTGGCTCAGGTCATGGTCTCAGGGTCCTGGGATCAAGCCCTGCATCCGGCTCTCTGCTCAGCAGGGAGCCTGCTTCCTCCTCTCTCTGCCTGCTTGTGATCTCTGTCTGTCAAATAAATAAATACAATCTTTGAAAAAAGAAAAAAAAGACAGGAGTTTCTGACTAAATGCTTGTTACATAGTTTGTTTTCTCTGCCACAGTTTGAACCCACATATCCTCAAATAGGGGAAGGTAAAACATGTATGTATTGATTTCTTTGCCTCTGTGTCAACTAGACCCATACATGGGAACTTAGAGACATGATCTAGAAATAAGACAGGAACTAGGGTGAGGAGAGTGAGGCTCTTGCTTAGGTGCAAAATTTAAGGGTGTGCCACAGCACTCGTTAATCAAGATAACATTTTAATGCAATAATTTTCAAAAATCAAAATTAATGCAAAAATTCATGACAAGCAAAATATCAACATTTTAAATAAAGACAAAATTTGTATCACCAAAATTTCCTCTTCCTCAGTCTCTAATGTGGCTTAGCATGATACCACTCTAAAATAGTTGTAGACCCAGGTGAGACACTTGTGTTCTATAACAGCCATAGATCTTTAACTCCAGGTTACATCATTTCTCAGATTTTTTTTTAAAGACCTGCCTACTTGAATTTCCGGTGATTCTACAATAGAGATTATTCATCACTGGAATGTTTCTACTACTAGAAGTGGAATTTAAATATATTAGAAGTAAAAGTGCCCCTGTAGGTCAAATGGCTGTCCAACAGTATGGACTCACTAACAAGTGAATAAGCAGCAGTGTTTGGTCTAGAACCTTCTCTTCTAAGCCCCAGGGTAGTGTCTCTCTAAGTCATCCTACTGCCCGGGGCGTGTGTGTTTAAGAAGTAGAAGTAGGTTATTTATCATTTAGAGCTTCTGTCTGTGAAATCTCCTAGAGATATTCTATGGAAATTCAATTTAACCTTCTAACACAAAATGAATACACCACATGGAAGTAGACAAAGAACAGATAAATTAATTCCCATCTATGATTATGTAAATGCATTCTGGTTTTCATGCATGCATTTAATGGGTTAGCAATCTTAATTTTAAATACTGTACTAAGAAATGGCATCATTTTGAAATTTGTTAATTAAATGTGTTCATGTATTAACTGGCATTTTTAGAATTCCAGATCTTGGACAAATAGGGTGCAAAGAAGCTCTAACTAAAGCTCTTTATGTATGAGGGAAATGTGTTCTATCTGATGCTATCTCTTGCCACAGAAGTCCCTTAGCAAGCATTTCTGGTTTCCTTCATGGAGAAAGCTAAACCCCTTCCTGGGGTACTTGGATGAAATACTGGGAGCAACAAGTTCCTCTTGTTGGTGGCTGGAAACATGCAAGTCCTCATGCTACTCCAAGGGCCATTTGTTTTCTGTGATTATCTGTCTCCAGAGATCCTATTCCCAGAGTATCCAGCTCAAAATCCCCCAATTTTATTTCATCTCAGTCCTTGCTTTATCTTGGGCCGGAGTACAGGAAAGGATGAATATGCTTATTTATTTGAATATTGTTAAATAATCAGATTTCAAACTATACAAGTAAGATCCAATTTAAAAGAAATAAATACTCATATTCATGATAAGTGGACTGTTTTGAAAAGGTTGTGATTTTATTCATCCTCTAACTTCATCAGAACGATGACAAGCTATACATCTTATAAAGTAAGTTACCTAAGTTCACTCACTCATTTTGGCCCCCTCCCCTCTGCACATCCCATTTTTCTAAGGTGTTTCCAGGGCCTGGGAAATAGAATGCATTTTTTTGTAGGTAATAGGTTATTTTCTTATCGGTCTCTGACAATTTGTAGTCTCACACCCTTGCTTTCTGCCATCATGCCTGCCGGAAAGAATCATTCTAGTGTGACCAACTTTTGAATGTCCTCTTTTAGTATATTTCCAAGGGCTGCCCCAGGCATTTTGTCTGCTTGCCTTCTTTCACACCTCCCTCTGACCTGAGATGAGAGAGTAATCTGAGAAGCAGAAGCATGGGAGGCTATTTGAAACCCTAGCCTGGCTTTCCTTGATTTCTGTCATTTTTTATTTTATTTGACTCTGGCAGTTTCATGGGTATATCAGAGCTTTCAGATATCACTTAGGGGAAGCTAATAAAATCCCTGACAGATTAGATTGTTTTCTGTTTCTTTCTATTAAACTTTTGGCAATTGGGCTTGATGGGTTAAAAATCAAAGGAGGTGTCTCATTCCCAATGCTCTCTAAATTAGATTCTTAGTTAAGGACAGATATAACTTCCTAGTGCATTTTGCCATGTGTAAAATGCAGAGTGGAATGTCCAGCTCTTAGCTTTCCATCATGTGCCTGGTTCTTACTTGCTCACGAACACAATCGGCTTGCTTGGTCCTGTCAGGGTGTATAGGGGATTTCACTGTATGCCAGAAGTCTGGACACACTCCAGGACTGCAATATTTTTTTTTAATTTATTTTCAGCGTAACAGTATTCATTGTTTTTGCACCACACCCAGTGCTCCATGCAGTACGTGCCCTCCCTAACATCCACAACCTGGTTCCCCAACCTCCCACCCCGCGCCTCTTCAAAACCCTCTGGTTGTTTTTCAAGGGCTGGAATATATTTTTACTTGCCTTTAAAATCTGATCACCGTGGATGCTGATTTGAATATAGGTCTGATTTGGCTTGGCTACCTGGTAGTCAAGGTGTAATAAGAGAAGGTAATTCACTCCAGATTTCCAGTTAAGGCTCAACAACTGAAGATCGAACAGAAGACCTCAGGGGCTGCTCTGAATGTAGAAGAAAAAGACTTAAACCTTGAAAGAAGATCAAAGATTATACGGAGAACAGAAGGAAACACTGAGACATGTTAAATTCTAACCACAGAGAGCCACTTTACCCACGACATGTCATATGTAGACATAGAAGAGTCGTCTATCTTGCTTCTACCATCTTGTCTGTTCTTTAGTTGGCTTCATTTTCCTGGACTTTCTAAAGAAAACTTTTGTTCAACATGGAGTTCTAGTCTCAAATATTTAAAACACTGTCCGAGAGAGGCAGAGTTGGATTTGATACTCTCTTACCCTTATAATTGTTGCTCTCCAAAATGGAAATATAGAAAAAAAGATGAGACCCAATTCCTAACCTCAAAGAGCTCATACTAAATTTGTCTTTCCTCCTTAACCAGAACTTACCTGGAGGTATTGCCAGATGACTAGTTAATCTGATAAAGAAATTATACTGTTGGTGACCATGTGTTACTTCCCAAAGGTAGCAGGAGAGACTTTCTGCCTCATGGTGCCATAAGTTTTAAATGGTAGTTCATGCTCAAGGAGGTAGACTTTGGGTGAACATCAGGGTTATGATTTTCCTTTGATTTATTTATGCTCAATATATGTTTAATCTATTGTTTTATTTCATCTTTTATTTTTAGGTGTTTTGTTTTTTTTTTTTTTTTTACTTCTGTCTAGGGCTGTGTATATATATTCGTCTTACTGTTCTCTCTTGCTTATCTGTTTATTATTTTCCCCTTACTATCCTCAAGTAGATAATCACTGGTGTAGTAATGCATCAGAGCAAAAGAAACTAAGTATAAAACCCAAATAAATAAATATCAGAGATTTAGAAACTTTAAATTTATAGCAATAGCTTTTTGTTTAGTTGCTTTCTTTTCTTTTTTATTATGAAATAAAAACTTAAGAGAGTAATGCATACACGCAAGCAACTCAGTGAATTCTCACTTGATTCCCTCAGATTGAAAAATAGAATACTGCGAGCCCATCATAACTTTCCTCATGGCTTACTGCTGTTTCCTACCAAAGGAAGACACTTTGCTGAATTGTACTGAAACCATTCCCTTGCTTTTCATCAGAGTTGTATCTCCTAAGCACGGATCTCCAAACATTGCAGTTACTTGTTCTTATTTTTTAGTTCTTTGTAAATGAAATCATAAAATATGCCCCAAAATATGTATTTCTTTGTGTCCAGCCTTTTCTCTGGGCATTATGTTTATAGGAGTAATCCATGCTTTTGCGTGTCTGTAGCTTTCTCATTTTATGACTATTTAGTTTACCATAGTATCAGTATACCTTAATTTATTTATCCATTCTACCAACAATGGATACTTGGATTGTTTCCAGTGTGTGACTGTTATGCTGGTCAGAACTTATATGGACAATTCTCTCTTGATTCACAAGCACATGCTTTCCTGTTGGGTGTGTATCTAGTTGTAGAACTGCACATTTTCAACCTCAGCAGGTAATGTTAACCTGTTTGCCCAAGCGGTTTTAACAATTTATACTCATGACCAGTGTTTATGAGAGTTGCTATTACTCTATGTTTTCACAAACACTTTCAGTCATTTTAAGTTTAGCCTCTCTTGTGGGTAGGTACTGGTTTTATTTCATTGTACTTTCAGTGCATGTTCCTGAGAACTAATGAGGGCGGCTACCTTTTTATATATTTATTTATAGGTATTTTCTTGAGAGATGCATATTCAGATCCATTGTCCATTTGTTTAGTTGTCTCTTTGTATTGACTCTATTGATCAGTTTGAGGAGACATCAGGAAATTACCATATTGACCATCTTGATACTGTATAATATTCAGTATTCCAACATTCCAGTCCTTGATATAATATGTCATATGTTTATTTTTTACAATATTGTCTACTTACCTATTCTAAAAACTTTAATATTTACTAGATCCTCCTTACAGTTCCTAAATATTTTATAGTGTTCTATGTAGAAGTCATGACCATCTTGCATTAAATTCATTCTGGAATTTCCAGCCCTCCTCCCATCTTCCCTTCCTTCCTTCCTCCCATCTTCCTTTCTTTCCTTCCTTCTCTCCTCCCTACTTTCTTCCTTCTTTCTTTCCTCCCTACTTTCTTCCTTCCTTCTTCCGTCCTTCCTTCCTTCCTTCCTCCTTCCTTTTCTTTCTCTCTATTTGCCTTATTTATCATCTGGACATTCCAGTAGAGAACTGGTTCACAACCCAGGACAATTTTGTCCCCCAGGAGAGATCTGACAATATATAGACATTTTCGACATCACAACTCAAAGACTGCTATGGGCACCTAGTGGGTAGAGGCCAATTATGCTGCCAGATATCCATAATGTACAGGCCACCCCCCACAACAAAAATAGTCTGACCTCAAACGCCATTAATGCCCAAATCAGGTAACGCTGTAGTATAGTACAGTACAGTGTTGTAGAGAAATGACAATAGTAGATATGGTTGCCTTGTTTTTATAGCAAAGTAAAAGATTTTAATATTTAAGCAATCAGTATAATTTATATTATAGGCTTTCAGTAAATAACTTTTATTGAATAAAAGCCATTTCCTTCTATTCCTACTTTGCTGAGAGCTTTACTGTGTGACAGGCATCATATCTTCAAAAACGTTTAAGAAAACAAATTAAGACCTAAGAAGATGCTATCTTTCTCCAGGGAAAACTCACATTGCCTCTGCCTTAAGATCCCCCTGTGCAGGGATTGAGATAACTAAAAACTGAGCTCCAGTCTATACTTCTGTATACTTCTGGTTTATGCCTACTCTGGTTCATGCATATCTCTATCACTATCTGTATCTATTTGCCTGTAAGTCAAAATTAGAAAGGCTTAGCAAGACTCCTCCAACAACCCGTTCACTATCCTTAGGCACAAGTCCTTGGAGCCTTAGTTCCTCAAGGCTGTCCAAAGCAGCAGCATCCTCAGGGCCGTTTACTGTCTCCCCATTGAAAATAACAAGTATCCTGTAGTAAAATGGGTCCTAAACTCTGAGACCATTTCCCTCTGTCTCTATTTTCCCATTTCACAGTAATACTTCACTCTGTGTTTTAGGTCTCCCATGCCTTCAAGTAGACTAGTTTTGTTTTGCCCCCTCCTCCCTTTGTTTTCTAGAGGTTCTCAATGGGAATATTCTTTTGAATTACCTGGTCTACCATTACAGGAAGCAGAATTCTTGTTTTAATTGTATACACATTCATTATTTCTAGATAAGACTTTAAAGAACTCAGCAATGAAAATTTTAAAGACATGTCTTCTAGAAAGTAGTGCATATTTGTCTGTAAACTATTGAAAACATTGAGATGTGATGCTCATATTTCATACACACACAAAATTGTTCTTATTTGAGTGAAAACTTTGAGCCATTTTTTTCCTCTAATGGCTATAATCACAATTCACATATTTAAGCTGAAGAGATGTCCACCTACGCTCACCATTCCTGAATTGGAATAATTAAATGATTAAAAAGTAATTCTGAAATAAAGTGAGGTGACTTGTAGTTCCCCAGTTTTTTACCTGAATTAGCACAGCTTTATTAATTGGCACGTTAATATCATCAATAAGGTGTAGACAGATATGCAAAGCCCACTGTTGGCATTTTCTCTCTTCTTTGTATTATGCAGATACATTAAAAGACTTCTTTATCTTAGGAGTAGATTGGAGGTTGAGTGAAATCAGATAATTAAGCAATCAGCAAGTTTTAAACTTTTGGGGACTTCCATATCTGACCAGGGAGACACAATCAGATTTTTGCCACTTTGTACCAAGTTGAAGTAAATCTAAGTGGCTCCCAATTTTAGATTTCGCTTCTCTATCCTAGTTGTGTACAGCAACTCAGAAAAATATCCACTCTGGTATCTCTGCTTTCCTCGCAAACAAGGATTTTACAATCTGCGTTTATTAGTCTGCCTTTTGACAGCACAAAAGCTTATTTAAATTGCTTTAAAGGAGGAAGAAAAAAAATGACTCTTATGATGTTTAGACCCTCAATCTTAATTCTAAGCATTTATACTGACAGGATGAATAGATGTCCATTTTCTAAATTTGCTCTGCAAACCTGTGACCCTGTTGGAATTAATTGAATAACTTCATATGTAGTCGAATCTCTAAGGATAATGAATGTGAAAAGCAATGAGAAAAATGGAAATGCAACCCAGAGCCAGTCACTTTAGACATCTAGTTGTTTTGCAATTTGTAGTTTCAATTGCTGAAATTTTTCTTGAATGCTTCATTGTCTCACTGATCTACCAGGGAATGAGAGCAGTGTTAAGGGGATGGGGGCAGGGAGAAGAAAACACCCATTTCATTGTGGCCTGAATATTGGTCTGACTGGATACTGAGTATTGTTTCCGCTGTTGCTTTTTTCCTGCACTAAGTGACTCTAGTAATGCATTTAGAAAACACTACACCACAAAACAAAACAAAATTAAAACAAAAGCCTAAAATAAGTAAAACCTTGTGTTATATGTAGGCCTTATAACAAAAATGTATTTGATATATTTTTGGAACATTAAAATACTGCTAATTTGGAAAAAGGAAAATAATGTTGGCTTTATACTAGTAGCTCATTTCCCCGTAGCAATCAATTCCTTGATATTATTAAAAATATCAATAAAGGAAAACATTTAGTGGATGCTCATTCTGCTAAGTACTTATCATTCATTTTTCCCATCATTTAATCCTTGCAACACTATGGTGAGGGAGGTTCTACTGCACAGCTGAAGAAAATGAAGCTTTAAGTAGTGAAATAATTTGCCGGTTACCTGCACAATAAATGGCAACAACTGAATTTGAACTCAGATCTGGCTTTATTTTCAACACAGTGCTAATATATCGTGTATTTGGGGGCTATCCAATGACTGACTCTTGGGGATCTGAACAATTAAATAAAGAGACATATTTATTAGACTCTGGGGGGACATCCTTGAACGTATGGGAAAAAATTTATTTCATTTCAATTTATTTTGATATGGATCCCACAGTGACAGGATTCTTCTGGTAGAATTGGGTGTTAGTCATATTAAAGATCATTGGGCGGTGAAAATAGAATAAAGCAACAGACACAGTGACTTAGCTCTGTTTGTCCTATCGTGAACCTATTTCAGCTTTCAGCATCCAAATGTGTAACTGCTGTGCATATTATTTGTCATTATTACTTACAGGGCTTGTCACTTAATTTCAAAATTGAAATTAGAATAGTGACTTACACTTCAAAAATCCCCTAAAAAATATCCTCTTTCACTTGGATTCTTACTCATGACTGATTCATAGAATCAATAATATGCAGGGCCAGTATTTTAAGAGGTTTTCTTTTAAATGAGTTTCTAGGGCTCCAATGATTCAAAAAAAATCCCATTAAAATATGTTTTAAAAATTAAGCTGAACCCACCAAATAATACATCCCAGAATGCTTATTTGAAAACAATGTAGAAGAGAAGGTTAAAGAAGTTGATGTATATTTTATTCTTTTTAAAATATTTATATGGGACAAAAATTCAGTGAGTTCAATCTTTTATTCAGAGGCTGCTCAGTAAATAAACTACAGAATATGTAAGATTCACTTTTACGTAGTTAGATATAATTTATTAATTCCATTCCAATCCCAGTGAGGGGCTTAGAATAGTTTAATGATTAACATGGTAAATTATAAAATATGTATTTTCTTCATTTACTTCCCTTTTGGAACTCTCATAAACGTATCCCCACCTAATGATTTTCATTAGCCCTGATCTATTCTTCCTTAAAAAAAAAAAAAAAAACAAAACAAAAAACCCAGATCTTGTTATTCTCTTTCCCTGTGTTTGTTTGCTTATTTATTTAGCAACAGCTTTATTGAGATATAATTTACATACTATAGATCCTATTCTTTTTTAAGTTACATGGGAAGTAAAAGTTGACCTATGTCAGATGGATGCATGTAATACGAAAAATTTGGAATGTAGATCATTTTTAGAACTATCAAAGCAAAACCTTCATTTTTTTACCAAAGTCTGAACCTCATTTAGAAATAATAGATACATTTCTTAACAACAAACTAATCAAAAATCCCAAGTGTTAAGCTTACTTAATCTAATCTAATAACCTTCTTTTCTTTATTTCTTAAGTTTTGAAGACTGTTTTTTTAGAATAGTTTTATGTTCACAGCAAAACTGAGAGAAAGGTACAGAGATTTCCCATAAACTACCCATACCCCCTACACATGCATAACCTCCCCCATTACCAACATCCCCTACCAGAATTGTAGATTTGTTAGAATTGTGAATCTACATTGACCATAATAGTCACCCAAAGTCATACCTTACATTAGGATTCACTCCTGAAATACATTCTGTGGGTTTGGACAAATGTATAATGACATGTAGTTATCATGATAGTATCATACAGAGTAGTTTCACTGTCCTAAATATTCTCTGTGCTCTCCCTATTCATCCCTACCTCCCAAACTCTGGCAACTCCTAATCTTTTTACTGCCTTCCTAGTTGTACCTTTACTAGAATGCTTTGTACTTGCGATTATATAGAGTATGGCCTTTTTCAGATGGGCTTCTTTTACTTAGTAAAATGTATATAAGAATTCTCCAGGTTTTTTCATGGCTTGATAATGCTGGATAATATTCCAGTGTCTGGATATAACACGGTTTATTTATCCATTCAGCTACCAAAGGACATCTTCCAAGTTTTGATTATAAATATAATGGATTATAATATACAATATGATATGATAGAACAGAATATAACATAATATATATTATATTATTATACATAATATAATAGGATATAACAATTATAAATAAAATGCATATAAACATCATGTGCACATTTTTGGGTAGACTTAAGTCTTTCATTTTATGGGTCAACAGCAAGGAGTGAGATTGCTGGATCATATGGTGACAGTACGTATAGTTTTTTTTTTAATATTTTATTTATTTGACAGAGAGAAATAACAATTAGGCAGAGAGGCAGGCAGAGAGAGAGGAGGAAGCAGGCTCCCCGCGGAGCAGAGAGCCCGATGTGGGGCTCGATCCCAGGACTCTGGGATCATGACCTGAGCCGAAGGCAGAGGCTTTAACCCACTGAGCCACCCAGGCACCCCAGTATGTATAGTTTTGTAAGAAACTGCCAGTCTGTCCAGCGTGGCTGTCCCATTCTCCATCTCCACCATCAATGAATTAAAGTTACTGTCATTTCATATCCTCATCAGGATTTGGATTTGTTAGTGTTTTGGACTGTGGCCATTCAAATAGCTGTATAGTGATATCTCATCTTTGTCTTAATTTATATTTCCCTGATGACATATGTTGTGAAGCCTCTTTTCATATGCTTATTTGCCTTCTGTGTATCTTCTTTGGATGGTCTTAAGGTCTTTGGCCATTATTTGATCAGGTTGTTTATTTTCCTATTATTGAGTTTTAAGAGTCCTTTAACATATATGTCTTTTGCAAATATTGTCATCTAGTCAGTAGCTTGTCTTCTCATTCTCTTGACATTGACTTTTATAAAATGGAAGTTTTAAATTTTAACCAAGTCCTGCTTTTCAATTGTTTCTTTCATGGATTGTGCCTTTGGTGTTGTATCTTAAAAAGTTACTGGCATGCTCACAGTCACCTAGGTTTTCTCCTGTATTATCATTTAAGAGTCTTACAGTTCTGCATTTTATTTAGGTGTATAATCCATCTTGGGTTACTTTTTGTGAACTGCGTTAATCTCTGTGTCTCAACTCATTGTTTTGCATGTAAATGTCCAGCAATCCTAGCATCATTTGTTGAAAAAAAAAACTATCTTTGCTCCAGTGTATTGCCTTTGCTCTTTTGGTGATAATCAGTTAACTATATGTATGTGAGTCTATTTCTAGACTCTCCACTTTGTTCTAGTGATATATTTGACAAGTCTTTCACCCATACCACACAATTTTGATTATTGTAGCTTTATAGTAAGTCTTAAAATCTGGTAATATAAGTCCTCTAATTTTATCCTTCCTCAATAATGTGTTGACTTTTATCATATATTTTTAAAGATTTATTTGTATATTTGAAAAAGAGAGAGCATGAGGGGGGTGCAGGCGCAGTGCGAGAAAAACTCAAGCAAGCTCCTTGCTTAGTGTGGAATCTGATATAGGGCTCAATCTCAGGACCCTGAGATCATGACCCGAGCCAAAATCAAGAGTCAGACACTTTTTTTTTTTTTTTAAGATTTTATTTTATTTATTTATTTATTTGACAGAGAGAGAGATCACAAGTAGGCAGAGAGGCAGGCAGAGAGAGAGGAGGAAGCAGGCTCCCTGCGGAGCAGAGAGCCCGATGCGGGGCTCGATCCCAGGACCCTGAGATCATGACCTGAGCCGAAGGCAGCAGCTTAATCCACTGAGCCACCCAGGAGCCCCGAGTCAGACACTTAACTGACTGAGCCACCCAGGTGCCCCAATATTGTGTTGACTTTTGAAATTCTGGGTCTATTCTGGGTCTTTTGCCTTTCTTTTATGTTTAATTAATGAAATTTTGAGCCATGTTGCTTCCTTTCTGTCACTTTGTTACATAATCTTCATTAAGTCATTGCAATGCATTTTGATTCACCTTTATTATTATATTAGACTCACATTTTCTTTGTTGCTCTACATTTCTGAATTTTCTGAAGCTTTCATTTTCTCTAAATTTAAAAAGTATTTTCTTCTTTTCAAAATTAAAGTTATGAACATGAAGATAGATGGAAAACTACTAATTACCAAAGAAAAACAAGTAAATAGCACTCAGCGAGGTGGCACCCTATGACACTTTGTCATCGTGACTTTTGCACTAATATAGTCATGTGTATGTAAATGATGTCCTATCAAATAGTCACATGCAGTACCAGTTGGTAGCATTGTTATTGAATCTCAGCTATGTTTTATTTCTAAATCTTACCATTTCTTAAATAACCCCTTCCTTTTAATGCCTTTAAAAGATAATGTGAAGAATGCAAATGAATGTAAAATAGTTGAGATTTCTGTAAAAAATATTTAACATTCACGGGGTCCCTGGCTGGCTCAGTTGGTGGAGCATCCAACCCGTGATCTTTGGATTGTGGGTTCGAGCCCCACATTGGGTACAGAGATTACTTAAAAATAAAATCTTAAAAAAAAGATATTTAACATTCAAAATAAAAATAACAGCCTGGCAACTTCATAGTGCACTCTCTCCTGAGATTCAGAACTTGTATATGTTAACAGAAAACGTATTAAAAAGTAATTCTCTGCATAAAACAAATTCAAAAGGTGTTTTTCTTCTACCTTAGTTTCAGTAATTTTTAAAATCTAAGTGTGCCATTGAGAAATGGGTTTTGATTTTCTTTTTTTTAGAGGGAAGCTACAGTTTTCAAAATGTCAAGTGTGTTATGTAGTACACACACTGAGCTATGGGGCTGCAAAGGAGCATCACTGGGAGCCAGCACGATGGGTTATTTACATGCAGATCAGCCACGCTGGGCTGAGTAGCCCCCACAAAGAATAGCTCAGGACTTCAAATCACTTTCAAAAGACCAGACCAGGGCTATAGATTTCTATGGACTCTTGTTTCTTGATTACATTTATGGTTGGATTCACAAATGTATAAAAATGAGCCAGTTCGCTTATTTGGGGCCAAATGGAATACAGACGAAGAAATTTTTATACACTTCATGAAAGAAATGTGTCTAGATGCAATTATTATTTTGAACTTTGAAAGCAAGGCCCACTGCTGTCAATGCCAAAGCATGAACCGTTGCATTCTCTGCCTGGCAAGCTGAGCTCATGTTTGAAATGAACTCTTCAGAGTCTCCCTTACTTCAGGCAAACATTAAAATTTTCAAGTTTTACTTCTTAAGAAAATGCGTATTATTTATTGTCTAACCAGTGATTTGGAGAAAATAGACTTTTAAAGAGAGAGGAGATAAAATTACACTTATGGATTATTGGTGATATCATCAAACACATAATTTATTGTGGGGCCCAGTAGAGCAAACTAGTTTACTGCTTTTTAACAAATGGTGGTTTTCTGAAGTATGCAAAATGCACTGAAATCTTTCTATCTAAAAAAAAAAAAAAAGGATTAACACAAGGAATACACATAAAATAAAATTAAAGGCAACATCTCCACAATAATATCTAATATATTTCCTTCTAGTCCTAGATATCTAAAAAGTCTTCTAAGAAGTAGTTTTGCATTTTTATCCAATATATTAAAGTTGGTGTGTGTGTGTGTGTGTGTGTGTGTGTGTGTGTGTGAACACATTGTGTTTAGTAAAGGGGAGGTGGAGAATGGAAAGCTACAGTGACCTAATGTAATAAAATGACAGCAGCCATCTTTCTAAATTCTATTTCAAAATTTGGCCTTTGAATCACTCTCCTAGATTTGATTCACCCATCTGATTATTACAATTTGCCCAGTAGTTGTGAAAAGTGCAACGGTTGTATTTTCATAACTAAGGTAACATTTGACTTGCAAAAAAGAGTTTACATAACTCTTTTGGACATAAAAACAATATGCATTTTCTTTGACAATTAGAACCATGCTAGGATTTTCATTCATTTAATGTGTATTTTTTGTTCTTTAGCATTAAAAGTAACATCGGCTTGAAATTGAAACAAATTATGGTGTTTGCTAAGATGTCAGTATGGATGTCTTAATGGGAGGATTGACATTCTCCTTTGAAGAAATTTTTTTTTTCTCACTACTACTTATTCTGTGATGACAGTTTCTACCAGATTAGTAATTTCAGGAATATAAACTATGAGTCTGTAGGAAATATAGAAAGATGGACCAGGGAAAATAAGTCAGAGATGATAAACTAATGGACCAGATGAAGTTTCATCATGGACTGAAGGAACATATCACATAATATTACATATATCAATATTATATATATTATATAATAATATATAATATAATGTTATCATATCATATTATATAATAATGCTGAACTGTTACTTAGTAAAAAATCCAGATGGAGCTGGATTTGCACCAAATGGAGTGATTTGAGTTTAGTTCAGTGGTTTAATTTATCACTGTTTTGTAAAGTTAATTCTGCCTTAAGCAAGATAGGTTCATTTTTTGATATGTTATACATTGTTCCAGCTATTTATTATTGAATTTTTAACATAGTAATGAAAAGTATGCCTAAGTTTCAGATCAAGAATTATTAAAAATGATTTGCAGTAAAGGAGTGTGTTTTATATCCTGTTCAATATCATATATTCCTAATTTGTTCTTAGCAAAAAATTAATCTAAGGCTTTCCCTATCAACTTCAAGTCAGGATTTCTCACCTCTTTTTAATTTATAGTATATGTTGCTAACCTTTAAAAAAAAGTCCACATTGATCTCACCTACTTCACTAATTCTTACATCTAGACCTAAAGGGCAGATCCCCCATATTAAGTTAGTTTTGAAAAAATAAAATAAATTTATTTTCTCTTGTGACCAGAATAGTTTAGTTTTTCAACCAGCCCATCAATTGAACTTTTAAATAACCAAATTCACATTGAGCTATTTGTGAGATGGAAAGTTATAATCAATGAAAATCCAGTCAGATGCATATATAAATCCTTCAAATGTCAAAACAAACTATCTGATCTAAGCTTTGGAATACAAAACATTTTAAACATTTTCAATTTAAAGTACCTGTATTTCATTAAAATTTGCTTATATGAGATAATTTAATTCCATTTCTAATTTGGGAGTTATTTTGGCTGGATAGCCAGAAACTGCCTTTGTAGTATAGGAGCAGGAAAAGTTTCCCTTCTAGGTTTTTTTTGGCTGGTTATTTAATCAAAAATTAAATTGATATAAGACATATTAACAGGAGAAAAACAAACACTTTTCCTAAGTACAGGATAGCCATAAAAATATGAGACCTAATAAAGCCGATATTTGTTTCCACTATGGGGAAAAAAAATGTGACCCAGAGGGCAACCAGGTAATTGAGGTTTATAGAACATCCCGAGCTGAAAACAGAGGTTAGGGGGTCTGGGGATATAGAGGAAAAGATCATTCACAAAAAGATGTTTGGATAGTACCCACTTAATGTATGTAAGTTTCTTTCTTCTTTTTTTAATTTATTATTTTTATTAATGTATAATGTATTATTTGCTTCAAGGGTACAGGTCTGTGAATCATCAGTCTTACACAATTCACAGCACTTATCATAGCACATACCCTCCACAATGTCCATAACCTAGCCACCTTTTTCCTCCCCCAACACTGCCCAGCAAAATGAAACAAGATGGGAGCAGAGACGTAGGTAAGTTTCTTAGGCAAAAGATTTCTCTGTTAATAGCAGTCTTTCTGGTACAGACCCACTTTCTAAGGTAAATTTTAGCAGTTAAGGTAGACTGATAAGAGTTTTTCCTAAATCAAAGGATTTTTATTGCCTTTAGCTCAAAATGCAAAGAGGTATTTTGAGATGGCAAAATCCATTCCCTTTTGGTAATTTTGTCCCAAAAGCTTAATTGCACTGTATGAAATTTCCAGTATTGGATGGTTTTTGACCTACAAAAACAGCGATTCCATTTGGGTTATACTAAAACTACCCACTCTAAACTCCATTTAAGAGTAAGAGTAGAGGAGGATGGCACAGAAAAAAGCTTCAGGGTTAAGGTCTGGTTTGCTACTTATTCTCTGGCCTTTCTTCAGTCTGTGCCCACCCTATTTGTAGCCAGCCTCTTTGTTGCTGGCTACTTGGGGCTCTTGAGATGTCCAATTTGTATCACTGTTTCAAAGTCCGTGGTTTCTTACCTGCTGCTAATATGCCGACAGCTATCAGAGAATAAGAGAACTTTTAAGCCTAAAGGATCCTGAAGACTGAATTAGGGATATTCAAATTCAACCAGGTTTCTGTTTGTTTGTTTGTTGTCAATTCCAGTACAATCAACATACAGTGTTGTATTAGTTTCAGGTGTACAATAAAATGATTCAGCTGTTCTGTACTTTCCGAGGTGCTTATCAAGATAAGTCTTAATCCCCTTCACCTCTTTCACCCCTCCCACCTCCTTTCTGATAACAATTTGTTCCCTTTGGTTGAGTCTGTTTTTTGATCTTTTTTCTTCCCCTTTGTTTGTTTTGTTTCTTAAATTCCACATGTGAGTAAAATCATATAGTATTCATCTTTCTCTGACTGGCCTATTTTACTTAGCATTATTCTCTCTAGAGCCATCTACCTTGTTGCAAATGGCAACAAATACATTCTATATATATACCACATCTTCTTTATCCATTTATCTGTTGATGGATATTTGGGCTGTTTTCATAATTTGGCTGTTATAAATAATGCTTTAATAAGCATAAGGGTGCATATATTCTGGCAAATTAGTGTTTTCATAGTCTTTCGGTAAATACCCACGAAGACAATTACCAGATGATAGGGTAATTCTATTTTCAACTTTTGGAGGAACCTCCATATTTTCCACAGTAGCTGCACCAACTTGCATTCCTGCCAGCAGTTCATGAGGGTTTCTTTTCCTCCACATTCTTATGAACACTTGTTGTTTCCTGTGTTTTGGTATTAGCCATTCTGACAGGTGGGAGGTGATATCTCATCGTGGTTTTGACTTGCATTTCCTTGATGATAAGTGATATTGAGCATCTTTTTATGTGTCTGTTGGCTATCTGTATGTTCACTTTAGAGAAATGTTTGTTCGTGTCTTCTGCCCATTTCTTAATTGGATTACTTGTATTTTTGGGATTGAGTTGTATTAATTTCTTTGTATGTTTTGGATACTTCAATGAGTTTTTAATTAAAATGATCACCCTACAACAGGGGTCAGCAAACTTATTCTATAAAAGCCAAATAGAAAATATTTTGGGCTTTTTAGGCCTTCTGGTCTCTGTTACAACTAGTTAACTCTAGCATTATTGGGCAAAGCCATAGAAATCAGGTAAAAGAATAGACATGCTTGCATTCCAATAAAACATTATTATGAAATGTGAATTTCATATTATTGCCACCTGCCACGAAACACTGTTCTTCTTTTGATTTTTCCACCAACCAGTTAAATACGTAGAAATCCTTCCTATCTCACAGGTGTAAAGACAGATGGATTTCTTCCATAGGCCATCCTTTACCAACCCCTCCTTCACGGCAGCTCTGATGTGAGTCATCCAATATCATCAATAAACACCTCTCTTGATTGGAGGGTGACACAAATGAGCACATTCCAAATGCTTCATTTCGATACTGAACAGGGCTCTTGGGCTCCCTAAACAATAGAAATTGAGAAGAGGGCAAAAGGGAGTTCCAGGAAAGGCTATACTGGGACTTAGGCTGGAGCACAAGGGAGACAGCACAAAGGGAAGTGGCCTTAGGCTAACTCCCTGGGGAGAGGTTGGGAAGAGTTTTAAAGAGATTAATGTGGATAAAGGGTAAGGCTGAATGTGCAAAGGTGGAAATTCTATGGTGCTTGCACACCTGATGGTGGTACGTCTTCATGTGTCACATGTCCAATTAGTATGTTAAATCTCCTTCCTGGGGTGTGATTTTTAGTATGAAAGTGAAGGAGAGGGGTGCCTGGGTGGCTCAGTGGGTTAAAGCCTCTGCGTTCGGCTCAGGTCATGAGAGTCCTGGGATCAAGCCCCACAGCGGGCTCTCTGCTCAACAGAGAGCTTGCTTCCCTTCCTCTCTCTCTCTGCCTGCCTCTCTGCCTACTTGTGATCTCTGTCAAATAAATAAATAAAAATCTTTTAAAAAGAAAATGAAGGAGAAAGTCAGTGAAAGGCCAGTGCTGGGATCCATCTTGGCACAGACTGGTTCTTGCCCTGGAACTTCTTTTTTAGGTGAATATCCTATTCCCACATTACTATGAAATAGAATACTAAGGAGGCTCTTCCTTCCATAGATCTAGTCAAAAGATGGTAAATTTTGTGGTTAGGAGTGAAAGGACCTGGTCCAGTCCTTGTTCTATCTCAACTTGAATTTATTATAGATGTAGTACAACCATACTATAAAGCTTATTTGAATCAAGCAAAAGAAAAGGAGACCTCTAATAATATTATCTTAGTAATGTAATTATCATTAGTGTCCGGCAATATTTTCTTCCATATCATTTCCTATATGTATTTTTAGATTACTGCAATTATAATGTGTATATTTTGCATACTACTTTTGTCATATAACACTGCATCATAAGTATTTTCCATAAAGTGCATAATTTTATAACTGTAATTTTAGGTGTCTTGACTAAAGAAACCTTATCTGAGTGACTGTTTCATACCATACTTGGCTTTTACCAAATTTTGGACACTTTTGTTGCTTTCAGCTTTTTTAATAAAATGATTGCCTTTGTGCATATTGTTAAATTTTTACTGTTGAAATTAGTTCCTTTGGGAAGATTTCCAGAAGTGGAATTACTGAGTCTGAATGAATGATCATTATAATTGTGTAATTTACTAAAAGGTTATGGTGCTTGTATAAATGGATATGGTACGTTAAATCCTTTCTTTAAATGTGACAGGCAATGCATTGAGCATTGTAAATATATTATCTCATTGAATCCTCATCAGAACTCTATGAAAGGTGTCATTTTCCCTGCTTATAGAAAAGAACAACCACGAGTGGTTTTGATAGAGTCCAAAGTAGGACTTAGGTCTTTTTGACACCAAAAAGTATATTGAGGAATTTTATTGCCTCTTATCAACTTATAAATGTGCAATGCCCATGTGCCCACATGATAGAGTGGTATTTTTTAGTTTTGTTTGTTTTCCTCTCTTTTTCTATCAGGTAAGATTCTTCTTACCCTTCAGGTCTTATTTTAATGCTAAAGCTTCCATGAATCCTTCTTCCAACCCCATCAGGCAGAATGTGCCATTCCTCTTGCACTTCCAGATTTTCACAGTGTATTGTTTTTAGCATTTTGAGGAAGGTATTGCAGTGTTTTTATGCAGTACCCTTTGAGTTGCCTATCACAAAGCACCGCACAAAGTTGGAAATCAATAAATAGCCATTGAATGTAACTATAATGTGTCATGATATGCTTTAGAAGCTTTGTTCCATTGGCACAAGTCCTCTGTCTCTGCTACAAAGAGAAGTCTATTATATCAAACACTTTGGTCTTATCTTTGCTTTATTATATTTGTCTTCTTTTCAAGTAACTTACTCAACTTCTCACCCCTGTTTTGTCCTGACAGTCTTATCTCTGTATACCGAGCTTTCCTTGGGATGTGTGTCGGCCCAGTTGTTTTACCAGCAGGTAGTACATTGCTGACCAAGGCCTCCATCTTCAGTATAAGGTCTTCAGGAAGAGTAGAGTAAGACCAGAGTTACCCCTCTAGAAATTAGAACCCTCAGGAGACCACAGACAGCACAGATCTTACCCTTCACATTGTTAATTTAAACATCCTGAAGTACTAATTGTTATAATTGGAATCAGATTTGGAAACGTATTGGAGAAATATATTTCAATGTTTGGATTCTGATTCTGTCACTTTGCCTTGGGGAGAGTGTCATATGTCCATCATCATTGCTCTTGATCAGTTCCATTGTCATTGTCTCATCATTTTTGTATGATCCTAAGATGTGTGGGAACCTTTTAAGCAACTTGAATAGGAGGGCTGCGTCATCATAGTTGGTGTTACTCAACGAAGTGTTTTTATCTCTTTACATATTTTGTATTGTTTCCTCTACTGTCTCTAACCTCTATATCCTATACATCTTGGATAGGATGAGACTGAGAAAAGGAAAGGCCAAATTATACCCATATAATATGGAAATTGAACAATCTAATGTTAAGTGATAACTATTAATTCAACTTTGCTTTAGAAAAATTGGATTGAAAATTGCATCCCAGGCAACTTTACGACCCTGAAATTTTTGACGAATTGAGTTTTATCAGAAATTTAAACAGTGTACAAATCATGCTGTGTATCTAGCTATATTTCAACAGTATGTTTTTCAAATTCTGGAAATCTCTAAACATAAACTTCAACAGGTCAATTTTATGTAAAGAATTTTAGTAGTTTCTACAAATTCTGAAATGGGAATATATCATATCTGAAATCTTTGCATGTTTTGTCATAGGGTCGTGTGTGTGTGTGTGTATGAAGAATTTCATTTTATAAAATGCTATCCATTTCCCTCAATGCCTAGAATATGATTAGAATGCACTTCAAATTTATAATATAATCTTAAAGGGAATGTTGATTTTAATTGGTGTAGATTTTCTTTAAAAGAAATGCATCAGGCAATTTGCATTTGGATAAGACTATCTTCAGTTAAATAAAATGTTATATCTTAATTCTTTAACATAGGTGAGAATCAACTCTTACTTAGTAACCAGAAGCTATATGAACACTAATGAGAAGGTTATATAACGCAGTTTAACTCTATGCTCTGCTTACCGTTATGCTCAGCAAAAGTGAATTTACAAGGAAGTCAGAGGAAAAATTGCCCTGCTAATAAGCACAGTAATGATTATGA
This sequence comes from Meles meles, assembly GCF_922984935.1. Taxonomy (NCBI): domain Eukaryota; kingdom Metazoa; phylum Chordata; class Mammalia; order Carnivora; family Mustelidae; genus Meles; species Meles meles. The sequence continues at coordinate 74,395,970 of NC_060077.1, forward strand.
ATAATGAATATTGGAATGCTATTATAGAATAAAGCCACAAGCCATGATGTATCTTGCTGCTAAATTATTTAAAATGCTGCCTGATAATTATAGACTTGTTTTAAGTCTACATCTGTACATGTTAAAGCTGGAATCACAGTTTCTAATCAGTACCCTTTTTTCCTTCTTGGTTGGGTGGGAGGAGAATGTTCTTGATGGAAAATGCGTTTTACAGTTAGAATGTTTAAGGGAAACTATATTTAAATTAATAGGTGTTTGGGGCATGTGTTATGCCAGGGCAAGGATTACTGAGATTTTAGAAATACACTGAAGTAAGACTATCATGATTACTCGAATTGTTACTTACCGTATTCTATAGAAAGTATTAAGGGAGGAAAATGCATTTTATCATTAAGGAAACAAAATATGAATTGCATATTTAACACTTCATTAAATATGTAGATTGCTGTGAAATCTGGTGAGAAAGTTAAGGATAGTGCGATGCCGTAAAGCCGTCTTCCCACACACGTTTTATTCTTTTCATATATGATTAAGTCAGAAAATTAGAAAAGAACCAAAGAAGAGCCAGAGTTGGTTAGATGTGAAAAATGAGAGATTGGAAACAAAAGCACATTACTAGGGATATATCTTTCCAAAGGTAAATTAAGGGCCATTAAAGACCCTCTTAATACAAAATATTATTTCAACAAACTACATGTGAAATAATGTGAGCCACATTTGAGAGTGAAACTTTCATCAAATATTATAGCATACACCAAGTGAAATGATGTGTCATCCCTCATTTCTTGCATTTTTGTGCAGATCTTTGCATTTATGTGCACATTTCCTCTTGCTCCCTTGTTCATATTCATGAGCCCCTGTCTCAAATACATTATATAAACTTATAATCATACGCATATGGTTGGTGATTTTTTAAAAAAGATTTTTATTTATTTATTTGTCAGAAAGAGAGAGAACGCGCGCGTGAGAGAGGCAGGCAGAGGCAGAGGGAGAACCAGGCTCTCTGCCGAGCAAGGACCCCAATGTGGGACTCAATCCCAGGACACTGGTATCATGATCCGAGCCGAAGGCAGCCGCTTAACCAACTGAGCCACCCAAGCGTCCCATGGTTGGTGATTTTGATTTGAATTAATACTTCCACCATCTCTCTTTTTTTTAATGAGTATTTTACCTGTTAAGATTTACATACCTATTTTTTAAATTTTGGGGGAGGGCAAAACTGTCATTTTTTTAAACTTCACATTTTTACCATTTTTCAAATATAATGCAGTATAAATAATATCAGCTGATCACCTATTATGTTCAAATCCTGTGGTTAATAATTTCATATATATTATCTTTTGTAATATTAATCATAAATCTTTAACTTATACAAATTTTAGATGGAAAATCTATGAGCCAGAGAAGCTAAAAAACTTACCTTGAGGTACAGACTTTATGTTGAATGCTTACTGGTCTATAAATCTCACTCTGACTAATTCCATTAATGAAAAGCTTACATTTTTATAAAATGATTTATTGGATGCTTTACAGATCCACTTGGTGCTGAACACATTGAGGGTCTATGCAAAAACTATTTTGAGAAAGAGAATAATTCAAAATTCCTTTCTAAATTCTTCACAGCAACCTTGTGTTTTAGAATTAACAAGTGAAGTTATTCAGTTGTTCCTTCTCTAATTGTTTGTATCCAATGGCTACACCAGTTTTGACTAGTTGAATGAATGATTTCATACTTTCAACTTTCAAGCTGACTTGTATGTAAATTAAATCCAAGAGGTTATTTGTATAACTGAAGACTTGTGGCCTGAAATGTTGTAATTGGTCACAGTTATGACACTAAGCACTGATTTTACTATAGTAGATATAGGAATAGACATGAAAGTATTTTTTTACTCTTTTATTACTAAAGAACTTTTTTTTTTCATCCATATTTGTGGTGTCTGGTAACCATGTAAACAAATATATTAGCATCTCTTGAAAAAATGAACAGGAATTAATGCAGGTGTATGATAGTAACCCCCCCAACACACACCCCATTTCTCTCACAATTGCATTTCTTCTTGTCTGTGAAAAACTGTTGTTTTAATGGGGAACACAGTATTTCATTAAGGTATATATTTGCTCTGCCAGTTCTCCCTTATTTCTGTAAAATTCAGTAGTCTAGAAAAAAACTTTATCTTAGAAAACATGTAGTAAACATGATTGACCATATTAGCTTTGCTCTACCATTAGGCCATGAGACTGGACTCTTTAGCTGCCAGAATCAATTCAGGATTTAATTAAATTGCCCTATGGTCTGACCTTAAAGAGGTAATGTCACAGGACTTCTCAGATATTAACATCATGGTTATTTTTGAAGCAGATAGAACGGAAGGGATTTTTTTTTTTTAAATAACTATTACAAGAACCCTATCTTCACTATATCCCATGCTTTGCAAAGACCAGATACTTCTGAACTTTAGCCTTCCTGCAATTATTCTATTTTATCTCCCTTTTGAATACACATCCTTGTCAAATGCCCCTTCTTCTCTCTTTGGTATGCAGCCATTTTCTTGTGAATTCAGCTACAACAAAACATAAATTGCATGGGTAATATGGCCTAAGACCCATAAGGACATAGGACCTCTCATAACGAAGGAAACAGACTTTGCATCTGGACTCATAGAGCTTATATTCTAGTGTGGGAGACAGATGTCAGTCAACAAATTCTTCACATATATTATTAGAAGCTGTTGTAATCACTGCATTCTAATAATACAAGAGTATTATTAGAATATATCATAATATATTTTAAAAATTGGAGAATATTGGGAGAATTACATAAAGGTGATTGGACACAGACTTTCCTGAGGAACTACCTTCTTGCTGAGGTCTCAAAGAGGCATAAAGGGTACTTGGGTAAAGTGGAGGGAATGATGGGTGAGGTGCTGGTGATTCAGGATTAGGGGCCAGTATGGACCAAGACCTAATAGGGGAAAAAGCAGAACCTTCAAGAACTAGGGGACATTGAGCAGGGAGCAGTGGGGTCTGGTGGTGGGTATAGGGTTCTGAAGGAGATGGAAAGATGATTAGTACCATACCCAGGAGCCGTGCATGATGCTCGAGGGCTTTGGAATTTTTAAATCTGAGCTCCCGAGAGGGCATCTGGGTGGCTCAGTCTGTTAAGGGTCTGACTCTTGGTTTTGGCTTACGTCAAGATGTCCCTGTTGGTAGTGGGATCTTTTGGTGGATCCACTGGGGCTGGTATTGAGCCCCATTGGTGGTAGCATTGAACCCCATTAGTGGTGGGATCAAGCCCCACCTGGGGCTTTGTGGGGCTTGTGCTCAGTGCAGAGGCTACTTCAGATTCTCCTTCTCTCGCCCCACTCGTGTGCTCTCTGCCTCTCTCATAAATCAATCAATCTAGAATTTTCTCACTGGGAAGTTCTATGTGCAATCAGCTCAAGTAAGTTTCTTTCAGTATATTCATATTTTTTCCTCTTGAGACAATTTAATTATACATAGTTACATATATTTAATTAGGACTGACCTTTCTTATGAAGACATTTTAGAATTTTTGACAATTAGATCATGTTTGGTATCTTTGGTTCTCTTGATTTCATTCTTTCTATCCTTTCCTTCCACCTTTCTGCTTTTTAAAAATCATTTTCATGTCTAGTCAAGGTCTCCATCCCTCCCATCCTTGATTACAGCACTCTAGCAGGATATGGTTCTTTTCTCCAAGTGTTCCCCTTGCATCCATTCCATCTTCCTGTTTTTTCTCTTTGGCTGGAATTAAGTCCTAAGCAGCCATTTTGCTCATCACTTTCCTTGCTTTCTGGATGATGAAATCACCAGTGAGGCACATCAAGAATATATCAGATGATCAGCTCACAGCTGAATTACACTTCCGGCAGATGCACAGGTAACTGAAGCTTCCCATAGCTGGAGGGCCTTCTGTCTATGACATTTTTAATTGGAGGGGGAGATGAACCATGAGAGACTGTGGACTCTGAGAAACAAACTGAGGGTTTTGGAAGAGAGGGTGGTGGGAAGATGGGTGAGCCTTGTAGTTGGTACTAAGGAGGGCATGTATTGCATGGAGCACTGGATGTGGTGCATAAACAATGAATCTTGGAACACTGAAAAAATAAAATAATATATATATAATAAAATTGTATATATAATAAAATTATATATATAATAAAATTATATATATATATATATATATATATATATATCAATCACACAGAAAAGTTTGCCCCAAAGTTTCCACCCATGCTGTTGGTTTTTATCCTATTCCTGTGAAAACACTTCTATTTCTCCTTCTTCTGCTCTCAACCAGTTGCTTTCTCCTCTGCTCTCCTTCCTAAACTTGGTAGATTTTCTTTTAAATGCTGCATATTCTTTTATATATATTGAGGGCTGGGCTATGCGGAGAGGCTTAAATGAAACATTAAATACCTGGTATTTAAAAAGATGGGGGAAAATCAAGAGTAAGACCTGAAAGGACCAGAGGACATTAACCCTGTGAAGACAGCAAGGCATCTCCATCAGTGTTCAATGGGGTGAGAATGGTAATGATTTGCTCAGGGTTTTAAGATAGTTACAATACTCACTGTAACTAATCAATACAGTACATGATTGAAGGTGATGGTGATAAGGACAAAAATGTGCTACTAAAGATATCCAATCATCTCCTTTTTTTTTTTTTTAGGTTTAACTTTATTCATGTTCAGTCTTTAGAAGGCTGTGGTTAATTTTTCCAAATTAATGGAGTGATTAAAACAACCTTAACAAGTTAAAACCATAATTTTTGCACATATGTAATATTTTCTGGAAAGCATTTCCAAGTTAAAGATGAGTAAATTTTCATAATATGTACATAGTCAAATATAAGTCCATTTCAAATATTATCAGGCTCATAGACATCAATGAATTCTTTGGAGTTCTTCAAAATCTTCTGTTAAATTTGCAAATTTGTTTTATGTGGCAAAGGGAAGTAATGAAAAGCTTTCTACCCATCCTCATCCCCCACCACCACACTTTTTTTTTAATGGTTTTTATTAATAATTTTTTATTATTTTTTTTATAAACATATAATGTATTTTTAGTCCCAGGGGTACAGGTCTGTGAATCGCCAGGTTTACACACTTCACAACACTCACCATAGCACATATCCTTCCCAATGTCTACAACCCAAGCACCCTCTCCCTCCCCCCTCCCCGCAACAACCCTCAGTTTGTTTTGTGAGATTGAGAGTCACTTATGGTTTGTCTGCCTCCTGATCCCATCTTGTTTCATTAATTCTTTTCCTACCCCCAAACCCCCCATGTTGCATTTCCACTTCCTCATATCAGGGAGATCATATGTTAGTTGTCTTTCTCCGATTGACTTATTTCGCTAAGAATAATACCCTCTAGTTCCATCCGTGTCATCACAAATGGCAAGATTTCATTTCTTTTGATGGCTGCATAGTATTCCATTGTATATATATACCACTTCTTCTTTATCCATTCATCTGTTGATGGACATTTAGGTTCTTTCCATAGTTTGGCTATTGTAGACATTGCTGTTATAAACATTTGGGTGCACATGCCCCTTGTGATCACTACGTTTGTATCTTTAGGGTAAATACCCAGAAGTGCAATTGCTGGGTCATAAGGTAGCTCTATTTGCAACTTTTTGAGAAACCTCCATGCTGTTTTCCAGAGTGGTTGCACCAGCTTACATTCCCACCAACAGTGTAGAAGGGTTGCCCTTTCTCTGCATCCTCGCCAGCATCTGTCATTTCCTGAATTGTCAATTTTAGCCATTCTGACTGGTGTGAGGTGGTATTTCATTGTGGTTTTGATTTGTATTTCCCTGATGCCGAGTGATGTGGAGCATTTTTTCATGTGTCTATTGACCATCTGGATGTCTTCTTTGCAGAAATGTCTGTTCATGTCCTCTGCCCATTTCTTTTTTTTTTTTTCAAAGTAGTACATCTTTAGTGAATACTTTTTTTTTTCCATTTTATTTATTTTTTCAGCGTAACAGTATTCATTCTTTTTGCACAACACCCAGTGCTCCATGCAAAACGTGCCCTCCCCATTACCCACCACCTGTTCCCCCAACCTCCCACCCCTGACCCTTCAAAACCCTCAGGTTGTTTTTCAGAGTCCATAGTCTCTTATGGTTCGCCTCCCCTCCCCAATGTCCATAGCCCACTCCCCCTCTCCCAATCCCACTTCCCCCCAGCAACCCCCAGTTTGTTTTGTGAGATTAAGAGTCATTTATGGTTTGTCTCCCTCCCAATCCCATCTCTGCCCATTTCTTGATTGGATTCTTTGTTCTTTGAATGTTCAGTTTGCTAAGTTCTTCATAGATTTTGGACACTAGCCCTTTATCTGATATGTCGTTTGCAAATATCTTCTCCCATTCTGTCAGTTGTCTTTTGGTTTTGTTGACTGTTTCCTTGGCTGGGCAGATGCTTTTGATCTTGATGAAATCCCAATAGTTCATTTTTGCCCTTGCTTCCCTTGCCTTTGGCGATGTTCCTAGGAAGAAGCTGTGAATGAGGTAAAAGAGGATGCTACCTGTGTTCTCCTCAAGGATTTTGATGGATTCCTTTCTCACATTGAGGTCCTTCATCCATTTTGAGTCTATTTTCGTGTGTGGTGTAAGGAAGTGGTTCAATTTCATTTTTATACATGTGGCTGTCCAATTTTCCCAACACCATTTATTGAAGAGGCTGTCTTTTTTCCATTGGACATTCTTTCCTGCTTTGTTGAAGATTAGTTGACCATAGAGTTGAGGGTCAATTTCTGGGCTCTCTGTTCTGTTCCATTGATCTATGTGTCTGTTTTTGTGCCAGTACCATACTGTCTTGATGACAACAGCTTTGTAATAGAGCTTGAAGTCTAGAATTGTGATGCCACAAACTTTGGCTTTTTTTTTTTTTTTTTCAATATTCCTTTGGCTATTTGAGGTCTTTTCTAGTTCCATATAAACTTTAGGATTATTCCTTCCATTTCTTTGAAAAAAATGAGTGGGATTTTGATAGGGATTGCATTAAATGTGTAGATTGCTTTAGGTAGCATAGACATTTTCACAATATTTGTTCTTCTAATCCAGGAGCATGGAACATTTTTCCATTTCTTTGTGTCTTCCTCAATTTCTTTCATGAGTACTTTATAGTTTTCTGAGTATAGATTCTTTGCCTCTTTGGCTAGGTTTATTCCTAGGATCTTATGGTTTTGGGTGCAATTGTAAATGGGATTGACTCCTTAATTTCTCTTTCTTCTGTCTTGTGTTGGTGTAGAGAAATGCACCTGGTTTCTGTGCATTGATTTTATATCCTAACACTTTACTGAACTCCTGTACAAATTCTAGCAGTTTTGGAGTGAAGCCTTTTGGGTTTTCAACATATAGTATCATATGATCTGTGAAGAATGAGAATTTGACTTCTTTGCTGATTTGGATGCCTTTAATTTCTTTTATTTGTCTGATTGCTGAGGCTAGGACTTCTAGTACTATGTTGAATAACAGTGGTGATAATGGACATCCCTGCCATGTTCCTGACTTTAGCGGAAAAGCATTCAGTTTTTCTCCATTGAGAATGATATTTGCAGTGGTTTTTTCATAGATGGTTTTGATAATATTGAGGTATGTGTCCTCTATCCCTACACTTTGAAGAGTTTTGGTCAGGAAGAGATGCTGTACTTTGTCAAATGCTTTTTCATCATCTATTGAGAGTATCATATGGTTCCTGTTCTTTCTTTTTTTAATGTATTGTATCACATTGTTTGATTTGCGGATGTTGAACCAACCTTGCAGCCCTGGAATAAATCCCACTTGGTCATGATCAATAATCCTTTTAATGTACTGTTGGATCCTATTGGCTCTATTTTGGTGAGAATTTTTGTTCATCAAGGATATTGGTTTCTAGTTCTCTCTCTCTCTCTCTCTTTTTTTTTTTTTTTGGCTTTCAGACTTTATTTATTTTTTCAGCTTAACAGTATTCATTGTTTTTGCACAACACCCAGTGCTCCATGCAAAATGTGCCCTCCCTATCTAGTTCTCTTTTTTGATGGAATCCTTGTCTGGTTTTGGGATCAATGTGATGCTGGCCTCATAGAATGAGTTTGGAAGTTTTCCTTCTATTTCTATTTTTTGGAACAGTTTTAGGAGAATAGGAATTAATTCTTCCTTAAATGTTTGGTAGAATTTCCCTGGGAAGCCATCTGGCCTTGGGCTTTTGTTTGTTTGGAGATTTTTGATGACTGTTTCAATCTTCTTACTGGTTATGGGTCTGTTCAGGTCTTCTATTTCTTCCTGGTTCAGTTATGGTAGTTTATATGTCTCTAGGAATGCATCCATTTCTTCAAGATTGTCAAATTTGTTGGCATAGAGTTGCTCATAGTATGTTCTTATAATTGTTTTTATTTCTTTGGTGTTGGTTGTGATCTCTCCTCTTTCATTCATGATTTTATTTATTTGGGTCCTTTCTCTTTTCTTTTTGATAAGTCTGGCCAGGGGTTTATCAATCTTATTGATTCTTTCAAAGAACCAGCTCCTAGTTTCATTGATTTGTTCTATTTTTTTTTTTTTTTTGGTTTCTATTTCATTGATTTCTGCTCTGATCTTTATGATTTCTCTTCTCCTGCTGGTTTCAGGATTTCTTTCTTGTTCTTTCTCCAGCTCCTTTAGGTGTAGGGTTAAGTTGTCTATTTGAGACCTTTCTTACTTCTGGAGAAAGGTTTGTACCGCTATATATTTTCCTCTCAGGACTACCTTTGCTGTGTCCCACAGATTTTGAACCATTGTGTTTTCATTATCATTTGTTTCCATGAATTTTTTCAATTCTTCTTTAATTTCCTGGTTGACCCATTCATTCTTTAGAAGGATGCTGTTTAGTCTCCATGTATTTGGGTTCTTTCCAAATTTCCTCTTGTGATTGAGTTCCAGCTTCAGAGCATTGTGGTCTGAAAATATGCAGGGAATGATCCTGATCGTTTGATACCAGTTCAGACCTGATTGATGACCCAGGATGTGATCTATTCTGGAGAATGTTCCATGTGCACTAGAGAAGAATGTGTATTCTGTTGCTTTGGGATGAAATGTTCTGAATATATCTGTGATGTCCATCTGGTCCAATATGTCATTTAAGGCCTTTATTTCCTTGTTGATCTTTTGCTTGGATGATCTGTCCATTTCAGTGAGGGGAGTGTTAAAGTCCCGTACTATTATTGTATTATTGTGGATGTGTTTCTTTGATTTTGTTATTAATTGGTTTATATAGTTGGCTGCTCCCATGTTAGGGGCATAGATATTTAAAATTGTTAGATCTTCTTGTTGGACAGACCCGTTGAGCATGATATAGTGTCCTTCTTCATCTCTTATTATAGTCTTTGGCTTAAAATCTAATTGATCTGATATAAGGATTGCCACCCCAGCTTTCTTTTGATGTCCATTAGCATGGTAAATTGTTTTTCACCCCCTCACTTTAAATCTGAAGGTGACTTCGGTTCTAAAATGAGTTTCCTGTAGGCAACATATTGATGGGTTTTTTTTTTTTTTTATCTATTCTGATACCCTGTGCCTTTTGATTGGGGCATTTATCCCATTAACATTCAGGGTAACTATTGAGAGATATGAATTTAGTGCCATTGTATTGCCTTTTAGGTGACTGTTCCTGTATATTGTCTCTGTACCTTTCTGATCTACTACTTTTAGGGTATCTCTTTGCTTAGAGGACCCCTTTCAGCATTTCCTGTAGAGCTGGTTTGGTGTTTGCAACTTCTTTCAGTTTTTGTTTGTCCTGGAAGCTTTTTATCTCTCCTATTTTCAATGATAGCCTAGCTGGATAGAGTATTCTTGTCTGCATGTTTTTCTCGTTTAGTGCTCTGAATATATCATGCCAGTTCTTTCTGGCCTGCCAGGTCTCTGTGGATAAGTCTGCTGCCAATCTAATATTTTTACCATTGTATGTTACAGACTTCTTTTCTCAGGCTGCTTTCAGGATTTTCTCTTAGTCGCTAAGACTTGTAAATTTTACTATTAGGTGAAGGGTTGTGGACCTATTCTTGTTGATTTTGAGGGGGGTTCTCTGCACCTCCTGGATTTTGATGCTTGTTCCCTTTGCCATATTAGGGAAATTCTCTCCAATAATTCTCTCCAATATATCTTCTACTCCTCTCTCTCTTTCTTCTTCTTCTGGAATCCCAATTATTCTAACGTTGTTTCTTCTTATGGTGTCACTTATCTCTCGAATTCTCCCTTCGTGGTCCAGTAGCTGTTTGTCCCTCTTTTGCTCGGCTTCTTTATTCTCTGTCATTTGGTCTTCTGTATCACTAATTCTTTCTTCTGCCTCATTTATCCTAGCAATAAGAGCCTCCATTTTTGATTGCACCTTATTAATACCTTTTTTTATTTCAACTTGGTTTGATTTTAGTTTTTTATTTCTCCAGAAAGGAGTTTTATTTCTCCAGAGAGCGTTTCTCTAATATCTTCCATGCCTTTTTTGACCCTGGCTAGAACCTTGAGAATCGTCATTCTGAGCTCTAGATCAGACATATTACCAATGTCCGTATTGATTAGGTCCCTAGCCTTCAGTACTGTTTCTTGTTCTTTTTTTTTGTGGTGTGTTTTTCCACCTTGTCATTTTTGTCTAGATAAGAATATATGAAGGAGCAAATAAAATACTAAAAGGATGGCAAAGACCCCAGGAAAATGTGCTTTACCAAATCAGAAGAGACCCCAAATCATGAGGCGTAGAAAGGGGATAAAAAGAAGTTCAGAGAAAAAAAATTAAAAAAGAAATCAAATGAAGAAAAAATATAAAAAAATATGTATATATTATACTGGTGACTAGAGCAGGGTCACCCACTTAATTTTGGGAGTAGTTTGGTCTCTTAGAAGAAACTACCTCCCCAAATTTTAAAGAATGAAAAACATATATAAGGGTAAATACAATGAAGGGATGGAATATGCTTATGAAGTTGTACCCCAAATTTTTTAGAAGAAAAAACCCTATGTGTATACAAAAAATAAAGTTAGATACAATGAAGGATAAAATATGACTATAATAATGGAGTTTCATAAAGATTATTATTATTTTTTTATGGAAGGTATTAAGATAAAGTAGTTAAAAAATGCTAAAAAAGGAAAGGGTAAAAGTTTTTAAAAATTTAGCAGAAGAAAAAAAATTAAATTAAAAAAATTAAATTAACTGCAAGACTAAAGACTCATGGCAAGAAAGCCATGCGTTCCATGCTTTGCTTTCTCCTCCTCTGGAATTCCGCTGTTCTCCTTGGTAAGTGAACTTGGTCTTGGCTGGATTTCTTGTTGATCTTCTGGGGGAGGGGCCCGTTGTAGTGATTCTCAAGTGTCTTTGCCGGAGGCAGAATTACACCACCCTTACCAGGGGCCAGGCTAAGTAATCCACTCAGGTTTGCTTTCGGGAGCTTTTGTTCCCTGAACGCTTTCCATAGAGTTCCGGAGGACGGGAATGAAAATGGCAACTGCCCAGTCTCTGGCCTGGAGGAGCAGAGAGCTCAGGGCCCCACTCCTCAGTGTGCCCTCAGAGAAAAGCACTCAACCACTCCCATCTCCCTGGCCTCCGGCCGCACTCTGAGCTCACCCAGCCTGCGACCAGTTCAAGGAAGCCCGAGCTGAGATCTCACTCCTCGAGCTGAGATCTCACTCCTCGGCTCTGTCTCTGTAGCCGGCTTCCTCTCTAATACCTGCGAGCTCTGCGACACTCAGACACCCCCGATCCTTCTGTGACCCTGCGGGACCTGGGGCCATGCTGACCCCACGTGGACTTCACCCCAGTTTAGCCTCTGGAGCGATGTCCCTCAGTGGAACAGACTTTTAAAAGTCCTGATTTAGTTCCGCCGCTTGCCGGGAGCCGGCCCCTCCCCCTGTGGTCTATCTTCCCGTCGCTTTGAATTCACTTCTCTGCGGTTCCTACCTTTCAGAATGTGGTCAATTTTCTGTTTCTAGAATTGCTGTTCTTCTTCTCTTCGATCTCCCGTTGGATTTGTAGGTGTTTGCAATGTTTAGATAAGCTATCGAGCTGATCTCCTGCTACCTGTTGTAGTCTCAGCCTGCTACTTCTCTGCCATCTTGACTCCTCCCCCATCACCACACTTTTTCAGCTCTATCCATTTTCATGATATCACTTGTGGTGTTAGTTCTTTAAGATGGCAGGTTACTTGTTCAGGGAATCCATTTCTCTGTAAGATAGTCCAAAGAGATTGGGAGGCAAGGTCAGTGCTCAGATATTCATTCTGGGCTTCTTGCAGCTCCCAGAATATTATGATGTTTTTCATCATAATCATTTCCATTTTTTGAAGAATACTTCCAAACGTAAAAAAACATCCTGGAGGTTTTAAATTGTTTTGATCAATTATACTTATAATTCAAAACAATTTTTTTAAACCTGGAAATTTACACTAATGGTAAGCCACTTTATTTTAAGCAGCACCTAAAATTACTTAGGGAAGTAGTATTTTATCAAACATCTAGTGCCTGATAATTTGCTGCTCTGAGAAAGTTGGATGGATCTTACTGAAATAATATAGTTCCCGTGTTGTTAGGAGCTTTATTTCATTATCCCTTTTGCAAAATTGCGCTTTTCTTTTTCATGGAGCGTGCCTTCTCTCATTAACATTGTGGCAGGTAACTCAGTTTGTGATAACTGTCAAAGCCCTAAGGACCCTAAAGAAGCAACGTCTTGAGTCTTACTCTGCCAGATACAAGTCGCATTTTCTTTGCTTCAAAAGTTCTTGCATTGGGCTCCCTTGCCACATTTTCCCATCCTCTGAAATTGCATGTTTTCATTATAATTTCTCCTAGCAATTTCCCTATTATTAGTACTCACTCTTACAGGTCCTGTTAACCTTTGCTGGGTTTGATGTTTGGCGCCAAATGGACACCAAACAAGTGATCACCAGGGATCTTCCACACCAAATGATTATAAGCACTTGGTTCAGTAGAATAAGCTCTCAGGGTACTGGAGATGTCTTCATTCCTATCTGGTTCCTGGGCACCAGGTAGTACATCTGTAACCAGACCAAACCAACAATTTAGACCACAACCCCAGAGTGCACATACAGACACGATGGTCATTTTATGCTATTATTGTGTGACTTGACACATAAGTTCTCAGAGGACAGCACATTGCATACAAGAAGGAATGGATGCTTCTGCTGGCAGCTTGCTGAACAGGGAACAGACACACTGAACATATAAGAGTAAATTATTGTGTGTATTAAGAAGAAATGTGTGGGACGCCTGGGTGGTTCAGTGGGTTGAAACCTCTGCCTTTGGCTCAGGTCACGATCCCAGCATCCTGGGATCGAGCCCCACATCCGGCTCTCTGCTCAGCAGGGAGCCTGCTTCCCCCTCTTTCTCTCTGCCTGCCTCTCTGCCTACTTGTGATCTCTGTCTGTCAAATAAATAAATAAAATCTTAAAAAAAAAGAAATATGTGATAATAGGTGAGTTTATAAGAAAGGGGCCTCACCTAGCAATGTACTTTCAAGAGGAAGAGATGTTTCAGAGACCTGAGGGGGAAATACTAGTAACTAGATAAAAGAACTGGGGGTAGGGGAAATGTGCAAGGGTGGGTTAGAGATAAAGTTAGTTGTGTGGGTGAATCCAGAATGACACAGTGTTCAAAGCATTCTGTACAAGCTGAGAATTTTTAATTCATAATTCTTGAATTTGTTTTCCTTTTAACATGAATGTATCTTTTTGTGCACCACTTCTTTGTTTTTAATCTCTGGGATCTTATTTGTGCCCAGAATTTTTAAGCAAGGAAACACTTCTACATTGTCCCCATCTCTCTTTAGCTAATATATTGCTAACAAGAATAAGACAGCCTAATAGATGATGCAATTTTTATAAGCTTGGAAATACTTTCCTTTTATTTTATTATGAAATTAGGTTACTCATTGTGACAGTTACTTGAGATACTGTGTTGAGCTGTTGCTAAGAGTAGTTAGTTTTATCTATTCAGTCTTTAAAATGTAAGAAACAGCTGGGGAAAACATAGATATTTTGGAACAGCACACATATCCTGGACAGCTCGTTGACTTTCCTATTGATGTTTTTTGCCCGACTGTTTGTTCCAGATAAATACAAAATATGTGGAGAATAAAAAAGAGCACAGACTAATACCTATCACTGAGAACTGTTCATTTTGAAGTTCATGTTCTTTGTTGTCATTGTTTTCTTGTAATGCTGGCAACATCCAGATGCTTGGGTCAAAGAGAGCCTAAGTAAGAAAGAAATAGCTATGACATTTGAGTTGACAGGCATAATTCTGAAGTGCAGAAATCACTAGACAGATAAACAAAAATTGAAAATCACAAATGAGAGCTTGAAATGAGAATCATGCTGGCTACTTCAGAATTATTTTATTATATACCCAATATTTTATGCCAAATATGCCTGACTTTAATGAACTGGGGACACAAAAGAAAAGAGGTGACTACTTGGATGTGTCCCAGGAATCAAAGTCTGGCAGGTGGTAACTCATCTGTTTCAGACTCAACACGTGTTAGATAGAGATCAGTTTTAGCAATGATTTTTGGAAGGATTTGCTCAGATAAGAGATGCTTCCCTGAAGACTGGATTGACTTCTAGTTGTTAATGACTGTGAGGATCATTCAGATAGAGCGTGCTCATACTTTCCTAGAAATGGCTGAACTTGGAAGCCCTACAGTTTGCCTTTGTTCTACTAAACTAGATTCTAAATCTTAACACTGTTTTCTCAGTCTATGGGGACCTTGGAAATCCACATTCAATGGTGCTGAATCTACCAAATTTTAGAGACTACTCTGATCACTACTGTTACCAGCACCATTTAAGGATTTTTTTTTAAAGATTTTATTTATTTATTTATTTGACAGTGAGAGAGAGATCACAAGTGGGCAGAGAGGCAGGCAGAGAGAAAGAGAGAGGGAAGCAGGCTCCCTGCCGAGCAGAGAGCAGAGAGCCCGATGTGGGACTCGATCCCAGGGCCCTGAGATCATGACCTGAGTCGAAGGCAGAGGCTTAACCCACTGAGCCACCCAGGCGCCCCCATTTAAGGATTTTTGTTTTTAATTTGTATCATCTGGATCTACTGATGCTTGGCAGACATAAAAAGTGACTTTGAACTAATGAAAACCTTCCCACCAAAAACATTGATTAACTTCAATGTCTACATGAATGTTCTCCTTCCAAGTAGTTACTTTGGAAAATTACTTTGAAAATTTTTGGAACTCTGCCTTCAAAAGTAGCTCCAGAGTCAGTGTGCAAGCCCATAGTAAAACACTGTCATTCCTTTATAGTCATACCTTATTTTTCCTCATAAATGCAAAGTGAGCCATTCTGCTGGAACACCAAACTATTCAACACATACAGCACCAAGTTACTTTTTTTCTTTTTTTGCTTTCTCTTAAAATCTTGAAAGCACTAAAATCTCTCATAACTTATTTATATACAACAAACTCTAAACACAATATCCAAAAAAGTTCCAGAAATTGTTTTAATAACTTCATTATTAATACAGCTTCTTGAAAAAAACAAAAACAGCACTCATTTGAGTGTTAAGTAGTGATTAATTTTGTTAAACCTGTGAAAAATATAAGCCTAAGGTCACGTCAGCCATATGTCCTGATGGTAATGAACTCAACTTCTTTTTTCACTTATTTTAGTAAGGAAGACTGCTCCTGTTTTTTTAACATCTGCTCTATACCATGAACTTCGCTTATTTTACATAAACATGGTTATTTACCCCTAAGTTTTTTATTGTATTTTGCTAAAAATAATATGGCCAACCTCAAGAAGAGATGCACACAGAAAATGAACGCATAGACTCAGCTCAACTTGGCTTAAAAACACGTCTTTCTGTCCAACATCTGATGGTAACATGGAGACTTCACATTTCCCCTTTTCCATCCTTGCATCTGTCCTATTCTAATGATATTAGAGACTTCTGACGATAGATTGTTAACAACTATTAGAATTTGCAAACCATTTCTTGTGAAACTCTCAATAATACTCAGTGCTCTTAACGAATGCTGATTTTGTTTTGGTTTGCTCTCTTTGTTGCATTAACTTTTTTTTCCTTGATTTTATTAAGTGTTTTATTTTAATTCCAATATAGTTAACATATAACATTATATTAGTTTCAGGTGTACAATATTGTGATGCAACAATTCTGTGCAGCACACAGTGATCATTACGTATGAAAAATTCACTCCTTAATCCGCGTCACCTATTTCGCCCTTGCCTCCACCCACCTCCCCTGTGGTAACCATCAATTTGTTCTCTCTAGTTAAGAATCTATTTCTTGGGGTGCCTAGGTGGCTCAGTGGGTTAAAGCCTCTGCCTTTGGCTCAGGTCATGATCTCAGGGTCCTGGGATCGAGCCCTGCATCGGGCTCTCTGCTCAGCAGGGAGACTGCTTCCCTCTCTCTCTGCCTGCCTCTGTGCCTACTTGTGATCTCTGTCTGTCAAATAAATAAATAAAATCTTAAAAAAAAAAAAGAATCTATTTCTTGGTTTGTCTCTTTCTTTCATTCCCCCCCTTTTTTCTTTTGTTTCTTAAATTGCACAGATAAATGAAATCATATCATATTTGTCTTTCTCTGACTGACTTATTTTGTCTTGCATTATACTCTCTAGCTCCAACCCTGTCATTGCAAATGGCAAGATTTCATTCCTTATGTGGTTGGATAATAATTCATTGTATGTATATACCACATTTTCTTTATCCATTCATCTTCAATAGACAGCTGGGCTGCTTCCATAATCGGCTGTTGTAAATAATTTTGCAATAAGCATAAGGATGCTTGTATCCTTTTGAATTAGTGTTTTTGTATTCTTTGAGTACATACCCAGTAGTGTGATTATGAGATCATAGGGTGGTTCCATTTTTAAATTTTTGAGCAAACTCCATATTGTTTTCACAGTGGCTGCACCAGTTTGCATTCCCACCAACAGCATTCGGAAGTTCCTTCTTTCCCACATGCTCACCAACACTGTTGTTTCTTGGGTTTCTTATTTTAACCATTCTGACATGTATGAGGTGATCTTATGGTTTCGATTTGAATTTCCCCGATGATGAATGATGTTGAGCATCTTTTCATGTGCCTGTTGGCCATCTGTATCTCTTCTTTGGAGAAATGTCTATTCATGTTTTTTATTACATTAACTTTTTATTTGTTTTTTTTTAATTTTGCTTTTTTATTTTTTATTTTGTTTTATTGTTATAAAATACAAGATAAAAAACATATATTTGAAAGGTTACTAAATTTAGAAGGAAGGGAAGAGAAATAGAGGAAGGTAACATAGAAAAGCCATGCTTCTTTCAACCGAGACAACTTAACCCTCCAAGATAATAATTTTCAAAGTTTTAGTTGTTTCTTCTAATACTTGCCTCCATATTCTGAAATGATATACATGTTTAGTTATCACCTTTAGATATTAGATGTTGATTTCCTATTTGGCAGATTAATATTTAATTATCCTATACCTCACCCTTTCTCTTCTCCATTACTTTGCTTATAAAAAAATTTGGTGCATAATTAATTTGTAATACAATGCATTTTTATATACCTATGTCACTAACACTCAAAACAGGATATAGAAGACTTATATTCTTCCAGATTTTCCTTCATAGTCTCACCCACTCAGTTTTTTACTCCCTTTCCCCTTATACACATACACCATTATGTAGTTTCTGACATTATACAATAATTTTTTGCCTGTATTTAGATTTCATATAAATGAAATCAAGTAGTACTGCCTCTTTGATATCGCATTTTTCCTTTACCTAAATTTTTTGAGGTTCATCGTGTTGTTGTTTGTACCAATAATTTATTCTTATTTTATTGCTAACCCATGTTTCACTGTATAGGTAAGTCACAATTTCTTCTGTTGACTTGTTGATAGATATCTGGACCATTCCCAGTTTTTTACTATTATCAATAAAGCAGCTTACAAACATTCACAAAGAGGTCTTTGTTATTATGTATGTTTTCATTTCTCTTGGAAAATACCGAGGAGGAGAGTTTTGCTAGGTCATATGGAAGATGCATATTTAACTTTATTAAAAACTCCAAAATAGTTCTCCAAAGTGGTTAAAATCAAATACCATCTTGCAATCCTTCCAGCAATAAACGGTGGTGTTTAAAATATGGTTCTATCCATATTCTTCATTATTTGGTGTTTCGTTTTAGTCATTATTCCTTATTTATTTGCATGTTTTCTCTGTTTCACATGTATTCTATATGTCCTCCAGGTTCCACTTTACTTTTTTGTCTCTCTCTTTTATGCTGGAGGAATTCCTCAAATTCTAGAAATCCTAGGCTACCAATTCATAGTTAAAAGTGAAGCACTAAAAATTTATTGAAAACATTGTGTTTGTAGAAAGGTAGATCAAATTATAGACCTCACTTTAGGACAATCAAGTGGCCATCTGTCTTCTGAGAGTGGTCTCTTAAAGAGTAGCCTCTTTTAGTTTTTACCTCTCAGTGGTTCAAACTATCCAGAGATCCTCTTGTCTTATAGTTTTCTTATAGTTTGGGTTTATAAATTTGGTTCTGAGGTTCTGGAATCAAGCAGGCGAGGGAGTGTGAGACTTCTTTCGGTACAGTATGTAGATTTTATTTAGTGTTTCTGTTTCCATTCTCATACTTCTGTATTCCACTTCTCTGTATCTGGTATCCCCAAGTCTAGAGTTTTTCTCATTAAGTAAATCCAGAGGCTATCCCTCTTTTCTTGACTATACTCTGTGGGGGTAGGAATAGAGAGGGCTGGATGTGCTTTTGAAACAAAATTGTAAACAACTCTTCTGTTTTCAGCCCTGCATCACCATGGTCTTCTGTAGTGGTAGGCTCTCCTGGGAGCTTGGGGTGACTCATTCCCTTATCATCAAAGTTTCAGATGCACGTAGGTTTACTGTTCCTCTTCTCTGCTAAGTCTTGTGCCATCCACCATCCATATTCTCTTTGTCTTCAGTTATAGAAATGTCCTGTTTTCCTAAATGATACCACTTGTATTTGTTCCTTGATTTCCACTGGTTTTTACTTTTCAGTTGTACATATCCATATAAGGTGTTCAAATTACCCTGTACTTGAGTCCTGAGGGAGAGTGAGTTAGAGGAAAACTGTAGTATTTGCTGATGAAGAGCAAATTTAGTATATCTGAAGAGCTGAATCTTGTGGGGCCATTCAGTTTATTTTCAAGAATACTTAAAAGACTGCTTTAGAAAATGAAACAAAAGAACTTCAGAATGCCAGAATAGGGGTGGCACCCAGTCTCTCTTCATCACCATAAGGGTTTTGAGGGTAAAAGTTCAAACAAAAGATACATTCACCTTTTAAAATGTAAATGAACTGCAACATCAGCATAATTTTCTTGTCCTACCTTTGAAAAAAATAAAAGTAAGTACATTCACAGTTTTTCTTTATCCTCTCAAGAAGGGCTTTGAAAACCCGTAATTATGGAATTTATTAAGGAAAAAATAACTGATAAATATATTGGAGACAAATACTCAAAGGTTTAAGGATTGCTGGGCAAAATATCTTTATTTTTAGACTATTTTGGAAGGATGCCGAAGTTGTTGCTCACTGACAAAGATAAAGACAAGTTATAAATTAAGCATGCTGGAAGCAACAGAGAGGGTCAGAGCTAACAAATTATTGACCTTGCAGGAGACAACCAAGGAAAGATGTGCAAAAATGACATTTTGATGATCTGGCTGCAGGTGTGACTCTTGATGTATATTACCAGTAGGGAAAATATCCCTACTGCACCTATCAACATATATAATCAATAACCTATGACTTGCTCGTCATTGTATAGGCTATCAAGAAGTATGAGCACATCCATGATTTCAAAAGAGATTAGTTTGGTTGTAGAGGCACACTCAAAAATCCATAAAGGAACAGCTCTAAGTATCAAGTGATCCAGACAGTGAATACCATCCTAGCTCAGAAGGGCCAGAGAAAGTAATAGGTAGATGGAAAATATAGTCTGTGCAAGAGAGGCAGAATTTTCCATGGGTCTTAAAAATAAATCAGTGTGAATCAACATGATCTAAATTTTGTAGTTTATAAAGGAACATAGAGTGACACCTGGGTGGCTCAGTCAGTTAAATGTCTGCTTTCAGTCATGTCCTGATCCCAGGCTCCCAGGATCAAGCCCCAAGTTGGGCTCCCTGCTCAGGAGAGAGCCTGCTTCTCCCTCTCCCACTCCCCCTGCTTCTGTTCCCTCTCTCACTGTGTCTCTTTCTGTCAAATAAATAAGTAAAATCTTTTTTTTTTTGTAAGGAACTTAAAAAACATGGTATCATTGTCTCTGAGGGTTTTTTATTTTTCTTTTTTCTTTTTGTTTTCATACCTATCTTGTATTTTGGCTGAAATAAAAATTCATATAATTCATCATGGTCTAGTAGGTACAAGTTGCTTAGATACTTTATAGTGAAGGTATGTCTTTTTGCTCTATTTATATACTTATGGGATCATCTTTGGTGGCGTGATCACAAACTACCAAATTTGAGAACTTTGGCCAATGGAGACGATATTATATTCAATTGTGGGGTTTTTTGTTTTGTTTTGTTTTTTCTTTTAATAAGCAAAGTTCCCAGGGAGAATTCAGAGTGGAAGAGAGTCAACTAGTGATGTGCAGATAAGGAAGACATCCATGATTTGTAGCACTGACTGTTTTGTGTGGTGTGAATATTCCCACCATGGCCAGTTTCAAGCTGCCAACTCGAGGTTACTGTATACTGACTAGGGAAGAGTTAGGCACAGTCTGCTGTCCTGAGCTGGTGCAGGCTCTGCCCAGCAGTTGCTGAAGCTCTCAGAATTTCAGAATCCATCCAGTGAAATGTGGGGAGGGATGCTATTCCACATTTTAGCTTTTGTTTTCCCAGTCTAATCCATTCTCAGTCTTCCCATCATTCTTCCTTTTCAGGTAGATGACTCTGGTGACAGCATTATAGAAGTCAAAGATAATTTATCATAATATGTATCTTGTTCATTTAACCTGTCAAAGGTAATTTAGTTGGTTATTGATAGCAGCAGTGTCTTGCTGCCCGAACAGACTGGTGGCAGGGATGCAAAGAGCAGAGGAGAGAGGCGTCAGGACCTGAATGCAGTGCAGGTATGGTGCAGCTGGATATTATGAACTTACTTCTCAGACAAGCTTGTTGCTCCAGGGTTCCTCTTCTGAACACTGGGGCAATAATCCTCGAGTCCTCCACAGATTATGGGTAAGAACTCAAAATTACATAACTCTGAAGGCGGTGCCAAGGTCAATTTTTTTTTTTAAGATTTTAAAAATCTTAAAAAAGCGAGAGAGTGAGAGAGAACATGAGCAGGGGAAGGGGCAGAGGGAGAAGCAGGCTCCCCGCTGAGCAAGGAGCCCGATGGGGGCTCAATCCCAGGACCCTGGGACCATGACCTGAGCCAATGGCAGAGGCTTAACCCACTGAGCCACCCAGGTGCCCCAAAGGTCAAATATTTTATGTGATGCTTCATTTCCTCTAATGGATCTGGGATACACCGTGTATGGGTGTTCAGAAGCCACAAGTGCCTATACCATTAGGCAGCATCCCAGTATCAAGCCTGACCAAGTCAGGTGTTTACCCAGAACTATGTGAAGCAGAATAATCAAATGGTGAATGAGAATCTAGTTAGAGCTTGTTTTACCAAAGACCAGTACTATTAAGAAAGGACTGACTTCCTTCCTCTAAATTGCCACATATTTGTGGGCCTCTAGTAATCCTCTCAACTACTACATGGCGTTTACTCTTTTCCTGCTTTCTGCATTGTCTGTGGCTGTAATGTCACCAGATCTGTCGGAGCCTGTGCCAAAGTGCAGCTGCCCCAACGGGTCTTGTCGATGCACAGGAAGTTCCTAGGGAGATCCAGGTGGTGTCTCAAGGCCATTCCAGTACAAACCGTCCACACTAGCATGGCTGAATTTAATAGGAATGATGTAAATTCATAATTATCCCTGAGATTTTATTGGAAAATCCAAAGACTGTTTTAATTGTTTGTCTCTTCTTTTGCTGAAAACTTTCTAAAGATTCAGCAGAGTCCACAGGGCTGAGCTAAGTACTGTGGGTAACAGACTCTATACTCCTTCTGTAATGAGATAGTTTCCTAGAAGTGCACCTCCATGGCTTACCCCTTCTCTCGGGCACTTATTCCTTCTCTGAGATTCTCTTTTTGAGAATCCACCATTCAGTAAGATCATCCCCAGCTTTCATAGGCCACACCAATTTTATAAAGATGGTGGAAGGGATGGGAGAAAGCAATTCCTGGTGTATGAACTACTCCACCTCTTCCTTGTCACTGAAAACACTGAACAGAAGGGCACACTGGTTTGACCACCATTGTCCTAAAAGACCCATCTTGGAGTCTCTAAAGATCTTTTATAGGAAACCACTTATTCAACAGATGTTTAGATAAAGCCAACGGTCAGACCCCGGGATGCAGCGATATTGCCAGTTGTGAAGAACTGGGGGAGGTCATTCAAAAAGTAGAATGGAGAGTTGAGATGCTGGAGTCAGGAATGAATGTGCGTTGGGATGAAAAGAACCATTAAGAGTAGAAGTCATGAATATTGTTAGAGAGCAGGAGACTGTTTTTATGGAGTTCTGGCTAAGTTAATGGAATCAGGCAGGGTGGAATCTGTGAGCAATATACGATTACTTATTACCAGCCAGCTGGGGCAAGTGGAGGCAGCTTCTCTTTTTGGAGTATCTGCATTTTAAAGATGAATCTACGTTTTGCTATACTTTGGGTTTGTTAGAACATCAGCATATGTGTTGACAAGGCAAAGGTGTCTTAAATATCTTTATGGGTAGTCAATCCTAATAAAGCAGGACATACGCTTAATTATAGTCATTTGACGGTAGCTTTTCTACATTAATTATAATTTTATATAATCTATGCTTGATTTAGCTGAATAATAATGAAGTAGTATTCATATGCTGTGTATGAAGAGGGTTTTGGACACTCTATACTTATGAATTACACTCTCAATCTAAATATATAAGCATATATAAATGATATACAAGCTTTTCAAAAATATCACATTATTAGAGCTTCACACTTAAATATAAACAAGATTTCTTTGCAGGTCATTGAAGATACAGGGTAATGTTGAGTGACATGCTTTTTATACACAGATCTGGATTTCACTTAGCCTGTTGGTAGGTCAGAACCTAAGGGCCCAATGAATGGCTCATCTCAGTTCAGAATTTGACTCTGGGGTGAAACGACTATAGTTAAAAGAAATTATTTTTTTGACATTTTGTCACAGTGTTATTTCCTTATAGTGATTTACTGTGTACATTTACTTGCACCTAGAGATTTCAAAGGAAAAATATATTTAACCCAGTTTCTGCCTCTTTGGCTAGAGGTGGGATTTTCAGAAGAGTGGTACTCTCCATCAGCAAATGCAAGTGATGTTTACAAACATCAGAGTCAAAACTGGAAATTCTGTTTGCCCATTTTCTGGCAGCATACTTTCATTCCTTCGTGCCATTGTTATAACTGTCATTACCCTCTAGAGTCTCTCTGTGGTATTAGTACTAGATTGTTAGTGGTTCTGTTAGGCATCATTTCTGGCAAGAAAAATAACACCAGGAACCCATAATTGCTTGGAATTTTTCATTCATTTGTTTTTGATTGTCGAAGACACATTTGCATAATGGATTCTCTAAATCTGTTCACTAGACACGTTCCTTGAACCTCTGCTTCTCAACATACTGGGATGACTTAAGCAAAAACTAGGTCACTCTGAGTTCCTAAAGCTGACCTTTGGTGGTAGAGGAGAACTTGGGGAAGGGACCACGTAAGGAAAAAGTTTCCTGCCAAAGATGAGGGACCCAAACTGACCTTAAGGTCACGAGATGACGGTGGGGAGAAAGATGAAATAGGAACTTGGCCAGTCAAGATTCATCATTCTAAATACACTTACATCAAGATTTGTAGAATAAGGATCATAGGAAAGAATGCCAACTAAAAAATCATGTCTATTGCATGAAGAAAAGACAATGAAATATGACATTTGCTTTTTATGTCCTACATTCTGTGTCTGGATAAAATTCTCTAGCATTGTAGGAATTTTTTTTTTTTTCTGGTGGTTGCTGGTAATTTTTCATCCATTCTTCCTCTTCTAATGTAATTACAGTTGGGGGTACTGCCACCTGGAGCTGAGAGCTGCTTTCAGCTAGGCAAGGTTTTGTGCTTTCTTTTCTCCCCAAAAGGATCTCAAGTCTCTTATATTTATTTGTGTGTTTTGGTTTGCATGAATGGGAGAAGGAAATAATGTTCAGCAAATCAAAGGTGGCTGAATGGAATAACAGACTTCATTTCCTGAGGGAATGTTTGAGGGTGATTGAATTGCTCTCAATCTGCAAGCCATGTTTTTACCACATTTTTCTGCTTGACTAATTGATTATGACAGGTGTCACCCAAGCTCTGCAGCTCAGTGTGGCCCTGATACTAAGACAGAGGCAGAGCAAGCAACCTGTGTTTATGAAATAGAAAGGCTATGCATGGGCATTTTTCTTATTGATTTTTCCAGTGTATGATGTCAGTTAATTACTGAGAGCCATTCACTGCATTAATGTAAGCAGTCATTATGACCTTATTTCCAATTGATTTTGTCCCCTGCAAGCATGATCAGCGATTTGTTCATTTGGAGCCAAACAGAACTTGAAATATCCATGGTTGTAAAATATATATAAGCATTAGATAATGGTGAATATCATATACCCATTAA
Organism: Meles meles; assembly: GCF_922984935.1. NCBI lineage: Eukaryota > Metazoa > Chordata > Mammalia > Carnivora > Mustelidae > Meles > Meles meles. The sequence goes on from NC_060077.1 coordinate 74,420,733, forward strand.
ACCCCCTACAATATAAGTCAGCCCCCTACAATATAAGCATGGGTGTGTTTGAGTGAGTACAGAAGGAGCAGCACATAGCATTACCATGCCGGGACTCATAGTCATTATACCCAAAGACGGAGTTTTTGGTTTTGAGATACTGAGTTTTAAGCACACTGCTTTTTCAGTTTCACAACACAATGAAAAAACTTAGGAGATTCACAATGTACCAAGTGAAAGAGGCCAGACACCCAAAAAATTGCATACCTATGAGTCCATGTATATGAAATTCTAGAAAAAGCAAACTGAAACTCTAGTGACAGAAAGCAGGTCACAGGTTTCCAGGAACTGGTGGTGGCAAGAAGAATAGCTACAAGGAACAGGAGGAAAGTTTTGGGGTTGACCAATAGGCTCTGTTTCATGACTTTGGTGGTAATTTTACAGGTTTATACATCTGTCAGGACTTGACAAATTATATGCTTCAAATGGGTGCAGTCCATTGAACAGAAATCAAACCTTAATAAAAGTTGTTTTAAAAAATGAAAAGATCTATTTCTCCTCACTTAAGCACTATTTAGAGAATTACCACAGATTTACCATGTCTCTAATAATACTAAACCATTTGTACATATGGTTGAGAACTTCATATTGGTCAGAATGTACTCTTAGGAGAAATTGAATTGACAATATCCTTGATATATATTGAATATTCAGGCTCCAAAGGACTATTCTGAAGACAATTGAAATTTTCCCTAGTGGGCTTAATAGTCTCTACTCTGCTAGGAAAAGGAGAGGCATAACTGACCTTTGAGAAGTATCTCATATTGACCTGTATGATAAGTTGGTGTATTCATTTCCCACTGCTGTATAATAAATTACCATAAACTTAGCAATTTAATATAATTTACATTTATTATTTCTTAGGTTCCTTGGGTCAGCAGACCAAGCATAGCTTCGCTGAGTTCTCTGGTTCAGGATCTCACTAGCGTACAATCCAGATAAAGTCAGAGTCTACTGCGGTCAAGTTTGACCCACCTCCAAGCTCCTAGGTTATTGTCATAATTTGTCTGGGGCTACAGGATCAAGATCCCCATTTCCTTCCTGGCTGTTACCCAATGGCTACCCTTAGATCTCAGAGGCTACTCATAGTTCCCTGCCATATGGCCCATTTCATAAACAGTTCACAATATGGCAGCTCATTTCTTCAAGACCATCAGGAGAAGCTCTCCTTTTAGTCTACTAAGACAGAGATTTATAAGATGTTACCTAATCATGATAGTGCTCCTTCAACTCTGCCAGATAATGTAAGGGAGTGCCTGTCTCATGAGTTTTGCCATTTCTGTTGACTGTAAGCCCATCTGTACTCAGTGGAAGTACAGTCAACTTAGGTCATCTGGGTCACCTTACGATATAGTCATCACAGTTGTTTAAGAGAAGTCCCCTTAAATAAATAATTATCTAGTAATATGTTTAAATAAACAAATAAGATACCTTTAAGTAAATTTTTATGTATGTGTTTCAGAACTGCTTAAACAGTATGTGATTTGATTTTAAATAATAGTGTTATTGGTATACTTAAATTTTGAGTTAATTTATCCTGGTTTGGTTTTTATACAAAATCCCAGGACCATAGCTGTGGTACAGAATCAGGCATGTCCTTATAGGCTGCATCAGGCTCTGAAAGAGTTAATGTGCCTCTCTAAAGTTGTCGATTTCCTTCTTCCTCATCAGTAAAATAAGACCTATAATTTGCAAAATGAATCTACATTCTTGAACAGTGACTGAATATAAAAATGGAGTATTTTAATAATTAGCTATTCAATTATCTTATGGTTGCCTACTGTTCATAAAATCAAAAACATAATGTAAAATAACATAGATCATAATATTAGTTACAGATGTCAGCTTCTTCCTTTTTTCATGAAGAAAAGGTGTTAATGAATTACTCTAGACTGATTTCTGACATAATTGCCAGGATTGTACAATATATCATTCTACATTTATGCCACCAAATTAGCATCTGTGATTCATACTGGGGTAGCTTTCTTAATTTTATCATGTACTAAATACATGTTGTTTAGGTTTTCAAAATAACAGGTGGCTCTATACCTTCAGAGACTGAAAAGAATTTACAATTCTGTCTTGGAATTAGTGAATATTTCAAAGATGACACTAACAATACGCCTGTGGGTTTACAGCAAAATAAGGCTGCAAGTCTGACAAGCTACTAAATACTGCAAATGTATCAATAATTTGAACCTGAGAAATATGATTTTTAATAATTTTTTATCCAATATATTTTTTCATGACAAGTGTACAACACTTAGCACTTAATATTCATTTTAGAATATCAGGAAGGCAGCTACATATGGTATCAGCAGAAGTTTGTAATGCCCTCTGTTCTTATACAAACTATATGGTTTTATTGCTACCAAAAGCTTGGGTTTGCAACATTCTCTACCCCTTGATCTGTGTGATCTTAGGTGCATCCTGAACTACCCAGTGTCTCTCATGATACAAAATTACAATAGATGCCACTTGATGTTTATAAACTGATTTGCACAATACATGATACATAGGGATCATTCAAAAAACAATGATGATACAGTCCCTTATCAAACTCAACCTTGGATATCCAATTTTTTGTCTTTTTCCAGCCTAAACCACTCCCTTGGAGCTAGCAATGAGTAGGACAAAAAGCAGCAGAGTGTGCTATTTCTAATTACACAACTTTCTTCTGGGATCAGGAAATCACTTGGACTCACTCTGCCCAAGTGAAAGAGGCAGTTGAAGTTTATGTTATTATATTTGTCTTTAAAATGACCAAAGAGAAACAAAGTAAGATTAAAGTGTTTACCCAATGTAGTGCACTGGTGAAATTGGAATCAGTAAGCACTGTCTCATGATCTCATTCCTAGTTGTTGTTATTTTTCTTTTTTTTCTTGTTTTTCTTCTTGGACATCTCCTTTATTCAAAAGAAGCTTATGGAATACTTCCTTTCAGACAGTCATTCTTGTATGTGTTTTACAAATTTGCACTCAGTTGACTATTAAAATTGTCTTAGGGGTTAAAATAGTCTTAAGGGTTAGGTACTGCTGTTATCATCCACGCTCTATAGATGAGAAAACAGGTCCGGAAAGGAGAAATAATTTGTTGAGAACACATACCTAGTATGTAACCAAAGAAGTTTGGCTCTGGAATCTTTACTTAATCACTGTCCTTTGCTGCCTTTAATTTTTAGATGTAACTCTTTTTTCCCTCTAAACCAAAAACACATCAGATAATACCTAACTTACCCACTCTGTGATCATTAGAGCATCTACTTTATTTAATATTCACTACTCAGTCACCAAAGAAGGTATGAATGAAGAATGTGAGTTCCAAGAATGCAAAGGGTTGTCTTTTTTACTTCATTTCTATCACCTAGAATGCTGCCTGTAACAGAGGAGGTGCTCAGCAAAAATATTTTGAATGAACAGATTATCAGACAGATAGATAAATGAATGGATAAGTGTACAAATTATATATGTGCCTTGTTATAAGGGAGTTTTTAGTCTAAGAAGACAAACCATAATTCAGATAAGTAAAAGGGTTTATGTCTTTTTATTCTCTTCATATTGTTCAAAGAATCTTTCTCTATATAAAACTATTCCAGCCTGGGTGAAACAGATTTACTCAGTTTTAAAATATATATTAGAAAAACATATGGTAAAATCCAAATTAAACAAGATTTTATCTGTGTGGCTCAGTCTCAATCCAGATTAATTTGGTAGAAGTGAAAATGAATTCTTTCACAGAAGTTATCTTGCCATATTTTAGCATGACGTTTCCGTATGGGTGACATTTTTATGAGAGGAAACTGAGAATCAGAACTAAGAATGGGAAAGAGGGGGTGTTGAAGGTGACTTCATTTTAAATATACCCCTAATATACCAGAATCTAAAGAGATCAATAACATAGGGACGTTAATAGAAAGGATTTGGTAGATGAGTTTCCATCCCCTTATCATTATAAAAAATAATGTCAAGTTTATGTTTTAAAAACTGTGGGCCATTCAATATGCTCAAAAAGGGAGATAAAGGTAGATATGATCAAGAAGGGAAGCTAATACAATCAAGAGGAGGAATGGTTTTTTTGTGTAAAGACTAATATATGCTAAGGGAAAAGAGGAAGAAACTGTCAGTGTGCAGTAATAGAGGGGGATGAAGTTATGTTTTTTTAAGATTGGAAAGATAAGGTCTAAGAAGAGAGTTATATAAAAATGTATAAAACCATGAAGGATATGAAATGTGGTCACTGATTTATTCAGTAGATCCCAGTATCCTATACCCCAAGGATCTACTCAAAATTCAGAAGTGGTTGTTTTAACATGAGTTATAAGTATATTTCATAACATATAATGAATTTTCAGAGTGAAAATGGCACAGACAGTTCCCTAATAAGTCATTAGATAACTTATGACATTTTTTTTGGTTTTTTGATTTTAATTTTTTATTAATTTTTTATTTTTTTTATAAACATATAATGCATTTCTATCCCCAGGGATACAGGCTGTGAATTGCCAGGTTTACACACTCACAGCACTCACCATAGCACATACCCTCCCCAATGTCCATAATCCCACTCCCCCCTCCCAACGTCCCCTCCCCCCAGCAACCCTCAGTTTGTTTTGTGAGATTAAGAGTCACTTATGGTTTGTCTCCCTCCCAATCCCATCTTGTTTCATTTATTCTTCTCCTACCCCCCCAACCCCCCATGTTGCATCTCCACGTCCTCATATCAGGGTGATCATATGATAGTTGTCTTTCTCCGATTGACTTATTTCACTAGGCATGATACCCTATAGTTCCATTCACGTTGTCGCAAATGGCAAGATTTCATTTTTTGATGGCTGCATAGTATTCCATTGTGTATATATACCACTTCTTCTTTATCCATTCATCTGTTGATAGACATCTAGGTTCTTTCCATAGTTTGGCTATTGTAGACATTGCTGCTATAAACATTCGGGTACACGTGCCCCTTTGGATCACTACGTTTGTATCTTTAGGGTAAATACCCAGTAGTGCAATGGCTGGGTCATAGAGTAGTTCTAGTTTCAACATTTTGAGGAACCTCCATGCTGTTTTCCAGAGTGGTTGCACCAGCTTGCATTCCCACCAACAGTGGAGGAGGGTTCCCCTTTCTCCACATCCTCTCCAGCATCTGTCATTTCCTGACTTGTTAATTTTAGTGATTCTGACTGGTATGAGGTGATATCTCATTGTGGTTTTGATTTGTATTTCCCTGATGCCGAGGGACGTGGAGCACTTTTTCATGTGTCTGTTGGCCATCTGAATGTCTTCTTTGCAGAAATGTCTGTTTATGTCTTCTGCCCATTTCTTGATTGGATTATTTGTTCTTTGGGTATTGAGTTTGCTAAGTTCCTTATAGATTTTGGACACTAGCCCTTTATCTGATATGTCGTTTGCAAATATCTTCTCCCATTCTGTCAGTTGTCTTTTGGTTTTGTTAACTGTTTCCTTTGCTGTGCAAAAGCTTTTGATCTTGATGAAATCCCAATAGTTCATTTTTGCTCTTGCTTCCCTTCCCTTTGGCGATGTTCCTAAGAAGATGTTGCTGTGGCTGAGGTCGAAGAGGTTGCTGCCCGTGTTCTCCTCAAGGATTTTAATGGATTCCTTTCTCACATTGAGGTCCTTCATCCATTTTGAGTCTATTTTCATGTGTGGTGTAAGGAAATGGTCCAATTTCATTTTTCTACATGTGGCTGTCCAATTTTCCCAGCACCATTTATTGAAGAGGCTATCTTTTTCCACTGGACATTCTTTCCTGTTTTGTCAAAGATTAGTTGACCATAGAGTTGAGGGTCTATTTCTGGGCTCTCTATTCTGTTCCATTGATCTATGTGTCTGTTTTTGTGCCAGTACCATGCTGTCTTGATGATGACAGCTTTATAATAGAGCTTGAAGTCCAGAATTGTGATGCCACCAACTTTGGCTTTGTTTTTCAATATTCCTTTGGCTATTCAAGGTCTTTTCTGGTTCCATATAAATTTTAGGATTATTTGTTCCATTTCTTTGAAAAAAAATGTGTGGGATTTTGATAGGGATTGCATTAAATGTGTAGATTGCTTTAGGTAGCATAGACATTTTCACAATATTTATTCTTCCAATCCAGGAGCATGGAACATTTTTCCATTTCTTTGTGTCTTCCTCAGTTTCTTTCATGAGTACTTTATAGTTTTCTGTGTATAGATTCTTAGCCTCTTTGGTTAGGTTTATTCCTAGGTATCTTATAGTTTTGGGTGCAATTGTAAATGGGATTGACTCCTTAATTTCTCTTTCTTCTGTCTTGTTATTGGTGTAGAGAAATGGAACTGATTTCTTTGCATTGATTTTATATCCTGACACTTTACTGAATTCCTGTATGATTTCTAGCAGTTTTGGAGTGGAGTCTTTTGGGTTTTCCACATATAGTATCATATCGTCTGCGAAGGGTGATAGTTTGACTTCCTCTTTGCCGTTTTGGATGCCTTTAATTTCCTTTTGTTGTCTGATTGCTGAGGCTAGGACTTCTAGTACTATGTTGAATAGCAGTGGTGATAATGGACATCCCTGCCATGTTCCTGACCTTAGCGGAAAAGCTTTCAGTTTTTTTCCATTGAGAATGATATTTGCGGTGAGTTTTTGATAGATGGCTTTGATAATATTGAGGTATATGCCCTCTATCCCTACACTTTGAAGAGTTTTGATCAGGAAGGGATGCTGTACTTTGTCAAATGCTTTTTCAGCATCTATTGAGAGTATCATATGGTTCTTGTTCTTTCTTTTATTAATGTGTTGTATCACATTGATTGATGTGTGGATGTTGAACCAATCTTGCAGCCCTGGAATAAATCCCACTTGCTCGTGGTGAATAATCCTTTTCATATACTGTTGAATCCTATTGGCTTGTATTTTGGTGAGAATTTTTGCATCTGTGTTCATCAAGGATATTGGTCTGTAGTTCTCTTTTTTGATGGGATCCTTAATTTATGACATTTTTAATATACACTCCTAAATTTTGCAATCAGTACCATGAGAGTCAGTCAAGTATTTATATAACATGGTCCCCGGTGAAAACTCTGTCAGAGAAAAATCTGCCAGACTCATTGATATTGAGTTGATAACTATAGCTTTTTTTAGATGAGATTATTATGGAAACAAAATTATAATGAAATTACCTAGTGACATATTTTGTGGGTTTTAATGGGCTAAAAATAGTGAAATTATCTGAATGTAAGGGTTAGGAAAGTAAGAAAGTAAGAAAGTAAGAATAGACATAGGTAGGTAGCTCCTAAAAAAAAACAAAAACAAACTGGGCTATGTTTTTGAGCAAAAATTCATGAAGCAGAGAGCAAACATGAGTAAGAGTAAAGTGAAATTTAAAATTATTTATCATAACTGCTAATAGTTGAAAATGGAAAAAAAGCCTTGGAGGAGAAAGAAGTTGAAATTGCTAACCAAAATGGACTTTATAGACATGTTGGAATCATAAATTGCCATATGTCGAAGACATATTAAATTAGACATATTAAATTATCTGGAAGTTTATCCTAGATTTTAGTGATCTGTGATATTCTTACTCCGGAGTAACAAAATCTGTGATATGTAGGTTTTTGAAATATTATTTTAATTGCCTAGATTTTATGAATTCTTCTGGTTATTCAGTCTTTTCACCTGAGTCATTCGTATATAAGTGTTATCTTCTATGCATTTTAGTTTTCTAGACTTCCCTCAACAAGTTATTCTCTTTCCTTCTGCCCTCTGTCTGCTTCATGGTTATGCATTTACAAAAAACAAAGCTTCCCACCAATAACTTTGAATTTTGTTGCCTTGATCGTTATTATCTTTTCTTACCATCCTTTAGAGAATATTCAGTATTTCTCAAGGAAGCACATAGAACACCAAGCCACCCAAGGTTTGGTGGCTGTAAAACCACCTGAGTGCAAATGTCAGACTTCTTACCTGAGAATTTCCCCGCATGACTAACATGGTGATTAGCTAGGTCCATGCTGTCCGGGAATTTATTGTGTCAACATAAGCAAAACAGTCTTTCCATTCTGTCATCTTTAATTTTATTAGATATTGGCTGCTAAGTAGGTGAAAAATGAAATGAAACAAGAATCTAGTTGGAATCAATTGCATTACTTGTAAAATGAAATACAAAGTGGACACACAGTTAGACTGGTGCCAGGGTATACAGAAGCCTCCGCAAGAATCATAAGCACTCTGGGTAGGAGGACAATTTCCAGATCCATTAACACAGTCTGAATGCTTTGTCTCTCAAGTCTGTGTTTGGAAGTCAGTGTGGTGCACATCCCTTTTAACTCTCCAGAATTAATCTTTCCTCACTGACTCATAGATGTTAGGTCTGACCTCACTAAGAATCCTAAAAGTTAACACTGTCCTTGTTTATTTTTTTTCTAATTTTTCACTCAGAAGTGAAATATGCACCCCTAATATATAAGATTTCTTTTGTCATGTGTCTTCACGGAGTCTACTTTCAGCTAAAATTAAGCAAACAAACAAATAATAACAACAACAACAAAAAAACAATGCTAAGGGCATTAAAGTTGACCTACCAACTATGATTAAAGGCACAGCTCCTCCTGTTTTTTAATATATATATATATATATAAAATTTTTGATTTACAAAAATTTGTGAAACTATTACAGAGCTCCTGTACCCTTATGCCAGTGACTCCACTGTTAACATCTCCCTTTACCATGTTATGTTTTTCAAAACTAAAAACAACAACAACAATAACAACATTTGGACCAGGACTTCTGGGGAAGATGGTGGAGTGGGACCATCTAAAACTCACCTCATCCCATAGATAGCACACACATAAATATAAATGACCCAGAAAACTACCCAAAGACTGAAAGAAAAGAGTCTCCACGGCTAAATGTAGAGAAGAGGCCATGTTAAAAAGGGTGGGAAGGGTGAAGTTGCAGTCAGGAACCAAGTGGATCTGTACAATTGTTCATGGGAGGAAGGGATGCTATGGGCACAGGGAGGAGAGAGGACCAGACCCCAGGTCAGTTATCCCAGATATGGGAGACCCATATAGGAGAGATGAATCCTTGTAACATTTGGTTTTGAAAATCAGAATGGCCTAGTAATCAGTGGAACTTAATACCAGAAACATTAAAAATCATCAGGCAGAGACAGAAAGGCAGAGTCGCACCTTTAAAGAGACAGCACAACAAACAGCCCTGCTGAGATATGTATAAAACCTGCAGTTCAAAAAAATGCCTGGAGTACAGATGAAGGAGATTTATTTACAAATCTCACAGTTTGTGCTGGAGGGGCAGGGATCTTTGCCAGACTCCTCTAAGAACTAAAGAGCTGGTGGCCCCATTTCCCTCTCCAATCCCCCAGCTGAGATATACAGATATATATTGTCAGAACCAGCATAGCAGAAATGCTCTCCACCTAACTTATTAACAGCACACCCCACCCCCATTCTGCAGACACACTGCCTCCATGCAAGCCTGGGCAGGTGTTTTCTCTGGTGGCTGTAGGCCACCTCCCATAGTAGACCTAGGCAGAACTTGTGTGGCACTTTACACCCCACCCCTACATTCTCCTTTGGGCCTGCCTTCTCCAATACATCCTTAGCCAGAGGACTTTCAAAGCAATGCTGCAAGCCTGGCAGTCTGCAAACAGCTCCAGTGGGCCAACACCACTCCAGAGTGACTCATGCCTCAGTGAGAGGAGATGATAACCAAACATACCAGTCCCACTGCAGTTCCACAGTAGGCTGGGCACATATATCAGGTCTGACTACACATCTTACCCACCTACTAAAGCTTCTCAGGGGACAACACAGGGAAAGTGCCCTGCAATTCAGTGCACTTGCTAAAGATGCAGCAAATGCCTTGTCTGACTCAACTGAAGCCCAAGGTGGCCTCAGACTCACCTACTACAGGAAACATACCCTGCTCACAACCAGCAAAGGATCCATTGCATATGACTGAACTGAAGGCAAAAACAGCTCAGCCACAACAATAGGACATACACAATACACCCAATACACACAACACACAGGAGACACTTCTGTAGTGCTAAGTTCTGGTGAACAGGGACATTGCAGGGCATTATAGGACCAATTCTTATAAGGCCACTACTTTCAAGAACAGGAGACATAGCTGTTCTAACATAGAAACAGACAGAGAGTTAGACAAAATGAGAAGACAGGAATATGTCCTAAATAAAAGAATAGAGCAAGAGCACAGTGAGAGAGCCAAACCAAATGGAGATTGAGTAATATGTCTGATAAAGAATTTAAACTAATAGCCATAAAGATATTCACTGGATTTGTGAAAGGAGTGGAGGACCTCAGGGAGAATCTCAGAAAAGAGATAGAAAACATAAAAAAGAGCCAATCAGAGATGAAGAACTCAATAACTGAAATTAAAAATATACTACATGGAATAAATAGTAGACTGGAGAAAGCAGAAGAATGGATCAGCTACCTGGAGGACAGAGTAATGGAAAGCAAGCCACCTGAACAGGAGAAAGAAAAAAAATAAATAAAAATACATAGATAACACTGCAACATCATCAAGCATAATAATATTTGCATTTTTGGGATCCCAGAAGGAGAAGAGAGAGAAAAGTGGCAGAAATTTTTATTTTTTAAAAGATTTATATATTTATTTATTTGACAGATAGAGATCACAAGTAAGCAGAGAGGCAGGTGTGGGGGCGGGGGGACAGGCTTTTGCTGAGCAGAGAGCCTGATGTGGGGCTTGATCCCAGGACCCATGGATCATGACCTGAGCCGAAGACAGAGGCTTAACCCACTGAGCCACCCAGGTGCCCCATAAAATTTATTTGCAGAAATAATAACAAAAAATTCCCAAAGCTGGAAAAAGAGACAGAAATCTATATCCAGGATGCACAGAGAGTCCCCAACAAAATCAACCCAAGGAGGTCCACACCAAGACATAGTATTGAAAATGGCAAAAAGTAGCGATGGAGAGGGAATTTTAAAAGCAGCAAGAGAAAAGAAAACAGATACATACAAGGAAAACCCCAAAAGTTATCAGCTGGTTTTTTTTGTTCATTTTTTTGTTTTTTGTTTTTTGTTTTTTGTTTTTTGGAGAAAGTTTGTAGACCTGAAGGGAGTGACATAATGTATTCAAAATGCTGAAAGAAAATATAACCTGCAACCAAAAATACTTTATCCAGCAAGGCTGTCATTCAGAATAGAAGGAGATACAGAGTTTCCCAAACAAACAGAAGTTAAAAGAATTCATGACCACAAAACCAGCTCTGAAGAAATGTTAATGAGGACTCTGAGTGGAAAGGAAAGATGATAAGGAGAAGCAAGAGAAGTAAGAAGCACAAACACAGTAATATTTAGTATAGCTATAAAAATCAGTCAAGGGATTCACAAAATGAAATCACATGAAGTATAACACCATGTACCTAAAAAGGAGTAAAGAATGGGTTCAGACTTCAGCAACCATCATCTTAATATAGAATGCTATATGCATAAGAGGTTATATATAAACCTAACAGTAACTACAAATCAAAAACTGGTAATAGAAATGCAAAAAATAAAGAGGAGAGAATCTAAGTTTATCATTAAAGAAAGTCAGCAAACCATGAGAAAAGAGCAAGAGAGGAAAGGAATAAAGAAAAACTATAAAATCAACCACAAAACAAGTACAAAATGACAGTAAGTATATACCTACCAATAATTACTTTGAATGTAAATAGACTAAACACCCCAATCAAAAGACATGGAGGGGGTGACAGAATAGATAAAAAAGGAGAACCAATCTATATGCTTTATACAAGAGACTCATTTCAGACTAAAGACACGGGCAGACTGAAAATAAAGGTATAGAAGAGCATTTATCATGCAAATAGCAGTAAAGAGAAAGCTAGGGTAGCAATACTGAGAACAGAACAAAAACAAACAAAAAAATAAAACCTTTAAAACAAGACTTTAAGGGGTGCCTGGGTGGCTCAGTGGGTTAAGCCTCTGCCTTCGGCTCAGGTCAGGATCTCAAGGTCCTGGGACTGAGCCCCGCATCGGGCTCTCTGCTTAGCGAGGAACCTGCTTCCCTCTCTCTCTGCCTGTCTCTCTGCCTACTTGTGATCTCTCTCTGTCAAATAAATAAAAAAAATCTTAAAAAAAAAAGACTTTAAGAAGAGACAAAGAAGGACACTATGTAATTATAAAGAGGACAATCTAATAAGAAGATCTAATAATTGTAAATATTTATACACCCAACATGGGAAAAATAAAATACATAAAGCAGCTAATAACACATATAAAGGAACTAATTGATAGTAATGCACTAATAGTAGGGCACTTTAATACCTCACTTGCATTAATGGGTAGATCATCCAGAGAATCAAGGAAACTGTGGTTTTGAATGACACATTGGAGCAGATATATTCAGAACATTCCATCCTAAGACAGCAGAATATACATTCTTTTCAAGTGTACATAGAACATTCTCCAGAATAGATCACATGTTAGGCCACAAAACAAGTTTCAACAAATTAATAAAGATTGGAATCATACCAAGCACCTTTTCTGACCACAACACTATGAAACTAGAAAGCAGTCACAAGAAAAATATCTGGAAGTTACACAAGTACATGGAGGTTAAATAACATGCTATTAAACAGTGAATGGATCAATGAAGAAATCAAGGAGGAAATCAAAAAATACATGGAAACAAATGAAAATGAAATGGTCCAAAATCTTTGGGATGCAACAAAAGCTATTCTAGGAGGGAGGTTTGTAGTAATACAGGTTCACCTCAAGCAAGCAAGAAAAGTCTCAGGCAAACAGCATAACCTTACACCTAAGGGAGCTAGAAAATCAAGAACAAACAAAACCCCAAACCAGTAGAAGGAAGGAAGTAATAAAGATTGGATAAGCAATAAAAGAAATAGAAACTAAAAACAAAAACAAAAAACAAAAAAAGTAGAATAACTCAATGAAATCAGGAGCTGGTTCTTTGAAAAGATCAACACAATTGATAAAAATTTAGCCAGACTCATCAAAAAAAAAAAAAAAAAAAGTTAATACCTCTTCTCATTCTGCCCCCACAAAATAGAAGAGGAAGGAAAGCTTCTAAATTCATTCAGTGACACCAGAATCACCCTGACACCAAAATCAGATAAAGGCACTATCAAAAAAAAAGAGAACTGCAGGCCAGTATCTCTGATGAGCACTAATGCAGAAATCCTCAACAAAATATTGCAAACTTTATCCAACAATACATTTAAAAAACCGTTCACCATGATCAAGTGAGATTTATTCCTGGGATGCAAGGGTGGTTGCAAATCAATCAACATGATACATCATATCAACAAGAGAAAGGATAAAAACAATATGATCATTTTAATAGATATAGAGAAAGCATATGATAAAGTACATCAATTCATGTTAAAAACCCTCAGCAAAGTAGGTTTAGAGGGAACATACCTCAAGATAAGAGAGCTCATATATGAAAAACATGAAGGCAGCAGTGTCTGGGTGGCTCAGTGGGTTAAGCCTCTGCCTTCGTCTCAGGTCTTGATCCCAGGGTCCTGGGATTGAGCCCCACATCAGGCTCTCTGCTCAGCAGGGAGCCTGCTTCCCCCCCTCTCTCTGCCTGCCTCTCTTCCTGCTAATCTCTCTCTCTCTCTCTCTCTGTTAAATAAATAAATAAAATCTTTAAAAAAAAAAAGGAAAAACATGAAGGTAACATCATCTTTAATGGGAAAAAACAGAAATTTTCCCAAAGATCAGGAACAAAACAAAGATCTCCACTCTCATCATTTTTATTCAACACAATACTAGAAGTCCTAGCCACAGCAACCAGACAACAAAAAGAAATAAAAGGCATCCAACTCAGTAAATAACAAGTAAAACTTTCACTAGTTGCAGATGACATGATATTATATATAGAAAATCCTAAAAATCCAATAAAGAAATCACTAGAACTGATAAGTGAATTTAATAAAATCACATGATACAAAATCAATGTACAGAAGACTGTTGCATTTCTATACACTAATAATGAAATAGCAGAAAGAGAAATTATGAAAACCATCTCATTTGCAATTTCACCAAAAATAAGATACCTAGAAATAAACCTGGCCAAAGAGATGAAAGATTTGTAATATAAAAGTTGTAAAACACTGATGAAAGAAATTGAAAATGTCACAAAGAGGGCACAAGTGAGTAGTGGTGGGAGGGAAGAGCAGTGGAAGAGGGAGAGAAGCAGACTCTCTGCTGAGTGCAGAGCCTGAAATGGGGCTCAATCTCAGGACCTGAGCCAAAATCACCAGACGCTTAACTGAGTGAGCCACCCAGGTGCTCTGGTACTTTGTATTTTTATGGTGACATCCTGAGCAGTGGAATAGGGAGAGAAGCAGACTCTCTGCTGAGTGCAGAGCCTGAAATGGGGCTCAATCTCAGGACCTGAGCCAAAATCACCAGACGCTTAACTGAGTGAGCCACCCAGGTGCTCTGGTACTTTGTATTTTTATGGTGACATCCTTTGCAGTGACATGATTATTTTTGGTGGAATTAATAATTATTCTGAGAGATAATAAGAATTTTCAACTTCATATTGAAATGAAAGTTGCATATACTGATACTATTTTCCCATCTTTTCTGGCTCTGCCTTTCTTACTTACTTTCTTGTCTTGGTTAGTTTAGTTAATTTGTGACAACTATTTGCATATTAGGAAAATCAGTCTTTTATAATATCATTAAAAATACTGTTCCAATTTGTCATGCATATTTTAATCTCACTCATGCTTTTCCATACAAAAGCTTTAATTTCAATATGGTGGTAATATTTATTTTTCTTTATGGGTTCTGTTTTTTTGTCATATCCTCACAACTGCCTGCCATATCTTTTATGGTGAAAAAAATATGGAGACAGGAGACATTATAATAAGGTTGTATAGTAAGCAGTGACTCTGGCACAGAATTCCATCATTTTAACATCTTAATTGCAAACGTCCCCCCCACCCCAGTTTTATGTTATCTTTAAGGATAGCCATTATCCCTAAAGTGGACTGTGATGCTGCCATTGGGTTCCAAATTCTGTCTTAAATTTTGATGAATCAGCTTCAGAGAAACAAAGAGAAATAATAAGTAGAAAAACAAACAGGAAAAAGAGACAGAGATGGAAGACACTGTTGCTTCCTAGCATGATAGAACCTTAGTGGTAGCAATCTTATAACCTCCTTACCCTAGAAGCTATCTGTCTAGCTACTAACTGAAAGACAATATAGCCTGCCTCCTAATTGCAATCCTAGGATTCTTTTCACTTTGCTCTAGAAAAAAAGGTCATCCATCATACCTCTTGATGAGGAAAACCATGTGAATATAGGTCAAACATATATTTTTAGTTATAGGTCAAACATATATGCTTTAGTTATAATAGCAACCAAGAATCAAATTTGAAATAGATACATTTATTATCATAGTTGAATACATGTATCCTGTATTTCAGAATAATACATGCCCTATGTTATATTTGGAATTATTCAATAGACTTACCAGCCATAATTCAAACTGATATGGACCTTTGAGTCAATCAACACATTTATGGATTATTTTAAAAAATCAAACAAGACTTTGTGAAAGACCCATCTTCTTCTGTAGGAATTAATACTGTTCTATTTAGAGTGACCAAAAAGAATGCTGGAATTTGATTCACAGCCATAATTTATAAGATAATGTGTTTTTATTACTTAATCATCTCTGATAGTTATTCCTTTTGTTTGCCTACTTAATGGATATGAAGTATGAGTGCTAGGTTCAGGCCAATAAGCCTTTTTTATGGTTTACAGCTTTACTAGCATTTTCTTTACTTCAGTACACTAAAAAAGAAAAAGAAGGGTGGGGGGTAGTTTATGTGAGTGATCACTCAACTGTGACTGCAAGTTCTCTATGCTCACTGTCTCAGTTCCCAGAAAGGGGACTGGAATAGAATTGTACTGCTTCTCTCACTCATGTGTGCACTATCTGTCTCTCTCTCTCTCTCTTTTTCTTTCTCTGATATATCAAACTCAAAAGAAACAGGGTTCTAAGGAAACATATTTCCTATGCATTCTGTGCCCCCTTTAGTTTTTCAGTGGTTTCATAGTGGTGATATGAGACTCTACTTGCATAGACTTAATTGGAATAAGTAATAATTTATCTTAGTTTTATTTCCTCTTTTATTCTTTTTATTTCCCTTTAATATGTTTTGGAGGCTATAAAACTTGAGGATGAGTAGCTAGAGGTTAGAGCCAAGTGAACTACACATGGCTGCTTAATAAACCTCCATGCCCTGTCAATGCACTCTTGGCCTGAGATGCTGCCTCCCACACTCATTCTCCTCTTGTCTACCAGAAGCATAGCATTTGGTGAGTATGTTCTGAAATTCTCATTCTCAGAGACATTTCAGAACACCAAAACTAGCCCATCCTGGCAATGAGCATTTCCAAGGGTACACTTATACAGTACCTTTAAATAAATTATTTAAAAATTTATTTTAAATCCCATGGACAAAGTTGGACATTTGCCATTAGTAGAACTCACCGAGCCATCAAATGAGATTGCAGCTTTTCGTTTTTTTCCTGAGTGAGCAGGCCGGGGGGCAGGGAGGTGACTTGGATTCCAGAAACAGTAAAAAGAGTTCTTAATAGAATCTACATTACTGAAGAGAATAACTGAAACTTTCAGTTCCCCCTACTTCATTTGTATTATTTTCAACTTACTTTTACTTGAGTTTCTTAACAGAAAAATTCAGCTCTTATAAAAAAACAATTAAGATTACCTAGCATTGAATCAATAATTATTTTTCTTAACAACATAGCTTGTTAGCTATTTTATTTTGGTAGCGTCTCACCAAAGGAAATTGCATTAAAAAAAATACAGCTTCTTAATGCTTACCATCTTGATTTGTATCAGAAATGCATGTGTTCTTTAGATGTTCTTCACGGGTGGAGAAGAGGATTGCATGGCAGCCCAGGACAAAGTGCCATATGGCTGAGATAAGGTGAATGTTCATAAAGGCACCTGAGAGATGGGAGGGGAGATGTCATAGCTTGTCAGTCTTTATCCCTAGAGGAAGCTCTGGTTACAGGGGAATGATTGAAATGGCACATTTGGGGCCCCTGGGCATGGAAAAGGGATAAATAATGACTAACAATTCAATGACATAAACTCAAGGGAAAGAAGGAAACAAAGGGAGCTGGGGACTGGGTAGAAGCAGAGCTTTCCTACAGTTGGTGAAAGATGCCAGGAAGAGACATTGATGAGAGAGATGATTAAAGGGCCTCACAAAGCCTTGAATAGTGACAGATGGGAAAGGTACAGTGATTAGTAAGAAAATACAGAGAGAAGAGAGACCTGAAATGAAGTACATTCTTGCTGAAGTAGACACGTGGGATGACAAAAAAGAATGAATTTTCTCTGTAACCTGAGAAAGGAAGTAGGGAGAGATATTGAGCTGATCAACTCCTATCTTGTATGGCAGAAGCACCCTTGTCCCCAACTCACTTGACCTATCAGATTTAGCCCAGATCCTTCCCAAAGCCTTTCCAGTAGGGATCCTAGATTTCCAGCCAGATATCATGAAACTGGTCCAGCAGAAGGAGACTTTCTTCTTTCTGGATCTGAAGACAGATAAATAACAATAAACATTCACGGAGTGTGTATCATATGCCAGGTACTGTGAGCAGCCCTTAAATCCAGTTTACATCATCAATGAATTGGATCAGTTTTCAAATGTGGAGTGTAGGGCTCAGAGAAGCCAAATAGCTTGGGGTTCCAATCCCATCTATTTAATTGCAATTTTCTCGTTGAATCCACTTGTTTACAAAAAGGTTGGACTAGCCACCTTCTCAAGCTGCTTGAGGTCTGCTCCATTTTGGGTAAACCCTTTTAAAAGGCACTTTCTTAAATAAAGAGAAAATAAAGAATATAATTGGTTCACACATTATAGGTTGGCCAATTTAATTTACCAGATATTATTTTCCTCTCATTCTGTCTTTTGAAAACACTTTAAACTCTGAGAGATATAGTAATCTCTGCTGATATGATAATATCTTCTAGAATTTTTTTTTTCATCTTGTATCTTTGTATGGCCATAGGTAATCCTTCTTACCATGCAAACTTGTCCTGGCAGTTCTCTTTGATATATGGTTTGAGGATAAGAATCACACTTCAAATAATGGATTCCCAGGTTCTTTTATGGATGCATAAGTCAGCTCAAACTTCTCAGGCTTCTGCTTTGCTTCTTAATGAAAGCATTATTTTTCTTAGAAATTATTCCTATATGAGCACATCTTCTATATTTTTGGGGACATAGTTGGATTAACCTGTTCTCCTCTCATTTGGTCTGAAATGAAGTAGTCTCATCATAAATCTACATTCCTTTGGAACCTGCCTCAGAGTTCAGCTTTTTAATCTATTTTGTCATTTATTAGCAGAGTAATAGTGATTAGCGTGACCAGCTTGTAGTAATAGCTCAGTCCTCTCCCAGTACATAATCACAGACCTATTTTTGAGGGTTCTGAGAGGGAATTTTTTAGTCAAAGTCTTAACATTATAAATGTCACAATTTTCCAATGCCTTTCATTTAGCTAACACTATAAGAATGTATTGGATGCCTAGGATGTCACTAAACATATGCTACTAGATTTGGGGATTAGACTGGTGAACAGTGTAGACTTTGCTTCTACTCTTTTAGAGAATACAATTTGGTATAGGACAACAAAAAATGACTAGACCATTAGAGTTCAGTATATGAAGTTTCCAGAGGGGACTTCTCCTATTCCTGTGAAAGTCCAGAATGAGAGGCTTCTAAGCCAGGACTGCAATTAGTGAAGTGACACCTGAGCAGAAGGCTGAAGGAGAAGCCCAGGTCAGGGCCGCAGAGCAGTTGGAGGGAGATATTCCCTCCAGGTTGCTGCACACAAAAGTAGCAGAGGTGAAAGCATGAGGTCTTCATGGAACAAACTAAGGTCAATGATCCCAGAGACCTTCCTCTGTGCCCTTCTCAGGCTTACAGCTGCCCACAACAACTGAGAACATAGAACTGGGATGGAAGAAGCAATGTGAGAGGTGGGAAGAGATAGGTCCTTGTCGGTGAAGATGGGGCAGGGAGAATCACCAATGGCTGAGCTGACTTCCCACTCTGGCCTTGAGACATGGATTTAAAAAGGCCTTCATGTGGCTCAGTGGGTTAAAGCCTCTGCCTTCGCTCCAGTCATGATCTCAGGGATTGAAGCCTGTGTCGGGCTCTCTGCTCAGCAAGGAACCTGCTTCCCCCTTCTCTCTACCTGCCTCTCTGCCTTCTCGTGATCTCTCTCTCTGTCAAATAAATAAAAATATTTTTAAAAATAAAATAAATAAAAAGGCCTTCATGCAGTTCCTTACACATAGTAATCCCTCCATTAATATTGAATGGACTAATGATTGGATACATGAATTGATTTACCAAAGAAAATGCATACAGAAGATGGCGGAGAAGTAGCAGCCTGAGACTACATCAGGTAGCAGGAGATCAGCTCGATAGCTTATCTAAACATTGCAAACACCTACAAATCGAATGGGAGAGCGAAGAGAAGAAGAACAGCAACTCTAGAAACAGAAAATCAACCACTTTCTGAAAGGTAGGACTGGCGGAGAAGTGAATCTAAAACGACGGGAAGATAGACCGCGGGGGGAGGGGCCGGCTCCCGGCAAGCGGTGGAGGAGCGGAGCACAAAATCAGGACTTTTAAAAGTCTGTTCCACTGAGGGACATTGCTCCAGGGGCTAAACCGGGGTGAAGCCCATGCGGGGCCAGCGTGGCCCCAGGCCCCGTAGGGTCACAGAAGGATCGGGGGAGTCGGAGTGTCGGAGAGCTCGCAGGTATCAGAACGGAGAAGCCGGCTGCAGAGACAGAGCCGAGGACTGAACTCTCAGCTCGGGGTTACCTTGAACTGGTCGCGGGCTGGGTGAGCTCGGAGCGCAGCTAGAGGCTGGGGATACGGGAGTGATTGGGTGCTGTCCTCTGGGGGCGCACTGAGGAGTGGGGCCCCAGGCTCTCGGCTCCTCTGGGCTGGAGACTGGGAGGCCACCATTTTCATTCCCGTGTTCCGGAACTCTACAGAAAGCGTTCAGGGAACAGAAGCTCCCAAAAGCGAACCCGAGCCGATTACTTAGTCCGGCCGCTGGTAAGGGCGGTGCAATCCCGCCTCGGGCAAAGACACTTGAGAGTCACTACAACAGGCCCCTCCCCCAGAAGATCAACAAAATATCCAGCCAGGACGAAGTTCATCTATCAAGGAGAAAGCAGATTCAATTCCTAAGACAGCAGAGCAATTCCAGAGGAGGAGAAAGCAAAGCACGGAACTCATGGCTTTCTCCCCATGATTCTTTAGTCTTGCGGCTACTTCAATTTTTTTTCTTTTTTCAATTTTTTTTTCTTTTTTCAATTTTTTTTCTTTTTTCTTTTTTCTTCTTCTGCTAAATTTTTTAAAACTTTTACCCTTTTCTTTTTTAACATTTTTTGACTAGTTCATCTAAATATATATATTTTTTCTTTCTTTTTTATATTTTTTTATTTGTTTTATTTTAAAAATTTTTTTCTTTTTTCTTTTTTCTTTTTTTTTTTTTCAGAACCTGTTTTTATCCCCTTTCTCCCCCCCACAATTTGGGGTCTCTTCTGATTTGGTTACAGCGCATTTTTCCGGGGTCTTTGCCACCCTTTTAGTAGTTTATTTGCTCCTTCATATTCTCTTATCTGGACAAAATGACAAGGCGGAAAAAATCACCACAAACAAAAGAACAAGAGACAGTACCGAAGGCTAGGGACCTAATCAACACAGACATGGGTAATATGTCAGATCAAGAGTTCAGAATGACGATTCTGAACATTCTAGCCGGGCTCGAAAAAGGCATGGAAGATATTAGAGAAACCCTCTCTGGAGATATTAAAGCCCTTTCTGGAGAAATTAAAGAACTAAAATCTAACCAAGTTGAAATCAAAAAAGCTATTAATGAGGTGCAATCAAAAATGGAGGCTCTCACTGCTAGGATCAATGAGACAGAAGAAAGAATTAGTGATATAGAAGACCAAATGACAGAGAATAAGGAAGCCGAGCAAAAGAGGGACAAACAGCTACTGGACCATGAGGGGAGAATTCAAGAGATAAGTGACACCATAAGACGAAACAACATTAGAATAATTGGGATTCCAGAAGAAGAAGAAACAGAGAGGGGAGCAGAAGGTCTATTGGAGAGAATCATTGGAGAGAATTTCCCTAATATGGCAAAGGGAACAAGCATCAAAATCCAGGAGATGCAGAGAACCCCCCTCAAAGTCAACAAGAATAGGTCCACACCCCGTCACCTAATAGTAAAATTGACAAGTCTTAGTGACAAAGAGAAAATCCTGAAAGCAGCCCGAGAA
This sequence comes from Meles meles, assembly GCF_922984935.1. Lineage (NCBI taxonomy): Eukaryota > Metazoa > Chordata > Mammalia > Carnivora > Mustelidae > Meles > Meles meles. The sequence goes on from NC_060077.1 coordinate 74,442,178, forward strand.
AAGAAGTCTATAACATACAATGGTAAAAATATTAGATTGGCGGCAGACTTATCCACAGAGACCTGGCAGGCCAGGAAGAGCTGGCATGATATATTCAGAGCACTCAACGAGAAAAACATGCAGCCAAGAATACTCTATCCAGCTAGGCTATCATTGAAAATAGAAGGAGAGATAAAAAGTTTCCAGGACAAACAAAAACTGAAAGAATTTGCAAACACCAAACCAGTTCTACAGGAAATATTGAAAGGGGTCCTCTAAGCAAAGAGAGAGCCTAAAAGTAGTAGATCAGAAAGGTACAGAGACAATATACAGTAACAGTCACCTTACAGGCTAATAATGGCACTAAATTCATATCTCTCAATAGTTACCCTGAATGTTAATGGGCTAAATGCCCCAATCAAAAGACACAGGGTATCAGAATGGATAAAAAAAAAAAACCCATCAGTATGTTGCCTACAAGAAACTCATTTTAGACGCGAAGACACCTCCAGATTTAATGTGAGGGGGTGGAAAACAATTTACCATGCTAATGGGCATCAGAAGAAAGCTGGGGTGGCAATCCTTATATCAGATCAATTAGATTTTAAGCCAAAGACTATAATAAGAGATGAGGAAGGACACTATATCCTACTCAAAGGGTCTGTCCAACAAGAAGATCTAACCATTTTAAATATCTATGCCCCTAACGTGGGAGCAGCCAACTATATAAACCAATTAATAACAAAATTAAAGAAACACATCAATAATAATACAATAATAGTAGGGGACTTGAACACTCCCCTCACTGAAATGGACAGATCATCCAAGCCAAAGATCAACAAGGAAATAAAGGCCTTAAATGACACACTGGACCAGATGGACATCACAGATATATTCAGAACATTTCATCCCAAAGCAACAGAATACACATTCTTCTCTAGTGCACATGGAACCTTCTCCAGAATAGATCACATCCTGGGGCACAAATCAGGTCTCAACCGGTATCAAAAGATTAGGATTATTCCCTGCATATTTTCAGACCACAATGCTCTGAAGCTAGAACTCAATCACAAGAGGAAAGCTGGAAAGAACCCAAATACATGGAGACTAAACAGCATCCTTCTAAAGAATGAATGGGTTAACCAGGAAATTAAAGAAGAATTGAAAAAATTCATGGAAACAAATGATAATGAAAACGCAACAGTTCAAAATCTGTGGGACACAGCAAAGGCAGTCCTGAGAGGAAAATATATAGCGGTACAAGCCTTTCTCAAGAAACAAGAAAGGTCTCAAGTACACAACCTAACCCTACACGTAAAGGAGCTGGAGAAAGAACAAGAAAGAAACCCTAAACCCAGCAGGAGAAGAGAAATCATAAAGATCAGAGCAGAAATCAATGAAATAGAAACCAAAAAAAGCAATAGAAAAAATCAATGAAACTAGGAGCTGGTTCTTTGAAAGAATCAATAAGATTGATAAACCCCTGGCCAGACTCGTCAAAAAGAAAAGAGAAAGGACCCAAATCAATAAAATCATGAATGAAAGAGGAGAGATCACAACTAACACCAAAGAAATACAGACAATTATAAGAACATACTATGAGCAACTCTACGCCAACAAATTGGACAATCTGGAAGAAATGGATGCATTCCTAGAGACATATAAACTACCACAACTGAACCAGGAAGAAATAGAAAACCTGAACAGGCCCATCACCAGTAAGGAGATTGAAACAGTCATCAAAAATCTCCAAACAAACAAAAGCCCAGGGCCAGACGGCTTCCCAGGGGAATTCTACCAAACATTTAAAGAAGAACTAATTCCTATTCTCTTGAAACTGTTCCAAAAAATAGAAACGGAAGGAAAACTTCCAAACTCATTTTATGAGGCCAGCATCACCTTGATCCCAAAACCAGACAAGGATCCCACCAAAAAAGAGAACTACAGACCAATATCCTTGATGAACACAGATGCAAAAATTCTCGCCAAAATACTAGCCAATAGGATTCAACAGTACATTAAAAGGATTATTCACCACGATCAAGTGGGATTTATTCCAGGGCTGCAGGGTTGGTTCAACATCCGCAAATCAATCAATGTGATAGAACACATTAATAAAAGAAAGAACAAGAACCATATGATACTCTCAATAGATGCTGAAAAAGCATTTGACAAAGTACAGCATCCCTTCCTGATCAAAATTCTTCAAAGTGTGGGGATAGAGGGCACATACCTCAATATTATCAAAGCCATCTATGAAAAACCCACTGCAAATATCATTCTCAATGGAAAAAAACTGAAAGCTTTTCTGTTAAGGTCAGGAACACGGCAGGGATGTCCATTATCACCACTGCTATTCAACATAGTACTAGAAGTCCTAGCCTCAGCAATCAGACAACAAAAAGAAATTAAAGGCATCCAAATTGGTAAAGAAGAAGTCAAACTATCACTCTTCGCAGATGATATGATACTATATGTGGAAAACCCAAAAGACTCCACTCCAAAACTGCTAGAACTTGTACAGGAATTCAGTAAAGTGTCAGGATATAAAATCAATGCACAGAAATCAGTTGCATTTCTGTACACCAACAACAAGACTGAAGAAAGAGAAATTAAGGAGTCAATCCCATTTACAATTGTACCCAAAACTATAAGATACCTAGGAATAAACCTAACCAAAGAGACTAAGAATCTATACACAGAAAATTATAAAGTACTCATGAAAGAAATTGAGGAAGACACAAAAAAATGGAAAAATGTTCCATGCTCCTGGATTGGAAGAATAAATATTGTGAAAATGTCTATGCTACCTAAAGCAATCTACACATTTAATGCAATCCCTATCAAAATACCATCCATGTTTTTCAAAGAAATGGAACAAATAATCCTAAAATTTATATGGAACCATAAAAGACCTCGAATAGCCAAAGGAATATTGAAGAACAAAGCCAAAGTTGGTGGCATCACAATTCCGGACTTCAAGCTCTATTACAAAGCTGTCATCATCAAGACAGCATGGTACTGGCACAAAAACAGACACATAGATCAGTGGAACAGAATAGAGAGCCCAGAAATCGACCCTCAACTCTATGGTCAACTAATCTTCGACAAAGCAGGAAAGAATGTCCAGTGGAAAAAAGACAGCCTCTTCAATAAATGGTGCTGGGAAAATTGGACAGTCACATGCAGAAAAATGAAATTGGACCACTTCCTTACACCACACACGAAAATAGACTCCAAATGGATGAAGGACCTCAATGTGAGAAAGGAATCCATCAAAATCCTTGAGGAGAATGCAGGCAGCAACCTCTTCGACCTCAGCCGTAGCAACATCTTCCTAGGAACAACGGCAAAGGCAAGGGAAGCAAGGGCGAAAATGAACTATTGGGATTTCATCAAGATCAAAAGCTTTTGCACAGCAAAGGAAACAGTTAACAAAACCAAAAGACAACTGACAGAATGGGAGAAGATATTTGCAAACGACATATCAGATAAAGGGCTAGTATCCAAAATCTATAAGGAACTTAGCAAACTCAACACCCAAAGAACAAACAATCCAATCAAGAAATGGGCAGAGGACATGAACAGACATTTCTGCAAAGAAGACATCCAGATGGCCAACAGACACATGAAAAAGTGCTCCACGTCACTCGGCATCAGGGAAATACAAATCAAAACCACAATGAGATATCACCTCACACCAGTCAGAATGGCTAAAATTAACAAGTCAGGAAATGACAGATGCTGGAGAGGATGTGGAGAAAGGGGAACCCTCCTACACTGTTGGTGGGAATGCAAGCTGGTGCAACCACTCTGGAAAACAACATGGAGGTTCCTCAAAATGTTGAAAATAGAACTACCCTATGACCCAGCAATTGCACTACTGGGTATTTACCCTAAAGATACAAACATAGTGATCCGAAGGGGCATGTGTACCCGAATGTTTATAGCAGCAATGTCTACAATAGCCAGACTATGGAAAGAACCTAGATGTCCATCAACAGATGAATGGATAAAGAAGAGGTGGTATATATACACAATGGAATACTATGCAGCCATCAAAAGAAATGAAATCATGCCATTTGCGACGACGTGGATGGAACTAGAGCATATCATGCTTAGTGAAATAAGTCAATCGGAGAAAGACAACTATCATATGATCTCCCTGATATGAGGACATGGAGAAGCAACATGGGGGGGTAGGGGGATAGGAGAAGAGTAAATGAAACAAGATGGGATTGGGAGGGAGACAAACCATAAATGACTCTTAATCTCACAAAACAAACTGGGGGTTGCTGGGGGGAGGTGGGATTGGGAGAGGGGGAGCGGGCTATGGACATTGGGGAGGGGAGGCGAACCATAAGAGACTATGTACTCTGAAATCAACCTGAGGGTTTTGAAGGGTCAGGGGTGGGAGGTTGGGGCAACCTGAGGGTTTTGAAGGGTCAGGGGTGGGAGGTTGGGGGAACAGGTGGTGGGTAATGGGGAGGGCACGTTTTGCATGGAGCACTGGGTGTTGTGCAAAAAGAATGAATACTGTTACACTGAAAAAATAAATAAAATGAAAATGCATACATGTATGATCCAATTCCACAGCACTACTATTATGCTAGTCTGTAAAATGATAAATTCAGTAGGTTTCTGGGAACGGACTAGAAATGGTTTAGGGAGAAAGCATGTTGTGATTTCTAAAACAACCACCCTACTGAAAATTTAGGATGGAATTAGTTTATAAATAAGAGACTATCTCAGACTTAGTAACTGTCTTATGTGTATACACCTATGTTTTAAAAAACAGTTTCCTATTCTCTTAGGGAAAAATCCAGAGTTTAAAAAAAAAATTTTTATGGGGGGGTGCACGTTCCTGGAAATACTACAATACCAGGTCCATGTGTGGAGTAGATAGAACAAGCTCCTCTTCATCTCCCTGATCCAAAAATCCATTGAATACATTGCCCTCAGTTGGAGGACATATCAGATATTAAACTGATAAGAACAGATACTACACTTGATCTTCACTAAAATGCACAGAAGCAATTAAAAATAATTCTTCATATCAAGCATAACAGTAGGAACTTGATAGACATTCAATGAATATTGATTATTCCGTTTTAGAGACTAACCCAATAAATTCTTTTATGTAAAGATTAAGATTTAATGAAATATTATGGAGATCATTAACTTCTATCTCGTTAATTTAAAATTAAAAAGTCATTTCAAATCACTTTTTTAAATTCACATTTGTTTGTTTTATTAAAGTTCTCCATATACTAGCTAGAAAGCCATGATTCTTTGGATATTGAAAATAATATGAAACCTTAGAAAAAATTGTTGTTCTCTGTAATTTCAACCTTATACAGCTGAGCATCTTTTCGGCAAGTTTGCAAAATTACTTTGTGAAATATAAAAACTTTAAAGCAAAATGTAAATTTTATCTGCTTCTTCATTTGGACAATTAAAAGCTAGAGTTTGAGGTCAAGGAAATAATGATAAGAAAAAAATACAAAAGGAAAAGAAATAATATTTGCCTGAGAACAATTAAATGTTCCTTTAATTTCCTTAATGTTACCCATTTATATTTTACTCAAATCTTCAGGCTAATAAGGAGATGATGTGAATAAAACATCTAGTTGATCTGGTGGCTACATTTATAGTATTTTCATTAACAATATGGGGAATGACAAGAAAGTAAGCCTATTGCCTGTTTGATATTAATGAAAATTAAAGGTTTTTGGAATACATCTAATCATAATTTATGTGCCTCATAGGGAGTAGAGGTCAGGCAGTTAATAAGGTCAAGGAAAAATTAATATCTGTAAACATTATATAGTAAAATTCTAAGCGAAACAAACTTTCTGGTATCTAGGCAGACATGGCTTTATAGAAAAATTAACCCAATAATGTAATTGTTACCAAGGCTATTGCACTGCCATCATAAAATAGTAGTAATAATACTACTAGAAGTAGTAGTGACTAGGAACTTAGAAACCAAAGTTTCAAAACTATTCTTTGAATTTCTATTATTTTCAGAAATCACTTCCTTTTCCTGGATTTTATTATGATAATTTTCTTTGATAAAGAGAATCTTCTAAATAAATTTTTTTTAAAAAGACTATGTTATAGTATGGTAAATTCACCTCCTCTTCTCCATGACAACAGAGAAAGAAGCCGTAACTATGGCAACAGTAATGGGCCTGGGAGATTGGGGCCAGACTGGAGATTAGGCCTCCAAGAGCAAAGAAAAAAAGTCCTGATTAGTTCCTTATTGAGACCTTCTGTGGAGATGAGTAACTGTAGAGAGAAAGCATGGAGGATTAGTAAGAACAAAATTAATTCCCTGTGTAAAGAAAGAAGCCATCCCTTTGTTAAAAATGTGTCCGTTCCTTTTCATACGAGGACTGTTTAAATTGAGGTAAAAGGGGCTATGATTAATTCTATTCTGAGCTTTATCTGTGTCATCTGCATCTAGACTGGCTCTGTGAGAAGGCACTTCTGGAAACCTGAGAAGAAAAGCATCCTTGCTCAGACTCCCATCACTCTCCCTCTTGGCAGCCCCTGAATAGGTGGGGAAACCACCTCGTTTTTGATATGATACCATCTCTAAGTGAGGTGCATTTGGGGAAAAACGAATTGAAATTTTTTTTCTCCTGTTCTTTTAAAACTAATTTGTCTAACTTCTTGAGAACTCTCAAAAGATTTATACAGGTCATCCTGGATCATGTTTTGTTTTTTAGAAAATCTTTTGTTAAAAAAAAATTTAGTAATAATCCCATTTGCTTTAAACTGGCAAGGGGTATAGGGATTACATTTTGGGAAAATGAGCTATGATTTTGCCAGGATGCATGGATAACGAGGTTACTTGGGGTGTTATTTTTTTTTATTTTTATTTTTTTATTAAGATTATTTATTTATTTATTTGACAGACGGAGATCACAAGTAGGCAGCGAAGCAGGCAGAGAGAGAGGAGGAAGCAGGTTCCCCGCTGAGCAGAGAGCCCTATGCAGGGCTCAATCCCATGACCCTGGGATCATGACCTGAGCTGAAGGCAGAGGCTTTAACCCACTGAGCCACCCAGGTGCCCCACTTGGGATGTTTTAGATGGTAAATTTATAAACCTGAGAATGGTCAGATGGTATGAATATTATCCATATTAAAGGATTTTGTGAAATTAACCTCTAAAAAGACTGTACTTTTTCAAACTTCAGCTGACAGTGTAAGAAAGTGTCACATCCTGGCCAACCCTAGATACTAACATTTTTTAAAAGTCTTGCTTCTCTGACAGATTTTTTTAAAATACACTTTATCCTGACAGACTCTTTAGATTTTATTTTAATGCACATTTTTTGTTGTTGTTGTTACTGTCAGGTTGAACCCTAATTTAAAATAAGATTATTTTTTATTCATTTTGGATTTGTTTTTAAATATTATAGATCTTAATTATCATCTGTTAGATATTTTACAAATACTTTAGGTCATTCTTTCCAGAGGAAATAACACTAGACTAAGTGAAGGGGGACAGCAAGAGTTAGGTAGACGAGATGGGTCTGTTAGTGTGGGAGCTGCTGTGGGAAGTCTTCAGGGAATCACCAGTGGATCCACATGGGGAGAGCCTGCTTAGTGCCAGCAGCAAAAAGGCAGGGAGGCTCCAGATCCTCTTGTCATTCATAGGTGTGATGATTAGGTATTCATGCTGTTGCATGGCATGTTCCTCCCTCAAACCTTGTTATGAACTCAGCACAACTCCCATCTGTGGTGGGGGGGCATTGATGGGGGATGGTGAGGAGAAAATCCAAGAAGCCTGCATGTGAGCTTCAGGAGGAATGCCCTCATCTATTTTTTGCCATTGACTTCTCTGTACCTAGAAGGGTCAGCATTGGATAAGCACTCTATGAATATTTTTTGGATGAGTGGAGCTAATGGATGCTGCTTACTATGGAAACTTTGCAAGCCTCTCCCCAAAGTGGTTTTTTTCTGGCAACAGGGACACACTAGGCTGTTACGCAGGATGGCTCTTGGAATCACCCTCAATCAGTAGTGGAGGAGTAGTGGATAAATACCTTAGTGTGCTTCTTTCAAGGCAGTTAACCTAGAGGCCGGTGCCACACTGGCCTGCAGAGCCCCACGTGGAGCAGCCATCCAGTTTCCCACAGTGCTAACTGCCAGATAAGTCAGTTTTCTAGCTTTCACTCCCTGCCATCTCACTTCCCGACTTCCTTGGATCACCTTCCAAATCAACTCTTTGTGCTTCAATCTGTGTCTTAGGCCTCTTTGCGGAGGAAGCCGAACTATGAAAAGGGATAAACAGGAGCCAGGCCTGTAAACCCATTTCAAAGTTTGGAGATTCCCTGAGGTAAAGAATAGACACTGAGGAAAAATAAATGTAGAGTAATATGACCAGATGTGTCTTTTTATAAGCTTATTCAGAATGCTGTCTGTACACAGAGTACATTTGAGGGAGATGAGTGGACGGAAAGCAGAGGAGCTGGAAAAAGCAGAGATAACTGCGGCAAACAGAATGATGGTGTGGTAGAGTTAACATGGGGTAGGTTTACCAGATGTCCGGAGTGAGGGGACTCCTAGAAAGGCTGAGTGAGAGAGCGAGTCAGGGGTAGGAGATACCTTTTGCTTTTCTGGGCTATACAGTTGTGAGGAAATTGTAGATACAACTGACTTGAGCAACCCAGGTGGAGAAGCAGGCTGAGTGGATAGTGAAGGGAGTGGGGAGGATAAATTCACATAAGTGTACTAGTTGGAGATGTCCATGGTGTGTGGAAGTACAGGTTTTTGTCAGGAGGCTTAATATCACCCACAATTTTGAGACAGATGCTACATATCCAGGCATCAGTCTTCTCCCTCTCCTCAGCACTGTGCCGCATAAGATTGACTAACTTGCTGCCAGTCTACCATTTGTTTCAAATACTGGGTTGACCAAAAAAAGCAAGGGGAAATTTTACCTATAAAGAAGTAGGCTAAGAAGATATGGAGCCCGAAACAACTGTGAAAGATTTCTGCAGTTCTTTACAACTTCTTTCTCTATATATAGGGTATGTATTGTCAATTGATAATGTTTCTGGAACCATTAGGAAGTAATACAACCCCTCTGACCCCAGTGGATTTTCCCGCTAACAGGAGTGTAGTGCACAGTAGGAATAGTGACTCTGCCAGCCCCTGGAGAAAGTGAATGCAAGGATGAAGACTCATTTTGGTAAGAACTAGAGAAAATGTCCCACAAAAGCCAGTTTGAAGATTAAATGTAGGCAAATAAGTCCTTGTGATTTGGGGCTAGAAATCACCTGTCAAAATGAAACATATGTTTCCTACCCTTGGGAACTTGAAAAAATAAGAAGATGAATTATGAATATACACATTTAATAGAAAATTCCATTATAGATTGTAAATGCCCCAAATATTTTTTTTTAAAATGAGTTCTTCAATTGTGGATGATTTATTCCTGTGAATAACAATTCTTAAATTTTGCCATACATGCAAAGATACTCTACAAGTATAGAACTTTTGTGTATCTTTATGTTTGGTAGAATCTTTTTTCTGTCAGTTCCTTTCTAGCAGGTTGTCTGTAAGAACTCTTTCTACTCTTGGTTAGCTTCTATCAACTTTGTTTGCTGTTCCTTTAAATTGTATCTAAAACAGGGTAAACAGGCTCAGAGTGGAATAAGGCTTTACAGTAACTGCTTGGTTACCTGAGGCATTTATCCATGGCTATGTTTCTCTGTGTCATGCCTAAACAGAACATTTTAATTGTTACAGATCCCATGAGAAATGGAAATTGGACAAGTATGTAGTAGAGTCGTATATGTTATTATTTAGTCACCTTTCATAAAGTCCAAGAAATTCTAATATATCTTTGATTCCATTCACAGTTTGCTTTCCCTTGTTTTTCTTCCTTCCTTTAGAGTGGACCATTCTATGTTTGCTAATTGATTGATTTTGCCTTCCTGCACATTTCCCCTCTATGGCATCAACACCTCTCTCACAGCCTCCTCTCCTTTTTCCCTAGCTATCCCAAGCTCCAGTGTCCTTCCTTCTGCTCCCAGAGATGTGGTCCCCGTGTTGGTTTCCAGTCGGTTTGTCCGTCTTAGCTGGCGTCCACCTGCAGAAGCAAAAGGGAACATTCAAACCTTCACGGTCTTTTTCTCCAGAGAAGGTGACAACAGGTAAGTGCCACCCGTACGTAATCTGCCGTCTCTTTAGATGTATACTGTGGCATAAAGACACCTGCAGGGGATCTTGAGCGGGGCGTTGGAGACCATGTGGAATCAGCTCTGTCCATCGCTCATCTGTAAGCGGAGATAATATATCTCCATGGACTATGTGTGTTTTTTAAAGTGGGATTGTTTATAGAATAAAATAAAGTCTTTTTTAAAAGATTTTTATTTATTTATTTGATAGAGATCACAAGTAGACATAGAGGCAGGTAGAGAGAGCGGGGGAAGCAGGCTCCCTGCTGAGCAGAGAGCCCGATGTGGGCTTGATCCCAGGACCCTGGGATCATGACCTGAGCTGAAGGCAGAGGCTTTAACCCACTGAGCCACCCAGGCGCCCAGAATAAAGTCTTTTATAAGAAACTTCCTTTAGGGGTGCCTGGGTGGCTCAGTTGGTTGAGCAACTGCCTTCAGCTCAGGTCATGACCCCGGAGTTCTGGGATCGAGTCCCGCATCGGGCTCCCAGCTCCGCAGGGAATCTGCTTCTCCCTCTGACCTTCTCACCTCTCATGCTCTCTCTCACTGTCTCTCTCTCAAATAAATAAATAAAATCTTTAAAAAAAATAAGAAACATCCTTTAAAAAAGACAAGCATGTGAATATTTAATAATCACTTTTTATTTCCTTGATTTTTAAAGTGCTAAGCAGAGAACAGAATTAGGTTGTATATTAACAGAGCAGGATATGAAAGAACCACAGTAGCCAGATTGTCATTGATACCATGTGAGCTCAAGAAAACTGTATAACTTCTCTGAGCCTGACTTTACTTATATAATACAAAGTGAATAATAATACTTAACTCTCAAAGTTTTTGTTAGGATTAAATTAGGTTGCATATGTAAAGGTCATACAAGAGTATCTAATATTTGGTAGAAATTATTGTTTCACTCCCTTTTTTAAACGATTTTATTTATTTATTATTTTAGAGAGAGATAGCTTGGGAGGAGGACCAGAGGGAGAGGGAGAGAGAGAATCTCAAGCAGACTCCGTGCTGAGTGTGGAACCTGAAGCAGGGCTGGATCTCAGAACCCTGAGATCATGACCTGTGCTGAAATCAAGAGTCAGACACTTAACCTGCTGAGCCAACCAGGAGCCCCATGTTGTTTCTCTTTTTACTTGTCACTTATAGACAAATGTATTTTGTATATGTCTGGTTTCAAGATCACAATCCTTTATTCTTGATTTTTCTCAACACCTTCTCTTTGAAATGTTTCATGATTTTAAGACTTTGAAGTTTGATTTGTAAGCCTAACATAGATATTGGGTAAATTCCAATTTCTTCTATAAGAATAAATGGTGAGGGCCCCTACGTGGCACAGTCAATTAGACATCCAACCCTTGGTTTCAGCCAGGTTGTGATCTCAGGGTTGTGAGATCGAGCCCCACATCACGCTCTATGCTCAGCTCAGAGTCTGCTTAAGATTTTCCCTCTCCCTCTGCCCCTGCCCCTTCCTGTCTCTAAAATAAATAAAAATTTAAAAAAAACATAATTTAATAAAAGAAGAAACTGTGTAATACCAATTTTATTTCTTTAAATGTATTAAACTTATTTTATATTCTGTGTTTGGTTATTCTAATATCTATAGTCTTTGAGAGTCTAGTTCAATGATTTGTTTCTGCTGAATTTTCCTCATAATGGCTTGTTTATTTTCATGTATAGGTGATTCTTGATTGTTAACTCTAATCCTAATTTCTCTGAGGGAGATTTTTGTGACCAAGTATTACAGAACAATCTTGGGAGGATGTGCTTTACCAAAATGAGACCATGTTAAACCAGAATTTTGTTAAGATTTATTTGGTCCATACCAGTCTCATGTTGATATATTATTGAACATGAGAAACACGACTAAGTATGATAACATTTGTTTTTTTCTGCCATTTTTAACATATCAACTCACATGGGTAAATGCAGACTTGTGGTAAGGAATTCTCTGATTTTTTTTGTTGTTGTTCTATTTCCAGTTAAGCTAAGGCTGGGATCATATGTTCACCTGTTCTCTCAGGAGCCTAATTTCATTTTCTAGTTCACCCACTGAGGTTTGCGCTTTTAGGATCCTGGCTGATGCGAGGTTCTCTAATCAGAACGTACACCCTACTTTATCTGCAAGCTTCATTTCCTATTCTCTTCTCCTACCAGTTCTAAAACTCCTCGCTCCAGACTTCTATTGAAAGCACATACTCTCAGGCAAATACCCTCTCCACAGTCTGCTTTCTCACTATGATAATTCTCTTATTTTGCTGCCAATATATTATAGATAAAAACCTCTTTTTTAAATAAAAAAAGATTTTGAATAATATGCCCAGCATTTTAGATGTGCTGTAACAGAAGAGTTTTTCATATAATACCTAGTTAGCCATATCGTCTGAAATGACATTTGGAAATATTTATTTTAATGCCTATATGATTGGTATCATTATTGTATATCATTAGTTATTGACAGTTGAGCAAGTATATTTGAATATAAGCATGTTCAGTGTTTAGGAAATCTTATTTAAGATTAAAGCATAGGGGCACCTGAGTGACTCAGTCAGTTAAGGGCCTGACTTTGACTCAGGTCATGATCCCAGGGTCCTGGGATCCAGCCCCACATCAGGCGCCCTGCTCAGCAGAGAGTTTGCTTCTCCCATTCCCTCACCCCGCTATTCTGCCTGCTTGTGCCCTCTCTCTGTGTCAAATAAATAAATAAAATCTTTTCTTTTAAAGATTAAAGCATAAAACCACTCTGTGAACATTCCACTTAGAAGGAATCATTCACTGAGACTAATATTACACTGTATGTTAACTAACTAAAATTTAAATAAAAACTTTTAAAAAATAAGGAATCAGAAAAGCAAGGCATGCAGCTTTCTTAATAGACCTTTCCATTCTATTCCTTGAGCATTTTTTTTTTTTTACTTTCTATCCTCCTCATCAATGTTTAGGTTTTCTGTGTCCCCAATTAAAGGCAGTCAAAGAGATCAGCATGTAAAAGCCCAATTTGCTTCACAGAAACACTATGTTGCCAAATCCTCAAATTCTGTAGAGAACAACACCTATTTACAAATGTACTCTGCAAGCCTACTGTGTGTCTCACACAAGGTTCAATGTCATCGCTATGCTCCTCAAGAGATGCGGATTTGGGTAAGGCAACTAGAATCTACATGAACTGATTTGGCTGAATCCTGAGATCCACATCTTTTCTTCCGTACTAAACTGCCTCTTATCTAGAACCAGTCTAAGATGGACCCCCCTCCGCCCCCTTGGTAGGCAGGGATGTGGCAGCTTCTTCTTTCATCCTTTGAATGCAGACTGCGTTCACTTTCTGTAAAGTTTGCCAGCCAAGGGAAATGTGACCTGCTTGATGGATCTACATAGATGTTATATTTGAGGGGTTGGTGACAGCATGGAAGGAAGAGAAAGGGAGAGTGAAAAAGAAAGTGACAGAGGTAGAAGGAAAGACAGAAATGGCAAGTGGTCCGGTGAGACCCACTTGTTCACAGGGCTGAGTTCACACATCCTGGCTTTCACCATCCATTCTTCTGTAGAACGAAGTAGACTGCTGTCACAGGTATTCGGGTGCCAAATGAGTTACCAATAGAAAGTGTGTGGGGAGAAGCCAGGATTCGAGTGTGAGGCTTAATCTAGTCTCTCCAATGTGTGAGTGCTCTAAACTCATAGTGATCCTTAGGAACCCCTCAGGATTCAAAAAGGGCAATACAGCTTGGGCTGACCAGAGTGGTCTTTCGTGCAGTATGATAAGCAGAAGGAACAGTACAGCTCCGTTCATGCTGTGTCTCAAAATGCTTCCCTCCCTAGTCCACAGCAATAAAGTATGTCATATTTAAGTTTCTCTTTTCTTTCATAATTTGACCTGACTGTAAAATGAAAGAAATAAACATGGTACACATATTGCCTATGTTCCCTAAGATCACTCATTACCACAAAGAAGTAGACATTCATTTTAGTCTCATCTGCAGCTCTTTAACTCTGTGACTTTATGATGAGCCTGGTAGTCTTTAGATCTCAGTGTATGCAGCTAAGAAAACTGGAGGTAATAATTCTTGCCCAATTGTCTTCATGCAGCCATATGAACTTCCTGGAGCCACCTTAAATTTACCCTGCCCCAAACTATCCTCACTATCTCCTTCTTAAATATATTTTCCTGTCTTTTCTTGGTGTATTTTAGTACCTTCCATCCTGTTGACCAAATAAACCCAAGACATATTTTACTCCTCCCAGCTTCTCGGCTCTGCCATTAGTCATTGTGTCCTCTCAAGCCTACCTTGGCCACAGCTCAGCTATAAAGCCATGGCCCCCTTTATTCTATCATCTCCATCATCACCGTTCTGATCTCTGACAATAGCTTCGTGCCTTCTAATCCATCCTCCTCATTGTCTCTAGTTACTGTCCTGAAATACAGTTAGGATCACTCCCTCTACTGTGAAAAAAGTGTGAATGTTCTTAAATTTAGGTATGATAAAATTTTTATATAAAGACATTGCCCATAACAACTTAAAAAGTCTTTTGAATGGAAGTCTATATCCAATCTATACATAGGTAGAGTGTGATTCCTATGACCTATCATGATTAAACCTTAGTCTAAATGGCTGGATTTGAAAAGGGTACTACTGTTTATCAGATGTGTAACTTGGGACATTTAGATATGGGAAAAATGGAAATAAGGTCTCTCGGTGTGATGGACAGAGGGAAGATGAATTATGCCCCTCTGAATTGCTATGAGAACTAATTGGAGGAATTGAAGCAAAGCATCCAGGGAAGTCACTGCATAGGGCAGAATGGAGGGGCTCAGAATAGTGTGCACTCAGAGACAATATGGGAAAGAAGCTGAAAATAAGGCTCAAATGTGGTAATCATCATCACCTGACTTACCTACCCTATGTGTAAGTATAACTGTGACAAATTTCTATAAGAAATGCCTATACTCTTAACAAATAAGGCCAAACTTTCACTTATGCACGGGATCTCATCCTTTTTAAACAGAAGAACAAAACTTCAGCGATTCCTTTTCTCCCCTCGTTATCAATGTTTTTCACTCTTGTGGCTCATGTCCATCAACATACAGTCGTGCAGTTGTATTTTCCACCTCAACAAATTTTCCCTCAATCCCATTTCTCCCTCCTCTAGCACTCTATTCTGTGTTCCCTTGCATAACAAATTTCCTTGAGTTGTCTAACTTCGCCCCAATACCTTACCTCATATTTTAATCGTGATTCTGTCCCTAATTTCAAGCAACTGTTCTTATCTAGGTTTACCAGTGTCTTCCATGTTGCTAAACTCAATAGTCAATTCTCTGTCCTCACATTACTTGGGCAGTAAGCAAATTTTGTCATATTTGATCACTTCCTTTTTTGTGACACTTATCATTCCCTTGGGTTCTAGTACGCAGACTTTCCTGGTTCTACTCTAATCCCTCTAGCCACTCATTTTTAGCTTCTACTTTTTACTTCAAATCCCCCTGGCCTGTGAATATTGGATTGCCCCAGGGCTCAGGCTTTGAAGATCTCTTTTCATCCAGTTTGTGACTTTATATTTTGTCAGTATGCTGATGTCTTCCAAATTTGTAGCTCTGGTCTTGACATTTTACCTGCATATATCCATATATATATATATATATCATATACCAGATTCTGTCTTGGTTTCTTAACTTTTGATTTCTTATGAACATCTACAACTTATCAGCAAAACCAAATACTTGTTTTTCTTCAACCTGCCTCCGAATACTTTATTATTACAGAGATTGCTCCGTCTCAATGAAATCTACATATTTCTCATCACTCAGGCCAAAATCCTTGGAGTAATTGTTAATTCTTTTCTTTTTCTTATATCCTATAACCAAAAGCATCATTAAGTCTTAGCAGCACTATCAAAATATATCCTGAATCCTGGAAACAATATAATACTTGGTGTTTGTTATAAAATAATACTAAAGATTTTCAGTTTTGAGCTGAGTGATGGGAATAAAGTGGTTCATCCTCTCATTCTGTCTAGTTTTGTGTTGCTTACAGTTTTCCACAAATAAAAAAATAAAGCCGAGGAAGTAAATAGAAATAAAACATATATTGAATCTTACCTCTTCTTGCCCCTTTATATTACCATCAAGTCTCATCTGAACTGTTGCAATAACCTTTCAAGGCTGTTCTCTCCACAGCAACAAGAATAAATCCTTTAAAACATACCTTAGATCCTGTTATCCTCCTGCTTCACAACCTTCCAGTGACTTCCTATCCTATCCTATCCTATCCTATCCTATCCTATCCTATCCAGAGACTAAGCAGATATCCTTCCTGATCTGGTCCCTTGTCACCTTCCTAGTCTCATCACTTATTCTTCCATTTACCTATTTGCTCACTTCTCTCCAGTCTCACTGGTTTCCTTGTGTTTCCTAAATATACCAAGAATCCTCCTCCCTCCAGTTTTTGCACTTGCTGATCCACCTGTTAGAATGTTCCTCCCCTTGATATCCATGTGGATCATTCAGTAACTTGCACTGAGTCTTTGATGAGTGGTACCTTCTTCTGGATGCCTTAACCTGATTGCTACCATTCCCTATGCCCTTTTTCATTCATATTTTTCCATAGCTTTATCACCTTGTACTTACTGTTTCCTGAATCCCCTTTTTTGGTGCTAGAATATAAGCTTCATGTGGGCAGGGCTGTTCTTATCTCCTTTCTTCCCTGAGCTATTCTTGGCACCTAGAGCAATATGGAATCCATAATAAACACTCACAAACTATTTGTTGAATTGAAGCCCCAACTGAAATGTTAACTACTATGTTAATGTCTCCATGGTCCTCCAACTCAGAAGTCTTTCTTCCTTTATCCTCCCCTTATGCTTTGATTACGATTATATTATTCCTACCTTTTGTCCAGTTTTGTGTGTGTTTGAGTACATGCATGTTTTCCTTCCTGATGGTGGAAACTAGATCTTATTAATAATTCCATACCCAAGTGTCTGGTATCATGACTTCTGTAGACATTCACCGATTGGAACTAGTAGGATACAAGTGGCAGAGAGACAGATGTGGTATTCTTAATAGGTAGTTCCTTAACCAATAAAACAAATTGTGTTACTGAGGAGGATGAATAAGCTGACTGGGGTTCAATAAAAACTTTTTTAATTGAGAAAAAATAAAAGTTGATTTTTGAGATTTGATTCCAATATCCCTGTTCATTTTCTGGCTCGCAACTACAGCAAATATACACCATATGTCTCTGAGCGGCTAGCTGTGATGCTCATTTGCTCATATAGCTTTATGTAGCTCCTTAACGCAATAGCTTTTTCAAAGGTAGTGGATTTCACATTTGCTTCAGACTAGTAACGACTTTGTCAGGCAAATGACTCTAGCTCAGATTATCATTAATCTGTCTGACTGGTTAATGGTGTCAATAATGCAAGTGCCATAGTTAACATCCTTTTTTTTTTTAAAAATTTTATTTTATTCAGGCCCTTTGGTGCTTTCATTTCGTAAGCTAGGGAGTGGGATAAACTCCAGAACCTGAAAGCCAGACTTCATAGATTACCAGCTATCCCCTCCTTGTATCTAAAAATCATTGAATAGAAAGTGATCTTTGGAATCATAGTACAACTTTCTGCTACTTAAACATTTAGAAACTGATAGTCTCATGCCAAAGGCCACAGAGTAGCATTCATGATGAGAGAAAGTATTTATTGAATAGTTACTGTGCCAGATGTCAGGATAAGCATCTCTTACAGAAATTATCTTACTTCATCCTCACAACAAAACATTATCCACATGAGGCTTAAAGAAGACATTTTCTTCTCTGATATACAGCTAGTAAGTGGTAGAACCAGGTTATGATGCAGGCCTGATTCCAAAGCAGGTGTTCTCAGTCACTAGACCAACTTGCTCCTAACAGATTAACCTGGAAGAGAATCGGGTTTTTTTTTTGATATTTTCAGAATTATGACATGAATTCTTCCATAGACTTCTTTCCAGTCATTTTCTGACTTAATGGCTAAGTTGGTATGCATTATTTCTTTAGCAGTTATAGACACAGTAGCAAACTTTTTGGACATGTATAGAACATTATACTTCCCATTTCATAATCTAAAGTCACTTATGGAGTGGGACACAGGGTAGCCAGAAGCTTAAGGTAATGGTTGCTATGGAATTGAACTGTATGGGTTTCAATCCTGGCTCAGAATTTTACTAGCTGTGTGGTTCTCACATGAGATAGATCTCTCATGTGGGATAATAATCACAATTGACATGTAAGGCTATGTTGACTTCAGAAATTATTAGTGCCTAAAACATTTGCTTATTGCCTGGTGCTCCAAAAGCACTCAGGTCTTGTCAGACAGTGCTCTGTGCAGATGACTGTGTGTATTAGAAATGGAGAGCAATGAAATACAGGTGTATATGGAGCGAGGACTTTATCACTTTATAAATGTTAGCCCATTTGATCCTCAGATAAGGCAGGTCAGATAATTTCCATTTTATGGATCAGCATGCCTCACTCCGTTCAGAAAATCTGAAAAAAATAAAAATAAAAAACACTGCTAAGAAGCTACACAACTAGTAAATATTAGAAGAAAGATTTAAATGCAAGGTTTCTAGTCCAGTGATCTTTTCACGGTACCATACAAAGTAAAAGATATCCCCTAAAAGACGTACATACAAAGTACTGTGGGAGTTCAGATGAGAGAATTAAAACACTTTCATGAGCATCGTTCAATTTAATCCTCACAATAACCCTGTGAGGTAGGCAGATAAGGGACTGGTATATTCGTTTTGCAAATGAAGCAGAGAAGGCTCCAAGATAGCCCCTGACTTGCTCAAGGTCATATGCCTATTCTGTGGCAGGACAAAAGTGGGACTGGCCCTTCCAACTTGCAGCCCTGTATGCGTTACATTGCTTTATGCTGCCTCAGAAAACCTCTGCTCCCTTCTCAGGATTAGAGGGCCACCTTTGCATGATTGACATGGAGGATTCATCTTAGAATTCATCGTGCATTACATTTCCAACACGGTGTTTACATCTTCCTTCCCCGCTCTCCAGTGCTGTGGCTGTGCAGCTGATGAAGCTCGTTATGAAGGGAGGGTGTTGTGAAAGAAAGAGAACAAGACTCAGAATCCAAAGCTCCACATTCTGGTCCTGGCTTACAGCCTGGCAAAGTTAGCCCCCCTTTCACTCTGCTTCTCTGTAAAAATGTAAAGCCCTGTCCTTTCTACCTCAAAATGTCCTTAGATCATTGAGTAAGAGAATAGTGATTTAATTCTTCCAATGGGCTTAATGTATACTGAAAAATAAAACATGCCCTCTATAAATGCCATATACAAATGAATGACCCATTATTCACTTGTGAGTTGACTGTGTGTCTGGCTCTGTGTTGAGAATAATAGAGAAGCCAACAGCCTCTTTGGAGGCAGTTTAATGTCGGGAGGATCATTCCACTGAGGAATATATAACTACACACTGAATTAAGAGCTCTAAAGGAAAGGAATGTGCTTCTGTGAGAGAAGACATGTGTGCATAATGTCCTGGCCATAATCAGGTCTGTATTTTTGAAAAGAGGACTGTAACTGCAGCGTGGAAGTTAGACCCCTATGGTTATCCCCGTGGATGGAGGGAAACTATCTAGTCTATTGCAGAAGTCCAGGTGAGAGATGATGGTGGATCAGTGGAGACGGAGCAGAAGAAATATATTATTCTAGAGATATTTAAGAAGCAAAATTGGTAGCAGCTGACAGATTGGCAGTTATGGTGAGACAACGGATGTTTGCAATGATAGTTCCTAGTTTTTCTGGTTTATTTAAATGGAAGGATGTGAAGGTAACTCACTGACATTAGGATGCTGGAAAAGACCCAGGCTTGAGAATGAAGATCATAAATTCAGCTTCAGACAATTTTTTTTTTTTTTTTACATACGTTCAAGTGGGAAAGTAAGTAGGGCCTTTGGAATAAGGAACCTGGCTAGAGCTCAGAGAAGTTTGGGCCAGAAATATGTAAATGTGTCAGGAATTTGTCAGCATATGGATGATAACTACAAGTTTCAAAGGAGAAAATGGGTCAGCTCCCCAAGACCCCCCCCCAAAAAAAAACCAAGAAAAGGACCCAGAACTGAATTTATTTATTAGGGACAGACGCTAAAACTAAATAAAATTAACAATTTGAAACAAAAAGCTTTTTTTCCATGAAAGATAAGTTTTTTTAAATGTTTTATTGCAGTAGCTACTTGTTATATAATTAGTCCCTTGAATGTTTACTAGATGCTGAAAATTTTAATTGAAAATTAATTGAAAATTCCAATGGGCTCAATGTATACTGAAAATTCAACTGAAAATTCAATTGAAAATTCAATTTTTAATTGAAAATTAATATTTTTTAAAAGTCTGTGCCTCAGACTATGCTTTTTAACAATTTAAGAAAAAAAGGAATTTTTAGCCAAAATTTAGTCAAAATACCTTTGACCAACTAAATGATCTCCATTCCCATTATGCTTTTTCTGTTGGCAAGTCACCTGTGAACCCAGTTGTCCTTCAAGATAGCTCTTGATTTCAGACTCTATGGCTCTAGGGTAATAAAGAATGTAGCACGGGGTAGCTATTGCTGCTGTCATTTTGAGGCTTATTTTAGTAGACACCATATTTCAGTTTTGAAATCTCCTCATCATTGCACCATTTTTGTTGTCACTAAAAAAATAGGAGTGAAAGCAGAGTGAATAAAACGGGGATGCTAAAAATCTTTCCATTAAAATTAACATAGTTCCTTCTCTATAAAGCACCATTATGTAACTCAGCCCCCTTTAAGCAACTAATTAGGTGTTTGATACCTCAAGACAACATTCGTTGCTCACCTCACAGCTGTAACTAAATGTTAATTCCCTGGTGCACTTGGGCAAGACAGTATGTGTTTACTTAATTTGTATACTAGAGACATGTTGTTAACAAATGATCCAGTAAGAAACAGTATCATGCTTAATCTTTAAAATCTACTTACTTCTGAAATGTAAATACAGAAGTGTTGAATTCAATTACACACACCCACAAACAATTTTCTATTCCCAACAAAGATTAAACAAATATTACATTAGAAAGGCTACTTTGAGTAGATCCCACTCTGTTTTCAAATGATGAAAACAAAACCCAGGAAGATGAAGTGGCATGCCAAAGGCCAGCCAACTATCCTTTTCTGGGATAGAAAAATGGAATCAGATCCAGCCCTCTAAACGTTTTGGAGATTACACTATGTGGAAATGTTATCAGTTATTCTATTAACATTTTTGCATTTATTTACATATTCATTTATAAATCTTTGAGCACCAGCAACATAGTCATATTTATATTCAGTGGGTACATATGCTGAGTGAAAATGTGAATGGAATATGGCATTTATTCTAAATTCACAACTGAGTGAGAGACAGGCATCCCTATTAATACAATGTGATTATGTGCTATAAGAGATCTGTAAACCAAAAGAGCAAAAGCATGAAAGAGAGAGTATTTAATGCTCCTGGAATCAGAGGACATGATAGTAGGAAAGCTTCAGTCAAGAGATTTTATTTGGATTGGGCTTGAGGAATGAACAAGCTTTTGCCAAACTGAGAAGGAACTGTGAGTCAGGAAACGGTAACTCTAGGATAACTGAAACAAAACAAAATAAAACCAAACTAATGAAAGGCAGAATGGCAACAGACCAAGAAGCAGAAATGGATATGGCATTGTGGGGCAGAGTTAATCGTTGTAGATAAGTGTGAAAATGTTTGGGCCTCATCTTGATGGTCTTCAGACCTTGTCACAAGGAGTTGAGATATATTAACCATAGAATGGCAGCCAGCACAAAGTCTGGGGTATGGAGTTCACAGACTACAGATGTTAGAAGAGTATGTCCATCAATAATCAATAGATGAAAGAACTGGGAAGATCAATGACCAAAAAAAAACAAAAAACAGAAAGAGCTATTATTCTAATACAATACATTGTAAGTACAAACCAGAGCGGGGCTGGATGTCAGGCACAGGAAAACACAGCCTAACTGGAGTTAGGTCTTAATGCAACTTGTACAAGGGTGCCTTCTATGATACCATCTTGGACTTTGTGCCTCAGAATGTATCAGCACCTAAGACTTCACCATCTGATCTCAGAAAAGCAGCAGCATCCTCTTTATTAAGTCACAGAGTGTGGAATGTGCTTTTATTTATTTTTTAAAGATTTTATTTGTTTATTTTAGAGAAGAAGAGAAAGAGAGCAGTGGAAGGAGTAAAGGGGGAGGGAGAGGGACCAGCAGACTCCATGCTGAGCACTGACCCCAGCAAGGGGCTCAATCTCAGACCCTGAGATCCTGACTTGAGCTGAAATTCAGTCAGACACTTAACTGACTGAGCCACCTAGGCATCCCAAGAATATGTTTATAAGACATAGATAGTATTGTCTAAGAAATCTCTACCAGGTGATCTAAAGCACCTAAAGTTTTACTCGAGTAAACTCAAGTTTGCAAGGAGGAAATTTCTCCTATTTGCAAACTCTTCTTGGTCTCCATGTAAGCGTCAAAGAAGGGAAGTTGCCCACAGTTGTTTTCAGCCAGCAGGAGGAGACAGACTTTATTTATTTATTTATTTATTTATTTAATTTATTATTCTTTGTGGATTTTCAGTTGATGAAGTTATAGTGAATGGATTCTAGAAAGCACAGATGACTTGTTCCCTTTACTTCAGTCAACTAATTTTGAACCTGCCCAAGCCCCACATTACCCACTCAGAGTCAGGGGAAGGGAAGTGAAGTCATGAAGCTTTGTCTGACAATATGTCTGATACCACAGACCATGCCTCTGAGCTCTGTGAATTTGAAGACAATTATGTCTTCAGAGTCAGAGGAGAGAACTTCATCAAGAGACAGCTGGTCTGGGCCCCTGCTGCTTTTCCAAGGGTAGTTGGTGCAGTAACAGGCAGAACACCGTACACAGTCATTGGGCAAACACCTGACAGCTACTGGTCTCTGTTCTTCAGATCCTAGTGTGTTTATCTGCCCATTTACAGAGGAGTGTGGACCAGAGTACACAGAGAGAAAATCCTCATTACCAGTTGGTCCAAGTGGGGGCTCTGGAAAGTGTAACCACTTCAGGTGGCTGCCACTGGCTTATTGGGAGACGAGAGAAACACAGAGTAATAAATTGCTCTTCCAAACTCAGGTTTCACTTACTTGTTGGGAAAAGATTTGTGATGTTTTATTTTTGAACTCTTAAAGCATGAAAGGAATGACCAAAAGCCTGCGAATCTCTGGGGCTTGAACTGTACAAATCTGTGAAGGACAACAGGCAGGAAATGCCAGCATCCCAGAATGCATTAGTATGCCTCTAGCAGATTGAAGACCACCATCCCAGAATGCATTAGTATGCCTCTGGCAGTTTGAAGACCACCCCCCAGCCTCTTGTAGGACCTGAGGAAGCTCCAGAGCAGTCTGGCAACAAAGCTGAGGCACTAGCAGTAAGGACACCACATTTCACAGGGCTGTTCAGCTATGCTGTGGAACACAGAGAACACCAATCCCTTCTCAGTTTGCTGTCAGTGAAGCCTCCACCTTTTAAAGATATTACTATTTCCATTATTGGAACTTATTCAAATTTTAAAATTTAACAATTTAAAAATTTTAAAATTTAACTTATCTTGGAAAACAAAATTAATCTTACAAAAAATATTTTTAAAAAGTGTTTTGTTTTGTTTTGTTTTGTTTGAGGAGAGTAATGGAGCAGACCCATAGAGCTCAGTGAAATCTATTGATGTATTTTTTTAAATTTTACGATTACACCTCTTAATTTCTCTCATATATATATATATATACATATACACATATATATATAATTTAATTATAATAATAAAAATTACACCAATAACTATCATGTATATGAAACTCCATGTTGATTCCCAGGCAACCTGTCTCCTGCCTTATGCGGTTTACATATAGTATCTCATTTAATTTTGGTTCTTTTATTTCTTCTAATATTTTATTTATTTTTTTGACAGACAGAAATCACAAGTAGGCAGAGAGGCCGGCAGAGAGAGAGGAGGAAGCAGGCTTCCCGCCCAGCAGAGTGTCCGATGCAGGACTCTATCGCAGGACCCTGGGATCATGACCTGAGCTGAAGGCAGAGGCTTAACCCACTGAGCCACCCAGGCGCCCCTCTCTTTTAGCTTTTAAAAAACTCTGTGAGTTAAACATTTTCATGGCCCCAATCAGCACCTGAGGAACCAGGCCCAGATAAATTAATAAGAAAGTCAAAATAACAATCCCAGACTTAAGAATGCTGAATATACCCACAGCTTCCAAAGCATTTTGATGCAAACTCACTTTGATAAAATGAGGAGATTTCTGAAAAGAGGTACATAAATTTGAAATGTTTATATTAAATCATTGTTTTAAGCCACTAGCCGCCTACACTGAAGAAACTAGTGGTCAATCCAGGGCAGTACTAGCATGTGATGAGAGCAGAGGTATAGAGTGGTGTTGAAGGTATTTGGGAAAAATACACTGCATTTGCTTAAGTTGTATTTTTTTTTCCAGATTGCTACTGTTGAAGTAATTTCTAAAAATGTTTTGTTCAGGGTGCCTGGGTGGCTCAGTTGGTTGAGCGACTGCCTTCAGCTCAGGTCATGATCCTGGCGTCCGGAGATTCGGTCCCACACCGGGCTCCCTGCTCACCAGGGGGTCTACTTCTTCCTCTGACCTTCCCCTTTTCATGTTTGCTCTCTCTCATTCTCTCTCTCTCTCTCTAATAAATAAATAAGAAATCTTTAAGAAAATGCTTTGTTCACACTTAATGTAATATGGAGGAAGCATCAATTGTTCATATAATGAATATACTTTTTTTCTGGACTATTATTAATTTGGAGTACTTTTTGGAGGCTGATAGAGATTATGGGTACCTAAAACTCTGTCCCTCATCATAAAATCCAGCATCCACTTTTATATGTGAGTGATATTTTCATTATATGATCTTAGACATTCTTACATGGGCTTACCCAAATTTTCTTGATTATTTTCTCTTTTCCTTTGAAGAATGCATGCTCAAGAGATTATGTAAGCATGTCCCAGAACACAGCTCATTTACCTCAGTTCTTCAGTAGTATATGAATAAAGTCAACTATGAAAGCTGTCTTTCCTCTTTGATACCCAAGAAGTTGGGTATCTGACCTTCAATAACAACTATGTTGTCATGGATGGCTAGAAAAGATATCAGAGTGGGTGACAGATTCATCTCACAGTGTTTTCTGAATGCCTAGCATCCCTTCTACTCCTTTGGAAACTCAGGTCTTCTACCCAAAGTGCCCATGACCCAAATAGCCCCATAATTCCTTCTCTACAATTGTTGAGTGATATTAATACTGGGTTTAGAAGCTGAAGCCCCAGATTCTGTTTTTAACTCTACTATCCACTAACTATGAGTCCTTTTGGGGAAAAAAATTCTGTCTTCCAAATTATACTTTTGCATCTATAAAATGATGATAAAATCACCCTATCTCTACAAAAGGGCTGCATGATGCAATGTATCTAAAAGTTCTTCTGCTAAAGAAAAATAAATAAGGTGCAAAAATCTATATATCCACGAGGCGTACAATCTTGATTATGAGCGTTTGTTATTTTGTTTTGTTTTGTTTTGTTTTCCCAAAGCAACTTGTTGGCCTAAATAATCTTAGGTGGATAGAATAGAGCAGTGTAGTATGTGGTATGTGGGAGCATTATCTGATATCTTACCCCTACCTACTTTCAGTTATTGTTAAATCCCACCCAGACTCTGCCCTGTCCTCAGCCCCCACCATAAGTCACAGTTTAGCCTTGTAGCAACTTAAAAGAGCACTCCTAAGGACTATCTAAACCTTAGGCTGTATTAAGATTCATACAGGGTATTTGTTTGTTTGGTTGGTTTTTATTGTGGTAAATATATATATATTATATATTATATATAACATATATATATATATATAACACACAATATTTACAGTTTTAACCATTTTTAAGTACGGAGTTCTGTGGTATCAAGGGCATTCAAAGAACTATCACCATTCTCTGTCTCCAGAACTTTTTCATCTTCTCCAATTAAAAATCTGTACCCACTAAATAGCTTCTTCCTCTCTCCCCCTAGACTCTGGTAACCACTCAGGGTATATATTTTAATTATCAGTAGTACTGGATAAAACAGCACTAACTACATAACAAAAAAACCCTAATATTTATAATGACTCAAACCTGTTTGATTCTTTTTTTTTTTTTTCAGTTAAATAGTTTTATTAACATACAATGTATTATCTGCCTCAGGGGACAGGTCTGTGAATCATCAGTCTTATACAATTCACAGCACTCACCATAGCACACACCCTCCCCAATGTCCATAACCCAGACACCCTATCTGTCCCCCCCACACTGCCCAGGAACCCTCAATTTGCTTTGTGAGATTAAGAGTCTCTTATGGTTTCTCCTTGACTCCTCTGTCATCAATATATGACTCCCAAAGTAGCCATGCTTGCCTACCTCAAGCTCATAGGTGAAGGAGGAGAACACAGAAGCAAACACGTTACTAGGCCAGGCCTGGAATCAGAACACAAGGGGTCACTCAAACTCATTGGGTAGACCGAGTCCCATGGCTTCATCTAGACCCCATAGGGGCTGGGAAATCCCATCAAGCATGTTAAGAAGAAAAAATGGGTTTGAGGATGAATCAACCAGTCTCTGTCATATCTGTCAAATTCACATTGCATACGTGCCCAAGATTCACCATCAATGCCCTTAAAAGTTTGTTTTTATTTTTCTCTTTGGAAACCTGTTTTGCCCTGACACAAAACTAACTCTCATTTTAAGTATCTCCCCGAACAAAATAAAACCAAATGGCAAAATTAAAATGTGCATCCAATCCCACTAAGATGCAGGAGATACCATCTAGAAATAGAAACCTTAACAAATAATTGAATAGCTCAGGAGTTCCTTCTGCACCTGCCAAGTCAATTCTATGAAACCAAGGAGGATACACGTGTCTATAATCATGTGTATCCTTAAAGAACACTTTAGTAGCTATTGTTTCTTCTATGTTAGCATCTATACTGGGAGAGCTTGCCCTCTCTTAATATGCACTACAGGTTGCACCAGGATCAGCACATTAATTCGTTTGTCTGGAACAACTGAGGAAGGTTTTGGCTGGAAAATGGATTGGACACATGTAGATGTGGCTTGAAGAACAAGGCGAGTTGACATGTGTTGCAGTTTCTCCTCACGTAGAAAGGAATCTACCCTCCTTCACTAATTGCACTTAACTTAACCACAGGAGCTCAAGCTCCGTGCACATCAGCACTTAGCATCTGTCTTTTCCTTTCCTACAATGAGAGAAAATGCATAAATGCATTTGTTGGCAATACTGACAAAGACCGATTTGTGAAATAATTGAGACCTTGATTTCTAGCATTAGCCGGATGTTTACAAAATGCATCTTCCTGTCTACATTCCAGATGTTTCTTCTTATTTTAATAGCTCTTTGTCATGAGTTTTGCATTCTGAATTGTAAAGTGTTGAGGGAAAAGACTTTCGTTTGCAAGTTTCATGGCAATGGCATAAATTTGAGCTCCCCCAAAACCCTGCAGTATTTATGTGTGGGTCTTTCCAGTTTGCTTCTCACAATAAACCTCAGAGGCCTTGATTTATAGTAGTGTCAGCATGAAATGGTCAGCAAACCTTGGTCCATCTCACTGCTTTGGCACATTAAATAAAGGTTTGGCTAAAAGCATTGATGTTAGAATAATCTTTCCCTGAAACTTTTATTCCCAGGGAACGAGCATTGAATACATCCCAGCCTGGGTCCCTTCAGCTTACCGTGGGAAACCTGAAGCCAGAAGCCATGTACACCTTCCGAGTTGTGGCCTACAATGAGTGGGGACCAGGAGAGAGTTCTCAACCCATCAAAGTGGCTACACAGCCTGAGTGTGAGTATAAACATAGAAAGACACATGTAGAAAGTATTTCTTTTTGCTGACAATCTCCTTGAATCCTGTCCAAGAAATTAAGGTTAATATAGAAGGAATAGTTCTGGAAGGAACATATTTAACTTGAGGATTTTTAAAGGTAAGATAACATTTTAACAAAATGGCCTCCTCATTTAGGCCGTCATGGCAAATTAACAACGAGGAAGGCCTAATCCATCCATACAGTTTCCAAGTTCACTTCCTAAGTGACTGACTGACTCTGCCAGTCAGGCCTTTGTCATCAGCATCAGGTTTCAGCCTCCTTTAACTGACTTTTTAGGTTTCCCAAGTTTGTTTATGAAGAACACCAAAGGTGAGAGAACAACCACATGTGACTTCCAAATACAGGGACCTGTTAAAGAACTTAAATGTGCCCTGGATGCCCTTAAGGAGATTCCAACTGCCGAACTCAACTCAAGAAAGGAAAAGAGATCATCTCTATTGGCCAATCTCACTATCTTCCAACTTAAATCACTATATTAAGCTATATCATCCCAAAGTAAAGCAAAGAAATATTCCTTGACCATGTGATAATTCAGTGATTTCTACTTTTATAAAAGAATAGCTCTAAGGCTATACATTTGAAGGATATCTATCTTATAAATTTTGGGGTTTTTTTTCTACAATCTTCTAATGTTATTTGAAAAGATGGATTACTGATGAGCAGTTTGTCAGCATTATTTGGTTGAAATTTTATTACAATCTAAAGTGTAAATGAAGTGAGTGACTACCTATAACAAACTACATTATTTGAAAACCTAGCTGTATCTACTCCTTTTTCTTTTTATTAATGATACTATTCAGCTCAGATTCCTGCTCATTTTATTTAAAACTATGTATCATTTCAGAATCATCTCATATGCTTTTGGAAGAAGTGAAATAGAAATTAGAAATATTTTAATTGGTAAATATGAGGAAATAATCTTTGCATTGTGTCAGTTTTTAAGTATTTTAATTTTTTAAAGATCTTTTTTATTTATTTGAGAGAGAGTGAGTGGATGTGTGCATGGGTGGGGGAAGGAGCAGAGGGAGAAGGAGAAGCAGACTCCCCCCTGAGCATATACAGGGCTTGATCCCAGGACCCTGAGATCATGACCTGAGCTGAAGCGAGACACTTAACCAATGGAGCCACCTGGTGCCCCTACTTCTTGGATGTTTTAGATCATCATGTTGAAGTAGAGAGAACAGTTTCCCTCTGATCGGTAGTCTGGGTACTGGTATCATGTTCTGTATTTTGCAAAATCTACATTTTTTTCCACTTAGCCAAAGCTGCAAAGAAAAGATGACAAAGAATTATAATAAAATATTTATTAGGTGTGGGGGAGATACCTAAGCTGTACAAATCTTAGAAATACTTGCCTCACAGAAATAAAACCTCAGATAGCATTTTTAAAGGCATAGTTACGTACAGGTTTCAGATAATAATAGGAAATACAGGCTCCTGTGCAAGATCCAGAAGCTACAACAGGGTATTAAACCCCTTTCCTTTCAGGACTTTGCACAACATCACTGGTTGTTACACTCATGAATGAGGCTGGTTCTACTTCCAAGTTTCTGTTCTTGAGAATGTTTTTAAATATTTGCATTTAAATCACTAAAAATAATGCCAATTTCCACTTTATAATATCTATGTTTTACTCAGCAGTTTCTTCATTGACTTACTCTTAATAGATCATATATAGAATCAATAACTTTTTATGAATATTTGGTATTTGTAATCAACAAAGTTGAGTAAAGACAAATTAAATCAAAATATGTATTTCTAAAAGAATGGTATATGCCATGTTGTATGTAGACTGATATTTAAAAAACTCATCAAAAATTCTCAAAAGGGGATAGACTGGAGGGGATTATGCTAAGTGAAATAAGGCAATCAGAGAAAGACAATTATCATATGGTTTCACTCATATGTGGAATATAAGTAATAGTGCAGAGGCCAATAGGGTAAGGGAGGGAAACTGAATGGGAAGAAATCAGTGAGGGAAACAACCCATAAGAGACTCTGGACTCGGAAACAAACTGAGGGTTGTGGAAAGAGAGTCGAATGGGGGGATGGAGTAACCGGGTGGTGGACATTAAGGAGGGCATGAATGAGATGAGCCTTGCATGTTATGCATAACTGATGAATTATTGAACATTATATCAAAACTAGTGATGTACAATATGTTGGCTAACTGAACTTAAGTACAAAAAAGGAAAAGGTTCTCTACTGGAAAACTTCATCCAATTTTCTAGTGGTAGAACTTAAACTTTAAGAGTATGTTCATTTTCAAAATTTCTATGAATTATCTGAATTCTTCACTTCCTAATCTTAATGTTATCCATAGAGTTGTTTTAGTTTACATTTCAAGGCTGACTAGACATGATTACATTACATTCTGTAAAAACCCTAAGTTGTCAGCCTTGTTTTCTAAGACCGAGCAGCATTATTTTTTTCTTCTATCAATTCCATTGTTTCTGTCTCTAGCTTAAATAGTCAATTCCCAGAGGATTTTTCTTTTTTAAAATCACTTTCTTTTATGCCAACTTTTCCAAGCCACAGGAAAGAAAGGATACCAACTAATAATAATGCCTCATTTCATGAAACTATTACTCATTATATAACATTCTCTGCCATATTTCGTATCATTAATAAAATCAGACAGTAATTATTGGCATCACACGTGTGGCCTTAACTTGTTTTAAAAATGCCATAATTCAATTTATAAGTATGTTTAATAAACATCTGCTTTGTTCCCAGTACTGTTCCCTGACATCTGAGGCACATTAGAAAAGCATATGTGTGTAATGAAATAACAGCACTTAGGGATCTCAGAAGCTTCTTGAGGAAGCAAATATTATAAATGTGTAATAATAAAGCAACTAGAGTAAGGGAACTCGTAACAAGTTGTTAAGTGAAACATTACTATCTCAATCATGGATTTACATGTGGCCCCATTACCTGTAATAGCTGAGGCATAGTGTCTAGTTATTTTTGTATGCCCAAATCACATTGTGTCTGCCTCCTCAAATATGTGTATTTCAAAGACAGCTGTCTCAGACCTTTGTATGTCTTCCATTCAGAAGGTAGTCTGAGAGTTTGTGCAGAGGACCTCATGGGGTGCTTGTCTCTGTAAGCATTTATTTTGTTTAGAAGTTAGCATAAATGATGTTAAAACTAAACGATTGACTGAATAAAGCACATTGCTTGTTAGTACTACTGTCTCATATAAGTTATATTTCCCCCAGAAAATGAAACGTAGAATCTTTCTGCTTTAGTAACATGAAAGAACTTTGAATTTTTTTCATTAACAGTGGTGATAATGGCCTTAGGATTCTAACTGTACTTTGGCCTTTAGTAACAGCACTGTTTTATTAAATCAATTCTGGTCTTACCACTGTATGGAGTAAGAATTCTTTCCTTTGCCAGCCATTGTTTACTTGGATGGTGACCTGAATCTGTTTTGCTGAGAATTACCTTGGAAAAATTCACCTCCTACTCGGTGGATAGGTACATAGAAACAAATCAGCCTAGATAAACAGTACATTCAGAATATCCTTTAGATGTGCAAAACAGTTAGCCAACTCCTTCAAATCATTTAGATTAAGAATATAAGAGACTATGTACTCTGAAAAACAACCTGAGGGTTTTGAAGGGTCAGGGGTGGGAGGTTGGGGCAACCTGAGGGTTTTGAAGGGTCAGGGGTGGGAGGTTGGGGGAACAGGTGGTGGGTAATGGGGAGGGCACGTTTTGCATGGAGCACTGGGTGTTGTGCAAAAAGAATGAATACTGTTACACTGAAAAAATAAATAAAATGAAAAAAAAAAAAAAGAATACTGTGTAGCTTACCTGCTGTCTTTACTACAGACATTAGGATAAATAAATTATGTTATCATGACTAATAGGTACTGCATGTGTACTTTATCTTCTGTTGTTAACACAAAATGCCATTTTGGCAATTTAAAAATATGTCTAGGATAAGGAACACTTCATCTTCTTCAAGTCTGTTCAGTAGTACACCAGTTGCTGAGGAAGATGGAACATCCTAGAGATCCTGTGCTTCGTTTCTCTCCCCTCCCCTCCTCTCTTCCCCTTCCCTTCACTTTTCTCCCTTCTCTCCCCTTTCCCCTCCCCCCTTCTTTGTTTTGAGAGGAAGTTCAAAGGCTGATTTTATTATTTGGGTGGAATTTCAGAATTTAGAGGGCAAGGTTTGGGGGAGGGGACATTTCTATCTTTATTTCTTTCCCTGACAAAATGATCTTATCTTTTGAAAATGTGTCTCATCTGGATGTGTGTTCGGTTGCTCCTTTTATCAGTGTTTTTCCAAATATGATGGAGTAATTGTACACTAAAATTACATAGCTTTTATACAAATTGAATTTCAAGTTTTCCATAATATTTGAAAATATCAACTCTATTATAAAAACCATATTCTCAAGGAATAAACACTAATGGAAAATATGTCTGAAATATAAATCAGCCAGCAACTGTTTCTAAAAGTGCATACATTTTTTAGTAATCATTTAAAGAGATCAACAGCCCAAGATACAGTTTATGAAATAATCACGCAGAATAGAAAAGCTTGAGTTATAGGAAGGTTTATGTCCCCTGATTATATCTTCCTTTTGCTCAGCCCTTGCTTCTTTCCCCTGCCTTTATGGTGTATAATTTCTCCACTGTATTATCAGTCCGATTTAAGCCCCTGCCTGCTTAAGACTTGTCTAATCTTTTCATACCACATGTGGAGAGTTTTTGAATTATTATTTGGGGTCTTTTAAGATGCTGTTAAGTCAGTTTAATCATGAAGGGTGTTAAAATGGACCACATACAGGCTGGAGGTTTCAGTTAGAATGGGAAGCCTATTTGCTAGACCACAACCCAATTATCCACAAAGCCCTTTTATATTTGAGTTATAAGTAATGTTCTTAGTCTGTTATATTTACACTGAAAAGATGAGTGAAAGCTACCCCCCCAAGTTGAGTCACTTTAGAAAATAGCATATAGAGGAATAGGCATATTTGCTTTTTCCCTCCTTCCTTGGAGATACAGACACACACACACACACACACACACACACACACACACACACAGTATTTGTAATCAACAAAGTTGAATAAAAACAAATTAAATCAAAATACATATTTCTAAAAAAATGGTATATTCTCTGTTATATGTAGACTGACAGTTTAAAAACTCATCAAAAATTCTCTAAAGGAAATGGACTGGAGGGGATTATGCTAAGTGAAATAAATCAATCAAAAAAACTCTCTCTATATATATGTATGTATATATATATTCTCATTCATTCATTCAATCATTTTTTCATTCATTCATTCTTATAGGGCGCTATTTGTATGGTTGTTATGGAGACAATGGATAGGTCTCTGAGTATTGTCTGCCCAAACATTACTACCTGCATCCTAGGTCAAGTTTCATAATCCTTGAGACCTTTGTTTCTCCAACTATAAACTGGAGATACGATTTATTCCTCCTCTTTCCAGGTTGTGAAGAAGAAATGTGATAACATATAGGAGACTTCTGAGTCTTACATGGCATCTAGTAGATAGAGAGAAACTCCCTGCCCCTAACAGGATCAAATGGAAACATAATCCCCATTTCCTTGCACTTGCAAATGAAGTGGAACACTCAGTAGGTAATAAGGCTAATGTAATACCTTATTGATAGTTTGGAACTGGCTTGATTGCTATACAGTCAGCCATTGTATATTTTATTACTTTTCCCCTAATTATCCTCTGCCTGTAATTTACCAGGCTATGATAGACTCCAATTTTGCCCAATATACATCTTTTCATCCCTAACTAAATGTTGAGGTCTTAAGATCAGAAAATACTCTTATTATCCCATAAAATGTATCACAACATTGCCATTTTATGAATAGCTGGTGGCTTCAAATTTGCTGGGAGAATCTGATCCCTATATAATGTATGGCCAAGATAGTAAATATCAGTTATATTTATTTCATCCTGTTTCTATAAATTAAGTAAATCATAGTTCTGTCTAGCTCATTTATTTTTATCATTATGAGCTGGGTTTTGATTACTAAGTGCACTGTGTGGTGATTTGAGTGACTATTTGGGATGACTGTGGAAGGAAAGTCGACCATGATCCAGTGAAAAATGATCCAGTCGCATGGTCATGTGCATCATCGTAGGTTACTCATAGAAAGAAATAATGGTAAGTGCTGGCATTCCATCGTTTCTTGGTAGCACACAGATGCTAAGTCAGTTTAAAAGGTCTCTTATTGCAAAACAGGATTTTAGGTGTACAAATACAAGACGAGAGACATTTAAAGGCTTATGGTTTGGCATCCTCAGCAACAGAAGACTTAAGTAATCCATTTGGATTTAATGGTCAATTAGGTGAGGTATTATGTCTTTTATAATGAAATATAGTAGTGGAAGAATTAGAGGGAACCTTGGGAGCATGGGTTGTTTAATCACACTAGAAGAATTCAAAGCAAATGCAAGTAACTCTGTAGTTCATTCATGCATGTATTCATTCAATCAAAAATGATTCTTTTGTGCTAAGTTCTAGACCTTCACTGTCCAATATAGTAACTATTAGTCACATGTGTTTATTTAAAGTTAGGTGCACTGAAGTAAAACAAAATTTAAAATCCTGGCACATTAGCTGTATTTTAACTGTTAAGCACTTAAATAAAGTTGAAAACTAAAATTTCAATTCCTAGGCCGCATTAGCCACACTTCAATGGTCTATATATGCTATTTGCTACCATGTGGGATGGCACAGAGAACATTTCTATTATTGCAAACAGTTCTGTTGCAAAGGACACCATTAATCTAGACACTAATCTAGTACACGAGGCTACAAAAGCAAGTCAGACATTATTATTATGGCTTTTAAGGACTAGTAGTCTAGTGGCAAATACTTTAAACAGAGCATTAAAAACATTAACGATTAATCCTCTTTGAATGTTGAGAAATTAAATATAAAAGATTTTTTTTTAAAAGCCCACAGAATCTAGAACTGAACATATTCTCTGGTTAGTTACTTAAAGTTCTCTAAATATTTTCTCAGGTTAAAGACATGTAAGTGTCTTTCAAAACACATTTAAAGATGAAGAACAAAGATTACCTATTGCTTGAGTAGGGCAGTATAATTCCATTCACCCAAAAGAGTCTGTTGGCTCACTGTTTTCTTTTACTCTGAGCGCAAAGCATAATTCAAGACTCTTCCACTGGTACAACCAAACATCTAGAGAGGCTATCTGCTTGGTAGAAATTATATAAATTATAATATCTGTGTTATGTAAATATTACCTGTCTATATAATCTGTTTATATGTGTGTATATATATAGATAGATAATAATACTATATATATAGTAGGTACTATATATATATATATAGTTGATAGATATCGATAGATATAATACTATAATATAGAGAGATATTAGAGAGTACAAAGAAAGAGGACATGGAAATAGAATAATTAAATATAATAATAATGAGACGTTTTTGAGAAGAGTGGGTATCCAGTTTGGAATAAATAGGGTCCCCCTAAGATAGACTGATTTTGGGTTTAATTGCCTAGTCTGGTTGTACACACTAGTAAAAATGAAAGTAGGTTCCTTGCTAAACTGTATTAGAGCAAACTGGAGTTTGAGCATCTTTAGGGATATTGTCGTCATGCTGGGGCAGCCAAATAAAACTTTACTCCAAGGGTGGAACAGCTGAGCTAAGTGTTTTTATGGAATTCCTTCAATTATACCTGATTCTATGAAGAGCTGGTGAATGTGGCTAGTGAAAAACAAAGACAGAAAGAGAGTATGCTGTTTTTACACATCTGTATTTGTACCTTTTCTCATCTTGAGAGGCTCTTTAAATCTATTCTATATATAAAAGCATTTTTGAGCACCAACTATGTGCCCAGGCCTCTGTAAGGCATTGAAGATAGAAAGTAAAATAAGATGGGTAGACTAATATCCAAAAAATTAGGGATGAAACTTTTGATGAAAATGTATCTGTAAGATACATTATTCTAAATCATACTGTGGGATCAAATTATTTCTTCTTTTTTTAAATCTGAAGTTACAATTACAAGATATTAGTGTACAAGTACTATAGAATTTAATGCCTATATATGTTATATTATTATAACACAAAACCTATGACATTATATGTTACAACCTATAAGAGATAATGCTATTTAATACATATTATGTTATACACACACATATATATGTTGTGTTTTAGTGTGCAATATTAATGTATTTTAGAAAGGATCACATCAAGAAATTTATTATTGACAAACCTGATATGATACTCAACCCAAATTAAATCACCTCACTCATGGATTTTTTTTGCTGTGACTTATATTCTGCTTGTTGTAATATACAATAAATCTTACATGCTACACAAAAGGACATAATGTGACTATTGTTCTCTAACTCCAATGTTCCTGCATTATTATATTGTTTTAATAAAGATATTATTTCTAGTTTGTAGGAAGATACCTAAGGAAAAGAAACCCATAACTGGTCACTATTCTATGAAAACTCTTTTTTGTCTCTGCCCAATTTTCCTACCTTGGGATGCCCCAAATCATATCCAATGTAAGAGTTGAGTTGAGCCAGAATTTCTGGCTACAGGATATTTGATAGGTACAGGGGATTGCCATGGGTCGAAATCGAAAGATTTTAAGGTGATGATACACAATTACTGTGTTAGATTGTAGCTGTTAAAATCAGACTCAAGACGTTGCCCCTTCACGTTCAGGAGGAAATAATCATAGAGTTTTTATCAAACAGTGGAACTCTGAGCCCAAGGTTAATGCAAGTAACTTGTTAGTTACCACCTTATTTAAATCTGTAATTGGTGTTCCAGGTCTTCCAAATGGAAGGAGAGTGAAAGGTGGTTAAGAACAGTAATTCCGAAGTCAGACTGGTTTTGAATTCTGGCTTTTTCACTTACGAGCTAACAGAGTCTATAAAACTACCATTTCCTCAGAGGCAAAAGAGAGACATCTTGCAGCAATGCTGTAAAGCTTAAAAGAAAATCTGTAGAATGGATCACAATACATCATCAAAAGGTTATTCAGAAGACTGAGTGAGATGATTAGTATAAAATATTTAGCCTGATCTCTGGTACTTTGCCAGTCCTCATTAATGGTAGCTCTTATAATCATGCATCCCTCCATTGCTGGATTCTGATTATTCCTCATGCAATCATGTTCCTTAACACTGCCCATAGTTTGTCCATTTCTATCTCTGTGTTTTTCATGTGTGTTTGAAATGATCTCCTTTTTTCTTTAGGCTGTTTCATAAGTCTCTTCTATTATTTTTTTAAGACTTTACTTAAGGTTTCTTTTTTTAATATTTTATTTATTTTTTTTATAAGTAGGCAGAGAGGCAGGCAGAGAGAGAGAGAGAGAAGAAGAAGAAGGCTCCCTGCTGAGCAGAGAGCCTGATGCGGGACTCGATCCCAGGACCCTGAGATCATGACCTGAGCCGAAGGCAGAGGCTTTAACCCACTGAGCCACCCAGGCGCCCCTACTTAAGGTTTCTAAGAGCAAAGAGCCTGTTGACCTAAGTTACCATATCGATCAGTCTCAGCCTGCATAACCTCATTTTCACTCCAAATTTGTTGGAATTCTATCATGCCATTCATTCATTCATTCGTTCGTTCATTCAACAAATATTCATTGTGTGCCCCAATGAGCTACCCTGTATTTCCTAGTACTAGGAATTCAGCAGTAAAAATGAAAGACAAAATACTTACCTTGATGAGGTATTTTTTTTAGTGATCAGGAGATACAATAAACAAGCAAAAATCAAATATGCAAAAGAATAAAAAAAGCTTATGAGGGTAGAGAATGAGGAGGATAGAGCTGATTCTAGAAAGGAAAGTCAGGAAAGCCTTTCTAGAGAAATAGCATTTAACGGGACATCTGAATGATTTGGAGGGGTGCCAGCAAAGATTTTGGGTGGAGACATTTCAGATAGAGACAATAGCAAGTACTATGGCCCTGGAGAGGAAGCAGGAGAAGACCACCAACCATGCTGAATGGGAGATGGTTTGACAGGTGGCAGGGCTCAGCCAGGAAAAGCCTTGAAAGCCGCAGTAAGGAGGGTTGATTTAATCCTCAGTGCAGAGGCATCTGTGCAGGAGAGAGTAGCATAATCTAATGTTCCTTTTTCAGTGGGAATGAGAGCAGAGAGAAGGCTAATGTAGTAGTTCTGTCGAGAGATGCTGGTAGCTCAAGTTTTGGTTTTAGATCCAGGACACCTTTGGAAAGTAGGCACAAGTCTTGCTATAGGGTATAGGATGGGAGAAAAGACAGGAGTCAGTTTTCCTCTTAGGTTCTTGCCCTCAGAAGCTCAGTGAATCAAAGGGCCATTTGTTGGGATTAGAAGCTGAGGAAGGAGGCTTGGAGGGCATATGGGACAAATCAAGAATTATTTTTTGACATATTAGGTTTGAATATTAAATGCACGCAGGTTATATTTTCTAATTAGACTGCATTTGAGGAAGGTGTCTAGTATTTAGAACATATATATATATATATATATATATATATATAATATAAAATACTGCGAGGCCAATGGCCAAATGCAATGCGGTATTTAGCTTCTAATAGTGATAAAGCTGAACAATTGTTGGAAAAACATGGAAGAATTCCCCATGCTATAAACTGTAAAACATCTGTGCCCAAATGTCCCTAATGAATGCACTGCAGGGATGTGCGCACTGCCATGCACAGCAGACATTCATAAATTTGTCCATCACAGAGAAGCTTCCTTCTTAGATAGCCTCCCTGCAGACCAGTGAAGTAGGATTTGATGTGACCGCTACCAGCAAGAAGTGCCTAAAAGGAGCCTCTGATCTGCAGCCCAGTCTGTTAGCTGCCAAGATTTTCTGGGCAACTGATCCAAAAGGGGCAAGTTAGTGCCAAAATAAATGTTATCCCAGAACCAGCTTGTTTTCTGACATGTGCCTTGCCTGCGTTCACTAAACAGGAGATTGGATTCTAATGTGAATCACATTATCGCTCTGGGACTGCATTGGAATTTTACCAGCAGACGCTGGGTTTAGGCCCGAGTGGAGACCACAGAGTTGAGGACTTTGCCTTTTGTCTTTCAATATCCCTTTTCTTCATCCTTTTCTTGGTCTGGCAGGGTCTTATATCCCTCATTACCTCAGAGCACCCAGAGCCTAAAACCTTTATCCAGATGATCTGAAATACAATGTTGAAACCATACAGTAAGGTTGATCTTGTTGATCCCAATGGTGGGATTTTGCAAAGGTAAACTTTGGAATCCAAAGACTTGAGGCCAGTCCCAGGGTTGGTCAGAGCACTGGTGGCATCAGCAGGCCTGTGTCTAGATTCCTGATTCTGGGTTTATGTTAAACAACTCTGCTGGCAAAAATTGTGTGTTCCCTTTTGTTTATGTTTTTATTTTCTGAAAATGGATACAATGCTAAACCAATAAGCAAAAGGCATGGGTTCAAGATTGGCATGTTCTCTATATCCTGCCGTGTATGTTTGAGAAAATCACTTACTTTGTTTATTTATTTATTTTAAGTAGGCTTCATGCTCAGCAAGGAGCCGAGTATGGGGCTTGAACTCATGACCCTGAGATCAAGACCTAAGCTGAGACCAGAGTCAGCTATTTCACCACCTGAGCTACCCAGGCATCCCTTCATTTACTTTTTCTGATTCTCAGTTTCTTCTTATTAAATGGGGGTCATATTGGCTGTATTACTTTCTTAGGCCTCCAGTGATGAAGTGCCACAAACTAGATTGTTTAAAACAACAGAAATTTTTTCTTTTTTTTTTTTTTAAAGATTTTATTTATTTATTTGACAGATAGAGATCACAAGTAGGGAGAGAGGCAGGCAGAGAGAGAGAGAGGAGGAAGGAGGCTCCCTGCCAAGCAGAGAGCCCAATGCGGGGCTCGATCCCAGGACCCTGGGATCATGACCTGAGCGAAAGGCAGAGGCTTTAACCCACTGAGCCACCCAGGCACCCCAACAGAAATTTTTTCTATGACAGTTCTGGAGACTAGAAATCTGAAATAAAGGTGTTAGCAGAACCATGCTCCCTCTGTAAGTTTTAGAGAAAAATCCTTCCTAGTTGCTAGCGGTTTTTAGCAGTCCTCCCATCATGTCTCATGTCTCTTTGCCTCTTTTTATAAGAACACCCATGATATTGGATTTAGAGCCCACCCCAACACAGTATGACTTCAATTAATTTGACTAATTGTATCTGCAAAGGCCTTTCTGGGTACACATGAATTCTGGAGGGGATAGTATCCAATCCAGTACATGGACACTGTCCTACAAATCACACAGATTGTAAATGAAATTCCAAGTAATCTGAGTGAAGACTGAGCAAAGTCTAAAATATATATATTTTAGGGGTGCCTGGGTGGCTCAGTGGGTTAAAGCCTCTGCCTTCAATTCAGGTCCTGATCCCAGGGTCCTGGGATCGAACGGCATCAGGCTTTCTGCTCAGCAGGGAGCCTGCATCCTCCCCTCTCTCTCTCTGCCTTCTTCTCTGCCTACTTGTGATCTTTGTCTGTCAAATAAATAAATAAAATCTAAAAAAAAATAAAATATATATATTTTAAACTTTGGAATCCAGAGACTTGAGGCTGTACATATATATATATATATATATATATATATATATATATATATATATTTCTAATTAATGAAGAAACTACTTTTTCATTTAAAAAATAATCTCAATCATTATCTCTCAAGCAGAGAAGTACTAAGAAACATCCTTCATTTCCTTAAAATCATATGTGATTATGCTCCTACCTTCTTCCTTTCTCCAGAATTCTAATCCTGCCTTGTAGGCTGTAAGACATAGT
Organism: Meles meles; assembly: GCF_922984935.1. Lineage (NCBI taxonomy): Eukaryota > Metazoa > Chordata > Mammalia > Carnivora > Mustelidae > Meles > Meles meles. The sequence goes on from NC_060077.1 coordinate 74,483,178, forward strand.
GTTTTCTGAATATTAAGGACTGCAAACCACCCAGGTGGCCCTAACTAACTAAGTGAAAGGAATCATCTGAATACTGGAGTTTGCAGAAGTTGCCAGTGAGAACGGTTACCGACTGCATGCTCAGAGTCCCCTGGTTTGATCTTCAGTTGATAAAAATCCCACGAGCATTTCCTCCTGAACAGCAAAGGCCACGTGTTGACTGTGATTTTAACAGCTGCAACCTACAGCAGTAATTGTGTGTCATCACCTTAAAATCTTACAAATTCGACCCATAGCAATCCTCTGTACCTGTGAAATATTCTGTGAGCAAGAATTCTGGCCCAGCCCAACTCCCATGAGAGAAATCATGAAGTTAAATGTGTCAGAATTAACACTATCGTACTAGGATTTGAACCTAGTATAACATTCTTGCCACAAGGCTAACATGCGAGTGCATGTGTATGTGTGTGTGCGTGCGTGCACAAACTAAGATTGGCAATGATTATTTCAAAGCAATAGAAAAATAATTAATTGAAAGTTAACTGCATTTTAAAATATTAATGAGTTAAAATTCCTATTACTTCAAAAAACATAGCTATGCTAGGATAATGTTTTTGTTTTTTGGGTTTTTTTTAAAATCCCAATGATACTGACTTATATGAATGATTTATACTAACTACTGCTGAGGAACATGCTAAGTATATAATTTCTACTTTGTGTTATAAATCACATACTTGATCTTAACCCTCAGTCTGCTGCTTTGATTCAAAATCTTGTCCCATAACCTTGCAAGGAAATAAAAAATAATAATTATTACTTCCATCCTTCAGTGGGGCTAGTTGGTTTGTATTTCATGCAAGCTTCACAAAAAAATACTTAAGACTCCCAGAAATAACTTATTGCTACTTCTGGTGTTATGTTTCATCATTTAATATATTTAACCACAAATAAAAATGTAATCATAGATTTAATATATCACTGACTTATTTTAGATTATACCAACAGCTTGATTAATTTTACCACCTCAAATTTTTTTTTAAACATTTTATTTATTTATTTGACAGACAGAGATCACAAGTAGGCAGAAAGGCAGGCAGAGAGAGAGGAGGAAGTAATCCCTGCCGAGCAGAGAGCCCAATGCGGGGCTTGATTCCAGGACCCTGGGATCATGACCTGAGCCGAAGGCAGAGGCTTTAACCCACTGAGCCACCCAGGCACTCCTTGAATGTGTTTTGTTCTATATCCTTTTATAATTTAGTGTAATTTTGCCACTCTCTTTGGAAATATTGAAATTCTCCCCATTTCAATCCATGAGTTCTTGAATTAGCCTAGTCGCACTGCCTCCATTTGCCATGTTCAATGTGGTAGCTACTAGCCATAAGTGGCTGTTGAGCACTTGAAGTATGGCTTGCCAAAACTGAGATGTAAATGTGAAAATAAACATAATTTGTTAAAGACTTAGTATGGAAAAAGTATAAAATATCACATTAGCAAATCTTATATTGATTATAGTTTGGAGTGATAATATTTTAGACATATTGGGTTAAACATATATGATTATTTAATTTTTACTTTTTGAATGTGGTGACTAGAAAGTTTAATTACTGGAGAATTCCTGGATCACATTATATTTATACAGAATGGTGATGACTTAAATGTATATACTCTTCTGTCTCACCTCCAAGTAGGAGAACGTCAAGAAAATGGCCAATCTGATATTCAATTGAGTTTATGAGTTACTGAAATACAGTGGTTAAATTTAACCATCCTCGAAGAAATATTTCTTAAAGTCTTGCCTAAATAGCATTCATGGTTAACCACTATTTTCCTTATTTGACTCCACATTAATGGATATCATCATAATCGATAGCCTTTGAATGTTTGAGTCAAAGGCATTGTTTTCCTATTAGCCTGACACTGTATGGGACCAATGAAAAGCAAAGCAAAGGAAGTGGGCTTGGGGAGAGAAAGGATGCATTTGATGATCCAGGGCAGTGCACTGTGTTCCTGTGTTCAGTTTTACTTACAGTCGTCGTCCAACTTCTGTGAGATGATTTACTGCTGAAGTCTATTTGTCTTCCTGCTGCTGTCTCGGAGCAAGCCTAAGTCTTCCATGTGGTTAATAAACTTCTTATCTTTTGAATACTGAAAATAAAATAAACTTAATCCTCGGGGTGGTTCAGTCAGCAGACCGGGAGCCTTTTAGATGCTTCTTGGAGATAGAGGACAACTAGGTTTTCTGCCCTGTGCGATTATCAATCTTCCCCTTGCATGCATGCACGTGTAAGGGCATTAAAGGTGCTTCTCAGTGATAAATGTCAGTGGAATCGCAAAGTGAATATTAATTTCAGTATTGTCAAGGTCAGATGTGTACCCAGGTTCATTGTTACTGGAATTTTTATTGTTGCTGCTGTTAGGAAAGATATTTTATCTTGGGTTCTTTTTGCAAGAGTCAGGAGAGAAGGGGAACAAAATTTCTTGACATGCATATACATTACTCAGAGAAAAGTGCCTTAGCACAGCCTGATCTGTTAATTGGGGTAATTATTTTGAGTGCCTTAAGAAAAATCAAAATGTGGGTTTAGAGGAGCTAAGTAAGGTGGGAGCAGAACAAACAGATGATCCCAAAATCTTCAGACTCACTGATGTTCCTGAAAAGTGGCTGACTATGTATGTGGAAAAAGGAAGAAAAATATTCAGGAGAAATAAATAAAGAAGAGAAAAAGTCTGTGATGAGGCCATTCATCAAAGTTGGGTATGAAATTATCTAGCTAGGAATTCAAGAAATTAAAAGAGAAATGAAAGTGAAGAAAAAGATTATGACTGTCTGTCTGGGGATAAATAAGCCACTGGACATGTCTATATAGAGTGAATTACCTCAGACCCCACAGTGGGTACAAGCACGTAATATTCATCTGCCAACACACTCACACACGTGACAGATCTAATTCTAGTCTAGTATTAACGATCTTAGTGAACAACGCCAGAAACATCCAGCCATGCAAATTAGAAATACAGGAGTCACGGCTGGTGCCTCCATCCTCCTCCTGCCCCATCTCCAATACATCCAATGCTGCTGATTCGGCCTTCCATACAGCTCTTGAATCCCTCCCCATTACCGTTGTTCTAACTCGAGCTGTTAACCATTGTCTTTTATACTGTAGGATATTCTCCCAACTGGGCTCCCAATACCCACATTCATCCCCTTTAATTCACTCTTCATGTAACTGACAGAGTACAAAATGCTTCACTCATCAATTCCATTCTTGTTCTTAGAATAAAAGATCAAAATCTTCCCAAGGCCTTTAAGATCCAATATGGTTTCACCCCAGCAACCTCTCTCACCTCATCTAAATCCCTCTTTTTTTTTTTTTAATTTATTTGACAGAGAGAGATCACAAGTAGCAGAGAGGCAGGCAGAGAGAGAGAGGGAAACAGGCTCCCTGCTGAGCAGAGAGCCCAATGTGGGAATCGATCCCAGGACCCTGAGATCATGACCTGAGCTGAAGGCAGCGGCTTAACCCACTGAGCCACCCGGGTGCCCCCTGAATCCCTCTTCTGACTCCTTGTGTCCTGCAACCCAAGACTGTCAGTTCTATGGAAGTTTTCACTGTTTACTCAGTCAATTCTTCTAATGTCTAGTACACTGTAAAATAAAAAAAAATTACTTAATATTTATTGAGCACTTCCTTTGTGCCAGAAGCTATTTATTATGAATCTTCACAACAAACTCATGGGGGTAAGTATTAGCATTAACCCCATTTTTAAGACAAGAAAACCTAAACTCAAAGATATTAATAAGTAGCTTGACCCCAACCACCTAGCCTGAGCAAGGGTACTGGATTTGAACCCAGGTCTTTCATTCTGGAGTCCATATTCTTTACTATTAATTTCTCTCACCAAATCTTATTAGATGGGGTATGTTGGCATCTCCTGCATCAGAGAAGCCCAGATCTGCAACTTCTGGGAAACCTATGTGATAGGAGAATAGAGTTCTAAATTTCTTCCTTAAAATATGGTGCCTCCCAAAAGAGACAGTTTACCCAAGGCAGTTCCTTATCTTTTAAAGCCTAGAAATAGATAAACGATAAATTTCTTCCCCAAAGAGATCGTATCATTTTAAGATAGGATCTCTTTGTCTATGTAGAAAAAAACTTGACTATGTGAAAAAGATCGCCACTTCCTTCTTCTCTAATAAATGGCAGCAGGGCTCTTTTATAAAAGCAATCTATACAAGTCATTTATTGCTCTATTAAAACTACAAACATCAAATATTGATTCTTCCCATACTGACCATAATACAAACCAACTTTGAGAAAGGTTGCTAGGATTTAGTTACATTATCACCATGGGGAACACTCCCGGTTGCGCATAAGCTGAAGACACGGGATCCTCTGATGCATATCTATTTATAGAGAACTGACATTTTTGTGTACAGAAATACAATCCTGAAGTATGGTTGAGTCTCAAATAAATGTGAAGCAAGCATGAGGTCTGTGCATGTCCTTCCGAGAAATTTCTGCTTCCAAATCTGCTGTAAGAATTAAGCATGAATTTATGGCCTGTGTAACAGTAAAAGTAACTCTATGTGGAGTATGTATGGGGAGGATGAAAGGCTTAACTTTTATGTGTTATTATGACACAGCAGGCAAATCTCCACTCTGTTATCAGACGCTCTCTTGGCCACATTTGTTTTGTAAACATGATCCTGATTCAGGACTCATGCTATACCTTACAGAACTATGGAATGCTATGTTTCCTATTTTCCTGTCACAGTCATCATTTCCTTGTGGTCTTCCAACAATGTTAAGTATTGAGAAGAACAAATATTCCTTCCTCCAGTTATCTGATGAGGGGACCAAACTATGGAAAAGTTCAAGGAACTTAAGTCTGGATAACAGTAATATTAACTACCATGTTATCTGGAACACTTGCTTCTCTGTATAGCCTCTTATAACCCTAGTTTAATCCTAGATGTTTTTCACCTTTCCGTTATTTCTATTTAGAATCTCAGAAAAGTTCCTGACAACTTTTTGGAAAATTAACGTGATTTTTTTTTTCTTTCCGACCCTTATTCCCAAACTGAAGTTTTACAGACAAACATTTTTAAGTAAAATGGATGAATTTTTAAACTTTCTTCAAGTATCTTGAGGCATACCATATTTTCTTAAAACTGGTAGAATATTGATTTGTTGATAATACTAACAAAATAGAAAAAACAGTTTAATAATTGATAATTCTATGCTTCTGGTTGTTTCCCTGATATGAGATCAATTGTGTCATCTTTAATTTAGTTCACTTTGGAGTTCTTCTCATTATCTTTACTTAGAGGGCTCATTGTTGGAAGACTTCCCCAAGCTATATAGCAGTTTTTCTATTTATCAGCTTGTAAATTCTATTCCGAAAAAGCTAAATTCAAAGTCATTACCCATAATAGTCATTCACACTCATGTGTACTGTCTTACCAGACTCCTTCTTCACACATGAACTTCCTTGTCCTTCCTTTTTTCATCAGTGCAATTTTTTCTTTTTTTAATTAATTTATTTCTTTGAGAGTGAGAGCACATGCCTGTATGTGTGTGGGGGGTGGGTGTTGCAGAGGAAAAGTAGACTCCCCACTGAGCACAGACCCCCCCACCCACTCAGCTGGGCTTTGTCCCATAACCCTGAAATCATGACCTGAGTAGAATCAAGAGTGTGATGTCCAACTGACTGAGCTACACAGTCACCCCCAAACAGTACAATTTTTAACTGTTCTTCAAGAAATATTCTTGAACAAATTCCCCTAACCATCCCTAAATACTATATATTTCATCAATAGATACATGTCAGGAATTCTTAGATTCTTCATTGTCTGCCCAGAGAGGCTTTAATCTTGGTTATATATGGTCTGTTGTTCATGTCTGGCTGGTTCCTGTGTGTATGTTTTCTCCTCTAAATTCCTAGAAGATTTCTACCATAATAAAATATTTCACAATGCCAGAGGTAGCACTGTATCCTAAGCACATAAAAAGTATGATTAGATTTTAAAATCAGCCGACACTTTCATCTAAAATGGAATGTAACACAAAGGAAAATAACTGAACCCAAGCTATTCTGGAAAAAAAAAAATTATAAGGGGGGAAAAAAGTCAGTGTGATTAAGTTTATATTATATCTAGCCTTCAGGAACATGGAAACTTGAGCATATTTGGCTAAAAATTTAAGTTTTCAACTTTTCAATGTTTGGTATATTGTAAGCAATTTTCCTAGATCATAAAAACAATTGCTTTTTTTTTTTTTTTTTTTTTTTTTTTTTTTTTTTTCCCCCTTTTATTAATTTTTTCAGCGTAACAGTATTCATTCTTTTTGCACAACACCCAGTGCTCCATGCAAAACGTGCCCTCCCCATCACCCACCACCTGTTCCCCCAACCTCCCACCCCTGACCCTTCAAAACCCTCAGGTTGTTTTTCAGAGTCCATAGTCTCTTATGGTTCGCCTCCCCTCCCCAATGTCCATAGCCCGCTCCCCCTCTCCCAATCCCACCTCCCCCCAGCAATTGCTTTTGACATGACTTAGAAATCTCCAGTTTAAATGGTTTGAGACCTCAATCATGCAGTCAGGAATCTACCTTCTCCATTACATTTTACGTTTGTAAGCCTTGCCTATTTTCTAAAGTGAAGTTAAAAATACTCTGCATGCTTCACCAAGGCTATTTACTACTTGACTATGTCAGGGAAAAACTGTAGCTATCCCACCGAAAAGGCCTTATCTTGAAGTCAATTTCTGAAACCACTTTTATTATCAAAGTGCTTCCAATTCTAGTTCTAGGAAGATTACTTTCAGTACTATTATTTTTTCAGAGAGACTCATTAAAGTTCTTTTCTACCACACTGTCAAAAATACCCATCTTTTGTTATATTAGCATATATGCATATATATGTGTATTTATATAATATATAAGTCATATATATCACACGTCATATGTGTTTGTGTACAGATGTCTCTATATTTCTCTACACACATACAGTGACAAAGTTGAGTATCTTGTGGATTAGCAGATGCCACCTATTGAAACCCCAAATAAAATGATCAGGTAATAACCCCTTCCTCCAACTGAGTCTAGTCAGATTTCTGTGGTTTTGTAATAGAAACCCACCCCATAGTTTGTGCTTCTTTCTTGCCAAATTACTGTCATATTTCCTAACTACGTATAGTTCAGTCAAGAAGGGGTTTCATTATGTTAATAATTACATTGCCTGCAGGCTTTTTGATGTTGCATTCCCCATACAGAATAGAAACAGATTTCATAGAAATATCATTAAAGCTGTTAACTACAGGAGGAAAAAAATCAAAGAGGCAATCAAACCATGCACTTTATTATCAATAAATGCAAATAGTTTCAGAAACGGCTTGCATTTGAAACACATTCAGTTAGGAGATCATCAACAATGGGAGCCACTGTTTAAATAAGAGCTTTGTGGCCTAAATCCATTTAGATCACTACAGACAATTACTTAGATCTGTTGCTATCCATCTTAAACAATGAACTCAAGAATCGTTTTTTAAATTAGCAAATGAATAAGGAGGTAAAATCATGCTCAGAATTTTGGCCTGATTTGAGCACATGTGAATTATAGCTCATTATTTGAATGACAACACATGTGATTTTTTTTTTCCAAATGCACTATTTAGTTCCATTAAAAAAAAAAAAGATTTGGTAGCTGTTAAACTGATGATTTAGGAACAGTAGGACACATTGTACTACACAGTCATTTTGAGAAGACTTTAAAATATTCAAATGTTCAACTACATATTCTCTGACACTAACATTTGTCTTCATTTTGGACTTCCAGCTGAGAAACATCAGTATAATATTGAAAAGACATCAGCCTCATTCAGTATTTTGAAGGCAGTAACATGTCTTGATCCTTCTAAAGCTTTTTCTATGAAAATCTTATATTTACATTCTCATTTAGAAGGGATTATTTAAACTCCCTAAATATTTTTCAAGCCTTTATTTGATAAACCATAATTTAGGTTTTTTCTGATTAATACAAATATCAAATTACTTACAGTAAAGAGATGTCAGGAAGGAAGACGTGTAGAGAGAGAGTAGAATAGAAACAGCAAGAGAAAGGAAGAAAAAGAAAAAAAAAATTCATAAGCTCTAACACCTTGAAAACCTAAAATATTTGATGAATGAACCAGATTAATTCAAATGCCTTGAATTACCCATGATTTGGAAAATGAAATAGAAGAAGTCTATGTCTTAAGCATGTTTCAGCTTTTGAATTTCATTAAAAGTTGAAGAGTCTCTTTAAACTGAAATTATTACCATATTTCCCATTGTAAAATAATAACAATCATTACAAATGAATTGATATTAAGGAGTCTTTGGTTTGGGCACTGGGTGGTTCAGTCGTTAAGTGTGACTCTTGGTTTTGGCTCAGGTCCTGATCTCAAGAGTCAGGAGATCCAGCCCTGCTAAGGCTCAGCACTCAGCGGGGAGTCTGCTTTTGAAGAGTCTTGCCCTCTGCCCCTCCCCCAAGCACTCCCTCTCAAATAAATAAATAAATAAATCTTTAGAAGAATTTAAAAAATATATATTGGTTTTCAGAGCCAAAAGAAGCCAGAGATATTATCTAATCCATTGGGAGCTACCATTTTGAGAATCATAGACCCCAATGATGGAAACTATGGACCCTACACCAAAAAATGTACACAGTACATTCTTGAAAATGTGCATACAGTTTCAGGGGCTCCATGGACTCCTTGATGCCATGACTGGTCTTTATCATAAGTAGAGTGGGGGAAGAAACTATACCTTCTGACCTTCAGCTTAATCCATTGTAGCTCATTAAATTGATACTCTGTCCTCTTCTCCCTCTTTCTATCTCTTGCACGTGTGCACACACATACACTCTCACATACACAATACAAACATACATTCTGTTTTCAGTATGATTACATATGATAAATGATGCTGTCTTAGAGATTCAGCGAACTTTTATATACCATTTTGGGGGTTAATATCCAATAAGATCTCATTATAAAGTGCTCACTATATATATAGTGAGAAATTACTGTCCTCAATGCAAATAGTGACATGTAATACATCTCATTTACTCCAACATAAGTATTTGATTTGTTCTTAGGTACAGGTGTTATAATGAATTTCTACTGAAATACAGTATTGAAATTTAAGAACGGAGTTGGTTAAGGTGACATTGATTGATGAGTTACTTGCATAGATTATGCATCTATTCTGAAATCTTGCCATTCTTTGAAGAAATCGGTAACTCAAATAGAGATGAAAAGAAATTAGATGCAGTTTGCCACAAAATTATTGTCCAACTGAGGGGATCAGTGGGGATTATTAAAGACATCTTGGAAATGATGAGCAGTTAAGGCCATTAAGTTTCTTGACTGACATACTAAAATGTAATGAAATGGAAGGCTGAAGCTGTTAACTGTATCGATTTCACATATAATTCCCATTGTTGAACATTTTTTCTCTTTTTCTGTCTCTCCTTCTAATATGCATATAATAAATCCCATATATAAAACTATATAAGCTTTCTTAAATATATAGCTATAGATTTGGATAAATATACAAATAAATACATGCATACTTCCGTAATTAACACAAGAACAGTATATTACCCACAGACCTATGTTTGGGCTATAATTCAAAAGGAAATTATTAGGAAATTCACAAATTTGAATGCATAGCACTGTCATGAAGAAAAATAAGCATGTACTAGCTTATGTAAAATAATTTTGACACTAGCCAGGAATGTTGGAATGAAAAATATCCCATATGCAGGCAGTATTTGGTCTTATAAATGACGAATATATCATTTGGTGTTAATTATTTGATGTTTTAATGTTTATATTTACTTGGAACAACAACATGGTATTTTAATTTTAATACATGACAATGTTAAGGAAATTCAACCAATGCAATCAGATCATAAAACAAATTGTATTTTAAAACAGAAAGTTGAAGTAGGAAATAGTTTAGTACTAAGATGCAATCCTTTCTGAGAAAAAGCCAAGTGGAAACCTTACAACAGCAAATAGAATGTTATCATTTGGCTGGAATTAGTGAAAACACATACTGCTGTTAGTGCACACTTACACTAAATGCTCTGAATGCTCTTTTTTTTTTTTTTTTTTTTAACTTCTGGTGTCTATTATCTCTGCTTGAAATTCTTCTGGAATCCCAAGCACCTGTTTTTCCCTGATACTGTCTAATGGCCATTAGGAAGGGAGAATAATTCAGTTGTGAACAGACAATCAGAGGAGGCACTACCAAATTGAATCTCAATTACCTAACTACCTGATGTTGTCTGTAGGCAACCAAGCTATATGTGCATATAAACAAATCATACAGTGGGCAAAGCGTACCTAGGTTCATGTGCATACAACAAACATGGACATGTATACCAACTTTCATTCTCATCAGTTATCAGGAAAACACTGTTTTCTGATCACTTGGAGGAACAATCCTGCATTAACAAAATCAAATGGGTTAGACTACGCAGAGTAGCTATTTTTATTTTATGCTTGTTATTTAAAGATTTTATTTATTTATTTGTTAGAGAGTGAGAGAGAGAAAGACAGAGCACATGCAGGGCCAGCGGCAGGCAGAGGGAGAAGCAGGCTCCCCGCTGAGCAGGGAGCCCTATGTGGAATTGGATCCCAGGACCCTAGGATCATGATCAGAGCCAAAGGCAGATGCTTAACTGACTGAGCCATCCAGACATCCCTAGGCTTGTTATTTAGGGTAACATTTGATAATTATATACAAACTATATATGTTTGACACATGCGTATTGAATATGTTGTGTATAGTTTGCAATGTGCATATCCCTGTGGAGAAGACAACTGTTCCAATTATTGGGAAAAGAAGTGGAGTGTTTTAACCATTTTCCTGACACAGAGCCTAGACACTAAGCAGCCCTCACTGGGCTCGTCGGGGGAGGAGGGCGGTCTATTGGTAGTCTTTGTGGGGATGCTGCCTTGAGCTGTAGACATCTGGGTAATCTGTCTATTCTCCCCACAATGCCTGATAGAGATTGCTATGAGGTTGGAATATTTGATCGCTATGTGCTCAGAGTCCTAGTGTGGTGGGCTGTGCACTCCCACCCTCACTATTCTAGATGACTCCCTCAGCTTGGCCTTCCAGATTCTTATGTGGCTTACTCTTCTTCTCATTACCCCCTTGTGTTCCAGTGGAACAGATGAGCAGGAACTTCTAAAACATTGTCTTCCTTTCCTTTCTCCAAGAAAGGGAGACTCACTCATCTCCTAGGCCTCTTGGAGTCATCCTGCTTGGGAAAACTTCCTTGAATGTGGAGTGATGGCCCTGGATGTTGGCCATTTTTAAATCTTAGTGTTAGATTCCAGAATGAGCCATGTTTGTTTTTAGTAAGTAGTGCCCTTTCAGTTTAGCCACAGGAGAGCTAGAAGGAGCACATTCAGTTAATACTTTATACATCACTGGGCCACAAGGATATGCTCTGTGAAATTTCAAAATCCTGATTATGCCACATTCAACATGTACCTAAAGCGAGTCACTCAGTCTCAGTTCTCTTGCTTCTTTCTTTGTCTCTCTTCCTTAGAAAAATAACAGATTCCCAATCAGAAAACAAACCTCCCCTTTGAAAATGTTTGCATTGTCATTGTGAATATATCAGTAATCACAGAAGCATGAAGATTATAGTTTTTTTATCGCTGTTCTTTAAACATTGTACTTTGAAAATCCAGTTGAACAATGTCAGCGGGCAAGTTCTTCTTCTGCATTTATCTCCCCCATGGAGCAAAATGTCTTCACTATAGAACAGTTCTAATTATATCACTATAAACTTAGACATAGGCAACTCTCCTCATTTTCTTGTAGTATTGCCCGCTAAAGTCCCCTATGGGAAATAAGGAATTTCCCATAGAATAATTACCCCTTCCTGGAAAAGGATTAAGGAGAGGGCACTCTCATAAAGTGTCTGTCATCTTTGGGAGCCATTGTTCTCCCTATGGAAGAAAGGACATAGAAAGAGTGGGGAACGTAAGAATAAGCCCTGTAGAGACGGATTGGAATGGGAGGTATCTCTGTAGAGTCATGAAAAGTGTAGATGTGTACCTGTATATTTGAGCATATGTATGCATGAATGCGTTTCTGTATGTATAAGTGTATATGAATTCCTGTTTCTCATTCACCAATAGGATCTAGAAGCAAGACACTCAAATAGCCATGAACACAGCTGACACCCAGGTCTTTGTCTTGAATACCACTCCCCAATAAAAGGAAGGAGACATCTCTGGAGAAATGTTTGATTCCAGAACTGGAGCAGGATCAAGATGAGCCTGAAATATATTATGCTAGGAAGACAGGAGGTGCTCCAATAAATGATAGGGTGTGTTTTAAGGACAGAGGAACCAACTTAAAGAGGACCTCACTGGTTAAATTTGAACTCAGCAATTTGAACACCGAAATGATTAAGGACAATTATGAATTATAGACCATGAAAAAGTAGAAATCCATGTGCCCATACTAATAGGAGATACATAAATGGAAATGTGAGGTCACATTGGGGCATCTGGGTGGCTCAGTCAGTAAAGCATCTGACTCTTGATGTCAGCTCATGTCATGATCTCAGGTCCTGAGATCAAGTACCACATGGGGCTCCATGCTCAGCATGGAGTCTGCTTGTCCCTCTCCCTCTCATTCTCTCTCTCTAAAGTAAATAAATAAATAAATAGAATATTATAAAAATAAAGGAAATATAGATTCTTGCTTCTAATAAAATGTTGAGTGCCAAGTGGTCAATATGGAGGAAGTGCTTAAATTAAAAAACAATTTATAACCACCATACCAAAAAATTGATTTGTCAAAAACTATTACTAAGTGCTAATTCTACGGGGTTTTGATAAATAACATAATATTTATATGGTCCTGACATAGTCTCTCCACACAAATTGCTTATTGGTTGTGAGCAATAGAGCAGGGTTTGGGGGTTAGGAGGGATATTTCTCTCTACGGGAGAAATCTGGCAGCGCCTTCTATTCAGAACTAATATAACAAACCAGAGAGGGAGAGAGGTCTTATGCCTCTGGCCATGATGCCCTGAGGAGACGGATATCATGCATGTTTCATTTCAGTCTAGAATGCATAACTGAAATCCAACATGAAGAAACAAAAACAAACCCCAAATAAGTAATATTCTATTAATTTAAAAAAGGGGCTATAGTCTTCAAAAGTATAGAGGACCTAAAAGATAAAGATGGGCTTTGGAACTGTTCTAGCCTAAAACCAACTAAAGAGATCATGGCAATGAAATGCAAATTTGACCCTAGATTGGATCTTGTACCAGAGAGGGAAATGCTACATAAATTACATTATGGGGTCAGTTGACAAAATTGGAAAGCAGATGAAAATTAAGTAAAAGTATTGTATTAGAATAAAATGCACTGAAGTTCATATTATCCATGTACACATTAATGTTTAGGAAATATGCATTTGGGGGTAGAGAGCCATGGTATGTGTAACTTAATCTGAATAGATAGATTCAGACTCTCTGTCTGTCTCTCTGTCTCTCTGTATATGGTAAATATGATAAATACAATATATGTGTATATATGGAGAGAGAGAGAAAAAGAATATGTGTATACCTGGGAAAAGGGAACATGGGTATTTTGTGTACTATTTTCATTCTTAAAATTTTCTGTAGGTTTAAAATGATTTTCAGGTGCCTGGGTGGCTCAGTGGGTTAAGCCTCTGCCTTTGGCTCAAGTCATGATCCCAGGGTCCTGGATCGAGCCTCCCATCAGGCTCCCTGCTTCCTCCTCTCTCTCTCTCTCTGCCTACTTGTGATCTCTGTCTGTCAAATAAATAAATAAAATCTTAAAAAAAAAAAGATTTTCAACTAAGTTTTTAAGACATTCTTAGCAGTCAGGATACCTGGGTGGCTCAGTGGGTTAAGTGTCTGCCTTCGGCTTGGGTCATGATCCCAGGGTCCTGGATGGAGCCCCACTGCTTCTCCCTCTGCCTGCCATTGCCCCGACTTGTGCTCTCTCTCTCTCTCTGACAAATAAATAAATAAACAAATAGCAATCATTTGTTAAGTTGAAATAATGCAAAGGTCAGTGGTAGGGATACTCAAGATCTGGGAACTGGTGGGAAAATAAGTGAAGGTGATAAATAAAATATATCTAAAATATATAATATATATATTTTCCCCCAAATGAATGTGTGAGCAGTGATGCCTTAAGGAGGCTGGATACCATGGAATACGTTCTGAAAAATGACTGATTCAGGGACACAGGTGCAGCCCTGGTCTAAGGAGTTGTGTTAATCAGATCTCTGTGAGCCAGGTTTTCACAGACTGTTTTACTCTGGATGTTCAAACTCACAAAATTCCAGTAGAAGCCTAAAACATGCATCTGTTCAAAGCTAGGTGGTATTTAAGGGTGGGGAAAATGTACGGTACATTGAAGATAAAATTGTTATAGTTGCAATGATGAAACCATTTAATTTAGATTACATTAACAAACGGGTATTGGATTTTTGCTTTACAAACCATATATTTATATTCAGGTCCATAAATAAAAAATTATGCCTACATTCAAAATTTACAAATCTGGCATTCGAAAGAGTTTAACTCATGTCATACCCAAACCTGATATGACCTTATGCGATGCTATGTATAGTTTTTAGTAATTCTGTTTGATGTATTTTGCTGCAAAAATATGATCTGATAATACAAGTGCTACCCTAGACCCCACTTGGGGTGTTAAATAGAACACTGAACATGCACCATATTACCATTCTAAAATCTGAAAATTTGTAGATCTCAAAAAATATCTGGACACAAGTGTTTCAGGTAACCAATTGTGGACCTGTACTATATAATTTCTTTAATGAACAAGGTACTTATTCTTGATTAAGTAAAGTAGCATTTATGAGAGAAAATGGAATACTAGAAAGTGAAATTGAAAATTGATACCAAAATTCATTTAAATGACTCAGAATTGGTCAAGATTTTAAAATGCTGACATAAATAAAGATGTGGTAAGTTTTCCATAGCTGTGCTGCTTATTTGAATTATGAGTAGAAACATGACATGTATGTATTCTAACTAAATTTTCTCTTTTTCCTTCTGTGGTTATTAGTCATACACTAGCGAAGGCATGCTGGTAGAGTGGAAAATTTTCCATACTAAGAATTTGAATTATGAGTCCATCTCTTTTTCTGTCATTTTCCTAGTCATTAGACTCCTTGACCACTTTCCTCCACTGTAAAAATGAAATAAGTAATTTAGATTAATAGAAGTCCCCTCCTGAATTTCAAAATGAAATGATTCTAAAATTCATTGCTTTATATTTGCATTTTATTTTCTTATCCCATTTGGTTTTAAAAATAATACATAGGGGTATAATCTCCATAAGCTGTAAAAGATGTATTTTGCTTGTTTTGAAAAAGAGAACCCTCTTAGACTAATCAATTTCTTTTGTACACAGTGCAAGTTCCAGGGCCAGTAGAAAACCTGCAAGCTGTATCTACCTCACCTACCTCAATTCTTATTACCTGGGAACCCCCTGCCTATGCAAACGGTCCAGTCCAAGGTTACAGATTGTTCTGCACTGAGGTGTCCACGGGAAAGGAACAGGTAGGCAAAGGAATGGGCCCAATGCTGCCACCTGTTGGATTTTCCTAGAACTAGCATTAGGAGGAGATCTGCAAACTCTTAGTACAGTCCAGCCCAGCACATTAACTGGATAGCTGATAGGTTTTAGAGTACTTGTTATTAGAAACTTTAAGCAATTTAATTGAATTCTGATTGTAAGAGAGGCAACTGTGCCATGAGATAAAGTCACTATAAAGGATGTAATTTTTCTTTTTTATCTGAGTAGGGAGTGGCCTGGGCCAGCATAGCCACAGTTGTATTAACTCATCTGGTCCTAGAAAGCGTTTGCATCATGAGTCCTTATCTTAAGGAAGATTGATCTTTTGTTCGATGACCTCAATCAACTTGTTTATCTCATTCTTATGTATTTGAGTTATTTCTGTCCTTTTCTCACCTTCAGGTTGTAGTCCCCTATCCTTTTCATTGTTTTCAGGAACTCTCACTCCAGAAGGCTACTTGCCTCCTTCTTACATTTTGTTTGTAATCTGTGGTTTGCACAGATCCCTAAAAACAGGAAAATTAGATTTTCAGATAAATAAGTATTTAGGGGGACACACATGAAACTCAACAATTCTGTTTTGTGACACATGTAAGTCTGCTGAGAGATATTTACTTCCAGATTCTCAGCCTCCATGTGGAAAAAGATATAAAGACAAGTGCACGGTTAAATGGAAAAACCAAAAGCCCATATTGGGATAACAGAGTTCTTTGAATGTGTTATGAAGCTTGCCAAGCATACTGTGGTCTTCATGCTTCCCCATAAACTGCATGATAGAGATTTTGCCTTTAAAAAAAAATTTTTTTCACAACAGTCCTATTGAGAAATAGTTCAAGCCCTAAGTTTTATTGCACAATAGGAATCACTAAGATTTCCTTTTATGTAATTATCCATCCCATCTTTTATTTGTTTGCTGTCCTCATGCAATTTAGCTCTTGCTTCCATCTTTCTAGCCTCTCCATTTTCAATGCATTTTTGGCTTTTCCATAATGAATTTCACCAACCCATTTCAGTAAATTCAGAAACGATGTTGCCTGAGACAAATAGAAGCATGAGCATCATTGTGGAGAGTGAAATAATGTGTCTTCTAAGAACACACCAGCTCTGATTTCTCAGTGACCTTCACCTCCAGTACCTCATTTCTGCAGCTGCGAAGTACTGAAACTGTTCCAAACCACCTCACAGTCTTGTGAGACACAAAGATTGTGGCAAAGGATCTGCCAGTTTCAAGAACTGTGGTTATATTTCAGCAAGGGAAGGAAGAAACCTACTGTTTCGTAGTGAATTATTCCACTTAGGGTAGAGGAGCAACTCTCTATTCCCACGGATCACAAGCAGCCTTCTGCCTGTCAGAGTTGCCCTGTGGGTGGAATACGGCGCACCATTCAATGTATTGGGTGGCCTTACACATATTGGAACTTAATGACTGTAAAAATAGCACGGCGCTGTTTTAACTAGGAGTCTGCAGAACGGTTTGGGATTTAGTGGGGGAGTGTGTGTCACAAGTTAGGTTTTACAACAACTCATTATAAGGCTTGAGTGTAGTTTTGTGAGTAAGAGTCATATTCAATTCACTGATTGTGCAGAATGGCTGCCATTTCTGCTTTAATGTGCCTCCTGAATAACAGTTTGGCATTTTATGTCTCCAGAATATAGAGGTTGATGGACTATCTTATAAGCTGGAAGGCCTGAAAAAATTCACGGAATATACTCTTCGATTCCTAGCTTATAATCGCTACGGGCCGGGAGTATCTACCGATGACGTAACAGTGGTTACACTTTCTGATGGTAAGTTATAGACAGCGATGCTTGGTTCACATACTTGATAATGATGATGTAATATGCATGTAAGATGACATACATGCATCTTTAAGGCTTCCTAATTAAAACTTTTTGGCATATATTAGCATTGATTAAAAATTCGACTCATTCGCTCAAACTGTCTCTTATAGTTAAGTTTAAACTTCCTAAGGTATATTACAAGCTCTGTGTCAGAATGTCCTAATAGGTAATCTTCAAAAGTGTGACGACTGCCTAAGAGTTCAAATTATTGGTGGGGGGAGGGGTATCTTATTGTCTATAAACGCAAACACATCTGTGCATGTGTTTGGACTAATTTACTTTGGTTTGTTTCTTTTTATTTCTCATTCTAAGGGGGGGTTGTGGATGATTAAAAGTGTAAACGATGGATGGTCCTCCTACATATACCACTTAATTAAAAAATATGGTGTTAAGGATTTAGGCCAAGTAATCCAGTACCGAAGGTATTAAAACTAAATAGGACAATGCATAATTTTAGTTGTAAACTTGCCTGATAAGTGAAATATTAGACATATTTTCTGAACCATCATAAAGAGAGGAAAAACTCTTAATGAAAAAAAAAAGGGTTTGGCAAAGCAGTAGCAGAGGAAACTAGAGATCTAAGAAAAGAATAAAGAAATGTTGGGAAATTTAATGACAAGTGAAAATAAATGGCAGCAGAATATATGATGTTGGACCAGTGGAAATTCAGGCAGGTGTAGAAATGCAGAGATGGCCTCCATGAATACTAAAAAAGGCAACAAGCTATCTCTTTTCAGCAAAGGTTTCCATGTTGTTGTATATAATTCTATAAATTATTGATCTTCTGAATGTCAAAGGAAAAAAGACTTTAACTTGTGATTCCTTAACCAATCCATCATTGTTTAATCTGGAAAAGTACCTGAGTGCGTATTTCACACAATATCAGTGGATCGAGGAAGGTCATGCATGTTATTAAGGACTGCTCAGCACAGACACAGGAGTGATGCTCATTTGCAATTTCAACCTAAAAAAATACTTTATATGTGACATCACTTCAGTATCATTTTAATGCCCATCCATCTGATTCTGTTATTGAAGACAGAATAGAATATTTATTGGCAGAATAAATTACTTCACAACTTATAATTATAAAAATAAAAGGAAAACAAATGAAAATGAATATTTTACATAATTTATGTAGATTTCATCCACACTCCAAACTGTAATACTGTGGCCTTATTCTCCACTTTGGTTTTAAATGTCATTAAGTGAGAGAGATAGATTATTACTCATTAGTCCAAAATTATTATCTCTAAGTGTTGCAACAGTTAGGACTTAGAAAATGCCTGTCACTAAATAAAAGGATTTCATGACCCTAACGCAACAAGAGTCACTGTGCAAAGGATGCCAACTTGTCTTTATCGATGCATTTGATAGGAGAAAGCAGAAACTGAATGGTCCCCTTGGAGTCTGCTCTTGGACCTGGTCTGCAACCCTCTTCACAATCAATCATCTCTTTTGATTTCTAACAATATCCTGGACTCTTAGCTTTCTCTCTCTTGTTATCCAGTCCCCTTCTTTCTGCTCAATCTGATATCTTCGTTCTATTAAAGCTGGCCATGCGAGGGTCATGCATCATACAGAGGTATATTTTATCACATTTCATAGTCTGCTACTTCCCAGTCCTCAGTCCTGAAGCTGTCTTCTCCTTGACTTTCTGGATGTTATAAAGGGGAGATGTTGTAGAAATTAAATGGGATAATCCATGTGAGCACCTTAAATGTAAGCATGTCATATATTTAAGTGTTCAATAAATGTTATCTATGACAATATATATGTCATTTTTTCTCCTTATATTACATGTTCCTTAACATGAGGGATGCTGTTATAGTCATCCCTGCATTCATCATCTCAGTAATTATTTACTGAATTAATCAGACAGTTCAGGAAACAATATAATTGTTAGTATGTATAGACTTATCTTTAGGACTTCCCATTTATGTGGCTAATTTAATAGATGTGCGTGTGAATGCATCTGTGTTATAGAGAACACTGTGTTTCTTATCAGTTCAGAGGCACCCTTACCATAAAAATTTATACTGAGACCATAAAAAATTGAATGAAAACAATGTTTTTATTCTTCTGAATTAGTTATCCCAATGGTATTCCACACTAAAATGCTCATGAAGATGTTTATCCTGATAAGCTGTCGTCTCTAACTTAGCTTACTTTCACTGTTTTTCTGGGAAGAAAAACTGTTTTTCATTCAGATCCCTCCACTTATTGTATCCTTTGTTTATCCACTTTAAACCATTTGGGATTTTAGAATGTCAGATATAGAGCCTAAAGGTAGGGTGGAATGTAACTAATTTTGCCAGTTTGTTCTCAAACACCATCTCTTAAACTAGTTGACAACTCTAGGTCATTAAAATATTTTATGAATCAATTAATATTTATGAATTTCTGTTCCAGCTTGCTCTGTGCCCAAAAGTAGAAGGACCCAATTTCATAGGCGCACTTAACTATAAGAATGTAATTTTTGCTGTTGTCACTGGTATTTATTGAGTACTTATTAGTGCAAGGCCCTGCTCTAATCACTTAACATTATTAACCTTTAATCCTCATGGTACTATATTTTTTTCCTACTTACAGATGACAAAACTAATATTAGAAAGAGGTCAAGGCCTGTAAGCAGCAGAGCTAGGTCACAAGTAAGAAAAGGAGCAAGATTTAATGTGAAAAAATCTTGAGTTTCTCTTATTCTGTAATGAATTTCTCATGCTAATTGCTTAAAGTACAAAGCTTGTCATTATATATCAGTTATTTCAATCCATAAATTGTGTGTAAAGGACAGCACACATTTGGTAAGGGGAGGAATTCGAGTGCCTTTCTATATGGAGATTCATTTACAAATGGGAATTTTATCTACTCTACAGAATGCATCATCATCTGTATCAAACCTGCATGTTTTACCATATTGAGGGGAGTTTCTGGACCAAATGCCTCTGATTGGCTTTAACAAGCCAATTGTAAATGATAATTGCTTGACATTTTGAAGAGAAAATAATGAACTATGGCTTTCCTCTTTCACTCCTGAGATAATGAAACATCTTGGGAAATCAAATAAAGAAAAGTTCAGATAAATGTGGATTCCATTTACTTCCACCAAGCATCTAATGTTACCTACTGTACGTCAATAATAGGGGAGCTGATAGTGAGAGGGAGGAAGTAGAGATTGGTAACTAAAAATTCTCTCGGAGGAACTCTCTCCTTTCTTTCCTAATTACATAAGGCAAGAACGGTTAGTGTGCTCCAAGTTTGTGAAGTTATATGATGGAACACTTGGCATTTTTTTTTAGTTGGTGCTTATTTTAATTTTCAATGCTTTATAGAACAATTTGAATATAGATTATATTAAATTCTTTCTCATTGTGAGAATGTCATTCTGTTCAGTTTTTCTGATCACACACATTGTTATTATTTTCAGCCTACTCTAATATTTCTTCTTTTAGGGAAATAGAATGTGGAGATGGTCTTATTAAAGCCTCTGCATTATTCCCTTTCCTGAAAACTGAACAGGGATGTTCATAGTCTGTGAAGGTAGTTTAGGGAAGTCCGTTTCATTAATAGCATTTGGGAAGAGTCAAGAAGAAGGGAAGTTTGTCAAATGCAAAAGAGCCCTTTTGACTAATCTTTAGGAAAAAAAATCTTAATGTTTTAATCATAGTAACATGAAAATGGAATCTAAGATATAAAAGAAAGAAAATTTTAGAAATGAGTTTTGAAGGAAACTGATCTGTTAAAACACACACACACACACCCATACACCCATACTTTAAGAACTTGACAAAAAAGGACATCCACCAAACATGTGAAAAGATGCTCCACATGACTGGTCTTCAGGGAAAAGCAAATAAAAATACTGTATACCTACCCAATGACTAAAATGGAAAAGATTCAGAAAAAAGCAAAGGTTGGTAAGGATATGGAAATTCTGGACGTTTTCTATATTTAACATATATATAACCCCATAGGGGTTTCCACTGCTCCCAGGTTTTCCAGTCCTAGGTATATAACAAGGAAATGAGTGCAATTGTTCATCAAAAGACATGTACAAAAGTCTTCATTGCAGATTTATTCTTCATAGCCCCAAACTGAATGTAAACCAATGCCATTCATCCATAGAATGAGTGAATATAAAATAGAATGGTAATGTTTTAGAATAGGACCAATAAAAAAACAAACAAAATAACTGAAACTACTGCAAGATGCAGCAGAAAGAATGAATCCCAAGAAATCACAATGAGCAAGAGAAACCAGCCTGAACAAAATAACTGATTTCATTTTTAGTAAGCTCAAAAGCAAGCTAAGCTAATCAATGGTATTAGAAGTCAGACTCATGGTTACTCCCAGAAGGATATTGATTGGGAAGGGACCCAAGTGAACTTTCCAGGATACTGAAAATATTCTATATCTTTATCCAGGTGTTGTTAAATGTGAACAGTCCTACAGACATATAACTTTATCCAATCATGCATACACGATTTGTGCATTATACCATATGTATGTCTTACATTAATTAAAATAAAACTGCAAAAAGAAAGCTTGTTATGGCCAAAACCCTGAGGATGAAAAACATTACAATCTCTCTGTTAATTAATTAATTCAACACATATCTGCTGCATGTGACCCACACACTTGATACTCTTATTCATACTGAGGATTCAGCGTCTAAAGAGACAAGGATCCAGGACCCTGTGAGGATTATATTCTGTATTTGAAAAGAAATGTAATATGAACTAAAATAAGTTGAATGATAAAGTCTATTTCTTAAATTATAAAATAATTTCTGAAAGAATTCTTGTTGACCTAATTCATGAAATCAAGCCTCTAGTGAATGTTTTTTTGTTGTTGTTTGATTTGGTTTCGTTTGAGTTTTGTTTTTCATTTTTGTTTTGTTTTGTTTTTTGGTCACAAGCTACATTGCTCACAACCTTCACCCAGTACTAAGATAATAAGATAAGAAGTTCAAAATCAAAACAGAGTAAGTGATTATAATTCCTATGGTGTCCAGAAAGGCCTAGGAGCTAATATTTCAGTAAACATTTATTTGTTCTTGTAACCATTGAGTCAATAGCTATTAATTGAATGTCAGTCTGGGGACCATACAGATTAATCAGACACATATCATGCCCTCATGGTGATTACTTTTCAGAAGGTAAACTCAGAGTAGGACATAAATGAATTCAGGGTAAAATATAAGCACCCTCAAGAACTGTAGATATTGTCCAAGTTCAAGTTAAAGAAGGGGCGACATGACAGAAAACGGCCCTTAAATTCTTGAAAATGCTGAGAGCCTTTCTTCTCTGTTAAATTAATCAAGTAGTCATGAACAAAATAAGGACTACTCATTTTACAGATTAATACGTGTTAAGCATTTATTGAATGCTACTTCTGTTTCTTTTCTGGGCAGAAAGCTTTATTTTGTTTATGATTTTTCTCAGACATCTAGGAAGTGTCTGACACATACACCCATTTAGTGAATGGCGTCTTTGAATGACTGACATGATAGATTATTCACTTTTTGATATAGTAAATATCCACTAGAAGTGTTATTAAAAAAAAAAAAAGTTGCGCATGTTCTTCCTTCTTCCATGAAGGAATGGGGCAATCAAAATGCAAGTAAGAGAAAAAAAATACTTAGAAAAATCCACAAAGAAAAATAAGCAGTTTTTTTTGTTAATGCATTTGACTCACTGAGAGCTATTTGATAACCTGCTTACATCTATAACACATAGCTTTAATTACACACAGATAAAAAGACAGATGTATTTCTTCTTTTCACATTTTAAGAGATAATAAAGATTGCAGTAAGGGGATTAAGTAACATGAGTGACCATTAGAATGACATATTTTATAATAAAACCATGCAAATCCTGAAATACACAATATCTTAAGCCTTTAAAACCACTCTAGGAAATCTCCTGTGTATTTTTATTGCTTTCTCTGGGAAGGTTATAACAAGAAAGCTGTAACTAAATGGCAGTATTTGGTATCACCACAGGTGCTCTCTTGCCTAATGGCTTTTTGGGGGAGGAGGACTCCCTATATGGATGCCTGGTCCTACCAAGTGAGAAAAAAATAAACAGAGGCAGTTAGTTTTCATCTCTCTAGGAAAATTTTGAAGTTCCACCTGGATCAGCCTACCTAATTACCATCATGAACTGTGAAAGTCACACTTTCTCTTTTCACAGAATGTTGTAGTTTCTCTTTTCTGACTTTGGCAGTAACCGTCTCACCTTGTTTTGTTCCTTTTAGTGCCAAGTGCCCCGCCTCAGAACGTCTCCCTGGAAGTAGTTAATTCAAGGGTAAGTCATGGAAAGGTTCGCTGTTTCATTCTCTACACGTGTAATTTTCGCTTGCCCCATTGATTCATCTCCTTGGGTGCATGGTGGTTTCCATGTGAAGGAATATTCCAGAACAACAGAGTGAGTGAGCAGCACAGATTCCACGTCTTCTTCAACCACACTTGAATTAATTAAAGGAAGGATTGTTGTACTAAAAGCATACAGTTTTATAAATGTGGCAATGATTAAAGGCCATTCCATCAGGAAGCAAAGATGTCTATTTACTTATATTTACCAGTTTAGGACACAATGTGCTAATGCCACAATTGATTGAAGGAACGAACAAAACCTTCACCTTGAAAGAGGTAAAATAGAGAGACTTTGTTTCCTGACAGATTAATTAGAATGGGATGTTTCATATCATCCCTATTTTCCACTTAAAAATACAGACATCAAGAGACCTTCTTGAGGTCCAATAAGGTTATATTTATGAAGCAGTGATCCAGTGATTAATATTTTCCTGGCCTGGAAAGTTGATAAAACTTCCAAAAAGACTTAAATTAGTCTAGGTGTGGCTGAAGGTAAGGAGCCTAATGCCACACTCAGTTATCTAGAAACATCTTATTTCAGTATGCCTTGGGGTTGAAAATAAGCTAAAGCCATATAGTGTAGTGAAGCAAACAAGGATTGCTTTGGGTTGACTCTTTCATCACTTTGTTGTGTGTTCTCATGGAAGTGACTTCACTCTCCCCGGGCCTCAGTGATAGGGGTGGAGGGGTGGTCAGCCTAATTGGTCTCTAAGCTCTGGGAGACAGCAGGGAGATCTTACAAGTCTCAGAAAAAGGCATACCCTGGTTTCTATTCTAGCTTTCTCTTCTAATAACTGTATGTGATCTTAGGAAAGTTTCTGACCTCAGCAAGCCTCAGTTTCTATATTCATGGAGTATGAATGTTAATGCTTTTCTTATCGATTTACCTTGAAGAATAGTAATAGGACATGTACAAAGGATTTAACTTCGTGTCAGTAGCTGTTCACTCAATGTGTGATTCCTTGCCACATTTTGCAAAAATCTCTGATGAAGTTCTGTTTTGTGGCTGTGATCAGATTTGCCTCTGTCAAATGAATTTGTCTTTTGGAACAAGTGAAATGTCTCTAAAATCGTTAGCCTCTTATATTTTTAGTCCCTATATTGGATAAGAACTAGTAAAATGAATTTAAAATTAGAAGGCGTAAAATAAGTGAACTTAGGAAGAAAAAAATGAGCTAAAGGAAAATAAGCAGAATTATTGAATGACCTTGGATGCTGACTGTATTTAAATATGGATATTTACCTCCCTGAAAAGGGAATTCCTGTTTTTGCAAAATTGAATTTTAAACTGATTTCTATATATGGATACAAATATCCCAGCCTGTACTCTTCTTTAATGTGCAATGCTTGCTGCAACCAAATATAAGCACTCCTGTTTCTATCCTCCTGTGGTTATATCTGGAACACTGCACTGCTAGAAAATTTAACTTGTTCATTAGCTTTTAAGAATGAATACAGCAGGTCCAGGCCCTAGAAAACCACTTTTTTGCCTCTCCTTCTTTCTGTTATCTTTTTCCCTAGCTTTTAAGGAATTAGAAAATATGAGTTTGGATTCTTCTTGGTTTGTTACCAAGGAGAGAGAAATAGGATGGTCAAAACACTGTTACTGTTGTTGTTGTTTTTAATTTCCAGTATTGGTGAAGTGAAAGACAAAAACAATATTGTATTTTGATGTTCTTCTTATGTTTGAAACAAAAGTTCTCAAATATATTAATATTTACCCCATTACCATTTTAAGAAACAAAATTTACTTAAAAAGCATTATTTTACTTGAATAAGTAGTAGTATTATCTAATTAAAAGAATTACAACATTTGTGTTATTCATTTTACTTGAGATTTTTATTTAATATACAACAGAACCATATTTTAAAATTTTATTCTATATAATGTTTACAATTAATGAACATAATTGATCATGTTATTGACAGTCAATGAACATTTGGAGATGTTAATACTTTTTAACATAGATAGCTAGGATTTCTGTACATAGAATTCATAAGTCACTATAAGGTATAAAATGACCATTTATAGGCCCTGTTAAGGTTCTGGCTATCAATAAGCCAACAGGACTGAGATATCATATCCCAACTTATGGAACAGTAAGATTCTTACACATTTATATAAAAGAAACAAAAATTCTGTTAATATATTGTTCTTAAAACCCCCATACATCCGATAACCTTTATAAAGCTATAATCATAGAACAGACTCGATTCCCTTTCTGCAGGCTTGCTTGAACACAGATTTTGTTTTGAAGGAATGACTTTACCTATAGATACTAATTTTAGGTAATAATGAGTCATGGTTATATGGTTATTTGTCATACTAAAATTGCTTTACAAGAAATAACTACATAAGAGAAAATAATGATTTACAGAATGGGCTTTAAAATGTAACTGTTTTACTAGGAAAACTTCATAGGAATAATATTCTTAAGATTTTACTTTAAAATTCAATTATTATTTGAAGAAATATATATTACAACTTAATTAGTTGGGTAGAATATAAAACATAAGTAGTAGACTAGGAAGAGCTTTTGTTGGTACTTGACTATTTTCCAATACAAAAGTTCTGAGATAAGAACATTTAGAGAATGCTACATTGCAAGATGCTAGCTCTTTGAGATCTTGGAAAGTCAAGATTGGTTTCATTGATTCATTCATTTGCTGTGTACTTACAGTGTATCTATTGTATACTGTATACTTATACACATATATCCATATATACAAACATACACATTGCCCATATACCTACTATATTACTATATATAACTAAGTGACCCAGTCTTTGCCTTCATGGAACTCATAATAGGAAAACATTCCTTTAATAAGAAAACATATGAGAGAAAATTCACTTTTAATGTAACCAAATTTAATGATTGTATCTCCTCAAAGTGACCTTTTTTTTTCTCATTTATAAAATGAGAGTTGGAGAGATCATCTCTAAAATCTCTATGACTCCAGACATCTATGATTGTATTTTTAACTTGTCAGAACTTTTCTCAATCACTTTATCTTTACAGAATTTGAGAAAATGGTACACATATTTTGATTAAAGTATACTGGATTCAGTTCACATGTTCAGATACTTATTGGTTGATTACTAAGAATGAAATTCAAAAAAATAAATATAATCTGGTATATCACCGGGCACGGATCTTTGTGCAGATTTAGATTTTTTTAATGTAGAACAGTGGATTTCTCTTGTTCTTTCACTGCATCTTTCTTGTGTTGAAATTCTTATCCTTGAACAGCAGTTAAATCTATGTGGGTGTAATTTTGTTGCATTCCTAAAAGCTATTCCCCAGCTAGTCACTCGCAGTTTGATAAGTGTGTGTGATGCCTTAATTGCTACAGTAGAAAAATTGATGTGTCCTGCTGCATCTTAGTGCCTCACTCCCTCATGTGTGAGCATATTTTGGCATGCTTAAACAACTTGAAAATTAGTTTAGTGATCCTACAAGTCCCTTTACCTAGAAACTACCCAAAGGGAGAATTAAAACAGCAATTTCCAACTCCAGAAAACATACTGATCATTCTGGTCCCAGATATTTTAACATCCTTTTTTTTTTCTTTCCTTTTTCCTTATCTCTCTTTTTATTAAAAAAAAAAAGTAATAAACAAAAACAATGCAGAGATAATCTAAGGACTGTACCATTGGGTAACCTCAGAGGGGCATATGCTTCTGAAGATGTGGAGTGACAGAATGGGTTTGACTCATGTCTCTGTCCCGTCATTGAGCTGGTTTTCATATCAACAGAACATTAGAGTCAGGTGGACAGCTGAGTGAGTCATTTGCATTTGACTCCCAACTGGGATACACACTTGTTAGGGGCTGTGAACAATAGTGCAAAAGTGAGGAGAAGGGAGAGAGTGGAGAACTGTAAAACCAAGGGCAGTGTGAGTTACAATATTAATTTGCAGATCCTCTGTTCCCCCCTCCCCCGATTGAGGGTTTCTTCTCTTGGTTGTCCAGAGGGCCCTGGAATTGACACCACTTCCTGCTGCATCGCATCTCCCCGAAAACACACTGCTCACACAGGTGTTCTAGACCCCCTTCTTCAGTCTGACCACGCTTCCTGTGACTGTTGATCTCCCCCTTGTATGCTGAACATAGGCAGAGGCCTCAGCTAGCTCATGAAAACAGTTTTTTGGTTTCTCTTCCAATCATCCTAAATCCTTCATAAAATATACTTTGACCACTGACTTATTTGAAGCCAGAGCTCTGAGTCCTCCCCACAATAAATACAGTTGGTCTCTGAAATGCATTTAATGTAGAGAAAGAGGACATGCAGGAGTCCTTAGAAGTTGGGTACCGTGCAAAGATAAATTAGAAACTGGCATTTATGATAATATTTACATTTACATTTCAGACTTCGCACTGGTGTTTTTACTCAATCATCACACCCAGAGCATTTCTCCTTGATTACAGTGTCTGGTCCAATTATTCGTCAGTTCAATTCAAGTGACTATAGATCTCTTGTATTTATTTTCATTATTGATCTCTTCATTGATGCGTTGCCTGAGTGTTCTTTGAGTATAGACAAGGTCCAGTGGGCTATGACTGAAACAGTCTTGGGAAGGGTGTGAGGGTAGGAGCAAGACAATGTTTCCAAATAGTTCTTCCAGCCTAGTCTTTCTGTTTTTGCCTAGAATTTGTGGAATAGATAGACTATAAATGTTTATGTTATGTTAAAATTGGACAACATATATTTCATGAGAACTCCCTCAAGAACAAAACTATTTGGTCTGTGATTAGGAAAAAAACCCATCTTCAGATATCTGCTGCCCTGCATGCATTTTTAAAAAATCAATACTTTTATTTTGGTGGTCAGATATATCTATATATAACATAAAAATTTACCATTCTAACCTTTTTTGAGTGTATGGTTAGTGGCATAAGTACATTCACATTGTTGTGCAATTATCACGAGCATCACTCTCAGAACTTTTTATCTCCTCAAACTGAAACTCTTTCCCCATTAAATAATAGTAATACTCCATCTCTCCCCTTTCTCCAGGCTCTGGCAACCAACATTTTACTTTCTGCTTCCTGACTTATTTTATAAAAAGTGAGGAGACTAATTCATGAGAAAAAATGTGATTTTCTTTTTTTCTTAATAGAGAAATGAGAACAATCTTAAAGTTTTATATCTTCACAGGGAAATGAAGGATCTAATGAATGATCATGTTCAAGAATATAGGCAGATGCTGTAATTGGCTAGAAGAGACCTCACTTCCCATTATCAATACTGCTTTCAGAATAATTCTGTTCCAAGGTCCCATATTTATGAATTCTTTTTTAAAAATCTACTGACACTATTTATAATGACTGTAGATACTTTAGTGGTCTAATTCTGCAAGTTGAGTTTATTTCACTTAAGCACACTATTTTGGAGTTCAGTAACCTACATTCTATGATAATATATACTTTGCATTTGTAATATGGGTGAAATTAGACATTAAATTAGCAAGTCTGTTTTGTTCTTGTAATAAAATAACTTATTCTGTTTGAAAAAAATCTACTGACAAAACCAATTGCTATAGTTAATAACAAACCAGAAATATATGGATGGGATTGTTCTAGACTAACTCTGAAAACATAATTTTGGTCATAAACATCAGTTTTATATCCCATTACAGTTTAGACCAGATCTCCGAGGCAGTAAGTAAATTGATCCTTTGATTTTTTTTTTCAAAGTTCCAATAAATCAACAGTTTCCATCTTCTTTTCCCCCCCAGTGGAAACACAGTGAATGGATTAACTGTGAGGGGGAGAGTGTAAAAATATATAGATATAGGTAACCAGTTTTTATATAACAAATGCATCACACCAATTTAAATGCATTCTGTGAATAAGCTCAATATGAGAACACTGTAAATTCAAGGCATATCTCAATATCACACTATCACTCATTCTCTTAGATCTGTTCTTAGAGAATACTGACTCATGGTACTTTCCCAAGCAGTGATGTTGCATGCTTTTAAATGCTTTAAGAAATATAATCCCCTATTAGAGATACTAAGGGCTGCAAAAGTATTTTTTAACTCTGTTTTGGTCAAATGATTTCTTTCTATAAATGACTTTAATACTAAATAATATCCTTAAAACTTTTTCTGTGTTACTTATTGTGGTAACATCATAAACATTCCAAACAAGAACAATGTAGTCCATAAGCTGAGCTAACTCATCTCCACAAGAAAGTACATTCTTACATGAATTAATTTCAAATAAAAATACAAATTAAGTGGACAAAAAAGAAAAAAAAATTCTGAAAAACTAGAAATGAGTCTAGGAAAAGTCTTTACAAAGCATCTATGAGCAAAACTATGGAATAGGGAGTAGAGAATGACCTATGATCTCTCTTACAGAATTTTAATAAATTAGAGGCATGATTAAATCTCAGCGTCTATATGAACTTTACTATACACAAGATTGGAAAAACATTTCCTAGAATGTTTCAAATACTTAGAAGTATCATTTTATGTTCTGTGATTTGGGGTCATTGTATTTTGTTCTTTCCAAATTCATTCTCATTGCTGCCATCTGGGATACCTGCACAGATGATTTGGAAAAAGAGACCAAAATAGGTGGTGGGATACCACCTTCTTCTAATATCGCCATGTAATTTGTACCTCATCACACATTTCTAATGGCTCCATTTCTGGTTGACTCTGAAGGCAAAGCTCACTTTTGCCTCTCCATGAAGTTTAATGAGATTTCCCTCAAGTCATACATTTTTGAAAAGTGGGAGGTTTAATAATGGGCTTAAATTAAATGAACCTAGGTCTAGTGAAAAGGTCTCTGATTTTAATTTAGTTCAAGGAAGTTGCCCTTATATTTGGAAGGGTTGATTAGTTAGAGGACATGAATAGGTTCAGTCTTACCAGTAGGTAAAATCAGTCACTAACTATGTGATTTGAATTTAGAGATGTTGAAACATTGACCTACATGCAAAAAAATGTATTTACTTGTCGAGCTTAAAACATTGCTTACCTTAGAAAACAACTGTTAATATACAAATCCTTCATCTGAATCATTTAAGATATACACAATGGAGTATTATGCTTCCATCAGAAAGGATGAATACCCAACTTTTGTAGCAACATGGACGGGACTGGAAGAAATTATGCTGAACGAAATAAGTCAAGCAGAGAGAGTCAAGTATCATATGGTCTCACTTATTTGTGGAGCATAACAAATAACATGGAGGACATGGGGAGATGGAGAGGAGAGGGAGTTGAGGGAAACTGGAAGAGGAGATGAACCATGAGAGACTATGGACTCTGAAAAACAACCAGAGGGTTTTGAAGGGGCGGGGGTGGGGTGGGAGGTTGAGGAACAAGGTGGTGGGTAATAGGGAGGGCACGTACTGCATGGAGCCCGGGTGTGATGCCAAAACAATGAACACTGTTATGCTGTAAATGAACAAATTAAAAAAAAAAGAAAGAAAATAAAACACAATAATATTTTAGGGAAGGACATAACTTAAATCTGATTGTCAGAGAAAAGCCTTTTAGGGAGGTGTCACTTGAACTGAGTCAAGAATATGAAAAGGGCCAGTTTCTTTGCACACCTAGGATAAAGCATTCCAAGGAAATCTCCCAGCTAGTACAAAAGCCTTGACAAGGGAACCGTCTGTGTGTGATTGAAGTAACAGCCATATGCACGGATCACAGATCTCTGGGTCAGGGCCAGATCATCTGGGGCTTTATAGGGCATGGCAAAAATTAGAATTTCATTCTGTGGATGATGAAAAGAGGCTTGAACAGGGAGTGATCTCTTTTTAAAAGATCACATTGGCTGTTGTGAGGAAAATTATTAGGGATGGGGCAGCGTGGGAGCAGGGAGACCATTTAGGAGACAATTGAGTGATCTGTATGAAATGATTGTAGCAAGGACTTGGGAGTCATTACAGAAGATAAAGAGAAAATTGGGAAAAATCGTGATGTGTGTTGCATTTAGAGCCAATAAGATTGGCTAATGGATTGTATATAAAGGGCAAGGGAAAGAGAAGGATCAAGGATAGAGACTAGGTTTTTGCTACAGCAAATGAGTGCACTGTGGGGCTGTTTAATGAGATAAGGATGGGTGCCGAAAAAGATTGGTTTAGAGGGAACAATCAATTAGTTTTTGGACATTTTGAATTTGAGATAACTACTGGACAAACAATTAGGGACGTCAATCATGTAGACAATCTGGCATTTGAGACCAAAGGTCTGATGACAGGTCATGACAGGAGATATAAATTTAAGAGGCACAATCATATCAATGACACCTAGGGAGAGATTATAGTTAGAAAACCAAACAGCTGAATCTTGAGATACTGCACATTTAGAGATTGCAGAGAGGAAGGAGCAAGAGTGGTAGGAGAAAACAAAGAGGGATGGTATCACAGAAGTGGAGGGGAAGGGGGTTGGGGTGGGGGTGCTGCTAACCATGTCGGTGCTGATGAAAAATATAGAAAATAATGACAGCAATGCGGCCACTTGGGAAGGAGCATGAAAATGGAGAGGAAGGCAAGGGAATTGCAGAGCATGACCGCAGATGTCTTTAAGTTTGGTTCTGAAGTGCAACAAAGAAATGGGCAGTAACTTTAAGAGGTGGTAGGCTTAAGGGAGATTTTGTTGTCTATTCTATTTATTTACTGCTGTTTCCTTTTTGAATATAGGAGACTCTGCAACTTCTGCAAGTAGTGCAGTCTAGAGGAGGATATGAGTGATATAGAAGAGAGTGAAATGTTGCAAGAGTGCAATCCTTTGTTGCAAGTAGGTGAGAAGGCAGAAGATCTAGCTTGAAGAGGCAAGGGAACAGATGCTTCAATCTTAGGAAGGTGAGGCACAGTAAAGGGAGTGGGCATGGATACAGTTATGTCAGTAACTGAGATGAGAAGTATGACAAAGGTCTTCACTAGCGTGTAAAGTCTTGGAGGATCAAGTGTTGAGAGTTTGAAGATGGGGAACAAGATGAGAAATAGTATTTCAGATTGTAGGGAAGAGAATCATGAAGTATGTGAATTTAAGATTGCTGAGCAGTGTGGAATGGCCATTTGAGATTTGTGATCATGATTTTAAAGTGAAACGAGCCAACACAATTGTGTCTATTTCCCTCTCCAGGGGTGGTTGCTTGGTTGCTGGTCTGGGTTAGGCAGATAGTTGGGTTTTATTTTGTTTGGAGTATGCCAGGGGAGAAGGGGATGCAGTGGCAAAGAGGTTTCGTAAGGGAATGATTAAAAAGAAGACCCACGTCTTCAAAACTAAGGAAGGACAATAGGGTATGGTGGCAGGGGTGATGGAGAATGAAAAAGTGGTTAAATAAAGTCTGTGGATTATATAATTATTGTTGTATAACTGTATAATAATTGTATGATTATTATTAATATACCCCATTTTTCCAGAGAGACCACTGAGATTTAGAGAGACTAAGTAATGAGCCCCATTGCCGCACAGAGAGGAAGTGGCAGCACAAGGATTCGAACCCAAGCTGAGGTTGTTGGTTATTTGGCCACAATGTGTCCCCTATATGGGTCCTTATGAGAGAAGGGGTTCAAGATAAGCTTGGCCTTCAACGGGTTTAAGTTCTCAGTAGGAATAGTTTCCAGTCAGAAGGTAAGGTCTAGATCAGAAACTGGAAGATGGGTTAATCCATCAAGTGGCCAACGGAACTAGCTGTGGAAACTGTGGATATAAATGTCATTAAGAAACATGGATACAAAGCAGAGAGAGTCAAGTATCATATGGTCTCACTTATTTGTGGAGCATAACAAATAACATGGAGGACATGGGGAGATGGAGAGGAGAGGGAGTTGAGGGAAACTGGAAGGGGAGATGAACCATGAGAGACTATGGACTCTGAAAAACAACCAGAGGGTTATGAAGGGGCGGCAGGAGGGGGGGGGGTGGGAGGTTGAGGAACCAGGTGGTGGGTAATAGGGAGGGCACGTACTGCATGGAGCACTGGGTGTGATGCCAAAACAATGAACACTGTTATGCTGTAAATAAGCAAATAAAAATAAATAAATAAATAAATAAATAAATAAATAAAAAGAAACATGGATACAAATATCAGGAAAGGAGGTCGTAAATGTTAAGAAAGGAGATCTCCTGAGAAGGAGATTCAAAAAGACATGTGTCTGGCTCCCCAGTTTCCCCCCAACTGAACCAATCTCTAAGATTCTGTTCCTTTGCAACGTCCATGTATTTCTCCCTGATGAGCCTAAAAAACACCAAGAGGAGCCTGAAATTGTTCACTGAGCAATGCTGATCCCTCTGAAGCTTTATTAAAGAAGTTTAAAGACTTCTGACATTCCAAAGGTAATTCTGGCTTTTCCTCAATTCCAAGGTATAGAATATATCAACGAAATTTTGAAAGGGAAAAAATGAGCTCTCACGATTTGTTGGCAATAAAATGAAACTTTTATTTATTTATTTATTTACTTACTTACTTACTTACTTACTTTTAGCAGGGACAACAATGGTCTGGAACCATTAGGAAATGTATGTAAGGTTCAGAGAAAATGCAAATCAAAACAATTGCCATATATTTTATTAGCAAGCATGGTTAATTTAAATAATGAACAAAACTAAACAAAATGGGCATTAATTAGATAAGAAGCCTAGAGCAAATGTTGCCAGGAAATAGTGAAACTCTC
This sequence comes from Meles meles, assembly GCF_922984935.1. NCBI lineage: Eukaryota > Metazoa > Chordata > Mammalia > Carnivora > Mustelidae > Meles > Meles meles. Next base: position 74,517,694 of record NC_060077.1, read on the forward strand.
TAAACAAGAATGTTGTTTTAAGATATAGCTACTATAACAACCAAACTAAGTCTAATATATCATTGCCCTGAAGTCATTTTAGTTTAATCTCATTAAAAAGCCCACTAACATGATGCAATTTCAATACATACCTTCAATAACACTGAACATCAAAATCTACTTATTTCATTTATTATGTCGCCCTTTCACATAGAAAATAGCTTCCATTAGTTTCCCAAAACTGTCCAAAATATCATTCAGTCCACTAGAAAACTCTCTATTGAATTTGACAATCCAAAAGCATCATCTTCATGTTTCCTAAACATTTTTAGAAAATACTCTACATACTGTATTGAATACAGATGGAGTTTTCAAATGTATTGAAAAATATGTAATAGTAGGGTAAAAGCTACAGAAGAACAGGGATTTCTGTGTGGCTTAATTGGTTAAGTGTTCGAATTTTGATATCTGCTCAGGTCATGATCTCAGGGTCAAGAGATTAAGCTCTGGGGGTGCCTGGGTGGCTCAGTCAGTTAAGCATCTAGCTTTGGCTCAGCTCACGATCACATGCCCTAGGATTGCGCTCCATATCGGCCTCCTTGCTCAGTGGAGAGCCTGCTTCTCCCTCTCCCTCTGTCTGCCGCTCTGCCTACTTGTGCTCTCTATTTCTCTGTCAAATAAATAATATCTTAGGAAAAAGGAAGAGATTAATTTCTGTGCTTGAGATCCTCTCCTTCTGCCCCCCCCCCCGCTTACTTGCACTCACAGGCACACGCCCTCTCTCTCTCAAATAAATAAACAAATCTTTAAAAAAAAGTATAGATGAGCAACGTAATATTTCCCAAAAATTAACTTATGATCATATAACACATCTAATCTTCACGGAACTAGGAGAAATTACTTGTGTCTTCTACAAATTCCTTTGTTCCAAGGCAAACGAGAAATTCCATTTTCTTTTTTTTATTGTAATAACTCAAGATCCTCCTACCTAAACATTTCTCATACTTCAGAGAAATTTATTTGACAAACCATTTTGTGTTTCAGCTGAGAGGCAGTAGCTATTAACTAGATAGTTGTCTATTTTATTTTTACATGGATGAAGTTGAAGGGACACACGTAAGAGGGATTTGCACCTGAAGAAATGTCCCATACTGACTTTAAATAAAATTCATATTTTTTTAAAACTATAAAGCCGACTGTAGATCTTTATCTTTTATGCACAGATGAATCTAAATGGTGCAAAGAGTACATATGTCTAAGTCCATGGCTGTGATTTCAATATGTAATTCTCTAGAGGTGTCTGTATTTCAACATTTCCAAGTTAAGGGGTTTTTTTGGTACTTCCAAGAAAGAACATATTTATGTTTCATTTAGATACTAATGTACATAATTCTCTTGATGAAATCAAATATAATGACATTTAAAGGAAACATCAATTCAAAAAAATCTAAATGATTTCTTTATTTGGAAGCTTTATTAGCAAAAAGGGAGCAAAAGTTTTAAAAATTGTTTCTGTTACAGCCTTGGGTTAATTTTTCATGGATTTATTCTTTGGTGGATTCATTTATTCCTATGTTTGCTTAATAATAAATATTCATTGAGTATATACCATGTGACAGATGCTAGCTAGATGCTTCTTCTCTGCCAGCTTAGTAAGAGGCCTCCGTGTTGCTTGTCAGTCAGGAAACCTCAACACCTCCATAAGCAGTAGCAATGAATGAGAAACCCTGACAAGTGACAGCACCTGATATCGAATAGAATTTCTGTTCGTGTCGAAGAAATTAAGTTCCCTATCTGTAATAATGGAGCAGTTTCTCGCCCCTTGCCTGATGTGCAGGGGTGGTTGGGACGTTTTTTTGATTGTACTTAGCTTTGATACTATCAGAGATGTTCTGGGTTGATGGACGAGACACCAGGTCTCTGAAGCTGCCCCTGAGCTCCAGGTGGGACAGAATCTTGCTCACTGCCTTGCTGTGCTGGAGAGGAAGTTGAACGTGACAGAATCAGCAGGTGGAGACTCACCAGGGCAGCCGGGAGAAAAAAGAAGTTGAAGTCTCCGAGTTAAAGTTATCAGATTTTAAGAAGCGTGAAAATCCTATAAGGCAGTACTTGTTTAAAATGAAGAATCCCCCAGCAACCCCCAGTTTGTTTTGTGAGATTAAGAGTCATTTATGGTTTGTCTCCCTCCCAATCCCATCTTGTTTCATTTATTCTTCTCCTATCCCCCTACCCCCCCATGTTGCTTCTCCATGTCCTCATATCAGGGAGATCATATGATAGTTGTCTTTCTCCGATTGACTTATTTCACTAAGCATGATACGCTCTAGTTCCATCCACGTCGTCGCAAATGGCAAGATTTCATTTCTTTTGATGGCTGCATAGTATTCCATTGTGTATATATACCACATCTTCTTGATCCATTCATCTGTTGATGGACATCTAGGTTCTTTCCATAGTCTGGCTATTGTAGACATTGCTGCTATAAACATTCGGGTACACGTGCCCCTTCGGATCACTATGTTTGTATCTTTAGGGTAAATACCCAGTAGTGCAATTGCTGGGTCATAGGGTAGTTCTATTTTCAACATTTTGAGGAACCTCCATGCTGTTTTCCAGAGTGGTTGCACCAGCTTGCATTCCCACCAACAGTGGAGGAGGGTTCCCCTTTCTCCACATCCTCTCCAGCATCTGTCATTTCCTGACTTGTTAATTTTAGCCATTCTGACTGGTGTGAGGTGATATCTCATTGTGGTTTTGATTTGTATTTCCCTGATGCCGAGTGACGTGGAGCACTTTTTCATGTGTCTGTTGGAGGTGGGATTGGGAGAGGGGGAGCGGGCTATGGACATTGGGGAGGGGAGGCGAACCATAAGAGACTATGGACTCTGAAAAACAACCTGAGGGTTTTGAAGGGTCAGGGGTGGGAGGTTGGGGGAACAGGTGGTGGGTGATGGGGAGGGCACGTTTTGCATGGAGCACTGGGTGTTGTGCAAAAAGAATGAATACTGTTACGCTGAAAAAATTAATAAAAAGGGAAAAAAAAAATGAAGAATCCCTTTCCCACCTCCAAGCACACACACTTTTGATTCAATAGGTTTCCTGTCCAGGAAACTTGTATTTTCAGAAACTTGTGTTTTCAGGTGACAGTTTCAGCGTTTAATCCAGAAGGCGGTCCGTCCATCTTCAGTGATCATGATGAATGATAGATAAACAACCCTATACCTTTTTTGAAATGTAAGAGATCATCTTACATAATAAAGCCCATGTTTAGAATTTAGCAACTTTAGTGACTTTTCTGTACTCTCTTTTATGGACCCTTTTGTCTTTATCACTAATTTATAACTTGAGATGCCCCCAAAAGAGAAGAATTACACAGTTTCTTTAATAATATCTTTTTTTAAAGATTTTATTTATTTATTTGACAGACAGAGATCACAAGCAGGCAGAGAGGCAGGCAGAGAGAGAGAGAGGAGGAAGCAGGCTCCCGCTCAGCAGAGAGCCCGATGCGGGGCTCGATCCCAGAACCCTGGGATCATGACCTGAGCTGAAGGCAAAGGCTTTAACCCACTGAGCCACCCAGGCGCCCCAATAATATCTTTATAATAAATACCAGTCATTTCCTTAGTAATGCATTATTTGAGCCTCTTAAAATGAAATAATCAGAATTTTTTAATGATATTCACAAAGCACAGTTTTTTTTCTTAAGGGATTCCATTATCTAATTTTACTAATAATGTGTAGTCTTGTGTGTGTTACTCAGCTATTTACTCACTAATTAATTTTTCTTGATTTGTTTACTCAACAAAGAGTTATTATGTACCTGTTCGTTAACAACTAGGCAGTGGCATCCCTTAAGAGGCCTTATCAATAAATAACCTGGAATTTAGATCATTGAGGTAAACGGTCTGAATTGCAGTATGATAAGCTAACTACACCAGTGTGTACTTTTTTTTCTTATTTTTGAATTATATATAAAGGGGGCAAATGCTTGTCTTAAATATCTTGACTTAAAGATTACAAAAGATTTAGAAATTCTGTATATTCAGTGTAGAACGCCAGAAGAAAAGTTTGTTTCAATCAATCATTTGCATGATTTCCCTCTATAATTGATAGCAGATACCATGATTTTTAGAAATATCTCCATGTGTGACATGTAGTTTGAGGCAAGAGTTTCCTTGATGTGTGTGTGTAAGTATGTAGAGTTGGCTGGAGTAATGAGTATCCTTTTTCTTGAGATGTTCGCTAGGATCCGATTTTGATTTTTAGAATCGATTTTTTTTCCTCCATCACAAAGAGGACATGTGTGTCAAGAACTTGACTGTGGGATACAACTTGACAGAGTGACACACACAGGAGTCAGATGTTATCAATAAGAAAACACACTTACTCTCTGACATGTGAGTCTTGTGAGGAGCTGACATTGATGGGAAACGATGCTCTTTAGCCAAAGGGAAATATATCTATCAAGCTGTCACATCAGATTTACTTCAAACTAAAGTAAACATTGTGTTATGATGCTATTCTTGGGAAATACACTTCTGAATATGCTCTTGGCTCTTTGGATGAGAAGTCATAAATAATTTTAAAGTGCATAAAATAGTACCTGTCATAGTAAGCGTGCGATAAAAGAAATTTATACTTATTATAACTATCAATAGCTGCACCCACAAAATAGACTATGAAGTAAGTATCTCAACACGCAGCACATCGCATCTTTACCTAATGTCAGCAGTTTAGGCATAACTTGGCAGAGAATTGTGACTAATTTGGCTAACTTTTGCCTAACTTGGCAGAGAATTGTGACTAATGATGTAACTGGTTTGAGGAGGTTCTTTTTGTTAAAAAAAAAAATGTACTTGAGACTTATTTTAATTCTGAATTTTATAGTTGATGGATTGGTTTTCAAAGCCCAACAAATAACATTTATATGAGTATTAATTGGATTGAAAGTTTTAAATGTGTGTCTTACACAAATTCTATTTAATCCTTAGGATGTTAGATGGATCTCACAGTATTAACATTTTTAATTCATTCCACTTTCACTAATCTATATGGTCTCCTGTACCACATACACAACAACAATTATAGCAAACCAGAATCACCAAGAATTTATCTTGAACCTGTAATTTTATTTTTGGTGCTTCAGAAAATGAGTGCTGAAAGGCTCTTAAACATCAGGTTCTCCCATCTTCCATCTGTTATACAAATCCCCTTGATAAAACCTTCTTCTAGCTCATGCCTGAACTGTTCTGCTGACAGGGAACATGCCCCACCCCCACCCCCCAAGCAGCCATTTTTGTCATATGTAGGTCTAACTTTCAGAAATTTGTATTCAAAATGAATTGCTCTATCTCCCTATAACTTCCAATCATTTGTCATAATTATTTCCCCTGGGACTATAAAGAACAAATCAAGTGAGTCTAGTGACTTCTCTTATGGCACGACTCTAAATATTTAAAGATGTCTGTCAGGCTCCCTTTCCCTCCACCGATTCTTTTCTGAGCTAAATATCCTTAGTTTCTACAAATATTTCTCATTTGCTTGTCAGCTCCCCACTTGATAAGTCATCCTCCTCTGCAGTTTACGGAAGGCATGTGATTATTAAACATCCCTTAAGGGTACCTTCTTTGCCTTCATATTACATTATTATTCATATAATCTACAATCACACTGATGTTGTGGGTAGTCACACTGTCTCCTGGACTGATGATCGCGTTGGTTCTCCACGAAAACCTTTAAGTACTTCGTGAATGATACTCACTCTGTTCGTGCCAGCCTTTGTCTTATTCACATGCAAGACCTCTTTATTTATTTTTATTGCATTCTGTCTCAGGTTAAATCCATTACAACAACCTCTCAAGGTCCCTCGGAATCTTCATGCCCTTATTCAAATCAATAAACAGAGACTGGTTGTGCACCTGGTACGTGTCAGGCAGTGTGCAAGTTGCTTATTCTGTGGCGTGTTTATTTGATACACTGCCCAACTTCAATTGGCCTCTTCACTCCGGGGGCGATTTTCCCTCTCATTTTAATCCATCCACCACCCCTACAACATGGTGTAACCTTGTTTTCTTCTCCTTGACAGGACGTACATTAAAAACCTTCAACTTTAAAGCCGTCCTAGGTAATGGTTACTCTTTCCCTTCAGATCGCTGTCATCGTCACTCTCAATAAACTGATGAAACTCATAAACACTTCTGCTTCGACCCCCTCATTTTCATAACCAATGATCATTTTCTGCATTATCTCACTCTCATCTCAAACTGGACCTTGTGGTTGATCATGTGTCTGGCCATATTCAGCACCCTCAAGATGCTTTATTTGGTTTTGTTTTGCTTTAACATTATTTTCATTTATCTCTTATCCCTTCTGTCAACTCCCTAGTCTGTTCCTAAATTCAAGCTAATGAGAGCTATGGGGGAAAAAAAAAAATCCTAGAATGGCTGAAATGCCAGATCTGAAGGATCCAAAACAAGGCACTAATTTTATTTTCCCCTTATGTCAACATTCTCCCGATCTTTCTCTTTAGTTGTTATATCAGTTATTAATGTACTATTCCTGTAGTCTTCCCTGTATGTCTCTATGTCGTGCACAAATTTGGATACTTATTCTGCTTTAACCAAAGTCCACATTTTTATCCAAAAGGTCAATTAATATGCAGGGACTGGGTTCCATTGATGTAGACTTTTTTCATCCAAACTAAAATTATACCAAGAAATGGTTTTTCTATACATTTATAGAAGTATTTGAAACTGATTTATTTAAGCGATTATTATAGGTTCACATTTATCTCATTTCCTGTACCTTCAGAGTTAATGTATTTATCATATCATATTCTCATTCAAAGCCACAGCAGGAGGAGTTGATAAAAAGGAAAATGGTTCTCATGTTTCACTTGCTGGTTTTTCAAATAATACCTCATTTTACTTAAGATATTCTTTTTTTTTTTTAAGATTTTATTTATTTATTTGACAGAGAGAGAGAGCACAAGTAGGCAGAGTGGCAGGCAGAGGGAGAGGGAGAAGCAGGCTCCCTGCTGAGCAGAAAGCCCAACACTGGGCAGGATCCAAGGGCCTTGGGATCATGACCTAAACTGAAGGCAGACACTTAACCAACTGAGCCACCCAGGAACCCCTATTTAAAACTATTCTAGGGGCACCTGGGTGGCTCAGTGGGTTAAAGCCTCTGCCTTCAGTTCAGGTCATGATCCCAGGTCCAGGGATTGAGTCCTGCATCAGGCTCTCTGCTTGGCAGGGAGCCTGCCTTCTCCTCCTCTCTCTCTCTGCCTGCCTCTCTGCCTATGAGTGATCTCTGCCAAATAGATAAATAAAATCTTTGAAAAAAAAAAAAAAAACTATTCTAAAAATTACTTTTGGCACCAAACATGTGGACCAGTGCTTACAGCTTCATGATTGGTATAAATATTATTTTATATGAAATACTTCAGGTATCCACATAAAAGCAAGAAGAAACAAAAAAGAAGTAAATCTTTTTCCCATTCCTGCTAGTCTCAAAATGTAGTATTGGCCAGTCAGCCTTTTTTTTTTTTTTTTTTTTTCCTCCTTATGACCCTAAAAAGCCCAGTCAGGTATACCACATGAATCTAGGTATACCCTACAAAAAATCATTATTCTCTCAAACATGACTTAATGACGTATTTGGGAGAAATTTAGAGATAAAATATTCCAAGCCCACTCATTTAAAAAAAACTAAAATAGAGACAGTCTAAATCCCTCAGCCATTTAGTACCAGACTCTAATTGTCTGGCTAAACTGATGCTTACTCTGTTTTGTACTGAAAGGCAGAAGAGATGCATGCTCACCAATTCTCAATGAGCTGATAGTGCCTTTTAATACCTAGATCTCTTGAAAAAATAGTAATTTGTTTAATAGTGATTTGTTTAAAACTGAAGCTTTTGATAATCATATGATTTGTTCCTCTCTTCTTATAAATATACTCATTTTATTACTAATATAAGACAAATATGTGTAACAAAGGAAGAGTCACATAATTTTTGTTTGACAAACCTTCTAAGTATGAGGAAGGATGCCCTCTAGCTAGCCAATTTCCGTTCTTTTCATTCTAATGTTAATGATGTTATTTAAAGTTATTGGATGCATGGCATCAAATGACATTATTTCAAGTGACTTCATGACACAGAGGGTACATTGTGTAAGGAATATCAAGTAGAAGTTCTCAGGTGTTTTTCTCTTTAAAATGCAAAGGAAGAAATGCAATTACTATTTATTATTTAGTTACCTAATGCCCGCCCATCATGTCTTTTTGAATTTGGCCCACTAACTTATAATTAAAAGAATCATTATCTCTGCTGGATGTGGGCACAGATTCACATTATTTCCGTGAAAGCCTGTCTGCTGTCTCAGTTTAATGAAAATTTAGACCTCTTAGAATGGCATGTGGTACCTAGAATTATTTTCCCTTTGTCTGAACAGAGTTACAAAGGGAAAGAACTCCTAGACATGTAAGTCCCTGTTCCTTTCCATAGATTCTTTTTTTCCTTTAGTTTAATTTTATTTTTTCAGTGTTCCAAAATTCATTGTTTATGCACCACACCCAGTGCTCCATGCAGTATGTGCCCTCCTTAATACCCACCATCAGGCTCACCTATCCCCCTGCCCCCATCCCTTCCAAAACCCTCACTTTGTTTCTCAGAGTCCACATTCTCTCATGGTTCATCTCCTCCTCTGATTTCCTCCAATCCACTTTTCCTTTCTTTCTCCTGATTATTTCCATGTTATTCCTTATGCTCCACGAGTAAGTGAAACCATATGATAATTGACTTATTTCACTCAGCATAATCTCCTCCAGTCCTGTCCATGTTGATACAAAAGTTGGGTATTCATCCTTTCTGATGGAGGCATAATATTCCATTGTATATATGGGCCATATCTTCCTTATCCATTCATCTGTTGAAGAGCATCTTGGCTCTTTCCACAGTTTGGCAATTGTGGCCATTGCTGCTATGAACTTTGGGATACACACGGCCCGTCTTTTCACTACATCTGTATCTTTGGGGTAAATACCCTGTAGTGCAATTGCACGGTCATAGGGTAGCTCTATTTTTAATTTCTTAAGGAATCTCCACACTGTTTCCAAAGTGGCTGCACCAATTGGCATTCCCACCAACAGTGTAAGAGGGTTCCCCTTTCTCTTCACCTTTTCCATAGATTGTCTTCCAAGCATCCATTTTCTGTTTTAGAAAAGACTGATGAACACAGTGTCTGTACAGTGCCTTAAGATTATAACTTAGTGGTACAGAAACAAAACAATTGGACTTCTCCCACTTTCAACCCAGATTTATTTGGCTTTTTTTTTAATCATGGTAAAATATACATAACATAAAGTTCACTATTTTAATTATTCTTAAGTGTATGACTCACTGGTATTGAGTATTCATATGGCTGTACAGTTACTATTATTGTCTATCTCCAAAAATTTTTATCATCCCCCCCCCAAAAATAAACCTCTATCCCCATTAAGGAATAACTCCCCATTCCCTTCCTTCCTTAGGCCCTGATAATCACTGTTCTCCTCTTTGTCTCCATGATTTTGCCTGTTATAAGTTACCTCATGTGAATGGAATCATACACTATTTGCCCTTTTGTAACCGGCTTATTCCTCTTAATATAACTTTTTTGAGGCCCATCTTTTTGTTGTGTATTACAATAAGCTGTTCTTTTTTATTGCTAAGTATAATTTCATTGCATAGATATACTTTATATGCTTTACCATTCCCCTGTTTATGAATATTATATTGTGTTAAACTCAGGGCTTTTATAAAGAAAACTGTTACAACATTTTAAACAACTCTTTCATTGACACAAAGTTCCTTTGGGATAAGTATCTGGAGGAAGACTCTTAGGTCAAAATTTAGATAAATGTCTTACTGGATTAGAAACAGTTTTCCAAAATGTTTTTCCCAATTTGAGTTCCCAGCATCAGTGTATGAAAGTTTCAGTTGCCTATTCTTAACCAGCACATGCGTTGTTCGTATTGTTTGACTTGTTAATCACAGCGAATCTAAAGGGTAGGTAGTCATATGTTGTTGTGTCTGGAATTTGTCTTTCTCTTATAACTAAGGATGTTGACCACCCTTTCGTATGTTTCTTGGATATTTGAACATTTTATTTTTCAAAAGTTATCTTGTTAATCTTTTAAATTATTGATTTGTGAATTCTTTAACATTCAGGAAACAAGCCAAACAGACATTTTTATTGTAAATATTTTCTCCAATCTGAGACTTGCCTTTTCAATTTCTTAATAGTATCTTCTAATGAGCAGAATTTTCTAATTTTGATGAAGTCCAAGGTATTTATTTTCCTCTAGTATTAATACCATTTATGAACGAAGGAAGCTTTGCTTACCCAAAGTATGGAGCTAATCTGTGTTTTATTAGCTTTTCCCTTTAGCACTATGATCCATCTTGAGTTAACTTTTGTATGTGAATTGAGGAAGTGGCCAAAGATTTTTTTTTCTATATAGATAATCATTTTTCTTAGCACCATTTGTTAAAAGACTCCTTTTTCCTCTTTGAATTATTTAGTGCCTTTTTTGAAAACGATTGACATGTATGTCTGTATCTACTTCTGGACCCTATTCTGTTCCATTGATCTATTTGTTTATTCCTATGCTAATATCACATTGTCTTAATTTCTGTACATTTATAGCTAGTCTTTAAATCAGTTAGCATAAGTCTACCAATGTTGCTGTTCTTCTTCAAGGTAAAATATTACTGTTTATATTCCCTTTCAGACTATTAGTCTACACAAGGAGCATATAATCTTAGTAGGAAAATGTTTTAGATTCCCAGTAGGACCTAGACCATTAGCTTCTCCTTCATAATTGAATAAGGTAAGGCCCATTAAAGGACTTTCTACCAAATATGCATATACATGGGTGACAGAAATAAAGGAAGAAGAGAGTTAGTGTTTTTTGGGGAACATTTTTCTTTAGTGGGCCGCACACACAGTGGGGGCCCAATTTGGGGCTGGAACTCATGACTCTGAGATCAAGGCCTAAGCTGAGATCAAGAGTCTGACACCTAAACGATTGAGCTTCCCAGAAACCCCTGAAGTGCCTTTAATAACCAGGCATTCCAAAAAAGTTCTTTCCAGATCTTGTCATATTTAAGTTTAACTCTCACAACATACTCTGTTTTATTATTTCCATTGGTAGTTGAATAAAGTGAGGGTCAGAGAAGTAATTGTTCAAAAAACTTAACTGGATTTCATTCTTAATGATCATGGCCAACCAATAATCATCCTGAATGATCATGTAGGGTGCCTGAACTATGGTTGACAATTGGATTTTTGGTTAGAGGCAGATGTGTCTGATACTTCCTAGCCACTTGTCACATTGGATAAATGTATAATTCAGAGAAAAGTTTAATAATTCCATAACAACCTAATGGCTCTTCCATAAAAATCATATCCAAACTGATGAATTACTAAATTCTACCCCTGAAAAGAATAATACACTATATGTCAACTAAATTGAATTTTAATAAAAAATTAAAGATGTGTGTCTATATATTACTCACTTGTAAATAAAATACTTTGATATATATATATATATATATATATACACACATATATACACACACACACATACATACACACACACATTATTCAGCCATAAAAAAGAATGACATCTTGCCATTTGCAATGACTGGGGTGGAGCTAGAGAGTATTATGCTAAGCAAAATAAATCAATCAGAGAAAGACAAATACCATATGATTTCACTCATTTGTAGAATTTAAGAAGTGAAACAAATCAGTAACGCAAATAAGAGAGAAACAGAAAGAGATAAACCAAGAAACTATAACTATAGGGAACAAACTGATGGTTACCCAAGGGAGGTGAGTGGGGGGATGGGTGAAATTAGGTGATGGGGATTAAGGAATGCACTTGTGATAAACACCAGGTGATACATGGATGTGTTGAATCACTACATTGTACGCCTAAAACTAATATAACACTGTATGTTAACTACATGGGAATTAAAATTTTCTAAAAGCCAAGATTTAAATTTTTTTTAATTTTTTTATAAACATATAATTTATTATTAGCCCCAGTGGTACAGGTCTGTGAATCGTCAGGTTTACACACCACAGCACTCACCATAGCACATACCCTCCCCAATGTCCATAACCCCACCACCCTCTCCCTACACCCCTCCCCCTGGTCCCCCTTAGATTGTTTTGTGACATTAAGAGTCTCTTATGGTTTATCTCCCTCCCGATCCCATCTTGTTTCATTTATTCTTTTCCTACACCCCAAACACGCTCCTCCATTGCATCTCCACTTCCTCATATCAGGGAGATCATATGATAGTTGTCTTTTTCCAATTGACTTATTTCGCTCAGCATAATACCCTCTAGTTCCATCCACGTCATCGCAAATGGCAAGATTTCATTTCTTTTGATGGCTGCATAGTATTCCATTGTATATATACCACATCTTCTTTATCCATTCATCTGTTGGTGGACATCTAGGTTCTTTCCATAGTTTGGCTATTGTGGACATTTAAAAGCCAAGATTTTTTTAAAAAGTAAATAATTGGGGCGCCTGGGTGGCTCAGTGGTTTAAGCCGCTGCCTTCGGCTCGGGTCATGATCTCGGGGTCCTGGGATCGAGTCCCACGTCGGGCTCTCTGCACTGAAGGGAGCCTGCTTCCCTCTCACTCTCTCTGTCTGCGCCTACTTGTGATCTCTCTCTGTCAAAATTAATAAATAAAATCTTTAAAAAAATAAAAAAAAAAAGTAAATAATTGAATTACATAATAGATTCATCCTCCAGATATTGAAACTAAAAGGGACAATAAATAATAAAAAATAATAATAAACAAGAGGGGCTGCCAGAGAAGTCACATTCTGATACCCATTGTTTCTCAAAATCATTATTGACTATAAAAAATCAAATAAAAATACCCTTTTTTCTGCCCAAAATATGTGACAAACTGCATTGACAGCTTTAAACATTAATAGTTGTAAGCTTATATCTTATTTACATAATCAACTTAAATAAACAACTAGATGATTATCTACTTGCCCCCACTGAAAAAGACCTTAGCACACAATTGGGTTTAACCTCAAAATCTATCACTTACTGAGAAGTCCTAAGAAAACAAGTTGCCTAAAATATTTAAATCAATTACTTCCTGAGAGAGCCTATTGAAACACTGCTTAATCTTCACATGGGAAACTGTGTTTCTTATAGTCTTTATCTAGTTTATATTGCTGATGCATTTTTTCATATCAGCTATTTTTACTTATGGTATCGAGAAATGCACCATATGTAGGAAAATTTGTTTGGTTTTTACTCTTCTAACCCATCTTCCAATTTATAATTAGAGGATATACTGTGCTGAGTTCTAGATGTTCTGAGTGAATCTAGTTGAAACCCAGCTTCTAGAATAATGCAATGTGGACACCTTTTGCTGTTAAATATTAAACTGATACACTATGGTTATAAGACATAAGATTATAAATATTTTAGAAAATTTTAGAAAATTTTTATTTGGAGGGATAATAAACAATAAAACAGTAATCTTATAAGTGTGCATCTTCATCCTTGCAAAAACTCTGTGACAGAATTAAAATATTACTATTTCCATTAAAGATGAGGGAATAGAGAATCAGAGATATTGATGATTTGTTTGTCCAAGCTCACACACATTGCAGGGGGCCCTATTTTCCTTATGAGCCTTACATAAGACTCTAAAAACGATATATAAGATGTGTCACTGCAACTAAGGAACTCACCACCTAGAGGAGGATGAAACAAGCAGCCAAATATGTAAAATTGAATGTGGGAAATGCTATGATAGAGGCACGCTAAGGGGAGAGACCCTGACCCACAATATGAGGGACATTAACCCACAGAAGGTGAACTCTGAGAACTTAGACAGCTAATGTTTATTGAAAGGACCTTCAAATGTCTGTTATGTGCCATATTCATTCAATATACCTGAACTTCTTTAACCTTCACAAAAATCCAGCAAAACCTATTACTATTCTCCATTTTATAGTTGCAGAGACTAGAGGAAAGAAAAGCCCAAAGAAGAGAAAATATGAAATGACCCTTCAAAGTTTCTCCCAGGTGTATCATTTTGTGGTTCTTCAAACTTCCAATAGCCGTGAATCATGGCAGTTTTCTTCCTTGTTTCCAGTTATTAATGTTCTCTGTTATAAGCTCTTTAGTAGTGGTTCATGTTGAAAGAGGCCATGAACCAGAGCTGACTGGTGTTCTGATAAATGAGTGAATTCACAAGCAGAGCTCCTGGTAAGGGGGGAATATACCTACAGGAAGGCCCACAGTGGATTAATATGTCATCAGGCCGTTTGATAAGAGTTTTTGACTTGATTACCAAAAAAAAATTACTTCCGAGTATCAAACAATACCTATTTGGTAAAATAGATTTCCTGCCATGAGTAGACGAATTCAAATGTTGTGAACACAATATTCTACCCCAAGAATTAGAGAGTTAAGGGGAAAGACCTCTGATTTTTCTTTTCTTTTCTTTTCTTTTTTTGGTTTCACTTCAAGGGGGCCAGAAATTATAATATGATTTATAGAATTTCAGATGGTCTATTAGAAGAATTCTTTTATTTTGAATACCCAAGGGCTGATAAAACACTATAATTTATGGTTTTTATCTTAGCATAAAAGTGCTGCATAAGCAGAATGGTAACATAATACACATTTTAATCAGAACTAAGAACAACAAAGACTATGCTTATAATTTCACTTTTATTAGCAAAGAATGATAACAAAAGAAGTAAAAATATTTAGACACCCAAAATATTAGTTCTAGAATCAGAAAAACCCTATTTTCTCATCAATGTATAATATACAATCAGAAACAGTCATGTTTCCACTGCTTTCCAGGAGGATAAATAACAGAGTTTTAATTATTTTTATATTAGATGATTTTTCTCTGGGGATTTTTTTTTGAGGGAAGCAATGTCAGATGAAATTATAGACAAATGCTGGTATTTAAAAAATAAAGTAAGAAGCAACAATAACAAGTGCACAGAAATCTTCCATCCTCGATTGTTCCTTATACTGAATATTTTTGCCTTTCTGAGGTGACCTCAGCCCACCCTGAGCCATAGCAAAAATCTGCTCTAACTGCTGTGGAATCAACAATTGTCTCTGTGATTGCCATAGTTACCGTCAATTTTATATATGAAAAGCAAAGAAATAAAACCTACCAATCCTGGTTCTGTTGTCCAAAGGATCAGAAATAGAGCTATCAATTGTATCTAGGAAGCAGTATTTGTAGAAAATGTGTTAGATGATAATCTTCAAGGCATAAAAGACTTTGGTATCAAACAGACCTGATATTAAGTCTCTCTTTCCAGTGACACCTCGATGTAGTTAGTCATTTATCCCTCCATCAGTAAATGAGACTGATACTGAGTCCTCACTCTCATGAGATTGTTGTTCAAATTAAAATATTGTCTCTAAATGCACACTACCTTGCAAAGCTTGTTATGCTTTTCATTATTAATATTTTCATTTGTCGTCCCAGGTTATATCTTTTCTCCAAAACCCATTTCTCAAAGTCATTTTTTACAAGCGTGCTTTCTGTTAACTCATTTTTAAAATATTTACTTAATGACAGATATTTTCATTTCCATAGAGTCTTGTTGCATTGTGTGTCTATATTGCTTAAATGTATCCAAGAAATATCTTAAGAGCCTTAGCCTGTCCTCTTAATGCAAAAGAACCATCGAAAAGTTTTATGGGGTTGGGAAGACCACAAAAAGATCACCTCTTTGACAACAAAGATTCTTGAGCTTTGAAAGGATCTCAGTTCCTACACATTACTTGGCTGTGAAGTGAGGGCATTCTAGTAGGATGCGTCTGAACAGTCCAGTGCAGAAAGAGGGCAAGATGCGGTGCAGTCGATATCTGGGACTCAAAAAGGTCATCTGGTATCTTAAGTGTATGAGTATCAAAGGCTTGGCTGAGCTGGAGAGAACGGAGCTGCTAGATGTCAGAGTGTCCCATCAAGACAAAAGGCCAAACTGGAAGTAACCTTCAAGACTTTAGTCACTTCACAGCAATAGTATAAGCAGGAGGCAAACCAGAGATAACACTTGACTCCCCCTGCTCCATTTTCCCTCACGGAATGGCACCCATGGATGTTCTGTTGGATTAGCGCAGACACTGGGGTTGTCTCACTGCCAAGGGAGTCCTGACAGAAGGTTTCTGCAGTTTTGTGGACACGGGACCTGGAGCTTGGGGGAAAGGGCTAGAAGCGGAGAAGTGCTGAATACGGAGTCATAGCAGAGAGAAGAGTCTGTATGGTTTCCTTCGTTTCCCCAGAAGGCGACCTGGACACAGGTGCCTAAAAAAAAGATACCAGCTTGAGGCTCTGAGGAAAGAAGCCTCCACATTTCTTGGTCAGAAATGTGGAGATGAAGGGGAGCCCTGCTGTTGCAGGCTAGTGGTCCTGAGGCCATGACTGCGACTGCCTTCAGAGGCTGCAGTGCATTGGCTGGGCCAGGTTTGGTGTGGGAGGGAAGCTTTCCCCCAGGGGGTCTGCAGGGAAAGCCTTTCTAATTTCCTGTGGTCAGGACCAAGAAAACCACACAGGGTTTTAACCAGAAGCCAGACTCCTTAGTGAGAAGCAGTTCCGTAGACATCCAGTAATAGTAAAAGCAAACACTTCTTGCAGCTGGCCCAGCATTTTGGTTTTCCCCCTTCTCTTGACTTGCAGTAAAATTCGTAAAGCAGAAAAGGAACTGTGGATTTATATTGAAGAAGAAATGAAAGAAGAGAACTGGGAAGACTGAGGTCCAGTGCATAGCCAGGAATAAGGAAGAAACTGCGGTAGCTGCAAATTTCAGAGCAAGAGAAGTTATGTTAAATCTTTGATTTAGACAGCAAAAGAGACTGAATCAGCTTACTTGGAGCCTTCAGAAGGGCCTTCAGGCTTAATAATATATGTTTTCAATGGGGAAGGCAGGAAACTACAGTTTGTTGTTCTAAATTGCATTTAGGAATAAATGAAATGACATATAAAGAGCACTTTGTACATTATTTGAAACATAGTATTTGCTCAATCAATATCTGTTCCATTTTCCCAGGAAAGGGGAAGATGGGTGGATGGAAAATGTCTTAATCAACAAATATGTCTTAGAACTTTAGTATGGCAAGGTTTATTCTTGATCAAAACAAGTAGATAAATACTATAAAACAAGGTTATTGCCTGTAGAGAATATTTATTCTTCTTGGGGAGATAGAAAATGAAATTTAACTCTATCAAAGTTGTATTTAGGAACTAAATAATTTTGAGAAAGTAGCGTGATACCTCTGTCAATGACAACTCATTGTTGGGGTTAAGAATTTAAATAACTTTACAATGTAAGCCAGAGAGGCCCCCTTAGAGACTACTGGTCTAGTTTGTTAGCTTTTGTTTTTGTTTATTTTGGAAATGGGCCACTATCCCACTCTCCAGCCTTTCAGTAAAACACACATTGTTTTTGGTCATGAAATAAAATCCCCTTTATTCCCCAAAGATGTCCAGACCTATCCTTTGGTGTAGAAGAGAATGAGGAAGGGTCCGTGTGTGGTCCCTGACACCTGGCCGGGGAGCTTGTAAGGTTCAGGCTCTCACTTAGTACCCTTCACTGTAAGTGGTGAGGGAGAGGACCCCAAAGCTATAAAAGCCACCCAACTGTGATTTAAGAAGGAACATTTTCAACATGTTGAACTCATGTGACTCTAAGCTGTAGGTAGTCCTGGGTTCAAAAGAAAAGCAGAATGATGAGAAAAGACATCCACTTTGGTGACTGTAGCACAGAGGCTGGCACTGAAGGACATGTCACTTGAGCTGTCAAGACGTTGGTCCTCATTAGGAGAGTGAAGACAACTCCTGGCTGTTTTGTAGATTTTCTTAAAAAAAAAAAATCTCTCAAGAAATGATCATGCAGTACAGCAGAGTGGAAGACACTTCAACAGTGACCACAAGGAAACAAATCAATCCAAAGCCCGAGAGTTCAAGATGATATTGGTACTTGGCTGCTATCTCAGCAATGATGTTTTAAGGATCTCCTTGTGCCAGACGCTGAAAATCATTTTATATGTCTGCCAAGAAGACATGTGTTATGCTCTGAGCAACCAGAGGCTAACAAATGAGAGGAGGCAGGGACCAGGTGCCCCTTTTTTCTGAACTACTCCCACGAGCTTCCGTATCAATGTAATCAAAAGACGTAAACCGGGTAGACTTGTAGAATGATCCTTCAGGGTGCTTTCAGGAAAGAGTTAGAATAATTTAGTGGCAGCACATGTGGGGTACGAGGCTACAAGGAAATATTAGACTCCGGGAAATTTGTAAACTATGGAAAAGCAGGATTCAGACTCCACTTTAAGTGAGATTTTCATAGAGTGTTAGCCACGTAATATTCACATGTACGACTGGGTTACTCGGCTGTCGTAAAGGGGTGAGAAAAGCTATTCGAACTCCACAGATTCAGACGCTACTTTCCAAAGAAATCTAGTCCTTAAAACAAAACAAAACAAAACAAAAAATATGTGTGTGTGTGTGTGTGTGTGTGTGTGTGTGTGTGTGTGTGTATCTCCCTTCTCTTTATGTTTTTTTTTAATCTTTTTTTAAAAATAAATCTGCAGTGGATTCAGCACTCAAGCAAGCTTGTGAGGAGAAAGAGATCAAGATGAGTTGTCCTCAGGTTAATTTGTCAAGTGCAATGCCCTAACATTCTCAGCAAAGCAGCACAAGACACAAAACAGTCTCCCTTATGATTATGAAAATTATGAGTTGGCTTTGGCCTGTTATACACGGTTTCGTATCAGTGAACAGCCAGGTTATTCTGCTGCTGCAGATGTAACCAGATTTAATCCACTTTCTCCTAGCCCACTGAGTGTTATTTTTTCTACCATGGGAAACTGAAGGTTCTTCATGGGAAGTTTGATATTCTTTTACTTCAATTTCATTTTGTGCACTTGAGACATACTTCCCTTCAAAATATGAACCGCCTACAGAAAAGATGATGTCCCAATTCTAGTATCTACGACTACACAGACTAAGACTTAAAATCAGGGGTGAGGGGTCTATGACCAATTAATGCCATGTGATCTTCAGAATAACTTCTCAGAACTTGAACCAAATGTTCTCATACAGATGTGCTTTGTTATATATTATAGTATAGTATAGTATATTTGAGTCTATATATATATAAGCTTATATATGTTATATAAGCCACCCCAAACCTTAGTAGTTTAAAACAATAACGATGTGGTTATTTCTTGTGATTCTGTATGTTTACTGTGGTCAGGTGTGTAGTTTTTCTGCTCCATGTGATGTGGGCAGAGTTAGCATCTGACAGAATCATCCATGATGGCTTACGTGTGCTGTTGGCTGTTGGCTTGGGCTTTGCTGGGAACTCGGTGGGGACTGTTGATCTCTGTGCCTCTGTTCTCCAAATACGCTCTGTTCATGAAGCTTGAACTTCTCACAGTGTGGCCACTGAACTTGAAGAGGAAGTGCACCAGGTGGGATGGGACTACACAAGGCTCTGCTTCACCACGGCCCATTTTTTAGAGACCAGTAAACACAATTTGGATCTTGCTTATCAATACCCAATATGTATATATTCCAGAATCACAATATGTGGTACTGTCCATAAGATATCAAAATTCAGATTTCCCACATTATATTCACTCATCCACACCACTTGGTGGGGCGGCTAAGCAAAATATCCTATGATTTTAAGTGATTTGTTGAACTTTTTTCATAACTTCATTCTAAAATGTGAAATAACATCAGAGTCAGCTTACTTACTTAGGACATTTAATAGTTTTCTCACTTGTGCCTGAACCTCAGTATCCTGAGAAAATGTAATTAGAGCTCTGCCTTGGGATGTCAAAAATATCATCTTACCATAGCCCATGCCACAGGGAATCTTAGAATCTATCTAAGTCACCTCCTGTGTTTTTACAGAAGAAAAGCAGAGACCTGTGAGGTTATAATTTGCTCAAATCCCTCTTCCCCACTTCTCTCAGCGCTGTTTCTCTGTCATTTGCTGTATGGATTGTGGCTCAGGTATGATTTTATTTGGAGTCCAAGTCCAATAAAATAAAATTTGGAAAAGAGACAACATGGATAGTGGGTAAGCACAGATCCTGGAGTCAGACTGCCTTGAGCTGTGACTTAAATGTTGTGCCTCAGTTTCCTCATTTGTTTTATAGGGGAAAATAACAGTATCTGCCTTGTAGAGTTTTTAATGGGGGTTGCATGAGTTTATACTGAGAAAGTGCTTGGAACTTCTCCTGACCTATGAACAGCATTACGTAAATGTTAGTGAACTAAACGTTTTGCACTTAAATGCAAAGAAACATTAGACATGTCAGCTTGTTCTTCAAATTCAGGTCCTAGTAGTGACCTGTTCCCTCTCGTGATATTGTGTTTTTAGACAAGAAGGCAGTCTCCTTGAACAAGACTGGCTAAGAAAGTATCACCTACCCCCACTAATTAGAAAATATTTCATGATAAGCCTTAAATTTCACTTAGGATGTCATAGACTGTAAGTCACTGGAAACCGTGTTTAGTAGCCTCAGAAGATAAGGAATATCTTTCTGCTGTCTCTGAGCAAAACCCAAAGTCATAGTCATGCCTTGACTTCCTGTTTCTAGACCTCCATAAGTCACTTTGTATCTGTTTCATCCCAACTTCCTGGCTACCTCAGGGGTGTAAGCCTCTCAGTATAGCTCCTGGAGGTATATGGCATCCCTTTCCCCTCCCAGGTCTGTCTGGGTATCGGTTCTGCCATACTTTCTTGGTTCCTTGTCTACCACCATTTCTGCTACACCATATAGCATGCTGATGGTATTTAATAGTTTTCCATGAGGCTTGTTAACACTATGACTTTCACCCAGGTATGAAAGAATAGGTCCCCTCATCTTTCAGATTTCCACTGAACTTCTAGAGTCTCTGTCATTTGCCACCACTATTCCCAGACTTGGTCCAGGCCCCAGAGTCCTTCCCTGTAATGATTCAAATCTAACCACTTTCTCCTACACCCAGGTGATCTTTATTGTTGAACAGAGGTTATCTGCCTATTCACTTAATTTATTTCCAGTCTTGTATTTACAGTCCCATCTATAAATTGATTTCCTTTAGGGCTTTGTCTTTTTGCATATGAAAATACTCAGTTTTTTTTGTCTGTATGGGGCAGGAAGTTGTCATTACGTAGTTTCTTGGACGTGGGCAGGAGTCATGTAATAAGGAAATGAAATTATAAATATCTCAACTAACATTTCCTAATTTTATCTGGACCAACTAATGCAGTCACTTATAGTGCAAATGAGAATAATTAGGTGAATTAAAGTAACACAAGAGTTAAAATATATCGGGACAACAATATAGAAGGTACCTCAAACCTATTTACGATTAACTCAAAGCATTGTAGACAATTACTACAAAAATTTACAATTTACTTCAGGGCTAAATTGGTTAAAGAAGGCCTTATGGAGAAAGTGAGATTTTTATTTGGGTCATGAACGATGAGGAGGAGTTGAAGGAGAATGGAGGATCTCTCCAGGCACATTTCTAGTGGAGGACTTGCAAGAATAATCCTGTAAAGCCTGGATTATAAAATGTGTTTGGATGGTAACAAAGTCAACATCTGCCTGCAGTTGCAGATTTATAGAGAGCAGTCAAAGCGGGACTCTAAAGGAAGTTAGAAAAGAAGATAAAATTGAATGTATCCTATAAAAGGTGTGTGACTTTCCCAAGGTGATCAAACCAGGGAGTTTTCATGCTCTAAGTGAAGTAAACATCAGAAGTGATAGACTTTCAGAAGGCTCAGAGAACAGAAAGCACTCTATTTTTATGGCAGTGAAGAGTCCATGGTGGAGTCTTATGGATCATGAGACTGTATACATTGGGCCTGGATCAGGAACTTCTTAGGATCCTTGAAAACTGGGCAGAGGAAGAGACCTGGAAGTAGCCATCTGTTCCACAGTCTCTAGATTGAAATATAATCAAATGGCCCCCAGTTTAACTGTCAGGGAAGCTGGGAAGTGTGGTTCTTCTGGGTGCTTAGGAGGAAGAAACTGTGTGTAAGTAATATTGTGTGAACTTACCATGAATTTCCAAAGAAAAGTTGTGTTTTTTGATGCAAATGTGTCCATTTCCAGGAAAATTGTAAATGCTTACAACTAGTAAAGATTTTTTAAAATTTTTTAAAGCTTGGTTTGTTTGTTTGTTTGTTTGTTTGTTTGTTTGTTTGACAGAAACACAGCAAGGGAGGGAAAATAATCAGGGGGAGCAGGAGAGGAAGAAGCAGGCTCCCTGCTGAGCCAGGAACCTGATGTGGGACTCGATCCCAGAACCCTGGGATCATGACATGAGCCAAAGGCAAACACTTAATGACTGAGCCACCCAGGTGCCCCTAGTAAAGATAATTTTTACAAGCTGTCATTAAATTCACCTACTTACCTACTTTGATCTCACAAATATCACAGCATAGATATATAATTAAAGGGGAAAAGTGATCAAAAAGATACCATCACTTTTTGTTTTGTTTAGAGTGGGGTCATATAAAAGGTGATGACCAATGTTGATTTGATGTAGCCATTAAGTTAAATCATTTTATAAGCTGTCATTCTTTTTAAAAATATTGGTTGATGCTGACTATTTGCCCAATTACTTAATGGAGACTGACTCTTGAGACTGACTGATCTTGCTTAGGACTTGGTCATGTTTGGTTTGGTTACCCTCAAAAGGGTTTCCTTTAAAATCTATTGAACTTCAAAAATTCTGCTTTATTCTTTTTTTTAAAAGATTTTGTTTATTTATTTGAGAGGGAGAGTGAGCAAGAGAGAGCAAGCAGGAGCAGAGGAGAGGCAGTAGCAGACTCCCCGTTGAGCAGGGTTCGATCCCCCTGAACTCCAGGATCATGACCTGAGCCAAAGGCAGACACTTACCTGACTGAGACACCCAGGCACCCGTGCTTTTATTCTTAACATGGTCATAGAATTCTTTTCCTACCGTTTAGTCTTGAACCAGAGGGCTTTAATACCCATAGGGACACCCTACGTAATATTTTAGTTTAATAATTTCTTGACTTTCTCAGCTCTGGTGGCCTTTCAACCCATTAACTGTTCTGCTGCTGTTCTTTTATCCCTTGGCTTAGTAGACTGCCAGAAACATAGTAGATGCTCAATAAGCATCCATTGAATGAATAAATGGACTAAAGTTTGGTTCTCCGTAAATACAGAATAAATACAAATGAATTGTTTGTTGACCAGTCTCCATCCTACTCTTTGTCTTTCCCAACAGCACCTGGATTTTAATTGTATATCCAACCCTCCCCAGCATTTTCCATGTAGTTAGTAGATGCTGACCCCAATGCAAGTTTCAGAGATGGGTCTAGGTCAGTCTATGACAATACTATACCCTTGTCAATGATTTCCTACAGAATGGTCCTATAAACAAATTCTAACCAATGAGACTTGAGGAAAGGATTATGAAGGGGTCTTTTTTTTTTAATGGTTATGAAAAAAATTTTATTTAAATACAATTAATTAACATACCATGTATTATTAGTTACAGAGGTAGAGGTCAGTGATTCATCAGTGGTTATATAATACCCAGTGCTCATTATATCACATTCCCTCCTTAATGTCTATTACCCAGTTACCCCATCCCCCTCCCCGCCTCCCCTCTAGCAACCCTCAGTTTGTTTCCAATGATTAAGTCTCTTACAGTTTTTCGCAATCTCTGATTTCATCTTGTTTTTTTTTCCTCTCTTCCTCTATGATTCTCTGTATTGTTTCTTAAATTCCACTTATGAATGAGATCATAAAATTATCTTTCTCTGATTGACTTATTTCATGTAGCATAATACCCTCTAGTTCCATCCACATTGTTACAAATGGCAAGATTTCTTTATTTTCTTACTTTCTGTCTGTCTGTCTTTTTTTCCATTTTATTTTATTTTATTTGAGGGAGTCTTAAGAAAATCTTTCCTTGTTCTTAGAGGAACAATGAGAAACTACTTTTACTTTCTTCCATTGGAAGCGATTAAAAACACGTCGTCCTAGTTGTTTGCTGGTGGCAGCTAATCTGTGACCCTGGAGGAAGGAATACTGAGGACAAAGTCTCTCCATGGAGGACAGTTGAGCCTGGCATATATCCACGAAACAAAGCCAGAGCTGGGGTCCTATCGTGTGGGAAGTTCCCACCCCTCATCCTACCTCTCCACCTCCAGTTGTGTAGCCAATTAAACTCCTTTTGTTTATGCCAGTTTGAATAGGGTTGCTGATTGCTTAATATCAAAAGTACCATCATGTTACAAAAATTCCTAGCCAATTAGAAAATTATATGCTGACTTTATTTTTTCAGTTTTTTATTTCATTTTTTATTTAAATTATAGTAAATATAAATGGTAAAATAGGCTTCAGGTATATAATCTGGTGATTCATCACTTACAAATAACACCCAGTGCAGATCACAAGTGCCCTCCTTAATACCATTTTTCCATATATATATATATATATATATATATATATATACACATACATCTTTATGCATTTATCAGTCAATGAACATTTGAGCTCTTTCTATAATTTGGCTATTATTGATAATGCTGCTATAAACATCAGGGTATATGTGTCCCTTCAAATCAGTATTTTTTGTGTCTTTTGGGTAATACTCTGAAATTCCTGGGTTGTAGGGTAGTTCTATTTTCAAAATTTTTTTTCCCTTTTTATTTATTTTTTCAGCGTAACAGTATTCATTCTTTTTGCACAACACCCAGTGCTCCATGCAAAACGTGCCCTCCCCATCACCCAACACCTGTTCCCCCAACCTCCCACCCCTGACCCTTCAAAACCCTCAGGTTGTTTTTCAGAGTCCATAGTCTCTTATGGTTCGCCTCCCCTCCCCAATGTCCATAGCCTGCTCCCCCTCTCCCAATCCCACCTCCCCCCAGCAACCCCCAGTTTGTTTTGTGAGATTAAGAGTCATTTATGGTTTGTCTCCCTCCCAATCCCATCTTGTTTCATTTATTCTTCTCCTATCCCCCTACCCCCCAATGTTGCTTCTCCATGTCCTCATATCAGGGAGATCATATGATAGTTGTCTTTCTCCGATTGACTTATTTCACTAAGCATGATACGCTCTAGTTCCATCCAGAGACCTGGCAGGCCAGAAAGAGCTGGCATGATATATTCAGAGCACTCAACGAGAAAAACATGCAGCCAAGAATACTCTATCCAGCTAGGCTATCATTGAAAATAGAAGGAGAGATAAAAAGCTTCCAGGACAAACAAAAACTGAAAGAATTTGCAAACACCAAACCAGCTCTCCAGGAAATATTGAAAGGGGTCCTCTAAGCAAAGAGAGAGCCTAAAAGTAGTAGATCAGAAAGGTACAGAGACAATATACAGTAACAGTCACCTTACAGGCTACTAATGGCACTAAATTCATATCTCTCAATAGTTACCCTGAATGTTAATGGGCTAAATGCCCCAATCAAAAGACACAGGGTATCAGAATGGATAAAAAAACAAAACCCATCAGTATGTTGCCTACAAGAAACTCATTTTAGACGCGAAGACACCTCCAGACTGAAAGTGAGGGGGTGGAAAACAATTTACCATGCTAATGGGCATCAGAAGAAAGCTGGGGTGGCAATCCTTATATCAGATCAATTAGATTTTAAGCCAAAGACTATAATAAGAGATGAGGAAGGACACTATATCCTACTCAAAGCGTCTGTCCAACAAGAAGATCTAACAATTTTAAATATCTATGCCCCTAACGTGGGAGCAGCCAACTATATCAACCAATTAATAACAAAATCAAAGAAACACATCAATAATAATACAATAATAGTAGGGGACTTTAACACTCCCCTCACCGAAATGGACAGATCATCCAAGCAAAAGATCAACAAGGAAATAAAGGCCTTAAATGACACACTGGACCAGATGGACATCACAGATATATTCAGAACATTTCATCCCAAAGCAACAGAATACACATTCTTCTCTAGTGCACATGGAACCTTCTCCAGAATAGATCACATCCTGGGTCACAAATCAGGTCTCAACCGGTATCAAAAGATTAGGATTATTCCCTGCATATTTTCAGACCACAATGCTCTGAAGCTAGAACTCAATCACAAGATGAAAGCTGGAAAGAACCCAAATACATGGAGACTAAACAGCATCCTTCTAAAGAATGAATGGGTCAACCAGGAAATTAAAGAAGAATTGAAAAAATTCATGGAAACAAATGATAATGAAAACACAACAGTTCAAAATCTGTGGGACACAGCAAAGGCAGTCCTGAAAGGAAAATATATAGCGGTACAAGCCTTTCTCAAGAAACAAGAAAGGTCTCAAGTACACAACCTAACCCTGTACATTATATTCTAATGTAACCTGGCTAGATACCTCTCTGTGAGAAGGCTAAATACTAAATGTTGACAGAAGGTTGTAGCAAGTCACTTGTTTTTGACATTTTTCAGTTATGCTTTTTATAACATATCAGGGGCTATGTATATAAGTGGGGTATTTTGAATCTATTTTATGAAGGAAAGAAGGATAAAAATGTATGTGCAAATAGTGGAGGTAAAGCAAAAATCATTGTCCTGGAAATGTGCAGTAGAGTTAACTACTTGCTTACTGTACCAAATTTGACTCTGAGTGTCTTACTGTCCAAGGCAAAAAGTAAACAAAAGAAACATAGCTGTGGTAGCTGTTTGCTATAATAGAAGCATGACAGTTGAAAGATATGTTTTTCCCAATTACCAAATTTCAAAGGGAACTTATTATGTGGATAGTTTCTTTCTGCGTAGATTTTACCAAACATATAGTCATGTAGTTATATGGTTAGCATTTATATCAATCTTCAATAAAAAGTAATGGCATCATAATTAATTGTAAACCTCTGATGACACTGTAAGGCAGCTAAAATAATACCTTCCAGGTATATTATTCTCTTATGATTGGAATTTTATAGGCATTACATCAAATTATATTTTCCATCATGGAATACTCTACTGGAAGTGTAATTGGGTTTTTTATAAGAGCTAGAGAAAGATAATTTGAAAATAAAACCCCTCACATGGATCTGAAGTGCAAATCTTCTAAGGTGCTGAAAATCAATAACAGATCTTAAAAATCAGACTTGTGATGGAATTGTCTTTAAGAAAGAATTATTCCAAGTATTTGAAAAAAGGATGAAGTTGAACTTCCCCTAGGAAGTATTTTCTGATATATCCTAATGATCAGATTAAGTGGTTTCTATTACTGTATTAGCGGTTAAAAATTCACCAAACAGAATATTTGTGTTCTGGATTCCACAGAAGAAATAATAAGGTTTTGCTGTAAAAACTTCCATTTTTGATTAAAAATAAGTTTAATAAAAAAATTTCAGAGTAAATAACGAATGCAGAATGTGATTAAATAAAATACTCAATCCTGAAGAGTCAGTGTTGGAGTTAGCTGATCCAGCAGGCCTTACCACACTTTAGATCCTTCTACATTGTTTCCTTCAAACGTGGCCTGCCGCCTACTCAGCTCCCTGACCTACAGTTTAGGCAGCATCCTCCCCATTCTCTTCTTCCTTCCCCAGGCTTCTGAAAGACCCACCCTTTCTAGTGCCCATCCCTCTCTCTGTGTTCCATAGCCTCCAGGTTCCTCAAGGGTCTCAAGTCTTAACTCTGATTATCCTCTCACTCTCTTGTATCTTCAACTTCTCCCTCTGTAGCCTCCTCATTTGCATTTGACATAACCAGTTTTCTAATGTCCTAACAAAAGGTGTGCTTTAACTTCTTGCTCTCTGTCCTTCCCTTCATAGCAGTGATTTTTTTTTAAAGATTTTATTTATTTGACACAGAGAGAGAGATCACAAGTAGGCAGAGAGGCAGGCAGAGAGAGAAGGGGAAGCAGGCTCCCTGCTGAGCAGAGAACCCGATGCGGGGCTCCATCCCAGGACCCTGAGATCATGACCTGAGCCAAAGGCAGAGGTTTAACCCACTGAGCCACCCAGGTGCCCCCATAGCAGTGATTTTTAAAGTGGCATCCACACTCAGTGTCTCTAATTCCTGAGCTTCTCCTGGCTATTGCTGCATTATTTTCCTGCATCTATCCTCTTGAAGGTCATCTATGACATCTCTGTTGTTCTTTCTTAATTGTTGAGCCTGGTTTATCACTCCCTTTTCTTGGAACGCATCTCTATCTTTGGTTTCTTGTGCTTCTGTTCATCCTTCTGAATCTCCTATGTGGCCTCCCTTCCCTTTATCTACCCCTTGAATGGGGACTACTTGGTCTCTTTCATAGTTGTCTCCCGCCCCATCCCTTGATCTTTTTTCTAGACTCCATCCCTTTTCCTCCTGATTTCTGACTGATGTGACTAAAGCACTTCTGTGATTATATCTGTTTCCTGCTTGAAAATCTTCATAAATTTTCCTATTGCCTGCAAACAGCCTGGTTTGAACCTGACAGAATCAGCTTTGCCATGATCAGCTTTTATCCTACCATATAAAATCTCCATCTTCTATTTTTAGTGTGCTTTCTTTCCTATTTCCCATGAAACTACCCCCCCCATTTTCTATTTTCACATCTTTTAGTTAGGATTAATTCATTTACATGAACATGAGCATTGTGCTACATGTTCTATTAACATAATTAACAATAACATGAATATGGTTCCTGAATTCTGGTACTAAATAATCAATAACTCTTCCAGAGCATAGCTATAATCCCAAATCCCAAATCATTCCCAAATCCAATCCCATTTCACATGGAATCTTCCTACCCTTTACGAAATCCTAATCTCTGTCTCAAATAAATATGGATTTTCTCTGAAATCACATAAATTTATTAAGATTATTTACAGTTACATACAGCACTCTCCCTGTTGTATGTGCGTGTGTGTGTAGAAGACTTTATCAGAGATAGAGAAATGAGCAATAACAATAAGAAAGGATGCTCAGTATCATTAATCATTAGGGAAGTGGGTTCATTGATGAAACACTGAGTCCCACCAACATCTATGATTTGTCACTTTCAGTACCCTGAAGTGAGAAATAAATGCATCTTCTCCCCCATTACTTACATATTCTCCCTCCCGCCTTAGATTCCCACAACACTGTCTGTTTCAGAGGTGTTGCCAAATGCCTCTTCCTGCAGAGATTTCTTTGTCTCAGCCCATTAGGCTGGGTCTAGATTAACCCGAGGAAGATGTTATCAGAGATGGCCCACATTCTCCACAAGAAACAAGTATGTTTGGCCTGCCCAATGGGGAGTACAACCCTCTCTTTTGAAACTACAGATAAAACAAGGACAATTATAAAATCTTTGAGAAATCTTTCATTTTGTTAAAAAAAATTTTGAGCATAGAAAGAAAGCAGAATCCTATAAAAAAAATTAGCTCCGTACTAAAAGTTGGTGGTTATAGTTGCAGAATTATATATAAATATATGCAATTTCATTTACAGATTTCTAATATCCTATTGATGAATATATCTTCCCACAAAAGCAATCAGAATAGGAGCCAAGAAAAAGTTGTTTGATTTAAACCAAATGATTTTGTCTAGTAAAAAGTATCAAACATACTGCCTCGGACCCTTCTTCAGTGCCTTTGACCTACGCTTTTTGCAAGAAGTCTCTTCAGACATTGTGTCGCCTGTGTCTCTCTCTTGCAGGTGTTTATTTATATGCTGCATAAGATGTCATGGTCTACAATAACGAGGAAAAAAACAGAATAAAAATAAAGTATGAGGACATGATCAAAATAGACTTACTACACGAGGAAAAAATGAAAAGGGAAGACTAGACTTCAAATGAAAAGGGAAGACTAGACTTCATCCCTCTCCAGGTTTCCGGTGGTTGGTGTGCTAGAGTATTCATAGACAGAAAAATAATTGTTGTCAAATAAGATTTCACAGCATATGCTAAGTGTGAAGTTTATTTTTAAAACTACACTTATTTGGGGGTACCTGGGTGGCTCGGTGGGTTAAGCCTCTGCCTTCGGCTTGGGTCATGGTCTCGGGGTCCTGCAATCAAGTCCCACATCAAGCTCTCTGCTCGGCAGGGAGACTGCTTCCCCTCTCTCTCTGCCTACTTGTAATCTCTCTCTCTCTCTCTCTCTCTCTGTCAAATAAATAAATAAAAATCTTTAAAAAAAAAAAAACTACCCTTATTTGGCAGACCCCAAGAGGCATTTTAAAGGTCCCTAAGTCAACAAATCCGCATAATAGTAAAGGGTTCAAAAATTCTGTGTAAAAGAATGAGCCATTGCTACACCCAGCAATAGGAACAGTGAGGTATGATCCATCACCAGGTATCTTTCTAGGTCCTTTTCTATGGCCAGAATTGGAGAAGGGCCATGCAAAATTGAAGGATAAGGGAAAGGCATAGTTACTGAGTTCAGGAGGTTGGCTGATCCATCCATTTGGGCTCAAAGGCACACAGAAGACTCGATTATTGATCAAGACAGAACAGACTAAATTTGGTTAATTAAATAGTTTGGAAAGAAATCTTATATTTTTAAGACCTCAGCTTACGGTGATAGATTTCATTTGTATAGTATTTTTCACTCCATCCAATCCTCTCATACTGCTTTCATAAAATGAGACAAGGAAACTAAGAGATAGAGTCATGTCACTAATGAAAATAATAGGATTAGCACTTAAATTTCCTGACTTCCTAATTGATAGTTTCATTCACTCATTTATTTTACTTTTTTTTTTATATTTTTATTATTTTGTTTCGTTTTGTTAGAGAGAGAGAGAGCACGAGCTGAGGGAGGAGCAGAGAGAGGAGCAGACTCTCCACTGAACGGAGAGCCTGACTCTGGGCTCAACTGCAGGAACCCCAGGATCACGACCTGAGCTGAAAGCAGATGCTCAACCACCTGAGCCACCCAGGCACCCCTCACTTAGTTATTTATTTCATTTTATTCATGTTTCTTTCTCTATTAGTTAATTAAAAATACCACCATGCACCAGAAAATAATATAGAGATAGGTAAATAGAAATGAAAAAATTAGCTTACTTCAATCACCGATGTAAATGACCAGAATTTAGATGGTCAGGTAAATCTGAAACGTTCTGATAATCTACCGCAGCTGATTCTTACCTGCACAGTAGTTCCCCCTTATCCACAGGAGATACATTCCAAGAACCCCAGTGGATGTCTGAAACTGAATTCCATATATAGTATGTATTTTATGTATACAGAAACACCCACATAAAGTTTAATTCATAACTTAAATACAGTAACAGATGAACAGTAATAACACAATAAAATACAGCAGTTATAAGAATATACTGTAATAAAAGCCATGTGAACATGGCCTCTATTTTATGGCACTGTACACACTCTTCTTCTTGTGATGATGTGAGATGATAAAATGCTTACTTGATGAGATGAAGTGGGGTACATGAGGTCGACATGGTGATGTACCCTTAGGCTACTCTTGTCCTGGATTCATCAGGGGGAATTATCCAATTCCAGACTTCAGCTGACCATAGGTAACTGAAGCCATAGAAAGTGAAACCGAGGATAAGGGGTATTACTGTATTCTTTGAAGCTGTTAAGGTTCCCATTTATCCATCTTCCTAAATTAGTGGCCAGTATTTACTGAAATCTCATTTTATTTCAGGCAGGATTGTAAGCTCCTTATTGTTTCACTTTGATCTCAAAAAACCCAATGAGGTAGCATTTGTTATTCCTTCCATGTTGCAGATGAGGAAACAGAGCAAGATTAAAGAAATTGTCCAAGGCCACTCCAATAATAGATATCAGACTCGGGACTTAAAAGGGAGGTGATTTTGAATGTTACCTTCAGTTGGGGAATGTCTAACTCCGGACCTGGTGCCCTGTTGCTTCAAATAAGGTACAGAGCAGTTTGGTCTCATTATAACAATTCTCTGTATTGATATTACCCTCTCTGAGGAGTTGACAAGTACTCTGAAGAAATTAGCTAATTAACCATCATGTCAACTATATTGTATTATTGTTCTTTTAATGGAGAGCATCAAGAGCTTTCTCTAAGCCAGTTTAGTGGGAGTGTCATAAAAAAAAATAGAGATCAAATTTCTCAAACTAAGAATTCTCTCACACAGATTTAAGGAGTGTGATTGAAGCTAATTATAAATCCATGACATTTTTATTTACCTTGGTATAAGAAATCACCCCACCCTCTCCCCCACCCAATGCCATTCTACATGACTAATGAGTTAATTTAAGAACTGATCTTCATCTGAAACAGGGCAATGAAGGATATACAGGAATCAGATTTAGGTGGCAGGTGTCTAAACAATGCCTGATTAGATGAAATGTGTTTTCCTTCAAATACGTATTAGCATAAAGTGTCAAATAGCCTCAGAAGTCAAAAACATCCAGGCAGTTTTCAAAGCTAATGAGTGAAGGGATATTTCCAGGGCTCCCTCATTATAAAAATGAATGATACTTAATGTAGGGGGAACAACCAGATGTATTCTTCAAGCAAATATCTTCACCCTGAGCATTAAAAAAAAAAAAAAAAATCATCTGCGAGATGAGCAACAGGGTCTGCTTAAAGCTACTGTGGCTCTTTGCTCTGAAATGATACTCTTTCCTTCTGGAAGTAGAGAACCCAGTCAGCACACATGAGATAAGAGAATGGGCTCAGATTTACCCATCACTAAAGTGGTGATGAATGCCTGAGTGGGCTTCACAGACCAAATGCATCCCTCCAAATTTATATGTTGAAATACTATCCTTCTAATATGATGGTACTAGGAGGCAGAGAATTAGGGGAGGATATAAGTAGGATTAGATGAGGGTGAAGCCCTCACGAATGGGATTAGTGCCCTTATAACATAAGAGAGCTTGCTTCCTCTGTGCTCTCTGCCATGTGAGCATAAAATGAGAAGCTGGAAGTCTGTAATCCAGAAGGGGCCGCTCTCCTGAACCCAACCATACTGACACCCTGGTCTTACTCTCTCAACCTCCAAAACTATGAGAAATAAATGTTAATTGTTTAAGCCCCACCATCTATCGTCCTTTGTTATAGCAGCCCAAAGGCAGACTTTACTATCTGCCTCCGGGTTGGCATCCTTCCCAAGCTGTACTGGACTTCTTAGCTAGCTAGCATCCCTAATGAGAGACATTCAAGAGCCACCAGCAAGCACATCACCATTACAATGTAATTTCAGTGCCTACTCCAGTCCGAGTGAGTCAGAATCAGGTACAGTTTCCATTTCTGGCTATTGTTGCGCTTCCCCCATCCCCAAGAGGTTCTTAATCAGTGGTGTGGTACTCTTTTAAAATACGCATGCCCAGCCAACTACACCCACTTCTGTTCCAATGCAAGAACCTTATACTCATTTTTTTTGTTCTTTGTAGGAACCTGAAATCGAATCAAATAAAACAACTGTAGGTACAGGCCTACAGACAGAACGCTCTCTTTTGCAAATTGTTACTCAAGAATCCATTCCATGGTAGTATATAGCAAACACCCTCACATCAGTTCTATTCTTCAATACAATGTGTAGATACAGTATGTTTTATGTAATTCATTGTCCATGGGTCTTCTTGTCCAGACATTTAAAGCTAACATCCCATCTCATTCTAAACATCTTATAATACTTTCAGAAGAGGTGATGCATGCTAAATTTTCCTGCACATATTCAAATGTGTACTGAGAATGGTTCCCCAGGGAGATATCACACACAACTGAAAGGGTTATATAATTTAATAGATATTCTCCTTCTCTTTATATAATAAAGAACACTGATAAATTCTAAAAGATGAATAAAAACACTTTGCTGCGCAGACATTCTTCCTTAGTCCTTGATTAGAGGTTTACTGGGTGTTCTGAATTTTAAAGAAGGGTACAAAGTAGCAAATAATCCTAAGTATCTTCAGGAGGTCAATAAATTCATTTCTCTGAAATAAAGAACTCCATTTATGCTTAGAATGAATCCCGTGATCTTTCCATAAAATGAGCAGAGTTGTTTATTTGTAACAAAAGATTCAAGTATTAGATGGTGATTGTTTGAAGTTTTTAAGAATGCAATATGCATATCTGTGTATTTCTTGGTCTTTCACTGATAAGCATTGAAAATGAAAATCTCCACTGAGAACTGGGTAGGTATATGGGGGAATCAGCTTTTGGCCATTCTAACAAAATTAATGTGAATATAAATCTGAATATTAAACAAAATTAATCTCTGTTCCTCTGAATGAGTTCAACATTATATAGAATGCATACTTTTAAAACATATTGTTTCACTTTTGCACATTACTTTTGGAAAATAGAAATTTGAAAACATGTTTAATAAAAAAAGTTTTCATTAAGTTTGCATTAGGAACACAAGTATATCTCATGACGGAAAGGATTGTGACCACTCTTAATCCTGCATTTAAAGCAATAATGATCTAAAAAATAAATAAAAAATAAAACAAAATAAAATAATAATGATGGAGCATCCAAAGTATGTTCCAAACATCTTCAACATAAAAGACAAAGAAGTTTTGTACTAGGTGTGCAATATAATTTTTATTTGGTTTTATGTTTTTTTAAAATACAGGCCAATCAGATATTTACTAGATTAGACACCCTGTTAGTAGCTTTAAATGTTGCTTTCATACTTTCTGTAATTATACTGTATTTATAAAATTTTAATAATTTCATAGTAAACTCTGGCCCTTCTGACATTTTTCTTAATTTGCAACTGTTCTTTTTAAGAACTTTTGTTGAACTATTATTTTTTTTTAAGAGAGTTACACAGAGTTGACAATGATTTAAACTTTCTATAAAGTACATTCTCTGGTTTTAAGTGGAATATAATGATTCACAAGGTGTATTCTTTTTTTTAAAGATTTTATTCATATATTTGACAGAGAGAGCGTAAGTAGGGGGAGCAGCAGGCAGAGGGAGAAGCAGGCCCCCCCTAGAGCAAGGACCCCAAAGTGGGGCTCAATCCCAGGACCCTGGGATCATGACTTGAGTCAAAGTCAGATGCTTTTACACAGAACACTGGGAGGTGGTACTAAAAAGAACACCTCTTCGTCATACTTAGTGGGCTATCCCCAACGAACACACTTGGCTCAGAGTTTAACTGTCATTAATGGATTCCTCCATCATCTTATAGATGGAGTCAGTGGCACCTCTGATTCTCTTCTAAATTTGGAAAAGCTGGCATCAGTCCTTCAAGTTCAGCAGCAGGAAGATCTGCTGCTTAACACTTAACTCATTATAAAGTAGTTGTCATATAGCTCTCCCTTTGGCTCAATAATTCTCATCATTTTTCACCGAACAGAAAAAGGATGAAAAAATCAGCACGGACTGAGCAATATGCCATAAAGTCAAGTAATACAATAGGAACATGTTTCATATCCTGAAAAAGGAATTGTAGCTACTTGCAGAGAGCATGCTTCAGAACTCTTAAGTAATATTTAGAAGAAAGGGAATCTTACAACTTTTGTTTCAGGATTTCTTCTTTAAAGAGTATTAGATCATCCTTCAGCAAGTATTTGTTAAGGGTATTCTAGTCATGTGATGCCCAGTCTGTGCCCAGAAGTGAACTGTGAAAGTCAGCTAATGCTTTTGTTCATAGGAAAGTGCCTCTGTCTTAAGCTAAGCGTATTCCATGTCAGAAGCAACTGATTGGTATTAGGGATACAGTCTATGGAAAATAATGTGTTTTTTCTTTTCTTCCCTAATGCTAACTAATGAGTACCTAGGTCGTTGGCCTCATTAGCACTAAGTTTTCTGAGCTATAACCCGGCTCAATATTCCTAATAGAAGTAACAGCCTATGAGAAATTAGAGGTGAAAGGTGAATTTTTGCATGTCATAAATAATTTCTGGGTGATGAATTTCAGTTGTAAGAGTGTACTGTGCTTTGAAGAAATATGCTAGGTATAAAGTGGACCTAGAAAGTGGCTGACTGATCATTATCAGATTCAAAATAGATGTGATGATTGACAGCAAAAGAAGGTTCTTCTGCTGTAGAGAATGTTTCACGAATTTAGAGACCATTTTTATTTTCCTTCTCCCTAACTGACCACAGTCTCTTATTTTTCTGAATCCTAGTCTACTCAAGTTTAATCGTTCTATTTCCTTGACCTTCCAATAATAATGGGAAGTGAAAAAGTAAAGTTGCTCACTTGTTACATAGTTCTAGAAGTTTAATCACTAAAAATGTCAAAGCTACACATGCCGATGACTCTTAATAGTCATCCTCAGCTCTGACCGCTTACCTCAGCCTTTCAGAGCTTACAGGTCTCCTCCCCATCACAACGAACCCAGAATTTCAAATCCAGAAGCAATGATCTTTCCCACAGAACTGGCTCTATTCCCAAGAATCCATTTTCTGATAGTGATACCTCTGCTCTTCCAGGTTCCTCTGTTAAATACATTGGATTCATCATTCAAGACTCTCAGGGGTTCATGCCACTTTTCCAATCCCCTTATCGCTCACCATTCTCTCACTGGAGCTCCAGTTCATGCTTCTTACTCCATGGGTGTGCTATGCAATTCTCTGCCTCTAGGCCTTGCTTGTGCTCTTTCCTGTTCTGGTATATCTTCCCTATGTCTTTCTACCCATCAAAATGTAAGCCAGCCATCAAATCATGTATATCAAATCCATACCAATCTAGGATTTCTGTGAAATTCTACTTCTTATTTTCTTTTTTTGTTGTTGTTTTTAAGGTTTTTTGTAAATTCCAGTATAGTTAACATACAGTGTTGTATTAACTTCAGATGTACAATATAGTGATTCAACACTTCCATACATCACCCAGCGTTCATCATGGCGAGTGTACTCCTTAGTTGCCTTCACCTGTTGCACCCATTCCCCTAATTCTCCGACCCACCTGCATTCTGGTTACCATCCGTCTGTTCTCTGTAGTTAAGAATCTGTTTCTTGGCTCGTCTCTCTGTCTCTTTTATTCCCCCTTGCTCATTTGTTTTGTTTCTTAGATTGCACATATGAGTGAAATCATATGGTATTTGTCTTTCTCTGATTTATTTCACTTAGCATAATACTCTGTAGTTCCACCCATGTCATTGCAAATGGCAAGATTTTATTTTTTTCTTTAAATTCCAGTATTTTCATTTTTTACTTTATTTATTTTATTAACATATAATGTATTATTTGCTTCAGGGGTACAGGTCTGTTAATCAGCAGTCTTACACAATTCACAGCACTCACCATAGCACATACCCTCCCCAGTGTTCATAACCCAGCAATCCTATTCTGCCACCCCCATCCACCAGCAACCTCAGTTTGTTTCCTGAGATTAAGAGTGTCTTACGTTTTATTTCATTTTTTCCCCTCCGTCCCACCATGAGCCCCCTGCTTCTCAAATCCTCATATCAGAAAGATTATATGATAATTGTCTTTCTCTAATTGACTTATTTTGCTTAGCATAATACCCTCTAGTTCTAGCCACATCATTGCAAATGGCAAGATTTCGGGTTTTTTTGATGGCTGCATAGTATTCCATCGTGTGTGTGTGTGTGTGTGTGTGTGTGTGTGTGTGTGTGTGTGTGTTTATCCATTCATCTGTTGATGTACATCTAGGTTCTTTCCATAGTTTGGCTATGGTGGACATTGCTGTTATAAACATTCAAGTGCACATGCCCCTTTGGATCACTACATTTGTATATTTAGGGTAAATACTCAGGGGCGCCTGGGTGGCTCAGTGGGTTAAAGCCCCTGCCTTCGGCTCAGGTCATGATCCCAGGGTCCTGGGAGTGAGCCCCACATCAGGCTCTCCGCTCAGCGGGGAGCCTGCTTCCCCACCTGTCTCTCTGCCTGCTTCTCTGCCTACTTGTGATCTCTGTCTGTCAAATAAATAAAATATTAAAAAAAAAAGGTAAATAGTAGTGTGATTGTAGGGTCATAGGGTTGCTCTATTTTCAACTTTTTGAGGAACCTCCACACTGTTTTCCAGAGTGGCTGCACCAGCTTGCATTCCCACAACAGTGTAGGAGGGTTCCCTTTTCCCCACATCCTCGCCAACATCTGTTATTTCTTGACTTGCTGGTTTTAGCCATTCTGACTGGTGTGAGGTGATATCTCTTTGTGGTTTTGATCTGTATTTCCCTGATGCCAAATGATGTTGAGCACTTTTTCACGTGTCTGTTGGACATTTGGATGTCTTCTTTGAAGAAATTTCTGTTCATGTCCTCTGCCCATTTCTTAATTAGATTAATTGTTCTTGTGTTGGGTTTGATAAGTTCTTTACAGATTTGGATACTAACCCTTTATCTGATATGTCATTTGCAAAGCCTTCTCCCATTCTGTCAGTTTTCTTTTGGTTTTGTTGACTGTTTCCTTGCCTGGGCAAAAGTTTTTGATCTTGATGAAGTCCCAGTAGTTCAATTTTGCCTTTGCTTCCCTTGCCTGTGGCAATGTTTCTAGGAAGAAGTTGCCATGGCTAAGGTCGAAGAGGTTGCTGCCTGTGTTCTCCTCAAGGATTTGGATGGATTCCTTTCTCACATTGAGGTCTTTCATCCATTTTGAGTCTATTTTTGTGTGTGGTGTAAGGAAATAGTCCAGTTTCATTGTTCTGCATGTGGCTGTCCAATTTTCCCAACACCATTGTTGAAGAGACTGTCTTTTTGTCCATTGGACATTCTTTCCTGCTTTGTCGAAGATTAGTTGACCATAGAGTTAAGGGTCTATTTCTGGGCTCTCTATTCTGTTTCACTGATCTATGTGTCTTTTTTTTTTTTTTTTTTTGTGCAGTACCATACTGTCTTGATGATGACAGCTTTGTAATAGATCTTGAAGTCCAGAGTTGTGATGCCACCAACTCTGGCTTTCTTTTTCAACATTCCTTTGGCCATTTGAGGTCTTTTCTGGTTCCATATAAATTTTAGGATGATTTGTTCCATTTCTTTGAAAAAAAAATTGATGGCATTTTGATAGGGATTGTAT
This sequence comes from Meles meles, assembly GCF_922984935.1. Taxonomy (NCBI): domain Eukaryota; kingdom Metazoa; phylum Chordata; class Mammalia; order Carnivora; family Mustelidae; genus Meles; species Meles meles. The sequence continues at coordinate 74,556,622 of NC_060077.1, forward strand.
TAAATGTGTAGATTGCTTTAGGTAGCATAGACATTGTCACAACATTTGTTCTTCCAATCCATGAGCATGGAAAACTTTTCCATTTCTTTGTCTCTTCCTCCATTACTTTCATGAGTACTTTATAGTTTTCTGAGTACAGATTCTTTGCCTCTTTGGTTAGGTTTATTCCTTGATATCTTATGGCTTGGGGTGCAATTGTAAATGGGATCGACTCCTTAATTTCTCTTTCCTCTGTGTTGTTGTTGGTGTATAGAAGTGCAACTGTTTTCTGTGCATTGATTTTATATCCTGACACTTTACTGAATTCTTATACATGTTCTAGCAGTTTTAGAGTAGAGTCTTTGGGTTTTCCACATAAAGTGTCATATCATCTGCAAAGAGAGAGTTTGACTTCTTTGCTGATTTGGATACCTTTTATTTCTGTTTCATTGTCCTAGCTGAGGCTAGGGCTTCTAGTACTATATTGAATAGCAGTGGAAATAGTGGACAGCCCTGCTATGTTCCTGACCTTAGGGGAAAAGCTCTCAGTTTTTCCCCATTGAAAATTATATTCGCTGTGGGTTTTTTTATAGATGACTTTGATGATATTGAGGTATGTATCCTCTATCTCTATACTGTGAAGAGTTTTGATCAAGAAGTGATGCTGTGCTTTGTCAAATGCTTTTTCAGCATCTATTGAGAGTATCATGTAGTTCTTATTCTTCCTTTATTAATGTATTGCATACCATTGATTGATATGCAGATATTGAACCAACCTTGTAGCCCAGGAATAAATCCCACTTGGTCGTGGTGAATAATCCTTTTAATGTATTGTTGGATCCTATTGGCTAATATTTTGGTGAGAATTTTTGCATCCATGTTCATCAGAAATATTGGTCTGGAATTCACTTTTTTGATGGGATCTTTGGTTTCAGGATCAAGATAATGCTGGCCTCATAGAATGAGTTTGGAAGTTTTCCTTCCATTTCTATTTTTTGGAAGTTTCAGGAGAATAGAAATTAATTCTTCTTTAATGTTTGGTAGAATTCCCCTGGGAAGCCGTCTGGCCCTGGGCTCTTTTTGTTGGGAGATTTTTGATGACTGCTTCAATCTCCTTACTGGTTATGGGTCTGTTCAGGTTTTCTATTTTTTCCTGGCTCAGTTGTGGTAGTTTATATGTCTCTAGGAATGCATCCATTTCTTCCAGATTGTCAAATTTGCTGGCGTATAGTAGCTCATGTTATGGTCTTATAATTGTTTGTTTTTCTTTGGTGTTGGTTGTGATCTCTCCTTTTTCATTCATGATTTTATTAATTTTTGTCCTTTCTCTTTTTTTTTGGATAAGTCTTTCCAGGTGTTTATCAATCTTATTAATTCTTTCAAAGAACCAGCTCCTTGTTTTGTTTTGTTTTGTGTTTTGTTTTTTATTTTGTTTTTTTGTTGTTGTTTTTTGTTTTGTTTTTTTTGTTGTTGTTGTTGTTGTTTTGGTTTTTTGTTTTTTTTTTTTTTTTTTTTTTTTTTTTGCTTTCTATTTCATTGATTTCTGCTCTGATCTTTATTTCTCTTCTGCTGGGTTTAGGGTTTCTTTGCTGTTCTTTCTCCAGCTCCTTTAGGTGTAGGGTTAAGTTGTGTACTTCAGACCTTTCTTGTTTTTTGTAAAAAGCTTGTAATGCTATCTACTTTCCTCTCAGTACCACCTTTGCTGTGTCCCAAAGATTTTAGACAGTTGTGTTTTCATTTTCATTTGTTTCCATGAATTTTTAAAAATTTTTCTTTAATTTTGTGGTTGACCCATTCATTCTTTAGTAGATGCTCTTTAGCTTCCACGTATTTGAGTTCTTTCCAACTTTCTTCTTGCAATTGAGTTTTAGCTTCAGAGCATTTTGGTCTGAAAATATGCAGAGAATCATCCCAATTTTTTGGTACTGGTTGAGACCTGATTAGTGACCCAGGATGTAATCTATTCTGGGGAATGTTCCATGTGCACTAGAGAAGAATGTGTATTCTGTTGCTTTGGGATGAAAGGTTCTGAATACATCGGCAATGTCCGTTTGGTCCAGTGTGTCATTTAAAGCCTTTATTTTCCTTTTGATCTTTTGCTTAGATGATATGTTCATTTCAGTGAGGGGGTGTGTTAAATTCCCCCACTATTAGTGTATAATTGTTGATGTGTTTCTTTGATTTTGTTATTAATTGGTTTATATAATTAGCTGCTCCCATGTTAGGGGCATAGATATGTAAAACTGTTAGACTGTTAGATCTTCTTGTTGGACAGACCCTTTAAGTATGATATAGATATCCTTCCTCATCTCTTATTATAGTCTTTGCCTTAAAATCTAATTTATCTGATATAAGGTTTGCCACCCCAGTTTCTTGTGGTTTTGTTTTTTTTGTTTTGTTTTGTTTTTAATGTCCATTAGCATGGTAAATTTCTTTCCATCCCTCACTTTAAATCTGGAGGTGTCTTTGGGTCTAAAATGAGTTTCTTGCAGACAGCATATTGATGGGTTTGGGGTTTTTTGTTTGTTTGTTGTTTTATCCATTCTGATTCTCTGTGTCTTCTGATTGTGGCATTTAGCCCATTTACATTCAGGGTAACTATTGATGAATCTGAATTTTAGTGCCACTGTATTGCCTGTAAGGTGACTGTTACTGTATATTGCCTCTTACTTTTAGGCTCTCTCTCTTTGCTGAAAGGACCCCTTTCAATATTTCCTGTAGCACTGGTTTGTTGTTTGCAAATTCTTTTAGTTTTTGTTTGTCCTGGAAGCTTTTTATCTCTCCTTCTATTTTCATCGACAGCCTAGCTGGATAAGTATTCTTGGCTGCATATTTTTCTTGTTTAGTGCTCTGAATATATCATGCCAGTTCTTTCTGGCCTGTCAGGTTTCTGTGGATATATCTGCTGCCAATCTAATATTTCTACCATTGTATGTTACAGAACTCTTGTCCCAAACTGCTTTAAGGATTTTCTCTTTGTCACTGAGACTTGTAAGTTTTCGTATTAAATGAGTAGGTGTGGACCTATTTTTATTGATTTTGAGGGGAGTTCTCTGCAATTCCTGGATTTTGATCTTTTTCTCTTTGCCAATTTAGGGAAATTCTCTGCTATAATTTGCTTCAATATACCTTCTGCCTCTCCCTCTCTTTTTTCTTCTGGGATCCCAGTTATTCTAATATTGTTTCATCTTAGGGTATCACTTATCTCTCGAATTCTCCCCTCATGGTCCAGTAGTTTTTTGTCTCTCTCTTGCTCAGCTTATTTATTCTCTGTCATTTGATCTTCTATATCACTAATTCTCTCTTCTGCCTCATTTATCCTAGGAGTAAGAGCCTCCATTTTTTATTGCTCCTCATTAATAGCTTTTTTTTTATTTCAATTTGGTTAGATTTTAGTTTTTTTATTTCTCCAGAAAGGGATTTTATTTCTCCACAAAGTGACTCTCTAATATCTTCCATGCTTTTTTCGAGCCCAGGCAGCACCTTGATAATTGTCATTCTGAACTTTAGGTCTGGCATCTTACTTATGCCCATAATAATTAGGTCCTTAACCATCGGTACTACTTCTTGTTCTTTTTTTTTTTTTTTAAGATGAGTTTTTCCACCTTGTCATTTTATCCAGATGAGAATAGATAAATAAGAGAACAAAATACTAAAAGAGTAGCAACAACCCCAGAAAAATATACAGTAAGCAAATCTGAAGAAACCCTATACTGAGGGGAGAAGAAAGAAGGAAAAAAAAAAACATATATATATATATATATATACACACACTCACACACACACCAGTGTGTGACTCAGTCACACACTTGATTTTGGGTGTATTTGGTCTGTTAGAAGAAACTGCCTTCCAAAATTTTAAAGAAAGAAAAATTATATAAAAATAAGTATAAACATGACAAACAGATGGGATATGAATGTAAAGATGAAAATTAAAAAAAGATTTCAAAACAGGAATTGATAAGTTGTTTGAAAAAAGAAAAAGAAAAAAAAAACAACAGGAGGAAAGAATGTGATCAGGCTGGAGACTAGAAGGAAGCCATGTGCTAGATTTAGGTTTTGTGTTGATCTCTTAGAAGAAACTGTATCCCAAAATTTTAAAGAAAGAAAAACCTACATGTATACAAAAAATAAATACAATGAAGGGATATAATATGACTATAATGATGAAAATTTTTAAAGATTTTTAAAAGGTATTGATAAGATAAAATAGTTAAAAAGGTTAAAATAGGAAAGAGGGATTTTTTTTTAAATAGAATAAGGAAAAAAATAAAATAAAAAAATTAACTTTGAAAGACTAAAGAATCGTGGGGAAAATGCCATGAATTCTATGTGTTGCATTCCCCTAGCTCTGGAGTTCCACAGTTCTCATTGATCAGTGAACTTGCTCTTGGCTGGATGTCCTTGCTGATCTTCCAAGGGAGGACCCTATTGCAGTAATTTGTAAATGTCTTTGCCCAAGGTGGAATTGACCATCCTTGCCAGGGGTCAGGCTAAGTAATCTGCTCAGGTTTGCTCTTGGGAGCTTTTGTTCCCTAATTGCTTTCTGTAGAGCTTTGGAGGACAGGATTGAAAATGGTGGCCTTCCAGTCTCTGGCCTGGTGGAGCTGAGAGCTCAGGGCCCCACTCCTCAATGCATCCTCAGAGAAAAGCAGTCAATCACTCCTGTCTCCCTCGTGCCCTGCCATACTCTGTGCTCACATGGCCTGTGAGTAAGTGTTTCTATCTCTGGCACATGGCCCCGTTTGGAGTCTCCAAACCCAGCTGATTCCTGCCATGCATTTCCATGCCACTCCTCCCAGAGAAAGAAGGAAAGGGCATCTCTAGATCTCCCACTTTTGGGGTTCTTGCTTGAAAAATAGCAGCCCAACTGTGCCTCGGATCATGGTCTAAGGTAACTGAGCTGAGAGCCTACTGCTCAACTCTGTCTCTCTAGCTGGCTTCCCCACTCTAATACCTGGGAGCTCTGCAACACTCAGGAACCCCCAGTCTTCCTGTGACCCCATGAGTCCTAAGACCACAATGTCCCCATGAAGGCTCCACACATTGCCCTACCCCCCGCTTAGCCTCTGGAGCAATGTCCCTCAGTGGAGCAGACTTCAAAAAGTTCTGATTTTGTGCTCCTCTGCTCTCTCACTTGCCCAGAGCTGGCCCCTCCCCTTACAATCTCTTTTCTTATATATCACCTTGATTCACTTCTCTGAATGTCCTACCTTCCAGAAAGTGTTTGCTTTTCTGTTTCTAGAATTGCTGCTTTTCTTCTCTTTGATCTCCTGTTGAGCTTGTAGGTGTTCAGAATGGTTTGATAACTATCTAGCTGAACTTCTGGGACCTGATGATATATAGGTCTCCTACTTCTCTGCCATCTTGCTCCCCCTCTCCAAGATTTCACTTTTTATGGGTGAATAATACTTCACTGTATATATATGCCACCTCTTTTTTATCCATTCATCTGTGGATGGGCAATGGGCTGCTCCCACAATCTGGCTATTGTAAATAATGCTGTAATAAACATAGGGTGCATATATCCTTTTGAATTAGTGTTTTCATATTATTTGGGTAAATACCCAGTAGCACAGTTATTCAGTTGTAGGATAGTTCTATTTTTAACCTCTTTAGGAGACTCCATACTGTTTTCCACAGTGACTGTACAAGTTTGCATTCCTACCAACAGTGCACAAGTGTTCCTTTTTCTCTACATTCTTGCAAACACCTGCTTGTTTCTTGTATTGTTGATTTTAGCCATTTTGATAGGTGTGAAGTGATATCTCATTGTAGTTTTGAGTTCCATTTCCCTGATGATAAATGATGGTGAGCATCTTTTCATGTGTTTGTTGGCCATCTGAATGTATTCTTTGAGAAACATATTTTCATGTTTTCTGCCCATTTTTAGTTGGGTTATTTGATTTTTGGTTGTTGAGTTGTATAAGTTCTTTATGTATTTTGGATACCAACCCTTTATCAGATATGTCATTTGCAAATATCTTCCATTCTGTAGGTTGCCTTATAGTTCTATTGATTATTTCCTCCATTGTGGAGAAGCTTTTTATTCTGATGGAGTCCCAGTAGTTTATTTTTGCTTTTATTTCCCTTTCTTTAGGGGTCTTATGTAGAAAAAAAGTTGTTATTAGCTGAAATCAAAGAAATTACTGCCTGTGCTCTCTTCTAGGATTTTTATGGTTTCAGGACTCACATTTAGGTCTTTAATTCATTTGAGTTTATTTTTATGTATGGTATAAAAAAAAGGCCTACTTTCATTCTTTTGCACATAGCTTACCAGTTTTCCAGCTCCATTTTTTGAAGAGACTATCTTTTACCCATTGGATATACTTTCTTGCTTTGTCAAAAATTACTTGGTCATTATAGTTGTAGGTTTATTTCTGGGTTTTATATTCTGTTCTGCTGATCCATGTGTTTATTTTCTGTCAGTATCATACTGTTTTGATTACTACAGCTTTGTAATATAACTTGAAGTCTAGAATTATGATGCCTCCAGCTTTGCCTTTCTTTTACAATATTGCTTTGGTTACTCAGGGTCTTTTGTGGTTCTATATAAATTTTAGGATTGATTGTTGTAATTCTGTGAAAAAATGTTATTGGTATTTTGATAGGGAATGCATTAGAAGTTCTACTTCTTTTATATTATTGCCATACATTTTAGTACCTGATCTCATATTATCTTGTTTCTCTTGTGTGCCTCTACAAGTCATCTTTATATTCTTGCTGTCCTTTCTTGGAGATGTTCTTATTGCATCTCTCACATATTGCACAGGCCATGCAGTAGGTGCTCTGTGAATATTTAGAAAGACAAATCTTGAAGCAAATAAGAGAGTATCTCACCTATTATGGTTTTTTTTCTATTATTTGTTTGTTTTGGTTTTAGTTTTTTTTTTTTTTTTTCAATGGTGAGTGTAAAATGTAGCTGAGGGGGTGAAAGTTATTCAAGAATATGCAAACCTGAGAAATCTGGATGGTTCAGTCAGTTGAACACCCAACTCTTGATTTCAGCTCAGGTCATGATTGGGCCTCAGGTCTCAGACTTCACACTCAGTGGGGAGTCTGCCTGAGATTCTCTCCCTTTCTCTCTGCCATTTTAACAGGTATGGGGTGATATCTGTGCTCTTTCTTTTAAACAATAACTTTTCTCTTACTTGACTGATTGTGTGTTTTTATTTTAATACTTGAAAATGAGTATATCCTCCAAGAGAGTCACATGTCTATCTTCGACCCCTTTGGAAAGGAGTAATGAAATATTTTCCTTTATTTACTATTATTGCTTATATTCCTCAACTAGAGAACCATAGCTAAATTTTTTTTTAAAGATTTTATTTATTTATTTCACAGAGAGAAAGATCACAAGCAGACAGAGAGGCAGGCAGAGAGACAGGAGGAAGCAGGCTCCCTGTGGAGCAGAGAGCCCGATGCGGGGCTTGATCTCAGGACCCTGAGATCATGACCTGAGCCGAAGGCAGCGGCTTAATCCACGGAGCCATCCAGGCGCCCCCCCATGGCTAAATTTTTAAAATCTCATGTTCAAATCTCACCATTCAAACTGCAAAGTACCTAAATCCAGCTATTGTTATTGCTGACCATGACTGCATGGTTTCCTCATATGTTAGGTTTTGACTAAATAAGATTCCTGGTCAATTTTTTCTCATTCTACAAGTGAAATTTGCCTAAAATTTATCACGCACTTTATTCAGAGTGGTGAGAGTTAGGATCTTTTAGTTCCAAATGCTTACTTCCAAGCACATCTGCAATATTTTTAATGAGGAATGGGCGATACTTTGTTTCAGATTTGTCAAGTTGAGTGGACATAATTCAAACACACTTAGCTCTGTGGATAGCAGATTTCCAAAGTGTAATACTTAATAAAATCCAACCCTGTCACATATTGGCTACATCTGAAGAAGATTCATTTATATTATAACCACAGATATAATTATTTTGTAGGCATAAAAAGGTAAGCACTTCAAAGCATTCTGAGATTCCCCTGTGAGAAAACTGTATTGCAAACTTATTACTTTGGGGGTAGCTGAGAGCTTCCATTGTATCTACAATATTTGATTTCCACTTGAACACAGGCAGCAAAAATGATTTTGTAGAGAGTCTCTGAAGTAAATTTAGCTTGAAACAAGATTAATATTAAGTGTTGTTGTTGGCTTTCTTTCAAAGGATTTGTTTTCCACTTGGTCATTTCTTTTTACCCTGAAGCATTGTGATTTTATAGATTTGTCAAAAAAAAAAGATTTTAAAAATTAAAATTAGAATTAATATGATTCATACATACTTATGTAAATAGAATATGCAGTAAATAGATTGACTTTATTTAAGTATTTAAGTAGCCTCACATAGATTTTAGGAGGAAGAAAAACATGTACTTCCACACTAATACAATTTAAAATCAAAAGCTTTATCACTTTACTAGGCGCATTGGATTAAATTTAAGAAATATCTCTCTTTCACCCAGGAAAATGTTAAGATATAAAATGCCTTCTTACATATTCAATAAGCTCTTCTCAAGAATGTGTCTAATCAGGATTTCTCAGCCTTCAATTTTCTCATTTTCAATGCCATTCTAATCTTCCTTCTGCCTTCCCTTTGTTATTTGGTCTTTAAAAAAAAAAAAAAAATGACAAGATTCGTATCTCTGTCCAAATGCTGAACTCTCTTAAGTTTAAGATGGCAATGTTTTTATAGGGGAGTCGTGGTGCTGTCACATTGATTTCAGGAAGCCTCATTCCTTTCTGTTTTCCCTGTCTTTAAGATGACAACTTGAACAGGATGAGTAGCCACAGATGCTGGCACTGTGTCAGCCAAAGAGCAGAGGACCAGACTTGGCCTGTGGAGAGGAGTTGTACAGAATGAGGCTGGATGAGAGGAGGGGGAAGTAGAATTACAAAAACCACCTTTGGGATAGAGGGCAATTGCTCTTTATAGACTGTAGTTTCCAGGTCATTTATACTAGAAATGTGTTTTCAAAGGATTGAATATTGTCCATTAGCAAGCTGATGGTTTCAGTAGGAAAAGCATCTTAGAGATAAGTTTTAGTAAGTTTAGAGTTCAGAACAAAAATATCCAATTTATTATTCTAATAGAGGTGTATGGATGTATGTGTATATCATGTGTATACACATGTGCTTGCAAATGTGTACATGGTTTAATGTTTTATTTTGCTTGATCAGTTTGATGAAATATTGTGTCTTTCATTTATTTGTTACAAAATGATAAAATATGATTTTAACAAAACTGTAAATTTTTGTCTTCTCATTTGTACTTTAACAACACACATATATTAATTATTCTTGCATTTGCCAAATTGAAAGGTTTAATTCTGATGTGCTGAGTTTAGTAGCAATGTTCTATTTTACACCAAAATCCAGTCATCATTCTTGGGCATTAAGTTCCATCCAAGATGATTGTTTCAACTGTACCATTCCCTCCCCAGCAATTCAATGTGGGTTGTAGGAGAAAAAGCAGAGGAGAAAATTTTTGCCTTGGTTGCAAGAAATAGGAGAAGAGAAAGATACTGAATGTTTACAACAGCAGTAATAATACTAATGACAATAACTTCAACCATTAATGTCTTCTGAGAACCAGTTTTTTGCCAGGCACAATGCTAAGTGGTGTGTGCATATTATATTACTGTTTCTCTTAGCAGCTCTACGTGGCCAGTACTATTATTAACCCCTTTTTACAGTAGAGAAAGCAGAGGCAAAGACCTTTTTAGGAACAGTCCCCAAATGCCCTGCTGGCTACAAATCCAGAAATCATACATGGATGCCCTGACTTTAGAGTCCATCTCTAATTCTTTGTCCTTTCATTTCTTAACACAAACTCAAAATATCCATAGGCCACCCACTTGCCTCAGAGTACTATCCATAAGCTCCTGGCACCAAGGTGCTTTTGTTCATACATAATGGAGGATTTGAGAAATCTATTTAAGCTATTTCAAGTTGCTTTGAAAATGTTGGTTCAAATACTTTAGCTAGTACATCATTACAAGACTGCCCAGTTGGAGGTTTTTGTGATTCTTTAATTTTTTTATTTGGGGAGGGCACAGAGTGTTGAAGATTATTGTATAAAGAGAGCAAGATATTCAAAATCACCTTAAAAACCTAATTATATGTGATCAGTGATATGTCTCAATCCTGGAATTTAAACAGACCTTATCATTGAAATGGTTGATTTGAAGGCTTGTTTAAAGAGATGAATGTCAGCCTGCCTCCTGGGATCCATCTACCAAGAGACTTTCCCCTAAAACAATTAGAAGAAATTTTGAAATAAAAGGCTCACTACTTCTTACAATTTTATCATATGTCTCATGATGCAGAAAATGTAATTCCCTCCAAAATACCATATGGCACATTGGTTCCAATTGTTAGCCTTTGAGAATTATGTTTTATCATCTTAACTTCTACAGATTTGAGCTCTGAAGATTTATCCCAAGTGCTTCCTCTTATTATGAGCATGCTTCTAAGATTTGGGTCTTATAGTCCTCAGGATTTCTTTTCCAATATAAACAAGTAATACCTACATAGTGTTTACTATATCTCAGGGACTCTTTTAAGTACATTAAATTTGTTTAATTCATTTAATTCTTACAGTACCCTGTGAGGTAGGTATTACTCCCCATTTTACTGGTGAGAGAAATGAAACACAGATATTTTAATAACTAGAACAGTGGAACATAGCTCTTATATATCAGAGCTCGGTGTTGAATCCAGGCAATCTGGCCTAGGGACTTTGTTACTCGCCACTCTACTACCCTCTAAGGTTAAGCGTCAGTCTGCATGTCAAGGAAATACAATGCTGGAGTATTTTGCTTAGTATTTATGAGTATTTCTGTGTCTACAATCTAGAGAGGCACTACTGAATGCAGAGTTCCCAGTCTACCATCAGAGATAAAGATGAGGTATCTGAAGGTGATCTTTAATTATATCACCTTATATCTGCCTGTGAATTGAAGGAAGCAATGTGATATAGTTATCTATTGCTGCATAACAAATCATCCCCAAATTTAGTGACTTCAAGCCATGAACATGTGTTATCTCCCAATCTCTGTGAGTCAGGGATCCAGGGACCGCTTAGCTCCATGTCTGGCTAAGGGTCTCTCAGAGAACTTGTCATGAATGTTTGGACTGGAGCTGTGGTCTCATCTCCAAGCATGACTGGGGAGGATCTGCTTTCATGGCAGTGGGCAGTTCCCAGTGCTACATGGACCTCTCCATGGGGCAGTTTACAGCATAGCAACTTCCTTCCCTCATAGTAAACCAGCAAGAGAGGACAACTCAAGACAGAAGCTACCATTCCTCTGTGACTATCACTCTTGCTGTATTTCATGTATTGAAAGACAGTCAGTAAATCCAGTCTAGACTTTAAGGGAGGGGATTACACAGCACACAAATATCAAGCAGTGGAAGACACCGGGCTCTATTTTTGAAGTTGTTTGTCAAACAATGTGCCTCCTATTGTCACCTTAAGTTAACTTAGAATTGCTATGGAGTAATGAAAGACCAGTGAATCTGTTGTCTCCTTTCCTGTTTATATAGTTAATGGACACAGCAATTTTCTATTTAAAGCTGCTTTTTTTTTTTAAGAAAAAAGCTGCTTGTGTACCCTTCATTAACTTCACACCAATTTTGCTAAGTTTGCTATGCTATGATAAGATGTTTTAATTATATCCTCTCTGCTTCAGGGTGTCTGGTCTTCTTTGCAGGGATAAGAGAACTTAGTATTTTGGCAGAATTGACTGGTTAATTTGTTTAAACAAGTAGTTAATTCAGGCATGCAACCGACTTGACTGATCTGAGTCCATTTAGTAATGCCTGTTTGGCTGAGTTAATCAGATGGCACGCTCATTTAGCTTTAAGTCAAAAAGGTCTGAGAAGGAGAGTAGGTTTTCCCTAACCTATTTTTCAGATCCAAAATAAGGAGAAATAAAGGATTAACAAATAAATACCTCAGGAAGACAACAAATATAAATTGTACTTTTATATGTAAGATTGTTTTTGATGAGTGGTTATCCCCATCACACAATGATACCAGGTTTGAATTTTGAAACACATCCTTTCTCAAGGAATCATCAATTGTTATTCTTGCCAAAATGTTCTTTCACTGATATATGCATTTTTCTTCTAGTTATCATTACAAAATTACTCTGATTTGTAGGGTGAATTGGTAATGGATCTACTCATGTCACATTTGTTCACATCTCAGATAATTTTTATTTCTTTGCAGAATTCATTAATATGCCAGTCATTTATTAATTCAGCAGTTGTTTATTGAGTGCCTACTCTGGGCCAACCAGCATTCTAAACACTTCAGTTCAATTCCAGCCATTGCATCTTTTTCAAAAAATCTTCTGAAGTATGAGAATATTTAGTACCTTGCACTGGATTGAGGTAGCAATACTTGTTTCTTAATATTTTCATTAGCAAATGAGCTAATATTATTATGTGATATAATTATGTGATCTTTTTATTGTTTCAGAAAAGCTGTTCTCTTAAAGAGTATTTTAAATGTCACCAAAATTAATATATGATTCTCTAAGAATGATGCTTCATAAGGAGATTAAAAAAAACCCTCAACACAGATATAGAAATATAAATTACCCTAGTGAGAAAAGAACACAATTATTGATTGGATCCAAACCTTGATTATGAGTCAGTAGCAAATAGTAAAAGAGGGATAATGATCCATTACTAAATGGAAATAATTTAGCTTGATTATTTCTGCATTTTCAAGTGCAGCAAGATCAGCCACATGCAGACAAGTGGTACAGAGTTGTAAATTAAATGTAGTGATGTTGCGATTATATTTAAGATATCGTAATCTCATTTAGTCCCACAGAGCCGAAAGTATGAGCTTCTATGAATAATAATCACTTTATGATTTTTTCCCAATAAGAAATTATACATGAGCCCCTGAATTTTCTTAAGGTTGGTGAGAATTGTACGTTTTATGCTCTTACCATTAGTGGTTGATGTGGTTACCTGTACATGTACATGCAATGTCTGACCTCACTCACCGTTAGGGATAGATGATAAGTAGATAGATAGATATATGGATGTATGGATAGATAGATGGATGGATGGATGGATGGATAGATAGGTAGATCATAATGACTATACAGCTATATTGAGTGGTGGTCAAATGAAGCCTGATGGCAGAATTAGCAAACTGTGAACTTGTTAGGAATTTTTTAAGATTTTATTTATTTTTATGACAGCTTAAGCAGCGAAAGTGCCAGGCAGAGGGAGCCTGATAGGGGCTTGATCCCAAGCCCCTGAGATCAGGACCTGAGCTGAAGGCAGATGCTTAACCAATTGAGCCACCCAGCTGCCCCCAAACTTGTTAGAATTTAAGAGCAAGTATATATATATATATATATATATATATATATATATACACACACACACATATACACATACACACACATATATATATGTCTATATATATACATACACATATATGTATATATGTGTATATATATATTTTAAATAACCTCAAATGGTTTAATTTATAGTCCTTTATGAAGTAAAGAAAATCATTCAGTACTGAAATCCAGTTTAAAAATTAAATATTAGGGTGCCTGGGTGGCTCAGTGGGTTAAGCCTCTGCCTTCGGCTCAGGTCATGATCTCGGGGTCCTGGGCTCGAGTCCCACATCGGGCTCTCTGCTCAGCAGGAAGCCTGCTTCCCCTCTCTCTGCCTGTCTCTCTGCCTACTTGTGATCTCTCTCTCTGTGTCAAATAAATAAATAAAATCTTTAAAAAAATTAAATATTAAATTCCACAAGTGTTGCCTGAGAGCTGACTATTTGCAAATAAATTCTGGGTTTGTTTCACGGGGCTCCAATGCCATTGAAATTATTGTTCTTCTACACTTTCCATCCTTTTTTCCCATAATTCATCTCCTTAGATCACAGCTATTTCTGCTACTCTTTTTTTTTCACCCAAGTCACTAAATGTGTAAATCTTCTTTTCAACTCAGCAGCACTTGAGGGGCTCACTCCTCTTATCCAAGTGAGTCATTTCAGTTGAGTCTACTCATGACACGTGTGGCCCTGGCACGTCTGTGAGATGCCAGCAATGTGTTCCACAGTCATCACAAAGCAGCTCCTTGCTGCTGATGATATTGTGCAGGAGAAAGAAATCAATAGGGCCCCAGGCAAGCCTGAGGAAAAGAGTTAATTAAGGGATGTGGAAAAAAGAAGCATCATTGACAAGCTGCAAGATAAGTTTAAAAGGAATGTTTCCAGATGTATTTAAAATGAGAAGGGGGGGTGGAGGATGGGCCACAGCGGGAGGAAGCCATGCTCTAGCTTTCCGAAGACAGCGTCATATATTTAATTGTTCAATAAATTATAGATATGTAAATGCATGTTAACAGATTTAAAGTCTCCTGGTAATTCTGTGAGGACAATGTGTGTGAGGGCCATTATTGATTCCACAGAAGAATCATAGCATGTGATATCCATCATGGATGGTGTACAGGGGCTAAAATGAAGGAGTCATCACAGAATCCCACAGTCAAGTTACAAGTCTGAACCTCAAAGCTCATTTTTCATCCTTTCTGGAACAAACTTGCTGTGGTAGGCAGCATGATGTTTGTAAAGATTTTCAGTGGACTAGATTCCAGTATGCTGTCATTACATATGATTTCTGGGTATAAAGTAAGTGTGCCAGATATGGAGATTATCACACAAGTTGCATCTGTGTTCTTTACCAAGTGCCTCAGGATTCCAGTGGGACTGGAGAGTATTTGGGATACCAGCAGTATCTCAACTCAACTCAACTGAGTGTTGAGTTTTTAGAGAAACTACATATTGGTTGTCCATGTAGATGAGGTGGTTTTTGTTTGTTTTTTTTGTGTGTTTTGTTTTGTTTTGTTTTGTTTTGGCATTCTGGACCAGACCCATTACAGAATTTATGGGGGAAACCCAAACTGTACCTAAGAATTTGCTCTTCCTGGTAACACGTTCTCTTTAGTGGTGGAAAGGGGCAGGTGGGAAGAATCTCAAAGCTTTTTTGTGGAGCAGTTATATGGATTTTTTTTTATAACACTTTCTGATGGTCTTGTGTCATTTTGCTGGCATTGAGAGCATAACTTCTTTTTAATATTTTTGTACTTGATTTCTCCTCTTTTTGCTCCTCATGTGCCTCTTTCATTTTCTTCAAGCATTTGACATGTCAGTAATCAAAAATGCCTTTTTCAGTACTAAGGATCTTTGTATTTGCTGTTCCTCAGCTTGGAAAACCTTCCTCCAAACCTTCAGTGTGCACCTCCCTCTTATCTAGGTTTCAGATCACATGAATATCACTTCTCAGATCTTACCCAGCCTCTTAGCTTACCAACATCCTTCTCCCCACCATTACTCTCAACCACATTATGCTGGTCTATCAATGTCACAGAACCTATCAGTAGTTGAAATAGTCTTTTGTGTCTCTGTATGTGTGTCTCTCCATGTAAGTTCCTGAAAACAAGGACCTTGTATTAGTAAACTTTAATGTTTACTAATCAAGTCAATTGAATGAATTATGCATCATGAACTGATATTAAAGAAGGAAAAGAAACAGTGGAGAAGTAGAAGAAATGTTTTCCAAATATGAGGGAGTTATTAACTTCAACCACGTAAATATGTGTGTCAGGTGAGTAAGAGCATCTGGAGAGAAAAAAATTATAACTGATTGGCAGTTTTAGGTAGTTTACAGAAATCATGGATGCCGAGCTAAGAAGATGAAATATCTTTCTGTGGGCAAAGATGTCACTGCAAGTTGTATGGAAGATGAGATAGATCAACTCCAAGAATTAGTTTGGGTTTTCAGAAGCATAATATTCTTAGTGAAATAAGGAGGGATTGGAAAAGCCTAATTGAAATCCTAACCATATTAAAGTAGATGGCTCTGCTTCCTGATTTTATTCAGAAACTAGAAGTCCAAAATGGATTGCCATTTGCTTTTAAAACAAACTTTCTAAGTGTAGTTGGTCAAAGCATTGATTCTTGGCCTGCAGCATCGGCATCAACATAACCTAGGATCACCTTAGAAATGCAATCTCAGGTTTCAGATTCATCCAACTGAATCCAAGTCTGCATTTAACAGGATTCTCCAGATGATTGTTATGCATTCACTAAGCAATTGCAGTCTTGTGAAAAGCATTGAGCCCTAGAAAATTGCATCTTGGGTAGAGCATGTTCTAAGGGGCAGAAGAGAACCATTTCTGCTGTAAGGCAACAACTCTGCAATCTTGTCCTCTAGCTGTAAAACCTAACTGCAATGAAAATTTCAAATTGCCAATCAGCGCAAATAAAGATAATTGTATTTGATGCCTCCAGTGCATGCTTAAGATAGTGAGGAATGCCCACAAAGTAAAAGAAAGATTTCAGCTCTGCAGAACAGTGGAATTATTTGACTACGATTTCAATTGCCTTTCCATTATAGATGATAAAACATGCATTCTAAAAATGACTGGAGAACAGTATAAGCCCATATTTAGTCAAGTGCTAGATTCTGAGCTTAAGGCTATCACTGTTAATATAAGTCTTGAGAAGTTAGAGATTATTATACCAAAGAGCTGAAGAAAGTTTGACTTTTTTTTTCTCTCAGTCATCACTGCAATTGCTACAAAATTATACTGACCTTTGTAATATTCAGTGAACTCTTTGCTCTCCGTTGGCCTTAAATTCTACAATCTGACTAAATATGTCATAGAGAAAAAAATATTTTTAATTGTTTTTAAATTGGTAGTCCTTTCATTCAGCTCTTTTACTGGCTTTCTTTATTTCATTGTATTACACATAGCACAGAAAAATGGGAGCAAAAAGGGTTTTCCAAAGACTATGATTGTAGTCAAGTAAAAAACACAACTATTTTGAGAAATTGGTCAGGATGCTACAATGAGCAACAACCCACCAAAAAAGGAAGCAGCCTGCTAAACCTCTCTTCTGATTAATTTCCAGTCTGTTTCAGGTGGGTCTATTTCCAGAGTTAATGTGATAGTAGATACAAGAGGGTTATCACTGGTAATGTGAATGACCAAATTTTATTGACTTTATTTTTTTAATCCAACTTTTTAAAAAGAGAAAAATATTTATTTGAGAGAGAAAGTGATCAGAGAGCAAGTTGGGCAGAGGAAGAGGGAGAGAAAGAACTCTAAGCATGCTTCATGGCTAGTGCAGAGCCCAATTTTGGGCTCAGCCTCATGACCCTGAGATCACGATCTGACCTGGAATCAAGAATCAGATGCTTAAATGAATGTGCCACCCAGGCGCCCCTAAATCTAGCTTCAGTAATAGCTTTTCTCCCTTTATATTATTCCAGCAATGCAAACGAAGACGCTCTTCATGAGTTAAAGCAGGTTTTCTTAAAAATCAGTTACTTCTAAGCCACTGGTAAAGCATAATTTTTTTGAAAATTAAAAATTATGACTCCCATATAAATATGAAATGAACATATCAAACATTTTATTCATCTCATTAATTAATGACAGAACTAGGAAGATGGCAAAGCCAGTATTTATAGGCTCTTTAATAAAGGAATGTTAGAATAAAATTGCTAGGATAGTTATGAAATTGGTTAATGTTCATTGGGGTAATAAACTATAAACTGACATTTTTTCCCCTGCTGTACAAAAATTATTTGCATTTCTACTGAACAGGATATCTACAAGTTAACTTCATTGAGCTAGGGTCCTCTAGTCAAAAGTGAATAGTAAGTTTAATAAAAGTGCATTTCCCTAAATAATGGAATGATCTTGTCTAGGCCTGCTAAATCCCCATAGAAAATATCACTTATCTCTTTTTTTTTCTTATTTTCAAGTTTTAAATATCCCCCACCCCACCCCGGGAAAATGGTTTTTTTTTTTATTTAATTTTATTTTTTCAGTGTTCCAAGATTCATTGTTTATTCACCACACCCAGTGCTCCATGTAATATGTGCCCTCCTTAATACCCACCACCAGGCCCTCCCAACCTCCCACCCCTATCCCTCCAAAACCCTCAGTTTGTTTCTCAGAGTCCACAGTCTTTCATGGTTCATCTCCCCATCCAATTTCCCCCAACTCACTTCTCCTCTCCTTCACCCAGTGTCCTCTGTGTTATTCATTATGCTCCACAAGTAAGTGAAACCATATGATAATTGACTATCTCTGCTTGACTTATTTCACTCAGTATAACTTCCCATCCTGTCTATGTTGATACGAAAATTGGATATTCATCCTTTCTGATGGAGAAATTATATTCCATTGTATATATGGACCATATCTTCTTTATCCATTCATCTGTTGAAGGGCATCTTGGCTCTTTTCAGTTTGGCAACTGTGGCCATTGCTGCTATGAACATTGGGGTACAGATGGCCCTTCTGTTCACTATTTCTGTATCTTTGAGGTAAATACCCAGTAGTGCAATTGCAGCATCATAGGGTAGCTCTATTTTTAATTTTGTAAGGAATCTCCACACTGTCTTCCAAAGTGGCTGCACCAACTTGCATTACCACTAACAGTGTAAGAGGCTTCCCCTTTCTCTACATCCTCTCCAATACATGTTGTTTACTGTCTTGTTGATTTTGGCCATCCTTACTGGTGTAAGGTGCTATCTCTATGTGGTTTTGATTTCAATCTCCCTGATGGCTAATGATGATGAATATTTTTTCATGTGTCTGATAGCCATTTGTATGTCTCCATTGGAGAAGTGTCTGTTCACGTCTTCTGCCCATTTTTTTTTTTTAAATTTGACAGACAGAGATCACCGTAGGCAGAGCAGTAGGCCGAGAGAGGGGGGGAAGCAGGCTCCCTGCTAAGCAGAGAGCCCGATGTGGGGCTCGATCGCAGGACCCTGGATCATGACCTGAGCTGAAGGCAGAGGCTTTAACCCACTGAGCCACCCAGGTGCCCCTCTTCTGCCCATTTTTTGACATGATTATGTGTTTTGTGTGTGTTGAGTTTGAGGAGTTCTTTATAAATCTTGGATATCATCCCTTTGTCTGTAGTGTCATTTGCAAGTATCTTCTCCCATTCCGTGGGTTATCTCTTTGTTTTGTTGACTGTTTCCTTTGCCGTGCAGAAGCTTTTGATCTTGATGAAATCCCAAAATTTCATTTTCGCTTTTGTTTCCTTTGCCTTTGGAGACATGTCTTGAAAGAAGTTGCTTTGGCCGATGTCGAAGAGGTTACTATGTTCTCCTCTAGGATTTTGATAGATTCCTGCCTCACATTCAGGTTTTTATCCATTTCATGTTTATCTTTTTGTATGGTGTAAGAGAATGGTCAAGTTTCATTCTTCTATATACAGCTGTCCAATTTTTCCAGCACTGTTTATTGAAGAGCCTGTCTTTTTTCTGTTCTATATTTTTTTTTTTCTGCTTTGTCGAAGATTAGTTGACCATAAAGTTGCAGGTCTATATCTGGGCTCCCTATTCTGTCCCACTGGTCTATGTGTCTGTTTTTGTGCCAGTACCATGCTGTCTTGGTGATTACAGCTTTGTAGTAAAGCTTGAAATCAGGCAACATGATGCCCCCAGTTTTGTTTTTCTTTTCAACATTACCTTAGCAATTCGGGGTCTCTTCTGGTTCCATACAAATTTTAGGATTATTTGTTCCAGCACTTTAGAAAGTGCCGGTGGAATTTTGATTGGATAGCATTGAAAGTATAGATGGCTCTAGGCAGTATAGACATTTTAACAATGTTATTCTTCCAATCCATGAGCATGAAGTGCTTTTCCCTCTTTTGCTATCTTCTTCAATTTCTTTCATGAGTGTTCTGTATTTCCTCAAGTACAGATCATTTACCTCTTTTGTTAAGTTTATTCCCAGGTATCTTATGGTTCTCAGTGCTATAGTAATGGAATTGATTCTCTAATATCCCTTTCTGTATTTTCTTTGTTAGTGTATAAGAAAGCAGCTGATCTCTATACATTGATTTTGTATCCTACCACATTACTGAATTGCTGTATGAGTTCTAGTAGATTGGGTGTGGAGTCTTTTGACAAGTTTTAAATATTTTTTTAATAACACTATTGGCTTTTAGACAGATCACAAATGAATTCTAATTCACTGTTTATTCTCTGTACTTTATTTTGATCAGAGTCAATGAAGGGTAATTTGATTCTTCCGAATTTCTTGGAAGATAAGAACAATATCAAGTTACTCTAAACATCCCCCTCCTATCAGTCATCTTTCCATGTTAGGACACTCCCTGTCCCATACAACCCCATAAAATTATGGACCCGCTACAGTTTCTTTATGTAGTTCAAATGAGAGATGATTGGAGCAGAACCAGGCTTATGATCACGCAGATAGAAAGGAAGGGATGAGATATACCTAGAAGATAAAATCAATAGGACCTCATGCTACCTTGAGCACAAAGAAGACTGAGAGAGGAAAGGGCCAAAATTGATCATGGGATTTTACTCAGAATAAATATGATCTTTGACATTTTGGCTTTATAGTACTAATGAGACATAGAGATTAAGATATTGATAAGGCAGTTAAAATTTTTCCCCTGGGATTTGGGTCAATACTGGAGACAGGCATACACTTTGCTAGGTACCCATTGATGGTGATAGTTGAAACCATGTGAGTGATTTAAGAACAGTCATCTACAGAGGTGACTGATAGGAACATAAGACCTAAGACCAAACCCAACATCAACAGTGCTAGAAAAAGAATAGGCAGTGAGGAAAGGACAGCCAGATACTAAGATAATTAGAATATGGTGATCTAATTGCATGCAACTCACCTTGAAAGTATAAAAAAGAAATACAGTACTTTCTGTAAGAAGTTACAGAAATTAACTTAATTACAGAAATACAGAAATTAACTTAACTTCACAAATATTAATATTTCCTGCTTCTTTCTAAATTACTACAAACAATTTTGTAAGGCATCTCTAGTAAGTCCATAGATTCTGAGAGTGGAAATGAGGTGCACAGATCTGTAATTTTCCTTTAAAACAAGAACTGATTGAGACTTACCTGAGAGGGCTGGGTATACATGAAATCCAAGGGATACAGGTGGCCATAGAGTCATCCACCAGTCAGTTTCTTGGGACTTTGGGCCCTATATTTGATGTACTTCAGGTGGATTTCTCTACACTATGTAAGCTATTTGAATTGACTATGGAGAGCCCTGGAAACTCTAGGTAGATCATTATTTCATCAGGTATATTTAATTAGAGGCAATAGCCCAAGACACTTACTGTCTACCTTAAATGTCAGCAGTTGATATAGGCAAGAAGAGAATCATAAGACTATTTTTCCAAGGGCCTGCAGGATACTTGTTGGCCTACATCTCCTATAGACTGGGGTTCCCAGCTAGTCACCTCATTCAGTAATCTCATAGTGTTTCATTTACTTTGTCTTTGGGTTGAATGAAGATGATCCTGGGTTGCTTGTTATTCTGTTCACTCCCCACATTTGCTTGCCAAATGTGTGCATGACCTGAGAATTCATCCAGCAATTGTCAATTTCATGACTGCTTCTACATACCAATAGTTGACTTGACAGCAGATATAATTTTGACAAAATTAGAAAATTTTATGGAATGGGTTTGTCTCATTTGATTTCTGACACAGTTGTTAAAGAATTGTGTTCTTGCCCCCCAACTCCCCTCCTCTTGGCAATCTGGATGATACTGGGGAGCAGCAGATCAGGGAGCTAGTCTCCCAGTGAAATCTTGCCTTTTTCAGTGGACTAATGACCAGATAATTGATCATCTGGAGAAGTAAAGCCCTTGCTCTCCAAAAAACCTCAGTTCTGCAGGGCTTCAGCTCACAGAGCACATCAGCAGCCATTCTGGCATATTTATAGCCAGTGGGAATCCAGGTTTCTCCACACATTTGTAAAGCCACCAGATATGATGATAGTCCATGTGATGGCAATTTTCCACTGCTGAAATGTTCCTACACAGGCATTTAGAAAGGAAGAGAATGGCATATTCCAGGACCTTGACTGTAATGCTTTTTTTTTTTTAATAGAAATAGTGATGACTATGTTTTTCTTTTCCAGATAGATATTCTGCACTTACATAAATAATTGGAACTGCAACAAACATTTTACTTTTATTTTCCTTTAAAAGAACACAGAATAATCTGGTTTACTTTTAAGTAGATTTGATCTTAACAACAAAAATTAAAAAAAATATGCACAGACACATGACTGGACACATATAATGTGCATGTGATTCTTAAGATTTGAGCAAAAGTACAAACATGCAGATATTTGGCATTGTGTATATGAGACATCTGAATAATTAATCTCATGGCTCTTTCATTGACATGCTTGGAAATTATACGGACCCAGGATGTGGAAACATGTACTAATCTCATTTTTGTGAAAAGACTAGAATTTTCCTTCTCATAGAGAGAAAAATGTTCATTCAGATTGGAATTAATATTCACTTTATGGAGTAACACTGCCATAAAATGTCCATAAAAGGTATTGGGTTTTTTGGGTTGTTTTTGTTTGTTTGTTTTGTAAATTTTATTTATTTATTTGAGAGAGAGAGTATGAGCTGGGGATGGGATGGAGGGATGAGTAGACTCCTGGCTGAGCAGGGAGCCCCTCAAGAGGCTTATTCATAGGATTCTGAAAATCATAACCTGACCTGAAGTCAGATGCTTAACCCACTGAGCCACCCAGGAGCCCGGAAGGCTTTTATATGATTCTTAGAAGGGAAATATATTAATTCAATGCACCATAACATCTTTTTTAAAAAATGATTTTATTTATTTAAGAGAAAGATAGAACACTTGAATAGTGGGGAGGAGCAGAGAGAGAGGAGAAGGTAGACTCTGTGTTGGGTGCAGAGTCCCACTCAGGCTCAATCTCAGGACCCGAGATCATGACCTGAGCTGAAATCAAGAGTCGGATGCTTAACCGACTGAGGCACCCAGACACCCCACACCATACCATCTTTATCTATTCTGCGAAATAACAGGCTTCATTATAAAGGTCTGTGTTAACTCCTTTAGTTGATAGGATTAATATTTACTGTTTCTGAATGAATGTGGTATAAGCAAGTTTTCTTTCTTGTGCTTTATCTGTTCCTTCTTCTCCCTCTCCTTTTCTATTGTTAGTTTTCAAAAGTCCTTCTAGATGGAAAGAATATTGTCCAGTGTTGTGACTCTATCATTTCTTAACATAACTAATTTCAGTGTCTTCTGTTGAGAACTCACTTTTAGACTTGACATTTAGCTTTTCACAACACTTGGAATAGTGTACTGATAAATACTTTCTTTACAACTGTGACACTTTGAGCCTCTTAACACAATGAAGTTGTTGTCATTATTCCCCTTGTGTAGGTAGTAAAGTAAGTGACAGAGAGGGTAAACAACTTGCACCCAAGAACTCACAATCGTTAAGTGTTAAAACAGAGATTCAAATCTAGGCTATTTTATAAGCTTGTGGATGAATCTCTTTATGACACTGCTCTTGATTGTTGATGGAATGGAATATGAAACCTACAAGTCAACCACAGGAAATATAATCTAGTTATATGTAAAGTGCCATTTTTTTATTTTCTACAAGCATCAAGATTCAATACTTATTTCCTTTCCCAATATTGGATTTATTTTATAATAGCCTAGTCTCATTACTGTTTACATTTCAGGGATGTTTATGGGTTTTGCTGTTTGTTTGTTTTGGAACAGTATATTGAGAAAGTAAAATGTTCATGAAGTTGCAGAGAGAGTCATTTCACATAGCAATGCCAGATCTTGTTCCTCACCTCAAACCTTCAGATGCCCATCAGATTTGAATTCCTTTGTGAAGATCTCTGAGTGGGATAAAGGAACATGCTCTGGACTTAACCAGGAATTTTGTTCTTTTTTATGACCTTTCCCCATTTTATTGATGTGAGTCCTGAGCTTCTAGCACAGGTGACTTCCTCTTTTACAAATATATTCTGGTATGGGATTTTTTTCCTCTCTCAAAATCAATATGAATGAACATGTTGAAAAACTGAACAAACCTGGTTATTTTGGCCCATCATGTTGCCATTATGAGAAAATTTCTGAAACATTTCAGCTAAAATGTCTAAAATGTCCACGAAGACTCTATTTATTTATCAAAACCTGAAAAGGTAGGACTAGATAAAGAATAAAAACCATTTTACTCATACGAACCATATGAAATCCCATTTTTAGGTCAGAAAAAAGTGGATTATTTGCCATTTCCTATGGCTTAATGTCAGAGATCAAATATTTCATAATTTGATCTTAAATATTTATATATATTTATTAAGGCCTAGTTGTTTTTGAGGACCAGCAAACTATAAGATTAAGGTGGTATTTGATGATATCACTCTAAATTTAAGAGTCATAACCTTCTTTCTGATTTTAATAGAAATTAAGATTAAAATATTGTATAGTGATCTGAGTTTCAGTTTGTCCATCCATGAATATTTCTTGATTGCTATGTAGTAGAGGAGATTAAAAACTTTGAATTAAACAAAGGCCTTGTCCTCAAGGACTTTGCAGTTGGTGTTAGGGTTGAGTCCATTGCACACTTGTCCCACTTTGATGTGTGGACTTGTGATTGTTTGTTGACACACTGGCTTCATATTCCTTTTTGATATGTGTTGGAGCCAGCTGGGACTGGCTCATAAGAATTTTGCAAGTGATTATGAAACCACTGGTAGCTTGAAATTAGCCATGATGGAAGTATTAACCCACAGAAATTGACAAATAGTACCTCCGAGGATTTTTTTTTTTTTTGTCAGAAAGCTGATTTCTTAGTCCACTGCAAGAATTCACACAACTGGAAGTTACAGCAGAATTCTCAGAAAGCTTTACATCTGATTATTACACTTGGACGGTTAGTTAAAAAGCCCTCAGCCGAACTCTGAAACGTTGTACCATGAGGAGCTGGGGTAGTCTAAAGAGAAGTTGGAGATCTGTAATTTAGACAAAACACTTTCAAAATGAAAACAACTGCTCTGAGTTTAGAGAGTAGGTTCAATTTCTTTTTGCCAGTCTTTTTGGCGACACTGGTAACTTCAGCGGAAGAGATGACTCAGGACACCACCTACTTCGATAAGTGTTGTCATATATTAATCCTCACAGGCATCCTGTTAGGTCATTACATCTGATTATTCTTGTGTGTGTGTGTGTTTACATATCCCACTTACAAAACAAAGTTAAAAGCGTAGGTATGTCACATGGCTGGTAAAGTGGCAGTAAATGGAACTTTTTTTTAAGATTTTATTTATTCATTTGATAGAGAGAGAGATCACAAGTAGACAGAGAGGCAGGCAGAGAGAGAGAGAGGGAAGCAGGCTCCCCACAGAGCAGAGAGCCCAATGTGGGGCTCGATCCCAGGACCCTGAGATCATGACCTGAGCCGAAGGCAGAGGCTTAACCCACTGAGCCACCCAGGTGCCCCAGTAAATGGAATTTAAATGCAGGTCCCACTGACTTCAAGGCTGTCCTCTCTCTATCTCACTGTTGCCTAGGCAAGAACAGCTTATGAGTAGAACCAGCAACCAAAGCGCTGTCTCTTCTCTTCTCCCGTACAACATATATTCCCAGATAAGATAGTACACATTGAAGGTATATGAAGAGTTCTTATAAAAAGTTTCTAAAGTTTCTAAAGTAGAGATTTAGAAAGTTAACGACTTTTGTAATCCACATCCAAAAAAACAAGGATAACTTGCCTCAGTGGCCTCAACTGCAAAATACCTCTGGTAAAGGAAACTGAGCAAGTAAAGTTATTTAATATCTTTGGAGTTTATTATAGTACTAAAGTGTTTTATCAGTGTGAAACATTAGAAGTTAATCATCTCTATGTGTTAACATCTCCCTATACTCTTCCTGCTATTCCTTGCTTTCAGAACAATTTTTTTTTAAATATTTATGTCTTTAAAGTGAGAAACAACAGAATGAAATAAGGACTCTATTTTCATCTCTAATTTAAGATATACACAGATGATGGTGCTTATCCTCATGTTACTGAATGTGCAAGGAACAAAAAAGACATCTAATTAAACATATGCTACTGAGTACAGAACTGAAAGACCTGCACAGAATAAACCTAGTCATTAATCCTAAAAAAAAGAATATCAATGTGCAAAGAATGTTGTCTGGTGACTTCTGGTCATTTACCTTTCCCAGAATATTCAGTGGCTATCTCCTATGATCTTCGCGTTACTTGCTAATGAACAAAAGAATAAGAGAAGACATAAAAGAAGAAATCAGCAAGTCAGCACTGACCTAATTATTGGAAACTGAATGTCTTTACAACTGACCTGCAGGCAACTCAGGAGTGGGCAAATATTTTTGGTTAAGCATTTCATTATTTCATATGAATCATAAAGCTTAGAGCAAAAAGAAAAGAGTTCAGCCAGAATTCATGAGTAAGGTAAAACTTGAGTTTGAAGGGTAGAAATGTTTATCTGTACATTGGCTGTATCATGATAAACTTGGACAGACAAGATGATGTTGCCATCTGCTTGGTCACTGACAAACGTATTCTGATGAAGAAAAAATAACTTTCTTATTTTCCTTCCTTCCTTCCTCCCTTCCTTCCTTCCCCTTTCTTTCTTCCTTCTTTCCTTCCTTCCTTCCTTTCTTTCATTTCATTTCAGACTCAGTTTCTTCCTCTAAGACATTGATTTAGGAAGAGATTACTGATTTGACCCATATTATTTTAAAGATGTTTTCATAATATTTCATAATATTTCAATGTAATTTTGAAAGCAAAGATAATAGATAACAAGTGAAGATAAAAAAATTACAGGTAGAAGGTCAAAAGGTAACCTTTTAGTTATGCTTCTTCTGTTACTCTTCTAGACTTCTTCCTTCATACCACAAAACAGAAATTGAGCTGGAAAATTAAACCATGGGCCAGTATTAAAATTCTGTATGATATATGTATATCATAGAAAAAAATGTATATCTCATAGATATATAGATGTTATGCCCCAATAATGGGTCCATGATTAAAGGAGCAAGACTGATACAAAGTGAAGGTCAAGCAAAGCTTTATTTTGTGCCAAGCATCAAGAGTCTAACCGAATGTTCCAAGACGCACCTCTTACGAGAGAGGGAGACCCCACTCTCCTTTATGGACTGGCTTTTAAGGGCAAAGGCCGTGCAGTTGGGCCTGGCCACGCACAGGTGGCCAATGAGATTGTAACACACACAGGAAACTCCACAGTGATGCTAGGTGACCAATTGAGTTACAATTTACCCTAGTAGACATTTGAACCAGCCTATTACACCTTGAGTAGGATTGGTGCCAAAAAAGGCTCCCAAAGGGCGGGGCCCATACTCCTTTGTAACCAGACAGAGAGTATGCAACCCCCCACTGATCGGATGTCTCCACCTGGCCTGACCCACCCTTATATCTGGGCTTTGTTACCTGGAGCTGGTTTCTGGGACTTGTCTCCAAGTAAATCCCCTGGGGGAAAGGGAGCAGGGACAGTTTCTAAATAGGTCCTTACATAAATAGATATAGATATATAGATATCATAGAATGAAATCTAAATAAAAATTATATATATGCCATGATTGTTACTTGTTTGGCATTTACTTAAATTAATTTTTCATTAATGCTAATTATGGGCGCATCCTGCTTCATCAGCACCCAGTTTGATAACTTTATAGCGATATGACCCCCATCATGCCCTGCCCTCCTTCTGGGTCCTACGGACTCCTTGCTTTTATCTCCCTTTCAGCAGTCTCCCTCCCAACATACTCTCCTTTCCCTAGATGTCTGAGGAGATCACCTGGTAGAAGTTATGAAGAACCTAATTCAAATTTTTTTTTGTTTGTTTACGACAATTTATTTTATTGAGTCTAGGTAATCATTCTCTTCCTCACAAGAGTCCTCTCACTTCTCAGCTCCCTTCTTTTTTTCCTTCAAACTTTTGTCAGGGACCTCATGAGCTATCACCCCTTCTATCTGGTATTCCTTTATTTCTTCCTTCGTTGCACCTGTGTGCCCAAATCAGGCCCACACAATGTCTTTAAAGTGTAATGGAAATACTGTGGATATCCTGGTAACAAGGAAAAGGAAAGTCAAGAACACCTTGTGTAGGCTGGAACCATGTTTTGCCATCTAGTCTTGTTATACAAGAATCATTTTTAAAAGGAGTTGGATTGGAGCCTCCCCAAACTTCCCATGGGCCTTATTAGAGTTCTTAACTGATTGAGCTCTTTGCAGATGCTTTAGCCCCCAACCACACCTTACTTTCTAAATGTCCTCAAAAGAAACACTTAAAAAGCAGTGGAGTGTGACTCTACTGCTCTCTACACTGCCTCCTTCTGGAGGCCATACTTGTTCCGTCTGTCACCGCTGCCATCTGTAAACACATTGTGAGTACCAGATAGACAAAGCATCCTATCAGGGATGAGGATTAAAGATAGATTGTGTTCAGGTCCTTCTGGAATGTATTTCTCACTTATGGGGAGGCCCACACACATGGATGCATTTCTCCACTTTGCAGGATTTCTTTAAATACAATCTCAGTCCACAGGGCTTAGCAGATACATATAATAAGAGTGGAAATAAACTGAAAATTTGAAATCAATTGATGGGCATATTGGGGTTCATTATGCTAATCTAATTTTGTGATGCAATTATTTTGATAACATCTGTATTGAGATATAATCCATATACCATAGAATTTACCCATTTAAAGTTATGCATGCTTCACCACAATTCATTGTATGACATTTGGCCATCCCTAAAAAAGCCCTCTACCCTGTAGCAGTCACCCCTCATTTCCCTCCTATCTTCTTCCTCCATCAGTCATAGGCATTCTCTAATCTAATTTTGTCTCGAAGATGTCCATTCCCTGTAAATGAAATACAACATGTGGTCCCTTGTGAGTGGCTCCTTTCGATTAGCATAATGTTTTCATGGTTCATCCATGTTGTAGCATCTATCAATACTTCATTGCTTCATATGGTCAAATAATATTACGTTGTATGGATATGCTACATTTTGTTTATCTATTCAAAGGATGGTGGGCATTTAGATTGTTTCTACTTTTTTTCTTGGTATTATGAATAATGCTGTTATGAACATTTGTGAGTAAATTTTTGTATGAATGCATGTTTTCCTTTTTCTGGAGAATACCTAGAGAGAAATTCCTGAGTCATAGTTAATGCTACAGTTAGCCTTTTGAGGAACTGCCAGATTATTTCTCAAAGCAACTGCACCAGTTTACATCCCTACCAGCAATGTATGAAGATCTAATTTCTCCACATCCTCACCAGTATTGTTATTATCTGTCTTTTTGATCGTAGCCATCCTGGTGATTGTGTAATGATATACTACTCTAATTTTGTATTTGCATGGGACATTTTATTTATTTATTTTTTTTTTAAGATTTTATTTATTTATTTGACAGAGAGAGATCACAAGTAGGCAGAGAGGCAGGCAGAGAGAGAGAGAGAGGGAAGCAGGCTCGCTGCTGAGCAGAGAGCCCGATGCGGGACTCGATCCCAGGACCCTGAGATCATGACCCAAGCTGAAGGCAGCGGCTTAACCCACTGAGCCACCCAGGCGCCCCTGCATGGGACATTTTATAATAGAGTTGCAAAAAGGAAATAAATACCAAACTCTCTGTTTAAAACAGTTACTTGCACAAATATTTCATTTATGCTAAAAAAAAAAAGGCTGTAAAAAATCTACCATAGCTTGTGTACCAAACTATTTTTTGAAGTCCTAAATCCTAAAAAAGAATATGATGTGATAGTATGAAACTGTGGAGAATATTTTTTTTTTTAAGTTTGGAACAGTTGTTGGCTCTAAGAGTTGCTCCAAATCCTCTCTTAGAATAGTAAAATGAAAACACATGGTATTTTGCACACCAGAATGTTTGCAACTATTACCTAGTTTTAAGATATTTTAGTTCAAAATTGACTTTTTCTTTTTAAAAACCTGTGTTTGAAACAATTTTGTTCCTTTTGTGGCTAAAAAATACAGTCCAAGATCTCTTTTGAGGATGATTGTTGATGGGTCTGTCTTATGCATGAAAAAGGATCAACATACCTTTCCATTTCTAAAACATGAATAATTAAAAAGCAGATTAGAAATGGGGCTCTGTTGTTATCTATTGTTACTTAGGTTCTTCTTCCTTATGCTTGTCCTTCTGATGGACAATGGCTTATTCTGAAATACTTCCACATCATCCAGGAAAATGGCAGATTAGTTACATTAAACAAATCATTGGTTAGCTTCTCTCCATATTGTATAATTTAAGAAAAATCTATTACCATTGCTTAAAATAAGAACATTAAAAATATTTCATTGAATTGGTTTTAATCTCATTTTTAATAGAACTAATTATTCTGGAATTGTTTTATTCTTTTCTTTATAATCCAATGGTGTTCATGCAGGTATCATTTTAAGTAATCAGACTTAGTGTAATCAGTAATTAAAATTATAGGCAACTACAGGTGCTGCTAATTGTTAATCAATTAGACACATAATGAATGCATATCTAATTGAAATACTGATTGAAGTATTGATAGTTACCCAGAGTTTTTTGTTTTTTGTTTTTTGTTTTTCAAAAATAAACTATCTCTTACTGTTCTTAAATTAGAATGAGTTATTGAGATGGTGTTCCTTACTACTCTGGGTAGCTTCTCTGAACTTTAGTGAGAAAATGGACCCGTTCTTTCTGCATGTATAAATGAAATTGGTACAGTTGATCAGAATTGACCTGAGTGCCTGTTGAAGAGGTCTGTGAATCTTAATTGGTTTATTAGCATATTAACAGACAACATTTCTGCAGATGGTTCTGTGGGTCCTGAGTATCTGGATTTGGCAAATTCGGGGACGATTATATAGGAATCTAACAGTCATTAAACACTGATGGAATCCCTGTTTTGCCAGGAGGCTGCAGTTGGTATCACTGTCAGCCTGCTGCTCAGTCTTTACAGGAATTAATTAGCTCACATATTTATAGCAATTTGGTAATTATAATATCTGCATGACAAAAAAAAGATTTGACATTTATTGTTTTTGAAAAAAATGATTGTTGAAGTCACAAGATAGGCTAAAGCTTAGAAAAGAATATTTTGTCTATACCATCATAACTGAACATTATTTTGTACTTTCTGATCATTGAATCACATGAACAGAAGCATCTTAGCAAGAATAAGCAAAGGCTGAGCAATACTGTTTGCATTTCATAATTCATCAAATAATGACCAATCTAATTGAAAGGCATAAACTCTGCATGTAAAGCCAGAATTTATTTAACCAAAAGGAGAGCATCATATGGTGTGTCTGTTAAGCTTAATAGACGTAGTAAGTCCAATCTACCAACAGAATCATAGAATCTATCACTGAAAAGATTGTGCTCTTTCAGAAAAGTGTTTTAGGTGAATATGACTCTGTTCTAACAGCATGCCTGGAACATAGCAGGCATTCGGGGTATTATTTCAATAAACTAATAAAGGAATGCACATAAATAATGGCAAGATTTGCTTTGGGTATTAATCCAAAGAGAACAGATAATTATAAATCCAAAAAGTTTTTATTGTCATTTTAAAAATCAGCAATGTAGTAATGAGAGCACTGAGCTCTCCATTATTCATGTATCAATGATGTTTCACATGTAACAAGCACAGAATCCTCTCCTCTCAGCTGCCATAATTCATTTGTTAGGCAAAATAAGAATTTCCAAGTATAATCTGGGATGAAGGGAAGAAACTTGAAAAACAGTTTTGAAATTTTACTACATATTTAAGAATGTGTGAAGGTCTGAATAAATACCATTTTTACCCAAAATAAAAGAAATGGAAAACAGAAGAACTGCTATTTTATTATTCCATCTAATTGTATGGTGTGTCATTTGTTAACACATTATACATGACCTTGTTTTTAGTCCAGCAATTCTGTTGATGCCTGGACATTCAGGGTTTGTATGTAAAGTATAAATAATAAATTATATTTTTGGTCTGTCTTCTGGCTTTACCTGAACATTGAAATTGAGAACAGTTCCACTCACTCATTCTTAGAAGGAATATTTCTCCAACCTTCATTTCTAATAAGAGCGCAGCACGAAACACGTGACTCTGGAAGCAGCCAGCTGTTAATATGAGTTATGTGAATCTGACCTGTAATCTCACCTGACATTTAGAACTCAAATATTTTCCCTTATTTCTGCAAACACAATTAAAATATTTAGTCTCACTTCATTTTATGAGACATAAATAGCTATGTAAGTACTCTGTAATTACTGTACATTGTAATAAATGACCTCATAAATACATTGTAATGTCCCATGTAATTACATGGTAAGTCATGTCTTTGAGATGGCTGCTCTGAGATTGAAAGCCTGCTGGTTTCAGAGATTAATTACTTAGGGCCTAATTTGACAATTTACTTGAAGATATGCCACTGTTAAATAGCCACTTCTACTTCTTTAAAGAAAATTATTTTATAGTAACATTTTCCCTTATTCAATATAGACTGTATGTGTTTATCACTAAATATTGGACATGCCTAAATTTTAATGTACATTAAAAAATAGAGGGCATTGTTCTGTATAGGGTGAGACTCATTTGCAATCATATTTATCCTATCAAACATCAGATAGAAATTATTTTTGTGATGAAGGCTCTGGTTTGTCACTAAAGCAATTTTTAGTATATAGTGTTATAAAAACTTTGGTTTTTATTCTCTTACTGAGCACTGTACAACCTTTAAGCTAATATTTCATTTTTTAAGAGACATTTGGTATATCGTGATCATTTTAACATGAGTGCATTATTGCAATACTCTGAGTTCGTACTGGTTATTCTTGATAAATGCATTTTAACTCATATATTAAAAAAATTTCTTTAGTATAAATCAGTCTTTAAACTCTTTTCTCTTGCCTCAGTTGCTTAAATATTTGGTGATATTAATTATTCTGAAGTTATGCCATTCACCTTACTGCTTGAATGATATCTTGGTTTCCATGTTCTAAAACAAACCAACAAAAGAAGTAAGAAGTAAGTGGATATTGTATTTTCTGCCTTAAATTGTATATTGGTCTATTTTCTTGTGCCCTTGAAGGGTATAATTTTATATCTAACTGCTGATGTATTTGTGTTCTGGCTTTCCCAACTCTAGTTCCTGCATCAAGGCTATTACATTGTTTTTAGTAGTTTTATTTAGTAGAAATGAATAGTCTGAGAAAGGACCTAGTGATCTGAAAGAGTTAATGAGCCTCCCTAAACATCCAGCTTACATCCAGCGAATGACTTGGGTACTGGAGAATAAAGTCTATTGATACTGACAAATTCTGAAATGTATTACTCGTAAGATCGCTTTATCATGAACTCCAGGGAACAACCAAATTGCTTTATCGTAATGGAATTTTGTCAAAATGTGAATACCTCCTAGAAATTACATTCCCAGTTTCTAGGACCTAGAATGAAACAGGCCTGGCTACTAGACTTATGCATAGCAAATTATCATGTGGAAAAAAAAATGCTCTTTTAAATCCAAGAGTTTACAAAAAAAAAAGGAGATGCTAGATACATACCAATTCTACCCTTCTTTTTTTATTCCCTTTAATGTGGACTATAGTGTGTATTTGGGGGTGATTTTCTTGGTAGGCTTTAGAAACATAAAGTTAGTCTTATTTAGTTGGCCAAGAAAGCTTGGCTAGCAGGAAAAAATAATTGATTTTTCCTCATTTTTCATCCAGTAATAGAGACCATGCATAGTTACATACCTGAGAATCAACTCCAACAGGGCTTTAGTAATCAATGGAGAAAGCACTGTTTCTATGGGTCACTCAAAATATAGCAAAATCTACCATAACGGAACCACCTCTTTACACATGCACTGAATGGTTTATGAGAGGCAAAGAAAGTTGTTTTCCAGGGAAATGTAATCTAGTTGTTGTGATCAGTTGAAGTGTTCATGAAGATAATTCTGCCTGTATAAGAATCATTCATTCATTTATGTATTTTTATGTCTTCGATACACAATCATATGAAGCCAAAGTGACCTTTTACAAAGAATTGTAAAAGGAAAAAAAAATTAAAACAATAGTAGAACTTTGTATTTTTCAGTGTTTTTATGTTTCTGAACTCTTCCTCACTGATTACCCCTCAACAATTAGGTGAGTGAAAGAGTGGTCTTGTGATCTACAATCCATACAGTTAGGTCAATGATTCCTGATGTCACTTAACAAATTAATGAAAAGCTGAGAGTGGAACAGTATGCTTTCTGTCATCCATCTTATTATACTTATTGAATATCTTTTATTTACAAAATACTATTGTCTCTCTAAATGGCAATTTAGGGCTGCATACTAGACATAACATCCAGTAAGGTTTTTTTTTAAGCATGGGTTGTAAGAATTAAGGAACTCTCAAGTATATTTCCATTTACCTGTGCCTAGGATTTAAGCTTTATTTAACATTTGGAGTTAATTCTTAAATAGATGACTAGTATATGTAGAATAGGCATGCAAATTTGGGACCAGAGTTGAATTAGTGACACACCTGGAAAAGAGTCTGTGGACTACACTGGGCTGTTGTCCCCTTTTCTTCTGATTGACTTTTGTGCCTCATCTTTACATTACAGAGGAAATATTTTTTTTTAAATATTGCTCTGAAAGTATCCAAAATACTAACTTACCAGACTGCCAAATTACCAGTATAACATGGATGCCCTCTGTCTCCATGGACAGTGATGGATAGATGCTCTTACAGTGTAGGTTTGGAAACCTATTTGACCTTAATTTACTGGTTCAATTCCCCTATGCTACTAAAATGAAGTAGGTTAGATAAGTGATTAGTTTCCCCCCTTTTCCTTGGAATTGTGAAGGTTGAGCTCTCAGAATTTGATTAAAGGAGCAGGGAAAGTGGTGGCTTGTCAATTTCCCAGCATCAAATTAAATTTAACCCAGTTTACTTTAACCAAGAAATATAAAAATGGAACACATAAGAAATAGAGCATATTCCAGATGCCATTTCTTAGTGTGTGCAGTTTTTTTTGGTTTTGGTTTGTTTGTTTTTTGGGGTTTTTTTGTTTGTTTGTTTTTTGTTTTTGTTTTTTTAGTTTTATATGTGTGCATTTTCTACACCTAAAAAAGACAGTTCTGTGGGATGAATGGGTGTGGAATTCAGATCCAGTGTCAGGAGGGCTGTGCCCCTAAATCAAGAGTAAGGAAAGTAATTAGGGATGCTCCTTAAGGAAGACGGGTCACAGTAGCCAGAAAACAGAGCAGTAAATGGAAGCTGTCCCCAGTGGGTGGAGTCAGAAAGGGCTGACAAGAATTTCCAAGCACTGAATCAGAAAACCAGGAGGTTTGGCAGTTCAGAATGTGAAAGCAGGGAGTGCCTAGATTCAGAGAGATGAGTAACAATTGTCGGGGAATTCTGCCAGCCTCAGAGATGCACAAAAGAGGAGGTGCTGAAGGACTCACGCTTGGGTGTTTTGGAAAAACCAGGCAGATTACCAAGGTAAGAGAATACTGACAACAATGCAGCATCCTTACCTCCTGACTGGAGAAACCCAACCGCTAAAACTAAGACCCAGCTCAAAGTGGATTTGCGATATGATTTGAAGTTGAGCAGCCTGAGGAAAAGAATCCCAGTGTGGCTTAGCACAACATAACCAGGAATAGGATTTTTCAGAGTTGGTCAAGTAGGGTTTAATCCTCAGCGGGGAGACCCACTGGCACTATCTATGGGGAGCCAAGGGCCACCAGGGCAGAGATAAATGGAGGACTATTTTACAACTAAGCTAACCTATTGAAGAAATGTCCTTATCATTTCAAAGCCGTCAAACAAGATCACAACAGGCTAGCTTTCCTCATTTTTTAAATAAAAGCAATGTTTCTTCTCTGAATTTAGGACATAACATTTTATTTAAAGTGAAATATTTTTCAATTTGTACATAAACATACTTTTATTATTGCTCAAATATTTAACTTAGACTTGAGTGATACTAACAGACTTCACTCTGGAAATGTGTCACACGAAGTACTTGCTAACATGGCTTTATGTCATTTTGGATAACAGTTGCCTACATGAACTCAAGAATACCAATTTTAGTATGCTACCCAGTTTTCTAACTTCACTATCACAGGAGATTGTGTATTTATGATAGTGAAGTAAAAAAACATGTGAACATGCATATTTATGATAATGAAGTAAAAACAATCTGCAAGAATAGTATATAACTGCAGGAAAAATATATATAAACCTTCATAATATTTTTTTTTGGATTTTTTTTATTTGTTTATTTACAGCATAACAGTGTTCATTGTTTTGGCATCACACCCAGTGCTCCATGCAGTACATGCCCTCCCTATTACCCACCACCTGGTTCCTCAACCTCCCACCCCCCCACCCCTTCAAAACCCTCTGGTTGTTTTTCAGAGTCCATAGTCTCTCATGGTTCATCTCCCCTTCCAGTTTCCCTCAACTCCCTTTCCTCTCCATTTCCCCATGTCCTCCATGTTATTTGTTATGCTCCACAAATAAGTGAGACCATATGATACTTGACTCTCTCTGCTTGATTTATTTCGCTCAGCATAATTTCTTCCTGTCCCGTCCATGTTGCTACAAACGTTGGGTATTCATCCTTTCTGATGGAGGCATAATACTCCATTGTGTATATGTACCACATCTTCCTTATCCATTCATCCATTGAACGGCATCTTGGTTCTTTCCACAGTCTGGCGACCGTAGCCATTGCTGCAATAAACATTGGGGTACAGATGGCCCTTCTTTTCACTACATCTGTAATGTAAATCTGGGGTAAATACCCAGCAGTGCAATTGCAGGGTCATAGGGAAGCTCTATTCTTAATTTCTTCAGGAATCTCCACACTTTTTTCCACAGTGGCTGCACTAACTTGCATTCCCACCAACAGTGTAAGAGGGTTCCCCTTTCTCCACATCCTCTCCAACACACATTGTTTCCTGTCTTGCTAATTTTGGCCATTCTAACTGGTGTCAGGTGGTATCTCAATGTAAACCTTCATAATATTTTATTGACATTTCATCAAATCTATACTCGGTTAGCCCCTTAAAGTGTATAGGTTTCTAAAGAGCCAAAACATATTTTGGAAATTGTTCACACAATTATATACATAGAAAATTTTTAAATACTCTTTAATTAGTGAATTAAGTTCTATTCCAGTTTGAAATTCAATTTAGTTTCTTTAAGCACCAATAAAATATTTACCAAATATTTAGATAAATATCAAAGGTTAAATATTAAATGTTGTTATTGTATAGTTTGGCTATTATTAAGATATCATTTATTCTAAATGATAAAATTAGAAAATGCCCTTCCCAGCATTAACTAGAATATCATTAATATGGGTATCTTCGTTTCTCTATCTTCTGGTGTCATTTATTAATACTACTAGAAGGTCCAGGAAACTTCTTTTTTTTTTCTGAAAGTGGATTGTTTTTCAGACAGTCTTATCCCAGTAAATGCATCATCATCTACTGAGTAGCTTATGCCAGAAACTTGAGTCAATGTTGATGACTTTACCTTCTTCACACCTGATATTCAATGAATCACGGTGTCCTGTCAAATCTACCTCCAAAAATATAGACAGCATTTCTTCACTTTTCCACATTCCTCAACTCTCTATTGTATTCCACAATCTCTTCTTTTCCACCTATACCAGAAGGTTCTATGGGCTATTCCAAGAAATGTGAATCACACTCTACAGAGTAAATTGCTCAGTAAATATTCATGGAAGAAAAGGATTTTAAGAAGTGTTATTAGGTAACTTCTCTCTCTCGATGCTGTTCACGTGCAGAAGAAAAGTTGTTGAGTCAGTGTCCAAGTGAGTAGGTCCACATCCTGGAAGCATTACTGATAGACAGGGTCTTGCTTTGGACCTTTGTCTACTTCTGCCTTTATTTCCCTCTCTCTGTCTTTTAAACTCTTAACCTCTTGCCTCACTCCTTTTCTCTTTAACGCCTTCTCTCCCTTGAAGTTCCAAGCATGTTCCCATCATCTGCTTTAATCCACATCAGAACCCTTTAAGGTAGGTGTTTCTTATATTGCAGATGAGAAAACCGACTTGGAGAACTTTAGCAGCCCATCGCCTGATAAGGAAGATAATGCATATGGGTGTGAGCAGGGTGACACCTGGAAGCAGGGGGATCAATTAGTGAGCTGTGGCAATATTCTGGGCCATGATAATTAAGGTCTGAGTTAGGGCAGTGGCAGAGGGAATGTAACTATGGAGATAGATGAGAGATACAATAAAAAAAGTTCTTTAAAAGTGCTGATAGCACTCTTTAATAAAAAAGCATAGGATGTCATGGGTATGGAAAGCATATTTCATTCTTCATGCAACATGAGATTCAACAAGTCACCAGAAATACAGAACAGAAATAAAGGGCAAAGTTCAAAACTTATTTTCAATTAAGTGTCAATATCCTTGGATTCCTGCTGTTTTGGCCAAGGCATTCTTATTTGCTGTAAGGACCTTCTTTCAAATGGTACCCTTCAATTCCCTTCTATGGGAATGCTATCCAGATGAAACCATCAAAAAAAAAAAAAAAAAAAAAAAAGTCTTTCCTACAGTCCCTGAATATGTTTGGAATGGGGCCTATCTTCCTCTGCAGTCCATTCTAGAGAGAGTAAAGGAGAAGGTCAGTGTCCTGTGGGATATGTGGAATTTAAAAATAGGAGCTTATGGAATGTGGCTTCAGAGAAAAATTGGGGGTGGCAGGCATATCAGGTTTGGTTTTTTTTTTTTTTTTTCCTGTTTTGTTACTTACTACTCATGTGCTAGAGTGAAAGAAAAGCAAGGAAAGGAATTAGTGGAGCCCATAAAAAGGATAATATCACATCACCAAATGGAATAGGATTATCTCAAAAAGTTAGAAAATAATGGCCAGGGAAATCAGATTTTCTTTTCAATCAGTAAACCTAACTGCTCCTACCATGCTAACTTGGAAAGAAATTCATTTTTATGATAATCAAAAAGGAGATGGAAGGATTTGGGGAAGCTAAATTTTACAGTTCTTCTTTTATTTCAAATCTGGAGAAAAAAGTGAAATTAATCCTTGATTCAAGATAGAACACTGGCAACAGATTGAAAAGGATTAATTTCACCCTCTCAAGTAATGAAAGAACCAAAAGTCAAGTCACAGCTATTAGAATGGATTTTTCAAATGCCAAAGGACATGTGTTAAATATTTTTAATAAAAATAATTACCAGACTTACCCATGAAGACTAGGTTCAAGAATGTTCCCATAACAGTGACAGCTTTAGGTGACTTTGTGGGGGAACAGGCAATGAAGTCTGACCTAAGCACTGACAACAAATCCTATACAGAAGATAAGATACATTATGCCATTGAATATGAAAAATTTACTGAATACTTTGAATGAATGTCCCAAAACAATATAATTTAGGACACCCAGCCACATCTGCAGAAGGAGAATCTGCAAGGAAAGAATTTGACCACTTGAGACTTTGCCATCTGCTGGTTCTTGCTTGAAACCAATGAAAAGCATAAAAAATGTTAATAAACTTAGCTGCTGCCCATCTATGAGAATGAATACAAGAGGTGAAATTACTTCCAAAGATGAATGATAACCATTGAGGGGCTTTGTCTCCAGGCATGTAGAGTGTATCACTGATTCTATTAATTAATTGATGCTAGACATCGATATTAAGGTATTGGCTATGTGGGAATAATTTATACAATCACTGAAAATCCTCAAATATGATCAAGAAAAATTATTATCTGTCAAAAACTAAGTATTGCTCATGTAATCATTAGTATAATTAAGTTCCCCAGGCTTAGCAAGTGATTTGTAGACATACTAAAGCACAATCATTCTCCTTGTTTCAATATGTGCATTGGGATTAGGGTCATTTATAAGACTTAAAAGAGGTCACTCAACAAAGACACATAGCAAAGTAGTAACTGGAAATCATAAGCTTCTACCTCTTGGTCAAAGTTTAATGTCTTCTTTTGTATTTTTATTTTCTACTTGAATTTAATTTTGACTTTAAAAAATAAACTTGTAGTCCATAAAAATAACACTTTTTGATTTGCCAAGGGCCATTTGTGGGAAGCTGATTGGATGTATTAAAAACTAATTGTTTAAATTCAGATTTTATTTCTTTCAAGAATATTTTGGGGGAATTTAGGTGAGTAGAATTTCCAAGTAGAAGTTCTATGATTATTTTAGTGTAAGTTAATAAAAATATTAGGCTCAAACATTGGATAATCTTTCTGTGATAGTACAAGATGACTTCTGTCCCTCATTTAACTCTGTGCCTCAATTTTCTTTTTTGTAAAATTGTAAAATGGTGATAATATCTGCCATGGCTACCTTGAAGCATTGTAAGATAAGTAGTGGGTTGTAAATATAAGGTATGACTCTTCATCAAATCTGGCTTTCTTTGCTAGTTTCTAAAACACTTGAGAACAACACATCCACATATGTGCATGTACATGTGGGGGAAGGGGTGGAGAAAAGGGATAGGAGAGTATATATGTATTTAAGGCTATATATTCTTTGGGGTCCAGAGACATCATATTACTATTTTTTCACTAGTTTGTCTCTTTAGCCAAACGCCGTGGATGAGCACACTCATCAAACATATGTCTGCTTGGCATGTCCCAAAAGACTTTTAACTTTTTTCCAGTCTACTTTTCCATTACATTGTCCTATATGTCCCATTGGCTCTAGCCATTAAGAGATTACTTGAGCTTCACTTGAAGGTGCTGCTATACATTGTCATGAAATCTTGAGCTTCCTCTTGATATTCTCTTTGTCTTGTGTATCTTTTCTATCCCCTCCATAAAGTTTTACTCATATTTGAAGTCTTTCTTGTTTCATATTTGAAGTCTTTCTTGACAATATGAGACAGTTAATTTCTTCTTCTCTTGTATTTCCATTGTATTTTCTGGGACTCTCTGCTTTAGTATTCAACACTTTGTATTTTCATTGAGCTTATGTATCTATATCCTCAGCCGCAATGGATATACCATGACTTGTCTGGATGTTTTTATAGTCCCCAGATAGTGTTTGCTACACAGCAGAGATGCAGTTAACATATTTTGAATGAATAATAACTGTATGAATTAGACTTTCAGCCTCTTGAACTCCCATGGGAGGCAATATTAAATAGTAAAGAATACAAGTTTCAAAATCATATAATTTCAGTTCAAATCCTGCCTCTATCACTTGGTGGCCATATAGGTTCAATGTACTTACTTATCTGTGTCCTAATCTATGTGATTGTACAAAATTAGGGCAAGAGACCTTAACTCAGGGTCATTGTGAGGATAAAAAACCTAACTGACTTGGATATATAGGGTGCTTAGACCATTCCCAGGTCTATAGTAAGGAAACAAAATATTTTTAACAAGTATTTTTAAGAGTGGCATTATTTTGTCACATTTAAAGGGTAGTGAGGGTGAGATAAATGATCTTAGTAGTGTCGTACTCTTTCAGATATATTCGAACTTAAATCATCAGATTAATTCTATTCATATAAGTTCCCCTAAAATTATTAAAATGTATTTGTTGTATATTTACACTTGATCCTTATTATTTTCAGAGTCTGAATTTTGCAGATTCACCTACCTGCTAAAATGTATTTGTAACCCCAAATCAATACCCACAATATTTTTCCGGTCATTTGCAGACTTGTACACACACTGAACCATGAATCTGAACCAATGAAACACTGAACCAATGAAACAATTGGAATCTCCAGAAGAACACATTCCCAGTTGAGACTGAACAAGGAGAAACTTCTTATATTATAACCAAGTGTCCTTTCTGTGGTCAAATAAATGCCACTTTCTTCTTTTGCATTTATTTATTTACTTTTGCTTTCTGTTGGTGATTTTATTATTTAAAATGCTCCCCAAGCATAATACTGAAGTGCTACTTAGTATCACTTATTGAGTGAGACTGTGATGTGCCTTAGGGAGAAAAATCCATGTGTTAGATAAACTTCATTCTGGCATGAGTTATAGTGCTATTGGCCATGAGTTCAATGTTAATGTGTCAACAATATTGGATAAGATGTCTTTAAGCAGAAACACATATAAAACAAGGTTATGTATTGATGAATTGACAAAAATGTAAACAGAGGCTCATAAGAACTTAAACCTGTATTTCCCTAGGAGTAGTATTACCGTATTTACAAATTGAGTGTTTGAGGCAACGTTATAGAACATGGCTACTACAAGTCATGAGAATTGACTGGCATGTCATTGACATTTTAAAAAAATGCTTAGCCAGTAACTGACTTTACATAATTTATTAAATCCTTTTAGACAAAGGCACTTGGTCATTTGTAGAGTAATAGCTAATTTACAGTAATCTAAAAGAAGAGGCTTTGACTTCAGTTCCCTTGGAGAATACTGCCCTGCGTCTGCTACTTCCACATGATTGAAACAATATCAAAGTCTTCCTTCCATTGTGGGCCAGAGACTCAGAAATCCATTCCCTGACTTTGTGTCTGGTCTCCTTCTGACAGTCATTCATTTCTACCACCTCAAAAGAACAACTTCATATGTTTATTTTAAAAATTAATTTAGGGGCCTGGATAGTTCAGTCGGTTAAGTATCCGTATCTTGATTTCAGCTCAGATCATGATCCCAGGGTTGTGAGATCAAGCCCCACGACAGGCTCCATACTCAGCATGAAGTCTGCTTAAGATTCTCTTTCTCCTTCTTCCTCTGCCCCCCACCACTCTCTAAATAAATAAATAAATAAATAAAATCTTAAAAAATTATTAATTTAAATGTTCATCGAAGTGTTACATGCACATTATTTTTTTCAAATAGGTTTGTAACTAAAACTAATAGACTCTTACCTTACCAGCCCTGCTCCCATTCCCTCCAGACTCCCATGTTCATCACTCTTTCTTTTCTGGAATTTACCTTCATGTTTTACAAGAGTGTGCTCAGGTAGCTGGCCTTAATTCCATAGCTTTAGTTCACCAGTTTTAGATATCACCTGCTGATTTATTTTTATGTCAGCATTTAGCACTCTTTTACATGTCCATCCCTATTCCCCTTTACCAAACATCTTCCTTTTTTTCTCCTCCTACTCTTCTTTCTCCTCCTCTTCATTTTCATTCTA
Source organism: Meles meles (assembly GCF_922984935.1). NCBI lineage: Eukaryota > Metazoa > Chordata > Mammalia > Carnivora > Mustelidae > Meles > Meles meles. The sequence goes on from NC_060077.1 coordinate 74,599,654, forward strand.
GTCCTTCTTCTGCTCAGAGGTATAATTAATTAAAGTGAAGTGAAATCTTCAGTGTTTATTTCTATGATTGTATTATTTCACTGGAAATGCTGTAGCAAACCCCACAGATTAGGAAACCTAAACAAACCCAGTTACTCGTTTTCTTAGAGCTCTGGAGGCTGGAAGTCAAAGTTCAAGGTATCAGGAGAGTTTTTTTCTCCCAAGTCCTCTGTCCTTGATTTACAAATGACTCTCTTCTTCCACTTTCTTTACATGGTCTTCTTCTGTGTCTGTCCCTGAATCTCTATTTCTTATAATGACATTAGTCATATTGGATTAGGCCTCATGCTAATTGGCCTCTTAACCTAGTAATTTCTTCAAAGTCCCTACCTCCAAATACACTCAAATTCTGAGGTATTGGGGATTAAAACTTGTGAATTTAGAACAGGGGCACAATTCACCCCATAATAATATATTTTGATGATTACATCCACCTATATAACAAACATGAAATAAAGATGCAGAATATTTCCATCACACTGAAAAGTCTCTTTCTTCCCATAGCCAGTTAGTCCCCCAGTACAACTGCCATGAGCAACTGCTGGTTTTCTTTGTATTACTATAAATTAGTTTTGCCTATTCTTGAACTTTATATAATGAAATTATATAGTATGTATTCTTTTAAGTTTATGTTTTATTATTTCCAATCTTATATCATATTAAAATTTTCTTTACTGTATTCCTGAGAATTCCTTTTTTTTTTCTTAGATTCCCCATTTCTTGGATTTCTTATCTTTTTCTTTCTGTTTCTGCTCTCATTTTCCCGAAACACACCCTCATTAGTCTCCTGATAAAAGGAATGGAGATGGATATGTTTGAAACCATGTATTTCTGAAAATTCCCTCTAGTTGTACTTATATAAGCATATATTCTTACACTTGTGTTGTATTTTCCTTACACTTGGTAGTTTGTTTGTATAGCCTTGGAAGTCCAGGTTTAAAATATTAGGATTAGAATTTTGTAAGTACCGGTCTGTTGTTTCTAACTTTAAATATTGAGAAATCCTACTCCTTACTATTTTGACTCCTGATCATTTTTTATGTGACCTGCTTTTTGTCCCCCATTTTGGAAACTTTTGGATCCTCTCTCTCCATGAGGCTGTAGTGTTTCCCAGTAATGTGCCTTAATGTAGTTTTTTTTTTTCATGCATGATTCAGACAGTCCATAATCCTTTTTAGACTGAAGTCTCAAATTTTCTAGTTCTGTAAGTTTTTTATTTCAGGGGGGGGTTCTTGTTTTTGTTTTTGTTCTTCAGTAATTTTCTGCCTTCTATTTTTCCTATTTTTTTTTCATTATTTCATCTTATTAGTTGGATGTTGGGAATTATGGACTAAAACTCTAATTTCTTTTCTCTCCAAATTTCTATGTTCATCTTTTTTTTTTAACCCACTAAAATTTAGGAGATTTCTTTTAATTTATCTTCCAAGTTATTTGTTGAATATTTAGCTGATGCAACCAAATTACAAATATCATATTTTAAAATAATCTTTATTTTTTCTGTATTTTTATTCCTTTCACAGATGCACTGTCTTCCCTTAGATTATCTGGGTATTAATGATAGGTTTTTGGATCCCTTCTCTGCTCTAAGCATCAGTGCTGTTTCCTTCAAGGGCCATTATGTTCTTACGTATTTTTTCCTCTTTTATAGTAAAGGCTTTTTTCTAAATGTCTGATAGTCTTAAATTTCTGGTTTACATTAAAATGAAATAGATACTAAAATTTGATTGAAACGTGCAAATTCTAGTGCACGAGTTGGGTTATTAAGTGGGAACCTCATTATTGGGGGATTAATCAGAAATCTGGCTGTTATTTTCTCTAGGACCTAACTTAAAATTCTCTCTAGAGAGTTATTACCTGATATTCTGCCTGGGGAATATACACCTGCTTTTCACTGCTCTGACTGCAGAGGAAGAAAGAAGACTTGGGTGTCTTTGACTTAATAAGTCAAAAATAAGTCCCTTGCCCTCATCTCTGCTTTCCTCTCTGCCTCCTATCTCTGAATCTGTGGATTCTGTTTCAATATCCCTAGAGGATAAAACTGCCAGCTACTCCCAGATCACTGAGTGTTAGTAGATTGATTTTACTGAATGTGAGTAGGATTCTCAAACCATCTTTTATTTCAACACCATGCTTCAGTCTTGTCTTTCAAGGTACTTAGGAAGCAACAATTTCTAGTCTTCCCTGAACTTTGTCATGTAAATCACCTTATTTTTCATTAATATCTCTTAAGGGGTAATTTAGGTTTCATCTTTCTCGTTTGACTCAGCCACCACACTTCTCTCAGTTTGCACCTCTTAAATATTTGTTAACGTCTCTCATCCATTAGACTCCTATTCTCTATTTCCTTATAGGTTTATACCCTTTAGAATATTTTACTGTCATTTTAGTGGCATTTACAAAGAAGAGGTGTAATCAGTCGAATTATATATTTTTGTCAAAATCATACGAAGAGGAATATGTCAGATAGTAAGAATGGCTTTAATTTGGTTCTGTGGGGTAATCCCTAGCACTTCTTGCCTCTCTACTTTATTCACACTTAGGTTTGGGTCATTTCTTTGACCCCATCCTGTCATCCTTATTCTCTCCAATGTTTTAATTTACATCTATTATCTTGCAGAGTATCAAAGTAAGCTGGCTGCCTCCTCCATCAGGCACACAAAATGGATTTATTACTGGCTATAAAATTCGACACAGAAAGACGACCCGCAGGGGTGAGATGGAAACATTGGAGCCCAACAACCTCTGGTACCTTTTCACAGGTCAGTGTTCTCATGGTGTAATGTTGCAAGGTTTTGATGAATTAAGTGCTTTAGAAATAAAATGTACTCTCACTTCCAGGGAACATTCTTTTGTTGTTATTGTTGTTGTTTTTCCTGACAGGTGACATTTATGGGTCTGAACAAGAATAAGCTTTATATTCTTAACTTGATATTCTCTATAATGCTTTCAGTACATATTTTGCCTCTGGATCATGATCTTAATAAATGTATCGATTTTTTTATCCAAATTAGCTTCTCAGCATTGCTGATTCAACAACAGCTTCTCTTGTCAAATAACTTTTAACTTTTTAACTAATAAACTTAAAAAACCATCTAATCAAATGGTCCCAAGTTTAAGTTACTTTGATCCCTCTTCCCCTAATCTCCAGCAGTGAGGATGGGGTTGGAAAATGTGGAGAAGTGTAGTTTGGGAAATAAAGACTGTTCTACTTTCTATAAACATAAAAGTAAATTCACTTTTGTAGCAATATTGGTGTAGCTCATAGTAAGTAAAGCTTCTTTATGAAAACCGGACCCAGTTTCTGTGCTGTAGTTAAATAACATGCATTTTATTTTATAAAATTAATAATCATGTGTCTATTTAATTTTAACTATTAAAACCTTTAATTCATGTCAGGCCAGGTTCCCAGAAAACAGAGCCTGAGGTATGCTTTCAACATAATGCCTCTTGGGGGGTGAAAGCCCAGGAAAGCACCAGTGAGGGAAGAAAGAAAGTGATAAAGGAAGATGAGAAATCAATAATGGTGACATATCATTGCGGTGGCCACAAGTTTAGAGTAAACAGACTTCACCTGGCCTCCCAGGGTGTCTCCTCAAAGGCCACAAGAAGCACTATGTATCACAGTCAGTGGCTGGATAGGAAGCCTGTCATTGGTCAAAGTCCACCAATAGGCTATTATATATTCTGTATCTCCAAACAGCACCTGCGAAGTTAGAGCATCTAGTGAGTATGCAAATATGGAGTTCTCTCCTTGTCAGTGAGTACTTTATATGGTGGTTGCTTGGTTTAAGGTAGCAACGGTACTCAAGGCGGCCTTATAGCTCTAAGAAGAGCATGAGCTATTGCCGGGGACTTGGGAAGCAAAGCATATAGCAGTGGCTCGTGATAGGAACTGGTGGGTGAAGTTGAGCAAATCTGGAATGGCGCATAAACTGGGTCCAGGAAAATATACAAACTGGAATGCATAACTGACAGCTAATAGATAAAGTAAACTATCATTGCAAACAAGAAAAGGCGAAAATAACCCATATTTTACTCCTTTCTCTATTCCAAGTACTCACTAAATTTTCATTTGAAATCATAGTGTGTACACACACACACACACACACACACACAACCCATACATTTTAAGCTGCTTGTTCAGCCCACAAGCTGAGACTTGATCAAAACCTGCTTTTCCCATCAGTTTTTTTCCCCCTTTTATGCCTGTAAAATTTTAGCCTAATGGTGAGAATTCTTCCAAGGTAGATTGTCAAAAATCACACTACTTGTTTTATATCTGGACAAAATCTCTTAAGCAGGTATTATTGTCTGTAAGCAGAAGTTATGGCACTCTACCACATCATTTAAGAAGCTTAAGAAAAGCAAAGACCCTAAGTCTTTTTTCCTGATGAAATTACAGGAAGAAGGTAACAATAACTGAAGTTGAGGCGAGGCATATGTGCTCAATGGGATACTTAGTACGACATGTAGTTTATTTTGAAAGAAATCGCCAAGATTGAAAAAATCTTGCTGAAAGTTTTAAGTATAATTGCCAAGATATAATACTAGACTGGAAGAAGAGTCTCTAAGGATAATTGTATCCAAGTGCCCCAATTTTATTGTGGTATAATTGTCATATGTCTTTGTATAAGTTTAAGGTATACAGTGCAATGGTTTGATTTTTGTTTATTGTGAAATAATTGCCACTCTCAGTTTAATTAAAAGCATTATCTCAGATAGATACAACAAAAAGAAAAAGAAAAAATTTCCTTGTGTTGAGGACTCCTGGGATCTACTTTCTTAAAATTTTGATCTATATCATACAAAATGTGGACTGCATCCAGAATTTGCAAGTCATCCTCGAATAGAGGCTGTGCTAATCTTCTCTGTGTCACTCCAATTTTAGTGTACGTGCTACTGGAGCAAGCACCATGCCTTATTTTTTTGGTAGATATTGACATTTGAAGTCCTGAAACCTTTTTTTTTTTTAATTTTTCTTCTCAAAAGGAAAAGGTCAAAAATATTTTTAAAAATTTTATAGAATAATTAAAGGATAAATGTTCTGATTGAAAAACTAAGGATTGGATACTCAGTTTATAGAACTATAAAAAGCCAATATGCATGATAAAATGTTCAAACTCATTAGTAGAGAAATGCAAATTGAAACAAAAATGAGTTAGCATTTTCCTTTGATTAAAGTAATAAAGATATAAATGAATGATGATACCTTGTTTTGGAAAGCATCTGAGAGAAATAATGAATACTCCTATACTTCTGTGGGCCAGAAGATTCTGGAATCTCTCTGGAAAGCAATGTGGAGATATGTGTTATACACAGGTGTAAATATGTGTGTGTGAGAGAGAGAATGGGAGAGAGAAAGAGGCAGAGATCTTCATAGATATATGATCTAAGTTTTCTACTAAGAATTTATTCCAATTCTGAGCCATATTTTCTGTGAAGCTTTTAATTATAAATAAGTTCATTGCACTGTTACTTTAACACCCAATTATAAGAAAAAAAGACTTCAAGTATCCAAATATAGGCAGTTTCCTAAAATATTTCATCAAAATCATGTCATGGAATACTGTTAGAAGCCATTGTTGCAAATGATATGATCTGTTGCAAATGATATAATATAAAACTATTAAGTCACATGTAAATATTTAAAACATACTGTTATGTGAATAACTAAACTGTAAATCAACATTAATATACAAGCCCATATTTATAAATAAAAAAATGAGTTGGTAGAAAAATATTTAGAGTAATATATATACCAAAATATTGATAATGATTATTATTTACATAACAATTAAATATGTGTTTTTTAAATTGTACATATAAAATGAAAAAATTCAAGACTCTAGTGTCATATTATGTCATATCATGTCATACCATATGTCATGTCATATCATACCAAAATTGAAAATTCCTACCACTGAAGCCAATTCCATGTCCACTGAACAGCTAAATGGCAAGTGGTCCAGAAAATAAAGAATAGTAGCCCCACAGCCTAGAGAAACTGCTGGTATGAAATGTTTAGTAATTATGATATTTGTGGCAAATGGAATTTAATACATTCAACTCAGTATTTTTTTTAAATATTTTATTTATTTGTCATAGAGCACAAGCAGGCAGAGTGGCAGGCAGAGGCAGAAAGAGAAGCAGGCTCCCTGCTGGACAAGGAGCCCAATGCAGGACTGGATCCCAGGACCCCAGGATCATGACCCGAGCCGAAGGCAGCAGCTTAACCAACTGAGCCACCCAAGCGTCCCCATTCAACTCAGTATTATCAAAAATTCTGACTCCCTAAATATACAAACTTTTAGGATCTTTACAGAAATTGAAATCATTAAAAAAAAAAAAAGGCAAAAAGTCTGTAATAAAGGCATCATCAAGGATGGTTCCTTCTGGAGTTTCTGAAGGAAAACTCATCCATGTTTCTCTCCTAACCTCTGCTGGTTGCTGGCAATTCTTGTCATTCTTTGGCTTATAGATATGCCTCTCCTACCTTTGCATAAGGACACCAGTCATTGGATAGACCCCACTATAAATCCAGGATGGTTTCATCTCAAGATCCTTGACTAATTCGGGGCGCCTGGGTGGCTCAGTGGGTTAAGCCGCTGCCTTCGGCTCAGGTCATGATCTCAGGGTCCTGGGATCGAGTCCCACATTGGACTCTCTGCTCAGCAGGGAGCCTACTTCCCCCTCCTCTCTGCCTGCCTCTCTGCCTACTTGTGATCTCTCTCTCTGTGTCAAAAAATAAATTAAAAAAATCTTAAAAAAAAAAAAGATCCTTGACTGATTATATTTATAAAGATCCCATTTCCAAGTAAGGTCACATTCTGAAGTTCCAAGTATACATGAGTTTTGAGGTGAACACTCTTCAACTCACTACAGACTCCTTTTATTTTTCTTCTTGAGGACAATTATATTCTCTAATAAACTTTGTTCAAAAATAAATAATTCAGTCCTGTATTTTATTCTTCTAAAATATATGGGACAATTAGAGTTTTTAATTAGCATGAGATATAACCCATTACCACTCTGGTTTAATACCATTCTGGTCAAAAGCAAAGAAATAGGATGGATTAATTAGCTTGCTGTTGGAATAGCTCACAAATGCCCAGTCCCATCTGTATAGATTTATATGAATCTGAACTCCAAATTTGAATCCTTCGTTCATACTGTTCCTTCTTCAATAATTATAAAGTGAATTTGGGAAGATAAACAATCTGGGCAGTTAATATTTATAAGGTTATGTGATATTTATTGTATGACAAAGTCACACAGACTCTATTTTTCATTTGAAATGAAGAAATAAAAGTCTTCATAAAATAGTCTCATATCCTTAAAACATTAAAAAAGAGTTTCACAGAGCCTCTGCCTTGCTCTTCCCTTATGTGTGACCCAACTTCGGTAATGCCTGTTGCTTTTCTAGATGTGGAAATGTCTTCAGTACTAGAAAGCATCAAGGAGCCAGAAAGTACTACACACTGGTAGATTGGTTGTGGTTTTGACTTGTCCCCAGGATATGTTTACTAATTTATGCAATTTTTAGTTCGCAGAAGTAATTGATTTTTTTATGAATCTGCAGCACTTTAGAATGTACAAGATTTGACCCCATGTTTCCAATACCTTTAAGATATGAGGATATATTGATTTTTCTGTTAGAAAATTGGAAATGTCAGAATGCTTTATTTGGGTGGTATAAATATTCAGGTGAAGAGACTCAAACTTTTTTTTTTTACAGTCCTCTTTCTGTTAGACAGGTGTTTTTTGTTATGTGTGTTTTTTACTAGGATAATGAGGCATCTGCAATAACAAAGTAATTCAGTTATAACAAGGATTTTAAATCACTGTTACCAATTTCATTGTGAGATCCCATGTCAACTAAATTTTAAAGTGTTGTTTTTAATTTTGAGTACTCTTCAGAGAAGGTTATTTAGAATTGAATGTAAGAGTTTTCTTGTGTTTCATGGCCAATACAGAATAAACATAATGATAAGCATGCATTGATATTTTATGGACTGAAAAATGATACAGTAGCATAGACTTTCACAACAAGGTTGACATTAGGGGACTAAAGGGAAATTATATTCTTTGAATAATGCACCATCTCTAACCATAAGTTGTATAAAATTAGAAAGAGAACAGAAATACAGAGCTTGAAGGCACTTAGTATTAGGGATACAAACAGGCAGAAGACCATCTGCTTTCAACAATACATTTTTTTCACAGCTAGGAAAAGCATTGCTACTTACACCAAATTATACTTAGAAACATCTAGGAAACACTCAGGCACAAGCATGCACCCACAGAGGCACCAACATACACACACACACCCACCCTCACATACACACACGCACATTGAGATCGACCTAGAGTCCCTGAAAAACAGAGTGGGAAAAACACCATTCATCTCATGCATGGCCCTTGTTTTGCAGAAGAGTAACAGATTTGAAGAGTGACGTTGTTAAGATCTACCAACCAGACTGTAGGCATTTCAGGTCCTAGTTATGTACTCCTTGTACTATAAAATATTGTCATCCTTAATTCACTGTATTATTAATGACTCTATCATATGAATCTGTAAATGATAATTGGTATTTAAACTAACTTTAACATTTACAACAATAATAATACCAACATGAAATTTGACAACAGCCACTATGCTGAAAACAGTACGGAGTTTCTTCAAAAAATTAAAAATAGAACTGCCATATGATCCACCTATCCCGCATCTGGGAACATATCCAAAAGAATTAAAATCAGGATGTAGAAGAGTTATCTACATTCACATGTTCGTTGTAGCACTATTCACAACAGCCAAGATAGACAATTCAAATGTCCACTGACAAATAGATAAAGAAAATGTGGTAAAAATAGATACACAATGGAATATTATTCAGTCTTAAATAAAATAAGGAAAGCCTGCCATTTGCAACAACATAGATGGACCTGGAAAACATGCGAAGTGAAATAAGTCAGTCACAGAAGGACAAATACTGCATGATTCCTTTTATATGAGCCATTTAAAATAGTCAAACTCATGAAAGCAGAGAATAGAATGGTGTTTGCCAATGAAGAAAGGGAGGGTAAAATGGAGTTGTTCATTGGGTATAAAGTGACAGTTATACAACATGAATAAATTCTAGAGATTTTCTATAAAACAATACTGTATTGTGCACTTAAAAATTTTTACCAAAGTAGATCTCATGCTAAGTGTTTCTACCATTACAAAAAAAAAAAAAAAGAGGACACGAGTAATCTTTTGGAAGTGGTTATTCCTGTGGTTGTAGTAATGGTCTCATGGATGTTTGCATATGTCCAAACTCATCAAAATGTATACAGCAAATATGTCCGTTTTTTGATGTATTAATAATATTCCTTGGCAAAGCTGGAAAACATCTATAGGAAAAACACTTTATATATTTTTTTTCAAATTTAGTCTTTGTAACAATTTTTTATGTATATATTCCCATTTTATTAATGAGGACACTTAGGCAAAGAGGGAGGGTAAGCAAGCTTTTCAAGGTCGTGTACTTCATGAGTGGTAGAGTAAAACTAATATTGCCTGAATTGAAAACCTATACCCCTAGCTCTTAAACCGTAGGTAATGTGTTGCCAACCACAGACAATGAATGTGTGATTTTGTGTGTATAGAGGGATACACAAAGTGGAATAATGCACAATTGAAAAAGTATCTGGGGGCGCCTGGGTGGCTCAGTGGGTTAAAGCCTCTGCCTTCGGCTCAGGTCATGATCCCAGGGTCCTGGGATCGAGCCCCACATCGGGCTCTCTTGCTCCGCAGGGAGCCCGCTTCCTCCTCTCTGCCTGCCTCTCTGCCTAGTGTGATTTCTCTCTGTCAAATAAATAAAAAAGAAAAAAGAAAAAAAAAAGAAAAAGGTATCTGTTGGATAATAAAAAATTGACAATTAGCTTCACAGCTAAAGGAGCTGCATAACTCTAGAATAAATTAAATCAAAGCTTTCCTACCTATTTCTTTAAAAAAATGCTATTTAAATTCTCTACTTGTCCAACACAGGAAACACATCCCAGGAAGTGACTTTTAGAAATACACAAACAAAAAAGCTTTTGATTCCAAACAGGTTTCCCTTTACCCCACCTTCAGTGAATGAATGAATAGATAGACAGATAGATAGATAGATGGATGATAGATAGATACTGTTTTGAAAGATATTTAGATACTAGCTATCCAGGTTTGCGTCTCAACAACTTGCTTGTTCATGGTGATCGTTGTTATAACTTGAAGACACCTCCTCTTTCTAATGGTAATACTTTTTTCTAAGTGAGAGGAAAAACTTAATTCTACACTGAATTTGAAATTTTATTGAACTCATAGTTTGATCCATTTTTATTTATTTATTTATTTATTTATTTATTTTTCCATTTTATTTATTTTTTCAGCGTAACAGTATTCATTCTTTTTGCACAACACCCAGTGCTCCATGCAAAACGTGCCCTCCCCATTACCCACCACCTGTTCCCCCAACCTCCCACCCCTGACCCTTCAAAACCCTCAGGTTGCCCCAACCTCCCACCCCTGACCCTTCAAAACCCTCAGGTTGTTTTTCAGAGTCCATAGTCTCTTATGGTTCGCTTCCCCTCCCCAATGTCCATAGCCCGCTCCCCCTCTCCCAATCCCACCTCCCCCCAGCAACCCCCAGTTTGTTTTGTGAGATTAAGAGTCATTTATGGTTTGTCTCCCTCCCAATCCCATCTTGTTTCATTTATTCTTCTCCTATCCCCCTACCCCCCCATGTTGCTTCTCCATGTCCTCATATCAGGGAGATCATATGATAGTTGTCTTTCTCCGATTGACTTATTTCACTCGAATGTTTATAGCAGCAATGTCTACAATAGCCAAACTATGGAAAGAACCTAGATGTCCATCAACAGATGAATGGATAAAGAAGATGTGGTATATATACACAATGGAATACTATGCAGCCATCAAAAGAAATGAAATCTTGCCATTTGCGACGATGTGGATGGAACTAGAGCGTATCATGCTTAGTGATCCATTTTTTTAAATTATAGAATCATGGATTCTTTCCTGCCTGCCTGTTTATTTTTCAATTCTGGATATAATCATTTTAGACAAAAATTCCTTGCATATTTGCATAGGGCTTTATGTTTGTTACCGATGTCCCACTTAGGCCCCAGCCTGGGCCAGGTAGGTCGCTGAGGAGAATGTTTTTGGGGCCCCAACCAGGAGATAGGACAGAACCAAGGGTCTTCACCCAAGAGCATCCAGGTTGTGATTAAAGCCCCACATAGTAACCTTGCTTAATTTCTCTGAACCTTATTATCTTTATCTCTAGACTGGGAGTAATAATGTATTCTGCAGCAAAATCATACAGTATGGGAAAATCAAGTCAGAAAGTAATTTGCCAATGTTATCTTTATATCCATTAAATGTTTAGTTATATAAACTATTTTAGAAAAGCAGCTTGTCATTTGATTCTCAAAAGTACTTTATAAGATGGAAAAACAATTATTGCCTAATTACTTTAGATGGGAAATTGAGACTAAGAGAGCTTTCGGTACATCTAAAACTTGCCCAGGCAAGTACGCCTCACAACAAAGAAGCAGGAATATTTGCAACCTAGAATTCTGAAGGTAATATCCAGAACGCCTCTCAGAAAAGCCAAAATGTCTGGTTCTGCCTATCACGGCATCTTACACTTCTCTAGATATAGAAGAATGTCATAGGTTCAATCCTGTTGGTACAGGTTTCAGAAGACAAAATGTAGATTCAGAAGACTTGGGTAAAGATATTTTAAGAGAGGAATTTAGTTTTCTTTTATCCCTGCTGTATAAAACTAAGCTTATCTGCAAACAGACTACAGTAAAGCATATTCAGTGCAATCTAAGGAAGAACTCTTCTAATAAGTTAAAGGGTTGAGTAAGTGCCTTCACTTGGTGACTTTCTCATTCCAAAGGCATTCTTGTTCACAAGATAACTTTGTTAGTTAGACATACATCTACATAGTGCTCGATAGGCCATCTGAATAAATGTTAATTAATATCTCTTTTGATATTGGGATTTTATGTATATATTTAGACTTTTTTATACTTAATCTAGAATTTCTAGGTGTGTTTTTGTGAGAGAGATTACACAGGTGTATTCTAGAATAAAATGCAAAATTAAAAAGTTGAAGCTAAAATACAATAGTTCAAGGAAATTTGGCAGGATTTTCTGAGTGACCTACTCATTAATAATATATACAACATGTTAAACCCTCACTACAGATGTCAGAGAGGATGATATCAACAACCCCTCTTCCCTGGTTGGAAGGGATGTTCTGATCAATAGGTCAGGCTGGTCAAGCAAGACTCCATTGGGGAAATACTTGATGTATGATAGTCCCTAAATTTCCTCATAATTTCACTCCAAACTGTTAGTAGCTTTTTGTTTTATTCAAAACTGAATTAGTGATACTGGCAGATCCTCAGCATACTATATATAAATGAAAATTTGGCAAAATTTGAAGGAGAGATCTTTCTCCTTCCTAGTGAGTCATTTTTACTACTCCTATCTACTTTCTAGTGAGATGTTTTAATACATTCCTACTAAAAATAGATAGATTCTGCACACATAAACTTACTTGATTTAAGTTCCATTCAAATGAATGGAACAGAATATAGGGCATTTAAAGATTTCCGTTTTATGTCAGATATTGCGTGTGATAAGATGGTATCTCAGTCAGGGTACAACAAGAGGCACAGAACCTGTGGTGATGTGTACTAAGACATTTATTACAAGAAATTGGCTTAATTGATTGTGATGGCTGGCTAGGTGATTCCAAAATCTATACAGCAGGCTTAGGAAGGGCAGGCGGAAACTCTCGAGCTGAAGTTGCTGTCTGCAGGTGAAATTTCTTCTTCAGGTAAGACCTTTCACCAGGTTGAATCTGACCCCTCCCCTGCACTAGGATAATATTCCTTACTTAAAATCAACTGAATGACTTATTTCACTAAGCATGATACGCTCTAGTTCCATCCACGTCGTCGCAAATGGCATGATTTCATTTCTTTTGATGGCTGCATAGTATTCCATTGTGTATATGATCTCCCTGATATGAGGACATGGAGAAGCAACATGGGGGGGTAGGGGGATAGGAGAAGAGTAAATGAAACAAGATGGGATTGGGAGGGAGACAAACCATAAATGACTCTTAATCTCACAAAACAAACTGGGGGTTGCTGGGGGGAGGTGGGATTGGGAGAGGGGGAGCGGGCTATGGACATTGGGGAGGGGAGGCAAACCATAAGAGACTATGGACTCTGAAAAACAACCTGAGGGTTTTGAAGGGTCAGGGGTGGGAGGTTGGGGCAACCTGAGGGTTTTGAAGGGTCAGGGGTGGGAGGTTGGGGGACCAGGTGGTGGGTAATGGGGAGGGCACGTTTTGCATGGAGCACTGGGTGTTGTGCAAAAAGAATGAATACTGTTACACTGAAAAAATAAATAAAAAAAAAATCAATTGAATATGGACTTTAGACACATCTCTAAAATACCTTCACAGCAACACCTAGATTAGTGTTTGATTGAAAAGTGGGGACTTGAGTCCAGCCAAGTTGACACATAAAACTGACCAACACAGATGGTGTTTCTAATCATTATTGGAGATGGTATTAGCACAATTGACCATCCATTTCAAAGAAAAATAAAGTTAAATTTCTACTTAATACAAAAGAATATTCTTGATGGTCTAAAACTATGTCAGAAAAGAACACTATGAAAGTTATGAATTACAATGATTAGGTAAGCATTTCCTCTCAGAATTCTCTCCCTATTATTTTTAATATCTGGAAGAACTCTATAATCCCTCTGCCTCTGTAATCAACTATGGGGCCTAGGAAAGGGTGCAAAATGTTAACAAATCCAGATCAACGTCATGTAAACTAAGGGACAAATCAAAGTGAGCACAAGCCTACCTGATGATTTTGGTTATTGTATTTTAACCTCATATTTTCATGTGTGTTAAGCAATGCTTTAGTGGATCTTTCAACAGCTGCTTTTTGTGTGTGCCTTCCATGTGTCAGGGAGTGTAGTGGGATCTATGGATATACAAATAAAACACTAGCATTAACAAAAACAACAGCAATATTAACCATTCTCAGTCTTATTTCTTCCTGGAGCTTAGTCTGTCTTACAAAATTAGAAGTCTCTTGAGAAGATAGCATTTTGTGTTATAGATACTTTTGTATGGGTGTATTTATCAAATTGTCTTCTCTAATAGTACAGTTTATTGGAGGTAACTTCCCTGGATATTAACAAGTCCATTCTAACCATCATTTGAAGCATTATCTCCAATTAATAATAAGTTAAAATTCCTCTTAGGACCAAGCTTTACTCATAGGCTTCAGCAAAAAAATTGCAAATATGTAACATTGTACATGATAAGCATCATTTCTCCAATATTTCATTTTCTTTATGAATTTTTCTCATTACTAAATATTTATGTCACTTTAGATTAACAGAGAAAATAAAGAGTGATTATATTTTTAACTTTATTAGAGCTGTTCAACTCCTTAAGGTTTAAGGATTTGTCACGTTAAGCCAAGCCCTAAGTGTCTCAAAAATGTCACATAGTTTTTTAACAAGTGTCATTTGTTTTACAATACTATGTCATGGTAATGAGCTGCTAGCTCATTAGCTAAAAGGAATGTTATTTAGGTAAAAATTTACACATATCACACTAGTGATACATGGGCCATTTCTCATCAACCTGTGTTCTCTGTGCAGTCTAAACTAAGGCCTGATGTCATCACTGTGTATAATAGTTTATGTCCAAATTGTCATGGAGACAGACTTTTTTCATACTTCTAGTATGAAAGCTGATTCAAAACAAGTATGTTTTGCTATGGTTTTGAAACACAAAACACCTAATATTTTCTATTTAGGTGCAGTGGCTTTGGAATCTTTTTTCTTGGCCCAAAGAAAACATAATCACTGACCTTGAATAAATGATGGAGACATAAGTTTTTAGAATGACTGCTCTTGATTTATAGACAGGGCTCTTAATTCACGGCAGACTGTGAGAAAAAAATGATCCTTGCTATTTTTTATTATTTCTTCATCGTTCATATTTTATATTCTGCATCTGCCCAGAAGCTATTTTCAGGGATACAATTTTATAAACTAGAAAAAAAATGAGAATATATGAAAAATAATTTGATTTCTTGCCATAATACTTCTGCCCTTTTGGCCAAAATAATTACCACAACAATCACAAACCATGTAAAGTGTGTCTCCTGTTGTTATAATTTTACTAAAACTTTTGAAATCCTGCTAGAAATACTTGTTAGTCAGTAACTTTTTTCCTCTTTATGGAAAATTCTCTCATAGGTCTGGAGAAAGGAAGTCAGTACAGCTTCCAAGTGTCAGCCATGACAGTTAATGGCACTGGACCACCTTCCAACTGGTACACAGCAGAGACTCCTGAGAATGATCTGGATGGTAAGATCTATCTCCAATCATTATGGTTCTGATTTCTATGTTCTTTGTTACTTCAGCTTCAAATATGCCCTTAGTAGAAGTTGATGAATGCCAACACTGGGGATATCTGTTCCTCCTATATCTTTCCATGAAAAACAAAACAATACAAAATACAAAATCCTCAATAGATTTTTCAAGAATGCCACATAAAATTATACATTAATTATAGTCTTCATAAATTATTTTTTCAAGATAATTTAAAATAATCCTTTTATATTTTATTGAATAACCAACATTAAGATTTTCTTCATAGGAACTGCTACAATTTCTGATAATAATCATGAAATATAATTATTTTAAATAGCTTCTCTTGTTCCTTATGATGCTTCTGCAAAACAACAATATATATTTTTTGCTTGCTTATGATATGGTCATTAATATTTGACTTCTTTTTTTACATAGGAATAATGTCTTATTTACTTAATTGATTGTTGTTTTAAGATATTTGTGGATGAGATATTGAGATTTGTATAAAAGTCACATATCAATAATTTAAATAAAATAATAAAATTAGCAGTTGAGAAATAGCTTTTGAAATGAAAATATCATGACTGATAAGAAAATAAAATTCAAGAGAAATGAGTACTAGAAGTGACAAGAAAAAAGTCTAGGTAATAAAGCAGAAATAAATAAGAGGTACTTAAAAAAGAAGTTCGTTATGATCAGTAAACTTCAAGTTAAGTGATTAAAACTGGGACTAAGGGGGGCTGCCTGGTTGGCTCAGTTAGTTAAGAATCTGCCTTTGGCTTAGGACCCTGGGATAGAGTCCTGTGTCAGGCTCTCCCTGCTGCTTCCCCTGCTTGTGCTATTTCTCTCTGACAAACAAATAAATAAAATTTTTTAAGAATTAAAATTAAAAAAGAAAAACTGAGACCAAGGAAAAGTGACTAAAAGAATAAACACACATGTATCTGGTGCCAGATGACTGTCAAATCACTGACAACGAACTCCTCTTATTCCTTCACTGGTAGACCTGAAGGCATCCAAGTTACTGCAAGGTGAAAATGCTATGTCCTTTCCATTTCCTCTCCCTTTTGCTCTCTCTCTTTCCCTTATTTTTATTCTTGTCCCAGTTCTTGCAGTGTCCCTTCTGGCTTTTCCTATTTGAGCTCCTCCTTCTCATTTTTCTCCTTCTTGATCTTTTGTTTCTCTAAGTAATTCACCATCACTCATGATTTTCATAGATTCCAATTTATAAAGTAAGTAATGTGTCAGGAAAACAAGCAAAAAATGCCATTTCCACAATAACGGTTATTCCTACTGGCACATTAAAGAATATTCATAGGAAACTTACTAAGTTTTGGGCGCTGTGCTTAGCTCTCAGAATATGATAGTGGACAAAAGGCATGATCTCCTTGTGGAGCTTAGAACATAGCAAAGAGAAACAGACATTCCAGGTGAAGCCTTAGGAAATTGCCATTTCCTGGATGAATATTGGTAGCATCTGATCTGTCAATATAGAATGAATAGATAGATTGATAGGCAAATAGACATATAGGTTTACTTTTAAACAAAGACTGGAAGGGTGAGCAGGAGTTTGCTATGCAAAAGCATACATTACAGACTAAGAGAGGAAATGTGTAGGGCAAGGTGAATGCAGATCTGAAATTAAGACAGATCATGACAGTATTCAAGATCTGAAAAAAAATAGACCATCAGGACTGAAACACAGAGATGATATGTGTTGAGGTTTGTAAAATAGCAGATTCTAAATCTTGCAAGAACAAATTAAGGATTTGGGACTTTATCCTCAGAATGTCATTAAAGCAATAATGTGGTTTATCCTAAGCAAGTCATTAAAGGATTTTTTTAAAACAGTGACGTAATTATATTTGCATTTTGAAGAGATTACCCTGGTTGAAGCATAAACAATTGTGTTAGATTAGACAACCATGGGTCATCTTAGAACAAGCTTAGAGGTAATGTCGGATTTTATGGAAAAGTAACTTGGGACTTAGCAGATGTTATTTAACTTATCTTAGGTATTATAAATTGGAAAGTTGTAGAGCTACACAAAGTCACACTCAGTAAAGCTTACATCCTTCACTAATAGATTAGGGAACATTCATGTATTTGTTTATTCAACATATATTTCTTTTTGAAGGTCTATATATATCAGGCATTATTTTAGATACCAAGGGTAAAGCAATAAATAAGATCCCTATTCTCAAGGAGAATAAATGTTATTGAGATAGAGATGGGTAGTGATGAATGCTATGAAGAAAAAGCATCATAGAGGGAATAGAAAGATTAGGGAGTACTTTTTTACCTAGGGTGTTGAGAAGATCTCTCTGATTGGGTAAAATATCAGCACAGACCTTAAGGCAGTGAGGGAGGCAGCTGCATGAATAGGTCAGGCAAGAGCCCTCCAAGCAGAATAACAAGAATAGACATCCTGAAGTTATAGCCCAGTTGGTAGTGAAAGTTATTAGAGACCATGGTGGCTTGGGTCTAAAGTCATGAGAATATGCTCTGTCTTATTCAAGAATAAAGACAAGATAAGCTACATAAATACCTTATTTTTCTATTTATTTAAGAAATAACTCTTAAAGTTTATAAACTGGTATTTATCCTTTCGTTTACCTTTATGAGGTATATATTATTAGACTTAATTTTAAAGGAAAGTAACGTAAGCTAAGGAAATTCAACTAATTTAATCAAGTAACTAAGCTAGTAATTGTGGATCTGAAACTCAGGACCACGTTTTTCGTGTCCAGTGTCTAATACAGATTATCTGAGCAAAGCCTCGACCAATCCTCTAGAATTGACCCAGTGACAATAAAAGACAGTGATTCAAGGCAAAAGATTCTAAGAAATGAGGTCATACCATTTACCCAAACCTAAGGGACTATATCCCTTACTGGAAGGAGTGAAAATAAATGGAACAGAGGTGCCGAAGGTCCTATAAAATATCCAGGATGAATGGGGCTCTCCACTTGACTTATGAGCTCTTTCTCCTCACTCCAAATGACTCACAGTCTAGTGGAATCAAAATGTAAAATCACAGCCCGTGGGATGGCACAAACATTCTACTTAACTGAATGTTTTTCATATCTATGCAATCTTAATATAATCCAATCCATACATCTATTTTAATCAAGAATCTCTATGCTATGTTCATGAATAAATCTTAATAAATGTTGCTTAATTGGATTTGCTTGAAAGTTTCATACTCTTGGCTTAATAATGTCCCTCTTCTACAAGCAACCTTCTTAGTTACTTTTTTCTTTCTTGAGTATTGATGCAGTTTTTATGAAATATAATTAAGAACCCATCATGTGCCCAGTTATGGGGAGTACAAACATGAAAGAGAGAAGAATAGTTCTCTTGAGAGATAAACAGATAATGGCTGTACTGATTGAAAAGACTTCATGAAAAGAAATAGTACTTGAACTAAAAACTTCAGGAAAAAGAGGTTGACTAAGGTTACAAGGAAGGATGTGTAGGACAGCATAGTAAATATTCTTCAGAAAGAATGCCTTTAGGAAAATTATTTCTGCCACAATTAATTTAAAATGTGCCCTCACTCATCCAAGTGTTACTCATTTGCCAGTCAATTATCTTAACACATTGCAACACATTTCAAATAATGCCTCTTTTCTTACTCTTTCACTTCTTTATTTGGATTGTAATTGTTGATGCAGCTCTTGTCCTTGTCCATAATGTACGCATTAGCAATCTAAAAAGGCAAATAAAAAATTAATAGAAGAAAACTAGTAGAGTCGATGCTTCTTGTACATAATACTGTTATGGACTATGACTTGAAATTGTTCACTCTTTTTTTAAAGATTTACTTATTTGAGAGAAAGAGTGTGAGGGGAGAGAGAACACAAACATGAGGAGCAGAGGGAGAGGGAGAGAGATAGTCTCAAAGAGACTAGGTCCTGAGCACAGAGCCCGCCTCAGGGCTTGATCTGAGGAGCCTGAGATCATGACCTGAACAAGAGTCAGTTGCTTAAATGACTGCTCCACCCCTGTGCCCTGAAATTGTTCACTCTTAAAACATAATGGAGGGTATCGGGTGGCTCAGTTGATTAAGCAACTGCCTTTGCCTCAGGTTATGATCCTGGAGTCACGGTATCGAGTCCCAACATTGGGCTCCCTGCTCGCCAGGGAGTCTGCTTCTCCCACTGATCTCTCTCCTCTCATGCTCTCTCTCTTTCTGAAAAATAAATGAGAAAAATATTTTTATAAAACCATGAAGGAAACAGCCATTTTAGGGCATATAATTATATGAATGTGGGAAAGAGATATTTTACTAACTTTGAAAAACAAAGTGTCTTATTGGCTGTAAGAAATTAGTAAGTCCACATATATTTGACCCATATTTATTGACCCATAACCTCTTTTCATGGAGGTACTCCTTTAGATCGATTTCAATTTTCCTTCCTTCCTCTTGTTTTTCTTACTTTGAATGCATAATTCAAATATTAAAAAGTGTTACCCTTGATAAGCATCGATGTTTGGACAAATGGACAATCTCAGGATTGGTTGTGAGTAGCTTCAAAGGATACACAGCCTGATAGCTTGTTCTATTTCCATATATAAACACACATATCAATACATACATATATAAGTACATACAGATATATATATATATATATATGATCAGTATATATATGTATATATTTTTTAATTTAGGGGAGGTTTCTTTATTCATCTCATTTTAATTTACTCATGTAAGTGTTTAAATCCTAAGATATAAGTGACTTCTCCTAAAGCTTTCATGGCTAATGTAGGAAAGTTTTGAGTCCTAAAGTCAGAAATTTCCATATAGAATTGCTCTGATTTGCCTGAAATTATAGCTAAGAGGGAAGCAGCCATTTTGAAAACCAGCTGGAATGGGAGGCATTCTTTGCAGTAGCCAAAGAAACCTACCTCTCCTGGGAGGGAACTGCAGTGTTTGTCCTCCCTAGGTGCGTTGTGTTGCATAACTTTTCCCTTTTGCTTTTGAGTCTCCTGGTGAAATCCAAGGGATTGATCTACTCATTACAATGGTAATGAGCCCTGCAAGTCACTAAGGAGAAGCAGTAGGACATACAGATAGTTAAAAGCAATCCCCTCTCCTTCTGTGCATTCTCTGCTTGGCTTAAGCAGTGTGGAGATCAACTGTGACTTGGAGAAATACTCCAATTCCTTATGGATTGCCCTTTTAATTAGGATGTTTTGTTAAAGTAATTACAGAGCCAAACCTCACTGTTTGTTCGAGGCTTCCTGAAAGCATGTTTGCTTGTTGTTACCAATAGCTGGAAAGTTTTAAAATATTTAATTTGTGCCTCAAAATTTCGACTTAAGAAAACAAGATCATTAGAATTCCCCAAAGTTCTTATGTAAATGTCTTGCATAAGGATATAAGAGAATTTGTGATGAGGATCAGCAAGGTACCCTCCAGGAAGTTGAGCTTTGGGATCAGTTTGTGCTGCTTTTTTCCCCCCTAATTTTGAAGTGCATAGGTAGAAATTGCCATATGCTATAATTAGAGATGTAATTTAAAATTAAACTTCTATCCTAAAATGGAGGAGGTTGGCCAGCAAAATTAGCAATGCAGAGAGAGTCCTGAAAATGCAACTAAGTGGTAATAGCAAAACCTGTGACCCTAGGACCAGGCTCTAGTTTCCTGCCCTCAGGAAAGAGATAATTAGCCCCATTAGCCTGATTGAGTAAGGGTAAAATGGGATTACTGCAAATTCACTTCACTTGATAAGTCAACCATGAAAAAATTCCTGTGTTTTAGAACCTGCATGATATGATATTGACAAGAACATGACTCTGAAAAGGAACACGTGAAAGTTTATTTTCAGAATAATAATAAAATCTAAAATGATGATGATGTAAGATGTTGGGGTTCAGAGCCAACAGCCAAGAAAGAATTCTTGAGACATCTTCCATGCAAAAATGTGTTTTATTACAACACGGGGACAGGACCTGTGGGCAGAAAGAGCTGACTTGGGTCATGAGGAGTGCCTCATTATATACTTTCAAGTTGAGAGAGGGTTAGGGATAGCGAAAGTCTCTAATGAATTTGGAAGCAAGGTTTCCAAGACCTTGAGGGGAGCAGCTATTGTTAGAAAAGGGTCATTTATTACTGTTTAGTAAAAACTCAGTCATGAGACCCTTCAGATATATATCAGTGAGTCATATGCTAGGGGGTGATTGCCCACATACATCTTGGGGGTAGAGATAAAGGAAGTTCCCAAAGGAATTTGTATATGTTAACATAGACTTATAGGATCCTGTGGGTCAGGCTGAGATGACTTTTGCCGTTAACAAATTATTAACATCGAGGCATCTGAGTTCCTAGGGGAATGTCACTCTGCCTGTTTTAAGCACTTGTCAGTGGGCTGTAGGTAGTAAGGAAATATGATTTTTCTTTTTGCCTTTGTTTCCCATATCAATAAGACCACCCTGAAAGAAAGAACACTACCTATTAAAATTGCCCCCCTCATTCAAAAACTAGAGTAGGAATAGTGGAAAATCCCTGGGCAGAAGAATGAGAAATGAGAAAAACAAGTTTTGGCTAATTTGAATAAATTGAAGAAGAGAAATAGAAAGACAGAAGGAGAGGAAAATGGAAGGAAAGATGGAAGGAAGCCTGGTGGAACATTTATGTGTGAGTTACAATAGGCTGAAGCATAGCTTCCCTCCCCAAAATGCCCTTCCTAATCCCTGGAATCTGTACATCTGTTATTTTACATGGCAAAGGAGATTTTGCAGATGTTATTAAATTAAGAGTGCTTGTATTGAAGTAAAAGTTAGCATTAAATAATATGAACCAGTCAGTTTGTGTATTATTTTAGTTTCATATTGGCCAAAGGTTTTGAGGTTAAAAGGTATGAAAAGCTTGGAATAGAAAAGTAGATCAAGGGAAGGGAAAAAAATAATATTATACAGAAATGAGAGACTCAAAAATCTGGAATTTCACAGAGTCTGAACGTTTACTGAAAGCTTCATTTTATCAGCAATCAGACATATATTCTATGATGATGGTCTTACTTAATAGATACCTAAAGAAATAAGCCAAGGACCAGAACTGTTGATGATTTGATGGGAGACCAACACCATGGCAAATTGCATATCTACCTAAAAATTGCTTTCAAAAAATATTTTAAAATATGTATTTTCTAAATTATTGGAAAATAAAATAAGTAACATGTTATATAGCAAAGTATAGAAAATGAAGTTATTAGAAAGAAAAAACAGAAAACACTTTTAGATAAGAGAAAGTCTAAAATTGAAAAAACTGAATTAACTTTCCTTTGTAAAAGAGACTTTTAGTTCAGCTAAAAACAAAATAAAACTATGTAGTTTCAAAACAAAGGAAAAAATATCAGAGAAATAGAAATTGGTCAAAAGAATTAACAAATTGATAGAATTTTAGTGTAATGATAATACATACAAATACATACGCGTACATACTCACACAGACATGCATGCACACATACATGTATGCATGAGTGTGTACACATGTATACAAATGCACATATACAATTCATAAACATGCAAAACATACACATGTGCACACATACATAGACACAGACATGCATACATATATGTGCACGCGTACATATAACACATTGTGTACACATGTAGACACATGCATATACATATATCAACATGCACACATGTATATGCAGTACACACACACATATACAGATATAAACATGCATGCATGAAATGGATAAATAATTTTATTGAAAACTACAAATAAAGATACAAGTTATGAAACTTTAAGTCTCAAACATGTAACAAAGTATGCAAACAATATGTTTTCCAAAAAAATTCAAAAGATCAAACCAGATCTGAGAAAGAATCCTTTTAAATGCTTGGAGCAGCATAAAAATGCACACAGAAAAAAATAAAAGAGAACTTAAAAGATAAAGTATGGACTGAGAAATTTGGCAAGCTTCAATAACAATTTGAAAAGAAAATAAGCAATGGAGGAGAAATAATTTTTAAAGAGATAAGTGAGAGTTTTCCAGAATTGATGAAATACATGGACTATCAGATTCAGAAATAATGCTTTACCTTTGATACATTGTATAATACCAAAGATAAAGACAAAAGAAGAGCTTAACATGCCACAGGGAGAGATTACTTATTTAGGGACTACAATTAGATTGATGAAGACTCCCCAATAGCAACAATTAAAGCAGAAAACAATGAAATATCTTCAAAGTGCTGATTAAAAAAATTACTATCATTAAAGAATTGTATATCCAACTAAATAATTATTCAAGGAAAGGAGACACATAACCCTTTAAAAAAAGGAAAATAGACTTTGCCACCACCATCTTTTTTTGTAAAGAACGTACTTTTAAAAAAAGATAGAAAGAGAAAGAAAATAACCATAGCAACTATTAGAGAAAGTGGATAAAAAATAATATAACATATGGGTATATTTGAACAAATTATGATTATCTAAAACAAAAATTATATTTTGGAGAGTTTAAAAAGTTGATGAATATGAGGTGGTAAAGAAAAAGGAGATTGTGGAGGTTAAACAGCTTTGAAATTGTTTTTATGATGTTCTTATGAAAAGTCAAGACATAATTAACTTTAGACTACAAGATATATGTGATCTCAAAATTGAAAATATTACAATCAGAAGAATATAGATTATATTATTTCTTATCTGGTAGAGAAGAGAAAAAAATAATAGGGGATGGGCTCTTCAGCTTATATAAACGAAATAAAAAAACAAAAATAATTTGTTTCAAACAAACAGAAAATGAAAAGTGCATAATAAAAATCATATAAATAAGTTTTAATACAGTAGTAATAATAAGTACAAGTGTATTAAACTCACCAGTTCAAGAGTAGATTACTAAATAGAATTTCGAAAACATCCAGATCTATAGGCTTTATGATTGGAAACATTTACAAACATTAAGATATGAAAAAGTTGAAAAAAAGATGGAGAAAAATAGTCATCCTAACAAAAAACAAGCATAGGTTTTTCTTTGGTAATTTTCTTAAGGCCAGAAACTTTTTTAGGGGTAAAGAGTTGCTACATAATGAGAATAGGATTGACTTACTAAAAATAATGCAAATTGTTGAAAAAATATCTATTACTTATACATATATGGATTTTATAACATAAATTTATACTATTTAAGCAAATCTTGACAGGTCTTCATAGAAAATTTGCAAACCCACTGTAGCATTTGAGTACACATTCATCATTATAGAAGCAGTAAATGTATACAATTATAGGTAGAAAATACAGACAACAAATCAACACAAGTCTCACCATCCAAAGATGATCATATTACCACACTTAACACCCTAATGAATATCTTTAATTTCTGTCTGTATACACACATGTAAATATATACATACATACATACATAAAATATTTATATATTATAATGAAAAAATATAGATATAACTTAAATGAGAACATATGATACTTAACTGTTCTTCAAACTTCTGTTTTCAATTATTTTCATTTTTATTTTTGCAGATTATGTTTTAACCTGAGACCTTGATCATATTCCAATTTCTTCAATGGACCCCCAAAAACTTTCTTTACAGATCATTTGTATAAACTAGAATTGAATCTAGGATCACACATTGTATATAGTTTTTTTGTTAATTTTTATTTTTTTCTTATCAACTTTTATTTAAATATTAACTAACATACAGTGCAATATTGGTTTCTGAAGTAAAATTCAGTCGTTCTTCACTTACATACAACACATGGTGCTCATCATAATAAGTGCCCTCCTTGATACTCATCATCCATCTAGCCATCCCCTACCCACATCCCTCCATCAACCCTCATTTTGTTCTCTATCATTAAAAGTCTCTTATGGTTTGTTTCCTTCTTTTTTTTTCCCCTTCTTGTATGTTCATTTATTTTG
Organism: Meles meles; assembly: GCF_922984935.1. Lineage (NCBI taxonomy): Eukaryota > Metazoa > Chordata > Mammalia > Carnivora > Mustelidae > Meles > Meles meles. Next base: position 74,625,067 of record NC_060077.1, read on the forward strand.
TTTCTTAAATTGCACACATGAGTGAAATCATATGTTATTTGCCTTTGTCTAACTTATTTTGCTTAGCATAATACATTCTAGCTCCATCCACATCATTGCAAATGGCAAGATTTTGTTCTTTTTGATGGCTGAGTAATATTCTATTGTATGTATAGACCTCATCTTCTTTATCAATTCATCAGTTGATGGACATTTGGATTCTTTCCATAATTTGGCTACTGTATTTGTATCCCCTCAGGCTCTTAATCAACCACAATTCCTTTTTTCCTACTTGGATTTATTGAAAACACTGGCTTTTGTCCTCTAATTTCAACAGCCTAATTATTTGTTTTTGTCTAATTATTTCTTGTGGTTTTATTTATCTTGTTCCTCTAGTTTCTGTAGGTTTATAAACTGGAACTTACACATAAAGACCAATGTTAATGGATTTTATATATCTCTCTCAGAGTTGTAAAAAAATTGAAAAGGAAGGAATTCTGCTGATTTACCTCTCCAATTGAAATACTCACACCGTTAGAGAGTCACATAATTTTTTCCCCAAGCATCCAAAGAATATTTAGTGCTTGGCTTTAAGAAAGTGGATATTAATATTCTTGGATAATATCAAATACATTCATTGATGACAATGTAATTAAACTAATAGTCAATAGTAATATGATATTCAATACATTTAGAAATATAAAAGCATATTTCCAAATAACTTATTGGTCTAAAAGAAATCATATTATTTCTTGAATATAACTTTTAGCACCTAACACCTAAGCAACCTTGTTTACTTAAATATCTACTAGATTAAAAAATACTAGGGAAAGTTTTAAAAAGTGGATTTTTTTTTTTTAAATTTTCAAATTTTTTCCCTTGGCTATTATTTGGTAAAATTCTTGGTGAAAGTCAATGACATGGCATTAAAATACATTCAAGTTAAAGATGTCAATTTGAGGATAAGGAATTTACCTGTATATAACTTGAATGTATTTAAAATACATTCAAGTTAAAGATATCAATTTGAGGGTTTACTCCAGTGAGCTCACAAATGTAGTCGCCTGGTGATAAAACATGTTCGTATGTGATTTTATGCACAGAGGAATGTAGGTGTAGATGGCATGTCATGAAAAAGGATTTCTTTCACATGGGCTTTTGATAGGAGCCATCCATGATATTCTGGGTTACTGGTTGACAAAAAGACTTGTGAATGAAATGAGCTATTGATATAGCAGCCAATCCATCATGAAATTGAAGAATCCAGCCTCTTATTCTCATTCAAGTAGAATTCCTCTTACCTATAAGGAGTGTTGTAGGCAAAGCCAAACTGTGTTTTGAAACCAATTTAAAAACTGCTTTACTTCTTGGGTGAGTAGTTGTTCAAAGTCTCAGAGTTCTACTATACAAAGGATGACCTAAATTATTTAGACTTGGATAAATGTTCAAAGAAATTTCAAGCCCTTCCCTTAGCCATAGCAGACTTTTTAATATCCTCATGAAATTTTTGATCCCTTTATGACTTCCTTGGCTTTTTCTAAGTGTAATGTAGTGGATAAGGATGTGGGCTCTGAAGTCCTAATAACTAGGTTTGAATTCTGCTCCATTCACTGTATTATCGTGCACAAGTAATTTAAATTCCTTAATACCTATTTTTCTCATCTGTAAATAGGGTATAACAACAGTATCCATCTCAACATATCTGTGTGAGAATTAACTGTGATAATGGCAAGAAAGAACTCAGCAATGTGTCTGATACTTATTAAGCACTCAACAAATGTTTATTGTTGTTGCTGGTTTTCATAGATTAGATCTCAGTGGTATGAAATACTAATATCACTTGTCCTGTTATGAAGTCTCTTCTTGTTCATATTGATAAAACCCTCATGTCTGCATTAGGGGAATAGTTATGTTCTCTTCTTATATAAAAGCAAGGCAAATCTTCAGGGTGTCTTAAAAGCCCACCATTTAATTAAAGGGGCATTGTCATACAATTATATCAATATATACAGGAAGGCATTTTGTAAAATTAAGCAGTCATTATCAATTTTTTTGTATTTTTTGAAAATATGCATTATCAATTTTTTAAAAACTCATGTTAATATCAAATATAAGGAAACTGTTGAAATGTTACTGTTTTGTAAAAACTAAAGGCAAGCATTCTGCTAAATAATAAAATACTAAATACATTGTCTTTAAGACCCAAACAAACCAGAGATGTTTTCTACTATTTCTGTTATTTGACAAAGTGTAGAGATATTGGTGAGAAACACACACACACACACACACACTCAAAACTTAAAAACCTGTAACATTTTATTACAGAAGGAAAGAAATGTTATTTTTATAAATAGTATGATAGCATATTTGGAAATTCCAAGATATAGCTGTAGTATGATACAGCTATATCTTAGAATATAGCTGTATCATACTAACGATATTAGTTCAAACATTAAAAAGAAAAAAAATGCATTTATATGGCAACCTAAAGTATAATATCAAAGACTAAATTTAACAAACTGAATAAAAATTTTTATGAAGAAAGTAAGTTTGTTAAAAGATACAAAATAAAACATGAATAAATAGAAATATATTCTTTGATGCAAAATGTTACCATTATATAAATACTAGTTATTCCCAAATTAATGATTACACTTCCAATCAGAATGAATGTCATATGTAAAAATAAATGTAAAAGAATTCTGAGAAAATTTGAAAAGTAGAATAAACATTAACATTTATAAAGCCTGATTTAAAATCAATACATTACTGTCTGGCATAGAATTAGACAAGTTAGATCAGTGTAACAGAATATATAGGACAGAAGTATTTCTTGCTATAGTTGAGGAATAAACTTTAAAATGAAGTTGGCATCTCAACCAGAAGATTATTCAATAAATGGTGTTGAGACTATTCCCAGTACTTCTGGTAGAACATAAAGTTTCCCTTCTCCATCAAACTAGTTGACAGTGGTTGATACTAGTGATGGAACTGAAAACAAAAGAGAGCAAAGTTATCACTTCTTATATAAATCAAAAGTAGAAAGGTCGGGGGGAGGAGTCAAGATGGCGGAGAAGTAGCAGCCTGAGACTACATCAGGTAGCAGGAGATCAGCTCGATAGCTTATCTAAACATTGCAAACACCTACAAATCCAACGGGAGAGCGAAGAGAAGAAGAACAGCAACTCTAGAAACAGAAAATCAACCACTTTCTGAAAGGTAGGACTGGCGGAGAAGTGAATCTAAAACGACGGGAAGATAGACCGCGGGGGGAGGGGCCGGCTCCCGGCAAGCGGCGGAGGAATGGAGCACAAAATCAGGACTTTTAAAAGTCTGTTCCACTGAGGGACATTGCTCCAGAGGCTAAACCAGGGTGAAGCCCACGCGGGGTCAGCGTGGCCTCAGGTCCCGCAGGGTCACAGAAGGATCGGGGGTGTCAGAGTGTCGGAGAGCTCGCAGGTATTAGAACGGAGAAGCCGGCTGCAGAGACAGAGCCGAGGACTGAACTCTCAGCTCGGGGTTACCTTGAACTGGTCGCGGGCTGGGTGAGCTTGGAGCGCGGCTAGAGGCTGGGGATACGGGAGTGATTGGGTGCTGTCCTCTGGGGGCGCACTGAGGAGTGGGGCCCCAGGCTCTCGGCTCCTCCGGGCCGGAGACTAGGAGGCCGCCACTTTCATTCCCGTCCTCCTGAACTCTACGGAAAGCATTCAGGGAACAGAAGCTCCCAAAAGCGAACCCGAGCCGATTACTTAGTCCGGCCACTGGTAAGGGCGGTGCAATCCCGCCTCAGGCAAAGACACTTGAGAGTCACTACAACAGGCCCCTCCCCCAGAAGATCAACAAAATATCCAGCCAGGACGAAGTTCATCTATCAAGGAGAAAGTAGGTTCATTTCCTAAGACAGCTGCGCAATTCCAGAGGAGGAGAAAGCAAAGCGCGGAACTCATGGCTTTCTCCCCATGATTCTTTAGTCTTGCGGCTACTTCAATTTTTTTTTTTCTCTTTTTTCAATTTTTTCTTTTTTTTTTTCTTCTTCTGCTAAATTTTTTAAAACTTTTACCCTTTTCTTTTTTAACGTTTTTTGACTAGTTTATCTAAATATATATATTTTTTCTTTCTTTTTTATATTTTTTCTTTGTTTTATTTTTTAAATATTTTTCTTTTTTTTTTCTTTTTTCTTTTTTTTTTTTTCAGAACCTGTTTTTATCCCCTTTCTCCCCCCCACAATTAGGGGTCTCTTCTGACTTGGTTACAGCGCATTTTTCTGGGGTCTTTGCCACCCTTTTAGTAGTTTATTTGCTCCTTCATATCCTCTTATCTGGACAAAATGACAAGGCAGAAAAAATCACCACAAACAAAAGAACAAGAGACAGTACCGAAGGCTAGGGACCTAATCAACACAGACATTGGTAATATGTCAGATCAAGAGTTCAGAATGATGATTCTGAACATTCTAGCCAGGCTCAAAAAAGGCATGGAAGATATTAGAGAAACCCTCTCTGGAGATATTAAAGCCCTTTCTGGAGAAATTAAAGAACTAAAATCTAACCAAGTTGAAATCAAAAAAGCTATTAATGAGGTGCAATCAAAAATGGAGGCTCTCACTGCTAGGATAAATGAGGCAGAAGAAAGAATTAGTGATATAGAAGACCAAATGACAGAGAATAAAGAAGCCGAACAAGAGAGGGACAAACAGCTACTGGACCATGAGGGGAGAATTCGAGAGATAAGTGACACCATAAGACGAAACAACATTAGAATAATTGGGATTCCAGAAGAAGAAGAAACAGAGAGGGGAGCAGAAGGTCTATTGGAGAGAATCATTGGAGAGAATTTCCCTAATATGGCAAAGGGAACAAGCATCAAAATCCAGGAGATGCAGAGAACCCCCCTCAAAGTCAACAAGAATAGGTCCACACCCCGTCACCTAATAGTAAAATTGACAAGTCTTAGTGACAAAGAGAAAATCCTGAAAGCAGCCCGAGAAAAGAAGTCTGTAACATACAATGGTAAAAATATTAGATTGGCGGCAGACTTATCCACAGAGACCTGGCAGGCCAGGAAGAGCTGGCATGATATATTCAGAGCACTCAACGAGAAAAACATGCAGCCAAGAATACTCTATCCAGCTAGGCTATCATTGAAAATAGAAGGAGAGATAAAAAGCTTCCAGGACAAACAAAAACTGAAAGAATTTGCAAACAACAAACCAGCTCTACAGGAAACATTGAAAGGGGTCCTCTAAGCAAAGAGAGAGCCTAAAAGTAGTAGATCAGAAAGGTACAGAGACAATATACAGGAACAGTCACCTTACAGGCTAATAATGGCACTAAATTCATATCTCTCAATAGTTACCCTGAATGTTAATGGGCTAAATGCTCCAATCAAAAGACACAGGGTATCAGAATGGATAAAAAAACAAAACCCATCAGTATGTTGCCTGCAAGAAACCCATTTTAGACGTGAAGACACCTCCAGATTTAAAGTGAGGGGGTGGAAAACAATTTACCATGCTAATGGGCATCAGAAGAAAGCTGGGGTGGCAATCCTTATATCAGATCAATTAGATTTTAAGCCAAAGACTATAATAAGAGATGAGGAAGGACACTATATCCTACTCAAAGGGTCTGTCCAACAAGAAGATCTAACAATTTTAAATATCTATGCCCCTAACGTGGGAGCAGCCAACTATATCAACCAATTAATAACAAAATCAAAGAAACACATCAATAATAATACAATAATAGTCGGAGACTTTAACACTCCCCTCACTGAAATGGACAGATCATCCAAGCAAAAGATCAACAAGGAAATAAAGGCCTTAAATGACACACTGGATGAGATGGACATCACAGATATATTCAGAACATTTCATCCCAAAGCAACAGAATACACATTCTTCTCTAGTGCACATGGAACCTTCTCCAGAATAGATCACATCCTGGGGCACAAATCAGGTCTCAACTGGTATCAAAAGATTAGGATCATTCCCTGCATATTTTCAGACCACATTGCTCTGAAGCTAGAACTCAATCACAAGAGGAAAGCTGGAAAGAACCCAAATACATGGAGACTAAACAGCATCCTTCTAAAGAATGAATGGGTCAACCAGGAAATTAAAGAATTGAAAAAATTCATGGAAACAAATGATAATGAAAACGCAACAGTTCAAAATCTGTGGGACACAGCAAAGGCAGTCCTGAGAGGAAAATATATAGCGGTACAATCCTTTCTCAAGAAACAAGAAAGGTCTCAAGTACACAACCTAACCCTACACGTAAAGGAGCTGGAGAAAGAACAAGAAAGAAACCCTAAACCCAGCAGGAGAAGAGAAATCATAAAGATCAGAGCAGAAATCAATGAAATAGAAACCAAAAAAAGCAATAGAAAAAATCAATGAAACTAGGAGCTGGTTCTTTGAAAGAATCAATAAGATTGATAAACCCCTGGCCAGACTCGTCAAAAAGAAAAGAGAAAGGACCCAAATCAATAAAATCATGAATGAAAGAGGAGAGATCACAACTAACACCAAAGAAATACAGACAATTATAAGAACATATTATGAGCAACTCTACGCCAACAAATTTGACAATCTGGAAGAAATGGATGCATTCCTAGAGACATATAAACTACCACAACTGAACCAGGAAGAAATAGAAAACCTGAACAGGCCCATAACCAGTAAGGAGATTGAAACAGTCATCAAAAATCTCCAAACAAAATGAAACAAGATGGGATTGGGAGGGAGACAAACCATAAATGACTCTTAATCTCACAAAACAAACTGGGGGTTGCTGGGGGGAGGTGGGATTGGGAGAGGGGGAGCGGGCTATGGACATTGGGGAGGGGAGGCGAACCATAAGAGACTATGTACTTTGAAAAACAACCTGAGGGTTTTGAAGGGTCAGGGGTGGGAGGTTGGGGCAACCTGAGGGTTTTGAAGGGTCAGGGGTGGGAGGTTGGGGGAACAGGTGGTGGGTAATGGGGAGGGCACGTTTTGCATGGAGCACTGGGTGTTGTACAAAAAGAATGAATACTGTTACACTGAAAAAATAAATAAAATGAAAAAAAAAAAATCTCCAAACAAACAAAAGCCCTGGGCCAGACGGCTTCCCAGGGGAATTCTACCAAACATTTAAAGAAGAACTAATTCCTATTCTCCTGAAACTGTTCCAAAAAATGGAAACGGAAGGAAAACTTCCAAACTCATTTTATGAGGCCAGCATCACCTTGATCCCCAAACCAGACAAGGATCCCACCAAAAAAGAGAACTACAGACCAATATCCTTGATGAACACAGATGCAAAAATTCTCGCCAAAATACTAGCCAATAGGATTCAACAGTACATTAAAAGGATTATTCACCACGATCAAGTGGGATTTATTCCAGGGCTGCAGGGTTGGTTCAGCATCCGCAAATCAATCAATGTGATAGAACCCATTAATAAAAGAAAGAACAAGAACCATATGATACTCTCAATAGATGCTGAAAAAGCATTTGACAAAGTACAGCATCCCTTCCTGATCAAAACTCTTCAAAGTGTAGGGATAGAGGGCACATACCTCAATATTATCAAAGCCATCTATGAAAAACCCACCGCAAATATCATTCTCAATGGAGAAAAACTGAAAGCTTTTCCGCTAAGGTCAGGAACACGGCAGGGATGTCCATTATCACCACTGCTATTCAACATAGTACTAGAAGTCCTAGCCTCAGCAATCAGACAACAAAAAGAAATTAAAGGCATCCAAATTGGTAAAGAAGAAGTCAAACTATCACTCTTCGCAGATGATATGATACTATATGTGGAAAACCCAAAAGACTCCACTCCAAAACTGCTAGAACTTGTACAGGAATTCAGTAAAGTGTCAGGATATAAAATCAATGCACAGAAATCAGTTGCATTTCTGTACACCAACAACAAGACAGAAGAAAGAGAAATTAAGGAGTCAATCCCATTTACAATTGTACCCAAAACTATAAGATACCTAGGAATAAACCTAACCAAAGAGGCTAAGAATCTATACACAGAAAATTATAAAGTACTCATGAAAGAAATTGAGGAAGACACAAAGAAATGGAAAAATGTTCCATGCTCCTGGATTGGAAGAATAAATATTGTGAAAATGTCCATGCTACCTAAAGCAATCTACACATTTAATGCAATCCCTATCAAAATACCATCCATGTTTTTCAAAGAAATGGAACAAATAATCCTAAAATTTATATGGAACCAGAAAAGACCTCGAATAGCCAAAGGAATATTGAAAAAGAAAGGCAAAGTTGGTGGCATCACAATTCCGGACTTCAAGCTCTATTACAAAGCTGTCATCATCAAGACAGCATGGTACTGGCACAAAAACAGACACATAGATCAGTGGAACAGAATAGAGAGCCCAGAAATAGACCCTCAACTCTATGGTCAACTAATCTTCGACAAAGCAGGAAAGAATGTCCAATGGAAAAAAGACAGTCTCTTCAATAAATGGTGCTGGGAAAATTGGACAGCCACATGCAGAAAAATGAAATTGGACCACTTCCTTACACCACACACGAAAATAGACTCCAAATGGATGAAGGACCTCAATGTGAGAAAGGAATCCATCAAAATCCTTGAGGAGAATGCAGGCAGCAACCTCTTCGACCTCAGCCGTAGCAACATCTTCCTAGGAACAACGGCAAAGGCAAGGGAAGCAAGGGCAAAAATGAACTATTGGGATTTCATCAAGATCTAAAGCTTTTGCCCAGCAAAGGAAACAGTTAACAAAACCAAAAGACAACTGACAGAATGGGAGAAGATATTTGCAAACGACACATCAGATAAAGGGCTAGTATCCAAAATCTATAAGGAACTTAGCAAACTCAACACCCAAAGAACAAACAATCCAATCAAGAAATGGGCAGAGGACATGAACAGACATTTCTGCAAAGAAGACATCCAGATGGCCAACAGACACATGAAAAAGTGCTCCACGTCACTCGGCATCAGGGAAATACAAATCAAAACCACAATGAGATATCACCTCACACCAGTCAGAATGGCTAAAATGAACAAGTCAGGAAATGACAGATGCTGGCGAGGATGTGGAGAAAGGGGAACCCTCCTCCACTGTTGGTGGGAATGCAAGCTGGTGCAACCACTCTGGAAAACAGCATGGAGGTTCCTCAAAATGTTGAAAATAGAACTACCCTATGACCCAGCAATTGCACTACTGGGTATTTACCCTAAAGATACAAACATAGTGATCCGAAGGGGCACGTGTACCCGAATGTTTATAGCAGCAATGTCTACAATAGCCAAACTATGGAAAGAACCTAGATGTCCATCAACAGATGAATGGATAAAGAAGATGTGGTATATATACACAATGGAATACTATGCAGCCATCAAAAGAAATGAAATCTTGCCATTTGCGACGACGTGGATGGAACTAGAGCGTATCATGCTTAGTGAAATAAGTCAATCAGAGAAAGACAACTATCATGATCTCCCTGATATGAGGACATGGAGAAGCAACATGGGGGTTTAGGGGGATAGGAGAAGAATAAATGAAACAAGATGGGATTGGGAGGGAGACAAACCATAAATGACTCTTAATCTCACAAAACAAACTGGGGGTTGCTGGGGGAGGTGGGATTGGGAGAGGGGGAGGGGGCTATGGACATTGGGTAGGGTATGTGCTATCGTGAGTGCTGTGAAGTGTGTAAACCTGGCAATTCACAGACCTGTTCCCCTGGGGATAAAAATACATTATATGTTTATTAAAAAAAAAAATTTGGAAGGGGAGGCGAACCATAAGAGACTATGAACTCTGAAAAACAACCTGAGGGTTTTGAAGGGTCAGGGGTGGGAGGTTGGGGGAACAGGTGGTGGGTAATGGGGAGGGCACGTTTTGCATGGAGCCCTGGGTGTTGTGCAAAAACAATGAATACTGTTACGCTAAAAAAATAAATAAAATGAGAAAAAAAAAGTAGAAAGGTCAAGGATAGTTTTAAAGAGTTTTTTTGTTTTGTTTTTTATTTTGGTATCTTCAAGTATAATAAAGACGGAGGGCTCAAAGGCCCATCGTTTTGTGCAATTGGAAGTTGTGAGATGAGATGATCTCTCAAGGTATCATTCCTACTATAAAGGATTGTGTTCTGCCTACTGTGTTCTTCACATTGCGAGTGGTACCCATATCCACCAGTCATCCAAGTCAGCAGATTCCCTGTCCTCAACTCCTCCATTATCGTTCCCTATCCATATATCCGAAACCTGTCATTTCTACTTCCCTAACAGACTTGGACTCCATCCCCTCCTCTCCACTCCCACCATTCTACTTTATGTCATGCTGTGATCCTTTGTCACCTGAAAATAGCTTCCCCCTGGTCTTCTGACACCAGTTAGGGTGTCTCTCTAGACTCCGTCATGCTGCCAGTCTGATTTTTCATAACCAGATCTGATGATGTCATTTCTCTATTCAAGTTCTTCCTGATGTGGTCCCACCCTTAGCCTCACGTCAGACATTATATCACATCTTTGCATATGTATGCATCTCTCCAAATGCACTCTATCATATCTCATACTTTCACACTTAATGTTTCCTTTGCCAGAGATCCCTTCACATGATTTCACATCTACTTGTCCTTCAAAACCCACTGGATGTTTTACTTCTAGGAAGATTTTCCTATCTGAATTAGATGTCTTTCCTCTTAGCCTCCTCTCTTGGGCATGCCATGAGCATCGACCTCACTCTTCGCAGCAGACTAGAAGCAAAGATCATGCTTTATTTGATTTCAGATCCTGAGTGCTTGACATGGTGCCTTAGGCCACATGGTAGATGCTCAATTAATATTGAATAAATGGGTCAATATTTAAGCATTCATAGCCAGGTATTAGTAATGTTAAACTCATATAATTTATATAGTTTGATTCTCTATTGATGTCCATTCTTACAGTCAAAAAATAATTTCAGATAAATGAGAGCTAGAAACATCCTTTGTTCTATTTGGTATATTTTTATTTAAATGTAAAAAATGCATTACCTTTTTCTCAAGTAGAATGTTAAAATGAAAACTCAAGTTTTCTAGAGAGCAGCTTGGCATAAGATTTTAGAGATACTAAGGTTCTTGTTTGTTTGTTTTTAGAGTAAATTACAGTTTTGAGAGAGTATGGTTTTAATCCAGTTAGAGGAAAATGAGCCTGAAAAGTTCATGGAAATACATCCTTTGGCAAGGACTGAGAATTTACTCCCCATGCCCTGTTAAATAATAAGATTTATTATTTGAATGGCTCCAAATCTGGAGATTATTCCGTATGAGGGAGCTGATGAAAGTCATGATAGTAGGAAGACATAAGATTATAATGAGATTCTTGGGGTGGCTGGGTGGCTCAGTGGGTTAAAGCCTCTGCCTTTGGCTCAGTTTGTAATCCCAGGGTCCTGGGATGGAGCCCCACATCGGGCTCTCTACTCATCAGGGAGCCTGCCCCCCCCCAACTGCCGTTCTGCCTACCTGTGATCTCTGTCTATCAAATAAATAAATAAAATCTTTTAAAAAAAGATTATAATGAGATTCTATGATTTTTGAAGTTGGTGTCCCTGAACTCTAAGACAATAAATCTCCCAGATAGTCATAGGCTCTGATCCCACAGTGCTCTTAGAAAGCCACATCAAAGGTGTCACCTCTAACTACCACACTTTGGTTTTCTCACTCAAGAACTCAGGAGTTTGTAAATAAAATTGAACTTCATTGTGTTTTTTTCCTGTATTCTGTTTGACATGCCAATCTCCTCCCTAGACAGGCATCTTACCTTTCTGTTGGTATTTTTCACATCAAGAACTCAACAGATGGAGGCCATTTTCCCAGCATTGGTAGAAAGAAGAACAGTTTGAGGTGGATGGAACTGAGTTGTCCCACAATGGCAGTGGTGGTTGCATGACTCCACTTGTATCCCACTGAGTGAATTCGCGGCATATAAATTTTTAAAATAAAATTTTAAAGTGAATAATGAAAAGATGGCAGGAATAAAGCATAAATAAATGAATAATATAAATATATATAAATAATAACATATATATTTTATTATATACTTATTTTATGTTTAATATAAAATATTTTATATTTTATGTTTACATATAAAATATTTTATATGTATCTTTATATATAATGTTTTATATATGAACTATGTATAGATTTTAAATTTTATACTTATATATAATATTCCATATTATATATATTAATAGAAATATATATAATAAATAAAACAAAATAAAAAGATATAGTTCAGTGGTAAGTAGAAGTGATTGTTCACCATAATAACTAAACAAATATTATTCAAAGTTTACAGATATTAGTGGCTTAAGGAAGCTGATGTACTTTTGTGAGAATAGACCCTACCAACAGTAATGAATGTATTTGTATGTATCCGAATACTCTGGAAAGATAGAATATGGTTCTATCAATTGCCTTATGTAATTCTCTGTAAAGAAATATAGGCTATTAGGGACTGGAACAAAACTAACAAAATGACCCATAAAATGCAGCACACTAAATTGAAAACAGATATGTGAGTATTTGTCAAAAGTACCAGCTGCCTGACGCAGTGTGGCAGAGCTGTCCATAGCAGAAGGTATGCGGCAGCAATCACTTTCATTAGCAGGAGCCAGCAGACACAAATCTTTCTGGTCACGAGGAGAAAACAACTTTAATAACTGTATTTTCATCTTGTTTCATTTCTCGGTTATTTCCTTTTTTCTTAAAATTCTTATTTTGAGAGAGCTATATAAAATTTTGGTAATGTTATAGTTAATGACAGTCATATGTAATAACAGTTATATTATACCTTATAGGAAGTGTAGACATTGTTCACATATTTTGGAGCACTTTGTGCCAGGAACTGTTTCAGGTACAGGAGTTACAGAGAATTTATGGAAGGAGATGAGGCAAAGAATAATGAGATAATCACATTAAATAGGAAGCAAAATTAATGGCAATAAATCCTAAGGGGGATGGATAAGACGGGTGATTATTAGATTAAAGATTAGGGAAAGTTTGCAATTTTAATGATGGTAGCCAGGAAGGCTGAAGTTGGAAATTAAATGGCAGAAACCGGAAGAAGGTAAAGGAGGAAGGCATATCTGAGTGAAAGCTTCCCAGGAAGAGGGTACAGCAAACACACATGCCCTGAGGCCAAAGCATACGGGCCTGTTTGAGGAACAGCAAAGCGTCCAGTTCATAGTAGATGGCTGCGGTAAGATAAGCAAAGGGGAAAGTGGTTGGAGATGAAGATAAGAGAGCTAAGGGGAAATGGGGTAGGTCATACATGAACTTTTAGGTCATGGTAAAAATCTTGACCTTACAGTGTGCTATGGAAAGGCCTAAAGGAGTTTGGAGTGGTGTTATTTATTTGACATTATCTTATTTGTATTTTATTGGCATTCATGCTCACACTCTATCTATATTCAAACACATTTATTCTCAATACCATCTGTTATGTTGATGGCTTTCACATCTGTATAACTGACCATGGCCTTTCACTAAAACCCGACTTACATACCCACGTACGTCCCTGAGATCTCCACAGATGTGACAAATAGGCTTCACAAATTTAACATGACCCAAGAACTTTTTTGTTTTTCTTCATCTTAGTAGGTCATCCCCAGTTGCCCAAGCCGAAGATCTGTGAGTCCTCACTGAGTCTCTTCTTTTCCACACCATTCACATCCAGTTTATACCTCTGTTGATTTCACCTCCCAAATGTCCCAAATATGCACACTACATTTCCACAATGGTCACCCAGACAAGTATAAAAACATATTAAGGGTTTCCTAATTTTTCAAAATTGTTTTAAAATGCACATAACATAAAAGTAACCATCTTAACTAGTTTTAAGTATACAGTTCAGTATTTTTAAGTACATTCACCCTGTTCTGTGACCATCATCAAAATCACTCTCTTCCAAAACTTTTTTTTGTCTTGCAAAACTGAAACTCCGTTCCCATTAAACAATAACTCCCTACTCCACCTTCCTCTCAACCTCTAGCAATCACCATTCTACTTTCTGGTGCTATGAATTTGACTACTCTGGGTATCTCAAGTGGAATCACACAATTTTAGTCCTTTTGTGTCCAGCTTATTTCACTTACCATATTGTCCTAAAGGCTCACCCATGTTATAACATGTATCAGAATTTCCTTCTTTTAAAAGCTTAAAAATATCCCATTGTATGTATATACCTCAATTTGTTTATCCATTCATCTGCTGATGGATACCTAAGTCTCACCTACTTTTTGGTTATTGTGAAAAACTGTGCTGTGAATACAGGTATACAGATATTTGTTTGAGTTCCTGCTTTCAATTCTTTGGGGAATATACCCAGAGTGGAATTGTTGGATCTTATGGTAATTCTATTTTTTTAACTTCCATTCTGTTTTTCATAGCATTTGTGTCATTTTACATTTCCACTGGTAACTTTCTTTTTATCTTCTTCATTTTCCTTCTTAGTCCAGGCACAATGGCATTCTTTGATTTCTCCAAATACCAAGTTCAAATACCAAGCCTTAGTAGTAGTTATTCCCTCTTCTTGTAAACTTTCCAGCCTGCTGTTTGCTCGACTGGCTCTTTCTGATCATTCAACTTGGACTCTACGAGAATACCTTCCTTGAGTCAGTTACTATTCCATCATCGTAATATTTACAAGATCTCCCAATTTCCTTGTGTGTTTATTCTTATTTTGTTCATCTTACCTTCAAAAAAACCTATATACCCAGTACCTAGGACTATGACTGGCACATAGGAGATGTATAATAATTGTTGAAACATCATGGGGATTATTATGATAAATTCCTTATGTTCTATCTGTGAACACTACTCATTAGTGAAAATTACAATTGTCATTCAAAAAATAATAACTATTCTGTAGGAACAAATTAAACCAAGATAGAATCCATAATTCTATAGTGTAATCAAGAATGGCAGTTGACCTAGTTACTGTGATAATTCAGATTTCAGTAGAAATTTGGGGCTCATTAATTTGGATATTTCAGGCAAAATGTGTTCTTTGGTTTCAAATTATTTCAATAATTACCTTAATACTTCTCTATGCTTTATATACTCAATTATTGTCCTAGAGGTACTGGTAAAATCTTTCATATACTTCTGAGTAGTGAATTTCAGTTTCAGTCTTCAAACATGTCACATACTTTCACGGCAAATTTTCTAAATTGATGTTTTATAGTTCATTCCAGTAGTAACCATTTTCCTAATCCATAAGGTCATCTATGTAGAGAAAACTGACTGAGGTCACATAAAAGGTAAATGTCATTTCTGTCTTTACATTAAGAAGTTACAAACTGGCTATTCTAGATTATGAACTATCCCCTAACAGTTATTTTTATGATGATGCTATATATTATGAATGACTTAGGTGTACTACTACTTTGAAGTACACACTCTCTTATGGCCCTATAATCCTAAAGGGTGGTAAAAGCCCATTAAATATTTAGATGGGAAGGCAGCATATATTCTTATGTATAGACACCCTTATTTTTATCATGTTAAAATTGTTTTGAGGTTTGGATCTATGATTGAAACTACATTTATGCAGGAAAAAAAAGATGATTATTGTGTACAAGAGTCCCTCTTCTTCAAGAGTATTTGTGCATTCATTACCCTGGTCCCTTTATAAAACTCCATGGATGTAATTCTGTGCATACTGACCTAACTAACTTGTTGGGGAGCTACTCATGGCTTACAGAAGCATGGAGAAGTGATTGTTCGTTTTTTTTGTTTTCCTTTTATTTTAAAAGATATTTAAAATTGTCATTAAAATCATAGGTTTTCATATTGTTTTTAAAAAGTCATAGCATTTAGTTCATTTTCTAAATACCAGATTAGGCAGATTTTCTTCTTGTTTTCAGTAATTATTGCAAAAGTTTCAAAAGTGTTCAACAGAATTCACTGTAGAGCCCATTACATTTCAAGGACACTGGAGAGCCTCTGTGGCAATTGAGTTGAAAATTATTAATCCATTCCTTTTATCTCTTGTATTACTTCTCCTTAGGGTTATAGTGGAAAATCTTTCACAAACATTGTTTTTCTGTTATTAAGATTTATATCCCCATTTTGAGGTAATTTTTTAATGACACCTTTGCATGTTATGTCACAGGCTTCTTTAGGGCAGACAAAATCTTGTCCCTTTTCATTCACAAATGAGCATCTTCAGAAAAAAAAAAAGCTCCTTTAGAAAATGCTGTTGGTGTAGCATCTTTAGAAGGTAGCATCTTTTGAAAAACTGTTAGTTGGGACCTACTTTAAAAACTCTAATAAAAAACAGGCTTCCGTATATCACTTAAGCTAGAAGCATTTGTGTTAAAGGTGGCTAAAGTTGGTAGTAAATATTATCACCTTTTGCTATTATATCAAGGAAAAATGTATTTTAATATTACCTTTAATCATCAAACTCTTTTGCTTCATCTGATGTATGTTACCTTTAAAGATATCAGTTAAGAAAGAAATAATGAACACAAGCAGTTTGAATAAAGTTCACATCACTGATATTTTTGAGTGCCCATTAATTGCCAGGTATTGTGCTGAGCACTTAATGGATGACTGAAGTTTAGATGGGCACGTTCTTTCTTAAATTTCTTCCCAGAATATTTCTATGATTTTCAGAAAATAGGGTATGTGTGCCTGTATTAATCCTATCAAAATGTGTATCATAGTATATTTTAACTGCCTCTTTACTTGTCTTTCCCATTAAACTCTAAACTCCAAAGGTGCATGTTTTCTGTCTGCCATATTTGACTCTGTCCTATACGCTGATCATCATGGGTACTTTGCCCCAGTCCCCAACATAGTAGGTGCTCTATAAATATTGATTAAGTGAATGATGATAATTGTTCAGAAAATGCATCATTTCTTTAGGGATGGGATCAGAGAGAAGAAGGATGATATAAAGGCCAGAATTCTAATTTATTAATTTTCAACACACGATCTCCTTCAAAGAAAACTTAACATGCACATTTACTCCCTAACAGCTAACATCAGTTGGTGCTACTCATAATGAGAGCACTTTTATTCATTATCTCATTAAATCTTCTCGGCATCCTGTGAGACCATTGCTATCTTTAGCCTCATTCTACACATGAGGAAATGGAGATAGGACGAATAAGGTCTTAAGGTTTCTCTGAGATGAGTGTACAGTACAAATTGGAACTCTTACTTTCAGAGCTCAGGCTTTGAAGCAATCAATATTTGGAATGCCAATTTAATTAGAAGATAATCTCGGAGATCACAAATAACTTCATGAGGGTGCACAGCTAGTAAATGACAGAGCCTGGTTGAAACCAAATTTGCACACTCCAAAGTCTGTGTGGCCGCAATCCCAGACACTGTCTCCTTTTCTTTAACAATGAATGTGCTTTTCAGAGATGCACTAAATTATGGGTCAAGTGCCATCCTAATTACGCCGAGCAAATCCTGGCCCTAAACTGTTTTTCCTGACAATTTCTTCAGAAAAGACTGCTTTATTTTTATTTTTAAACTAAATCAAAGTAAATAACTCTTGGGCAAGACAATTTTGACATTTCATTTCCTCAGTATTGATGATACCTAAGAAGAGTTATATGGGGGTAGGGGAAAATGCCCAAAAGAAAAAGACCATTAGAATAAAGGTGCATGATGCCGCATGTCTATGGACGGAACTCAGGGCCCTCTGTGCTTAAGAAACTGTGTGAAAGGGGTGCCTGGGTGGCTCATTGGTTAAAGCCTCTGCCTTCGGCTCAGGTCATGATCCCAGGATCCTGGGATCGAGCCCCACATTTGGCTCTTTGCTCAGCAGGGAGCCTGCTTCCCCTCTTCTCTCTCTGCCTGCCTCTCTGCCTACTTGTGATCTCTGTCTGTCAAATAAATAAATAAAATCATTAAAAAAAAAAAAAGAAACTGTGTGAAAGTCGAATGAAACATGGAAAATATATCACGTGCTGACACAAAGAGGAACTTGGGCAGTAAGTGATGAACCATTTGAGGGTCTATGGAATACAATATTAAGTCTTGCTTAAATGGGAAGTCTTACCACACTATATGTTCTAGGATGAGACAGACTAATAATGCTTCCTTTGAACTCTAGAGTCTCAAGTCCCTGACCAACCAAGCTCTCTTCATGTGAGGCCCCAGACCAACTGCATCATCATGAGTTGGACTCCTCCCTTGAACCCAAACATCGTGGTACGAGGTTACATCATTGGCTATGGTGTTGGGAGCCCTTATGCTGAGACAGTGCGTGTGGATAGTAAACAACGATATTATTCCATTGAGAGATTAGGTGAGTTGTTGTGGGTTTTATTCTATTAAGGGAAATAAATGATTTGTTTGAAATTATTTTCTTTCTTAGAATCTTGTTCTTTGGAATTTTAATTTGTGACACATAGTATTTCATAAGACAGGTCTCTCTTTTTCTGTCTTCTATCAATCTACACACACACACACACACACACACACACACACACACACCTGTTTTTCCTCTCTGGACTTTGAATTGGGGAAATTTATCTAGGGACATTCACAATGACAGTGGGTACTCCGTTGTGTACTTTTGCTTCTGACCCATAGAATAAAAAAAGGTAATTGTATTATTTTGTTCCTCATTGGTCAATGGAAATATCTAATCTTAATAATTCTTTTTTTTAAGATTTTTATTTATTTATTAGTCAGAGAGAGAGAGAGAGAGAGCATAGGCAGACAGAGTAGCAGGCAGAGTCAGAGGGCAAAGCAGGCTCCCCGCCGAGCAAGGAGCCCAATGTGGGACTCGATCCCAGGACGCTGGGATCATGACCTAAGCCAAAGGCAGCTGCTTAACCAACTGAGCCACCCAGGCATCCCACTAATCTTAATAATTCTTATAAAAAGCAAGTCAACACATTTTTTTTTTCATTTTTTTCTCACTAGGAAGATATTCTGTCAATTTTTCTTTAACACTAAAAAATCTAGTCACCTTGCTTTCTTTTCCCTTAGTATTTATAGGTTAAGTTTCGTGGCTATGCCATTATGACTATAAAACAAAAGGTGAAACAAGGAATTTTCAATCAAACCTCTAAACTTAGTTTTCAGACTGCTGTCTGCATACAGTCCAAGGCCTCTTATCATACTCAATGTCATTTTAATAAATACAATACTTGAATTATGACGTTTCTGAATTCTTTGAAAACTTGTTTATTCAGAGAGGGCTAACGTGTAGTAAAAGGGTTCATATCCATTTTATATCTGATTTTCCATAATATCCTAAGAGATTATATCATTAACAGAGAGAAATCAAAGAAACATATGTCATATATAGGGTGGCAAGAAGTTAAATTCTCAAAGCACAAAGCAGGGTGATCCTACCTGTTGATTTAACATGGTATTATTTGAAATGAAGTACACTGACCTCACTGGGAATACAACCTGATTGGTGGGAGTTGGGGGGAGGGGCGCTACTTATTTGTAATGTCTCTCAAAAACAGAACATTTTGATGAGAAACTTGATTTGAATTTGAATACCTTTTCATGCAGTAGCAAGAAAAGATTTTCCCAGTGCAGGAGGAAAATTGCACTGACCCATTCTCTCTGTAATTGCCTCAAACACTAATAAAAGAAGTGCCTACTGAAAATCTCCACAATTCTAGTTAGCTTGGCATTTAGAAATAATATTCTCTCAGTCAGTCCCTGAGTTTGAATGTTAAGGCAATCACATAACACGTTTTATGGCCATCAAACCGATGTCAGGGGACTGTTATGTAGCCATTATTCAGCAGGCATCATCTCTGACAGTTGATCTCTGACACCACCCAGCAGAGGGAGGTCCACGTGGCCAGGCTTCCCTGCAAGGAGAGTGTGGTACAAAGGCATAATGAAGTCATGAAAGAAAACTGCAATGCTTCACCAGGGCCTTTCAGTAAAGATGTTCTTTACTACAAGCGGTCTTTCCAGAAGTCTCCAATGCTTGCAAAGCTGAGGCTTTCGGAAGATTAACACTGGCAAATCTCTCCAAAATCTTAACAAGAAAACGAGATTTTTCCTTGTAAGATATATTTTAAAGAGCTAGGAAAACTGTTACAAGCAAAACGGATATGAACCTATCTCTGTGGTAGATCATGTGTGTATTACACTTTAAAACTTATCTGGAAAGAGATTTACACACATACATTTGCATACACACACGCATACACCCATATGTATATGTACACATGAATTTAAGCGCTACCAGCTCATACTCTTCTAACATAGTCCCATGTCTTCACATAAAATATTGAAATATAATAGTTTTTTATTATTGTTGTTCAAATATCTGCAGAGTTACACAAAGAAACTGGTGTTTTTTCAACATGTGTTTTGCTATTTACCCAAAGTGTATGTTAAACATATCCTGATGTATATTAAATAGGAACAGTTTTATATATGCATATAGAAATATATAAAATGTCTAGACAATTTTGCATTTCTAAGGCTTTAAAAATTATATTTTAAATACCTTTCAAAAAGATACTATGAAACTGGTATGCTTACTTTAATGTTTAATAGAATAAATGAAACAATTGGTGCTTTCTTTGCAAAGTTTGGATGTGGGCATGAGTGAATCCTTTATCTTTTTAAAAGTTAGAACCTAAGATATGTCTAACATAAACTTCGGCTAAGTCAAGGAATATATATTTTCAGGGCTGTATAACAGTTATACAATTAAAAATGAATTAAGGAAAGTTATCCTCTGTTAAAGCATAACAACAGCTATAACTTAAACTGTCATGGTTGTTTTTTAGACTATAAAAAAGCTATCTGTTCTATAATTGACCAATAAACTTCCTCTTCCCTTTGATGACAGACCAGAACTTTCAAGTAGCATTTTGTTTATCAGGCATAATAATTGAATATTTAGATACCAAGCACTGTGACCTTCTTCAGAACTACAAAACAAAGCTTACCATGTGCAGACCTAGAGATTCATTAACCAATGAATTATACTATTGTTTGTACTATATAGTGCCAATAATAGCAATGTTTGCTACATCATACACCTCTTGGGTTAAAAGCCGTAGATGCCAGCTTTGATGTATACACATAGCATAGATCAACAAGATCTGAATTCTGGAGATGTTGGCAAAGTTAATCTGAAACCAAGTTCTTCTTTTAAAACCCCACAATGTATCTACCAATTTATTTATATATTTATTTATTTATTTATCTATCTATTTCTACATCTTTATGGAGGTATTTGTATGTGTATAAACTGTACATGTTTAAAGTGCAATTTGTTGAGTTTTTAAGAACTTTATTGTGGATAATTGACACACAATAAGCTCTGTTTTTCACATTTCTTCTTTTTTTTTCTCTCTGTAATGTTTTATAATATTCAATATAGGAAGTCTTGAATGTTTTTGTTAGATTAGTTCACATGTACATATGTGTGTGTTTATTAAATTTAGTCCCTTTTTATATGTGTGTGTGTATAAACTACTTTAAATGGGATTGTTCAAGTTTATTTTTCAGCTGTTGCTGCTAGTGTAGAATACAATTGTTTTTAAACATTAATCTTGTATCCTAGACCTGTTAAATTTACCTATTTGTGCTACTAGTAGAATACTCTGAGAATTTCCATGTAAACAAACATACCATATGTAAACAGGGACAGTTTTACAGTTAATTTCTGACCTGCTTTTTATTTCTTTTCTCTTGCCCTCTCTTGGTTAAGAACTCTAGTAAAATATTGAATAGAAGTGGGAAGTGGGCATTTTTCCCAGTTCCTGATCTTAGGAGAGGCATGAAATAGGATGTTAAGTACAGGTTCTTCACACATGCCTCTTATCAGATTGAGGAAGTTTTCTACTTTTTCTAGATTTCCTGGGAATTTTTATCATGAGTATCTGTTGAATTTTTGTGAAATAATTTTCTCCCTTCCTCCTTATTAGTATTTTTTAATATAGTGAATTATATTGATTGATTTTTGAAGGGTAGCTAATTTTGAATTTCTTACATAGATCCTACATGATCACGATGTACTACCCTTTTCTTTTATTGTTGGATTTGACTTGTTAATATTTATTAAGGATTTTTTATGCCTCTATTCATGAGGTATATTTGTCTACAGTTTTCTTTCATGTTATGACTTTATCCAATTTTTTAATTAAATTTATTCTGGTATCATAAAATCAGTTGGGCAGTTTGTTCTTCTGTCACTAAAAAAGTGTGTGTAAAATTTATATTATTTATTCCTAGAATAGTTGATAGAATTCATTAACAAAACCATTTGGATCTGCGATTTCCTTTTTAGGAAGGCTTTTGATAAACAATTTAGCTTCTTTAACATATATACATCTTTTTTATATTTTATATTTTTTCTTATATTGATTTTAGTAAGTTACAATTTTCGTGACATTTGTATACTTCATTTTGTCCCATTTATTGGCATAGAATTGTTCATTCACAATGGTCTCATTATCTGTGGTGATAACTGCTATTTCAGTTCTGATATTGATCATCTACATCCTCTCTTTTTTGTGATCAGCCTAGGTAGGGGTTCACTAATTTTGTTGATCTTTGACGTTTTAACAGTAGTGATTATCTCTACTCTGTCTGGATTTTATTTCTTTCAAATCTGCTTTTACCTTTACTCTTTTCTTTCTTATACTTGTGGTAGTCATACTTGCTCCCTGTTTTTAATTTCTTAAGGTAGAACCTCATGTTACAGGTTTTTAAAGCTATTTGTGTTATCTAAGCACCCCTTCCCTGTCTCCCACAGATTTTGGTATGTTATCTATTCATTATCATTTAATTCAAAATATTTTCTAGTTTTCCTTAATTTCATCTTTCCCCTTGAGTTATTAGGTATGTTGCTTACTTTTCAAATTTTGTTTTTTCCTAGGCATCTTGTTATTGTTGGTTTAACTTTTATTTTATCATAAATGGAAAATATACTGACTTCAACATCTTTAAACTTATAGTGACGTGTTCTCGTTTTGTTGGATGTACTACATGAACTTAAAAATCATGTGTAGTCTGCAGTTAGATACAGAGTTCTGTAAATATCCATTAGACCAAGGTCTTTGATGTCTCCCTTTAATTCTGTCAGTTTGTTTGCTTCTTTTTATTTTGGGAGTCTGTTATTAAGCTGATACACATTTATAATTGTTATGTCTTCTTAATAAATCACCTCATTTAGCATTACAGAAGCCTCTCTCTATTTCTGGTAATACTCATGGTCTTCAAGATGATTATATCTGTTATTAATATAGCTTAAAATTATATACTTCTAGCCTTCTTACACTTAGTTTACATGATCTGCCTTTTCCATCTGTTAGTTTCAGCCTATATCTTTGTTTAAAAAGATTTATTTGTTTATTTGAGAGAGAGAGGTGGAGGGGAGAAGGAGAGAGAGAGAGAATCTCAAGCAGACTCCCTGGTGAGTACAAAAACGAACTTCGGGCTCTACTAGGAGCTGGGTCTTAGGACCCTGAGATCACAACCTGAGACGAAACCAAGAGCTGAACACTTAACTGACAATGCTACCAGGATGCCCCAGCTTATGTCTTTATATTTAAGGTTTTTCTGTGTCCTGTAGGCAGTTTATAGTTGAGTCTTGCCATTTTATGCCCCCTGAAAAATTCTCCCTTTTAATTGAGGTTTTAGGCCATTAGAATTTAATGTACAATTTAGTGTTAATGTACATACATAAATGGTTGGAGTTCAGTCTATCATTTTACTTTTGTTTTCTGTTTCTTCAATCTTTTTTTCATTTACTCTTATGAAATCCTGAGCTCAGAGAACAAAAGGGATTATGTTTAAATGTCCAGATGCAGTCCTTGTTTTTTCCAACTGAGATATTCGTACAAGGATTTTTGTTCTTCTCATCTAATCAGCCCATCTGAAACTATCTTATATCTTAAGGAGAACTGGTTAAAATCTTTCACCACCACCCATGTGGAAAGAAGGAAAGAAAGAAAGAAAGAAAAGAGGGAGGGGGAAAGAAGGAAGAAATGTGATCAAGGGAAGCAGGAAGGAGGGAAGAAAATGGGTGTTTCATTTGTGACTAAATTTGTTCAGCATCCAGTGGTATCAAATGTAGGTTTAAGTTCCATCTTTGAATTATGTCATCTCACAGTAGCCTTTACATCCCCACACTGTGTGACTCTCAAAGTCTCAGTTTTCTCATTGGTGAAGCAGAATAGTATGCTACCTTAAAAACTTTTTATGATATTCCACTTAGATAATAAAAGTAATGCTGTTTACAATTCTTCAGAAAGAAACATTATAGAAATGTGAATAGGGCATTGTTCTATAATTATTTAGTATGTCAGTGGTTTAGCAAATATAAAAAATCCAATTCCATAAAGCTTTCAGTTATGTGTTTTTATAAACTTTGAAGTTTATACTGTGTTGATTTATCCCCTATACCTAAAAGTAGACTATATCAAATACAACTTAGAAAATAGTCAGGGAATCCAGGGTTTTAAATTCCAATAATTCACCAACTGCATAACATTATATAAAACATATTTGTTTACTGAAATTAATATGAATCACAAATGTAAACAGCACAGTGACATTCAATTCAGTATGAAAGACAAAAATGTAAACTCCTGTTTTCAGCTGTAATAGAATGCTGATTTAAAAATCCTGAGTGGGAGGGGCACCTGGGTGGCTCAGTGGGTTAAGCCTCTGCCTTTGGCTCAGGTCATGACCATGGTCCTGGGATTGAGCCCCACATTGGGCTCTCTGCTCGGCAGGGAGCCTGCTTTCCTTCCTCACTCTCTGCCTGCCTCTCTGCCTACTTGAGATCTCTGTCAAATAAGTAATAAAATCTTAAAAAAAAAAAAAATCCTGAGTGGAAGAGTTAGATTCAATCAACATGAGCACTGGTTGCTTGGAGAGGAGTGAGAGGGGAAGAGAAAAGTTCATTCCATGAGATCATTACTTTGAATATTTCAGAAAGAATAGATTTTATCTTTTATGATTTTTTTTTCCCTGATGTTAGTGTCTTCTAAGCCTATAGGCATTTTCTAGTAATCTTTAAGGGCAAACTTAGGGTGATTCATTAATAATACATATCATTCTATTTCTAACTCTTTTCTCACTTCTACTCCCTGAGGTCCAAAGCAGATGCATTGTCTTATACCTGGTAAATTTTCTAAGGCTATTTAGAAGAATCTGTCACAAAAGATGAATACTATTATTGAAATAGAGCAGAAAGGATCTCATTGGAATAAATATATGTATTCTCATGGAATATATATATATGAATATATATATAATTATATGGACATGTATATATCATTAAAAATCTCTAATCTCCCCTCTTTGTTTTCCTTTTTATATAACTCTTTCCACATTTTACCTTGTGTTTTACAACCTGAGTTGTTATTTGTAAAATCCAGTTGGTAATATAAAGGACATGTGGGTCATTTATTCTACCAACATTAAATTCAACATTTGACCAAAAATTTTTTCTCCATCAGCAACACCTGGGTGATGCAGATGGTTGGGCATCTGACTCTTGGTTTGGGCTCAGGTGGTGATCTCAGGGTCTTGAGATTAAGCCCAGTGTTGGGGCTCTGCAGTCAATGTGGAGTCTGTCTGGGACTCTGTCCCCCTCTCCCTCTACCCCTCTTTTCCCTGTTTTCTCTCTGTCTCCCAAGTAAATAAATAAATCTTAAAAAAAATTTTTTTCTCTAACTTTTATATTTTTCTAGAAAATGTTTTATTTGGGTCAGAACAATCTAGATTTCGCCTTAATTTTCCATGTCATTTAGTGATAACGGATGGCTCCTTAGTGCATTTCTTCTAAGTCCTTTACAAATACAAATTTATTTCTTCACCCCCTCCATGATTTTAGTGTCAGATATCATCCCAATTTTATAAATGAGGGAAGATAGCAAGAGAACTAAAATAAGAAAAGTCAAAGTTAATTTTTAATTGAAAAAAGTTAAATGTTACACTAATACACTCAGATACATATTGTCGTAAAGCAAAGACCTGGCTCTTTTGTATGGAAAGAGGAGGGTAGGACCCAATCCCAGCCTGATTAGGGCTTGCACTAGAACACATGACTGAAGGGAAGTTGTACTTCCTATAGGGAAAAACAAGGCGTTCTGGTAAAATTAAATACCTTTAATTCAACAGCAGAATAATACAATCTAGGGACACATTCCTAAAACTTCTGATCAAAAAACAAGTCATACTCCAGGTATGAATCTGAGAACTTACCCATGGATGTCTGTGAATTGTTATCCTGTGAGCTAGGGTCAGAGCTGATATAGAGAGAAAAGAGAGAAAACCAGATGTCTGGACATTTTGCTTTATTAAGCAGTTACACTTGTAGATTAATATTTATCCTCTTCTATCAGTTTCTGTCCTCTTGTGATTTGAAGCTGTGTTACTAGTTGAAAAATTTTTGATGATTATTTTGTACTCTTGATAAATTAATAAATTCATCATTTATGAACTATTTCTCTTTATCAGCAGTAATATTCTTTGGTCTGAAATCTATTTTGTGTCTGATATTCATATAACACTTCCAGCCTAATTTTTGTTTGTCTGTTAGCATGTTATATATTTTCCATTATTTTAGTTTCAAACTATTTGTGCCTTTATATTTAATTTTTTTTATTGTAGGATGCATATAATTGGGTCTTACATTTTTATCTAATATGACAATCTCTGACTTTTAATTGAGGTATTTGGGCCATTTATATTTAATGAGAGTATTGATATGTTTGGATTTATACCATTATCCTGCTGCTTGTATTTCATTTGTTGTTCAATTGACCCATCTGATCTTTGTGCATTTTTATTTCCCCCTTTTTTTGAGATTGAATATTTTTAATAATTTATCTTACATCCTTTGTGAGTTCATTAGCAATAACTCTTTTGTCTCCTTAATGGTTGCTTTAGAATTTATGGTGTGTATCTTCAATTTATTGCTATTGACCTTACAAAAATATTATATCAGTTCACAAAACATTTTTTTCTTTAAACAATAAAATATACTTTAAAGTTTAAAAATAAGGAAAAAAGGATGTATTTTATATCTTAACTACTCAGTTACTGTTTTAATGTTGTTGATTACTTTGTGTTAATCTATATGTTCAACGAGTATTATTTTTCTTTGTTCCTGAATGACTTATTTAATATTTCTTATGATGGAATTATGCTGCTGATAACTTTTTTAAAAATCTCTGTACATCTGGAAATATTTCATTTTATCTTTGTTTTTTAATTACATTTGAATTGGAGTGGGGATTCTAAGTAAATAATTTTTTCCATATGTTTAATGATATTCATTCACCATCTCCTATATTGCCTTATTTTTAACAAGACTACTGCAATCATTCTTATCTTTATACCTCTGTACACAATGTGACTTTTTTCTCTGACTACTTTGAAGGTTTTTTTTCTCCTTTGTCACAATTTTACACAATTTTGTTATTATGTCTTTATGTAGTTTTCTTTATATCTCTTCTTCTTAGTGCTTAGTGAGATTCTGGGATCTGTGGAATGACTGGTTTCATCAAGTTTGGAAAATTTTTGGCTATTATTTCTTCAAATAGTTTTTCTTTTTCCTACTCTCATGCCTCTCAGTCAGAGACTCTAGATACACATATGTAATGGTGCCTTAGGTTGTACCACAACTCACTGATTTTTTGTTTATTTTTTTCTAGTCTTTCTTTGTCTGTTTCTTCTTGGATAGTTCCTATTACTATGCCCTTAAAGCCACTATTCCGCCCCCACCCCCGCCATGTGGCCTTATCTGATCTGAATCTTATGCAGTGTATTTTTTCATGTTACACATGGTAGTGTTCATCTTTAGATGTTGGATGGAGTCTTTTCTATATATTCAACATTAACCTGCTCAGTCTTTCCTTTACATTCTTGAACATATGGAATATAGTTTGAATAACTCTTCTATTATCCTCACCTAAAGCCATTACTGGGTCTACTTCTATTGATTATTTTTTTTCCTCATTATGGATTTTATTTACATGCTTTTTGCACGTTTGGTTATTTTTGCGTGTTTCTTACAAATTATATTTTTCTTTTGGGATACTGGAGATTTTAGTGTTTTAAAAAATATTCTTGAGTTTTGTTCTGGGATGCTCTTATTTGGAAAAACTTAAACCCTTTTGAAACTGGCTTTTAAGTGTTTACATGATACCAAAGCCCTCCTACCTTCTAATAGCATCAGTCTAATTTGATCTGATTCTGAGGTAATACCTTCTGAGTACTATACCTCAAATCCCATCAATTGTGTGTTTGTCCATCTGATTTGTGGAGAATCACTGTTTCCTGGCCCTGAGTGAACACCAGAGATTTTTTTCTTTGCTTCTGTTGGGTAGTTTTTACTCTACCCCTGGGAAATTTTCTCATAAGCATGCACTGATAAGTACTCCAATGAAGACTCAAGAGAGACACTCACTAGACCTCCAAAATGCCTCTTCCATGAATTTCTCTTTTCTATTCCTTACAAACTCCAATTGCTTAGGTCATGTCCGACTTCTAATTCCATATCCTTAATTCAAGGAGACAACTGGGCTTCTTCTAGGTTTTCCCTTTCTCTTTCTCAGCTTGGAAACTTTCTCAAGACAATAAGCTGGGGAAATCAATGGACTCATTTTGTTTCTCTTTTCTCAGAGATCACTGACCTGATCTGCTTGATGTCAAATATCTGAAAATTGTTGTTTTTTATATACTTTGTTTCATTGTTTCTTTTATTTTTGTTTTGTTTTGTGTTGATCCAGGTAGGAAGGTAAATTTAATTTATATTAACCTCTTTTGATCAGAAGTTGAAGTCCTTTAATAAATAATTAAACAGCCATTTTATAATTTCAGTATGCAAAATTTTCAGTTTTTCAAAAATGCCAAACTGCATCATATCTGTTTCCTGATTTCTGTCACAAATCTAATCAAGAATGAATCCTAACTGTCATACTGTATTTTTAGAGAATAAATTTAACTTGAGTGCTCTTAGAAATGGGACTCTAGGCCTGTGGAGAAATGAACCTTTATAACTCCCAGAGTGCAATCTGAGTTCAGCGAATACAATGTAAATTATAATGTTAACCTCAGCATCATTCCCCCATCAAGAAAAAAATCCTTTCATGCATGGAATATAGAAGTTTTGAGTTTATGACATGCAAACACTATAGCAGCTTTAAGAATAGTTGACATACATGAATAAAAAATGAGTAAGCACCCTGTAGAGAACATTTTATTATTTTGAAATGAAGTACATTATAGGTGTTAGTTAACAAAATTCAGTTTTTTATTTTTTGAAGCAAAGTGTGAGAATTGTGGAAAATGATTTTTGACCCAACGCCCAAAAAGCCTTTGAAGCCTTTGAAATAAGTCACTTAAT
Source organism: Meles meles (assembly GCF_922984935.1). NCBI lineage: Eukaryota > Metazoa > Chordata > Mammalia > Carnivora > Mustelidae > Meles > Meles meles. The sequence goes on from NC_060077.1 coordinate 74,654,406, forward strand.
GGTAAAGAAAATAAAAAGGGGGGGTAGATTTACCCCCTTTTTTATTTCCAATTAGCTTATTTAGAGCATTTATGTACAGTGAAGCAATATTGAACATAACTCCAGCTGTATTTCAGACTGGAAGATCAGAATAGATCATTAAAATTCATACATCATATGCCATATAAACTACTTCAGAAGGACATTAAGTTAACTGGTGGTTGTTATTATTTTATACTTTTGTTATTTACACAGAAAACATCTCCTTATTTTCAAATTAGTATTATTAATTCTATAATACAATGTTATTCTGACAGTTTTAATGAATGAGATCTAAAATGAAATTTCTATAGAAACATGTGAATGCCTATTGTTTATCTCAGGTTTAGTTGTATATGCCTCTTATTTTGCTGTGTATTACTTCTCCCTGTCAATACTATTCACCTGATACCTATATTCTAAAATTGTGAATGAAACATGACTCTAATGAATCTAAAGGACAATGTATCTTCCTATTTTCTTGGCACTTCATAATCTCTTTGAAGTTCATCATGGTAGGCTTCAATGCTTTTATTTTATGTAGATGAATTAAGTATAATATAATGTATACTATCTAAATTATAATTTCATTTTCTTTTTTCATTTTAAGTGTTGATCATTTAGTTCACATTAATCAAAACACTAAATGGATGAATTTTCCATAGTGCAGGCAGTTATTTAAATAGAAAAAAAATATCTCTTGTGGTAGATAGTGTGTTAAAAGACCAAATAGTTTATCATTTGTTACCAAAGTTATTGCATATGATTATTAATTGAGTGACTATTAAGCATTAAGACACCATGTTGAGAATAGTGAAGATTACTAAGAAGTATAAGGCATATTCTCTGAAATATTCTAGGTTTCCAAAGTCTTGTATGATAAGCAGAACAGAATTTCTTAAAAAGAATTAGTGAGGTCAAAGGTTTCTATAAGAACCATAATTTTATTGGTAGGTTGGAAGCTTACTGATATAAGATGTTGTTAGAAGAGTTCTGATAGAAATACTGGCTTGAGAATTTTGATTTAAAGGATGGGTAGGATTCATTCTCATGGGGGAAGATATAATGCAGTATGTACAAGGTTACACAGCCAAAAAAAAAAAAAAAAAGCAAACGAGGTATAGGTCTAGTGAATTAATTTTAGCTAGCTGGGTAGGTGTCCCCTACACATTGGTCATCCTCTTTAAATTCTCTGTCCAATGTCCAGAATTCTCAAGGTGGAACACTTGACATGCTTACGAAGACATTTGGAGTGTAATTTCTGCCACCATTACTCTGGAGAGTTCTGACTCAATATACAGTTGAGTGGCACCTGACTTCCTGCCATCCTCACATTATATACTGGCTTCCTCCCTGTATCCTAGTGTCTAGTGATGATATAAGTCTTGTTACCTTTCTCAGGACTGTGTCTGGACACTTAATTGTTTTGAGGGTGATGATAGGGAGGAGAGCAGGATATGGGGCAGATAGTTGGGTTTAGATAATTAAGATTTATATAGTTAAGAGTTTAAAGAAATCCATATTTTAAAAGTGGCAAATCCGTTCATTAGATAATGCATCTAAAGATGTTTATGTTTGTCAGGTATTCTGCATGCGTGGGTGTGGGTGCATGAGTTTTATTGATCAGTATTCCATTGGACAAACGTGGAAGATAAGACATATAGTCACAGTCATGTGACTGGTACCAATAAATTAACAAATTAAGGATACTAATAGAAAAAATATGTATTATTTCTAACAATATCTATCCTGAAACATATTAATCAGTTAATCAAGTAATCAGATAAATATCCAATATAAAAATTACTTTCATATTTTATTTAATCAACAGTGCCTTTGGGAGGTACCATTGGTTATACACAGCCCAAATTTTAGAAAAACATTTTAATCATACTTGGAAATATATGTTCTTTTAAATTATACTCATTCAGTAAGAATGGCTTGTTCTCAGAGCTAAGCATTTTACTATCTCCTTAGAGTAAGAAGAAAAAATGGCCATACTGTTCAGAAATAAATCATTAAAAGAAAACATAGCAAGTTGCATTGTATTTCCACTGTGCTATTGTATGTTAGTTTTTGTAAACAGTATGTAAAGCAGAACTACAACAAGGCTTTCAACCCCATAAACATCTTGTGTAAACCACTTCCTTCATTAGGAGGGATTAAATATGTGTGCTGGTGGCCTAGAGTATTTCTGAGAAGTCATGATGTTATGAGCCAAGGGGTCATTTTTTTCTAGAACCATTTAAGTAATGTCAACATAGCTTTCTTAAAAATTAGCAGAAGTTATTTTAGAATTTTAGAAGTTATTGATTTCTTACCTATACTTCTATATGAGGTATAATGGTTTGAATAGGAACCCCACCAAAAATATGTCCACCTCCTAACCCCCAGAACCTATAAATAAGAAAAAGGGCATTTTCAACCTTCTTTGGAAAAGGAGTTTTTGCAGATGTAATTAAGTTAAGGAGTTCTGTATAAGATTCGCCTGGATTATTAGGAGGGCCCTAAGTTCAAGGACATGTCCTTATAAGAGACACAGAGACGAGAGGCACTAAGAGAAGAGAAGGTCATGTAAAGGCAGATGCAGAGACCAGGACAGTGGGGCCAGGAGAAATGCTGGCAGCTATGAGAAGCTGGAAAAGGCAAGGAAGGATTTTCCTTTGTGCCTCCAGTGTATGTGGCCCTACATGCAGGCTCCTTCTACAGATGTGTTCTGGACATCTAGCCCTCAGAACTGTGAGAGAATAGATTTCTAAACTTAAGTCACCAAGTTTGTATACACTGTTACACAGCCCTAAGAGAACAATTTAAAAAAAAAGGTAACTCTCTATTTTCATTGTTTTTTCTTAACCTCCTCCTTTTTTTTTTTTTTAAATTTCTGAATCATGCCTTAATTATTTTCTAAAGTAGCATGGTCAGTATTAAAACAAATAGTAGGGGTGCCTGGGTGGCTCAGTGGGTTAAAGCTTCTGCCTTCAGCTCAGGTCATGATCCCAGGGTCCAAGGATCGAGCCCCACTTCGGACTCTCTGCTCAGCGGGGAGCCTGCTTCCTCAACTCTCTCTGCCTCTCTGCCTCCTTGTGATCTCTGTCTGTCAAATAAATAAATAAAATCTTTTAAAAAATAGTAATAATAATGAAAAGTTAAGAAAGAACTCAACACAAAAGGCAATGTTACTGGCAAAAGAAAGCATTAGAGTGGCAGGAAATGGTGTATAAAGATTCTTCATGGAGGCATGAGATGCATAAAATGGATGTTTCTCTCTTTGTACTCAAGGGAATATTACCTCGTTATCCAAAGGAATTGTGTTCTTCTGGCTGGTCAGCCACACCTCTAATGCTAATGTCTAGAAGCAAACTGGAAACTGAATACAGACCTTGCATTTGTCCCTGTCTACCTTCTCTGTGATAAGGCAAGGCCTTTGTTTCTTGGGAAGAGACAAAGGAAACACTTGGGAGGAATAGAGTGACTACTGTACAGGGGGCTTTGTTTGGGTTTTGGTTTTCTTTGTTTTTTTTTTTTTTTCCCTAGGTAAAAGCAGAGCATATTCACAACAAAGAAATCAAATTATTCTAAATAACTAAAGTCAGAGCCAGGAATTATATCCACCAGATTAAAAGTAAATGATCTATCTTTGTGGTAATCTAATTCACCAATTTTACACGTCAGTTCATCGTTTCTGAACAGAAATCGGAGAACACTATAAAATTACTGGACAAAACCGTATTTATTTAATGGAGAGGTTGTAGGAATGGGGCAGAAAGGTGATAATTTTCTTCTTATGCTTGACCTCAATCCTATCGATGGCCTTTACTATGATGTTATCTCACAATTGTAATAATTCCATTCTTAATTATTACTTTCTGTTTTTCTCACGTCTCTTATATTAGTGGCATGCCATCTTTTATTCTTTGAATTTGCTATGAAATTTTAGAGACTATTATTGGGACCACAACTGTGGGATATGTGTTTGATAACACTCAAAAACCAAAAGCATGGATGCATGTATTGCCAAATGGAATATATTTTAAAATTTTTTGATGACAAGTAATATGAAATCCCTTCTCTTGACAATGCTGGGGTGAAAAAAACCCATTTTCCTTCTTGGGGCTTTCCTTGTCTGAATGGCTGTGGGAGGTGTTTTTAGGTTCCAAAATACGGGTGCATACATCACAGCGATTTGTCTGTTCTTGGTCAGATTACTTAGACTTTGTGTCCTGGTTTCCCCAATCTGTCAAATGAGCATAACAAGCACTCCAGGCCTTCACAAGAACAAGTGTGGGAGGAGAAAACTGTCCGCCTGTGTGGTACAGGACAAGGTTATTTTTGAAACAAGTCTCATGTGCCTTCAGGAACCTAATTTGGTTTAAGATTTTTTTTCTCTTTTCTGAATAGCTTATGCCTGTAAACATTTGAAAATGTTTTTTATGCGAAGATGATACTCTTATTTTCTATAAACTCTATATTATTAATAGACCTTGAGGAGAAAACAAAGGGGGTAATGGATGCTAATAATATTCAATAAAACAAACATATTGTTTATGCTGCTATATATTAAACCCTTAGGAAACTCCTTTAATATGTGCCTTAGAAATAATAGAAGGCTTTCACAGCCCATAATAATGGCAAAGAAAGGCATTTATTGAACACTTAGTATTATATTTTATTGCCCTGCTTCACTAGATCCTCAAAATAAATCCAGGAGAAGGGTGCTCTGAATGATGCCACCTTACAGATGGGTTAACTCCATAGATAAAGTTAAACTGAGTCAAAGAAGGCTTAAATGACTTGCACCACATTTCTTAGTACATAAGTGACAGAACTAGGACTCAAACCACTTGACTCAAAGCATTTCTTTTTTTTTTTTTTTTAAGATTTTATTTATTTATTTGACAGACAGAGATCACAAGTAGGCAGAGAGGCAGGCAGAGAGAGTGAGAGGGAAGCAGGCTCCCTGCCGAGCAGAGAGCCCGATGCGGGACTTGATCCCAGGACCCCGAGATCATGACCTGAGCCGAAGGCAGCGGCTTAAACCACTGAGCCACCCAGGCGCCCGACTCAAAGCATTTCTTAACCACTCAACCATTTTACATCAGGTGAAGTATCTTCCACAAGCTATCTTGTGAAAGTCAAGTACAGCTTTGAAAAATATTTAGCAAATGGAGCCAATCCAACTGAAGTTCTAGAGTAATATGGAGAGAATATATGTAATTTGTATTCTATTTAAAATATATATTGAATTGAATAATAATGGCCTGTAAAGTAATCTGTAAGTAAAACAATTTGTTTTCTCTAAAAATAAATTGCCTCATATGGAAGTACGGGCCTCCAGCGCCTTGCTTGGTTCCCTAAGAGTCAATGAACAGACAAAAATTGGTTATTATCAGCAAGATACATTTAGAGGTACAAAAATCATAATAAATAAATTGTTCAAGATCATTAACATTATAATAACAGCAAAATAAAATTACTTGGATAGGTCTATTCAGCTAATTAGATAGAGTTATTGGAGCATTAGTGTGCTTAGAGTTTAATGCTGTAAATCAGCAATTCTATCAACATATATCAAGTGCCAAAGAGAGAAGCAATATTGCCTATTATGACTGAATAGAAGGAACAGTAAGCTTGGAATCAAAGACTTAATTTAGAATCTGGCCCTTTTTTTTTATAATCTGGAAGAACATTGACAAATAATAGAGTTTTTCTAAGCCTCAATTTCCACATGCCAAATAAAAACAAATGCAGGTTTCTTGCGGTTATTTGAAGATTGAAGAAATAAAATATATAAATCCACTTTACATATATTTTTATATTAAGTCCCTCTTTTTTCTTTTTTTTTTGCTTCGTATTTAAAGAAAAATTATCCCCATTTTCTCATGAGAACATGGCTTCATGTTTGACTGGGAAATGTAATCTTTATTGTGCCAAAACTTTGACACAGCACATGTTCATGGATTTTCTGACTAAGAAAAAACTGGAGAATGGGCAGAAAGAGAACTCTCTATTGTCAGGGCTTTTAGAGAAATGGAATCAATAGGAGACTTATGTTATATATAACGCATGCACATACACACATCTAAATGCATTCATACATGCACACAAGCTAGAGACCCAGGAAGGTTGGCGGGCTAGTGATAGAATTCAGCCCAAGTTCAAAGGCCTGAGAATTAGGGCAGCCAATGCTGTAAATCCTAGTCTGATGGTAGGAAAAGAGGAGCTCAAATGTCAACTCTAAATTAGCGAAGCAGGAAAAAGAAGGAGGATGAATTCCTCTTTCCTCTACATTTGTTCTATCCAGGCCTTCAATGGATTGGATGATGCCAACATACATTGCAGAGAATAATATGTTTTGCTCAGTCCAGCATTTCAGGTGAAAACACACACACTCACACACATACACATCCAGAAATGATGTTTAATCTGAGCACCTTGTGGCCAGTCAACTTGACACAGAATATTGACAATCATGAGCACTGACTATATCTGCCCTATTACAAAATGCAAAGTAACTTGGAGAATTAAAAAATCCCAACTTTAATGAAACATTTCCACATAAGTACAATAATTTGGGGGGAAATATTTTTATATTTGTTCAAGTTGTCTTTTACTCTCTCTTTCTCATATACATGCAAATAAGGTCATGACATCTCTATTTTTCCAGGTTTCGCATTTACCAACCTCTTTTCCCACATATATTGTATCATAACTTTCCAACTTGTAAATGTTAAACATAGTCTTTGAACAATTATGCAGCTCTCCTCATATGAGTACACACATGAGTACACACACACACACATACCCTCACAACAGTGTTTCATAAACTGTTGGAAATTTTGTCCTATGCTAAATATTCAGCACACTCTCTCTGAATTCTACCTTCAAGGATAAAGAAAAAGCAGCAAACTTTTCATTTTGAGTGAGCGTTAATACTTAAAACCATGGATGGGAGCCCAGTTAGTCCATTACCAGATTTAATGGTTTTTGAAGGGATCAGTTCAGAAATCATTATAGTTGATGGGTAAAGGATGAGACCAGGAATACGTGAGTGTTCTACTATTGAGCATTTGTTAAAACAGCCATTAATCAGATGTTAACATTACTATTTATAATCATAAGCAAAAATGCAGCACATTAGAAATGAGCCTACTTGTTAGAATTATTCATTTGAAAATCAGTCAACCACAGACCCTCCTGACATCAAAAAGGCTGAGAGAACACTGGGTGATTGCTTAGGAAATTTATGAGACCAACATGAGTATCTTTCACATTCCACAAAGAAGTACAACAAATCCTTTGCTGACAAAGCTGTAGTCATTACAGATTTTATATTTCAGTTTATGGAGGAAGAGCTTCCCTCAAGCAGATGGCTTGTTTTATCACAGAACTTTTTTACAGGAAAATTGCTTAGGAGAGAAACTTCAAATAGATTTAGGTTGAATCCTGACTCTACTGGATGTAAGCTGTTTGACCTTGGCAAAGATATTTAATCTTTTTGAGGATCAATTTTTACCTTTAAATTTACTTCAATTAGCCATTAAATTTCATGCAACAAATAGTTTTTAAGTGCTTACTACATGCCAGAAACTTTGGTAGGCACCAAGGGTATAAAACCAGAGAAAAATGGCTCCTGCCTTCAAGGTGAATAAGGATGTTCTTCTCTTACGGGTGATGTGTGTATTAAAGGAGGGAGAACTGATAATTACTGCCATTCTGAATCATCCTGGTGATTTCCTCTTTCTCTTTTGGAAAGAACTCTCCATGGATTGTCTCTTCTAACTTCATCCAAAGGCAGCAACTTTAGTAGTAGCCCCATCTACCTGATTTTAGCAAGACATTTGGTCACCTAGCCAAAGGTGAGTTTCACGTCTGACCTTCTCTACAGGTGTGGATATGGCTGCATGACTAAGTACTGGTTAATGTAGAAAAGTAGATATGACAGCGCCATGCTCAGACTTTGTCCCCTCACAGAATGCATGCACACATGTGGGCATTCAGACCCCTTTCTTTTTTTGCTAGCTGGGTGATGACCTGCAATTAGAGATGGAAGTCACAGAGAGTGGCCAACTCACAGGACCAGCCTTGCTCTGCTCACTTGTAGACTGTTATTTCTGCTTTCCTTAAGATGCTGTATTTTGGTCTTTCTTAATGATAACAGCTTGATCTGTACCCTAACACAATGTATTTGTATATTTACAAATGCAATTTATACTGTATTCATCATCTTGAATCCTGGAAAAGACATGAATGATTAATGTTAACATTCATCACTGAAAATTTTTTTAAATATTTCTTGATTCATCTTTGAAACTACTACTGCACTATTGAATATCTCTCTCCAATTATACTTCCCTACTTTATTATTTTATCTTTGAGCCAAATTATCTTATAATAATTACAGTGCAGGGAAAACTGCTTACACTTACAAAGGAAAAAATCTTAGTCTTTGTTGATAGCCCTCCTATTTCAAGTAATACTCAATAAAGTAAAATTCATGAACAACAAAATAATTAGGGCATTCTCTTGAAATCTGAATCCTTTATTACATTTTTATAATATTTTAAAATTTGATCTTTGCCTTTTCCTCAATGCATTAAATCTTATGAATGTAATGTGTTGACATAAATATAACATAAAAATAAGAATATTCCTTTCAGCAGTGTACCATGGATAGAAGCACACAGTGAGCATATTATGATGTTTAGCCAACAGAATAAAATATATAGAAACAAATGAGTGATTCTCTATCTGAACTGATTCCTTAAGATTTTAAACATTTTCTCATTGATGTTGTTGACAGTGTCTTTTAGAAGTCTCTGTTGGAAAATGCTTTCAGAAAGTACAGCCCATCTTTTGAGTTTCTTCATTGACAGAAATTTGTTAATAGTTGATTTGACTTAACATACCAAAGAACAATGATTCAAGGAGAAATCTTGTAAATAAAATGAATAACAAATTACAAACCAATATTTCAGATGAATTAAAACAAAATCTAAATATAGTGAGATTATCCTTGGATTTGCAGCTTTTTTTAAGTTTGTTTCACCTGTAAATGATATATTCAGATAGCCAGTAGCAAACACCAGAGACATCTCTTGCCTTTTAAATCGCCCCAGGGTTAGGTCTTCTGGTCTAAAATATAATCCCAGTCCATACTCTTCAAAGGAAATGGGGCTGGTGAGTATCAGAAGGAGAAAAAGTGGTCAGTCCTGGGAGCACAATTGTATTTCTTTTTGTAATCTACAGAGTCAGATGAGTGTCCATCCTCATTGTTTTTGCATAGGCATAGAAGTGGTGAAACAATGTTTTTGCCCAGTTACACCAGAGTGATGGTTCTTGCAGGTTTTTAGGAGAGAGAATAGGCATCAAAGAGAAAGTTAGGATCCTCCCCCAAAAAAGTGAACAAGTTTTAATTAAATATATAATGAGCAATTATAAGAGGTGGCATTTGATATAGGTCATAATAATAAGACAAATACCATTGATTAAATGTTGACCAGTGACTAGTAATTTTAAAATACAGTATCAGTAATATGTATCTTACTTAAATAAAGAGAATACAGTTCACACTAACAGTTTAAAAAACAACAATAGCAACAAAGACAGAGCTTAGAAAATCAGTCAAGAATATGTGTGCATTTTCTAAATAGTCAAACCCATATGAAACTCAGGTGTGTTTAATCCCAGGACCATAGCCTTACCACTCTGAATTCTCACTGAGTTTTCACCCTTAGAGGGTAAAATCTGGCCTGGAAGGAAGAACTCTGTCCTTTTGATCCTTGACTCTTAAGAGCTCAGTGGTTCTCCATGACAGTCAGGGGCCCTGTGAATTCAGTAAGGTCATACCCAGGAGGGTTCTAGGTTGGTAGCCCCTTTGGAGTTTATGTGTCTTAATGTTCTCCTGTAGCTAGTTACCCTCTTCTTGGGTCTCTCTCATTAAGCACGATGCCAAAGACAGGCCAAGGTTACCCACATGTGTATCTCTGTGTAACTGGATAGGTAGCTATTCACTGTTTCCCTTTGCCGACAGTCTTTCAGCAGAATTTTCCATTCATTCAGCTATATTACAAGTAAGGTCCATTTAAAAAAACCATATACAAACCTGTCAATTATAATCCAAACATATATCAGTAATATTATAACTCAGTATAGTTTGCTGGGACCAAAGAGTCTATTTTGTTTTGTATTTCAGTGGCTTCCTTACATTGACAGCATTTTCCACTTTTCCCATACATGCACTGAATATTACCACTAATGCTGACATTTAGTTGACTCATGGATCAGCTCATTTTTAGTCCATTTGATTTTGTCTAATTTTTTTTTCTCTTCCTCTCCTACCCACTCATCCCAAGACAATCCAACTGGGTAATTACAATGCTAGTTGATTTCCTTGGGAACTTGGGTCAGAAGCTGTATTTGTTTTTGATCAAACGGTCTAAATCTTGTTCCTGTGCCATTTATCATTGGTAGCTATGATTTTTCCCAGGTCTTGATTCTTACCTAATTATTCTGACTTTATTCCTTCATGTTTTATTAAAGCACGAGGTTAAAAATGAGTTCAATTTTACAGTTACCTTAGAATTATCATTAATTTAATGTTCCTTTCTATTATTAACAAAGTTATTTTCCAGCTGGTCGTATTTTCTTGAGTTGAGTATATAATTAAATGAGCAACAACTCCCCGTTTTGGAGCACAGAACCAACAACTACGAGTACTTGAAAGTTTCCTCATTTGTGTCAACCTCAGTACCATAGGCATAGAAATTAACTAAGATGAATATAAGATACTGAATCATATACAAGGCAGATGCTTTCAGTTTACCTTCAAGTGTGATATATGCATGCAGCCTATTAAATTAAAGCTTGGAACAGGCTATAAAATCATAGCATGTATAGGGAGTGTTATTTCATATTCTAAGAGAAAAATAGCAGCAGAGACCCTCACAGTGAATCTGCTCCATTTGCTGTTAACATTGTCCACATGCCTCTAGCAACCATGGCAACGTCATGGGAGAAAAAGGTAAACCGAGCTTTTACATAAGTATGTTGTCCAACCTGGAAGACAATAGCCACGAATGGCTCCTTAAACTTAATCAAAATTAAATAAATGAAAAAAAAAAATCAGTTCCTCAGTCTCTTACTCCCATCTTCAGTGCTCAAAGGCCAGGTATGACTAGTAGCTACCATACTGGCTAGCATGGTAGGGAACATCTACATCATCAAAGAAAGTGCCATGGGAGAATGCTGTTTTATAGTACTTCATGTGTTACCTTAAATGGGGCTTAGCCTAAAGACAATGAAGCAAGAAGAAGCAACAGTACACGGAGAAATGATAACAATGGTTGTAACTAAAAGCACCCATAGATGCATGTAAGCTGCATGACTTGAGTGTTTGAGTGTCATCTGTTTCGCATACTGGCTAATTAAAGGTCAGCGTTCAAGTAACAAAAGACATTGTCCAGATGAAGGCAAGAACTTGAGTGAATATAGAACCTGACAGATTGAGCAGGCTACTTTGATACACATACATGTACACACACATACACACACATAGCTTCAGGCACATGCATGGTGAAGTCCCCAAATTACTTCTGTTTGTGTCTTTATTTCTACTTTTCTATTTCAAAGAGAGTGCAAACTCTCTGGGGCCTCTTTCCCCTGATGTCTTACTCAGTCTTTATCTTGCAATGGCCCAAGGACAGACAGTAGGACAGACCTGATTTGAATCCAGGCACTGCTTCTTAATGAGTCCTGTGACCATCTCTAAACCTGAACATTCTCATCTCTGGAGGGGGGACAAATCATTGTACCCACTTCTCAGGGTTCCTGTGAAGATAAGCATAATAAAGCCTGGCAAGGTTGGTATCTAGTACACCAAGTGCCCATAAACTAGAATTCGAGGCATTACAGTAGCATCTGTTCTCTTTCCCCAGGACTTATGTATTCATATGCTTGTTATTCTCTCTCTTCATATCTTCTGTTTTCTGTCCTTTTCTACTCCCTTGTTGCCTTCACCCCCCCCCCCCCCCCGCCCAGGAAATCAAAGGAATGAGTCAGGAGAGTCAGAAGCCCAGGAAGTAAAGACAAAGGAGAAAGAAAGTAGGAAGAGAGGAAGGAATGGCATGCATTTGTAAAAGGGAAAGATGTGCTCTCTCTTTCCCTTCCTAACCAAAAGACTTGAATGTATTTTATTTTTTTTTCTTTCTGTGAGGGAGTCAGTTTGACTTTTTAAACCAAAGTAATGATTTGTTTCTTTGACTTAACTAAATGAACAGTGTTGGTGTTTTTTATTAAGTCCTTCGGTGATCGGTCGTACAACAGTAATACCTTGTCTTTTATCTAATTCATTTTGTTTTTCCTCAAGAAATATGAATACAAGAGGAAAAACTTGTGTATGTTTGGTTATGTTGTCTCTGGAAATTTGCTAATGTGAAGCTTCGTTGAGAAATTTCACTAAGTCCTCCATTTGTGAGCTCTTTGTAGTGCTTCGTAATCTAAACATTTACTCTATCGTTTTTTCCAACTCTGAGTGCTCTCTGCCAAAGTGCACCTCACTAACTGCATTAACTGAAGCCGGCGAAGAAGGTTTATTCTTCATTGGTAACCAAAGGCTGCTCTGCAGAAAGGTCAGAGAAAGCCCCAGACCTTCTTGTCTGGGCACGATTGAGGAGCAAACCTAAGTATACATAAGGCACTCAGCTCTTCCTGTATCTTCTCTGGCTTAAATGATTACAATGAGACCTTAGTCTCTCCATTTATAAAATGGAAATGCTTATTTGTGGTATTGTTGAGCTACTTGATTAGAAAATTGTTTTTAAAATCAAAGCTCCATACACATGAAAGAGCTTGCTTTTCCTAAATGTGATGGAAGATACGGTGTAAATGTGGTAGCACTCACCAGGGTAGAGCCTTGGTGATCATCACTCTAAGGAGATAATCTCTAGTCTGAGCCTACAAACCCCAAGACAATGAGTTAATTTGGAGGGGGAAAAAATAGGAAAGCAATTATTTGGGAGAGGACTTTGAAGCGACATGCACTGCCTTCCCAAGGCTTAAAGTGAGATTCTACCATAACACAGTTTACACATATACAATTCTTACACCAGGACTGAAGCTCAGCATAGCCAGTCTGTTTTATCTGTGATGCCACTTCCTCTCTATACCAAATAAGCCAGAAACAGAATTTTTTCTCTCCCTCTTGACTTCCGAGTCCCAGCAATAAGTTCATCTCACTACTAGATTCAAAATCAAAGGTCATTTTTAATTTTTCCCTTTCCCCATTGTCCCTCAAAGCATATCTAGAAATTATATTATTCACACCCACCTTTTGTTCTTCATTTGTACTAGTCCAGTCTAGTCCAGGCCCTTGTGATTTTTACCTGCACAATTACAATAGCTTCTGAGACATAACCACTTTCAACCTCTTTTTCATCTTTCCTGAATCACATAGTTCTGTGGATTTAACATCCCTAAAGTCCCAACTCAAAATGTGCAGAAAATATTCTCCACTCTCCACTTCTTATTCAGTAAGAAGCAAGTAGTACAGAGGATAAGAACTTTGGTATTAAAAATTCTTCATGTCCTTACAAAAGGGGGAAAATTATTCAGCCATTCAACAAATATTTATTGAGTACTTACTCTATGTCAGACACTGGATTAAGTTATGGATTACATAAAATGAGGGATGTGAGTTAGTTAAGAAAGGGCCTAATGAGACATCCAGTAAGTGTTAGTACTGGGAGGAGGACAAATTGTCACTGTCTTCACGCTTTGATCCTAGTTTGTGTGATGCTATGACCACTATGAGCTTGCACTTTATTCCACTCTTGCTTCTCAACCTTTTTTCACCAAAAGTTCAGCAAAACTGCTGTCTTCTCCACAAAGCCTCCCTATGATTCTAGATCACTTTACTCTGATTTTTTTTAAAACTTCCAACACAGCTTCTTCATTAAAAGATTCACCAAATGGCCAGTATCAAAAAGATAAGAGATAACAAAAGCTGGCATGGATGTGGAGAAAAGGGAAAACTTCTGTTCTGCTGGTGGGATTGCAAATGGATGCAGCCACCACGGAAAACAGTATGGAGGATCCTCAAAACATTAAAAATAGAATTAACATATGATCTAGCAATCCCACTTCTGTAATATATCCAAAAGCAATGCAAACACTAATTTAAAAAGATCTGTGCCCCCATGTTCACAACATTATTTACCATAGCCAAGACATGGAAATAATCTAAGTGTCCATCAACGGATGAATGGATAAAGCATCTGTACCATATTGCTTATGTGCGTGTGTATGTGTGTGAGAGAGAGAGAGAGGGAGAGAGAGAGTGTGTGTATACACACAGTCATATTATTCATCCGTTAAAAATGAGGAAATTCTACCATCTGCAACAACATGGATGGACCTTGAGGTATTATGCTAAGTGCAATAAGTGTGAAGAAGACAAATGCCATATGATCTTATTTATAGTGGAACCTTAAAAAAAAAAAAGAACTTATAAAAAAGAGATCAGACTTGTGGTCACCAGAAGAAGGAGAGGGAGGGGGAGTTGGAGGAAGATGGTCCAAAGGTATAAATGTCCAGTTATAGGATAAATACATACTAGGGATGTTACATATCACACGATGACTAAAGCTAGTGCTGCTGTAGGATGTATAAGAAAGTTGTTAAGAGAATAAATCCTAACAGTTCTCATCACAAGGAGATTTTCTTTTCCTTTTTTATTGTATCTACATGAGAAGATGGGTGTTAGCTGAACCTATTATAATCATTTCTCAGTAGGTATGTCAAATCATCATGCTGTATGCCTTCAACTTGTACGATAATCTATGTCAGTTGTTTCCCAATAAAACTGGGAGACTCATCAAGGCAAACAAAGGGTTTTTCCCCCTTAATTTTTAGATGCCCTCGAAAACGTAAAACCAATTCTTACACACAGAAGATGTTCAATGATGATTGATAAGTGAATAAACAGATGAATGGATCGAGAATAGTTAAATGTGAATTTGCAGGTGAGAAGGGGAAATGTTGTACAATCTCAATGGAAGTTTTTCATGAGCCTACAAGTATCAGAAAGTGCAATTTGGGATCAAGAAATCTGAATTCTGCATTCAGATTGATTAGGGGCTTGCTGTTTAAACTTCAGTAAGTAATATAGCCTTGTTGGGTCTCATACATTCATCAATTTAACAAATATTTGTTAAGCATCTTCTATCTGCCAAGCACTAAAACATCTCTTATAAGGTTTATTTTTACCTGACTTCTCTCCTGGTTGGTGATAGACCTTGGTAGGTAAAAACAAAACAAAACAACAGCAACAATAACAAGAAACCCGTAATTCAAATACTCACACAGACTAGCCAAGTCTCTGGGACCTATAAAGACTGGTTAGTGAGCAAGCCATGTTATTATGTGACCATTCTTTGGCAAAGGAAAAGTAAAATGAAACAAAGCAAAAGCTTCATAAGGGTGCTAGTTAGATTAGCTATTAATTAAATTTGCAAAGACGTATATGCAATGAAATAGAATTGAATATTGAATGTATTATATAAATGACATCTTTCTCAAATACGAATTACTCATCCTTTTAGGAGATCAATGCAATTAGATCTATTTGCTATACACCCATTACACTTAATTAAATGGTTTAGGTCCAGTGGGGTCAGAGGTGTCCAATGACATTTACCATCTGACAGCCATCCGGTTGGCCTGGACTCTGTGTGCATGTAGCCCTGGTTCCCCGTAACGAGCAGGCTTCCACATTAGGAAAACAGCTACCACTCTAATTTTCTCTAATTGACTGGTTGGCAGTGCTAATGGGAAGGGCAAAAGATGCAGGGACATGGAGACTGAGCCCTGACAAGCTCTTAGCTTGGAGGGGGGCCACTGAGTGAAGTACATAATCTGTAATGAGTAAAGGACTACAGGTTGTCAATCTGGCACATGCCAGTGGCGTTTAATTCACACCAAATATTAATTAAAAATAATGATGTTCTTCTCACCGCTTTTGTTACCAAGTAAGACATGTTGGTTTAGTCCCTGAGGAACTTTCCACAGGTCTTTTGATTCACTCTCTTCACCCCAGAGAGCCATTCATCTCACTAGCTTCAAGAAAACCTCAACAAAAGCTCTTAGAATAATGGGTCTCTCACCTACCAAGTTTTGGGGGAAGGAGAACCAAGAAGCCTCTCTATTGCCCATCCCTTGTCTTTACAGCCCCCATAATCAGTGAATATGCATTTATTCCTTTTTTTCTTCCTGGTCATAAAAGAGATACTTGCCAGGAGCCATGTGTTTTAGAGGCTCAGAGAGTTATTAAGTACTTTTTTCAACCTCCCTTATCCCAATCCAATGTATTCTGTGAGAAAGGTTGGCAAAATAGTGATGAAAACCTGATCAATAATTTGAAACCTGTGGAATCACTCAGAATATCCATAATTAAAAATAATTCCCATAGACATCTATCAAAATCCAAGTTATTTCAGTGTGATTTGATCACAGTGAATTCAAACAAAAAAAATACTGCTATACTTTGTTTTCCAGAGGCTACTGGTACATTTTCAAGCAATGTGTCTGCATCATTTCAGTAAATCCAAAAAATAAATTTGCTGTCGTAACTGTCATTAAGTGTATTCCTGAACAATGGAGTCTGACCATAATTAATGATTAATTCATTTGGAATTCATTATGATATTAAATGTGCTTAACTCTTTGATTCTTCTACAGAGGGAGCAATTCCAGGCAATTCTTTTGTAATTCACCGGTTTTAAAGTTTGAGCTCTGAGCATGTGCAGGAAAATAGCTCCACATTGCTCTCTAGTGGTGAGCCCATAAATGACACTCTCCTTTTGTACAGGGAGAAAACCGCTCGGTTGCTCCCAGCCTCTCTCCCCCTCAACACACAAACAAGAGGCCAATATCACAATATAAAAGGGGATCAAAACATAACAGCCCACTGTCCACTATTAACCAATAACTGAGTGATATTTTTGTTATTATTGTTCAGGTTGATTCATTACTGCAGGCTCTGTGAGGGCATGCAATATTCCTGTTGCTTTCTTAGGAGATTCAGATGCATTTGACAAAAGCACTGTACAGAGGCCAGGGGAAGCTCAAAAGATGTTAATGAGAGGGTAGAGTATGAAGAACATAAAGGAAAGGGGGGTTTTTTGTTTGTTTGATTTTTGTTTCTTTGTTTGTTTGTTTTTTCCATAAAAAGGGGAGAGGGAGGTAGACAAAACAATTGTGGCTTTGACCTCGGTCTTTTGTTTCCTTGGTAGCTCTATGTTCCTTTAGAAAAGTCAGTGAACTTACCTGACCCTTAAATTACTAACCAAAAACAGGAGAAAACCAGACCAAATCATCTCCAGGACCATGAGCTCTGAGCGATATTCTTACACCAGTTACAACTCCATTGCAAATCTGTTTCCCTTTCCCAAGGCTAAGCCATTACCACATTTTATTTAAATTAAAGCTAGGTCTCCCCTAGGGTGTGCACAGCATAGTTGGGATCTGTGGAATTTAGCAATTTGTGTAACTCATTAATCCAATAGCTAAGAAATTCTAAAACTCCAGAGTCCTTGCTAGCCTATCCTATAGCATGGCTAGCCATCACGTGGAAGAAGCTGCCATTACTCAGGCCATCAGAGACTTGTAAGCAAGCGTCAGTATTAAAATGACATTTATCTCACAGTTACTATGGGAGAGAGATTAAGAAATTATAAATACTGCTTGGGAGGCAGATAGCAGCTAGATGAGGCACACGTGTTGTTAAAATTCAGATTGAAATAAAAATTCGTAGTAGTAAAATGAAAATGAACCAGTTAAGACACATTCTTTTCCTCTTAAATGAGAAATAATATGCACTCCAAAAGACAGAAAACCAATAGTGCACAAATGTTGCAGAGGCTTTCAGAGCATGTTTTCTAAGGAGGTATACGCTGGGCAGCTGCGAGTGGTGGACAGAGGTGAAGGCATGAAGTCAATGTCTCATAGACCATGCTATCTGTGAGCTCCAGCTCCTAACTCTGAGCAGAAGTGAAGAACCTCTGATCAAGTCAGTCTTCACTATGAATTCCAAACAGAGAAGTCAGCATGAAACAATCATATTTAATCACTTCGCATAAATGAGACCTGCTTTATTATTTTATTGCACCATCCTTACTTCCTTAGTATAGTGTCTAATTTGGTTGCTGTTGATCTTATGGTTGACATGTTGACTAAGGAAGCTCAGACTTCATCATTTATTTTTCCATGATTATGTGTAGATTTGCATGCGTTTGTGTATATAGGAATCTGAGTTTACAGATTTGTGGCTTGCCTTCCATATGCTGATAGCCTAGAAGACTGCCTTCCATATGCTAATAACATCTTGGACTGGTGGCTCCATTCCTTAGGTGAATTACTTAGAGGAATTACTGTCCAGCATCCTCTCATACGCCGTTACTAAATCTCTCCCTCTCTCTCTCTCTCTCTTCCTATCTCTCTTCCTTTCTCTTCTTCTCTCTCCTTCAGATTTAAAAAGTAAAACCAAACCAAATCAAATAGAAATTGAAATCCTAGTTCCCAAGCACATGAGTTTTGGAATTGCTGACCTCTCTTTCACTCCCTTGATAAACAGATACATAGATAAATGCAAATAGATGTTCTCTGCAATTTGACCCACAGCAAGGCAATTTTATAGATCTTGACCCTAATGCAAATGTTTACATTGTAGTTGTATGGATAAATCATGTTTGAAATCAGGCTTTGTCTCCAAAACAGTAACTATAAAGGATGTTTCCTAGTACAGAAGTATTTTTGCTGACCCATCTAACTATATTTTTGACATACATCATTTCCCTGATATTGTTTTCTACTCCCTATCACTTTTATCTCTAAATCCTACCCATATCTTCAAGCGCTTGTACTAAGTCCTTATCTGCCAAGAAGTCTCAGATGACGTAGTCCCTCACTAATTTTCCAGACCTCTAAGCTCACATAGCATTCACAAGTTGTATTACACAAGTACTGCTTAATTTTACGTAGTCTTTCGTTGTTCATTGTTTTCTCTGCCCAGAATTATGATTGTAACCTGGCAATAGAGGTCTGTCTTTTACATATGCTCCAAAAGCATTTAACACTTGTAGACCAATTACTTTCTTATTGGTAAACTAGGTTGACAGCAAAAATTAATAAAGAAATATCTGCTCTTGTAGCAGAAGCAATTCACTTAATAGAAGCCCTCTGATAACATTAAATATAATTTTATTTTATTCCTCTGGCTGTTTTGTGGCTCTCATGTCATTGTGGTTTGGAATGTCAATATCTCTAATGCTAATATTTGGGTCACATAAAATCTCATGAAAAAAAAAAGCCATCTAATCAATTTTCAAAGAACATTCACTGTCGGAGATAAATCCAGTCATTTTTAAAACTTTTTAAATCGGAAAGTAAAGACAGATACAGAAAACTACAAGCAACAAATATATAGCTTAGTGAATTACTGTAAGTTGGCCTTGAACTCTTTCTTTGCTCTATTTCCTGCGAACTGTCATTTGGATCAGACTAAGTAGTTTCCATCCTTAGGGAAGACTCTAGAACGAGTGTGTTCTTTCTTTAGAAGACACGTAATGCCCTCACAAAACAGAGGGTTGCGGGGTGGGGGTGGGGGGAGCAGCGTGATAGGGAGAGGGTGGTTGGGTTATGGACATTGGGGAGGGTATGTGCTATGGTGAGTGCTGTGAAGTGTGTAAACCTGGTGATTCACAGACCTGAACCCCTGGGGCTAATAATTGATTATATGTTAATTAAAAAATGAAAATTTTAAAAAAATTTAAAAAGAAGACACATAATGCCAGGGTTTCTCTGTTTTATCTTAGCAATCATGAATGCTTAATACCCAGGTCCATTTGTTCATTGGGGCTGCAACATAGTAATATTTGAATTCTATCATTGAGTTTTCACTTGCTAGTTGGAATTTTATAAGTGTTGGGTTCCCCTCACATGCTGTGTGGTTACACAGTTGAAAAGTTTATTTAGGAAAAACATAATAAATGTCTGATTTTTTACCTGGTGGTTTTCAAGATAATGATTTGGTTCTCTGTCAACCTCAGAAGTGACCCACTTTTATTATTTTTTTAAATATCTTTATGAATTCATACATTCATGTTTATTTGCTGAGTCTCAACTCATTGCAACTCTTACTCAGATTGTCTTCATCTTTGGTCTGTGGAAGCCTCTTCGATTTGATTCCTGAATCCATTCGACGTGAGCCTATTAGTGTTGGGTTGTTTCCTTTCTATCTGGTTACATCAAGATGTTTTAGGATCAATTGATATGTGTCCTATCGCAGACCAGTTTTACAAAAAACCCTTGTTTCTCGTAATGCAAAAAAAAAAAAAAAAAAAAAAAAAAAAAATTTTTTTTTTTTTTTTTTTTCAAAATCCCAGTCTGGGCATTAGGGGTCCTTTTTACTGACAGTGTCTCTAGGCTTCTTCAGTGGATAGAACCTTTTGAGTTGAAACTGATTTTCTGATTAAATCATAAGAACATAAGACTTTACATACCTCTTCTACTGTACATCAGTACGTTTCTTTCATCTACACTAATCTGGTTCTCAAGGACACAGGAGATGATAGAATTATTATTTCTCATGATTATCCATTTGCTTTATCCCATGTTACATTAGTCTCAGAATAACAATAATAATAGTATCACCATCCATAATAATTATTGAAACAATTTTTACATACACACTACCCCCAGGCTCTATTTTTGACGTAGGATAGTTACAAGAGAAGACCACATAGTCATTACAAGACAAAATCTCACTTAGTCTTAGTTCCTAACATTCCTTTTTCATCAGTTTGCTGTTGGGTTATCTTCCCTGGTCATTGAGGAGCTCATTTCTCAGTGAGTAGTAGTTCTCAGGATCACGGGAGAAATGCTCCTTGGTTGCTTAAATGTTGATAACAGCTTGGCTGTGCGCTTTTTATTTTAGCTAACTTCTGTTAACTATAAAATCCTTGAATCCCATTTTCTTACCTTGGGTATCTCAAATAAATTACCTCAGCTCCCTCTGGCATAAAATGTGGCTGTCCAAAAGCCAGATCATAATTTAAGTTTCCGCCTTTCAACTCCTATATTCTTTCTGTCCAGACACCTAAAAGAATTTTTTTTTAACTCAGCAAAAATGTCTTGAATTACTCTGTAGTATTTGTTCTGTTCCCTTTCTTTGGTTTTCCTCCTCAAGGAGAACTATTACTTGTCAGTTAGACCTTCTTTCTCTTCTATTCGTCACTCTCTCCCGAGTTTTCTTTTACTCTCTCTTGATTTCTTTTTGTTTTGTTTATCCTTGTGCTTGTTTGTTCCTCTAGTTACTCCTTTTATTTTCTTTACTTTTTACTCTTTCTAATTTTAAAAAATAAATTTTTTTTTTACTTAGATAGCCTGTATTGAATTATACTACCTCATTTCTGAGTTTGTTTGTTTGTTTGTTTGTTTTCTAATTCTAATTTATATTACTCTTGCATATCTGGCATTTAATTTTCTTAGTGTTGTTTACCTCGTTTTGAAATAATAAATTTCAAAGGTTTGATCTACTTACCTTGCATATTTTTTATCTCTGTTTGTCTATAGGGATGGTATTCTCCTCAGTATATTTTGTAAGACATTTAGCCTCAACAGATTTTGTTGCTTGCTTTCCTTCACATGACCTGTTTCCCTACATTCTTAGATGCTCAAATAGCTTTTCTAAATACAGAGCTCCCTCTCCTGTTGTTTTCATTAGACCAGAGCTGAGGGCTCAGCAAACTGTAGCGTGGGGGGGTTACAGCTGGCCCAGGTCCTATTTTTGTTTGAACCTCCCTGAACCAAGTATGGTTTTTACATTTTTGAAGAGTTTTTAACAAACAAACAAATGCAGGCGAGTTCATGACAGAAATAATGTGGGCTGCAGAGCTAAATATTTGCGATCTGGGCCCTTTACAAGAAAATTTGGCCAACCCCTGGTACACACTAAAAACTATACAGCAGCTTGCTTTCCAAGTTTTCATGATTTTCTCTCTTCAAATTTTGTATGGGCTTTCTCTTCCCTTCATTTCTGTTGCTTCTGTCTGCTCAAATTTTAAGTCTGTTCCCAGCCGTTTGTCCCCTGTGTAAATTCTGTCCTGGATAGGAGATTTTGCAGGGTAGTTTTGAGTTTTACATATACCGTCCTCAGATTGTTCTGTTGCATTTTCTAGCATTAGCTGATAGTTATTTTAGAATTATCCTGTTTTCAAGTTTGATGCCTCTCTCTGATTTCTCCTACACAGATGCTGATAACATACAAGTCCTAAGATTGTTGGTAGTTTGTCCACATGCAATTGTATTTCAGGGTTTGAGAGTGTAACTCATCATCTACTTTTGTTACAATTGTCCAAATGCTCGTGGTTGTCTATCTAGTCACTCAGTCTCTATTTATGTGGAGATTTAGGAAGATTACAAACTGTATTGTCGCCACTGCCCCCTTCCTGCCAGAATCAAACTTGTTCATTCCTAAGCACCTTACTTAATAGGTTATATTAACCTATTAAGGTTATAAATAGGAAAATATTAGGTCATAAACAGGAAAATGTTTACCCTGGATATTTCAGTACACTAAATAAGTCAGCATGTTTGTTTTCTTTCTGTTTTTCTCCAGAGTCAAGCTCCCATTACGTAATCTCCCTAAAAGCTTTTAACAATGCAGGAGAAGGAGTTCCACTTTATGAAAGTGCTACCACCAGATCTATAACAGGTAAGCTGAAATAGTTCATCACCTTATGATGAGGTAGCCAATGTTTGAGTTGCGGTGGGAAAAAAAAAAATTAAAAATAAAAAAAAAAATACAACGGAAAAAAGCCAAAAACACAAACAAACAAAATGTATTTAGTCATGTTCTGAGTGTTGAGTGTGTATGTGTGCATACGTATTTGTGTATATGTGTCTATACATATACACACACAGTTCATTTTTTTCTTGGTTTACAAAATTGAGAGGAAGTCCCTCTATAAATTAATATGTGGACTTAGAGACTATAGATCTCTCCTTCTCTGTCTTATCTCAGTAGCTCATATTTTGGTGGCCCAATACCACTCTTCATTCTGTTGAGCACCTTGTCTCATCTTGCGAATCAGTGAGGCAGGAACGTTTCTGTGCAAAAGCCACCCAATGCCCAAATGGCCACTTGCCTCTCTACAGAGGATCCTTCAATCTAACCTGACAAGGAAGGACCTACCTCCTGGGACTGGTTTGGACTAGTCTGAGTCAGAGGGGGTGGGCTTTTCCTGAGCGAGGCCTATAGGTCACCCCAACAGTATCCAGAGCCTTATGACATGGAAAGGACTGGCTCCCTCCAGAGTTTTACGCCTCTGGGAATTCTTATGTGAGTTGGACCATAAAGGCAGCACATGAGAGAAAAAGAGCCCAAGGAACTCAGAAAGCAGTGGGTAAGAGGAGTGAGATTCAGGACATTTTATTGTTCATTGTTATATAGTTATTTATTAATTTATTTAGTTTTACAGAGACTATTTGTGACCAAGGCTGGGCTTACTCAAAAATAGAATAAATAGCACCCCTGGGGTGCTGTTCAGAGTCACTGGAAAGTCACACAACCATCCCCAATAGCCTTATGTCTGAAGTCTGAAAGCAAAACCCAGAAGGTCCATTTTTTTAATGAATTCTTTGATTCTGCCCCCTTTCAAAACCACAGGCCTCAGAGCTCATTTAACTCATCAGTTACTTTCACCTTAATGAGAAAAAAGGATCTGAGAGCAGAATTTCATAGAGAACATGGAAAACTACTTGGTGCCTGAGTATGAAGTCCTGACAAGGAGGACTAAATCAATGTAGAATAAATAGTGGGATCCATGACTTCTGCTACCACTTAAATTTATGTAAACTTGGTACAGTTTGTTTTCCAAACCCACAAACTCCATTCTTAGACTATCTTGCGAATACACAGTTGTAAAGTGAATTCCCAGTTGTCCCATGATGGTTTCCAAATATACCATCACTACGATGAATACAGCCAGATTTTCTTTGTGAGGCAAAGTTGATCCAGAGTTTTTCTTGAATATTTGGTTGCTGTTTTCAAGGTCTACAATCTGCCTAAAGTGGTATGCAAAATTCTGGGTATGTGTCAATGTATTCATTTATCTGTGGAGACAGTATGGCTCCCTCATTGTGTTATCAAAGGGACCCATGTCTCTCGAAAAGGGCAAATAAGAAGTATCCCCTGAGAGAATGTCTACTATCCAACATATTATCTCTAAATAAATGAGGCATATGGAGGTCCAGAATAGGAAACCATGAGGTAACATGATGGAGGGCATCTAGAATTTTCACTTCCCCTTATTCTCTTGTTCCGTCAGTAGCAGAGTTCTTTGGGAGATAGCAGGCCACTTTAGCTGTATTTGTCCTTTCCAAAATTTGTATCTAGTAAGCCATCTCTTTCCTGTCTGCGGTAAAAGATGTTGAGGACTTGCTCATCAGTGTGTCCTTGAGATTGTGATCAGGCCACACAAATTACACTATGGCTAGTCTTTTCAAACACTACTGTCGTACCAAAACTAAAGCCCACAAAGAAGGGATACTCAGGTGATCAAAAAAAAAAAAATCAATTTTGAGCATAAAGCAGTGGTAGTAAAAATAGAGTTTACATGAACCAACGATAAGCTGCTCACAAAGAACCATTTGGGACATTAACTTCTGCCTTCACGTTGGTTGTCATTCTTTAATCCTTGGCATATGGCATTCCCAGAGTGGTTTCTAAAACACCAGTGATCCATAAGACTATTTTTCCCTGCTAGGACTCTAATCCTAATGGGTCTGGGGGAATGAATGGATACCAAAATTTGGAAATCATGTGAGGCATTTTCTTACTGAAGTCACTAGGGCAAGATTGAAGAGGAGTGAATAAAGCCAGTCCTTTCTAAAGGGAAGGAATACACTTTCCCTGGATGTGGCAGACTTAGTTTATTGTTTCCACATGTCATAGAGAGCAAAGGACAAATAAACAGAATCAAAGGTTAAGGTTCTGGGAGAAATTCTATCAGTAAATGTGTCATAGTGCCACAGAGAAGACATTCTCTGTCTCTGAGTTCTGCAAGTATTCCCATGAGCCGACTTAGAAGAGGCCAGCATCAAGTAAATAAAAAATCGGAGGCAATAAGTGTGTCAGGCTGGAGTAAGTATCAGGCCATGATGATTTCCACGAATGCCTGCTCTTTAGTGGGTCTCATCCCTGGAGCTTCATCCCATCCTGAGCATATTAGTATGAGAGCGGAGGAAAGTTTCACCAGGTCAAATGAGCGTGTCAAGAGTTTTATTCGTTCAGTAGAGCTTTCTAGTTCTTATTGTTGCAAGAGCAAGACATTCTGAGCCTGGAGAAGGCAGGAGAATAAGGAGGTGTGTTGCTTGATTTTGCTTATTCTCAACTGCTTTATCACTGTCTGAATGAAGTATAATCCAGATGTAAAATTATGTTATTATTTTTAAAAGCTGGTTTTGAATGTTAGTATGTGAACTGAAAATTCATGAGCTCTTACCAAAATACTTATTAGGAACTGAATGGGCTTCTCCTTTTAGCAAAAGGTTTGAGACTGTGTTTTTTTTTTTTCTTTTTAATTTTTAATTTATTTAGTTTTTACTCTTGACTCTAACCACTGCAAATCAACAACATGTAAGGCACCTAAAAATTGCAAAAATGTTATTTAGGAACAAAAAAATGTGTTTTTTTTGTTTTTTTTTTTTTTTCAAAAAATGCTTTCTTAACAAAAAAAAATGCTTTTAATTTAACGACTCAGTTTCTGTGCTGAGAGAAATGTAATTAGCAGTGTATGTATCATATATGTATTCAGAATAGTGCTTGCTATCCACTAGAACACTCTGCTTTGTTGGAAAAGCTCTGTATCTATACTATCCAAGATGATCGATGGCATATATGGCCATAGGATACTTAAAATTGGCTAGTGCAGGCTAGTGCAACAGAAAAAATTATTTTTAAATTGTATTCAATTTTAATAATTTAAATGTAAACTACCCATGTGATTAGTGTCTCTTGTATTAGACAGTACAGATCTAAAGGAGATGGCAAGTAGAATGACAACCCATGTCTGAAAACAAATTCACTTAAAAAAGTCAAGAAAAGCTTGGCCAGAGATAGAAATTCTTAAGTTATGTTAAGTTATGATAACTACCAACAAACATTATTTGAAATTTGAGGGACGCATTCTGGAAGCTGAGACTCCAAGAAGCTCCACAAGTCATGAAAAATAGACTATTGTAAAATCCAGACACGGCCAAATAGAGTATCAGTATTTCCCCCAGAAGAATCACTTTTCAAAACCTTATATATTACACCTGTGGCGAATGATTCAATTCATGTAGGTTTAAAAACCAGGTTAAGCAAAGAAACCACAAATACGGTATAGCACATTATGTAGGCTGGTCAAAAAAGAAGTCTGATTCAGAATAGTCTTCCTGTATGTATAGCATTCTTCTTGGAAAGTCGGCTAAGGATAGAAACAAGGGAGGCGGTACCTGCTTCAGTCTGGTCAAAACACCTGCCACCGATGCACCAACCTGGTGACTGATTGGGATCCTCCTGGAGGCTCTTCAGCTCCCCCTCCATCATTTCATAAATCCATTTGGGTTTAAAGGAGCCCTTAATAAAAAGACACATCAAAGGAAATACAGAAAGCCTGGGCTCTGTCATTAAATTTTAAACACACATTTTTCTTTCTCTCTCTTTCTCTTTTTTTTTTTCCTTTCCTTTTGTTTTGTTTTTGTTTTCAGGTTTTATATTTTGCTCCAAAGACCACAGCCCAGTAAACTACTAAATAATTCATTGGAAAACACAGTAATAAGTAGGGGATAGGCATTTGAAATACAGTGGACAAAGTGAAGTAATCATCAAAAACCAGCCAGCAGCAGCTGTGCTTGGAACTAGGCTATTTAAAAATATAAACTCTTTATGTACACTCCTTCAGAAACTCCTCATTTTAGCAGGTCAGCTCCCCAAATGTCATCATATGCCCAGCCTGAGGGCTTTTTTTTCCTTTGTTAGTGAGAATATGTATTACATGATTTAAAGGTAAAATTTCAAAAACTGAATAGTCTTAGTTACAAAGGACTCAAAACTGGACTCTTGTTATGACCACAAGATAAACTCTTGTGATTGTGATATCCACAGCATAAAAATGAGTACAAATTTTTTCTAGAGAATTTTCTAAAAGCAGGTTTAGATTATGTCATCACGCAGGTTCTGATTATGTTAATCAGGATCAAAGCCTGTGTGTACCTCACACAGTTCATTCTGTCTCCTTAGTTGATAACATAAAGTCTTCCTATGGAACTTGACATTTTGGAACAAGTAATACAGAATATAGGTATGCCTTAAGAGCCTTAGTGAATTACTCTGTGGGAAAGTGGATTAAACAGCTACTTACGTACTTTCTTTAAGGATTTCAGTCTTTGAAAAACCTGCCACCCCAAGTGCTAGGAGAAACCTACTTACCAAACATATTATTGGACCACACAGACCATGGACTTGGTCAGGCTGGCATTACGTAATCATAGCCGTAGACGGATTGCTGTAGATCACAGAGCCCTTTGGGCTTTTTTATTTATTTCTTGCCTAAACAATATTATGCAGATATAGTCTAAGCATTAATGAAAGCACTAGAGAAACAAATCAAGATAGGAAAGGAGAAAAACAAACAAACAAAAAAACATACTGGATAGACATTTATTTCCTTACCAGGAGGAAATATACCAGACGCTCCTTTTGATCTTGTTATTTTAAGCTATCTGTATAGTTATAAAACCGACACTTTCTATACTAGACCTTTTAGGAAACAATGTGCAACATTCTAAGAAGAAATGGACTTTTAGGATATATAGCTAGAAGTGATCACCAAAAGTGGAGTTGATAAAACCACTATAGGGAAATGAGTGAACTACAGAAAATAGTCAGTCACTTTTGTAATAAAGCAATACTGTTTCTAATGAGTTTTCCGATTGAATTAATTGTGTTTTTTTCTGTTCTTCTCATGTTCCCTTTCATCATTATTGCCATGCATTTAACTCATCGTGACGTGTTACCACTGATATTTATTTTTTTTAACTCTTTTATTTATGCATTTATTTGTTTGTTTCATTTGGCGGGTTTTTAAACCCAGATCCCACTGACCCAGTTGATTATTATCCTTTGCTTGATGATTTCCCCACCTCGGTCCCAGATGTCTCCACCCCCATGCTCCCACCAGTAGGTGTACAGGCTGTGGCTCTTACCTACGATGCCGTGAGGGTCAGCTGGGCAGACAACTCTGTCCCTAAGAACCAAAAAACATCTGAAGTGCGACTTTACACTGTCCGGTGGAGGACCAGCTTTTCTGCGAATGCGAAATACAAGGTGAAGTTCTAACTGATAGTGTAAAATTTAAAATGAATTGTCATTTGCTTAATACCTTGTTTTAAATGCTTCCTGGACGGTTGTGAGTCATTTTGCTGCAGTGACACCAGATGGGAAACAAAGCATTTTAATAACTCAATATCTAAACTTAGAATGGGAATAATTGTATCTTAGGAAGCAATGCTAAGGCAAGGTAGAACAACCTCAAGAAATGTCGAAAGTTATTCAAATGACAGCAGATGCTGCCTTTGTGTAAAGGATCTGGTTCTGGACAAGGGAATGCCATTTTCCTTAGAAAATAGCAGAGCTCCACGTTCATTTTCGGGGCAGATGTCGGTGTCTTTCCTTTTATTTGGAATCTAGATGGGACACAAAAGGCAACCCTATTAATGTTGCAGAGACCCAGTTCATAGTGCAGATGCCCGGGAACACAACTGGGAGACTTTGTTACAAAGCCCTTAGAAAGCACTCGAAGCCATTAGCATCTGCTTCCTCAGTTAGCCTTGAAACACACTCATGTGGTAAAGAAAACCACAGTGCACACTCCCCTTTAACTATGATGCATTAGACCAACCCCTTTCACTGAGTCATCCTACAACCCTGCTAAGAAATCAGTAGAAACAGATACTGGAGGCATTGTCTTTACTTCTTTTAAGTCTCTGTCAGCCAGCCTTAGCAACTCCAACAAAGAGTTGTATGCAGGGACAATTTTCTTACCTCCTAAGTCTGCCACAATGTTAGAATATGCAAACAATACACAAAATGTGGTCTAAATGAGAAAATTAACAAGTGCTTGTCAAGTACCTACTATGTCCCTAGAACTGTGCTAGATTCTAGAGGCAGTTGCTACTTAACATATTATTTATAATTTTGGAATGAGTAAGACACTCAGCTCCACTGATACACTTCAAAGAATCCATAAGTTATTCAAGTGAGATAACATCTGAAAACACATTTAAAACATAAACCTTCACAAGACGATGATTTGGGATGAAAAAGAGCTTTAAAAATAGGATCATACATGTGCCCAGTAACCAAGGAACCAGTAGTTCAATCCTGGCGCTCCAGCTCCTTCGGATGCCCACTATCTGAGAAGACATGATCGCTTCTCTTTACCACTCCACTGGGGCAGCTCTCGGAGAAAATCTGAATCTCCTGATATTTCATGCAGTGCTCTTTCCACTAAGCTGCCATCTTGCTTAATTTAGCTTCTAGCCAGTGGTGATTTCAGGGATGACAATTTCCTTTGGGAGTGTCTGACTCTAAAGACCACAGAGAGAAAGCAAAATCCCACCAATAGGATTGTAAATCTGCCTCTTTCTTCCGGTAGGCATGCTGCATCTGCTTTTAGTCTCTTTCAACTTTTAAGTGTTGTAAAATTCACATTTCATCATAAATCAGTTTTTAGTTAAAGCCGTTTTAAAAAGCTTTCTTTGGTGCTGTCACCCTGCTAGGTCAGGTATTTGGAAAAACTCTCCAGGCAAGTCCAAATAGTATCATTGATATAACATATGTTTTAAGTGCCCTATCCATCTCCTTGCAGTATTAGATTTAGGGCTCAGCAGACCGATAAATAAAGATAACATTATCAGATAAGACAACCAATGAAACATATGAGGACATTTTTTTAAAAAAGTCTCTCTTTATATACAGATTGTCCAATTCTAAGTTTACTTTTAAAAGACTACTCTAAAAATTTTATGCTCATAATTGCTCTACTCTATCAATACATTCATTTCACAGAATGGCTATGAGTACTTTGCCAGTATGTGAAATGTTCTGAAGGACAATGATTGTTCTCTGCAGAATGGCTTAAGTTCCAGAATTTCTTGAGACAAGTGATTTCGGTTGAATAGTTAATACAGCACACATAGAATTACTGAGTCTCACAAAGAATGCCTGTAAAGTAAGACTCAACCCAATAACTATTCCTTATAACCAGAGGCTGATTTCTCTCATGGATTGAAGTTTGGGAATAGAAAAAAAACAAACAAAACAAACAAAAGAACAAACACAGGGACGCCTGGGTGGCTCAGGTTAAAGCCTCTGCCTTTGGCTCAGGTCATTATCTCAGGGTCCTGGGATCGAGCCCTGCATCGGGCTCTCTGCTCAGCAGGGAGCCTGCTTCCCTCTCTCTCTGCCTGCCTCTCTGCCTACTTGTGATCTCTGTCCGTCAAATAAATAAATAAAACCTTTAAAACAAACAAACAAACAAAAAACAAGATTTTAAATGTTTCTCTTCCCACCATCTTCCCTGCCCTAAGGCTTTCAGTTACTAACATTCTGTCCCCCTTCGTAAACACCCACACTCTACATCCTTACCCTGAGAAGAAAAGTTTTCGAGGAAAGGGTGGAGTAAGTTGGATAGCAAGGATAAATACAGACCATATCTAGCCCACTAGAAAGTGATACAAATAAGCTTACATTTTTCAAATAGTGGTAATAGAATGCTTTGGTTTTACATTGTGAACTTCTCAAATGACTTTCATATCTATTATTTCATCTCACTCCCAAGCACAGTTTTATAAGGTAGGCAGAATATATATAAGATGGGGGAGTGGATAGATACATGAAGTCTAATGACCTGGGTGCAAGAGTCGGGTTTGCTATGTCCTGTCATGTCATTGAACTTGCTCGCTTCCATTTTTCTCATCTATATGATTGGAATATCCATACCTACTGTAAAAAGAGTAATAGTCTCCATTATTAAGCATGTATGTAGATTCCTTTTTGAAGACATCATTAGGTTGTATAACTTGGAAAAGATTTCCCATGAAACTTCAGTTAGAGCTCAGGTGACTGAATGTCATTATCCAAGGCTATCCCCACAGGAATACTTCATTTAATCCCAAATCAAGCCATATTCCAGACATTTATATCTAAAACTCTGTCTTGATCTTCCTTATCAGAAGGGGGAATTTTCTGTAATTTACTTTCTTTTGAAATGATTAATCACATGATGTTTGATATCAATTTCTATTTGAAATATATTCACTGAGTATTGACTAGTGCTTACCAGATATAACATAGCTATTACAGAAAATACAAAGTTGTGCAAGACTCAGTCATGCCCTCAAGATATTTTCAATTCAAAAGGGAAGTTAACACATGCCTAAAGTTATATATCATATTAGACAATGCATGAAATATTGTAGGTAACATTTATTTAATACATTCACTGGACCAGATACTATGTTTTATTTTACAGACACTTTAAATAATGCTGGGAGGTTAGTGCCATGGTTATCTCCATTTTATGGATGAGTAAGTTGAGGCTCAGAGAGGTAGTACCTATTGCATTGTATGCTCTCAAAAGTAACTGGCCATGATTTTCCAAAGTGCTGCTAGGCTAATGATTTATTCTGAAACAATAACCTTCCATGAGGTTCCTGAGAAAACCCAGTGAATTCATGGTATTTACAGAATGCAAGTATGTTATTCTAAGACACAAACAAGGACAGTGTTGCTTAGCAGCCTCCCAAATACCAGTGATGTTTATGCTCGAAGAGACTAGTTTTATAAAAGTATGATCTTCTCTTTCTAGCTGAAATAATACTCATTGTCCCATGTCTCCCCTTATTTCCATTTCTAAGACTTAGAGGTGTTCATGGTAGTGAAGGAAGACAGGTTTGGAAGTTATATTTCAGCCTGTCAGATACTAGCTGCCCATGTTGTGTTTTATTTGATGAAATTCTATTTTCCTGAGTCTACAGAGTATTTTTACATTTACTTAGGGCCCACATTTTTACAGTTATTTTAAAGAAGAGCTTCCGATAGACGTTTATGAGGTCATCACTTTAATAGGGTAGATGGGCACATCATCAAAATGTTATTAGTACAGTTAAATATTTATTTGGTTTTGTAATGAAGTATAGGATTTTCATAGCTATAATCTAAGGATTCATAGTAGAATAAAAAAGATACACCACATATAGGAGGAGATGGGTACATCCCTACATAGGTAGGGAAAAAGAGTTCTCCTTGATTTTCTAAACAGAGATATTAAAAAATGTAATAAATATAAAAGTGAAGGTAAATATTAAACTTTGGAAAATAATCAAGATCTAAATACCAAGCATAAATTGATACTTATAAGAGGCATAAATAGGCAAAATTTGCCTGATCATATGGAAAATATTCATTAACCTGGAAGATTAACCTGTTCTTTTTTTCTTCATTACCATTTTTATCCCTTGAATAAACAATAGAAATAGATG
The DNA here is from genome assembly GCF_922984935.1 of Meles meles. NCBI lineage: Eukaryota > Metazoa > Chordata > Mammalia > Carnivora > Mustelidae > Meles > Meles meles. Next base: position 74,687,064 of record NC_060077.1, read on the forward strand.
CTTTGCTTTCTAGTAAGATATCTTTAACCTGCTATTCAAAAGACAAAGAATGAATTCAAAAGACAAATAATATTAACACAATTATAATCTTTTAATACATATCCAATTTGCTGTTCCCTCCCTAATCAGTTGCTCCAGTGACCATACTTAAATATGTGTTTCATGTAAACTTTGCATAAAAAGAAGACCACACAATTCAACCTTTCTTTTGTTTATTTTTCTTATAATAGCCCAACAGATTCTGGAATCACTAAAAGTTTGTTCTATAAAGAATATTTTTAAAAATCATAAGTAGCAGATCTCTAAAAATTACTTTTATTACTAGTGAAAAATAATCATGATGATCTATTTAAAATATATAAACTAAAACCTCTGGAAAAAATATTTTGGTTATTACAAACAAATGAAAGTTAAAGTCAGTGGAGATTAGCTTAAAAATGGAATTGACAGGGGCACCTGGGTGGCTCAGTGGGTTGGGCCGCTGCCTTCGGCTCGGGTCGTGATCTCGGGGTCCTGGGATCGAGTCCTGCATGGGGCTCTCTGCTCAGCGGGGAGCCTGCTTCCCTCTCTCTCTCTCTGCCTGCCTCTCTGCCTACTTGTGATCTCTGTCTGTCAAATAAATAAATAAAATCTTTAAAAAAAAAAAAAAGGAATTGACAGAAGCAAGCTGAATTGGTCCTGACACAGTGGTTATTGCCCTACTTGGGAAAATTGATCAGCTAGTGGCCCCTCTGAACAATGTCACACCTGATTTGATCCATCGTGTTTTGGATCTGCAATTAGCCAGTATAAACTAGCTGACAGAAAGGAAGTAGAGCGAGTGCCGTGTTCTAGGTCTTACGTTATTTGGTCGTCTCTTTACCTGCTGTGACTAAGCAAGTTGTTAGAGTTCACATTTACTCTTTGCTTATTCCCCACTGGTACAGTCAGAAGACACAACATCTCTGAGTTACACAGCAACGGGCCTCAAACCCAACACGATGTATGAGTTCTCGGTCATGGTAACAAAAAACAGAAGGTCAAGCACATGGAGCATGACTGCCCATGCCACCACGTATGAAGCAGGTACGTGAAGGGAGGCTTGCTTCCAAATTTCTGCTTTTGATGGTGTTTCCCAGGTTTTGTGGAAGTTGGAACATTCATGCGCTATGATGTCTAAGTTACACCTTATCCTGCAGAAAATATTTTATGCTTTGTAGTTCAAAGCAGTTTTTTATCTAGTATTATCCTCCCCACTCTAGAAAAGAAGAAAATGGGCCCCCAGTGGTTTGAGTACTGGTTTTAATCTGGACATTAACTTGGGAGATCTGACTATAAATCTTTTCTCCGATACCTTCAAGTAAAGGCTGAAATCCTTGCACTGAACTCTGTCCAAAACATTTGAGGCTGTGACTAGCAGTCATGGTGGGTATTTCCTTTTTTGGAAAGAAATTAGATACAATGCATTTCAACCATAACCACATGGATGTTTACCATAAATAACCTCAGCTGGGTATGGAAAGAAGTTTCTGGGTGGTTATGTTCACTCCTTAGAAATAAGACAACGCGTGGAAAAACCTTCATGCAATTTGAAGTAGTTCAAATCACAGGAAAATGTAATTCACTGTAAATTTTACCAGTCACATTTACTATGGATCATAAAGGTTAAATTTATAACCTTAACAGACATGCGGTGCACTTGGATTTTACAGTTCACAGAAATCCCAACATCTGAAGAATACAGGGTTTAACCTAGTGTTTGATTGGTTTCATGGTAGTCTGTTTAGGGGTAAGCTACACCACACACTTCCAAATGTAAAAAAAAAAAGTACCAATAAAACTCTCTGGGTAAGTTTAATTTCTTTTTCCATTGGAATTTGTCCCATGGTATTGCAGTTCATTTCTTCCAAGCTACTACCTTAACTCGGAGTTTACTGTTAATATTTTTTACCTTTTTGTGGATACTTCTTTCTATAAGAAGTTTTCTAGTTTGTCTGATTTAATTTCAACATCCCTCTTTTTTTATCTTCTTCTTTTTTTTTTCTTTTTTTTCCCATTTTATTTATTTTTTTCAGCATAACAGTATTCATTGTTTTTGCACAACACCCAGTGCTCCATGCAAAACATGCCCTCCCTATTACCCTCCACCTGTTCCCCCAACCTCCCACCCCTGACCCTTCAAAACCCTCAGGTTGTTTTTCAGAGTCCATAACATATCTTCTATTTTACATGTTTACATATATTAACTCTTTCTCTTAGAATTCTGCCCTGAATGCCAGATACTCACAGCTTCTTAGGACAAATAAGACATGCTGAATGGGTTATGCTCTATGGGGAGAATAAGGGTCCTGCTCTTCCTTTTTACTTAAAAGGAGATGAAAGGAATTAAACATAAACCAGTAAGACATTGGGTCTTCCCTGAGCAAAAGAGAAGGAGCAGTCATTTCCTCTTAAAGCAAGCAAATTGATTCATTTTTCCCTTTCATTAACATAAAGTGCACCCTAACACCTGGCTTGATAAATACATCCTATTCATTTCTCATCAACTGCGTAGCCTTGTAGGGACACCAACGGTGAGACCCACTGCTGACAATAAGATATTAACTGCTAGAGAGTGGATAGTAGGAAGGTGATTGTCGAAACAGATAATGATCTGGACAAAAGTGTGAATAGCATGTGGATGAGATCCCGGGTGATGATGAGAAGCAAGAAGTAATTCACAAGTGTCTGCAGACTTTATAGATGTTAGAAGGAAAGGAAGTGAATGAAACAATTCTAGGTTTGCTTCTAATTCTGCAGTAGCATAAAGACTGTATGGGACTGCATAGTTACGCGGTTGTGCCGAAATGCTTGTGATAAAGGTAAGAGTGGTTGACAAATCCTTGAAATAAAACATTTCATTCTGTCCAGGTGATAAGTCCTTAATTTTATTCCAGTTAAGTAAAATAGAAAAAACTTGAAGGACGCCTGACACCATGCAGAGAAAAAAAAAAAAGAAGAAGAAGCCAAAAATCCTAAGTCACGTAAGAAATACAACCCCAGAGTTTTGGCCAAATTGGAATCTGAACAAACAGATCCAAGGATAAATTCTGTCTGGAGAAATCAAGGGAGGTTTCATGAAAGAAAGAAGAATTGAGCAATGGCCCGGGTGGATCATCAGGGACCCGTTCCAGGGACTTCAAAGGAAGGCAGCCTGTAGAAAAGTACACAAGCCAGTATCAGAAAGATGTCTCCTAGAGACACTTATGAATCGTTCAGAGGGAGTGGAGCGCAGTAGTCATCAGACAACAAAGGGAAATGAGGCTATAAAAGAAAGTGTAGTAAATACCAGGGCCTGATTTTTATTATTTGTTATTTATTTACATTGTTTAAAAACTTTACTTATTTATTTATTAAAAGATTTTATTTATTTATTTATTTGACGCAGAGAGAGAGAGAGAGTGTGTGTGAGACAGAGAGCACAAGCAGGGGGAGCAGCAGGCAGAGAGAGAGAGAGAAGTAGGTTCCCAGCAGAGCAATTAGCCCAATATGGGGCTTGATCCCAGATTCTGGGGATCATGACCTGAGCCAAAGGCAGCCGCTTAACCGACTGAGCCACCCAGGCTCCCCACGTCTTTATTTATTTGAGAAAGAGAAAGAGACAACAAGCGAGAGAGAGCCGGCAAGCAAGAAAGAGCAGGAGCAGTGGGGGATGGGCAGAGGGTGAGGGAGAAGTAAAATTCCTGCTGAGCAGCCCTATTTGGGGCTCCATCCCAGGACCCTGAGATCATGACTGAGCCAAAGGCAGACAGTTAACTGAGCCACACTGGCACCCCAAATATATATACGTATGTATCTACATATATACATATATATATTTGAGAGAGGGGAACAGTACAAGAGAGAGATGGCAGTAGGGAGGGGCAGCAGGAGAGAGAGAGAGAGAAACTCAAGCAGTTCCCCGCTGAGCATAGAACCCAGCTAGGGGCTCCATCCCACAACCCGAGATCATGAACTGAGCCAAAACCAAGAGTCAGATGCTTAACCAACTGCCCCACTAGGTGCCCCTCTTATTATGTGTCATTTCTTTACATTTACTCCAAAGAAGATTGGTAGTCAGTGAAGAATTTCTGAAGGGTCAACTCCAGGCAGAACCTATGAGATTGGAGAGGAACAGACCAGAGCCATTCTGCTTGACTCAGTAGGCAACCCTAAGGTCGTTAAGGCCTCATTCCTCTCCAAATAGTGTGTGGTTTATACGATAATTCTAAACATTTGAGTTATTGATTCCAATACCAGAATCTCTGCCCACCAACATTCACAGAGCTTGAGGAAAAAGAAAAACGTGTACACCACCTAAAATAGATTAGTTGTTAGATTGTTTTGGTTTTTTTAAAATAACCACCTGTTCAGTGTATTATTTTGCTAGGTGAAGCTGAAGTCATTTTCTCTTTTTTGAATACCGTAACAGATTCAGTGAAGCAATCTAATCATCACCATTTGACTATTTTCTAAATAAGCATCATTTTGAATTTTAACCCAATTAAAAGAAAACAGAATATTCTGACTAGTTAGAAAGACAGATAATCATTTAATTACTTCCATAATAGGACAATTCCTTATTATGCTTGATATAATACTCTAAGTCAATTTGTGACCATATTTTACTTTCCTGTTGGCTTAGGAAACATCCTGAATGAACCCTTTATGAGAGTAACCCTTCTCAAGGTAGTATTGCCTCTTTGGCATTTTGCTATAACAAATCTTCTTTTCCTACAAGAATGTCTTTGTTCTTGTTTCATTAAAACCATATACATGGGGCGCCTGGGTGGCTTCATGGGTTAAGCCTCTGCCTTTGGCTCAGGTCATGATCTCAGGGTTCTGGGATGGAGCCCGGCATGGGGCTCTCAGCGCAGCGGGGAGCCTGCTGCTTCCTCTCTCTCTGCCTGCCTCTCTGCCTACTTGTGATCTCTGTCTATCAAATAAAAAAATATTTTTTAAAATATATACATATGCAGTTTCTTTACTCAGGATTCAAGTACACTAAACCTATTTATGCTCCTTCTGCTTCCTTTCTTTTTTTTCCCCCTTAATTTATATATATTAAGTACCTTGTCAGGATATTATGATTAGGTGATTGTGATTGATTAATGTGGAATACTAGTGGCTTTGAGAATCAGGGCATTAAAAATAAAATGTTAAGATCAATGGAAATGTTTGGTGTCTCCTCCATTTGAAGTTATATGCAGGAAGAGAAACAGAAATAGGTGCTCAGATTCTGCATGATAGGGTCAACATAAGGGCCCAAGAGAATGGGAAGAGTGAAGAGTTCAGAATTAGACCAAGTTGTACCTATCTTGTAATACCCAAATATTCTCATGCAAAGATCTGGAAATTCCTCCAGAACCCAACTATAGATCTTAGACGTGTTCCGAAATTTCCCATGTCAAACTAGGGGTAAGGAAAAGAGACTGTCAATAATTGACTTGGAGTATTATACTTTGCCTAGAAGGAAAACTCACTGCATTTCAAAGCATAGACATCGAGAAAACACATCTAAAGGAGCCTGAGATATACCGGACTGACTTGGACAGTTTACTGCCTCCTTTAAAATATATTTAAAATTTTGTTGAGCACAATGTAGGAGGAAAAATAATTTCTCTTTATTCTTTTAGGTCCTTGGCTGAGACCCCACTATAATAAAAGATAAATTAATAGCAGAAAAACAAACAGGAATTTAATAATATGTGTATCTCCTATATACATAGAGGATACCCAGGAATGGAATAACTCCCTGAAATGGCCCAAGCCATCACCTTAAATATAATCTCCAGCTAAAAGCCAAAGAACACACTGGGGTTTGGGGATCCAGTTATGGGAGGTTTCCAGGCAAATCGCAGATTTAAGTTCTAACCTTCTCCCTAATAAGAGTTTCTAGAGATTTTATCATCCCTCTCTTCCTGGTACAGAGAGGGAGACACTCATAAATACAAATTTCTCTTGTAAAAGAGTAACATCTACTAAGTTTTCAGAGCTTTTCCTATGTATATTGTTTCTTAAAAATAATCAGCCTAAAATAACCCTTATGCCAAAGAGGCATATTTTAGAGTGATAAATTCTGGTCCCTTTCAACAACATGTGGGAAAAGTAGCTCTAAGCTCCCCCACCCCTTGGTCTCGTGCCTTCTTTTCAATGCCAGGCTGATACTAAGACCTTCACAGATTCCATACCTTCTCTATTTTCAAATATTCCTTTGCCTTTTTGCTAAGAGATACCTAGAATTTTTACCTAAGTAAAATGTCTTAACTTACATTTAAATTCATTCCTTTTTTTTCCTTCTTCTGCTTTTAAGAAAATATAGAATTAGGTGACATTTTTGTTTTAAAATCCTACAGTTGTAGCAGGACTGTGTCTCTTGGAGACATGTAGCCATCAATCTCACTAAGTATGTGTACATTTCTTTGTTCTTATAATGATTCTTACATGTTTAGTGTGGTCCTCACTTGGAAATACCCATTATACTTTTCTCCCCTGCGTTCATACATATTCTGTTCTCCTCTCTCTATTTACACCTTTGGAAGTCACTCAACTTTCATGGGGAAACATTCATTTCTATATATTTGTTTGGTTGCTTGTTTAATTAAAATACTTGAAATAAATTGTGAATGGTAAGGTCAGCATGATACACTGCATGATGGATTCTGAATGTCAACATCATGATTAGAAGTCCCATAAATGTCTGCTTTCTTTCACATCCAATGACAAGGCCTTGTCTCTGTTTCATCTCGCAGCCCCGACCTCTGCTCCCAAGGATTTGACAGTCATTACTCGAGAAGGGAAGCCTCGCACTGTCATCGTGAGTTGGCAGCCTCCCTTGGAAGCCAATGGGAAAATTACTGGTGAGCATCTCTGCTTTATTTCCAGCATTGCTCTGCTTGGCCTGTAATTGCCTACCTCATGTGCATGGCTCACATCTTTTCTGTATTAGTTTTCTGTCCCAGCATCTCAGTGGACTTCCCGACCCTTTGTGGTTATCTCTTCTTGCCTCCCCGCTAACCATGGAATTTCTCAAATGGTGCCTACAAATACACACACATACTCATTTTGTTTGAGTTGGTTCCCGAATGATGTATATTTCAGTTAGTTTAGACCTTTTGTTTTTCATGTTATGGAGCATTAGGACAACCTTCTAATGAAATGTCTCTGAGCATAAGTGACTAAAAAGAAGCCGGTTGTTTGGCAATTATAAAATACAAAAGACACCTGATGACCGTGTATTTTTGAATGGCACAGACAAAGGACGTTTGTCTAAGGGTTTTTAGTTTCTCACTTAGCTTTTAGCTTCTTACTTAAATCATAAGGTTCGTAAAATACTTAATATTGACTGACAGAAATTGAACTTAATGAATATTTCGCAGTGACAGATTTTATTTTGCCAAATATTGCTGATAACATCAATGCCTAATTAAAGCGTCCATTAGAAGCCTGTAATGTTAATTTAGTATGAAAAATATAATGGAGTTCTATCAGGAATTTTGCATTTAAATGATCACTTTAGGCTTTTAATAGATGTCTCCATAGCATATAATTATTATGAAAAATATTGTATAAGTAAAAATGTGCACATTATAGTCTAATTAACTTGAACCATTGGGTTAGACACATGTAAGAGTCACTCCTTTTTCTTCTTTTCTTGCATACAAGAAGTGGATAGCACTATTATAAATTAACAAAGTAATTCAGTCATTCTCTGATAACAGAGATAAGCATGGAAATTACAGTTCAGATGGCCCACTTTCTTTACGAGTTACTTTCAGAATTTTCCAAAATGAAAAGATAATGTGAAAATTCCAAATGTGATTTAAATTTAAGCCAAAGACTTGTTTTCTCTAGGAGATCGTTCTGAGTGCAATACCAAACAGAAATTTCATTTGAGCTAACAAATATGGAAAAAGAAGAGGGATGGGGCACCTGGGTGGCTCAGTGCCTTCAGCTCAGGTCATGATTCCAGGGTCCTGGGATCCGGCCCACAGCAGGCTCTCTTCTCAGCGGGGAGCCTGCTTCCTCCTCTCTCTCTGCCTGCTTCTCTGCCTACTTGTGATTTCTCTTCAAATAAATAAATAAAATCCTTAAAAAAAAAAAAAAAGAAGAAGAGGGATATTAAATCTCCCCAAAACCGTATATGCTTAGTTGTCACTCTGCCAGGCTTTTTAAAACTGAGGCTGGATTATTCCAATTTTCTTTTACTTTTTCCCCTCAATGTTATGATTTATTTTCATTGGTTCTATTTCAGTACTTTTGTAGATTTTGATTTGTTTACACGATGACTTTTTTATTATGTTATAAACAGTAATTTATAAGCATATGGTAAATCAATAGATAATAAGTTTAAGAAGAAAAAAAACAGAACAGAGGTTGTCTAAATAAAAATGAGTTCTGATGGAAAAAATGTATTTTTGGTAAGGATAAAATAAGCCATATGCCATCCAAATTCTCCTCTTATATTTAAATAAATCTCATCTAATAGTCAGTGTAAACAATAGAATGTGTTTTCAACTCTGGAAGAAGCTAGTTTTCCTTTTCGAGGGAAAAAATCGAAGTCTGTCCCATATTAAGAAATGCAAATGAGTCTAAGCAGTAAAATCCTGTGTGGCAAAATCACAGCGGATAAATAAGAAACCTCCTCCAGGGGTACCTGGGTGGCTCAGAGGGTTAAGGCTCTGCCTTTGGCTCAGGTCATGATCTCAGGGTCCTGGGATCGAGTCCCACATTGGGCTCTCTGCTCAGCAGGGAGCCTCCTTCCCCCTCTTTCTCTGCCTGCCTCTCTGCCTGCTTGTGATCTCTCTCTCTGTCAAATGAATAAATAAAATTTAAAAAAAAAAACCCTCCTCCACATGTTTTATTTAGAGTGTTTATTCAGTATCCCTTCTCACAGTGGTCAAGTAAAAGTATGGGAGGCAATACTTTTTACCTTAAGAGTCTAGTTCATTTATTAAAACTAAATTGTTATTGTCAAGTTGAGATATTTTGACTCAACTCAACTGGGAGTAAACACCAAGAACCCTTAAGACAATTTCTCTTCCATATATATTTTGATTCTTTTAGTCAGATTACTTCCAGAAAACAAGATGATAAAATATTCAAAATACCATTTAGCAGAGGGCCTAGATTTACTATACTCAGTTTCTCATTAAAGTTACAAAGATGCAAAGGAAACGGGGGTGCTTTTCCAGTTTGTCAGAGCATGTGTGTGCCTATGTGGAGGAAGGTGCTCACATCCTACCGATAGATTTCTTTGTTTAACCACATCTCTGCATGTACACAGCTATAAAGCAGGGTGGTTAAGAACCCAAGCTCCTGAGAGAGCTGCCTGGGTAAGCTGACTTTCCCAAGTTTACTTTCTCATTTATAAAATAAGGATAGCAATAGAACCTATTTTGTTGAGTGTGATAATGAAGTGCTGAGAAAAGTCTCTGATGTCCAGTGAGAACTGAAACTAATGAACTATCATTATCCCCACTTGAAATCTATTCTAGGGTGAGGCTTTCTTAACGTACTCTGCATAGAACCTGGATCATCAATTTGTAAATACATATACTTCAAAAAAATTGAACAAAAAAAAAAAAAAAAAGAGAAAGAGATCTAGATAATGCCGATGCCTAAAGTCCTTGACTGTAAATTGGCAGTTTAGGAATTTGGACTGACATTTTCAGGAGAGAATGTTTCAGAAGGAATTAAGCGTTCATTATATGCTTGGCATCCTGCTAAGTGCTTTGGTATTGTTAAGTGAGCCTATCTTCCTGTTATTTCTTGTTGAAATGAAGAGATGTGGGATTTCTAGGGTAAATACCTTCCCCAAAGTCAAATAACCAAGAAGTAGCAGAGCTAAGATTTAAACTCATGTTCAGACTCTTCCTATTACACCATGTTTTTCTCCAGCTTATTAGTATTCAACTAGTCCAAATCAATGACTCTTAACTGATTTACGATTTAATTTATCTGAGGAAGGAGTGAGCATGCTATATTTTAAAAGCTCCCCAAGTGATTTTAATGTACAGCTTAGGTTTTGAAACATTGATCTAAATAAATGCAGCGTCCAACATTATTTATGATCCGAGACCAACACAGTTGAAACAGGCCTTCAGAGATTGCTTCCTTATCAATACGATCCAATGGATAAGATTATGTTATTTTTGGGGGTGTCATGTGATACCCTAGTCCAGTTCCCCTTTCTTGAAATTCTCTTGCATCTTGACTTTTTTAAGATCACCTACCCACTCTTCTGCTCAATTTCAGGGTACAGCTTCTCAGCCTCATTAGCAGACATTTCTTCCACCTGTTTCTTAAGGAGATCTTTTTAGTTCCTTTGTGACTTTCTCTGAAAAAGTGTGGATAGTATAGCCAGGGCTTCAGTGAACACACACTTATGTCTCTAAAATCTATATCTCTATCCAAGGAATTCTAAATACACATATCCTACCTCATATTGTACATTTCCACTTGCTTATCTTATTAACACCTCCTTCTATTGCCCAATCCCTCTTTCTCTCCCTTCTTCCTCTTTATTCCTTTCTTTTTGTTTTTTTGTTTGTTTGTTTATGGAGTTTTCTTTGTCTGTCCCCCACCATAACCAACCAAATAATGCACTATTATATTCCATAATAAGTTACGATGATCCAAGATGGTGGACCAAGCTGGGCACTCACTGCAATCATATGTGTCTAAATAGTCTTACTGCCATCATATAAAAATTTTTCATGTTTACCTAGTTGCAAAAGTTGGAAATTTAACCATCTTGACTTCTTTCTTTGTCCCCTTCCCATATAATCAGCAAAGAAAAATGTAAATGCTCATAATACAGGGCTGAAAATTCTATAGAAACGGGTTTCAGATTTTGTTCAATCTCTTCAGGATCACCATTGACACTTAATAGGTAGTTAATAAATATTTGTTGAGTAGAATAATCATTGAGTTGCTATTAAATCTATTATTAACTTGAAATAAAAATTCCAGCTGTTCCGAATATATTTTCTTAATTATTAATTTATTAATTATTATTTATTATAATTATTAATTATACATGTATATATCATATATTATATATAATTAATTAAATTATTATATAATTATTAATTAATTAAGAAAGAAAGAAGGCAGGGAGGAAAGAGAAAAAGAAAAAAAGAACAAATGTACCATTTACTAAGTAGTCACTATATAGAAGATAATATAATAGGAATACCCACATATATTAATTTCTTAAAATACATTATCTGAGAGCAACTTATTTTCAGATGAGAAAAGGTTGCTTAGATTAAGCAAGGTGCTCAAGGTTACAAAGCCAGGAAATGATAGACCTATGAGTTGAGGTCAGGTCTTCTTGAATCCATAGCCTGTTATTTTTTTTTTTAAGATTTTATTTATTTATTTGACAGACAGAGATCACAAGTAGGCAGAGAGGCAGGCGGGGGGCGGGGGAGACAGGCCCCACACCGAGCAGAGAGCCCCATGCAGGGCTTGATCCCAGGACCCTGGGATCATGACCTGAGCCAAAGGCAGAGGCTTTAACCCACTGAGCTACCCAGGCACCCCTAGCCTGTTATTTTTTAATAATTCTTTATTAGGAAGGAAGAAATGGGTCCTTCATTATGTATTTATCTATAGACATGATTATCAGAATCAACTTTTGAAAGATGAGGAGTTCTCACTGGGCTGAACTCCTTGCTGGTAGGCATCATCTTGGTTTTCCTGGTACTTAGCAGCTGAACAATGGAAGAGAATCTTATCTGTGGAAAGGCATATGGAAAAAAAACAAAACAAAACAGAGGAAAGAGGTGGAATTGAATACTTTTTGACACTTTCTTTTTACAATTACAACTTCATTGTAGAAGTAATCAAAAATGACATATATATGATGCTACATTTTACATATATTTAAACAAATGTAATTCTGATGCCAGAGTGTCCACTGGAGTTAACAATCCCAGCTCTTATCGCCTATGACAGGAGGTAGTTCTCATTATTTGACAAGTTTTGGGGAGTAAGGACAAACATGAAGTAAGAAAAAGTAAAAGAAAAAGATGAAGGAAAAAAAAATTGAATGTGGGGAAATGGATATATAGGTACAGAAAGATTCTGAGAAACCAATGAATTTGTCCCAACCTCTGTGGTTATGGAAATCTCTACAGTAAGACTTCAATAACAGATTTAATATTCTCCAAACACACCAAACTCATATACCCAGATGAAATTGTATGCTTTCCCTAAGACCAATTTTTAAGGTTTTGAATGTTATAGTAGTATATTTTTATTCTGCATCTAAGTTCTCAAGTTTACACACTCACATACACGCACACAAGATCCGCTTTCCCATTAATACCAGGAAATCACTTCAAATACAGTTTGGAATTGTCAGAACCTGAGGCTTATACCTTCAATCGTCTTACTTGGTGCCAGAACTATCATTTTTAAATGCATAACTGAACACTTTTTACAAAGAAAAAAAAAAGCCAAAACACAAAGAGGGCTAAATATTTCCTTCCCACTTGACAAATCAACAAAATCAGGAATACATGTAGCTGACCTGGGGTGAGAACAATTCTCCCAACTTTCAGTGTCATTGGGAACCTACAACAGCCCACGAAAACTCTACAGTTGCACTAAATGTCACAAATGTAAAGCTTCAGTGCTTACTGGCTAAAGGATTTCATTCAATAATAAGAGTTTCAATACCTATTATGTGAAGACAATTTTATTGGTTTCTCTGAAGAATAAAAGGTAATATAAGATATGGCTCTTGAACTAAAGGAATATTTTTATCCTTTTGAAGAGATAAGACATGCACATAATAAAAGTTAAAAAAAAAAAAAAAAAGGTATCACCATACCAGGGTCTTCTATTCAGTACATGTGTTTCTTTGGGGACAAGAAGAAAGACTGCTCTGACTCAAAAAATATTAGACTCTATTGCTATTGATCATGGGGGCTGAGTTGTAAATGAGTCATAAACAACTCCTTTGTCCAGTGATATTTCACAATCTCTTTTGAATTAGAGTATTCCAATTTTAATATTAACCAGAGAGTCCTACAACCTTTAAGTTTTACAGAATTCTTTACCTTGGTTTTTTAATCTTTTAATCTTTTTTTAATCTTTTACTGAGTGCTCTGCATCATAAGACATTCACAGCTGCAGCAGCACCATCTCAACAAATACCAAAAATATTACAGATTCCACATATTGACTAATGCAGTGATTCCTGACCTTGCTTGAACACAGAAATCACCTGGGGTGCAGATTGCCAAGGTCACTGTTAGCCTATTATGGTATCTATTGCTGTGTAACAGGATAACCACAAATTTAGCAGCTTAAAACAACACATTTTTTTTTTTTAATCTCAGTGTTTCTGTCAGTCAGGAATCTATGCACAAGATTTATAGGCATCAGAAATACCTGTATTTTTTAAAGATGGCAGATATTGTTATTTTGAATGGTCTGTTCCATTTTCAGATTCTGTACATTAGACAATGATTTGTCTAATCTGTGCAATATCAAAAAATTATTACTTGCTTTACTGAATACTGTAGTTTATAGATTGTGAATGTATATAATCACTGCAAATTATATTTAGGAAAACATGAGTATTTAGAAGCAGAAGCTAGCATGTGATCAGCACGCTAAATGCAGTCGCATCTATCTATTTGTGCAGCTTACATCTTGTTTTACACCTTGGACAAGAACATACCAATTGACGACTGGGTGATGGAAACAATCAGTGGTGATCGGCTTACTCACCAAATCATGGATCTCAACCTTGACACAATGTACTACTTTCGAATTCAAGCACGAAATGCAAAAGGAGTGGGGCCTCTCTCTGATCCTATCCTCTTCAGGACTCTGAAAGGTTTGAATCATTTCCTACTACAGCAGTGGCTTTCTTTTCCTGTGGGATTGTTGTAAAATACTTATGGTGTCTGTATTAGGAACTATCTTTGCTTTCTCTGTTGGCAACATGACTACAATGGACATTCAAATTAAAATGTACTGTTTCATGCTGAAAGCCAACATGTCAGAGAAAGATCTATTGTGTTATCATATTTTCTGCCTTCAATACAAGGCAGGTATATTTAACTTAATTTTTTTTTTCGCATTTACAATCCTTTTGGAATTTTGTATTGATTTCATGTGTATTGGTTCTATTCAAAATATATTGAGACTTTTTAGTCTTTTTATGTAAGGAAATAAAAATTAAAAAGCATTGAATTAGGTGAATGCCATACTACTGCCAACTTTCAACGTTTTCTTTGAGGAACTATTGTCCTTACATATAAAAAGAAAATTTGTTATGGCAAGACAGAAAATCTCAAACAAAATGAATGTGTTTATTTTAAGGACCTAGGATAACAACAAGTGGGGGAAAAGGAGTCTTACAGTATGATTACGAGAAGAAAACACCCCATGCTTGCAAGAGTAAAAATAGCTGCTCAATTCAAGCATAGTTAGATGTTCATACAAAAAAAATGCTAAGACCCTAGAACAGTGACTACATCAAAATAATCTTCATGTTAGTCCTTACTATTTTAGAACAGTATTATTTTTCTGGAAGACAAATGTTTTAAGAACCTCTATTATTTAGCAACTGAAAAAAAATTGAACGTTTCATAGCTGATATTTAAAGATGTGTACTTAAGCATGTTGTGTGTTGTTCTAAAGAAGGATACTTGGCTCTTAAATCTGTGACCACATTCTGTCTATCGTTATATCTGGCTGAGAAGTTGATAATAGATCATAGCAAACTGAAAAATTAGAAACATGAGAATGGTTGACATTTTCACCCAGGTGCTTGACATATTAAGAGAAGAGTCTTAGAATAATTGTATAGCGATTCAATTCCCCTAGGAACGGTACCCTAATAAATAGCGGACTTTTCGATTCTGGGAAGGGAGCTAGCCATTCAAAGCTGGACTTGGTAACAGCTAATCTGAAAGTTCGCCAAGAACACACAAACAAGCATTCAGCCTAGCCTTCGTGACAGTTCTTAGCGACAGAGTAGAAGTTGGGAGGGAGGCAGGAGGAAATGAGCTAATCTTCTCTGGGTTTTTAGGACTTCATGTCTAAATCAGGTTTCACTCTAAATGAGCAATCGAAAGGAAACTGGTTATTCATTTTGTGGGAGCATGAAATGTAACTAGATACTGTTTCACAAATGCTTCATCTTTATCTATAGACGAGTGCCAAATTAATTTCATGCTCACATTGTGTGCCAACTAGAGATCTCAGGGAGGGTTTAGGATGACTTAAGGCATCCAAATGTAGTAAGCAGCAGAGTGATGAGTTATCACAGGATTCACAGGCCCACACTGATAACCATCCTGGAGATTTTTTAATGAACTCCTTATCTCATTTGGTACTATTTACCTTAAGTACCCTAAACTCACCTATGAAATGATGTTCAGAACTAATTACAAATTCAGGAATTTGTTATGTTGTCATAATTCACAAGCATTATTTCTAATATCCTGATTTGAATGTTTAGTATTGTTTATCCTCAGTATATCATGCTCAAATAATAGACAATTAGATTTTAAAACAAATCTTGCTCATATGGCAAACCAAGCTTCAGATGTCTTGATTGAATTCTAAATTATTCAGAGATACTGATCTTGCCCGTCTTTATGAACAAATGACATTTACATGCATGCATCCTACATGTTACAATGACAAATATTCTAAGGCAAATAAATTACTCTTAAGAGATTTGAACCCACAGTGAACCAAATCTACGCTAAATGCATCACATCATGCAGTTTGCAGAGCTGCTTTAAGACATAAGGCCTCTCTGTTCATCAGAATGTAACTTTGTTTGACAGCAAGAAAGGCTCACATGTTATCCTGAAGCTGAGAAAGCTCTCTGTAGTCTACTGGGTAACAGGCAAGTGTTTCATTGCAAATCATGCCCCAGGCAGGTGTCTACAAGCTTCATTCTTTCATACACAGTCTTTGCAAAGACAGTAGCATTTACTTCTAGAGACTAGAGGTTTGTCTTTGGTTTTAGTCACAAGCAAGAGACATATAGGAAACTCAGTCCATACTCACTGGTTAATGAAAAGGACAGTTACAATTAAAAAAGGATTAAATTACAATACCCTTGTGTACATGCATGTACATGATTGTTTCTTTGGAATGTTAATTAATAGAATCTTGAGCTTGATTCTCTGACCACATAGGACTCTACAAATACACACCTCCCTTCCCCAAATATTTCCTATAAGATACCCATACATGATGAAGCCCTTGCGAGATGTACAAGAGGAATGTCAATCTCTGCCTTTCACGTGGATTGTTCCCTCGGGTAAACTGAGCTTCTCCATGTTGGCCTGTAAAATAATAGGAAGAAAGGATGCTTCTGCTGAAACAGACCAAAGTAGAATTCTGTAGTGGGATGGAGTCACCTCTTACACACAAAAAAGCAGAGTCTTCAGCAATGGAAAGCACCAGAGTATAGTCTGTTCTCTGGGCATCTTTAATCATCATTCTGAAAGGTACATCTTTCCCATCCAAGGATGTAGAACTGAGAGTTCCATCCAGAATACAGAAAAGTTTTAGTCTTCACATTATTTTTGACAAAATAAGTGATTTTCTTGACAAATAGCAGGAGCAAATAAAAAGCCAAGACCCAAATTATGACACTTTTAAGTGATGATCTGTCTATAATAAAAACTAACTTTTGGGATATGTTTTATCTCTGTTGGAAATAGTCTTTAGTTGATAACTTTCTTGAGACACTCAAAATTTCTCAAGTTATAGCCAGTCCAAATTACTAACAGTAAAAAAATCCAGAAGGTAAGAATGAGGATGACATTGTTGCACATAATATTTATTTGTCAATTGATAAAAATTTTCTTAGACTGTAGATGATGTGTGTATGATTACAGATGAAGGCAGAAATGAAGAATGAAAATGAGACGAGACTGATTTTCTTCTCTCTCTTTCTCTTTTTTTTTTTTTTTTGGATGTCATTCCAAACATAGCTCACCTAAATATGAGATCCTAATTAGGGTAGTTTCTCAAGTGTGTCCTGTTCTGACTACCAAATTTTTACCCTTCCTGAATTGCACGGTCACATGTGATCTCCACAAGCCCTCCTCATTCTTCCCAGATACCTGGTTTGGCACGTCCTACAACATAGTATCCTTTCTCAAAAACTATGATAGGATTTCAGTGAAAACTCTATCCCTGTCTATAAACTACAGATAACAGAGTTGCCTATCAAAAACACCTTTCATCAATAATCCCCTAACACTGTAATAAAACAGATCTTGAGAAGTCATTAGTCTTTAAAGGGAGATAGGAGAGAAAATTAAGATAAAAATTAAGTTGTGATGATTAGACTAGGGAAAAATTGGGTTGGACAGCCTGGTGAATTTTTAAAAAAAAAAGGTTTGTTAAATCATGAGGAGCTACAATAACATTTATAAAACTTGTTTAAAACTGGTAGAATCTTAATATAATAAGCACTCTTGTATGTTTAGTGTTTTCCAAAGAGTCATTCAGAGTTCAAAGTCTACTCCTTATTAAGATAACCTTTCTTGGCCTACCCTTTTTCATAGAATATGTTTACATATTATTTTAAAATGAAAGAAATGGTAAGTGATAGGAATTTGTAACTAAGTTTAGTATTTGTCCTTCTGTGAGCTGACATTCATAAACCCTGTTCATCTGAAAGGGGTATTTATTAACATCATTTTTTTAGTATTTCCATTTCTGCGTATTCTTTTGGGCAATGATATGTATCCCATCAATTAAAGGAAGGACTACCACTTCTAAGACCTTTGCTTTATCTTTCAAACAGTAGTGATGGATTTGCTGTGAGACTGCCATCCAGAATGAGAGAACCGGGTGCTTAGGTTAGAGGTTGCTGCCCATGGGAACACTATCATATTTTTCCCTGTGTGAGTTTAACTGAGACATATAAAGAAGCCAACAGCAAGTGTAGTAGCCTACATGTCAAGTTTTAGTGCAATTGAGTTCAATAAACCCAGAAGATTTGAAGCTCAAAGAAAACTCATGTATAGGGGAAATAATTCTAAGTGATGGAGACTGACAAAGATGTACATTGGTCAAAACGTCCTATCACAATTTCTGTAAAAGCAAAGATATTGTAGATTTACCTCCTATATAGTTATATTTGTTTAACAGAAAAGAAGCTACTTAAAAAATTTTTTTAAGATATTTTTTAAATTTTAAAAAAGTCACCTTCAAGGACATTATTCATAATGCACCTGAAGTTGTGAACAAGTAAGAATTCTCTTCACAAGGTCTAAAAATTTATTAAACCATTTAGATTAAAACACATTTACTGTATCCTATTATTTTACCCTATCTATGTAAGAATTGGTTGAGCTCTCTGGTTGAAAAAAAAGAAAAACTGAAGACAAGAAAATAGCCTCTTTACTGTATTTAAAATATATGGGTGATAATTACTTGGTGATCACATGAGCTTTTATGTATTGTGTTTTTAATTAAACATACATGATGATCTTTCGGAGTTGATATGTAGAAGAATGAGACAAATAACATATTTTCAAGAACATGTATAGCTAAACCATTTTCAATTTTTCTCCTCTGACTACTATTTAATAGAAATAATCACATCACCCTTGGTTCCTTATCAATTTGATTTCAACAGGGCTTTAGCCTTGATATGAAAACTTGCTAACAAAACTGTCGATTTGAAGTGTCAGCTTCCTTGCTAGGAAGTGTCAATGTCTAATAATATTTCTTTCTCCCCCACAGTAGAGCACCCTGACAAAATGGCTAATGACCAAGGTATGGTGGCTCAATCTGTCATCTTTTCTCTCCTTGAATCAATTCTATCTGTTAGAAATGTCAGTCATTATTTTGTATTCCTTTTTTCACCTGGGCCATACACCTGATGAAGCATTCACTGGCGTGATAATTAATCTTGTTAATGAAGTTCTGTTTGGCTGAAGCTGCAGGTCTGTTGGGGAAGATGTAAATTTTCTTGAGAGGAAATTGTTTTGTCTCTATTCTGAAGGACCAATTAAAATGTCAAGCTTCTTTGTATGAAATAAATTTTTAGTCTCTGTCTGCACTTCTGAATAATTCACATTAAGTATAATTAAGCTCAGCATAATTTTCAGGCTGCTCTTACACCCTTTCATGAGCTATGGATTAAAGTTCTGTAGCTCCACAGAGAAAAACCATAAATCAAGTGTGCTTTTTCTCTACAGTGAGCTTCTTTTAATAAATAAAAACAAAGTTAGGACAACTTTTTTAGGGCATTGCTATTGTTCATTTTGAAGTCAGAAAGCTTTCACTCAGTGAATCAGATGCTGGTTTGACTCAGAGCATTTTATTCTCCTTCCATTCTTTTGCTAAAAGCTGATTCATGTAGAGAAATATTCATGGCTTTACACAAAGGAAAATGGAGACAAATAAAAGTTATCCATCAATTCACAGGTAGATAAGAATTTGCTATTATCATGATTTGCAGATGGACAAATTATTTTTACATCAAAGGTAATTGGTAGAATTCTAGAGGAGAAAAAGAATAGCTTATGAGTTCTATTTTTCAGCCTGTTATATTCTTTAAAGAAGGGGGAGTTGGGAAGTATTTGCAACTTGTGGTAGTTGGTGATGTCCAGATTTTGTCCACATTTGTTGGCCCAGCGTCTACAGTTTGTGCCGTGTGTCTCCTGCTTTGGACAGTCTGTCAGCAGAACCTGCTTGCAGGTATCATGTCTTAGAAGGCACCATCTTGTAAGGTGGAGGGAACCATTCTTTTCAACAGGAATACTTTTTAACTTTTAAATATTAAGCAGCTGGATATTAAGACTCACTAACAGAAGATTGTCTACATGAGTAGCATTTTATTTAATTATTCTGTGTTCAGGTGTATCCCTGGGTCTTTATGTCACACCCTTGCTTCAGAGAACATGACTGGGACTTCACACATGGACGTAATACAAATGAACAATGCACAGACATGTCTTCCCAAAGTTCACATTTCCATTCATCACCTCAACCTACTTCCTGCTTATTTCTACATAAAATATTTTTGTAAGATCAGTATCTACTAAATGGTAATATTTGTCAACTATTAATGATGAATCCTGATCAGTTAGCCTGTATTTACTTCGGCAAATTAAATAAATTTACTTCTGGCAAATTGGCCAGATGCAAAGCTGGAATAATTAACTAGCAGAAGTGGTTTTATTCTTTCATTCATAAAATGATTACATCAACTTTGCATAGCCTTCTTAAATGAATTTGAAACCTCCACAGGCAGATAATTCCTAATTTTTGAAATTATATATTTAGAGAAATACATAGAGAAAGAGAGAGAAAACATGCCAAAAAAATGTTTTAAGTCAGTGAACCAGATGAAATGTTATATTACTAGCCACTCGGGCAATGACATGCGCAGATTTCTGAACAAATGGATTTTGTTGCTATTTTTCAGTTAGCTGTTTGGTTTTTTTTTTTTTAAATATTATTTTAAGCTACCAAATGTATATTTTGTAAATTGGTCCTTTTATAAAAGAAAAAAAGAATAAATAATTCCCCATTTCCTCTGTTCACACACTCTCCATGGGTTTTTCTCAGATTTTCTTATCAATAGTGAAATCAGATCTGTTATCAGGGAGAAAAGGAATTCCCAAGAATTACTGCCAGTGTCTTGAGTCTATTAATATTATTTGGGCAAATATCCTTTTTCTTCATCTAATACTGCTTAAAAGATTCTCTCACTTATTATACTACTTGGTGCCTTATTCAATCACAACTGGTATACAGTTGTTCAAACTGATAGGTTCTAAATTTTACATCACACTCAAATCACTTATCAACAGATAACATAGTGATTATAAATAAGATCTTTAAATTCTTACAAAGAAAACATGTCAAATTTGCTGGCCATCAAAAGCTCTTTGTGAACAAAATCAGCTTCTACACTGATAACTGTGTAGAAGAAAATTAACCCAGATTGAAGATCCTTCTAAGATTAATGAAAATAAGAGGAAAAAGCCATTCTGAATGCTCCCACTCTTAGCATAGAGCCAGTCATTTGAATATGTTTTACTGTGCCCACAGTTAGACCTATTTGCAGCTCCCCGTGGTGAAGTGATCCCACCGTTACATCTGTGACAGGCACTGAATTTCTTTTGAGAGTAAATTCAACACCGGGGATCAGAGTGAACCTTGCAAAGATGAATCCTAAATAGAAAAATAGGAGGTCGAATTTAATTTACCTGTGAGAGAGGCGGAAAAGTTTTAATTATTTTAACAAAGTATCTTTGTAGACTTTTGTCACAATTACTTTTCTTGGAATCTGAGATATGTCCTAAGGAACATAAATGGGAAAACAAAAAGTCAGTTGCATTTGAATCAGCCGTGATATGAGGAAAATATTTCCTCCCGAGGAATAGCAGTAGTAGTCTGAAAATGATAGACAATTTTCATTGAACTCTTTTCCCCTTTGTGTAGTTATAAATTGATTATACCTAGCATTTTCTTATCTCTCTAATCTCAGCCTCCTCTGTAATTCCCTGTTTTTTGCAGCCCCTTATCTCTTGTTAAACATCCTAATTTTTTTCTCTAGTCTCTTCCAGGCACAAGTGGCCAATAAGTTTGAAGGTAATCATGAGATTTTAGAGATTAACCACAGAATTTAATTTTTAGGAAGGTCAGGTAGGATAGGGAAATTATATGGCCCATGTGAAGTAAGTTCGGGGGACATAGAAATGTTGTGCTTTTTCCCCCCCTTTTTTATTTTTCATATTTTGATAAGAACCCTGTTATTTTGTGTGTGTGTGTGTGTGTGTGTGTGTGTGTGTGTAATGGCAAAATGAACTCCTGTGAAGCCCTACCAGTGTCTCAGTTTATAGACTTCTCATTTGATCCTCACCGCTATACTGTAAGTTACAACTATTGTTCTCATCTTGGCAATGAAGAAACTGAAGCTCAGAGCATTCCAGTCCCTTGTCTGTAGACACACAGCTAGTAAGTAGCAAGGCCATTCAAACCCTGTGGTTTTTTTTTTTTTTTTAAAGATTTTATTTATTTATTTGACAGAGAGAAATCACAAGTAGGCAGAGAGGCAGGCAGAGAGAGAGGAGGAAGCAGGCTCCCTGAGGAGCAGAGAGCCCGAAGCAGGGCTCGATCCCAGGACCCTGAGATCATGACCCGAGCCGAAGGCAGCGGCTTAATCCACTGAGCCACCCAGGCGCCCCCAAACCCTGTGGTTTTTAACCAGAGTATGCTCATCCCATGTTCGTATGTGGACGCATAACAGACCACACACTCCTGTTTAACATGTGTTTATAAGACTGCTGCATCCGAAGGTTGTGTATGGGCATCTTCCCAATATCAACCTTCCTTTCCCCATTTCTGTGAATACTCCAAATAAAACAGCTTTCACTCTGGGGTCATCTTGTTCGTGGGAAGTCACAGCACTAAGTAGGTGATCGTGACAGTCAGTTATCTCGGAAAACACAGAGATGGTGCTAATCCCACTGCCTCAGCCAGCTCAGGCTGCTTATACAAAATGCCACAGCCTGGGGGATTAAACAACAGAAATCTGTTTCTCACAGTTCTAGAGGGTGTAAGTCCCAGATCAAGGTGCAGCCACGTTGGTTTCTGGTGAGAACGTTCTTCCTGGCTTGCAGGTGTCTTCTTGCTTGTCCTCATACGGCAGAAGGAGAGCCGGCTCCCTCATGTCTCTTCCTCTCAGATCAGGGCTGTACCCTTGTGACTTCATTTAGCCTTAATTACTTCCACAGGGCCTCACACTGGGTGTTAGGGATTCAGCATAGATTCTGGGGGGTGGTGGGAGAGCACAACGCAGTTCACAGCATCCACCTTCAAAAAGAAAGCTGCTCTCATCGTGAGTGCTGTGAAGTGTGTAAACCTGGTGATTCACAGACCTGTACCCCTGGGGATAAAAATACATTATATGTTTATAAAAAAAAAAAAAAAGAAAGAAAGAAAGGATGAATACCCAACTTTTGTAGCAACATGGACGGGACTGGAAGTGATTATGCTGAGTGAAATAAGTCAAGCAGAGAGAGTCAAGTATTATATGGTTTCACTTATTTGTGGAGCATAACAAATGACATGGAGGACATTGGGAGATGGAGAGGAGAAGGAAGGAAGAAGGAGGAGAGGAGAAGGAAGTTGAGGGAAATTGGAAGAGCCTATGGACTCTGAAAAACAACCTGAGGGTTTTGAAGGGGCGGGGGTGGGAGGTTGGGGGAACCAGGTGGTGGGTAATAGGGAGGGCACGTATTGCATGGAGCACTGGGTGTTGTGCAAAAACAATGAATACTGTTACGCGGAAAAAAAAAATTAATTAATTAAATTAAAAAAAAAAAAAAAAGAAAGCTGCTCTCTCGCTCTCGCTGGTCATCTCCCCAGTGTTTCAGATGAGGAGGCAGAAGGCAGTGCTTTGCCCAAGGTCGCACAAATGTAGTTGTGGGCAGAGGTGGACGCCAGCACGTTTCTCTCTGACTCCCAGAGTGTAGTCTGTCCACCGTAGACTGCTGCTCTCTACATGAAAAATGTGGCTCTTCGGTCTTCTGTAATGAGCTTAAACCTTTTAGAGTTTCTCACAGAAGCATATATAAAAGCCTCTGTTTGGAATTGCAAAGGGGGATAGCTATGACTATAAAATATAACCAGTTCTCAGAAGTGATAATCATCTGATCAAACTTCTATTTTAAAGGATTGTTTTTACATCCTTATATTCCCCACATGTTCTTCTCCACTTTGAGATGTCGATGTGTAAAAAGCAGTCCTTCTAAACATGAACACAAATGTCTACAAGGTCATGTGTGTTTCCATGTCTGCCCGCAGAGGGCATGCAGAGTAGGTGTTAGGTCCTGTCACAGCACCTGAAAGAAGGCAGGAACCTTTATGAAATGACCCGTGTCATCGCTGAGATGAATCAGAAACAAAATGCTGACTTCACACACTCTCAAGTGTCGTTCCCTCTCCATAGCCTGCAGAACGGTGATCTACAAAGGAGATGGAAATTCAAGGTCAGTTGATAGATCTAGATGCAGGTGACCTGCTGAGAACTGCCCTCCCACTAGGAGGGAGAATTACTCACTTCTGAATCATGGTATCAGCTGATAATGCCCGGCCATCAGCACGCAGTGGGGGCTGCAAGAGGGGTGGAATGGGTTTGGAGACCTCAAATTCTTGTGCCGTCTTGCCACTGTGACCTCCTGTGTGACTTTAGGCATGTGATTGACCTCTCTCAGCATCCTCACCTGCCAAATGATGACTCCTGCCCAAAGTATCTTTCGTTTTCTTTCAAGATTTCAGATGATCGAACTTGAGGACTGGTGTTAGGTTTAAAAACCCAGGCATAGCATCTTTACGTGACATAGTACTTCACATTTTTAGCATTCCCGGGATACATCAATCATTTTTCTATGCACTGTTCGTGTGCTATCATATCATCCTAACATCCTGCCAGATATAGAAAATGAGACCCAGAGATGCTCAAACTTGCCCAAACACTCAACAGCATGTAAGAAGAGGTTAGCCCGAGATACAGACCCCGGCTAAGTAATTTGAGAGTCTCTGCCCTTAACCGCTGTATAATTTCTGGAAATGCAGTGAGTTAATTGGTTCCTGCTTCGTTATCAAGAAAGTAAAACCTAAATGGCATCTCCATACGTTCACCTAGTTTCAAGTTCTTTGTCTGTCCTCAGTAGGGTATTCAGGCAAAGTACTTAAGACTACACCTGCCATTTTACACCTCAGCGGGTTTAATCTCATGAATAAACAGAACGTTAATTGTTTCCAATTTCAAGGAAATAGAGTTTTCAAGGCAGTCTAGTCAAGCTTGGAATTTAGTTAATGTAATCCAGACTTTGCAGGGTTTGGATTACACCAGCCAGGGTGTTGTTTGAAAAATTGAAGGCTTTAGCACCTTTTGATGGGAGCTGTTTAAATGAAAATTAAAACCTCTTTTTACCCTATTATTGGGCGGGGTTTCAACTGCTTTGTTATTCAGTAGCTGCTACACCCCCTTGAAAGAGAGCTATTCTCACCTGCGCTGTTCTCAGGTCAAAATTTTGCAAATCTAGAAATTATGATTATGGTATAAAAGTGGGGGGTGAAAAATGAGTAGTGTGCTTTTGATAAAGGGTTGAGGTGCTTCTCATACTCCCAGCAAGCAGTTAAGTAGCTGCCTAAGTCAACCTCTCAGGAGCTTTTATGTTTCAATAGGTAACTTTGCAAGAAAACACATACTAAGTACTCTTAAGAATTGATGCGATTCATGGCATAATTGTAAATTTCTCAGACCAGGAAGATAGACATGCCCTCCCAAAAATTTCTTTATAAGTTCTTTCTATAAGAACCACTCCGTTGCTGATTGTCCTTCTTTGCTGTAGACATTAGCCAAATACCAGGTTCCTGGCTTGATTTTTCTGCCCACTACTGTTAGACCTGGACTCTGCCTCTTCAGTTTTCTTTCCAAAACAGATGGCTCACCAATGCTTATGGAGTAAAGCCAGTTCTTTGACATCAAGACCCCAGCTGCCATTTTCTAGCCTTAAGACTAGTTCATCCCTCTACATACATCACAGTCTATTAGCAAAACTGTATAAAATCACTCTGAGAAAGGTGCATTTTCCCAACTCCATGCTTTAACTGGTACCATCCTCTTAGTTTTAGCAATACTTTCTCCCTTTCTTTGCTGAGTCAGGTCCTCATCTTCTAAGACTCCCTATCCCATTGTGCTTTTTCCCAAGAAGCCTTTCTTGCCTTTCCCGTCTTTTGTTCTTCTGTATGTCCATAACACCCAACTAATTCCTTGCTCTGTTCTTCATTTCTTATATTTCACTATTTATATTCCTAACCTCTGGACCAGGTTGTAAATTCCTTGATGGCAGAGGACTTGTGTGATTCACAATGTCCTCCCCACTTCTCAGTCTCTAATTGAGAATCGGTCATATTGTAGTTGCCTGGTAAGCATTTGTTGAACTGAATCATGACAACATCTTTGAGGAAACAGTCACAGAGTAATCTGGAAAGAAAGAATTTACCATTTGATCAAAAGTGTAGTTGGGGGGCGCCTGGGTGGCTCAGTGGATTAAGCCGCTGCCTTCGGCTCAGGTCATGATCTCAGGGTCCTGGGATCGAGCCCCGCATTGGGCTCTCTGCTCCGCAGGGAGCCTGCTTCCCTTCCTCTCTCTCTGCCTGCCTCTCTGCCTACTTGTGATCTCTCTCTCTGTCAAATGAATAAATAAAATCTTTAAAAAAAAAAAAAAGTGTAGTTGGGACTTAAAATCAATAATGCTCAGGGCTATGGACACTGTGTATGTTACTGATCTTGGGGAAGATGAAAATGATGTGAAAATATGTTTCCAATAAGGCAAAAATATCTTGAATATTCATCTATTCAGTTAAAGCTAAACTGGAAAACAAGTCCTCTTTAATTCAGAAAATGGTGGTCACGTTTGTAGATGACTCTGACCTCCTATGCACTTTTCTTTATCTCTACCCTTCCTGTCATTTCTTGTTAGCAGAAAACTTATTTTTCTTGCTTTTCCCTGATTGCTTGTAATTATGAGTACAGAAAGGAGAAAAATCAAAACTAATGCTGATAAGGTTTTGAAATTTCAAACATAAAGTATGAAAAAAGTTGATAAGGTTTTAAAATTTCAAACATGAAGTATGAAAAGAATTGGACTCCTTTTGACAGCTTGCTGGTAACAATGTACCTAGCATTGCACTGGGTGTGGTGAGGCATGAGAAAGAAATACAGTCCCCTGGGTCAGTTCTCAAGATTCATGCAATGTAGTTAGGAGGAATATATAAATACTCCATCCCAACATTAAAAATATGAAATGTGAAATTAAGTGGTACCATCTCATACACACACACACACACACACACACATATATACACATATATATTTATATATCTTCATTATATATATATTTATATATCTATCTATCTATATCTTCATTGTAGGGTTTCATATGGGCAATCACTATTGGTAATTACAGAAAAGACCACTTAAACCCAGCACTGGACTTTCGCTCTATGAGTAGAACGTGATTCGATACAAATGATTGCAGAGGGAAAGATTACCTGAACCTTTACTTCGAGAAATCCTAGAATTAGAAAATCCAGATGCCAAGAAGCTGCTCATAAAGTGAGGATCGCAAGGTGCATCCAGGGAACAGTTAGGGCCACTTTGCAGAATAATGCCCAGTGGTAGGAAGAAGGAGAGAAAGAGAGAGAGATAAATTGGTGAGACTTTGCTCTTTCCCTTTGATCTGACATAGCAGTTCTCTGGCTTTCCTACTTTTCAGCACATCAGGTATCTACTATCCACACTGGTCATGGAAGATCAGCATGCTCACCTCCAGAACCCTGCAATCCCCATTCACTCTTGGCTGCTGATGCCAAGCATACCTTGCTTCTTGGTGGGGGGTAGGGTGAAGAAGAATTATGTGGAATAGGAAGAGGACCTAAGTATCCCTGATCTTTGAAAAGTTTTCCTAGCCTTATGTGCCCACTTCTGCTCTGTCTTTTCGGAACTGTTACATTTACTTGTCCCAGTGCTCAGCATGGTTGCTAACTGAACTTTGTTCTTTTGCTTCCAAAGTCTGTCGTGTTCTGTGTGTCCTATTGAAAATGAAGCTACCACTTCAAGTCACACACCAGAACCAACTTTGAGAGATGTTCTAATTTTCATCCAACTCAAACCCCAGTCCTTTTATTTATTAATTCACCCACTAATGGTAAAATCATCAGAGTCAGAGTCAGACCTATTCAGCTGCTTAAAATGAGCTTACTTGCAAATCTTTCTGAGCCACAGTTTATTCACCTATAAAATGGAACTAAAAATTTCTGCTTCATGGATTCATAATTAATATTATTCTCATACTACTTATTACCACAGTCTCTTATAATTTATTCTTCACACTCTGCCACAATACTTTTTCTAAAACACATATTTAATTGAGTTACTTTTCTGCATAAAATATCTGCAATGGACCTTCCTCTTCTGCAAGGTAAATTATAGACTCTGGTAGAGCATATGGGGAATTTTATTATTTCATGTCTGTCTATCTTCCTAAGCTTACCCACGTCACTCTTTTCTGTCTGATCTACTCATTTTTTAATTCTCAACTCAGATGTCACCCCTAAGAAGTCTTTCATCATTTTACTAGGCATAAATAGTCAACCATCCTGTTTTTCCATTATGGCACCAACTTATAATATTTATAAAACTTTTGGCCATACAATATAGTTATTCTTACTCCACACTTCCCTGCTTTGCTAATTTATGAGCCTTTGCAATAGACATTTTATATCCCTAATACCTAGAGCAGTGTGTCCATTCAATACATTTTTTCCATTTTATTTCATTTTATTTCTTTTCAGTATTCCAAAATTCATTGTTTATGCACCACACCCAGTGCTCTATGTAATACGTGCCCTCCATAATATCTACCACCAGGCTCACCCAACTGCCCACCCCCTCCCTTCCAAAACTCCCAGTTTGTTTCTCAGAGTCCACAGTCTCTCATGGTTTGTCTCCCCCTCTGATTCCCCCCAACTCCCTTCTCCTCTCCATCTCCCAATATCTTCCATATTATTCCTTATGCTCCACTAGTAAGTGAAACCATATGATTGACTTTCTCTGCTTGACTTACTTCACTCTGCATAATCTCTTCCAGTCCCATCCATGTTGATATAAAAGTTGGATATTCAATACATTTTTGACTAGATGATGGAGCATGAGCTGATACATGAATGAAACAAAATTTGTGCTCCCAACAGTGTCATTATTTATACATACTAGCAGTGCAACTACTGTGATCCTGACATTCTAGTGTTTTCCAACTGTAGTTGCAACTTCCTGACATACAGTCACTTGGAGAAGAAAGAGCTTTCATGCTCTTTTGTTACTTCTCCCTGCTTGGTAACTTCACTCAGACACAAACATATCTCAGACTGCCTTTGGGATAAGCTTGTGGACCATCCAGGTAGGGGGAGACTTCCATGATCATTCAGTATATTTGAGAACTCTTGTTCTATTATAATCCATGAAAGATTCTTCCTCATCTTCCACAATTTAGTCTGGTGAATGAGCTGGCTGTTGGGAAGATCTAGTCATCCAGGAGAGTGCCCATGTTTAGAGAAACAGGAGGTTTTTTAGATTTTTTTTAAGGTAAAGTTGCACCTAAAAGGGATGTCTTAGACCCATATATTGGCCATTTTTCCAGATATACTATAGGCAAGAATGCATACATGGAGAGAGGAGAAAATTCCATAATCACCATATGATATATATATATATATATATATATATATATATATATATATGTGTGTATTTTTTTTTATTTTCTTCTCATTGGCTGACATCTGTCCTCATGGAATCCAGATACCAGAGAGTCTGGGATATTGCTCCTTTATTCTGATGCTTGCAAAGGAAGAAGAATGCAATGTTTGCAAACTTTTTTCCTACCTTAGAACATTTCTCAGGCAACTATTCTTTACCTGTCAGTTGCCACACTGCAAAGAACTTCAGGAAGTCAGAACCCAAAATCAAACTGAGAGGTCAACCAAGAACCAGAAATTAGAGGTTCATTGATTGAAAGTGTTTATGTCTATGATGACTGTAACTTCCATTTTGCACAGAAGTGCCCTGATTAATACCCAGATCCGGGCATAATTGATCATAGCACCCTCTTTCATTCTTAAAGTGGCCTGGTTTTCATAACTAGTCACCCAGTTCGTGATGTTTGTAGAAAAATAATCTTAAATTTTAGATTGATTTCTAAATGTTTTAAAAAAGAATTTGATTTTCCTTGTATTCTATCCTATCCATATTTTATTGCATAAAATCAGAAGTTCGAACTCTTAAAAAAAAAAGTGCTTCTCATGGTCAAGGAAAAGATGGATAATCACATATATGGTTCTCTTATGTTGTGTCTAACTCAGAGTAAGTCACCAAATTCATTCCCATTCTCAAAAATTACTTCTCTTAGACTTGCCACAGGTGACAAATATAAGGAGATGTTATGACAAAAGGAAGGCAAAAAGGATTTGTTGAGCACCAAGTCGCAATATTTGGCAGGCATGTTAGCTTCTCGTACATATGAAGTAGTAACATTCTAGTTTCTTTCAGTCAATGAGCTTTCTTTCATGTTTACTTGAAAACATGTGTTCAGGAGAGCTCATTAATTCTTTTCCATTAACATATGCTTGAAACTTCCTAGGTATGAGTTATGATTTCACTTTCTGGCTTTTAGATATCCTGATGCCTTTTGTTCAAAGTCAGCAATATTATCAACTTTGTGATAAATTGATCTTTTAGACATTTTCTCAGCCTCTGAAAAATCATCTGCTTCAAAATAGATCTCCATATGATCTGTGTATTGGACCATAAAACAGTATTCAGGTGTCATTAATAGATATCCTTTATCCACTGGTATACAGGACACAAAATCAATTCAATTTCCATCATTATCACCAGAATTATTTTCACAGAATCAACTCTGAGATCAAGAAGATACCTCAGTGTTCTGCATCCTTGGGAGAATGTATATTGAACATTTGTTAGATGACCAATCTGTTCATTCGATTTAGATTATGGACCATAGGTTTTTCTCAGGATTGATTGTGTGGGTGCCATTCTGGAGGACCCTCCCTTATCTTCCCTCAGGGAAGAGAGATTAAAGAATAGATCAGAACTACCACATCCAGTTTTCTTCATGTCCTCTGCACATTAATTTTCCATTAACTCTTCCCTGAACTTGTAAATATCTATTTAAAAAAAAAAACCAGACTCTAGAAATCCCAGTTAAATTAATCCTTGTTAGGTGCTGATAAATGTTTTTACCATGGATTCTCCATCTGTCCATGACTGCTAAAAGTATGGGCTTAATGTAAACATTAATGTTTCATTTTATACAAACGCACACACAGACACACATCACAATAAAGACATAAAAAGAATATTTCAAGTGATACGTAAGAAAAAGAACATAGAAAATAACTTGTATAATAATTGTAACATAAACTCTTGTTCACATTAATAATATATCATTGAGCATTGTAATTCACATTAGTCACTCATAAAGCCTTGAGAACACAGTATACCGTCACTTTGGTAAACACCAAGGAATATCATAATAAACACACTTCCTACGGGAGGTCATATTACCTCTGCCCACTTTTCCCCTCAATCCAGGAAGTATATGGCAGGGAAATCATGGAGACTTTAACTTTGGCCCAAGGGAGCATATGTCTCTTGCCAAAAAAAAAAAAAGTTGAAAAGTCTCCTTCTGAGATCTATCCATTATCCTTGAAAGAAAATATAAAAGTTTACTCTTTAAATGACTTCATACTTTATAATACTGTAAAATGCAAATAAGAGGAGGGACATGAAATTTCTGGTTTGGACTTACCTAATAGGTACCCATATAAAATAAACTTAGAAATACATAAATAATTTTTAATAACTCCTAAAATAGAAGTAGTTATACTCTTCCTCTTTTCAAAGTTAACCATGGGCTCATTTGTTTTATTGTCCTTTTGAAAGTACCATTTCCTGGCTTCAAAACCTAAGGAAAAGTAGAAAACATCTGTTTTAATTATCAAAAATGACCGGGATGAAATGAAATTACCTGGATAAAATACCAAGTTGGTTATATGATATATGAATTTATTACTCTTTAGTATCTTTTTTTTTTAAGATTTTATTTATTTATTTGACAGAAAGAGAGATCACAAGTAGGCAGAAAGGCAGGCAGAGAGAGAGGAGGAAGCAGGCTCCCTGCAGAGCCGAGAGCCCGATGTGGGGCTCAATCCCAGGACCCTGAGATCATGACCTGAGCCAAAGGCAGTGGCTTCATCCACTGAGCCACCCAGGCACCCCTACTCTTTAGTATCTTGATTCCTTTCCTCACCCTCATTTCTATTACTATGAAAATATGGATACAGACTAACACAAGATTTTCTGCAGAATATAATATTTTGTTCATAAAGTATACCCTGATTACTGTGTCACATAAAGTCATGATACTACTAATTATATAAAAAAGAAAAAAAACTGCTCATTTCCAATTTTTTTGAACCATGTTGAGCTTTATTTGAATACAAAGCTGATATACATTGAGATGTATTACATTATTTCTACAAATATGTAGAATTTATATGTAGAATTTATATGTAATATGTATGTATATGTATAATTTATATGTAAATTTCATATATTTATTGTGACTTTTCAACTTCAAAAAATGTTAGAGATTTAATGCAGTATGCAAAAAAAAAATCAGGAGTTTTAATTTAGGTAGAACACATAAGACTGAAAATAATACATTATTTTTATTTGCATGTAGTTCTTTCAACAATACTAGACAAATTTTAAAAATGATGATTTTAATAATAGTGTAATAATTACTACTAATTATTACAATATTATTAAAATCATCATTTTATAATGTAATAATTATTACATTATTATTCGTAATAATTTAATAATGATTTTATAATAAAAGATGGGTTAACTTGTTCTTAAATCTTTAAAGTCAAGACAAATTAAACCATCTGCAGCTGGTTTTTAATCTTATGTAGAATCGGGATATAGTGAACCTACTCGCTCTGTCTTGGCAGGATCGTCACTTACTACATGTTTTTATATTACCACTTCCTTGAGGATCTAGGACTGCGCCTTGCATTTAGCAGGCCCTTAATAAATTTTGAATGAATTATTACCAGTTTTATGCTCCACTAATAAGGCAAAGACCTCTGGGATCAGACAGTACTTTATACTTTTGCATCAACTGACTTTCCATCTTGCAGAATCGCATTTGTCTTCTGTTTCCCTAGATCAGTGCTTATGAAATTAACCAAGTTAACTAAACACATTCGTTATTTGATCCACATCAAAAAGCCCTTAAAAATACTTTGTAGTGCAAACAATGACACTCCGTGCCCTTTTTGGTCTTCAGTGTCCCTCATGTGACAATGACAACTTTGTGGTTCTGGCAATCGGAGAGTCTTTTTGGTTTGTTTTAGCTTATTATTTTCCTCACAAAGGAAGCTTTTCTGTAAGTTAAAAGACATATTTTAGAGAATAGAAACATATCAGGACCACCAAGTTAAAATTCTCTTCTCACGTCCTTAGATGAAGAGATCCCCAGACTCGCCAATATCCCAGAAATGAGTTTTGTTTCCTTACTGAAGTGGTGCAAGGACTCTAAATTACCATAAATCCAATCTTGCTTGCTGATGATATCAAGTTTCTTTTAAGTACTTTCTGTTGGGTTGTTAAGAGTTACTTAATTTTCTTTTGTGGTATCAATCTAATTATAACCAACAAAAAGTTAAGCAATGTCAATACACTAGATCGTGTGGGTAGAATGTTCAAGTTTTAAGCTGCCCTTTCTTCTGTAGAAAGCATTTCCAGAATTCCTTTTATCTGGCATAGAGCTCTAAACATACGACATCCGATTTTCTCCTACCTATTGAAATTCAGTGTAATCAATAGCCTCACTAAGTCCAGGGGGAGCTCTATGTCTGGGTAATATATGGATGTGCTTGTGGGCTTGTTTTTGCTTCTTCCCACAAACTAGCTGGGAGATGGAGAAACTTCATTAAAAAGACATTTGTCAGGATGCTAGAGGAAAGGATAATCCTCCACAGACTATTTACCTAATTTCCAGCCAATACAGGATTACTCCCACCAGGAATCATTTATTGCTTTACTGGCCTAAGTGATGGGACTGTTAGCATCTCTTTTGGCTAATTGCTTTGCAATCTAGCTACTTTCAGATGTGAGAAAAGCTATCTTAATATTCATACAGAACTTCTGTCTCACTTCATTTCTTCCAGCATTGATCTTACAGTGTCCCATGGGCAAAGCTGATCCTCTGTTCCTTGAAACCCCAAATGTGTCAGAGTCACACAAGTAAGGTATCTGGGAAAAGGCTTGTCCACAGTTTAGTCAGTCCAGCAAAATGTTCACATTTGCTGCTTATTTCATTTGCTTCACTCCTGCCTTTCTCCATGGGGAGCCTCTATCCTAATACCTGCTTTATAGACCTGCAGTCACTGGCCAGCAGATTTTAAATTTATCAATTTATGCTGAAAACAGAAGACAATGTGATTAGATTAATGTATGCATTGCTTGTTGGAAGCTTGACATCCTAACTTCAGCTCTGGCTTGATATGAGAAGAATTCTCATATCTAGAATTCTGAACGAATGGTCTGTTAACAAGATTTAAGTTGTTCACTCACAACAGTTTTGCAAATAAAATGACATCTTGGGAAAGCATTAGCGAGAGGAGTGTTTGGGATGCCGAACAATGTCACAAAAGCAGGACTTGAAAGCCTTAAAGAAGAAGAAAAATAATGGCACCTGGGTGGCTCAGTGAGTTAAGCATCTGCCTTTGGCTCAGGTGATGATCCCTGAGTCCTGGGGTGGAGCCCCCCCCCCCCAATGATCCCTGCATGGAGCCCCACATTGGGCTCTGTACAATCTGCTTGAGATTCTCTCTCCCTCTACCCCTCCCACTTGGGCTCTCTCTCTGTATCTCTCTCTATCTCGCTAAGATAAATGAAAATCTCAAAAAAAAAAAAAAAAGAAGAAGAAGAAAAATAAAACCTATGCATGTGAGCAAACAACCTGTGTTATTGTGGCTGACTGCCTCAGTTAGCTCCCTCTGCCTCATCATACTGGTTGTAACTGCTTGTGGAGAGAACTCTCCAAAGTGAATAAATGGAATATTAGCTGTATTCTTGTATGTGTTTGCATATAAATTCAACCCCCAAATGTGTTCCTGTAATTGTCAGCCTAACAGATATTCTAGAATTCAAAATCTAACAAAATAATTATAGGTCTACAAATGTGCCAATAGAAAAAGGTATTACCTGTGGTGAATCACCGTTAATTAAATTTGGATCATGGTACAATTCTGGTTATTTCCTGGCTCAGTGCTCTTAAAGACTGCTTTTACAACTGTTGCACACCTACTGGAAAGCAGTGTTTCCAGTAATGTGATACTAAAGAAGCCTTCTTCCTTCCCTGCTGTGTTTGTAAGAAATATTCAGAATAGGTATGTGTGTGGTGCCATAACCCTATTCTTTAATCCCTACCTAATATGTCATTCCCAGACACCTATTTGGCACAAACCCATTTATAAGACAAAATGTGCTGTAGAGTAATAATGCTAATTTGCCACAAAGTCATGTCAGATGAATGGACTTCTTGCAGAAAGAAAGGGTTGGGGGGCTCAACCTCTCTAGGGGCCATGACCAGCACCCTTTCTGTTCTGAGATGATCAGGAAAGCTGGGGACACTTTTTGCAAGAAGGTTGGGGAAAAAAAAAAAAAAGAGGGCGGACGACATTTCAGAGAGGAATTGAATTTAGCTTGTTTAAAAGAGTCTCTATTCATGACAGATTTTTGTCACACACAGGAAAATACATTTTCTCACAAAGTGTACTGGAATTAATATTCTGAGCCTTTCTCTGTGGTGGCCAAAACACCTTGTTCAATTGTTTGTGTGTTTTAAAATATTTATTATTTCTGTCTGTTTTCTCTCACAGTGCTTTCACACTCTGTATCCCTAACATTCTTGTGTTTTCCCAACAAACAGGTCGTCATGGAGATGGAGGTTATTGGCCAGTTGATACTAATTTGATTGATAGAAGCACTCTCAATGGTAAGTCTATCAATTAGGTTCTATTGGATTAGTTATATTCATTAAATGGTTAATTCTAGAGTGTCTGAGGCAATTTTTTTTTTCAATTACTGAAAGTGTTCAGAGCCCCGGACCTAGGGTTTTAGTGGGGATAATAGAAATATGAAATTATTAGCAAACCTGTAGCATATTCTGCCAGCAGACAGTGCCAATGAGAGTCAACAAGTGTACAAAACAGAATCAGTTAGAAAAGCTTAGAAAAATCACTTTTGTAAGTGATGAGGGGTTGTTAACAATATAATATCTAGATTTTAAAGTGTTATATGTATTTAAAATGTTTCCAAAAATTTAATATTATTAGAGAAAGGTGATATCTAAGGTAGTTTGAAATAAACCCATCAGTTTCCTAAAATGAAGTCACTGGAACATTTTGCCTGGAGACTTTACTCTCCAGAATCCTCTGCCACCTTATTGGTAACTTTTCTTCACACTGTCAAGATTAAACATTTCTGGTGCCTGGGTGGCTCAGTGGGTTAAAGCCTCTGCCTTCAGCTCAGGTAATGATCCCAGGGTCCTGGGATCAAGCTCCACATTGGGCTCTCTGCCTGCTTCCTCCTCTCTCTGCCTACTTGTGATCTCTGTCTGTCAAATAAATAAATAAAATCTTAAAAAAATTATTTCTGCTCGCTTTAATGGATCATTCACATGCTTTGGGTTTGAGCAGACAGAAGTAATATCTTAACTGCACAGAAGAAGCATATTGGTATTGGAGCTGTCTTCTAGGACATTGTCCTCAGTTTTGCTGAAATGGAAACTGTGAGAGAATGGAATAATACTAGCCAAACTCCCAAGGGACTGATGTATAAATGCTAAATTCCTTTTATGGGTTTTTATAAAATTGTTCCAGTTGCTGTTGTTTGGTTTGGTTTACTATAAATATATTCCATGTATTAAAATACAAATATGAACACTGTGTACCCATCAAGAAGGTTAAGATATAAAATAGTCAACTTACAATTGAGATCTCTGATATATGTCTGACTCATCACATGCTTGCCACCATGTCCTCCATTCCTCATTGAGATAACCATTCCCCTAAATGTTCTATTTTATACATGTTTATCGCCTTATAGAAATGGCATCATACTATATGTATTTGTTGCAACTTGTATTCCTCTTTAATTTCGTTTTTAAGATTTATCCATGTGTTTACAAATACCTCTCCTTCATTTATCTTTACTGCTGTATAGTGTTTTATTTTATGAAAATAACACAATAGACGTATGTAACCATTTTAGCAGGATTTCATGAGATATTTGATTACTGAATAGATAAATATTCATTTGGGTGGTCTCCTATTAAAAAATCCATATGGGAAGCCAAAACTGCAATCTAAAAATCGCTTGCTGGGTGAGAAACTAGAATAAAGGGGTGGGTTACATGATTATTTCCTATTCTGGGCTATGATAACCTAATGCATCTATTTTCCCAAAGAGGACATATGTGTCTGGAGTAGACCAGATGCTCCAGATAAAGACTCAGTGTCCCCCCCTCTGGAGGGTGGTGGACTCAGGAACATATTTTTACCTGTCACCTCTCTTTTATAATTGCTACACATACCCTCTTCTGGTAATAATGCATTTACTTAGCCACACAAGTATAATTTCTTACATTTAAGCTTCTTCAATATATCCCAGTCAGACCTATCTGGGGTTATATCCAGAATGCTCCTTCCAGATTACCACAATCCTCACCACTATTGTCTTGCACACAGATCCTTTTCCCTTAAGCAAGGGAACACTATTCAGCAACACGATTGTCTCCTATAGGTATTTCAGGTTTAGACACCTGGTATAGCTAGTACCTGGCTCTGGTAGTTTCCAGGCTCTCATACACACAAGGGACACTTTAGGTAGCTCACAGCAAGAAGATGAGAGGAGGGATATGTTGGGACTGAAAACAGACCAAGGACGTGCTCCTTAAATAGGTTTAGATAATGGTGGCTCCCTTCCCAAAAGTATGCAGGTTTTATCATCTCATTCTTTTGCCTCAAATTTTACGTCTCAACAATATGCCAAACACACTTCACGCATTCAAGCAGTCCGTTAGGAATGGCTGCTAAGCCCTTACTGCATGCAGGGAGCTCGCTGTGAGCTAAGCCCACCTATTGAAACCTAGACCCCTACAGGAGAGACAAACGAAGAAGGAGAATTACCCAAGAGGACAGGGCAGAGAAATAAACTCCGGAAAGATGAAAGAAAGTGAAACAAATCCCAGGGATGTGAGGGAGGGTAAAGAAGGTCCTTATTGAAATTGTGTGGGAAAACAACATTGTAATGGTTTTGCCCTGAGATAGGGACGTTCTAAGTTTAGAGTCCATGTCAGGAATTAACATCATCTTCTTTCATTTTATCCTGCAGAGCTGATTTTCAGATGCTGTTCTGTAGAGAGTTTCAAACTGGAATTCATCCATAGCTAAGTGCATACCTATCTACACCAGCATAAGATGGTCTTTTTTGAAGAGACAGAGTGCCAGGAAATTAAGAGAGAGTCAGAATGGTTAACTGAGGAGTAACGGTTGTCTCTTCACCATTCCTACTCTCTGCTAAGACATGGTCATATGTGTCAAAGGTGCAGTCAGTGTAAGCCTCAGACAGAGAGCCGTGTGTTCTCTTAAACTGCACGTCCTAAAGAGCTTTCATTTTGCATAAAACTGCCAAATTTAGCAACTCAAAATATAGGAGGCCCACTAAAATTTCAGTCATTTCTAATTGCCTCTAAATGTGAGATAAAGGAAAATGTTGCAAAGAGTTCCCATCTCAGTGTACATATGCATCTCAGGGTACATATGTACGGGCAACTAGAAATACTTGAAATTTAGCTGAGCCTCCTATATTCTTAATTACTAAATCTAGCAGTCCTAATCTTGGATCAAGTTTTGAAGTGTGATATTAACTATTTGAACTTGATGTTCAAACTAAAGTGAGGGTTCTGAAAAGAAACCCGCACCACAATGGACACAAACAGGTAAGTCAACAAGAACTTTACACAGGAATCAGACCTCAAATGAAGAGAATGACAGTGACAGTAATTAAGGGAAATGCATGTCATTGCATTTTTTTTTTCCCATTGAAGCTTCCTCGTGAGAAAGATCATTGTAGTTAAATGGAGTCTGATATATGTTATTTCACCAGAGAAAATCATGGAGATAAAATAGAGGAATGACAGCCAGTGACTTTGAACTAGTTTAGATAGATTATTGTCATCATCCCTTCGTGCTTTTCAGCATCACTTAATGACGTTTTAGGTATTTCCTGTTAAATGAATGGGATGTACAAAGCACCTGAATCATTTCTAGAACCCTTACTGGAATAACGAATGTTACAAGCTACTTGACTAATTAAGGTGAATTGATAACCTCTAAGAGACATTTTCAGTGGAGGGCAAAGTCAATCTGTTTCCCATTCTATTTGGCTAACCCATAAATGATGGTAAATATGTAATTTAACTTTAGCTCGGGTTATTGCAAGCCGATCAGCTAAGGCATCTTAAAAACCCTACCTTCCTAATTAAAGTTCTGCTAACATCTTAAGCCTTAAGAAGGGGATATAATTTCTAAATTAATGTGCAAATGAAACCTTGACTGATAAAACCCTGACCCCACCCAACCTAGTCTGCATCAACAAAAATATTTTAAAATCTGAGTTTTTGAACCTCAAAACCAGGAAAAATTTCATACAGCTCCTCTTAGAGTGACAGAATTAATCAAGTTTTCCTGTCTCTCCCTACACTTCCTGGAATTTATCCTTCAAAGAATTATAATAGAATAATGGCTTATTGTCAGGATACTCAAGCTAGTTGCAAATAAATTTAGACCTCACTAATCACTTACGCTCTTACAGAATACCACTCTTTTAAAAATGCACTCTTGGAATTCGAATAAAGAAAAACAAAGCTATAGTTCATGTTTACTCTTGTAGTTGGAAGCCCTTAATTAAATTGAGGGAACTGAAGAGGCATCCTAAATTACTTGTTGATGGCAGGTAGAATCAAAGCTAATATGTACTGATATGCTCGTATTTTACTTTTATGGTGCGTTCAATTTTATGGTCCACATTCTTAAAGCAGGAAAATCTTCAACTTCTGAAAATATGATTTTGTAGTTTATATTTGTATGAATAAGAAAAACAGTGACAATTACTTCAATCCTGCTTTTCTCATTGGGGAAGATAAATCACCAATTTCTTTTTGCCAATGGCTCTGCCTATAATTTGTTAAATTAGTAATTTTAGCTAAGAGGTCTAGGATTCCTCCAAATATGTTGCTTATATTGATCTCAACCTTTAGATACCAAATTAAGTTTGATAGGAATTGATGCTTTGGTAAAATATTGTTTAAAAGTCGGTATTATTAATTAATTTCTAAATATTCAGAGTCATATTAGGTGCTCTTACAATGACTTACTCTGTGTGCTTAGGAGAAAAAATAATTATCTTCTCCCTACTTTTGAAAAATTTTGTTTTATTATTTTCGGAACTCAGTAACATTTTAACTAATCTAAATAAAGTCTGCACTAAAGCTCTTCCATATTTGCATGAATTGATCATTCTGAGATTGGCAAGCTATTGTAAGCTATTGAGCAGACAACTTAATGTTAAGAGAAAGGTCCAGAAGTAAAACTTTATGTTGTTTCCCTGATAGAAAGTAATTGGAGTCTTCCAGGTTCTCAAGCTCTAGTCTACACGAGGCTCTGCCTACCTACCAAACAACCATTATCGACGGCAAATGATTTTAAGGATCGCAGACTAATCCCAAGCCCCAGGTTCTAGAATGACTTTGCCAGGAATTAAGATTGTAGGAATCAAGTCACTTAAAGTTTTGGGATCTCAACTTTTCATCTGAACATAGAAGGTGTTAAGCTAAATCAGGGTTTCTCAACCTCAGAACTATTGCCGTTTGAGACTGGACAAGTATTTGTTGTGGGGCCTGTCCCAGGCAACGTAGGATTCCTGGCCTTTACACACTAGATGCCAGGAGTATTTCCCCTCTACCATGTTGTAAGAAACAAAAATGTCTCTAAACTTTGCCAAATTTCCCCTTGGGGAGAAAAATCTCCCCAGTTAAAAACCACTGATCTAGATCGTCATCCTCCAAAGGCTGTTTCAAGGTAAACAGGTCCCATGAGAAGCTCTGAGGAAAAAAAAAATGTCCTTTTGTCAAATGAGGATTAGGAACCTGGCTGGGCCACTCATGTCTCTTTTGCCAGTCCCCCCTCTTCTACCTGAACACTAGAGGTATGAGTCTTGAAAAGCATGACGGCTGACTCTACACTTGATTCGGTGACCTCATCTACTCCCCTCTATGTGCCAGCTCTCAAATTTACCTTCCTAACACAGACCTTCTAGCGGTCTCCTTATAATTTAGCATAAGATCTCGACCCCAACATAGTCAAGACTGAGCTCTTGTTCTTCTCCCATGGGTCTTTCTCCCTCTCCCTCACCTCAGACACAGGACTGTGGCTCAAGCCCGAACCTGACGCTTCCTTTCTTAACTCTGCCACCTGCAGTCTGCTTTATTCGTCTATTTTCAGACTGTGTTGTGTGTCCGTCTACTTTGCTTGACTGCCTGGCCAGCAACTCAGCTGAAGCTATATCACTGTCTCTCTCCTGGAGAATGTTAACATCTTCTTGGCTGGCCTCCCCACCTTGTTTCTCTTTCCAGCCTCATTTTGTGCCAGTTCCCTTTGGCTCCCAGTATTCCAGACACGTGATCTGCTCTCAGTTCCCCTGTAAAGGAACAGGCGCTAACTCCTAGGGTACTCCATGATCCTGCCTGAATGTTACTTTTATAATGATGTCTTTCATTATGACCTCCCTCCTCCTCCAAGGACTATTACGGTTTCATATTACATCTTTCTTTTGAACTCAACTGTTTTTTAAAAATGCCAATTATCGTTGTAATTTTATATATATTTACTTCATGATGTGTTTCATCTTTTCCAGAAAGTTGTAAGCTCCATGAGGTCAACAATCATGCCTCTTTTTGAGAGGCATGTGGGGGGTGGGCGCAATCACAGTGTTCTGATTTGGTATTTACTGGTTGTGTTCCTCAGACGAGACAAACCTAGGACCCTCCTGCTCTGCCGCCATCCCACAGTGTTCTACTTCGGAAACTATTCTCAAGCCACACAATATACAAGAAGATAATGATGTGCAAAGTATTATGAAATCATATAAGCATGGCCCTACAAATACTTTCTAATGGTTCCGTAGCCTGGCTATTGCTCCCTCTCTGTTCTTCCAGAAAAACTGCTCAGAAATGGAGCTTTCACAGCTCCCTTCTAACAGTTATGGGTTGATCCCAGGTGAGAAGTAACCTGACATTCTACTCAGGTCACAATGATCCAGACAAGGTACATGTTTTAGGAATGGAAGAGATAGCCCACGTAGTATATATTGATTTTTTTTTTTTCCTTTTCTGGTCTAACCAGTTAGGCAGACTTATGGCTACATCACAACTGTGTGCACCTCTTTTAGTTTCCTTTCGGCCTTCTTGAATACTTGAATTCTGTCCCCCATCCCCCTCAGATTTACTGAGGTATAATAGATAAATAACATTGCCTAAGTTTAAGGTGTACAGTGTGTTAATTTGATAGACTTTTATATGTAAAAACAATCACCACTGTAGCTTTAGCTGACAATCCATCCCATCACATAATTAATTACCATTTATTTGTTGTAATAAGAAAATTTAGTATCTCCACTCTGAGCAACTTGCAAGTATACAGCACAGTATTATTAACTGTAACCACCATGATGTACATCGTAACCCCAGAATTTATTCTTCTGGTAACTGGAAATTTATACCCTTTGATCAATATCTCCTCATTTCCCCCCAAACCCATTCTTATTAGCCCCCATTTTACTCTCTGTTTCTCTGAGTTCAGCTTTTTCAGATTCCAAATACAAGTGATGTCATAGAGTATTTATCTTTCTCTGTCTGATTTATTTCATTAGCATAGTGCCCTTAAGGTCCACCAGTGTTTTGATCATAGCATCATATCCCCAACACCTAACTGGGTCTTCAACATATTTTTCTAGAATAATTGGATATATTCTTTACCATCCCTGCCCTGTCTCTCCTGGCAATTCGCAGTTCACATTAGCATGTTCAAAATTCTGAGATTTTAGAAAAGAAATATGTTTTCCAACTAAATTGACCAAGGAACATCCTCCCCACCCCATAATGCTGATTAATATTTCATTTTAGGGAACATTGGGCTAGATTATCTGTGAAATTTCTTCCAGCTGATTGACTATATAGCACCGTATTTCAGCAGGAGATGCTTTGAAATATTCAATGCCATAGGAATTTCTGTTCGAATTCAAAGACCTGTAAAATTATTGAGATATATGTTGAGCTCAAGTGTTCTAATAACAAAACTGTTATCAGTGAAGACTGCAATTGTAGGAAAGAAGCCCAGTCCCCAGGTGATCATTGGATCTGTTCTCTCCCAAGTACTATAAAAATTAAAGACATTATTATTTCACAAAACCAATTTTCCAATTATTACTAAGACTTTAGGCCCACCGGATTATGAAATAAATATTTGTTTTTACTGAAATTATTTGAAAAAGGATGAAACCTTTTATGGTAATCACACATCATGAAAATAAAAACTAGATGGAATGCCGATGTGACTTTTAAAAATTTATTTCTCTCTTTACCAATTTTAATGAGACACATCTAGGTCTTTGATTACTCAGACAATGGATATCCAAGCTATTTATGATAACACCAAGAAAAGATGTATTAAGACAGCATATTTTTCTTTAATTTGGAAAGATCACATAGAATGAATTTATTGAATGACATCATAATATCTACTGAG
The DNA here is from genome assembly GCF_922984935.1 of Meles meles. Classification (NCBI taxonomy): domain Eukaryota; kingdom Metazoa; phylum Chordata; class Mammalia; order Carnivora; family Mustelidae; genus Meles; species Meles meles. Next base: position 74,730,615 of record NC_060077.1, read on the forward strand.
GGCCAACTCTGTGCCAGGGCCTGTGGCCATTGTGTTATATCCATCATCTTATGAAATAATCCCCGTGTTCTGGTGGATATTTGCCAATCTCTGAATTACATGCAGCTCCCCCTCTGAAGCCCCAAAAGTGCTAAGTGTTATCTGGCCTCTTCTGGACTCAGACTGTCATTCAGAACTCTTAACAGTAGTGACCTAGTTTTGTGAGCTCTAAATTTTTTCCTAATTTGGATCCGTCTTTGATCCATCCACATACATGGTTGATGGCCATTACTTGCAGATTGCGTATTTGTGAATTTACCTACTGCTAAAATTTATTTTTAGCCACCAAAATCAGTACCTGTAGAGTTTTTATGGTCATCTGTGGACATGTGCAGAGCAGCCAAAAATGTAAGTAGCTCAGTGGTCACAGACTCAGCCGAAATGGAACAAGGGGAACCTCTGCCTTATTGTTTCAGTTCTCACAGCATAAACAGGTGTCCTTTCTACCGTGTATTTAGTGTCAATTGTTCCCATTTTTGTGAGTTGCCTGGTGGGGGGATCAGTGTTTAAAGTGGCCCTTGTATGTAGTGATGAGGGGCTGCTCAGTGTTCCTACGTGCGAAAGGCCGTGTAATGTAGCTGGTGGAGAAAATGTGTGTGTTAATTAAGTGTCACTCAAGGTGAGCTGTCATGTTGCTTACTGTAAGTTCAGTGTTAATGAATGTACATTCTATGTTAAATAAAGTGTCTTTAAACAGAAACACCCATAAAACAAGGTTATGCATTGACTGATGAAAATGTAACCAGAGACTCCCAGGAACCTAACACTGAATTGCCTCCAGAAGCTCTACTTAGTATTTCTTAACTCCGTGTTTACAGCAACTTTGTAGAACCAATTACTACAAATAATGAGGGTCAACTATATCAAAAGAGTCCTTTCCACTTGACTTTCTGAACTATGCCCTTGATATCAAATATTCTGATTATTCAGGCTTTGAATTGAGATTGGGAAATTAATGCAAGACCCTGAACACCAAGTTTTAAACTGATGGGAACTTTTATGAGGAAGTCATAAAGGCCTGGAATCGAAGATTTATAATGGGAGTCCTCATGATCCCTAACTCTCCGAGGCAAATGGCACCAATATAATCTCACTAATGTGCAGCAGAGTCCAGAGTCATTACTTTCTGACTTGAAATGTGGTGTCTTTCTGGGTGGAAAGGGGGAAAAATGAGTAGAAATTTGAAAAATTCTAGTTTACAAGGTTTTAAAAATGTTCGTAAGTTGTACTGCTCTGTAGGACTCAACCTAAGTTGGTCAGAAATGGTGAACTGTTAAATTTAAGTCATGCTAATAAAAATCCATGATATCTCCAACTGTCTTCATTGTAAGCTCTCACATAAAAGGTTAATTTATTCCAATCAATTAATTTATTAAGCACAGAAAGGGCATATTGAGATACTACAGTAAAATGACTTTTTAAACGGTAAGTAAAACTATGCTACAGAAAGTTCTGACCTTTCATTACTTGCCTATTCCTTTGTAGTAAATGTAAAAATTACTTCAAGGAAATCATTTCTTTCGCTTAGAAGCAGAATCTTTTAACAGAAAGTGCTATTTAAATGCTTTTGATGAGTTTCTCCCCAAGATTCAAGTTATATCAGAAGTGCTTAATATTTTTCCAATAATAATGACTCAGCAATAACTTAAATTTAGGTGAATATTTTTTCAAAAAAGCATTGATTCTTAAATAACTGTCAAAAGATAGTGTTTTGATTTTGAAGCAAGAATGGGGTTTTCTATTCATTTGTGAGAAATTAATTTATTTTTCACATTGAGAATTATTTCTAACAATTTTGTAGTTTGGAAGTTTACATCAAAAGTATCCCAAATGGTATGGTAGATTATCAATTTAAGCAACATTTTATTTAATGTTTCCATAGTACAATGAAATTATATTACTCCTTATCAGGTGCTAAGTTGATTATTTTGTATGTATTTTCTGTAATTCTGACAATAGCTGTATAAAATAAGTATTATTATTTCCATTTTATAGGCAAAGGCACAGAGGGTCCAAAGGCCTAAATATTTCACTCAGGAGGAACAGAAAACTAATATAGCCTTTTAAAGAAGCACATTCAAACTCAGGTCTAGGAAAATATCTGAACTCGTTGCTTTCTGCTACTTTTTAAATTAAGTGATAAATAAAATAAGCTAACACTTACTTTATAAAACACTGTGACTTGTAATGAATCACATGATGTGTAGAACATAGTATTTCTAATTGATCACTGAGGGTTTAAAGAAAGCAATTTAAACAGTCATTATCCATTCTCGCTTACATAAGCAAATTATAAAAAATATCTTATTAGTCTGTTATTTTCACCTAAATATTGTCTACCCTAAGGTACTATCGCAGCACAGGAGAACATTTATATCAGGACTTTATGACACTCTTTCAAACCCAATGATTGACATTTAAGTGGGATTCATACATTCTTTTTTTTTTTTTTTTAAGATTTTATTTATTTATTTGACAGACAGAGACCACAGTAGGCAGAGCGGCAGGCAGAGAGAGAGGAGGAAGCAGGCTTCCTGCTAAGCAGAGAGCCCGATTCAGGGCTTGATCCCAGGACTTTGGGATCATGACCTGAGCCAAAGGCAGAGGCTTTAACCCACTGAGCCACCCAGGCACCCCGGATTCATACATGCTTAACAGGTTGAAAATTAAATGTGTTTTATAGATAACTTCTTTAGAAACAAAAGAAGGGAATAAATTGTGCGTGATTGTTGTCAAATAGTTTGTCTTTCACATCAGCTAATAAAAAGTATTTTCTCATAAAGCACAGACTCCTTGATTCTTATCACCCTGGAATATACACAGTACAAAGTAGCCTTTTTCCTCCTCTCCTTACTTTTCTACTTACTATGGAAGGTTAATTCTTCTCTAAAAATAAATAAAAAAAATAAATAGATAGATAGAACCCACATACCATAAATTCACCCTCTGAAAGTGCACCAAATCAGTCGTCTTTAGTATTTCCACAAGGTTGTGCCACAAGCACCACTATCTAATTCCAGAATATTTTCAACACCCCCAAGGGAAAACCTATACCCATTTGCAGCCCTTCCCCATTTACTCCTCCATCCACTAGGAAACACTAATCTACTTTCTGTCGCTATAGATTTGCCTATTCTAGATATTTCCTATTAGGGGAATCACAATATTGAGCTTTTGTGTCTGGCTTCTTTCTGATAGAATAACCTTTTTTAAGACACAAGCGTGTTGTAGTGTATATCACGTGTAGGTTCCTTATTATAGCTGACTAATGCTCCCTTGTATGGAACTACCACATTTTGTCTCTCCATTCTTCAGTCAACGGATATTTGGGTTGTTTCCACTTTTGGCTATTCTAAATCACGCTGCTATGAGTGTTTCTGTGCACGATTTTGTGTGGACATATATTTCATTTATCTTAGGTAGATAACTGATCTTTCCTCTCATTTTTCACTGCTTTTATTCCCAGCTTCAGGAATGCCCAGAACAATAGGAACTTTCATATCCTTAACAGCTTGATAAACACCAAGCTGTCACATCTCCCTAAATCTGATCTCCATTTGCCTGTCTTTCCCCAGAGTCACCCATTGGCCAGATGCACCCCCCACATGGCAGTGTCACTCCTCAGAAGAACAGCAACCTGCTTGTGATCATTGTGATCACCGTTGGCGTCATCACAGTGCTGGTGGTAGTGATCGTGGCCGTCATTTGCACCCGGCGCTCTTCAGCCCAGCAGAGAAAGTAGGTAACAGCTGGTTCCTAAGAGGAGAGAGGTCACCATTTGACCTATCACCTTCTCGAGTTATATTTTTGACAAGTCTCTTCCTGTGTTCTTTCATAATTCGCCACACATTTCCTTATCCTCTGACCTGAGCAAAACATTGCCTTTTGTTGATTCTGGGTCCATAACTTGAGTGAGTGAGGGCCAGACTTGCAGACTTAATAATAGCATCCACGCGGACACCCACTTGGCAGTTCTGCTTGATTTTACTTCTCTGGGCCAGATTCTTCCTTTCAGGTGACGGCAGGTGTTCCTTTAGCAACATTTAGAGAATGGACTTCATCAGGTCGCAATTCATGGCCCTCTGAACAATTATGTATAAAATGTTGGAGATGTGTGTTCCTCTGAAAGTATTTCCCCATTCTGGCAAGGCAGACTGTAGGCATTGAATCGATGTTTGTTGCGGGAATGACTGCCACACTCAATGCAGTTACAATACGGTGGAATGTTTAGTTTGAGATTGTAGTTAGGATAGAAGAGAGATTCTAGAAATTCGGAAGAGTTCGGATTTCTTGGCTGTGCTTGATTCTCAGAAATTAAACTTTTGGAGAGGCTTAAAAATATTTTCATATCATGCAGTTCTAGGTTATAGCACGTGCAGAGGAAGATACATCGAAGTCAAAGTTTAGAATGGAAAGATGTCTTTAATTCAGTGTATCCCCTTCCAGCAACATCCATAACCAGCGTATTAACCTTGTGGCAGCTAGCTGTGGGAATCAGCAATAATATCCTGCTTATCCTCTGCCTCTCTGCCTCTCTAGTGCTTTTCAAATCTTGCCTGATATGTCCCTTTCAGCTCTACTTTCTCACTGAATTGGCTGTGATAAGCTCGTCCCTTGATTTTTTTTTTCCTTTGGCCTCAGGCATGGTGCCGGCTTGAAAGCCTGAGGCATGCGCCCATCGGTTGCTCGTTTGACAACTACATGCTACACACAGTGTCACAGAAATATTCTCCAACAAATAATCATTCCGCTTCCCTTGCTAATATCTTAGTTTCTCTCTCTTTGAAACAATCCTATGACCCATTCGTTGATCTGCGTGGTATCTTCCAACTTTTGAAGTAAAGCCTTTAGAAATAGGATACAGGAAGGTGTACAAACTGGAGAAAGGGACGTAGGAGTGTCAGTGCGGTCTTAACTGACGGATGTGGCAGGGCACATTCTCTATGTGGCTGCGTCTCTGAGCCTGACCATCTTCCAGCTGGTACTCACTAGTGCGCTAATCCTTCGTGTTAGACAAGAAACCGGCCCCACTGAGCTTAAGGGACTCTCGTGTGTTAGCATTCGAGGAAATCCTAGTCACCCACAGAACTTCCACACACTCGACACTTAGTGAGGCTCTGGAGAAAAGAGAACTGTAAGCGAGGAAGGCATGGAACAGCCTCTTGGTCGAGCTACCCCAGGAAAGGCGTGGTGCAGGTGTAGCTCGGTAGAACACCAGTGGGGCCGGGCTCTGAGGCTGAGCTGAAAAAGACTCACAGACACGGAAGCGGGAGGGCATCAAAGCCAAACTGGCCCTACCCCACGAGAGCTTTAAGAACAGGGATGGGTTCACTAAACTAAGTTTAATTAACTCAACCATCTGTATGTAGCAGGGTGTTGTGTTTGTTCCGTTTTCCTCCTTGTGAGAAGAATGTTGGAGGGTTACATCGACCTGATGCACCGGGTTTCTGAGCACGTTGCTTCCTGAGAGAAAATGCCAGTCTTCTCCAAGTGCAACAGTGGGATCTGATGCTATTTTGAGAAACTCTTAAATTGACTTAAATCCTACTCTAAGCATTTTGTTAAGAGCTTGAGGGTTTTATTTAGAAAGAGTCGAGGCTGAACCCTGGGTATGATTTGTTTTTAAAATTAGGAAATGAATGAGAGAATAAATCACTCCATGAATGACTGGAAACCAAAGACAGTGGATTTATAGCTTCTGTGCTCCTGCCACTTTGATTTTTCCTCAGCCTTCACCCAAAGTCTCTTAATATTTACTGGCATATTTTCACAGTTTTGCTTCATATATCTTTCTCCTGTAACAGACCCATTGGCGTTCATCTCGGTCTCTTTGTTTGTAGTGTTAACAGAAGGAAAAAAGAAAAATTCTTCTCCTTCAGGATATTCCTGAGTTTTAATTTAGCTTTCCTTGATTTAACTGAGGATCCTTCCTCCTGATACCACCACCACTGAGGCTTTTAGAACAAATTAAATGATGCAGATGAAAGCAAAATCAATTCCAATCTGAGACAGAAATAAGGTTCCTTACAGAACTCTCAGAAAAATGAGAGTTTAACGTAATTAATAAAGTGAAATAAGAAACACCTTCCTGGGATCCTTCAATATCTCTTTATCTGTTGGTGCTGGAGAATGTAAATTATCTTTGCGTTGGGTTGGGCTCTTGAATTATACCCACTGGATTTGAAACATACTTTTGTGTACTATTGGTAACAGTTTATTCAAGTTAGTGTCCACACATTTTATTCTAAAATTTATCTATTTAATAATGATGTAGTTATCCGAATGATTCACTTTCCAGTTGGTAAGATCTTATTTTTGTAATATAAAAATAACTAACAGAAGTTAGAACCCAAGTTCTAGTTCTTTTTTTTTTTTTAATATTTTATTTATTTAACAGAGAGAAATCACAACTAGGCAGAGAGGCAGGCAGAGAGAGAGGAGGAAGCAGGCTCCATGCGGAGCAGAGAGCCCGACGTGGGGCTCGATTCCAGGACCCTGAGATCATGACCTGAGCCGAAGGCAGTGACTTAATCCACTGAGCCACCCAGGCGCCCCCCAAGTTCTAGTTCTAATTCTCCACTTCTTGGGTTAAATTAGTGGTGTTTAATTAAACGTAAAGGAAGACCTAATCCCTGAATGTCAGTTTCCTGAAATGAGAAACAGGGCTAAACAGAAACAGTACTTTCTATCATTCGCTCTATCTTAAAACATTGAAATTCCCCATGGAATACTATCAAATTACAGAATTGTATGGTAGCACTTAGCTTCAAACTAATATGAAATAAAAATAATTTTGCCTTTCTTTTTAGTTACCAACTTAAGTATTTTTTTTTGCTACTTTGAAGAGAATCCCCTTTCACATTTTGAATTAATGAAATTATAGTAGAATATTATAATGTAGAAAAATGTGTTTATGAAAGCTTAAATTAAAGGGGTTCTGTACCTTTTAATAAAATAATAACATTTTGTTAGGCAAAATATAGAACATGTGTCATTATAAGTTAGAATTTATCTATAGATACCAAAGACAAAATAGCTGACATTGAGAATATCCTGGAAACCCAGGACACATGGTTATCACATTTCTAAGGCAGCTACCTGGGTAGATAATAAACAACTTGTCTGAATACATTAAATTTAAATATGTAAATAAAATTCAAGGTTCACTTGATAGAGTCACCAGTTGACTAAGCCTCCTATTTGTAGATTTTAAATGTTAGTCCACATTCAAATCTTGACAAAAATAATTATCTCCACTACTGAGAGTCAAATGTTTAAACTCTTAAATGAGGGGCACCTGGGTGGCTCAGTCAGTTAAGCATCTGCCTTTGGCTCAAGTCATGATCCCAGAGTCCGGGGATCGAGTACTACATCGGGCTCTTTGCTCAGCAGAGAGCCTGCTTCTCCCTCTCCTTCTGCCTGCTGCTCCCCCTGCTTTTGTGCTCACTCTCTCTCTGTGTCAAAGAAATAAATAAAATCTTTAAAAATAAATAAATAATTTAAAAATCTTAAATGCAATCTACTGTAGGTTTGGTTACTTTCACTGATTTTTCAAATTTGTGACATCTTAATTGGTTTTCAGTATTCCACAGATGCAACCTATTTGGTCTTCAATATAGCTTAATTCTGCCACGGAAAATGCAGATTTATTTGAGTATCTAGAACACATGTTCCCTAGGATTCCGGTACAATTTTTTTTGTTTTTGTGGTGGTTGTTATTGTTGTTGGTTTGTTTTTGTTTGTTTTTGTTTTTGTTTTTTGTTTGTTTGTTTCCTTTTAATAGCAGTTAGTAGAATAAAAATAATCATTATAGAAAATTAGGAGGCTGAAAACATTTGTCAGAGATTTGGATGAAAGAAGTAGGACTTCTTCTTCTTCTACATAAGTAGTAGGTACTTATACATCCCAATATATTTTTTCCCCGTTAACTTGCATCATTTTTCACACTCAGTTTAGGCTTTCTTCCTTTCTGAGATCTTCTGTAAATCCCCAGTGGGGCAAAGTGTCCTTGCTTCAACCTCTCAGCAGATCTTGGGCACACATGTATCTCACCAGGAGAATTAGTACAGAGCTATTTGTCAGCCTCCTGTAAATAACTTGAACAGAGGATGCCTAAGCACAGAAGGGAATTTAATAACTTTTTGCAATGTAAAAAAATAATAATTTATTACAATGTGGCAAAAGAATCTATGAGATGATAGTATTTTAGAATTTCAAAGGGTGCAGCCTTGAATGAAATGGATCCTAACCCAGTGTTGGTTTTTACCCCTTCATATCCCAATTAAAAGTGAAAAGGAAACAAACTTTTCTTATAGTAATAGGTTATGTGCAAAGTAAGAAACAGGACAATCAAGAATCAGAGAACCCTGCAAAAAAAAATCCTTTGAAGTTGATAATGAAAATTTCTTATTATTTAATTCAAGGAATTACTATGTGCTTAGTATGTCATCTGCATGATACAAAGTAACAAATCTGATTAATGTTAACTCTTGAGCTAAAGATCTTTCTGCAATTCCCCCCACTTACTTCCTGATATCATTAAAAATGTTTCTGTTAGGGGCGCCTGGGTGGCTCAGTGGGTTAAAGCCTCTACCTTCGGCTCGGGTCATGATCCCAGTGTCCTGGGATGGAGCTCCACATCGGGCTCTCTGCTCAGCAGGAAGCCTGCTTCCTCCTCTCTCTCTCTGCCTGTCTCTCTGCCTACCTGTGGTCTCTGTCTGTCAAATAAATAAATAAAATCTTAAAAAAAAAAGTTTCTGTTAGAGGCAAGGCCTCCTATGATTTAGTCCCTGTACTTTTTTCAGTTTTACCAACTGCCAGTCCCTGTGGTTGCTCCTCCCTCCCACAATGCAGAAATTCACAGTAGCCATGCCATTTTCATTCATTCATTAAGCTCCCAATGTCTCACCTATCTTTGCATTCCTAGGGCTTACCAAATTTCTTGACATGTACTCAGTATTCTGTAAATGTTCACTGAGTAAATACATGAATAAATGTAAAACAATGGATGACATTCGTCAAGTGAAAGAAACAGAATTTCCTCCAGTTTCATGATGAGGTGGAGAGAGAACAAAACCATCAACACTTGATAATGCTGTGAACACAGAGCCTTTATTCAAGAATTCATGGGGGAGGAAGAGACCCTCGCCCGTCCTACAGCTATGTTTGGAAGTTGAAAGTTTACTGGTACCTGTGAGAAAAGATGCATATAGGGAGGGATAAATATGTGACATATTCTATATCTAATACAAAAACTAAGTTTAAAATAAAAACGAGGGGGCACCTGGGTGGCTCAGTGGGTTAAGCCTCTGCCTTCGGCCCAGGTCATGATCTCAGGGTCTGGGATCGAGCCCCACATCAAGCTCTCTGCTCAGCGTGGAGTCTGCTCCCCCCCCCCCCACTCTGCCTGTCTCTCTGCCTATCTCTGTCTGTCAAATAAATAAATAATTTAAAAAAAAAAAAAACCACGAGCCAAATTCACTAAGATAGTATTTCTCAAATTTCAGGTGCCTCTGATTTCCCTTGAGGGCTGTTAAACCACAGATTGCTGGGCCTTGCTCTCTCACAAGGCTCCCACACCTGCAAATTTCTGATCTGGGCTGGAGACCGGGAATGTGTGTTTCCAGCAGGTTCCCAGATGTTGCTGGTCCTGGGACCATACATACTTCAGGATCCATTGGGTCAGGTTCATCTGCATACAAATTTTGAAGATTCCAATGGTGAGAGAGGAGCTAGGGGGCCACAATGGGCAGCAGTCATGTCAGAGAACCAGCAGATGGACAGAAGGCTGGGATGACAATGTTTCTGCGGGTTTTAAGACAAATTTCAGGCAATTTAGTTATGAGCAGATGTCAGTTTTATTACCAACCTGCTGGATGGGCAGCTAGGCTACCACCAGCAGGGAAGGGAGGCTTCTCCAAGGTCAAAGATTTCTCTCTTGAGAAGATACGTTATAGAGAAAAAAAAGTAGTGAGTAGATGGTGTTTCATAGAACAGATACAAAAAGGAAACAAAGTCTGTTTAGTCTTTAGATTCTTGACTGACAGCTGAGCGGATGAGTAGCTTCTCAGGAAAGGTCTTCATCTGATTAAAACCCATCAGAAAAATATGTATGCATTTTATTGGGAATGATAATTTTTTTTCCCCAGGTGGAGGTTATACATCACACCATACAAAAAATCTCTACCTCAGTCAGGTTTGGAACTTTTTAAAATAAAATACATCTGGGGAAGCTTAGTACTGGGTTATGGGGGCTGGTGACTGAATGAATGAATGAATGAATGAACGAGCCATGTGTGTAAATGAGAAAATTCATAATTTATTTTTAGTTTCAAAGATTATTTGACACGTTTTCCCCCACAGGCTGTTTAAATATTGCATTATTATGAAAAGGTTAACCGTCTTATCCTAGATATGGGAACTGGTACTTCTCTGTATGCAGTCTTGTAGGCACTGGGATTAAAAAGTTATTTAGCATTTTGATTTGTTAGAAAGATAACAGGGTGAAATCTCCAAGTTCAAAAATGGCATTAAATTGTTCAAAGAAGTTACCAGGGGTAGATTACATAGAGAGCTGTGTGTGACTTGCAGATTGTTTCCTGTGGGCAGGTGAAGTAGAAGGAAATGAATTCAGGAGACGGATGGTTAGCAGAGAGTTATTATCTTAGACTCAAGAAAATGATCTAAGGGTTATTACAGACCATTGTCTCGAGTCAGTGTGGGACTGCTGCCAGGAAATCAGCAAAAGGTAAGTAGTTGTAGGGAAAACATTAGAACAGAAGATACTGCATTATTTCTCTGCTAAACTACTCGATAAATATTAAGTCTGGCGTTCTTTGTCTCCTCTCTTCAGCATGCTTCGAAAAAGACCAAAAAAATGTAAAACAAAATGACAACGACAAAAAACAGGTCACACTACTAAATATTCATTAATTGCCTCATATGCATAAAAGTCCATTTCAGCATTGGAAAACAGAGCCCCTTGCTGTGGCCTTGTACACGTTACAAAGTGTTTTCGCAAACTGCTTTCTTTGGACCATTTAGCAACCAAAATGCCATTCCTTGCAAGTGAGGAAGTAAGAAAGAGTTACTTCTCTGGGGTTCTGTAGAGGTCAGATCTGAATTCTGTCTTAGAAGAGACATTATTACCTCCCCCCCAATAATAAATAATAGAAGCTACAGGTGGGGATTTTAAAAAGTGGAGAATTGTAAAGCAGAGGTTGAAAACTTTCTGAAAAGAGGCAAGTAGTAAATATTTGAGGTTCGGTGAGACATGCAGGACACCTGGTCTTACAGCTACTCAACACACTGCAGTGTGAAAACAAATGAGCTCAGTAGGATTCCAACAAAATTTTGTTTACAAAATCAGGCCGTGGGCAGATTTGGTCTACAGGCCATAGTTTACTGACCCCTAGTGTAGAGAACGGTGAGCAGGAATATCATGCTACTTTATTTAGCCGGTAGGGAACATTTGTATCTCACTAGCCCCCCAAAGAGACTGCCACTGAAAAATGAATTTACTGTTGCTGAATTCTTACTGAGGAAAATAAGAGATATTTGAAGCCTACTTCTAAACTGTGTTTTCTCTTCAAAGGATGGGTCTTACTGTGTTTGCATCCAGAGGCACAAGTGCGTTATTCTCCTTAGAATGTACTCATATTACCTTTTGTCGTCAAATGGCACATTAAATTATACAGCTGAGCTATAGGCTTTCTTCTAAGCCCCAATCTTGGCTGGCACAAATTCTGGCCTTTTTATTTCTATTTGCCTTTTCAAAGCAACTCCTTCATTTATCTCCTAAACAGATGTTTCAGTCAAGTACCTTATGACTAGCTCTGAAGATTGGCATCTGGCTTCATCTAACCCATTGTCACCTTGTGTGAGAATTTGTAGCTGGTGAAGCTGGAGTCAGGCACTCTCTGGCAGGCAGCCAAGCCCTTGGGGATTTAGCACCACTGCTCCCATAATGTGGTGAAGCTCCAGGGGAGAGGAGGAAAGACAGCCAAGACATGCCTGCCAATTCTTGGATTTCATAGGTTTCCTCCTGGGAACACTCTTGTATCCTTCTCTGCTTCTAACTTGAATTGACCGAGAAATGAGAGGAAAGACCATTGAATAGACGCACTCACATTCACCTTCTAATTTTTGTTCCATAGGAAGCGGGCCACCCACAGTGTTGGAAAGAGGAAGGGCAGCCAGAAGGACCTCAGGCCCCCTGATCTTTGGATACATCATGAAGAAATGGAGATGAAAAATATCGAGAAGCCATCGGGTACTGATCCTGCAGGAAGGGACTCCCCCATCCAAAGCTGCCAAGACCTCACACCGGTCAGCCACAGCCAGTCAGAAACCCAGCTGGGCAGCAAAAGCACCTCTCATTCAGGTAGCTCTCCTGGGGCATCAGGACAAACCCCCCATTCTGAACCCCATGGGAAGTTTTCCACTCCCTTTTTGATTGGTTCATCCTTCCCTTCAATCTGCGGGTCATTTACCAATAGTTAAAATAATCTGATGTAAATTTGGTCACCTAGTTTCTTTTCCATCTTCCTATTACCTGCCTTTTATAATTGCAATGCCTCTTAAAACTTCTAAGAGGTAACAGGTGGGAAATACTGAAATGTGAAAGCCAAATGAATTTATTGTTTATTATTATGTGTATTTGTTAAATCTTGAACGAAAGCTTTGTCAAAGAAAATTTTAAGCTGTTTTACATTTTTTAATTCCTTATGTCTATGGATAATTGTAAGTTGATTTTAAATTTACTCTCAATTTCTTGCCTTAAAAAACATCACATTAGGAACACATGGCATATGAGCACATGGATTCTTCTGTTACTTTGGCCTTGATGACTGTGACGATCAACTTTCATCCCCATGCAATCACATTTTATGATCACGAGCCTGGCTTGGTAGAGTCTACGTGCAGGCTCTGCTGATATACAAAGTGATCACTATGAAAAAGCCTACTCTTTGATGATTAGGTGTAGAACAATCCGTATGCAGAAACAACCAAGAAATCTAGAAAGTGGTTGTAAGAGAGTTCATTTTCTGTTGATTCTTGTATTTTAAAAATGTTTATGGGAAGCAGAATAATCAACTCTCTTCAACACACACACACACACAACCTCTTGAGCTACTCATGATGTGTTTGCAGAATGAGTAGCTGTTGTTTTTAAACTGAATTAAAATATTTTAGTTATTTGAATGTGTAACTGGTTTACTAGACTTTTTTAGCTTAGAGTTATTTAAACAAGGAATTCACTTACTGATTTTCAATCATTGTTGAGTGTTCTTTTTCTAGCTCTTAAAAAATATCTCAAGCAGATTCCCTAACTCTTCCATCAATTTTCAGTTGTTAAACTACATTCTAGCTCTATTAAAAATTGTGATATGAAATTTAAAGTTTCTTCTTCCCTTATGGCCAGCTCACCTTTGGCTCTGAGGACTGGGGTCATAATTTGTTGTTTAAAGCCTCCAGCACCTTGAAGGGAAAGGGAGTGGTGGGGGGTGGGGCAGAGGAGGGGGCACAGTCTGTTTCAGAAACGCCCTTTTTTTTTTTAATCTTTTTTTTTTTTAAGATTTTATTTATTTGACAGAGAGAGATCACAAGTAGGCAGAGAGGCAGGCAGAGAGAGAGAGAGAGGGAAGCAGGCTCCCTGCTGAGCAGAGAGCCTGACGCGGGACTCGATCCCAAGACCCTGAGATCATGACCTGAGCCGAAGGCAGTGGCTTAACCCACTGAGCCACCCAGGTGCCCCTGTTTCAGAAACCCCTTAATTCATTCCTCCTACCCATCTGTTCTTCCTAGTTGTATAGGAGGATGGGGAGGGGAGATGAAGAGGGAAGCAGCAGGGAGGGAGGAGAGAAAGGATAGTTTGAAGTTTGGTGCTGCTTTTTGTGCCCATGGGCTGTCCTCATGTGGCATCCAAATTCTCCCTTGTGAAACACAAGCAAGTATGAATTCTTTATGCGACCCTGTGGGATTCTTCCACTGGCCAATTCCATGACGTGAGATGTCAAGTCAGGGCTTAACCCACTCCTACTGGGAACAGCTGTGTCAGCCTCACTGTCCCCTGCTGGTCAGCTGCATTTGAGTGAATTCCAGGAAGATGACTTAAGCTTGAGCAACTTTTCAAGTGCTCACTTGACCCAGGCCAAATGATGAGAGAGCTTGTATTCCAACCCTGGCCCTCTTTCAGTCTGCTCTCTTTAATAACTTCTTTCTCTGTTTAAATAGACACAGGGTAGACCAGCAAGCCTGCCGCCTGAGCAGACTAATACCTGGAGGATGAATGAAAGGTGGACGTTTTTTGCAAGAACCTCCACACTTTACAGATGCTTATTCTGACTGTTTTGGTTTCTGGAGGGCACCAGAAGGACAGCCTCCCACTGGAGAGGATAGTACTGCCTCTCAGCCCTCAGAAGGTTTTACCGATTATTTCTAGGATTTCTCCTTCTTTGCATTTCCCTTTATCTTTTATATACTGAAATGACATTTTGGGACAGCCAGACTACTTTTGATCATTTAATAAGTCCTGGGAGAATCTTAACTCCAAACAATGGCTGTTTTCTTTTTTTTTAATTGTGTTATGTTAGTCACCATACAAAACATCATTAAATTTTGATGTAGTGGTCCAAGATTCATTGTTTACATGTAACATCCAGTGCTCCATACAATATGTGCCCTCCTTAATACCAACCACCAGGCTCACCCATCCCCCCACACCCCTCCCCTCTAAAACCCTCAGTTTGTTTCTCGGAGTCCACAGTCTGTCATGGTTCATCTCGTCCTCCAGTTTCCACCCCTTCACTGTTTTCTTTCTCCTAATGTCCTCCATGCTATTCCTTATATTCCACAAGTAAGTGAAAACACTTGATAATTGACTCTCCCTGCTTGACTTGTTTCACTCAGCATAATCTCCAGTCCCATCCATGTTGATGCAAATGTTGGGTATTCATCCTTTCTGATGGCTGAGTAGTATTCACAATGGCTATTTTCTTTAGAATGAGAGGATACTTTTGCCTGTTTTTATTTGAAGACCTACTTGCCAATTCTATAGTAAAAGGAAAAGCAGCACTCAAAATCCTGCTGGGTATATTTTACATTATAACAAGCGTTCTCTATACTCTCCTGGTTAAAAGAACAAAATTCCATGTCAATGAATAGTATACTCTTAAGTGGTCTTGTCTACTAGGAAACTTTAAAAATATTTTACATTTGGGGTAGACTTTCTTTTTTTGTGCATGATTTTAGATAATCTTAGGAGGCTTAGTCCGCTCTTCTCTTTTTTGTATGGTTTTCTCAGATATTTAACTTCCCACAAACACTCTGTGGCAGCAACTTGAGTTATCTTGGCTAGAAAATATTATTTATTTCTGTACTTCCAGAAGATTCAAAATTTGTTGCATTCTCTCTCTTTCAATTGTGCCTTAGGTGTATAATTTGCATAGTTTTATTGTGTTTTTGGTCTGTGTAATTCTTTGGAGGATGTGTGGACAGATTCAGATCTAGGCAATTGTCTTTATCATGACTGTGTAGAAATTTCCACCAACATTATTTTAAATTTTGAATTTTATTAACTACTATTTTAACCAAAAAAGAATACATCTATGTAATTTTAGAAGAAAGAAAATAGTACAAAAAGTCGTGTAAAATAATACCCAAAGGAACAAAAAGTGTGTTTGCCTTTTCACCATCCCCAAATTCCTTATCCCTTTCATGAAAGGACAGCAATGTTGAGAATTTTGTTTGTAACCTTTCTGTACAGATATATATGGACACACATTTATACAGATATATAAACACACCTATATACATATGCATTATATGCAGATATATAACGTATAGACGTATACCACGTACAGATACATATGTTTATATACAGATGTACATGCAAAGAAATGTGGATATACACAATATGCCTTTATATGTGTATTACACAAATGGGCACATATGGTGCTCTTCAGAACTTCAGTTTTATTGTTTTCAACATATACTTTTGTTAACATTTTAAATCTACACATATATTTCTTTTTATTTTTGGTGATTCTTTAGTGTGATATTTTATGGAATCATAATAAATTTATATAAATATACCTAGCCTTACTTTTGAAAAATATAGTTCATTCCCTGTGTTTTTATCATAAGATATAATGCCTTTGGGCCTTAAGTACTAGTTGCGTAAATTGTGGTAAATTCATACAACGAGATAGCTATGGAACTGTTAAAAATGATAAAACTGGGGCACCTGGCTGGCTCAGTCAATAGAGCATGTGACTCTTGATCATGGGGTCACAAGTTCAAGCCCCACATCGGGCATCCAGTGTGCTTAAAAAAATAAAACTAAATAAATAAAATAAAATGGGTGATGCTCATGAATATAGAAGTATGAGTGGTTTAAAATAAATAAATAAATGTTATAAAACTGACTTGACAGAGAAAGATGTTCTTAGTATTTTCCTAAGACGGTAACAAAAGAGTATGTATGATGAAATGCCACTTAAGTGCAAAATATGCATGTTAATATCTACCTTTGGACTTTCCATTTAAACACATAGGCAAACCTTGTGCAGAACAAAACATGAATAATGGTTCTTTCTGAATAACGGGGTTATGGTAAATTGTATTAATGTTTGTGCAATGAGACTGTATTGATTGGGTAACCAAGAAAGTAGATATAATAATTTAAAACCTGAATAAAATGAAAAAGGCATCAGTGTGCCTAGCTAGAAATTATGTAAAGTATCACAACATTGAAGAAGGTGTGTCTCTCAGGAATATTGTTTTTCCTGTAGGTCAAGACACTGAAGAAGCAGGGAGCTCCATGTCCACTCTGGAAAGGTCACTGGCTGCACGACGAGCCACTCGAGCCAAGCTTATGATTCCTATGGATGCCCAGTCCAACAATCCTGGTGGGTAAAGATTGGTACCACAAAGAAGAAATAAAGTGTTTTCTGTTTTCATCTTTTCTGTATCAAATTATCAAAAATATTTAGAGTTTTAGAAAGGAAATCTTGCTTTTCATAATTCCCTTTCTCTGCCTCCAAATTTGATCCTCCTTCTGTTTTCCCTGTTTCAATAAGTGCTACGGTTCATCCATTTATTTTTGTTCAAAACTCGAGTTTCATGCTCTTTTATCCAAGTTTCATCACATCCCAAATTAAATCTATCATCAATCTTTTTTTTAAAAGATTTTATTTATTTATTTGACAGACAGAGATCACAAGTAGGCAGAGAGGTGCAAGCAGGCTCCCTGCTGAGCAGAGAGCCCGATGTGGGGCTTGATCCCAGAACTCTGGGATCATGATCTAAGCCGAAGGCAGAGGCTTTAACCCACTGAGCCACCCAGGCGCCCCAGTCATCAATCTTACAGTTCTTGCTTACAATACCTGTCCCAAATCCAACCTTCTTCCCATCTCTACTGCTCTGTCCTAAACTATGCCACTACCAACCATTTCAGATTATAGACTATAGCTCTAAGCTTGTAACTAGTCCCTTTTCTTTAGTTCTTTCCCCTACAGTAAGTTATCTACAAAGCAGCCTTACAATGTGTGAATGAGATCATGTCACTTTGACTTCCCATCAAATGTAGAATAAAATCCATGATTTTACCATGTCCTACAGGCCCGTGTGATAAAACTTCTGGACACATCCCTCACGTCAACTCCTGCTACTACTCTAATCCATTTCAGCCTCATACCCTTCCTCTCTGTTCTTTGGATCATAGCACACATTCAAACTCACTTGCTGTTCTCTTTCCCTGGATTTCTTTTCATAGGTATTTACATGGCTTTTTTTTTGTTCCATTTTATTTATTTTTTTCAGTGTAACAGTATTCATTGTTTTTGCACAACACCCAGTGCTCCATGCAAAACGTGCCCTCCCTATTACCCACCACCTGTTCCCCCAACCTCCCACCCCTGACCCTTCAAAACCCTCAGGTTGTTTTTCAGAGTCCATAGTCTCTTATGGTTCGCCTCCCCTTCCAAATTTTTTTTTTTTAATAAACATATAATGTATTTTTATCCCCAGGGGTACAGGTCTGTGAATCGCCAGGTTTACACACTTCACAGCACTCACGATAGCACTTACCCTCCCCAATGTCCATAGCCCCCTCCCCCTCTCCCAATCCCACCTCCCCCCAGCAACCCCCAGTTTGTTTTGTGAGATTAAGAGTCATTTATGGTTTGTCTCCCTCCCAATCCCATCTTGTTTCATTTATTCTTCTCCTATCCCCCTACCCCCCCATGTTGCTTCTCCATGTCCTCATATCAGGGAGATCATATGATAGTTGTCTTTCTCCAATTGACTTATTTCACTAAGCATGATACGCTCTAGTTCCATCCACGTCGTCGCAAATGGCATGATTTCATTTCTTTTGATGGCTGCATAGTATTCCATTGTGTATATACCACATCTTCTTTATCCATTCATCTGTTGATGGACATCTAGGTTCTTTCCATAGTTTGGCTATTGTAGACATTGCTGCTTATAAACATTCGGGTACACGTGCCCCTTCGGATCACTATGTTTGTATCTTTAGGGAAATACCCAGTAGTGCAATTGCTGGGTCATAGGGTAGCTCTATTTTCAACATTTTGAGGAACTTCCATGCTGTTTTCCAGAGTGGTTGCACCAGCTTGCATTCCCACCAACAGTGGAGGAGGGTTCCCCTTTCTCCGCATCCTCGCCAGCATCTGTCATTTCCTGACTTGTTAATTTTAGCCATTTTGACTGGTGTGAGGTGATATCTCATTGTGGTTTTGATTTGTATTTCCCTGATTACATGGCTTTTTTTTTTTTCATTCAAGTCTGTGTTCAATGGCCACCACCACAGGTCTTCCCTAACCATTGTCTAACACAGCAGTTTGGGTCACTCTCTGTTCTATTTATTCTGCTTTATTAATTATTATTAATGTGGATGACCATCTTTATTAATGTGGATGACCATCATGCTTGCATTTTTGTGTTTGCTTGTTTATTGTGTGATCCCCATATTGTAGACTCTGTGAGAGTAGAGATTTTGCCTCTTTGATCACCTCATATCTTTGGGGACCCTGGGTGGCTCTGTTGGTTAAGTGTCTACCTCCGGCTCAGGTCATGATCCCAGGATCCTGGGATCGAGTCCTGCATCGGGGTCTCTGCTCAATGGAGTGTCTGCTTCTCTCTCTACCCCTTCTCCCTGATAGTAATCTCTCTCTCTCACACACACCCTGTCTCTAAAATAAATATATAAAATCTTAAACAAACAAACAAACAAACAAAAACACACCTCATATCCTCAATGCTCAGGACAGAGCCTGGCACAATTGGCAGGCTCCAGTGGAGACAAATTAGGTGAATGAATTAATAGCTGCTTCTTTCTACTTTACTAGATATCATGTTTCCTCCATGCTCTAATAGAGCTCTCAGTCTTACTCTAATAAGTACAAAAATTTTTATGGAATTTGTAATGAATTCCAACTGTTCAACTCATGGGTTAGATATAATTAGTATGCCTATTTCACTAATAAGAGAACTGAGGCTTAGAAACTTTAAGTACCTAGCTTTTAGTCATACAGCAACGAAGCTGCAGAACCAGAATTTGGACTCAGAAGGTCTGGCTTCAGAGTTCTGAGCTCCTAATCACTAAGCTCCCTGCTGTACTACTCTGTGAAGCCATTGTCCTTCTTTCATTCCTTTTACTACATAGAGAGGCGCTGTAACCCTCCAACTACTTTCCTCTTACAACAAAGTTCTGTATGTGCTAATCTTCTATAGTTTTCTTCTTAAAAATCATTGTACTTCATGGGTCAACTATACTCAAATTAAAAAAAAAAAAATCTTCCATGGACCTTTATGTTCTATGCATAACTTCCTTATCCAGTAAGTTCCCATAAATTGTTGATTTGATTTTTCTTCTACTGTGTCTTTTCAATCCCTAGCTACCTTCCTATTCCCCAGAGTCAAATATTAATTCTCTTCTTCATGACCTCACACCTGAATTGTCAAACAGCTTCATAATGAGTCTTAGGCCTTTCTAACATCTTCCAGATGGCTATGTATCCTGCTTCTTAGACGTCTTACTAAAACAACTTAAATAAGGCATTCATTCTATAAATTTTTGCAAAGTCTCCCCATTGTCTGTTAAGAAAAAATAACCACGAACCACTGAGCATCTCACATCTGAAACTACTCTCCTGTTGCTATGCCTACATGGAGGGATAGATGGATGGATGGATGGATGGATGGATGGATGGATGGATGGATGGTTGGTTGGATGGATGGATGGATAGATAATAGATAGATAGATAGATAGATAGATAGATATAGAAAGATATACAGATATATTTGAGACTCCTGTCAGGCTAGACTAATTGCCAGTCCATAAATATAATTGCCCTTTCTTTGTTTTTTTTCCCTCTGAACATTGCTCTCCTTTTGGAATGACTCATTGGCTCTCTATCTAACAAAGTTGTATGCATCACTCTCAAAGTGATACTCTCATAAATTCTTTCTTCTGAATGTTGTATCCAAAAATGATGGCTTCCTTTCTCATGTTTGAATAACATTTCTTTCTAATGCATTTGTGGCATTAATTATAGATAATGCTGCCTCATATGCTTAGGTATTCAAGTCCAAATCTTTCCTCTTCTAACAGATTGTGAATTACTTCATGATGGGGAAGGAATGTATCTAATTCATCTTCACATTCATACATTGTATAGCTCAATACTAGCACAAAATTGGTGCTTGCTAAATATCTGTCAAATGACTGAATGAATAAGTAAATGCTTTATAAGAATGCCTTCTATTTGTAACACATGAGTTTAGGGAACTTTTTTTAAATTGGCTACAGTTAGAAAATACTCTAATAAGATTTTATGATATATTAAGGGCAATTAAAATTATTTTTGTTAAATAGGAAATGAAATAATGAGCTTAGAAAGTAGGAAAAATGAAATGAAATCTAACAAATATTGAGAATTTCTGAATATTATTCACTTGCTAAATACCTTGCTAATTACTATTTCATTAAGTCCTCACAACATTATCATGTGGTAAGATTATCCTGATTTTGCAGACAGCAAAGAAAGACTCAGATAGCTTACTGACTCACCAGGCGATACCTGGGCAACCTCTGAGCTTCTATGAGATACTGCTTTCTCAAGTATAAGGATGCCTTGAATGCCTTGTATTATTGGTATCCTTTTTTTTTTTTTTAAGATTTTTTTGACAATAGCACCTCCAGTTTACAAACAGGCAAACTAAGATTCTGAGAGTATGAACCCGAAACCTGAGCTTGATCTGGCTACCACACGGTGCTGCCTTATGTTGTCACCTGGAGCTCTGGGTTGCTCTATTTTCTTGCCTAAAACGACAAAACTTTCCTTATTCCTAGAGTCCTACTCTACATGAATGGGGGCCCTGAAATGACCAGCAATTAATTTTGCTGTTATTTTTTTAAATTATCATATAATGTGGGCATATTATTTTAAACACTTAAATAGCTTTGCAAAATGTATAAGGACTTTGTAACCCAGCGACCCTGTTCTTTTACCTATTTTGCTCTTCTCTATCTACCCAGCAGAAAAACGTAATATGTTCATCGAAAGACACATACAAGAACGTGTGTGCAGTCCTTCTCCTCATGTCACATCTTTATTACATTGTGACATATTCACACAGTGGGGTGCCATGCATCATTCAACAAACTAAAATGCCACAAAGAATAGATTGTAAGACAGAAACTTAACATATCTGTGTGATTCAACTTATGTAAAATTTAAAAACTGGCAAAGTGATCTATGGGGTTAGAATTCTGAAGAGGAGTTACTCTTGATGCGAAGTGATTAGTGAGTGACCGGAAGAGAACAAGGAAAACTTCTGATAATGTTCTGTTTCATCCCCTGGATATGGTTACAAGGCATTTCACTTTGGAAAATCACTGAGCCCTACTTTGGATATTCCAAGTTTCCAGTACATATATTATACTTAAATAAAATTCCAATAAGAAATGAAGAATTGATAGAAAATACACCTTTTGAAATAACTTTGTCACATTATATTCTTTGTCATCTCCAAGCTCTGTGTTGGCAAAACTCGATCTAATGAAAGGAAATTACTTCAACGTATAATCAAAGTTGATTTTAAAATAAATTCTTCAGCTTTCTAATAAATAAAATAGGCTCTTTGCAACTGACATGATGGATGGGCTTTAGATAGCTCTGCTGAACAAATTGTAGATCTCTATCTTGGCAGAGCAATGATTTCATGCAGAATAGAAGATGCATTTTCTGATGGCCCCACTTGCGGTTCTTTAGATTTATCAAGTCTTCTCTATCAAGGCTTGTATAAACCACATCATAGCGCCATGCTGATTTCTAGTCACGGGTATGAAGCTGTTTGTTGTTCCACTTAAGAATCATTAGTTTTGTAAGACTATTTTTCCCCTCTTCCTTGACATTTCTCATCATGCTCTATAAACTCTAAATTAGCAGATCAAATATAGACTATCTGAAGTGGTTTTTCGTTTTTTCAAATCCGTGGGGAAATGTATTTAGTTTCATTGGAGCGCAAAAATCAGTTTGTCTACGATAATGTAGACAATTGGTTGAAAACATGATGTGGCATATGTGACTTCTTACCCCTAAACACATTTCACAGCTACATAAGCTAATGCTTGCGAGAAGCATACCAGCTCAGAACACAGGCAAGAGAACCCAGGTATTTGATTTTAGGATCCAGTGCACTTTGTTGTAAAATGGTGGCAAAGACTGACTATTTTTACAAAGGCCAGAAGAATTATATTACATATGAAATTACTTATAAGAAATCAGGAGCATCAAGTCTAACTTTCCTGAATTTGTAACGCCTATATAAGGGTCAGATGCTCGGTTTCCAGGAATCAGACTCTGAGACAGAATTTCAAATCAGGCAGTTTATTAGCAAGTGCTTTCTGGAATAATACCTGAGAGGGTAAAGGATGCAGGATTGGGAGGAGGGAGAAATGGAATTGGTGGTGCAGTTTAATGGGGATTTCAGCTGACCCCACAGGTTGCTCTACTGATGGATCGTCCTTCAGAGTTGTCCCAAAGGAGGCTTCTGGACTTGGTCTCCAATCTTTGTCTGGATTTTGATGCAGGCTTTCCCCCAAACCCCCGTAAGTTCTGGGGTATAATCTTGGGCGAGCAACTTCTTTGGCTAAGAGCCATTCCTGGAAAGATGTAGATTTACTTACATTTCTAGTATTTTATTACTTGATGGAACATAAGTATTTGTTCGACCTTGGATCCCCTTTCCATTTTCAACTTGTGTTTTCTTGTGGAAAGTGCTGGAGGGGAATCAGAACTAGGAGAGATTTGGATTGAAGCAGATGGCCTTTAAGATCACATGAGTTAAAAAGAATTCTGATAATTTAATGTATGAGAGTTTATTAGGCAGAATTTTATTGAATTTCATTTTTTTCTGTACATCTTTGAGAGAAAAAATATACCATCAGCTCTTAAAGGAAAAAGAAGTGTCAAAAAAGTGGCCTGAAGCATCTAGTAAAAAGACTGAGGCAAAGGAAGGCATAGAGTTTTTCTTTTTTGATAGCTTAGGACCTGCTTATGACTATTGGTTTGGGGCTTTCTAGAGCATTTACTGTGAAAGCCAACTCTTTCTTTCCCCCCATTCCCACCATCTGCTTTAGTCACTTGATTGCAAAACTCAAATGATGGGTTGGAGAAGCTATTAAGAAGTGAAATAAAGCTGCATGAGAAAAAGCAGATTTTAAAAACCAGAGTTTTGTTGGCTCGAGGCATCGTGCTACCAGAAGGCCATCTTATACCCACATATGAGGATACTTGTAACCTCTGAAACATTTGCTTCTAAGTCAGAATCCTTGTGTGAGCCTTGGATTCATGGTGTAAGAAGCCAGTATCCTAAGACTGGTCCTTACTTAACAGATTGTAGAACTGGGCAATCATTCCATCACCCTGCAGGCCCTGTGAATGCCCACATCTGACCAAGAGTGATTTTCTTAGGAATAATGAGTGCAAACAACTGTTCTGGGACCATTGTAAATACCAACACATACAAGTTTTCAACTATTCAGAACCATGGGAGCAGTGGCAAGAAAGAGAAAGTTAAAAGCTCATTTAAATTTGCATTAGAAATGAGGTCACTGTTTAATATGTTTGTGATTCCAAATAATAATTTGATCATTACATTATTAAGAGCAAAATTTGTTCTTTGACTCTTGAAGGGCATACTTCATTCTTCTTCTTACTATGAGTTTCTGCAAGAGGTAGTATTTTTATGTTTCTCTCTAGGTCCCACAGTGCTGTGTAAATGGCTTTGCAGAGCAGTTGTTAATGAATGAGAGTTGAAAACCCAGAGGTTGTTTCTTCATTGTTCCATAAGCAAATGACTTATTAAATGAAATCAATTGATTGGTAATTCCACTGGATTAGCAAAATCAGCAGGTCTGTAGGATTGTGCAGACAAAGTCAAGATATGGCCTTTAAGCTCAAAAGGGTACCTCTGGGAGTATGCAATTGTGTTTTTAGGGAGGATTTTGCAAAGCAAAAAAAATGGTTTATCAGAGATACATAAATAATCAGAATATTTCTGATGAAGAACTGGTAAAGGTAAAAAATTTTGGGTGATGGAATACAAAAGAATACAAACATAGCTTTTGGAAAAGCTTCCTAAAGCAGTATGAAAAATAAGAATCCCTTGCTTTTTAAGATTTGTGTCTTAATGTCTTAGAGATTTCTACAACAAAATATCCCATCTTTTACCAAGACCTTTCTCATCTGAGTAAGTCTTTTGGGCAGTCTGGGGTAACTTATAGAAGACTAAAGCAGATATCCTCACCGTGTATTGAGAAAGTCAGAGATCTGCAGAAAAGGGACCAGTGTGGTGACTCAAGCTCATCTCAAAGGATTCCTTCAGGCCCAGATCAGAGGCTCCCTTTCCTGTGGTCTCATCTTCTGTCTGATACTGATGGTATCGACATGTACACTTGAATGTTTACTACTTCAGATTTCCAGACTTCTAGCTGTATCTTGTTGAAGAAAATCTCAGTTGAGAAGGTCAGACAGAAGGGAGAAAGGCTGAAGGAGCCACTAAAGGTTTCCAAGTCCCCTGCTCACAGGGTCCTCCCTCTGATCTCGGTACATCCTCATGGCCACCCTGTGGTCACTTCCATATCACACCTCATCTCCAGGCTGGCTAGGTCTAAATAAATGAGGCCTTCCTTTAGCTCATGAAGGACAGAACAAAAATTTGGTAATTCTACCAACCTAGATTTTGTTTTATAATCATAATTCCAGTTATGTTCCCCTGCCGGGGAAGACTTTTCCTGTCTAATCTCAAAAATCTTAGCATCAGGGGCTCCTGGGTGGCTCAGTGGGTTAAAGCCTCTGCCTTCGGCTCAGGTCATGATCCCAGGGTCCTGGGATCGAGCCCCACATTGGGCTCTCTGCTCCGCAGGGAGCCTGCTTCTTCCTCTCTCTCTCTGCCTGCCTCTCTGCCTACTTGTGATTTCTCTCTGTCAAATAAATAAAATATTAAAAAAAAAAATCTTAGCATCACATTTCCCTCAGGTTCAAATTTGAGTTAAAACCTACCATTTAAGGGTGTCTGGGTGGCTCAGTTGATTAAGCATCTGCCTTTGGCTCAGGTCATGATCCCAGGTCCTGGGATCAAGTTCTGCATCGGGCTCCTCACTCACCAGGAAGCTCTGCCTCTCCCCTTCCCCTGCTTGTGCTCTCTCTGAGACAAGTAAATTTAAAAAAATCTTTAAAAAAAAATAAAAATAAAAGAGTGAGGGAGAGGACAATTTTTTTCTTTTTATGTCTTTTATTTCAAACCAGAAAACCAATTTTAATGAATGCTTTCATATAACAATGTCATTTTTCAGAGAACAAAGTTTTTTTTTTACTTTTTAATTTAAATTCAATTTAATTAACATAGACTGCATTATTAGTTTCAGAGGTAGAATTTAGTGATTCATCAGTTGCATATAACACCCAGTGCTCATTACTTCAAGTACCCTCCTTAATGCCCTCAGCCAGTTACCCCATCATTCCACACACCTCCCCGCCAGCAACCCTCAGTTTGTTTCCTATAATTAAGTCTTTTGTGGTTTGCCTCCCTCTGTTTTCATCTTATTTTATTTTTCCTTCCTTTCTCCAATGTTCACGTGTTTTGCTTCTTAAATTCCACTTGGGAGTAAAATCGTATGGTATTTGTCTTTCTCTGGCTGACTTATTTCACTTAGCATAATACCCTCTGGTTCCATCCACTTTGTTGCAAATGGCAAGATTTCATTCTTTTGGATGGCTGAGTAATATTCCATTGTATATAAACCACATCATCTCTAACCATTCATTTGTTGATGGACATCTAGGTTCTTTTCGTGTTTTGGCTATTATGGACATCGCTACTATAAATATTGGGGTGCAGGAGCCATTTCAGATCACTATGTTTCTATCCTTTCAATACATACTTAGTAGTGCAATTGCTAGGTCATAGGGTAGCACTATTTTTAACTTTCTGAGGCATCCCCATAGTGTTTTCCAGAGTGGCTGCATCAGTTTGCATTCCCACCAACAGTACAACAGTTTCTCTGCAACCTCACCGACATTTGTTGTTTCTTGAGTTGTTCATTTTAGCCATTCTGACTGATGTGATGTGATGTGATGTGATAGCTCACTGTGGTATCTCATCGTGGTTTTGATTTGTATTTTCCTGATGCCAAGTAATACTGAGCATTTTCCATGTGTCTGTTGGCCATTTGTGTATCTTCGTTGTTAACCTGATTTTGAAAAGTGGAGTTTCTTCTGCATTTGTGCTGCATTCCATTGGTCACCAGACCAACCCTGGTGAAATGTGTTAGGGAACTCCACAAGGATGTGAACACCATGCAGTGGGACTTTATCAGAGGTGTCTCAGATCTTGGCTGTAACTAGATCATGAACCCAGGCAGTTTGACCTCAGTGCTTGGGCTCTACCACCATGTTGACAGAACACACATTTGTGAATATTCATACATTTCCTAAGGGCAGTATGAGGATAATGGTGGTGTTTGTGGATATTCCGTGACTGTTTGTTAAAGAACCACCTGAAAATGTGAAGGAGATGAAAATATTTATTAAAGGCAGTAGACACTAAATTTCCAAAGAGTCCAGATGTTATATAGATCATCGCAGAAAAGACATAGTAAGGAGAGGTAGAATGAGAAATCATTTCAGTTAAATTCTTTTCACTTCAAAATGTTATCTTTACTCTAATTTTTCTACCTCTCCTCCTCAACTGTCAAGTACCATGTTGAGAAATACCTACAGAGGGTTTTATTTCTTAAAATCGTAGCTTAAAAAAAATCTCTACTTTAGATTTCCTGTAGATTGTATTTAGTGTCCACATTTTTAAGAATGTTGTAAAAGCTTTCCAGTATCAATATACCCTGTTCAAAGAGCTAAGTAATTCGGTGAGGGAATTTCTGCTTGAAAAATCTTTGTGCATCAGTGTGAGATATAAATTCAATTGTCAGCAAGCTGTGTCAGAGCAGATTTCTTGTCATATTTGACCACAGAGCAGAGATTTATTGAAAATTCTTGATGATATCGGTTTCTGAGTTGTTTTACATAAACATAGCAGTGCAGTGAATGCTTTGAACTGTAGTGTGAGGGAGAGAGAGAGAGAGAGAGAGAATGTGTGTGTGTGTGTGTGTGTGTGTGTGTGTGTGTGTGTGTGTGTGTTTCCGGCTCTCAACCCTGACATGTAGGAGAAAAATACCAAATGGCATTTCAGTACATAGTGTTGTATCCAGCTTACTTTAGAATGATGATTTGTGCAACAACCATCTTCTAAGTAGGTGTAGACTTCTGTGCCCTTTCAGAAATGAATCATGAATCAAAATACTTCAAAACCAATGCTTTGGAATACAGACTATTCTATTTCAGTCTAGGGAACAGAACAATGGGAATTGTTGAGACCCAGAAACATACAATAGGTTTATTATTTTTTAAAGAACTTTTATTATTTGCGAGCCATTTGTACCCAGGTCAGTAGTGAAAATGCAAAAACTAGAAAGGAAAATTCCTTTCTTCCATAATGAAAGACTTGAAACTGGAATATAAATTTAGTCTCTTGGTTTCTCTTAGTTCTCTGAGTTTATGTTCTGTGGCTTGCCAAATTATTTTATGTTTTTCTATTCAAGTTTATTGAACTCCAACTCCAAGGAGATATTTATGAAATTCTTTTTCTAAATGTATTATAAAATATTGGGTATGTTCACATAATAATATTGATAAGGAAATGTGCACAATTTGTGGAGTGGATGCCTTCTATATCTAAGGAAAACTATCATTGTCACATTTATTTATGGGTAAAAATTGTCAATCCAGAGACAGCTTTACAATCTGGCAATCAACACTAATGACTATGCAGTGATCCCATTTGATCAGTAAGATGGGTGAAATCATTAAACTGACTGCCTGGGAGACTGAGAGTTTAAGTTTCCTGAATATAGACATTATGTTATCATATGGCTCTTATTTACAAATGTATTCAAGTCCATTATTATTACTATTATTACTATAGTAACTGTACACCCCAGGAAACTAAATAATATATCAAACCACTTCAATAGTCTCCAGGGGGTTAAAATGACAGATTTCAAAATATTACTTCTAGAAAATCCTTCTTATTAACTCACTTGAAAAATATAAAGTATCTCTAGCACTGTACTGTGAGAGAAAGACTACAAAATTATAACCTCTTTCTTTAAGAGATTGATAATCATTTAGCTAATATCTGGCTTGAGTCTCTGATTCTTTTTATATTTTTTCCTTGTCATCTTTTTTTTCTTTTCCTTTTTCTGGAGTCCTTTCATGTGTTTGTTTACCCACAATTTACTCTTTATAAAATATCTTTAAAGACATTGTGCTATATACCACTTATTTTCAAATTTTCATTCAACTCTTCCCAAAAATAATTTAGAAAACTTTGTAACACCTCAAGCATTTTTAATTTACATTCAAAACACTTTGTTATAAGTATCTGTGAAATTAAAATTAAATTTTAATTTAACATTTAAAACACTTCGTTATAAGTATCTGTAAGTTCTTTGGTATCCTACTCTTTTACATAAATCCAAATGCACAGAAATACCATAGCAATTTGATATCCACCATCATCCATTTACAAAATATATGGGGAAGCTTCTCTTTAACAGAGAAAAATTTGGAGCACCTGGATGGCTCAGTTATTATTCGTCTGCCTCTGGTTGAGGTCGTGATCCCAGGGTCCTGGGATCAAGCCCCACATCGGGCTCCCTGTTCATCAGGAAGCCTGCTTCCCCCCTCCTACTCCCCCTCTCTTGCAGTCTCTCTCTCTCTCTCTCTGTCAAATAAATAAAATCTTAAAAAAAAAAAAAGTTGGTGGACTTAAAAAAAAAAACAAAATTTACACATGTTTCTCCTTGAACTGGTATCTACAATTCATTCTCCCAACAGAATAATATGCAAATATAATCTGTCTTTATGTCTTTTATTGGTCATCTATCTTATTTCTTTGTAATACAATATTTTAATAAACTGAAATTATTTGTTTATTATTATAAACTTATGTGAGCATAAGTTTAGGTTTAACTGCCGAGGTTTTTTTCTTTAGGGTTAACATTACAATTAGTATTTCTGTACAATTGTGTATAAAGTAAGATTTTATTAGCATTCTATCACTTAAGACACAAATGAGGCTTTTTCTGTACAATTATTGCATACATTTATGGATGAATGTTACTTTTTGTATCAATTCTATTCCAGTGTTTTATTCACCTAAACACTGAGAAACTTTGTTTGTATATATGTGTGCGTGAGTGTTACAACAATGAGATATTTATAGCACTCAATGATTTGAACCTCCAAATTACATTCCAGAATCATACTGGGAACTCTCATCTGAAGTTATTTTTCATAATATTTCCTCCAGTCATCCTCCAGTTATGCTGGAAGTAAAAATTTTAGAAACTGCCTGACTTCTCATAAGTATTTGTTACTCATTCAAATTATTTGTTTTCTCATTTTTAAGAGGTACATCCATAAGAAACTTCATCAAGATTTACAGAGTAATTATAGAATACATCTTCAAATTTTTTCCATGAAGTACTTCATATAATACCATATATTATGACAGGATTGGAAACATTGAAGCATCACTTACAATATACTGTTACCAATATAATTTTTTTGAAAAATATTTTTATTCTCTTAAAATCTATAATCATTTAACCTACTTAAAAGTTAGTCCTTATTGCGAAACCAATGCTTTTTTCAATTTTTCAATTCAAATAAACATGTTAACATATATTTCAAGGAATATTATAAATACACTGAAAAATAAATTCCAGAATGCAATTTCAAAAGCTATTTTACTAGAAGCAGTCCTTTTGATTGAAAGTGTTTATGTTTAATGTAATGAATCTTCATGTTAAGTTAGAAAAAATATTTTTAAATCTACATGTTGTTTCTAACTAATTTAAAATAATGCAATATAATCCATATCAATGACCATGAAGTTACTTATGTAAGAGTAATATGATAAAAAGAAAGGTTTTCCTGTGGTAAATGAGCATGCTCATGCATGTTAAACCCCAGTAATTGGCATTACAGCATAATTAAATAAAAATAATGCATATAATAGAACTAATTTTATTGATATAATGGAAATATACTGCTGAAGATCATTCTAGTATCTAGATTGTAGTTTTTGTTAATAAGAAGTAGGGAATTCTAAACATTTTATAAGATGATGTGAGATGAAGAGTGACTGCAATCAGAGTCAATATTTTATAATGTGACATAGTTTAATAGATATTGAATAATGCTCAATACACCTAGGATATATTATGTAAGATATTGATCTGTGGGTTTAAGCCAGTACCACTAAAAACTGTTTGGTATTCCCAGACAACATTTAGTTATATGTAAATTAATGTGTCACTAAATTGTACTGTTTTGCTGTTCAAAGGCATTTTCTTCCCATTTAAATAAAAATCTCAAATATGATTATTTAAATAAGAATCTTAAATATGATTATTGCTTTTTTTCTCTCCAGACTCTCTCTCAAGAGCATTACATTCTTTCACGGAAGTAACAGAAAATTCCTATTTCCATTGCTCACTTTACACAACATATTCATTTTCTAAACAACCCAACATATTCTAATGCCACAGTTCTTGCTTAGGAGGGAGAAAAAGGCAAAAAGAAAACAAAACAAAACAAAAACCAGAGAGCCTTAATGTGGATTTGCAGTGACTCGATTCATTGTTTCTTTCTTTGAAACTGTGGGAAGTTCGAAATCTCAGGGTAATGCTCTGTAGTAAGGTGCTGGAAGAGGCAGGTGTCTTTTTTTTTTTTTTTCCATTTTATTTATTTTTTCAGCGTAACAGTATTCATTCTTTTTGCACAACACCCAGTGCTCCATGCAAAACGTGCCCTCCCCATTACCCACCACCTGTTCCCCCAACCTCCGACCCCTGACCCTTCAAAACCCTCAGGTTGTTTTTCAAGTTCCATAGTCTCTTATGGTTCGCCTCCCCTTCCAAATTTTTTTTTTTTTTAATAAACATATAATGTATTTTTATCCCCAGGGGTACAGGTGTGTGAATCGCCAGGTTTACACACTTCACAGCACTCACGATAGCACATACCCTCCCCAATGTCCATAGCCCCCTCCCCCTCTCCCAATCCCACCTCCCCCCAGCAACCCCCAGTTTGTTTTGTGAGATTAAGAGTCATTTATGGTTTGTCTCCCTCCCAATCCCATCTTGTTTCATTTATTCTTCTCCTATCCCCCTACCCCCCCATGTTGCTTCTCCATGTCCTCATATCAGGGAGATCATATGATAGTTGTCTTTCTCCGATTGACTTATTTCACTAAGCATGATACGCTCTAGTTCCATCCACGTCGTCGCAAATGGCATGATTTCATTTCTTTTGATGGCTGCATAGTATTCCATTGTGTATATATACCACCTCTTCTTTATCCATTCATCTGTTGATGGACATCTAGGTTCTTTCCATAGTTTGGCTATTGTAGACATTGCTGCTTATAAACATTCGGGTACACGTGCCCCTTCGGATCACTGTGTTTGTATCTTTAGGGTAAATACCCAGTAGTGCAATTGCTGGGTCATAGGGTAGTTCTATTTTCAACATTTTGAGGAACCTCCATGCTGTTTTCCAGAGTGGTTGCACCAGCTTGCATTCCCACCAACAGTGGAGGAGGGTTCCCCTTTCTCCACATCCTCGCCAGCATCTGTCATTTCCTGACTTGTTAATTTTAGCCATTCTGACTGGTGTGAGGTGGTATCTCATTGTGGTTTTGATTTGTATTTCCCTGATGCCGAGTGACGTGGAGCACTTTTTCATGTGTCTGTTGGCCATCTGGATGTCTTCTTTGCAGAAATGTCTGTTCATGTCCTCTGCCCATTTCTTGATTGGATTGTTTGTTCTTTGGGTGTTGAGTTTGCTAAGTTCCTTATAGATTTTGGATACTAGCCCTTTATCTGATATGTCGTTTCCAAATATCTTCTCCCATTCTGTCAGTTGTCTTTTGGTTTTGTTAACTGTTTCCTTTGCTGTGCAAAAGCTTTTGATCTTGATGAAATCCCAATAGTTCATTTTTGCCCTTGCTTCCCTTGCCTTTGCCGTTGTTCCTAGGAAGATGTTGCTACGGCTGAGGCCGAAGAGGTTGCTGCCTGCATTCTCCTCAAGGATTTGGATGGATTCCTTTCTCACATTGAGGTCCTTCATCCATTTGGAGTCTATTTTCGTGTGTGGTGTAAGGAAGTGGTCCAATTTCATTTTTCTGCATGTGGCTATCCAATTTTCCCAGCACCATTTATTGAAGAGGCTGTCTTTTTTCCATTGGACATTCTTTCCTGCTTTGTCGAAGATCAGTTGACCATAGAGTTGAGGGTCTATTTCTGGGCTCTCTATTCTGTTCCACTGATCTATGTGTCTGTTTTTGTGCCAGTACCATGCTGTCTTGATGATGACAGCTTTGTAATAGAGCTTGAAGTCCGGAATTGTGATGCCACCAACTTTGGCTTTCTTTTTCAATATTCCTTTGGCTATTCGAGGTCTTTTCTGGTTCCATATAAATTTGAGGATTATTTGTTCCATTTCTTTGAAAAAATGGATGGTATTTTGATAGGGATTGCATTAAATGTGTAGATTGCTTTAGGTAGCATAGACATTTTCACAATATTTATTCTTCCAATCCAGGAGCATGGAACATTTTTCCATTTTTTTGTGTCTTCCTCAATTTCTTTCATGAGTACTTTATAATTTTCTGTGTATAGATTTTTAGTCTCTTTGATTAGGTTTATTCCTAGGTATCTTATAGTTTTGGATACAATTGTAAATGGGATTGACTCCTTAATTTCTCTTTCTTCAGTCTTGTTGTTGGTATACAGAAATGCAACTGATTTCTGTGCATTGATTTTATATCCTGACACTTTACTGAATTCCTGTACAAGTTCTAGCAGTTTTGGAGTGGAGTCTTTTGGGTTTTCCACATATAGTATCATATCATCTGCGAAGAGTGATAGTTTGACTTCTTCTTTACCAATTTGGATGCCTTTAATTTCTTTTTGTTGTCTGATTGCTGAGGCTAGGACTTCTAGTACTATGTTGAATAGCAGTGGTGATAATGGACATCCCTGCCGTGTTCCTGACCTTAACGGAAAAGCTTTCAGTTTTTCTCCATTGAGAATGATATTTGCGGTGGGTTTTTCATAGATGGCTTTGATAATATTGAGGTATGTGCCCTCTATCCCCACACTTTGAAGAGTTTTGATCAGGAAGGGATGCTGTACTTTGTCAAATGCTTTTTCAGCATCTATGGAGAGTATCATATGGTTCTTGTTCTTTCTTTTATTAATGTGTTCTATCACATTGATTGATTTGCGGATGTTGAACCAACCCTGCAGCCCTGGAATAAATCCCACTTGATCGTGGTGAATAATCCTTTTAATGTACTGTTGAATCCTATTGGCTAGTATTTTGGCGAGAATTTTTGCGTCTGTGTTCATCAAGGATATTGGTCTGTAGTTCTCTTTTTTGGTGGGATCCTTGTCTGGTTTTGGGATCAAGGTGATGCTGGCCTCATAAAATGAGTTTGGAAGTTTTCCTTCCATTTCTATGTTTTGGAACAGTTTCAGGAGAATAGGAATTAGTTCTTCTTGAAATGTTTGGTAGAATTCCCCTGGGAAGCCGTCTGGCCCTGGGCTTTTGTTTGTTTGGAGATTTTTGATGACTGTTTCAATCTCCTTACTGGTGATGGGCCTGTTCAGGCTTTCTATTTCTTCCTGGTTCAGTTGTGGTAGTTTATATGTCTCTAGGAATGCATCCATTTCTTCCAGATTGTCAAATTTGTTGGCGTAGAGTTGCTCATAGTATGTTCTTATAATTGTCTGTATTTCTTTGGTGTTAGTTGTGATCTCTCCTCTTTCATTCATGATTTTATTGATTTGGGTCCTTTCTCTTTTCTTTTTGATGAGTCTGGCCAGGGGTTTATCAATCTTATTGATTCTTTCAAAGAACCAGCTCCTAGTTTCATTGATTTTTTCTATTGTTTTTTTGGTTTCTATTTCATTGATTTCTGCTCTGATCTTTATGATTTCTCTTCTCCTGCTGGGTTTAGGGTTTCTTTCTTGTTCTTTCTCCAGCTCCTTTACGTGTAGGATTAGGTTGTGTACTTGAGACCTTTCTTGTTTCTTGAGAAAGGCTTGTACTGCTATATATTTTCCTCTCAGGACTGCCTTTGCTGTGTCCCACAGATTTTGAACTGTTGTGTTTTCATTATCATTTGTTTCCATGAATTTTTTCAATTCTTCTTTAATTTCCTGGTTAACCCATTCATTCTTTAGAAGGATGCTGTTTAGTTTCCATGTATTTGGGTTCTTTCCAGCTTTCCTCTTGTGATTGAGTTCTAGCTTCAGAGCATTGTGGTCTGAAAATATGCAGGGAATAATCCTAATCTTTTGATACCGGTTGAGACCTGATTTGTGACCCAGGATGTGATCTATTCTGGAGAAGGTTCCATGTGCACTAGAGAAGAATGTGTATTCTGTTGCTTTGGGATGAAATGTTCTGAATATATCTGTGATGTCCATCTGGTCCAGTGTGTCATTTAAGGCCTTTATTTCCTTGTTGATCTTTTGCTTGGATGATCTGTCCATTTCAGTGAGGGGAGTGTTCAAGTCCCCTACTATTATTGTATTATTATTGATGTGTTTCTTTGATTTTGTTATTAATTGGTTGATATAGTTGGCTGCTCCCACGTTAGGGGCATAGATATTTAAAATTGTTAGATCTTCTTGTTGGACAGACCCTTTGAGTAGGATATAGTGTCCTTCCTCATCTCTTATTATAGTCTTTGGCTTGAAATCTAATTGATCTGACATAAGGATTGCCACCCCAGCTTTCTTCTGATGCCCATTAGCATGGTAAATTGTTTTCCACCCCCTCACTTTAAATCTGGAGGTGTCTTCGTGTCTAAAATGAGTTTCTTGTAGGCAACATATAGATGGGTTTTGTTTTTTTATCCATTCTGATACCCTATGTCTTTTGATTGGGGCATTTAGCCCATTAACATTCAGGGTAACTATTGAGAGATATGAATTTAGTGCCATTATTAGCCTGTAAGGTGACTGTTACTGTATATTGTCTCTTTACCTTTCTGATCTACTACTTTTAGACTCTCTCTTTGCTTAGAGGACCCCTTTCAATATTTCCTGTAGAGCTGGTTTGGTGTTTGCAAATTCTTTCAGATTTTGTTTGTCCTGGAAGCTTTTTATCTCTCCTTCTATTTTGAATGATAGCCTAGCTGGATAGAGTATTCTTGGCTGCATGTTTTTCTCGTTTAGTGCTCTGAATATATCATGCCAACTCTTTCTGGCCTGCCAGGTCTCTGTGGATAAGTCTGCCGCCAATCTAATATTTTTACCATTGTATGTTACAGACTTCTTTTCTCGGGCTGCTTTCAGGATTTTCTCTTTGTCACTAAGACTTGTCAATTTTACTATTAGGTGACGGGGTGTGGACCTATTCTTGTTGACTTTGAGGGGGGTTCTCTGCATCTCCTGGATTTTGATGCTTGTTCCCTTTGCCATATTAGGGAAATTCTCTCCAATGATTCTCTCCAATAGACCTTCTGCTCCCCTCTCTGTTTCTTCTTCTTCTGGAATCCCAATTATTCTAATGTTGTTTCGTCTTATGGTGTCACTTATCTCTCGAATTCTCCCCTCATGGTCCAGTAGCTGTTTGTCCCTCTTTTGCTCGGCTTCCTTATTCTCTGTCATTTGGTCTTCTATATCACTAATTCTTTCTTCTGCCTCATTGATCCTAGCAGTGAGAGCCTCCATTTTTGATTGCACCTCATTAATAGCTTTTTTGATTTCAACTTGGTTAGATTTTAGTTCTTTAATTTCTCCAGAAAGGGCTTTAATATCTCCAGAGAGGGTTTCTCTAATATCTTCCATGCCTTTTTCGAGCCCGGCTAGGATGTTCAGAATCGTCATTCTGAACTCTTGATCTGACATATTACCAATGTCTGTGTTGATTAGGTCCCTAGCCTTCGGTACTGTCTCTTGTTCTTTTGTTTGTGGTGATTTTTTCCGCCTTGTCATTTTGTCCAGATAAGAGGATATGAAGGATCAAATAAACTACTAAAAGGGTGGCAAAGACCCCAGAAAAATGCACTGTAACCAAATCTCCCCTAATTGTGGGGGGGAGAAAGGGGATAAAAACAGGTTCTGAAAAAAAAAAAGAAAAAAAAAGGAAAAAAAAGAAAAAATTAAAAAAATAAAACAAATAAAAAAATATAAAAAAGAAAGAAAAAATATATATATATTTAGATGAACTAGTCAAAAAGCGTTAAAAAAGAAAAGGGTAAAAGTTTTAAAAAATTTAGCAGAAGAAGAAAAAAAAAAAAAAGAAAAAATTGAAAAAAGAGAAAAAAAAAAATTGAAGTAGCTGCAAGACTAAAGAATCATGGGGAGAAAGCCATGAGTTCCGTGCTTTGCTTTCTCCTCCTCTGGAATTGCGCTGCTGTCTTAGGAAATGAACCTACTTTCTCCTTGATAGATGAACTTCGTCCTGGCTGGATATTTTGTTGATCTTCTGGGGGAGGGGCCTGTTGTAGTGACTCTCAAGTGTCTTTGCCCGAGGCGGGATTGCACCGCCCTTACCAGCGGCCGGACTAAGTAATCGGCTCGGGTTCGCTTTTGGGAGCTTCTGTTCCCTGAACGCTTTCCGTAGAGTTCGGGAGGATGGGAATGAAAATGGCGGCCTCCCAGTCTCCGGCCCGGAGGAGCCGAGAGCCTGGGGCCCCACTCCTCAGTGCGCCCCCAGAGGACAGCACCCAATCACTCCCGTATCCCCAGCCTCTAGCCGCGCTCCGAGCTCACCCAGCCCGCGACCAGTTCAAGGTAACCCCGAGCTGAGAGTTCAGTCCTCGGCTCTGTCTCTGCAGCCGGCTTCTCCGTTCTAATACCTGCGAGCTCTCCGACACTCCGACACCCCCGATCCTTCTGTGACCCTGCGGGGCCTGGGGCCACGCTGACCCCGCGTGGGCTTCACCCTGGTTTCGCCTCTGGAGCAATGTCCCTCAGTGGAACAGACTTTTAAAAGTCCTGATTTTGTGCTCCATTGCTCCGCCGCTTGCCGGGAGCCGGCCCCTCCCCCGCGGTCTATCTTCCCGTCGTTTTAGATTCACTTCTCTGCCAGTCCTACCTTTCAGAAAGTGGTTGATTTTCTGTTTCTAGAGTTGCTGTTCTTCTTCTCTTCAATCTCCCGTTGGATTTGTAGGTGTTTGCAATGTTTAGATAAGCTATCGAGCTGATCTCCTGCTACCTGATGTAGTCTCAGGCTGCTACTTCTCCGCCATCTTGACTCCTCCCTCCAAGGCAGCTGTCTTTTTTAGAGTAATAAAGAGACTGTGGAAAGAAAGGCAAGTAAGGGAACCTACATGATACTATGATAAGTATTTGTAGGTTTGAAGATGTGAAAATTTATCCCTTTCCTTTTTTCTTAGGCGGCTACCTAAGAAAAATAATAATAGGGGCACCTGGGTGGCTCAGTAGGTTAAGCCTCTGCCTTCAGCTCAGGTCATGATCTCAGGGTCCTGGGGTCGAGCCCCACATCAGGCTCTCTGCTCAGCAGGGAGCCTGCTTCCTCCTCTCTCTGCCTGCCTCTCTGCCTACTTGTGATCTCTGTCTGTCAAATAAATAAAATCTTTAATTAAAAAAAAAGAAAAAAATAATAATAACACCACCGTTTTTTTTTGCAGCTGTCGTGAGTGCCATCCCTGTGCCTACCCTGGAAAGTGCCCAGTACCCAGGAATCCTTCCATCTCCCACGTGTGGATACCCGCACCCGCAGTTTACCCTCCGGCCTGTGCCATTCCCCACGCTGTCTGTGGACCGAGGTTTTGGAACAGGAAAAAGTCAGTATAATACATTTTCCTTTCTTTTTACTAAGAAATGAATAATAACCAAGGATGTCTTGTTCAATGTGTAGCATTTTGACATTCTCATCCCTTGGAAAAATTGGTTTACCTCTGCCCTGGGTCAAAATCAGAGGACTGATTCTCTGGGAGCCTTTCCACAGCACTTTCCAAGGACAATATGGGAAGATGTGGGGAAACAAAGGTTAACTGGTTTAGTAAAGCAATGACGTGATGGGTGCTTGAAATTAATATGTTCTGTCAACTAGGAAATGACTTATCAAGTGACTGTTCTCCAACATATTCTTGTGTAAATGTCTGTTGGTTATATTTAAAGGTATCTCATTGATTCCTCATGGACCAATGCTTAAATGAATACTTTAGCCTTCTTTACTTAAATCCGTGAAGCAAGATCTTTTGATTTTTTAATTAATAATTGTTGGAGAAAGAAAAAGATTTCCAAGGGAGTATTTCATTTGTTTTTGTATTATTATTTTTCTGATTTTAATGAGATAATAGTTGACATATAACATTGTGTAAATTTAAGGTTTAGAATGTGTTGATTTGATACACTTACATATTATAGAATGGTTACCACCATAAAATTGGTTAATACCCCCCTCATGTTATATAATTCCCATTTCTTTTTTGTGGTGAGGTTTTAAATCTACTTTCTTAGCAACTTTCAAGCATATGATACAGAGGGAGGAGTCAAGATGGCGGAGAAGTAGCAACCTGAGACTACATCAGGTAGCAGGAGATCAGCTCGATAGCTTATCTAAACATTGCAAACACCTACAAATCCAACGGGAGAGCGAAGAGAAGAAGAACAGCAACTCTAGAAACAGAAAATCAACCACTTTCTGAAAGAAGCTGTTTTTATCCCCTTTCTCCCCCCCCACAATTTGGGGTTTCTTCTGATTTGGTTACAGCGCATTTTTCCGGGGTCTTTGCCACCCTTTTAGTAGTTTATTTGCTCCTTCATATCCTCTTATCTGGACAAAATGACAAGGCGGAAAAAATCACCACAAACAAAAGAACAAGAGACAGTACCGAAGGCTAGGGACCTAATCAACACAGACATGGGTAATATGTCAGATCAAGAGTTCAGAATGACGATTCTGAACATTCTAGCCGGGCTCGAAAAAGGCATGGAAGATATTAGAGAAACCTTCTCTGGAGATATTAAAGCATATGATACAGTATTATTAGCTATAATCACTATGCTGCACATTAGATGTCCAGAACTTAATCACTTATAACTTGAAGTTTGTACTCTTTGACCAAGATTATTCTTTTTTCTCTATCCCCTAGATCCTGGTAACCACAATTCTAGTCACTATTTTTATGAGTTTGTCTTTTTTAGTTTTTACATATAAGGGATATCATATAGTATCTGTCTTTCTTTTCCTGACTTATTTCACTTAGCATAATGCCCTCAAGGTCCATCCATTTGTTGCAAGGTGTCCTTCTTTCTCATAGCTGAATAATACTCCATTTTGCATATATACCATATCTTCTTTGTCCATACATCCATTGATGGATGCTTAGGTTGTTTCCATATCTTGGCTATTCTGAATAATGCTACAGTAAGCATGGGAGTGTGTATATATCTTTAAGATCTCGTTTTCATTTCTTTTGGATATATACCCAGAAGTGAGATTGCTGGATTATATAATAGTTCTATTTTTTATTTTTTAAGGAAACTTCATACTCTTTTCCATAGTAGCTGCGTCATTTTACATTTTCCGCAACAGTGCACTCTTTTGTCCACGTCCTTGCCAACGTTTCTCTTTTGTCTTTTTGATGATAGCCATTCTAACAAATATGACGTGATATCCCATTGTGATTTTGATTTGCATCTCCCTGATAATTAGTAAGGTCAAATACCTTTTCCACATATTTGCTGACCATTTATATGTCTTCTTTGGAAAATGTATACTCAGTTCTTCTGCACATTTTAATCTAATTTTTTGCTATTGTATTGTGTGAATGTGTTACATATTTTAGAATGTGTTACATATTAACCCTTTATCAGATATGCAGTTGGCAAATATTTCCTTCCATTCTGTAAACTGCTTTTCATTTTGTTGATAGTTTTTTTAGCTGTACAGAAGCTTTTTAATTTGATGTAATCCCATTAGTTTATATTTGCTTTTGTTGCTTTAGCTTTTTGTTGTCAAATCCAAAAAGTCATTGCTAAAACCAATGTCCAGGAGATTATGCCCTATGTTTTCTTCTAGGCGTTTTGCAGTTTCAGGTCAGGTCGTACATTCAAGTCTTCAATCCATGTGAATTCATTTTGTGTACAACATAAGAAATCCAGTTTCATTTTTTTATAAGAGGCAATTCAGTCTTTTCAATGCCATTTATTAAAGAGACTATTTCCCCTGCCCCTGTATTTTCTTGGCTTTTGGGCGTAAATTCATTGACCCTGTATACATAGGTGTATCTCCAGGCTCTCCCATACTGTTTGATGATTATTGCTTTTTAATATAGTTTCAAATCAGGAAATGTGATGCCTCCAGCTTGATCTTCTTTCTCAGTACTGGTTTGGCTATTTGGGGTCTTTCCTGGTTCCATACAAATTTTGAGATTGTTTGTTCTATTTCTGTGAAAAATGACATTGGATTTTTGATAGGGATTGCATTGACTATGTAGACCACTTTGGGTAGTATAGAAATTTTAACAATATTAATTCTTTCAAACCATGAGCATGGAATATCTTTCCTTTTATTTATGTCTTCTTCAGTTTCTTTCATCAAAGTCTTACAGTTTTCAGTGTAAAGATCTTTTACCTCCTTGATTAAATTTACTCCTAAATGTTTTATTCTTTTTTTTATTTTTTTTCCATTTTATTTATTTTTTCAGCGTAACAGTATTCATTCTTTTTGTACAACACCCAGTGCTCCATGCAAAACGTGCCCTCCCCATTACCCACCACCTGTTCCCCCAACCTCCCACCCCTGACCCTTCAAAACCCTCAGGTTGTTTTTCAGAGTCCATAGTCTCTAATGGTTCGCCTCCCCTTCCAAAATTTTTTTTTTTAATAAACATATAATGTATTTTTATCCCCAGGGGTACAGGTCTGTGAATCGCCAGGTTTACACACTTCACAGCACTCACGATAGCACTTACCCTCCCCAATGTCCATAGCCCCCTCCCCCTCTCCCAATCCCACCTCCCCCCAGCAACCCCCAGTTTGTTTTGTGAGATTAAGAGTCATTTATGGTTTGTCTCCCTCCCAATCCCATCTTGTTTCATTTATTCTTCTCCTATCCCCCTACCCCCCCATGTTGCTTCTCCATGTCCTCATATCAGGGAGATCATATGATAGTTGTCTTTCTCCGATTGACTTATTTCACTAAGCATGATATGCTCTAGTTCCATCCATGTCGTCGTAAATGGCATGATTTCATTTCTTTTGATGGCTGCATTTTATTCTTTTTGACACAATTGTAAATGAGATTGTTTTCTTAATTTCTCTTTCTGATAGTTCAGTGGTAGCATATATAAATGTAACTGATTTTTGTGTAACAATTTTATATCCTGAAAGTACTATTTCATTTGTTTTAAGGAAAGTAGGTATGGAGAGAGACTCCCAATCTATTATATACACCCTGGTGGTTTCTCTTATGCCATTTGACTTTTTTTTCCTTCAAGCACAGCATTTTAAAATCAATTTTATGGCTTTCTTCTCTTAGTTAAGAACAGGTGACTCAGCAGCTCATGTGAGATAGGATGTTTTGTAATAGATAAGATGGTAACAACAATAAAATATATTTGTGAGGTAAGCTATATTTTTTCTAACCTAACAGGAACAGCTCTAAGAAATCATAAATCGTCTAGATGTAGCAAGGTTAGAATTAAAAGGCATCAAAAATCTGCCAGAAGAGAATTAGATTTATTTTCCCTTTTCTCACTGCACATCATGTCTACAGGATAGAGTTGTGTGCAGAAACTCAGGAAAAATAGTTTCCCAAACCATATTGAAGAGAATTAAATGAGAAAGATATGGGAAGTCCAAAAAGAAAAATTTCCAAATCCCAGGACAGCTAGGAAGGTGATTCCTGTCAAAGAATTCAGAACCACGAGTCCCTTCTTTAACTTCTGAAACAAAACTAGCAGAAAATAAATGATTGTAGTTTTTGTTTAGTTTATCCCTCATCGAATCACCGTCTACTATTTTCTTTTGATTTCATCTATATCCTCTGACGTTAGAAGTGTGAGAAGAATGTGTGGAATGACCTTTATCTCTTCACTACACAAGACCAAG
Source organism: Meles meles (assembly GCF_922984935.1). NCBI lineage: Eukaryota > Metazoa > Chordata > Mammalia > Carnivora > Mustelidae > Meles > Meles meles. The sequence goes on from NC_060077.1 coordinate 74,773,414, forward strand.
TCAAGCCAAAGTTCACTGTTTTTTTTAAGGAAATTAACCATTTTATTTTATTCTTGGTGTATTCCTGTCATCTCTTTTTCTCTTTTAAAGGCACAGTTTCCTTCTGAGAACTCAGCATCCCATTTACTCTTTTCTTTTTCTCTTGATTTGGTGCAACATGGAAAACCGTCTCATTGAATCCTAGGCATAATCATTCCAGAAGTTAAATTTCAATGAAAAAGAATATAACAAATGAGTTAGCATTTATTTTTTTCCTTTCCCCATTGGCCAAAATCAGTTATATAGAGAAGCTCAGTACCAAGGGAAGCATATACTCCATCCAAAATGAACTAGAGAATTTGCAGGGGAAGGGAGGGAAGGGTGAGTTGTGAGCAAATAATACAGTTTGTCACAGATTACCATTCACCATCAGGATGGTCTGGGTCACTGTTTCTCATCTCAGAGTCTATACACATTCTTCTACCATGGATGTAGTTGTGTCTTAGGCTGCCATCACAAGGTACCATAAACTAGGTGGTTTAAATGACAGAAATTTATTCTCTCATAGTTCTGGAGGCTAGAACTCCAAAATCAAGATGTGGTCAGGGTTATGTTCCCCCCAGAGTCTCCAGTGGTGGATCCATTTTTGCCTCTTCCAGCTTTTGGTAGTCCCAGACATCCCTTGGCTGTCGCAGCGTAACTCCAGTATCTGCCTCCTTCACGTGGCCATCCTCCCTCTCCCTGAAGAGGTCTTAGAGACCCAGACCTCCAAGGACATATTTGGGGGCCAGAGAGCAAAGTTTTGGGTTTTTTTGTTTGTTTCTTTAATTCATGAGAAAGAGAGAGTGAGTGAGTGAGAGAGAGAGACAGAGGCAGAGAAAGAAGCAAGCTCCCCACTTCTGCATTGGGAACCCAATGCAGGGCTCGATCCCAGGGGCCTGGGATCATGACCTGAGCTGAACACAGATGTTAAACCAACTGAGCCACCCAGACACCCAGGGAACAAACTTTTATGAAGAGAACTGTGTCTCCCAAAAAGATATATTGAAGTTTTAACCTCCAGTACCTGTGAATGCAACCTTACTTAGAAAGAGGATCTTTTCATAGGTCACCAAGTTAAGGTGAGCTCATGCTGAGTTAGTGTGGGTCCTAATCCTATATGCCTTGTGTCCTTAGAAGAGAAGAGACAGACACACAGGGAGAAGATGGCCGTGTGACAACAGAGGCAGAAGGTGGACTGATGCATACAAAAGCCAAAGAACAATAAATGAACTAAGTTAAAAAGTGTTTTTATTTGTGGTTAAATACTGCAGATTTGTTTATGTCTGTGGTTAGAGTCTCATGTACCACTCTTGTGCAGGACTTTGATAGAGCAGGTTGTGTATATGTGGGGACAGAGTGTATACTGGAAATCTCTGTACCTTTCACTCAGTTTTGCAGTGAACCTAAAACAGCTCTGGTAGAAATAAATAAACGAATGAATGAATAAGTAAAGAAATAAATGAATAAAAGAAAAATTTGGTCTCTTTAGTAATTTTTAAACTTTTGTTAATTTATTTAAAAGTAAAGATTATTAAATAAGGGTAGTTATAGAACTATAATATATAATGTAAACATAAAATATATAATGCAATTATTATATAAAGTTATATAAATAAAGGATCCCTAAAGAGGGCTTAGCTTGGGTGCCTGGATGGCTCAATCAGTTAAGCAGCTGCCTTCCACTCAGATGATGATCCCAGGATTCTGGGCTCCATGCTCAGCAGGGAGTCTGCTTCTCCCTCTCCCTCTGCCTGTTGCTCCCCCTGCTTGCGTGCTCTGTCTCTGTCTCTCTCTGTGTGTCAAATAAATAAATAAAATCTTTAAAAAAAAGAGTGCTTAGCTTAATTTTTGAACTTGATCTAAAATCATAAGACATAATTTTAGATCCTGGCCAAAACTTCACAGATTTTTAAAAATATATATTCATTCATGCACCAGGTAATTTTTGAGCAAAAGGAATGTACAGTGTGAAAGAAATAGGGAGGAATATGTGCTTCCACGTGATGGCTTAGGAAGGGAAAAGAAATAAGAACCCTCTTTTCTAGGAAACCAAATATTCTCTAAATCACTGTCAGAACCTGTTAACTTCCAGCCATTCAGTATCGGTTTCTAAATGCCTTAGAGACCACTAAACATCCCTGTTCCTTCTTAAGCAGAAAACATTTCATGACTCTGGCTGGAGATGTCTTATTAGTCACCTTGAGAAACAACAAAAGTCACACACAGGAAAAGAAAAAATTGTGCCAAGTGTGGAGGCTCTCCTTCCTCCAAAGTTATCTGAAAGACCTTTGAGTTGCCCAAGAATCACTAAATGAATGAATCACTAAAACTCTGCTTCGAGAGAGTTGCTCCTTTCTGAAAGTCACAAATAAAGTTGAACTTCTCTCCTACCAAAAGAAAAAGAAAGTTGTAGGAGATCATATATTTGCATTACACACATTTGATTATCCACTAATAAAGACTTATATAATTCTGGTGGACAGATACCTCCTCTTTCTACTAACAAACTATAGTTCTGGTCTTAGTTTCAGTAAGTTCAATAAGTCTTGTTCCTGGGGAACAAGAAACAGTGCCATATTTTGAAAAGTTCAACCAATAGATAGTCTTGAGGCCCCATTTCTACAAGTCACTATAAACTTGGTGCCCCCATTTTCTCATCCTTGAAACAGGTGGATACCAGAGGTTAGATGATTTTTTACCATTCCTTTCAGTGTGGGTGTTGCCTTAGTGAGAAGCCTGGTCAACCTCACCCACGTTATTTTTCTGTCCCAACTCTCCCCCAGATTGGAAACCAAATAATAATGGGACTTGACCTAGATAAAATCATGGGCATAGTGGAGTTTATAAATTTCTCTATAGGGTCTATGCAAAAATTCACACTGTCAGGAACTGGGGTTACTCAGGAATATTGCACAGTTTTTGTTCTGAGATTAACGAGTGAATTGGGTTCCTTAAGTGTTCATGTCTCAAAGTCCTTGTGTAGACTGACTTGCATGCTCTATTTCTTTCAAATACTACAACTTGAAATAGAAGAAAAAAGCCCATTTCCATTTTTGCAATAATTTTGCCAGTCATTCTGTAGCAATTATTTATGTGTTGGCATTAATTATTATAAAGTACCTTGAGATTCGACTCTGCTGTGTAATTGTACGCTATTTGTACAATGGAGTCCCACCATTTCATCATTTGAAAATGAGTGCCTTGCCAGCACTTCCTTTATTCTCCCTTTATTTTCTGAATTGCAGGAGGGCTGTGCTTCATGGGCAAAGGGAGGTTTCCTTTGCTTTCCAAGCTCTGAAATACCATGTCCCTGAGCCAGTTCGCTTCATATAGGTGTGCTGATGCTGGCAACTGAACTGGCCAAAAGACTCATCTGACACAAGGGCTTTGCTCCAGGGGAGCCATGGCTATTGCATTTAAGAGGTTTGACTCCCTCAAATGTCAGCCAGTTCAGAAAAGCATTTCTTTTGCTCCACATAAAATGTAAGAATTATGAGTTCACTACAGAAAATCTGTGCCTTGCCCACTGTATTAGATATTAAGCAAACATGTCATTTTCAACAAAATAGAACTAGTCCCTTATAGATTAGTGATGCATTCAGTCTCCCATTCCCACTTAGCACATTCAATTAGGCACTTTCCTTTCCACTATGTGTGGTACTAAAGATTGATTTTGCCCATGAGCTGGTCCATCTGTGTGCAGCTACCATTATTCCCTCAACTGTGTTCCCAGTGGGAATCATGGTGACCACCTGAAGACCTGGGGATGGAGGGCTGGGCATGTGGGGAATTTGTGTTTTTAGAGATGCCAGTGAGCAATGCCATTAAAGAGAATAGGAATGGGAGTGACCCCCAAACATTCCATTATGTCATCAAAATTTCTCTGAAGCCTGAGGTTTTTGAGAAACTAAATTTTATTTATATTTTTTGTGAGAAACTACATTTTAGAAAACTAAAAAGTGCATGTCAATTTTGTTGTCTAATGTCAATAATATTTTAACATAAATCTTTTTCATTTCAAAAATGTAGGAGAAATAGAATAGGAAAATATGAAGGAAGGAATAAAGAAGAACACAAAATACATCATTATTCCTTTAATGGCTAAACCAGTTTCTAAAATATGATATGGATATATTACAATCCATCTTCAATAGAGTTACTTAGGGCAGATTTCTATGGAAAATTGTGAAATTTCTTCCCCTGGAAAGATATTCTTATTATGGTAGTATGGACCTGTAATAAAAACCAACCCACTGGTAATGAAGAGGGACCCAGATATACATTCCTACAACCTCTTCTCTCTGAGCTAGAGCTAAGAGATACTGTTATTTGGGTATTGACCATTGGTCATTTTCTCCCTTAGATTAAATATGAATCCAGAGTAAAACTGGTATAATTTTCTTTGCCTGTGACACTATATTATCAATCATCTAATTTATGCAGTCTTTAAAGTTTTTATTTATGTGTGTGTTTGTTTGTTTTTAATCTCTACACCCAATGTGGGGCTCAGACTCAATGACCCTGAGGTCAAGAGTCGCATCCTCTTCCAACTAAGCCAGCCAGGTGCCCCTAAGAATGTTAAGGAGGGAGAAACAGGTGTTCTTGTAGTCAATCAAGACTGCATAATTTGAATACAAGAACACCTGTTTCTCCTTTTTTTTTTTTTTTAAGATTTTATTTTTGAGTAATCTCAATGCCCAGTGTGGACCTTAAACTCACAACCCTGAGATCAAGAGTCCTCGCAGCCCCACCATTTTTTTAAAGAGTTTTTATTTTTATTCTTTTAAATATTTTATTTATTTACTTAGTTACCTGACAGAGAGTGAGCACAAGTAGTTAGAGTAGCAAATAGAGGAAGAGGGAGAAGCAGGCTCTCCACTGAGCAGGGAGCCCAATGTGGGGCTCCGTCCCAGGACCCTGGGCTCATGACCTGAGCTGAAGGCAGACACTTACCCAACTGAGCCATCCAGGTGCCCCAATAGTCCCACCATTTAACCTTGATATTTTGCATGCATGTGGCCCTCCCCTCCATGATAGGACTTCCTAGCTTAGAGACAGGAAACTCCTCTTGCCAGAGTTCTATCCAGTTTGCTGTCTTGATTACATTTTCTTTGAAGAAATCTTTTATCAAGTCTTTGCCTGTTTACTAGCTGTGGTTGCTAGGTGGCCATATCCTATCCTCAGCCAACCCTATGTATCCCCTGCCTCTGTCTTTGATTAGGGTAAGTCCGGAGGCTTCTCAATGACCCAGAGGATCTCTAACCCTTTCTGAATACAGAAAAATGAGACTTAATATCAAACACCCTCTGAAGGCACATTTCATTCCTGCATATCTTTAATATAACGTCTTGATCTTTGGTGACTTTAATCTCTACTCTCTTCAGCATTATCATTTTCTTTCTGGCTCCGCTGCCCTTTGCTGACCTTATGGAGCCTCCCAGGGAGTTGTCTCAAAATTATCTCACAAACTAATTATGTCAAAATATTTCCTGGTTAAAAATTCTCTTCCAAAAGTGAGATATACTATCTTCTGTCACTGCATTTTCCCCCACTTACTCAGTGGAACTTTCTTTAAAAATAAATCATCAGAAATATCTTATTTCATCAACACTTAGACCTCCAAAGCAGCTCTTTGCATTTAAAGTTTCACCTGGACCTGTTGATTTTTGAATACAGAGGATAAAGTCAAGTCACAGTGTTCTTATCATAAGAAACTGCCTTGCCAATATTTTAGTCCCGCTGAACTGTGCTCTCTGGAGAAAAGGTGTGTTTCTGTGCACGGAGCTGTCCAAATGCCCCAAAGGCGATCACAAACGCTAGTGGGAAACCTCTTCAACTACAGTAATCTGAGTGAAAATTACAAGGTTTGCGACCAAAGAGGAAATATTACAATTCTGCATTCAGGCAGCTTGTTCCAGCAAAGTCATCTCTCATATAACTTTTGAGCTGGATGTGCTTCTTTTTTGCTATGGAAGACAATGATTGTGGCTATTATTTGTATCATTTTATTAGCAATGCCTTGAACACCTGGTAGCTCTGATTTGTTTGACAGTTGACATGGCATGTTTAAATCGTAGAAAAAATTGGCATATTGGCTGGTAGATAATAATGCAGCTGTAGCTGGGTTTGGGATATTGAATTTCGCTGGCATTGCTACTTATGAAAGGAGAAATAACTCTTTTTTTCTTGCTTCATCACTTATGATTACAGGGCCCTGCCAGTTCAGGCAATAGAGTCAATGCTGTCTATATATTTTACTATTCTTCCTGCGAGGGAGATCCCTGTCTTGCTGGATCTAGTTCCACTGTTTAAAGTGCTATTATACCCCAGAAATGTATGAAGGAAGAGGAAGGAGAATGTTCATAACTTGAAGAAGAGATTGGCCAGATCCCGACATATTTCTCTAAATGGATCAGAGACCCTGCAGCTGGCTTAAGGAAAGCAAGCTTTGTTCTGGAGTAATGAATGGCTTTTCTTGTCTCCATTGCAGCGGTGACTGAAGGACCAGCCAGCCAACAGCCACCCATGTTGCCCTCAGCACAGCCTGAGCATCCCAGCACTGAGGAGGCACCAAGCAGAACCATCCCCACGGCCTGTGTTCGACCAACCCACCCACTCCGCAGCTTTGCTAATCCTTTGCTACCTCCGCCAATGAGTGCAATAGAACCGAAAGTCCCTTACACGCCCCTCTTGTCTCAGCCAGGTAAATGCCTGTTTGTTCACGTTTGAAATAGTTGTTATCCTCTGTGCCTCTCCTTAAGTGCATGAGGGTTCTGGAGAAGGCGGGATGCCATAAATCTGTTCACCACTGAGGTTCGTAGGGCAGCTTGTAAGTATCTGCTTTGGCAAGCAACTGGCTGGTTATAGGTGCCTTTCATTCCTTTGGAAAGTCATTCATTGATCCTGAACACTGCTGGAAACATTCCTGGTTCTTTAGTCGGCCACATGGATCCTAGAATTTAACTGGGCACCAAGACTAGACATAGAGGTACAAATGCCTGAGAAAAACACTTTTCAGAGCTATGCATGTAAACCCATAATTCTTCTTTGTAGCCTTTCAATTGTTGGCTTCCAGAGGTTCTTATTTCCAAGTTCTAGGGCCAGAAAGGAGAAGAACGCAACTTCTTAATTTTAGAAATGACAAAACAAAAACTTGGGTAGGAAGTAACATCTCTATGGTAACTGTGATAGCCTGACTTATGAGAAATACATATTCCATCATTCAGATGATCAAAATAGAGTTCTCGTTTATATTAGGTTTTCCTCCACAGTTTCTGGGTACTCTGGAGCTCATAGCTAGCAAACCCTTAGAATTTGCTTGGTGATAAGTGGGTAAAGGAATCCTTATTTATGTTAATGAATGTGACTTTTGGTGGGTTTTGTTTGTTTGCTTGCTTGCTTATGAACATGACCTTTGGTCAACCCCCTCAAGGATGGGGGCTGGTTGCTAGGAAAACCAACCATGACTAGAGAGTTGGAGTTTTCAGTCTCTCTCCCAACCTCCAGGGAGGGGAGAAGGGGGGGTGGAATCTGCCAAGGACCAAAGACTTAGTCAAGCATGACTATACGATGAAGTTCTATAAAAATCTCAGAGGACAGGGTTTGGAAAGCCTCCAGGTCAGTTTACATGTGGAGATTTGGGGAGAATGATGGGACTAGAGAGGGGATGGAAACTCCATGCTCTTTCTCCGGATCTCGCTCTATGTGTCTCTTCATCTGGCTGTTGATTCGCATCCTTTATCATAGCCTTTAATAAACCAGTAAACATGTTTTCCTGAGTTCTGTGAGCTGCTCTAGCAAATGCATCGAACCCAAGATGGGGGGCCAGGGGTGGTCCTTGGAACCACAAGTCTGTAGCTAGTAGGTCAAAAGCTGAGGTAGCAGACTGGAGTACATGAGTAGCATCTGAAGTCAGGGGTGGGAGACAGTTTTGTATGGCCGAATCCTTAACCTGTGGAATCTGATACTATTTCCAGGTCGATCATGTCAGAATTGAGTTGAATTCTGAGACACCCTGCTGGTGTCTGAGAATTGGTTGGTATTGGTGAGGAAACCCCCTCCCCACGACATTGGAATTAGGAACACTACCTTAAAGAATGTCTTTCTAAGAAGATCAGTTGGCAGAGATGAGAAAGAGTCCCCTCTTCCCAATGCACTGTTCATTTGATTGCCTCAATTGGTATCCAGTGGCACTAATCCAGAGTTCCTCTTTGTTTCTGTTAGGGATTAGGGGGGAGAGGGAGAGCAGAGAGGGGGAAAAGAAGAGGAAGGAGAAGGAAGAGAAGGAGAAGAAAGAGGAAAAGCAACAGATAGGATAAAAGTTAGGCCAATCAATAGACAAGGAGATACATAAAGAACTACCTAGTGCTTAAAATTATTTGAAGGATTAGATTCTTTTTTTTTAAGATTTTATTTATTTGTTTGACAGAGATCACAAGTAGGGAGAGAGGCAGGCAGAGAGAGGGGGGAGCAAGCTCCCCGCTGAGCAGAGAGCCCAAGGCAGGACTCAATCCCAGGATCCTGGGATCATGACCTGAGCTGAAAGCAGAGGCTTTAACCTGCTGAGCCACCCAGGCACCCCTGAAGGATTAGATTCTTAACAGCCCCAATAAGCACAAGCTAGCAAAGTTCAGTAGTCCCAAGTAAATAGAGGCAAATAGACAGCTGGATTGGCCAATCTGTCATTCAGCAAATATATGTAAGTTTCTGTTACTCAGATCCATACCCACAGCAGCTGTAGTCACTGAAATCATTTATAAGACTCATGATGACTGCAAAAGCTAGAAAAGCCACAATTGCAATTATGAGTATTATCTAATATGAAGAACATTCCTTGTTCCTGGTACCATATTAAGTGATTTGTGTTAATGCTCTCTGGTATTCTGCCTTTCCTGTGGTGTGTGGTACGGATGCTCAGCTACCAGCTAACCCGGGGAGGTGGGATGAAGCACAGGGATGTGGGATTCCAGTCTTTGGGACTGTCCTCTCTGACACATAATCTCAACGGCTGCCATGACTTCGTTTCACAGGAAATAGCTCTTCTAACCCAAAAGAAGCCCACACCAGGATTTAAAAGAGATCTATATTGCCCAAACCCCTCTCCCCATCTCCCACATCTATACACTCCACTCACCTTATGGGCAGAGTCTGCTACATTATAGCACCCTGAAACTATGAGGTCTTTGCTAATCGAAGCAAGGACAGCTGGAAGCAGGAAGATTCATTTAATAAAATCCCTGTGTCCCGATCTCACTGCCTGGTGATTTCTAGTTGCACTGTTTCCCACTGCAGTACCAACCAAAAGAACAGACCTTGGAAGTGACTGGTATTCAACCTTTGGTTGAACTTGAGTTATAGGCCTGGCATGCTTCTGAAGACTTTTAACACTACATTTGATCCTCAGAGCAACTTTGCTACTTTCTTAACCCCAGTTCGTGGCTACCAGAATGGTGATTCCGTTAATTTAAGTAATATAGTCAAGTCTGCACAGCTACTGAGGGATGTATCTGTTCCTATTCTTTTGGGCCATAGCACAGGTTCTGAAGTTCAATGAACTCATTTGCACCTGTTGTTTGTGTCTAACTTACTTAGTGACAAAAACAAAGATAATTTCTTTAAAAACTTATTACCTCAAATCATTCCAAAACTGATAAAAAGAAAAATGAGAAACATCTGAAGTAATTTTGAATTGAGGAATACCTTTTCTTCACAAGCCTTTTAAATGAGGCAAGGTAGAAGAACACCAGTTTCATAATACCAAGAAACTAGGTGCCAAAGCACTTTAATACTGCGAGCTACTCTCTTTAGTTGGGAGTAAAAATTAACAATGCTATCACATTGAGGAAAAAAAAAGATGAAAATAAAATTGTGAGGTCACTTTTAAAAGAAATTTTACGATGGCAGAAATATTTGCCTTGGAACACACGCTTCGAAATCAACCCATGCTCCAGAGAACTGTGGTAACAAAGAACCCTCATTTTAGAAAGAACATCTGACAATAGACAGAACAAAGCCCTGGCATTGTTATTTACTACTTATTGTTTTCTTCCAGTTACAATAATAGGAAAGCGACCTTAAACAAAGTCTGACACAATGTAGCATAAATAAGCTTATTATGTCTTTAAAAGATGGGAAATAGAGTCCTTTCTGCTGTGTCTACACCTGTTCTCTCAAAAAATAAGCATATTTGAAGAACCATTCTCTGCTCTAATGCCATGTGGGCAAGATCTCATTTTCTTTTATCTCCACTGTATACTGATGAGCCTACTTTTTATTAACTATCTATCTCGTTTTAACTATCATTCTTGTTTTTATTTAAACTGTTTCTTAAAAACTATCTCTTTTTTTTATGTTTTCCAATATCTCTGGGTTTTGGAGTGATTATACATTGTTCATGGTTCTCCTTTAAACGCCGTCTTCCCCCACTCACCTTGAGGCATATCCTGCCATCACTTTGGAATTATTAAATGCCTTTCCTTTTCATGTTTCTCCTTCATTGTCTCCCTGTGATTCCTGTTCATTTCATAATGTCTTACCTCATGATTTTCAAATAAGTTCTCCCTGCATTGCTTCTGACACATGGTAAATAGTATGCTTTTAAGAAAGGGCTGATGTTTACTTATTCTAATAGAAAAAGAAAATTAGCAGACTGACAAATGTATTAGCTGTGACATTAACTACATGCTTCTTAGCCTAAAAGATGAAATACTTAGAGCTTTCAACAAATTTTAATTCTAAGAAAATCATTACTTTAGTCAAACTGATTGATGAAGTAAAGTCATTCTCTTGTCGGCTTGAAAAAAAAATTCCTCAAATAATTTTACTTCGGATTTCACAATAAAGGACTGAGTAATTCCTAATGAATTTATCTTTACTTACTGCAAGTAATTATTTTAGAATATGGTAATGTGCGGCATTGCTATAATTTTTAAAGATCACCCCAAATGAGAAGCTCCTTCTGCTTTGAAACCGCTTGAATTAGGATCAATGAAGAAGCTCATTCCCTACTCATATTCCTGTGTGTGGTTTTTTTTTTTTTTTTTAAACAATCGACTGACTTTTTTTAGTGGACCCAGGTGCGACTTCTTTGGCTTTAAAGCCAATTCAAGGTTGTTGGTTTTATTTTATTCTATTTTAAAGATTTTATTTATTTATTTGACAGAGAGAGAGAGATCACAAGTAGGCAGAGAAGCAGGTAGAGAGACAGGAGGAAGTAGGCTCCCTGCTGAGCAGAGAACCCCATGCAGGGGCTCGATCCCAGGACCCTGAGATCATGACCTGAGCTGAAGGCAGAGGCTTAACCCGCTGAGCCACCCAGGCACCCCTTGTGTGTGGTTTTTTTAAGGGCGGCATCATTTATCTGTGCCGTAGTTGGACTTCCAGTAACGCGTTCTCGGGGTGTGACATACAGGGCAGCACAGAGTGCGCAGGAACTGTCTCCACGGAGTTGAGGAGGCTTTCGTGGTATTTTTATAAAAGTGTAATTAGAAAGTCAGCCGGTTGTTATAATGACTGAAATTCTGTCCACCTGAAAACACAGATTCATTCCTTCATTGTTTTTTCTTTTTCTTTTTTTTTTTTTCCCTTTCCACCTGCCGAGTCAAAATTTAGTTTCCTGGACTAGAGTACTTTATGGTATTTCTTACAATTTCATCATCCCCTCGTGATAAAGTGGTTCCGTTTCATAACGCTTCCCAGTGAATAACTTGACTCATTTCAGGGAGGCTACAATCACCGCACTTTGCAAATCACAGATGCGGACATCTAAGTGATTTGGCTTCGTCCCCTTTCAGGTTAAATAGAAAATGTTTGATGGAGTGTTGCGCTTCTGGCATTATAGATCTGACATAAATTCTACAAAGGGCCAAGATAGGGTGTTTTTTTTCCTTTACTAGTGAAAATTCCTTTTAGCTGTGAAATGATCAGCTGCACTTTAAATGAACCTGGATTAGGAGACCATTTGTCTTCTGAGGCTGTAATTCTAAAGAGAAAGAAAATGTGACCTCTTAAATAGTGACTTTAATACTAACTAGTGACTGTTTTACAACATCGGCCCCCTGGAGTTCTTGCATCTTTGTAAAGGGGCTCATGGGCTTTATTGCCCTCCATTTACACATTGCGTTTCCACATGTTTTCTTGTATAAAAGCAAAAGCCTAGAACATTCCGATCTTTCCAGTCTTCGAGGAATCAATATGTCAGTGGACATGACAAGACCAAAACTCATCTCATTGTACTACGAAATTGAGTTTGATTTTCCCTCTGCAAAATGTGGCATGTGCTTCCATTTGTCTGAGGGCTGAGGACAAGGAGTGGGTGGAAGTGGCTGACAGTGGACAGGAAAGGCATTTGATTTATATTTTATGGCTGGTAGGGAAATCATGTGTTCCTGCTATACACCTGATCTTTTTGACAGGACTCATTTCAGTAAATATGCTATCACACAAAACTGCCAATAAATTACTATAACACTTTAATACAATTGCTGCTTTTCCTGAGCCACTTGTAGGCCACCGTAGAGGGTGTTCATCAAGGAGACCGAAGGAGTGTTCCGTTCTGCTGAAATCAGTCACAGACAGAGGTCATGGGAGAGCAAACATCCTTCCACAGGTGAAACAAGATGGTCACTTTTCAGGTCAATCAGGTCAAATAAATCATTGGCACAGCCAAGTAGGAGAGATACGTTGATTTGACATTATTGGGACCAATACCATTAATCAAGTCTGATGGGGTAAACGACACTATCTCCTGTTACATTTCATCTCATATGTAAGATCATCTCTGTTTTCATTTATTTGTTTCTGTAGGTAGTTCCTTGAAGTTCTCCTGTCCTCATTCTTAACAAATTTTTTTGACAGGTGAAATCTAATTTCATTTGGTCTAGTCATCCTTAATTATCCCTTGGAAAAGTAAGGAAAATTACCTCATATATCACCAATGTTTATGACTCTGGAGCCTACTTGGTATTTTAATAAAATACTATTTCCTCTAGAATGGGGTTCCAGTATTTAAAGAGGAAAGACCTCTTCTAATTGCCTCAAAGGGAGGGAAATGATTGCTAGAGGAAACATTAGAAGTAAGTCATGTGACTGGTGTGTCATTTATAAATGATAAAACCAAAGCCTAAAAGACTAAGCAGCTTCCCCAAGGTCAATAATTGAACTAATGGCTGAGTATAAGAATTCAGAGAAATAGAATATTGAAGAGAAACAAAGGATTTTATTTAACTTCTTTTTGATGTGAATAGCTATTCTTAGTTCAACTTTCCCACCCCCATCTCAGGGCCTCTAGGATATTCCTAGTCATTAAATATCCATTAGAAAGAATTGTTGCATAGAAGTTAGATTGAGTTATTTAGCTTAGCATTTGAGTAAATGTTGTACTCCTTCACGTAGGCTAGATGGAGGAAAGAAGTTCTAGTAAAAGTCGTGACTAGCCAGGGACTCGGGGCTAGCTCCCATCTGCTTAAACTCACTTGTCCAGCCTGACAATGTCCCTTTTCAGGACAGTAAGGAGACAGGGAACTGACAGTTGTTGCTTCCAGTACCACACACCACAGGTAGCCAAGGCTTTGGAGTCCAGCAATAAAAATAAAGAAGAATAGAAGGAAGCATAAAGTGAAGATAAAAATCAAGGCACATGGGGCACCTGGGTGGCTCAGTGGTTTAAGCCTCTGCCTTTGGCTCAGGTCATGATCTCAGGGTCCTTGGATCGAGCCCTGCATCGGGCTCTCTGCTCAGTGGGGAGCCTGTTTCTCTCTCTCTCTCTGCCTGCCTCTCTACCTACTTGTGACCTCTCTCTGTCAAATAAAATAAATAAAATATTTTAAAAAAATCAAGGCACATAAGAATATTATCAGGTTGTGAGTTAGAAAATGTCAGGGTCAGTGAGCATGAAAAACAAACAGCTGGTGTTTCTTTAGAATTGCAAAAATCTCTTGGGAGGAGGGAGGACAGTTGAGTCAAAATCTAAGTTCTTTCAACCAAACTTTTGCTCAATTAAAAATAATAAGAGAAAATACTGCACCAGAAACAGTTATATCAATATATAAAATTGAGGTTACTTATCAACTTAATGCAGTTAAACTCTGGGGTTAAAGTATTGAATTACCACCTACATAATCATAAGAGAAAATGAAAAATATCTGTTTTTGGAACTTCGTTACCAAGTAGACTACATACATTTGAAACATATGATTTAAGAATGTCCTCGAATTTTACTGGGGAATGGGTGGCCCAGTGAGTGCCAGAGAATGACAAGGAAAAGGAAAAGGTTGACCAATAAGTTGTTTTCAAAGCAGCAAACATTCCTTAGAATGACCTAAGAATGTCATAGGTCACATGGTTAACTTCTGCTATGTAAATTTTGTTTTTTATGAAACATCTTGAGGATCAAAGTGTCTTTTTCTAAAATAAGCTTATGTGAAATTAATAAGGTTAAGGCTTTAGATTTTGCCACCTTTTGTAGTTTAAAAGGACCTTTCCAAATGAATTCATGCCTAGGAGAGAAGTAACTATAATCACCATTACTGACGCAGAGGGAGACACAGAGTTTGAATAACTTGTAACTTCTCTAGGATCACATGTCATTGTCCTTAGGACCTTTATATAAGCCACAGTGAGCACTCAATAAATGTTTGTGCAGCTGATCAGAATAGAATAATAAAGGTAAAAGCCAGAAATTGATTCAGGTCTTCAATTTCAAGTCAAATGATGATTACAGGTGAAGCAAAGCAACTTGAGAGTTGGCAAGAGGATTAGAAAAGCTGAAAAATTTACAAAGTCACAACCATCTGAGCCTAAGATATTATGTTCTGAACTATGTATAACATCTTATTCCAAAGCTGAATTAAATTGCATTGAGTGGGAAAACAAAACAAAACAAAAACAAAAACAAAAAATGATAATGAAGCCACCACCCCTGAAAAGTCTATTCACTAATTTAACATCCATACTGCAATGGAGAATGACATCCACCTTCTTCATAGGAAGAGGGAGTGTGGCTCAGTGGAAATAGAGTCCTGAGTCTTTCCATTATGCCAATTTTGGAATGAATTTTGCTCCCCTGAGTACTACTTATTCTCATCTGTGAAAATTGATAGTCTTTCATCTCTAAAGAAGAATGAAACAAAGGAAATTCTAGTAGTCTTATTTACTGCAGAAATGAGGGTGGATATTCTGTCTGTATTTTTTCTTTGCTTTGTCAAAAGTATGAGTAGGAGAAGGGGTTTCACTCGAGTAGATTCTGAACTCATAGTGTGCACTGTCAGTACTGACAGTAGTGGATGGAATTCCTTATAGTTCACCAACTGGCAACAGGTTTCTGCTCCTTTGGGAGCAAGGGGAAATTTTGAAATAAAGTGTTCACATAAAACTCTGGGTTAATGGAGTATTGAAAATGTGTTGTGAAGAATCTAGCACACTGAAAACAAAAAAATCCCTGGGATATTAAAATAAAGTAAGAAAACCATTGCTAAAACCATTGAGAGCTCTCCTCCTTCGGAATGTGTAAAATGTTTATCTTACTGGCAGGGACTTAATGGAGAATTCAAGTGCCCTGTTAAACATCCTGTGTATTTCATAGCTAGGGTTGATGTTCTTATTATTAGCATCTTTTTATTTACCAGAAAGAAAGTCAAGATTCTCAGGAAAGAATGCCTTATCTTTTGTGGGAAAGGGATTTTAGCGAACTTCTATTACTTTCTTTCCTTCTTCCTCTCCTCCTCCTCCTTCTTTTCCTCCTTCTTCTTCTGCTTCTCCTCCTGCTTCTCCTCTTCCTCCTTCTTTTTCTTTTCTCTCTCTCCTTCTTCTTCTTCTTTTAGTGAAAAACAATGATAAGTAAGCCCAATGGATTTTAAACCGAGAGACATATTATGACCTAATTGCAGATAGAGGCTTGTAGGAATTAGGAATAATGATATTCGCAATGACACTCTTTTCACATCTACTCCAAAGTGCCCCTCTTAAACATCCTTCTTCCCATATCCCATCTTTTTACCCAGTTGTTGTATCTTTGTACTTCTGTGGTCACCTGAGCCACCAAAAGAGCATATTTCCAATTATAATAATGTGTTGACATAGTCTACCTTTCAAGATTGAGATATCTAGTTTAAACTTGAGTTTCAGTCAGTGTTGCATGTAAAATTATAGTTATTTGTTCTCTTTTCAGCTACTCTTTGGAGTGGTGCCTCAGTTAGTTCTTTGAAATAGGTGGCTTTGTGCACAGGATCTGAGCTGATGCCTACCCCAGGGCAGGACTAAAGGTAGTACAGTGGGGCCATGTGATGAGAAGTATATCCCAATCCCCCAGTCTGTTCTCTGGCAGGAGCCAAGTAGAGCATTTACAGGAAAAAAATAAGAAAACTCTAGGATCCAGCTTCCTTGCTTATTGGCTGAGTTAGTGTCAAATAAGTCACTTAACCTCTCTATGCTTTCATGTCTTACCATAAATGGTGAAAATAAAATCTAGTGTGGAAAGGGGTTGTTCCCTTTGTAAATGAATTATCCTGAATTATACTAGTTAAAAATGTGAGCCCTGTATCCCGGAGCTCATGATTTGATATAAGCTGGAGACCACACTGAGGTATAAATTGGGCCTGGTGAAGTCCTTATATTCAGAAGCTGTGGGGCGCCTGGGTGGCTCAGTGGGTTAAGCCGCTGCCTTCGGCTCAGGTCATGATCTCAGGGTCCTGGGATCGAGTCCCGCATCGGGCTCTCTGCTCAGCAGCGAGCCTGCTTCCCTCTCTCTCTCTCTCTGCCTGCCTCTCTGTCTACTTGTGATCTCTCTCTCTGTCAAATATATATAAAAAAAAAAAAAAAACATCTTTCTCTTTAAAAAAAAAAATCAGAAGCTGTAGGATCAGGTGGAAGTGGGGGGTTAAAGTAAAGTCTAAGGGTTTAATGGCTGGTGAAACAAGATCTAACTCCGGAATGTTTATTTCACCACCTGTGTACCCACCAGAAAGAGGTCAGCCCTTGTACCCTTGCACAAAGAGTGGTGAACAGATGAGAGCAGAGGGTCTGCTCAGAGCTGTCCAAATATTGTTTCCTGAGTCTAGAGAGAAGCGTGGCCTCTTCCATTTGAACAGGTCTTGCTCTCAAGAGGCAGGAAGCTCCCACCAGACCCTTTAAATGACCAAACTGCATTAAATTACATTCCCTCTCTAATTTCTTAGTCTGTTTTTACCAATTGGTATGAAAGCCCATTCTTCAAACCCAGTAAGGATTTATGTCCGAACGGTTTATAGATTTGGTGGTCACGTGCCTGACTTTCTCTCTTAGAAACACTGCATTTCCTAAATTGCTTCTCAGGACGAACCAGTTTAATGTGACTAAAGCCCATGGAGTTTCCCAGACCCCAGCTCTAATATCTGACTTAGCTACTCCCTGCATTAACTCTCTGCAAAGAGAATAGCAGGGCAAGGAAGAATACAAAGTGGGGAGCAAGAATTGAGCTGTTGAAAGTGTGAAAAATAAGTTATTTCTTGAATATATGTCAAACAGTACTGACATCTTTGTCTTATCATGTATTTTATTTTATTAGGAATATTATATATAGTATGATTCATTTCCAAATGTGATTTGACATGTAAGTTTTTAATTCTAAACTCTTCATGAACATGACTATCTAAAGCCACACTTCTTAAATTTTACATGCCGGGGAGTAACCTGCAGATCTTATTAAAATGTAGATTCTGACTCTGTGGCTCTGAAGGAGTGCCTGAGATTCTGCATTTCTAAGAGGATTCCAGAAGATGCTGACACTGCCATTTTGTAGATCACACTTCGAGGAGTGAGGTTCTAGAACATACCATGTGTCCTTCACCTTCAGTTCATGGAAGGGTTTTGTAACTCACTTGAAATTATATTCACCTGTGTGTGTGTTTGTCAGAGAGCACATGCAATTTTTCCCAGTGAATGCATTTACAGCTTTTGTTAGCGTCTCTAACTGTTCATTATCTATAACAAGTTAAGGACCACTTAACCGGCCACTTTGTCATAATCCTGCATTTAGGCTCAGTTGTGCAATGTAAACAACAGAGTATTTTCTGTTTTGCTTCATTTTGTTTTGTTTTTTAGACCAATCTGAAAGCCTTTAGTAAGCAGTAACTTTCTGGAAATCTTAAGGCCAAGAGCTGAACACTTTGGCCCTGCTCAAATGAAATTCTGTAAAATTAAGTCATTCATTTTCTTGTGCAAACACGTGGGGCCTTAGTGTATATTTGTCAATGCCTGATGAAGGAATCAAATTAATATTTTATTGTCTTAAAAGGGATCCCACTTTGGAAACTGTCTCTTTTTTGTTGTTTTTTAAGTGAAGACAAATAGATAAGATTCATAACCATCTGTGATAAGTTTTCCCCAGAAAGGGAGGTTCTGTGGGAAACTGAGATGGGTTGTCATTAAGGAGGTCATCAGAACATGTCTTTGGCATCTCTTGTTCTGGTGTGCCATGGAATGTGCTTCATCACAGACTGGATGATTACACACACATGTCCTCAAACCGTGACTCATCCTACAGTGACAATTGCAGATTCATCCAATGTCATACCAGGGTGATGAGCATATGAAATCAATAAAAAAATATTTAAACAATTTTTTTGGTAGTGATCATGTAAGTGAACCTATATGCAGTGGTAATATAAATCACGGAGAGTGGGAGGTAATAAAAGAAATGTTTATTTCTTTGAAAAGTTTTTCAAAGAAAAAATGTTTTTTCTTTGAAAAAGTTAGGTTGTATTATATAGTATCCTGAAAAATATCATCATAAATCATTTATTGGACAATCAATCATTCTAAGGAGTAAATATATGTTTGAGGAGGCTTGGCAATAGTAAAGAGCAGGTGGGAGAGAGGGGAGGTTTTAAAGAAAAAGAACCTCCTTCTCCAATAAATGTTTGAACAAGTCTTCCTCCCTCCCTCTGTGCCCCCTCTTTTTTCTCTCTCTCTCCCCACAGATATCTTTCTTCTTCTCTCTTTTGCATTACAAGGTCGTTTCGTTACCTCCCTCCCTCATATCACGCTTCTTAATTTAAGTGGAAACAGGTCCTCTACAAGTACCTACCAGTACCCGAGTATTTGAATTTGAGCAATTACAGATCAGAGAGAGGAACAATGATAGAGTATTGAAAAGTACCATGAGAAAAATGCTTTAAGACTTTTTCTTTCAATTTCTTGATGTTTTTATTGTTTGAGAATTTTCTGCACATATTTACCTTTCTCCTTGTACTCCTGGGTGAGACAGATGGTACAGGATCCAGTTTCTGAAACCTGTGCCAGTCGGGGGCATCTGCTGCTCCGGCTCCATTCCCCTCTCCCCCTCCAGCTCCACTGCACTCACTGTCTTCCAGCTGCCACACAGTCAATCCCTTCTTAGTCAGTTCCTGCATGCATTCTTAAATTTTGTCACTTTATTCTACGTAAAGTATGATTCTAATGAAATATTGCACATATGGCTTATCTTCCCAAACCAATATTTAATATGATAATAGATACCAATTTTTCAATAGTCTTTAATATCACAATAAAACCTAATATGTGCTGGATCCCAGTAGATACTCCAGGAAAAAATGAACTCATAATAAGCATGGTGATTTGCTTGCAAATTTTGTTATCGACAGTTGCCATTAGCAAACACTTAACATGTGAATTTGCTGTCTTATATTAATGTTCATAGAAACACAGAGAGGAAAGTATTAATTCATGAGGAATCTTGGGATCAGAGAAGATAAAATAATTAATTCAATGCTACATTATACCAAAATGTCAGGGCCAAGAATCAAACCTAGGACTTTCTGAAACTAAGCCTGCTTTTCTGAGCAATTATATAATAATACATATACTAAAGGGACGATGATTATGTAATTAGTAATGTCACAAATACTAAACACTCCATATATATTTTAGCATCTCCCTTAACATGTAAATATATATCTAGAGAGAGAGAGATTATTTTTTCCAGAGGTATTCTAACACTAATCTATGACATAAAACTCCAGATACATTCACAAGAGGAAAAGGAAAAAAAAAAAAAGACTTTATTTCTGTTTTCTCCATGTATTATTTACATTTGCATTAGCTTTTATTTTGTCTTTTTTTAATTTTCCTTTCCAAATATGTATTGATTACATATTTTTCATACTTGAATTGGCCCAACACATCCTACCAGAGAAAGTTTCATTTCTCGTTGGAAGACTAAAATAAATATCTACATAAATGTCAAAAACCCAGAAATACCGTGGGCTTATTTATTAGCCCAATACAATATATCCAATAGCCAATTTTTCACAGCTAGCTTCCAATCATCTTACAGATATGAAATATTCAGAAACTTCATGCTGCAAGAACATGTCAAATATTGAAAAGTTATGGAACATTGCATAACAACATATTTTCCTTATAAATAATTTCCCATATATGGACTTGAAGAGATCTTTCTGACCCAGCATGACAAGGATGAGTCAGAATTTTTCATTGACATTTTGTCCCACTGCAAATAAAGAATAAAATCTCAATCAACAATATCTTTGGGGGGAATAGACTATTCTCAGGAAATTGCATTTCTGGATAGCTCAGGGTAAAATACAAATCATTTTATAATAAAAATGTTTATCAGTTGGCAATCCTGTGATAGCTATAAATAAAGACTATGAAGAATGCCATTCTACACAGGTCTTGTCTATAAATCCCACACCATCTCTGCAGAGTAGACTATGTCATTTTATATGCAATGGACCCAGAGTATAGGAGAATCGAACAGCATCTCCAAGGTCACAGTTACTAAAGTGCAGGGACAGCATGTATGGCTAGTTCTGCATGATGGCAGTATTCTTTCCTTGACTGCTGGAGAATCACACAAGCTTAGCAGGAAGGACCAGAGTGAGGAAAATGCCAGGGATGAGAAAGTACAACATGTTTTCAGAGTCTACAGGTAACATTCTTTTGTTAGAGAGAATGATTCCTAGAGTAATCACGAGATAATAAGCTAGGAAAAGGTAGGTTAGTGACTTAGGAGCATCAAAGCACAAACTGAGATTAAAATGGAAAGTGTATAATGTAGATTGATGCAAGTGAGAACTGATGGAGGAGAAAGCAGCAGGACTTGTCTTCCAAAACGAGAAACAGGCAATTGAATGAATAATTCGCTATGAAGAATGAGGGGGAAAGTGAGGTCCAAGGTGACTCGGCTGTTGGAATCCTGTGTCCTGAGGAACAGTTATAAACAAACAGAAAGAGGGGAGTGAACTGAGAAGGTACTCCGTGAGAGGAAAGGGAGAGCCAGAGAGAGTGGAGCCTGAAGGGGCAGGGAACCACTCAGTGGAGCTAGACAGTGGGTGTGGGGAAGTGGGAGGAATTCAAGAGGGAATCACAACTGAAGAGTAGATTAGAGAATCATTTTCAGAGATGTGAGAGCTTTAGCACGGGGTAGATAGATGACAACTCCCAGAGAAAGAATTTGAAGGAAAAGAAAGAAATTTGAGAAATGAAATATGAGGTAAGTCTACATTTTATGAGGGAGTAAATAAAGATATACTACAGGTAGAACAATGATATAATTTTTCAGAAGCCATGAAGGGAGAATATTTCAAGGAAAAGGCAGTTTTAAACACAATTCCTTGATTCAAAGTTGTCTTTGTTTTTTTCCTTCCAGTATTTTACTATAAAAATATTAAATGCTCAGAAAAATTATACAGTGAACTTTCCTGTGCCCACCACCTAGATTCTTTATTTTTGCCTCATGTTTATCCAACCATCCACCTTAATTTTTGATGCATTTCAAAGGAAATTACAGACTTCAGTTCACTTTATCCCTAAATATCTCAGCAAGTATATAAAGATGCCATTGCCTTTGGAGTATTCCATTGATTTAGCTGTATAATTTTAAGAGGAAAAATAAAAACTATAATAATATTGCTGTGAATCCTAGAACTGAGAAAACATAATGCTAGCAAATCCTATAGAGAAATTTATAAGGCAGATACCCATTAGGTTGAAAAATTATGATGGTATTTATGACCTTTATGTCTGACATTTATATAGATTGGTGAGGTCAAAACCAGGTGTCTGAGAGAGACATGGTGAATAAATAAATAGGTAATGTGCAAGTGTAGACAACCCTAAAAGTATAGCAGCAAAATACAGAAAAGAAGTTGGCTTCTCAATGGAGAAAATGAAAATGCTTACCTAAGTTACTTTCCTCAATGGCATACATATTCTTTGGGATGGAAGTGGTGATGGTGTTTAACTTAGAGTTGAAGAAAATTTTAAATTGTATGATCATTGACATATATGATCACCTCATTGACTAAGTAAATTACTGTGAGTTTTTGAAAAGTTCTTGTGCCATGAATACCATTCACGCTGTGCTTTGGTCAGTCTGAGAAGTATACTTGTAAAAGTTAGAGAGATTAGGTTAATATGACAGTGTACTAACCCCAGAATGTAATCTGAAAGGTGTGTTTCCCGCCATTGTGTCTTAATATCAGAGGGGGTCTGTGTGTGTGTGTGTGTGTGTGTCTGTGTGTGTGTGTGTGTCTGTGTATGTATAAAAGACAGAGGGAAAGAGATAGAGACAGAGAGAGACAAAGAAAGATTTGATGGCTTCTATTAAAAAACAAAACCAGATTTTAAAAATCAAGTATATTGGATATTAAGAAATCTGGGTCTGAATAATCAAGATTATACTAGAAAAACAGAATACTCTTTGGCTTATCGTCTTTATAGAAGGAAATATTTCCAATATTGACAAAATAATTGATTTTTGGAAAGTAAGAATCATTATATTCATACACCATGTGAAATATACCATGAATGCCAATTTTGTGTACTTATGTGGATGAATTTGGGAATGATGATATTCTGCACAGAATACATAATTACAGAAGTCATGTGAGGCTAATATCTGGATTTCTGCATTGTTTATGCATTTTACTGAGGTTTTCCATGAAACAATAGGAACCTGTATACTGTGTCACTTGTCTTTATGAATTCAGGATGTAGTTCCTCTGAAGTTTGATCACTAGAATATCAGCAAAACTGGGATAATACAAGAAGGGTTTTTAAGCCTAGTTTTGGTGAAAAATAGAATTGACAGTTTTCCTCCTATGGGCACAAAACATCTGAATAGATGAATTGATGTAAATAAAGTCCTCAAACCTGTTGCTTCTTGTTGCAAATAGACTAGAAAAAGAAAAAAAAATCAATTTGGGAGGTCACAAATGTCCCTTTAAAAACAAATTATCTGAAAATGATCTGGAATATCCATGAAATTAACTGAGAGGCCTCTTGACTTTGACATTATATGCAGAAGAACATAGGAAGTCGCCATGGACCTGTTAACTTGGGCTGTGGGAGCCTGCCTGTAAACAACACAGGTGTTTAGTTTTGATTTTATAGTTTTTATTTCATTAATACGTGGTTCCAGGTTCCAAGAACCTCAGAAAAGCAGCCCAAAGAAAGAGGGGGACCTAAAAGTGTTCTGGTGAATTCATTTCTCAAAATCATTGCTGATTTTCATTTTTCCTGAAACCTTTCTTATCCAGAGGTATCTAAATCGAGAGGTAGCTCAAACGAGCAGGATTATAGAGCAGAGTCTCTGTGGCCTCCTTTGTTTGTTGTTGTCTTGTTTCCAGGAACAAATTCTACAAATAGGATGTCAGCTCTACTCTGTATGAATTAGGCACTGACGTAGATCCTAAAGACAAAAAGACACGTTAGACAACCCTAAGGACAAAAAGACACATTAGACAATGTTTTTGTCCTTGAGGGCTTTTTGTCCATCCTTTTCTTAGTCACCACTTCCCAACGTAAACGTTATAGAATGACTATTTATCAAACTTAACTCCCTTTAAAGTCTTCCGTAAGGCTCTCCTTTACCCATTGTAAATGCAAAACAGACACCTCCCCTTTATATAGGGTTCATATGGAGTCAAAGCCATCTGGGACAATATTGATCTCATGTCTCCAACCCAGTTGATCACCTCATCAACACAACTTCAGTGTTTCCCTTATTTTTGAAGAGAGGTGGGAAGGTTAGGAAAAGAACATAAAGTTTCTATCCCCAGAAGTGACCTTGAGGTATGTTCCTCACCTTTAAAATAGAAATGACATGGAGGACATTGGGAGATGGAGAGGAGAAGGAAGTTGAGGGAAATTGTAAGGGGAGGCGAACCATGAGAGACTATGGATCTGAGAAACAACCTGGGGGTTTTGAAGGGGCGGGGGTGGGAGGTTGGGGGAACCAGGTGGTGGGTAATAGGGAGGGCATGTGTTGCATGGAGCACTGGGTGTTGTGCAAAAACAATGAATACTGTTATGCTGAAAAAATTAATTAATTAATTTAAAAAAAATAGAATACACATAGAAGACTGAATGTTTTAAGATTGATGCCAAAGCTTACATACTTGAAATTCAGTCACCCATGAGGAATGTCTAAGCTGTTGTATCTAGATAAATACCCACCCTTTTTGTTCCATACGTTGTTAATGTGAAAAGGTAGACAATGTTGCACATTTCCCACGTACATGTTTCTTATTTTTCCAGAGCCTCAAAAGCTTCTTGTGTGTGAGACATATGTACAACTATATACTTCCATTTTCCACCAGACATCCTAAGCCTGTAAAGAATTGTTATTTAATAGTAAATACGTGTGACAGCGATATTATGGTTCACACTGAAACTAGACAGAGAGGCCATTTCATTTGTCAGAATGGGTCAGGGACCAAGGAGAGATGTGAACCCAAGCCTCTTCAAAACTATCCATTTTATCTGTATTCTTAAGGGTGATGAGGTGGAAAATGAGTTAGGAAATAGGAAAAAGTAGGCAAGGATGGGGAAATTAATATTGAAATCAAAATCATGCTACCCGCTGGCCGCTGATTTGACCCGCGGGGCTCCGTTCACTCCATTCCCGTGGCAGCCGGTTCCCGCATTTCTCACCAAGAATCATTTTACTTGGGAGAACCCTCTGCAGAGAGATGTTAGCAGGAGTTTGCACCTGGCAGTCATACATTATGTGCCTAATGAGCAAATGAAATGTTTAATAACTGTACAGTGAAAATAAAGCTTAAAACAGTCAATTCCTGCTGAGGATGCTTATCTACACCTGATGCACGCGGCTGGGCCATCTCAGATCTTCAGCTTCATTTGTATTTTTATCCCCTCAGTGGGTCCTGCTGAGGAGAGTAACATTAAAGCCAAAGCAATGCTCACTTAATTAGTTGTATACCGGTGTAGACCCATTTATTTAGCATATCGACATCATGTGTTCTACCTAAGGGTCACCTGAATCACTTCGTCAACATGCACCCTGGGGAGGGGAAAATCTATAGTGGTTTTAGATGGAACATTTGTAAATTTAAATTTTTCAATTAATCATGGATAATGTAAACTTGCTGTAATTTAACACTGCCTATTTTTAGTTGAGCTGTCTGTTGTTAGTTTGAAATAAAAAAGCAGAACGACCATAATTATTATGCCTTTTATTAATAACTTTAAGAGAAAATGATAGAACTTTTTTTTTTTAAGAAAGTAGCAGTTTAACTCATAAGTTACTGTATTTGGATTTTAAGGATTTATTGGCTGGAGATTTCATTCGATTCATTTTTTTTTTCTTAACCATGGATTAACTAGTGCTTCCTGAAGCTTAAGGAGAGCAAAGAAATCCACATGTAAAGTTCAGTATGGGTAGAGTAGCTATATTCTCTTCCCTTGTAGAATGTTATAGTTAATAGCTTAAAGATTAAATTTTTTTTTCTAATATTTTATTTATTTGACAGAGAGAAATCACAACTAGGCAGAGAGGCAGGCAGAGAGAGAGGAGGAAGCAGGCTCCCCGTGAAGCAGAGAGCCCGATGCGGGGCTCGATCCCAGAACCCTGGGATCATGACCTGAGCTGAAGGCAGAGGCTTTAACCCACTGAGCCATCCAGGTGCCCCAAAGATTAAATTTTTTGACCTTTATAGCTATAAGGAAATCAAGACCCAAAGAAAGTAGGCTGCTGAGCCAAAGTTACAAGACTTTATGATTTGGTCTCGGAAGTCCCAGGTTAGGACTCTTCCTCAATATGTAGGTATTCATTTAAACACACATTCTGTGCCTGGAATTTATTGTGCAAAATATGTACACACACACACACACACACATATTTATTTTACTGTCATGGAAAAAAATAAATAATACAGGAAATCACAAACCTTTTGTCATGAAGACCAGCTTGATCTTCAGGATTGGGGACCCCTCAACTCTCAAAGACCTGTCTGCAAAAGACAATTTTTCAGAGCCGCGGTGCCAACCCTCTCACCACTCACTCACTGCCACTCTCATCTTGGCTCACATCCTTTCCAAAAGTGACACAGTGCTCTTGCTCACACCTGAAAGTTGTTCATATTCGGAAGTGATCACAGAGGATCATGACTGCCAGGTTAAGATTATATTAAATTAGTGGCTGAAAGGCATGAAAAAAATTCTTTTAACTTCTGTCTTTCATTTGCTTTTGCTTTGATATATTGCTCTGATAAAACTTGGAGAAGTTTCATTGAAATTTTTTTTTGTATTTAGACCAATCATTAACATAAGCTCAGTTCTCCCAAAGCAAAGAAATAAATATGAAGACTTATCTGTTGGTTACTCCCTAGATCTACAAAGAATAGGAAAAAACTCTCAAAACCTCTATCATTGCTCAACATTGAAGAACAGAGGTTTAATTCCCTGGTGTAAATGCTCTTTCTAATTCTTACTGTTTCCATTAGTTCTTTGGGAAGATAGGATGGTGGCTCTCTTTTCAGTGTGTCAAAACATCACTGGGCCCAACAAAGGCTACCATGCCTTAAGGCGGCCCATGATGAGGAATGAGTACACAGAGACTTGGGGGCGGGGGCAGGGCTGCCAGAACAAAGCTGGCTTTTAAACTGGTTTCTGAGGACAGTGTAAAAAAGATCAAATTGGGGGCTCCTGGGTGGCTCAGAGGGTTAAAGCCTCTGCCTTTGGCTCAGGTCATGATCCTAGGGTCCTGGGATCGAGCCCCGCCTTGGACTCTGTGCTCAGCGGGAAGCCTGCTTCCCTCTCTCTCTGCCTGCCTCTGCCTGCTTGTGATCTGTCTCTCTGTCAAATAAATAAATAAAATCTTAAAAAAAAAAGACCAAATTGCAGCAGAGGAAATGTGGCAATGACAACCCCGACCCCGTTATTAAAATCTAGGAAGGTTCAATATGAAGGAATGGCCTCCAAATAAATGGTGCCCCAACAATCACAATTCATCAGTAGGTGAGAGGCAGCAAGAGGGTTCCCAGTGTCCTCTTCAGATTGCACTGAGCTCCCAGCTGCCACTTTCTAATACAAATGCTAAGTGATTGCCCTGCTTTCTCACTTGGCCATAGCTTATGCCATGAGACTGGTGATTTTATATAAAGATGTTTGCTTGATTTCAATGGTGTCAGAATTTTTAAAAAGATTTTATTTATTTATTTGACAGAGAGACAGAGAAAGAGCACAAGTAGGCAGAGTGGCAGGCAGAGGGAGAGGGAGAAGCAGACTCCCCACTGAACAGGGAGCCCGATGCAGGGTTCAATCCCAGAACCCAGGGATCATGACCTGAGACGAAGGCAGCGGCTTAACCAACGGAGCCACCCAGGTGCCCCGGATTCAGAATTTAACCAGAGGGGCAAGACACTGATAGGGTCTCCAGCATAAGGTGAAGGAGTAGAGGCACAATTTCTGGTCCTGTGGAAGGATGGAAATGCAGACTAGAAAATCCAGACAGGAGCCACTAACACATAGTGAACTACAAGTACATAAGTAAGGAGAGAAGCTCAGCATGGGGAGCTTTTAAGGACCCAGTGTTCACCGGTGTCCAGGCTTGAAACATTGGTGGTTCAGAGTAGAAAATGCTGAAATCTACCCAAATGCAGACATAGCATAGAAACAGAGTTAATGCCCACCCAAAATCATGGGCATCAGCTTTTAAATACAGCATGTTTTCATAGAAGTCTTTGTTTCACAACATCTGTTCCCCTTTACTAAAGGGCAGTTTTGAAACCAAAGTTATCTTTTTGGCTACTGGTAACTCTCCTGGGAAATATCCCTCATAGTCTTCTTAATTCCCCATCCAGGAAAAGGTGAAAAAAAAAATTTAAGACCATAAAGTACCTCAGAAAAACCCTGCTAATGAACTCTAAAAACTATTCAAATTCTTCCCCAATACTGGAATTTTATTGAAATTAATTTGACCGTCATCCTTTGATCTCCAGGGACCTTGGTGTTCTGTTCAGCAAAATAAAGAGAAGGTCACTAGATGAACTCCAAGAGCCCTTAAGGGAATAGCATTCTGAATTTCTTTGAATCTGTGAATATTACTTGAGAAAGGCAGTCACTTGAGGTTTAAACACTCTGTGTGGTCTTTGAAGCCAAGACAATGTCTTTAGTTCTTTTTGTAAAAGGCAGTGTCTTGTATATTGTTCAACACTCAGTAGGCTCCAAATGTGTAAGTGTTGCCTGGACACTAGAGAAAATCAATTATAATGATCTTCTTTCTAATAGGTCTGAGTCATGGTACTCTCTAGGCATACTTGCATCGTACTGTAATACATTAAGTATTTTAGATACAGTATAATACACTGTGGCTCTGCCCAAGTGTTTAGGATCCAGGAGAGAAAATACAGCTTTAAAATATACTTTTATAGAGAAATCTGTAATTTTTCCACATGCAAAGCTACAAAAAAGATAGTCAAATAAATAGGGAATTTTACAGAACACTGTAAAACAATCTTTATTTTTGTATGTTTCCTGACATCAGGAGAAGTCAATGACAAAGGCAAAGCTTATTATTTCCTACATATTATTTCCTACATTATAAGCTCTGCCTTTGTCATTGACTTCTCCTAGTGTCATTCTCTTTGTAGATAACTGTTATTTAACTATGTATATGTATATGTATATAACTATGAATTGATTTACAATATGCATTAGATATACACTGCATGTGTTTAAGAGTTAAATTGTCAATTTTTCAGACATAATTTAGTTTATTAAAAATTTTAAAGCTGGGAGAGTCCGGGTGGCACAGTCCGTTGAGCATCTGACTCTGGGTTTTGGCTCAGGTCATGATCTCAGGGTCATGAGATGGAGTCCCATGAAGGGTTCTGAGCTCAGTGCAGAGTCTGTTTGAGATTCCCTTTCCTTCCTCTGCCCCTCCCTCTCATGCTCGCTCTCTCTTTCTAAAATAAATACATAAATCTTTAAAATATAAATATAAAATAAAAATTTTAAAGCTAAACATTTTTAAAATAAAATAGACTTCATAATCAAGAACACCTAAGTCAAAATTGAAGCACAAATAAATACATAAAAGCTATGTACAGAAATCTGTGTTAGTTTTTAAAATGCACCTACTCAATTAAATATAGGGAAGGAAGAGGTAGCTCATGGAATGTTCTAAGAGAAGCAGCTTTCCATGGCAATAAAGCTTAACTCAGGTTTAAGCAGAATATGGTGAACATTCTAGAACAGAAAATAAGCATACTTCAGGAAATGGAATTCAAAGTAGGGGTTCAATAGATTCTCAAGTTTCACCAGTCCTCTATGAAAATTCCTCTTTAAACTTTGTGCTTTCACTTCAGTGATTATCTACAATATTAATGTGAATTACACATATTGGAGCATCTGGAGAGCCATTTTATATCATCACTTTGCCAGGGGTTTTAGTTCCTGCCTCTGTATTTGAGTTTAGAACTAAGTGAACTCCAGGAACACTGCATTTCTAGTCGGAAGTTAAAGAGAAAATGATAGAGGTAGACTTGATATACAAAGAGTTTGTTCACATCCAATGAAGACCAGCTGGCATTACATTCTCCGGAAGAAAGAAGATTTTCCTCTTAGTTCAACCAGAGGAAATTGGTGTCCTAAACTGAGCACATAAGACAAACCCAAAATGACTTTTGCCATAGCAGTCAGTACCCATTTATATGGCTGTTTTGTTTTAGCCAAACCAGCTCACTCATCATATTAAACTAAGGATGTTAATCCCAATTGTGCTATTTTTATAGGACTTTGCTATTTAAGTTTAAATGTGCTTTGGCCTTATAGCACAGTATAAGAATTACACGCTTATAAAAGCTAGGCCACATGTTATGCTTGTATATATTTAAATAACATTTTAATAAAAGTTTAAATCGATGCTGGAATTTATTAGAATGTTGTTTTCCCCTTTATGTTAAAACCCAATTCAACCATGAGAAAATACAAAACAATACAATAAATAGTTTTTATCCTAAAGTTACATATAGTCTTTGAACTAGATTTCATGTTCTTTTACATTGTTTCTTCAAAAAGCTAACTTAAATTGAATAAGCCAGATCAACATATTAATGGTAAATCCTTAATTTGCTCAGTGGCATTAAATAGACCTTGGTACAAACCTGCCGGCCCTTTCCTAAATGTGTGAGGCTGGGTAAGTTACTTCATTTCTTCTCTCCACTTTAAGATCCTCATATGTGAACTGAAAATTCGCAAAATATTTTGTCAATTAAATATTATTAGTAGCTTACCCTCTTTGAACAAATTATAGGGACCAGCCCCTTTAATTACATGATCTTATTTAATCCTCACAAATTATCATTTCCATTTTACAGAAGAAGAAACAGGCCAAGGGGAGTTAGATCCGTTGACCAAGGGATTACATGGTTAGTACATAGTTGAGAGTTCCAGGATCTGAATGTAGACTAGACTGATAAATCCCAAATTCTTCCCCACTATGTTTTTTGGCCTAAAATGACTTAAAGAACTTACCATAGGTCTGGAGCTTATAGACACTCAGTAAATATTTCCTCTCTTAAAGAAAATGATTCACATTCCTCCTATTTCTATATTTCTTTTCATCTGAGCTACCAAGAACTTAAGATCACCCTCTAGTGATAAATCACTCCAACTGCAAACACTGGAAGTTTAAAAATGGAAGAATATAAGTATGAAGGAATTCATGAGAGGCCAAATAAATATGAAAGTATGAGAAAAGTTGCTATGTTATAATTTATCATTATTTTGCCTAGCATATACCCAATTGTTGGCCTCTTAGACTGTTCCCATTATTTTTTCCCAATAAACAAATGCCCACAATTTTTTTGATTGTAAAATAACCTCTGAGTTCTGTTAATTAGAATTAAATTTATAAAACTATGATCAAAACAAAACATTTTCCCCAAAATATGTAGTAATAGACCATTGGGATCATTAGAACTCAAATGTCATTTTTGATGGTACAAAAGAACTCAGGCAAACTTCTTTCCATGATTTAATTCAATACCCTCTGTGCTGAGGTTTTGGTTACAAAGCTAAGAATGACAAAGTCCGTAAGTATGTGAGGTATACTAGCTGATTCAATAAGCCTTCATAAAACCCTTATTTTAGGTAATAAGGACAAATTATATTACTGCTATAAGCTAAGCAGGATTTATAAGCAAATTTCAGACCCAAAAAGAAAAGGTATCCATTGTTTCTAACAGACAGAAATATCATCTCATAGAAACTCAGCAATTCCTACAAATTATTTTATTGAGAGAAGCAATACTGATCACAACAGAATAATATCTTTTTTTTTTCCCAAAAGAGAATTAAGAGTGAGATTCTATGAGTTTAGCCAGTAGGACTTTATTTTACTATAACGTCTAATAGTCATTTATAGATCAAGAGTGACCATCTCTTTTAATGGGACAAATATTCCTATTAAACAATTTAGGCTTTATTTGGGCAAGCTAGCACAGGGCTTTTTGGCCCAAAGCTGGGACTGGCACCAAATGAGTTCCCTTGACACTTTGTAGGGCGTAATGAACAGTCTGGAGCTCCCAGGCAATCTTTCACATTGTGATTTGGAATCCACTTGAAATTACATATGACTGGTGGAGCGTCGTCTGGAGAGGTCTAATCAGAATTTGTCTTCCATTCAGTAGAAATAAAATGAGCCCATTCATTGTGTCGTAATTCATCTCTATACCACAGAATGAACAATAACCCAAAATTAATGCCAACCCACTGGAGTTGGCTTCCACGCTTGAGAGATTGTTCCCCAGAATGTTTTATACATCACTTTCCTCACTCTGTGTTTTCTATTTCAGGGCCTACTCTTCCCAAGACTCATGTTAAGACAGCCTCTCTTGGGTTGGCTGGAAAGGCAAGATCTCCTTTGCTTCCTGTATCTGTGCCAACAGCCCCTGAAGTATCCGAGGAGAGCCACAAAGCAACAGAGGATCCAGCCAATGTAAGGCCATCCTTGAAATTTAGGCTGCATCAGGTGAAACAGTGATGGCTGCTATACTTAAAAAGCAATCTAAAAACTCAACAGACGACTAAAGAACCAGAGGAAATTGGTAGTCCTATGACTACCAATGATCATTTGATCGTGTGTGACTTTATATACCTACACATCCATATATGTCTATAGATGTATATATGTATTCCTTGCAATGAGTTGAAATACCTTGGCATTTGACTACATACATGATGATTCTTTTAAGCAAAACAAAAAAATAATAATAACAAAAAGCTATATTCTGAAGACTTTTCTGAAGTTATCAGACATGTCACTTCTAAAATCATACAGTAGCCTAGACGTATAGAATCGAAAAGAAGAAAATACAAAGTGAAGAAATGAAGGAAGGAGTTTAAGAGGAAAAAAGAGAAGGAACAGACATATTTAGAAAATAAGAGAAAATTTAGTTATTTGAGAGAAAACGTTTGCTAACTAGAGAAAAAAATAAAAATGTGATCAAATTAGAAAACTCAGAAAGATAGTCAATGGAGACAAAAAAAAATCTAAATTTTGAGAGAGCAAAACAGTTCTCCCAAAAATGGATTATAAAAGAGATTTGAAGAGATGTTGCCTAAAGACAGAGATTTAGAAAACTTTAGAGTGTTTCTGAATATAATTCAAGAGAAGGTATTTAAAAGGAGAAAAAAGAACTATCAGATCATATACATTGAAAAATCACAGTGGAAGGGGAGAAAAAAGATGAGAAAAACAAGTTAGAATCATCTCATTTGAATGAACAATAAATTTTTTCTCGACTTTATTGTTTTTGGTACTGTAAGCAATAAGATATTTTTTGGACATGGAAACCAGGAAATCTGGATATGTGTGTGTGTGTGTGTGTGTGTGTGTGAATGTTTGGCAGAAGTATATTATATGATTAATATACCTTTTGTATACTTCAAAAAAGATTCAAATTCATAGGAACTTATTGCACTACTTTGTCAGGATTTGGCTAGTTAGTACAGTTTCGTTTAGTTTCAGGGTTGTTGGCTATATCTCGTCATCTATGTAATATATCTCACCTCAAAAGGAATTATGTCAGGTGGCCCATATTTGTATATAAGGTTGGTCCTAAAGAGTGACAACCAAAGCTATAATATTAAAAGCAATAAGATTACATGTTAAAGGATACACAGAAATAGGGCAAATAAACTAGATCAGCACTGCCCTATAGAAATATAATGTGAACTATATGTGTAGCTTTCAATTTCTTAGAAGCCACATTAAAAGATGTAAAAATAATTGATATTTTAATACTGTCTTCCATCTAACCCAGTATTTCCAAAATGTTATCATTTCAACATGCAATAAATACAAAAAAATTGTCAAAAAGATATTTTACATTTTCATACTAAGTGTTGAGAGTCTGGTGTGTATTTTATATATATATATAAAACATTTCAATTCAGACTAATCACATTTCAGAAATCCAGTAGCTGCGTGATGCTAGTGGTTGCTGTGTGGGACAATGATAGCTAGATAATTTAAGAAAAACAACCCAAACAATAGTTAGGAAATGAGTTACCAACTGATCACGTCCCTTCAACCTCTCCCTTCATATGTAGACCAGTCTTTGAGCCAAACTGGCTACTTTCCATCCCCATTAAGCACTGGAGATTATGTGGTATATGACCACTCATTGGTATGCAGAGATTTCTATAAAAAGGTACCATTTTCAACATATTTAACATCATGCATTCTGAGCTGTTTCCTTAGTGGCTAGATTGAGTTAGTGCCCATCACTCAAATACTCTCCAGTGGTGTGCTCTGATGATCAATGGTATTTATTTGGCAGGATTAAATACACATTCTGACCAGGTAGTAAGCAATGCTTTCTATCCTACACAGAGCTACGACTCAGGTCTCATAGTTTCAATAACTTAATCAAACTAGTGACCGAGAATAATCAAGTAGGACAGGTCTGTATTAGTCAAAATAAAGAGTATGTTGAGAAAAGAAAAACTAATATTTATTGAGCGGGTAATACCCACCAACACTGACTGACTGAATCCTCCCAGTATTAAGCTGAATACTTGCCTCATTGAATCCTACACAATGAGGCAAGCTTGTAACTCCTGTTTGACACATAAAGAGACAGACTCAAAAAGAGCAAGTATATGAAAGAGTTGGGATTCTAATCAATACCACAGCCTTATTTTCCCCACTGGCTAGCCATCAGAATTACTTGGGAAGTTTAAAAAGAGAAAGATTCTATGGGGTGCCTGAGTGGCTCAGTGGGTTAAAGCCTCTACCTTCAGCTCAGGTCATGATCCCAGGGCCCTGGGATCGAGCCCCACATCAGGCTTTCTGCTCAGTAGGGAGCCTGCTTCTTCCTGTCTCTCTCTCTGCCTACTTGTGATCTCTGTCAAATAAATAAATAAAATCTTAAAAAAGAGAGAGAGATTCTAGCCATCTTATATTTTTTTAAAACATTTTTTTAAAAGATTTTATTTATTTATTTGACAGGCAGAGATCACAAGTAGGCAGAGAGGTTGGCAGAGAGAGAAGGAAGCAGGCTCCCCGCAGAGCAGAGAGTCTGATGTGGGGCTTGATCTCAGGACCCTGGGATCATAACCTGAGCCAAAGGCAGAGGCTTAACCCACTGAGCCACCCAGGTGCCCCTCTGACCATCTTATATTTAACTGCATCTGAATTCCTGAGGACAACAATGGGGATATCTGTTCTGTGATAACTAATGATCTTATATTACTAATGACCTGATTCTCGTGGCTGCCAGTAAGAGTTCTAAAGAGTTTGTTCACTAACACTTCCAAGATTTCCTCAGTTCAACCTCTTCGATGTACCCACCAATCAAATGTGCTAAAAGATTGCCTTTACAATTATGCATATAGGCAACTCTGGTTTGGGGTGAGAGTTTTGTTTCTACGTACAAACTGAAGTCATACTCCTCAGGCCTTTCATTGGTCAAGGCAAACAAAGCCCATCAAACTTCCATACACACAAAAAAATACCTACATTGTGTTATGAAAAAAAGGGACATGGTGATATGCATTCTGTTCAGATCCTGCTGGGTTACCCACAGGAAAGAAAAATGAGAGTAACATATTGAACATGTACCATGTGCTGGTCACTGTGATAGTCACTAAACAGGCCACAAGGTGCTCAGGGTAGCTATGAAATAGATGACCACCCTCACTTTATAGCTGAGAAGAGCTGTGGGTCAGAGAAGCTCACTAATGTATTTGAGACCACACAGTTCTACACAGGTAGAACTTGGTGTGAAATGAGATTTTTTTTTTTTTAACTTTAAAGCTTTTTCCTCAACACAGGGATGGTTAGTGAAACACGATGCAATCATTCCTCTCATCGCCGCCTCTTTCATTACCAGCATCTTCATTCCAGTGGATTATATTCTGAGCACAGCCTCTTGCTTTGGCTGTGGGCCACTGTGTCATGCTTGGTAATACAAAGTAAACCAACTAGATGTGGCCACTGCCTTTGTAAAAGCGGGTATCGATGTTCACCTGTCCTGACTCTTTGTTCTCGTTCTTTCTGCAGGTATATGAACAGGATGATTTGAGTGAACAAATGGCAAGCTTGGAAGGGCTAATGAAGCAACTTAATGCCATCACAGGCTCGGCCTTTTAACACATCTTACCCAGTTGATGAGGTGTATTTTCCGGGAACTTTGCAGCATACCAATTACCCATAAACAGCACACCTGTGTCCAAGAACTCTTAACCAGTGTACAGGTCAACCATCAGGACCACTCAGTTATGGAAGATCCTGAAGCAGTTCAGAAGGAATAAGCATCCCTTCTTCCATAGGCATCAGGAATTTCAGAATGATTACCATGGGGTCCCTACACAAAAGCAAAGAGACACCCTCACTGCACTGTCAAAGCTGAAGCTGCTAGCCTAGTCCTGGGTCTTTGCCACTGCAGTGACCACGCTGTCATAGCTAAGGTTTGGGTTTTCCTTCACCGAGGCCTGTCATTTCCTTTCTGTGTAGGTCTAGTCTTACAAAATGCAAGTGCATTACCGAAGCCTGTACCATGCCATCGCAAATCAGCGCAAGCTCATTATTTTGTTTTCAACTTCAAAGTACAAAGCACCCACGCAAATTCTCTCGCTCCATAGCACCAAAGGATTGGATGTTTTCTTGACAGCACAAAAAGTAAATAAGTAAACAAAAGGCAGCGAATGCTTACGTTTTGTATCTCAGACATTCGTCTTGCACAAGTGGTAGATATTAGCCAGTGGCTGTAAAATTCACCCATTTTAGCAAGTATTTGTAAATCCACCCTTGGTTAATATTTATGTCTGGAGAATAGGAACATAAAAATCTGCAACTAGGGGCATCCTGCCAGCAGCAGTCTGTTTCCTGAAAGAGGATACAATACACAATCTTCTCAGACACACGGTAATTACATGCTTAAGCTTGTAATAGACACTTTTCAATTTGGGTGGCTTTTGTGCCATATCACACTGTGATGATATTTCAAAGCTTCACCGTGGCCACCTTCCTCAGAAGTCTGGCCGGAAGAGCTCCCCCCACCCCCTTCATCCTGTCCCTCCCTGAGTTCTCCTTGGCAGCCAGCCTTGGGCGAGGTGGCCAGCTTCACATACTGCTTGGCCTCCTGACCATCGTCCCTGTCACCCTCTGTGGAAACGGCAGACTCCCTGAGAACAGGCCCTGAGGAAGGGAAGGAAAATGGAAGGCAGTTTCAAACAGTACCTACTCTTGTGTGATGTCACTTCCGCCAACAGGCTCCTCACTGACTCAGAGGGGGCAGCATTGGTCACTGGCGGCCACCAGGCCCTGTTGTCAAGGGAACCTTCTACACTATGCCTGCCCAGAGTCAGAGAGGAGCAGAGGGGAAGGTGCCGCTTGACCCTTCTGACGCATTATAAATCGGGTGGATGCTTTTCCGAGCTGCATCTTCATTGTGAACTAGAATTTTAAACTTCTAACGCCATGTTTATCTACGGCTTGGAACTAGGTGAAATTAAGAACATTTTGTGTGCACCCTTTTAGTTTCTGAATTTCCAGCTGCATTTGGAGTTAATCCCTGTTTATGCAGCTGAATTGCCAAAAGGGAGCTAGTTTGCATATTTATCAGTTAGGCGACTTGAAAACCCAATAAGAGAGTTTCAGCTGAATTATTCCTTTCAGCTCTGTCTTTGATTTCAAGCTTGAGTAGGTCATAATTTTAAAAGAGCATGGAAGGGATAGGATCTTTACAACCTAATAGCTCCTTTTATTAGGTGGGTAATTATATATGAATCCCTGAATAAAATATTTTGAGCAAAATGGCACTGTAACAGAAGTAATAATTCAGATTATTTTTTTACAGTTTTATGTCGGGAAGGAAATCTGATGTCAAAGAGAGGGCTTGTTCAAATGGTTCATTAGAAAGTCCGGTCCATTTGTGAAATTGCTCCTTCAACAAGAGTGCTTATTCAATTTGCTAAGATTTTCTTGAAGTTCTTCTGAAGAGCTATGTGACGTTATTCTATGGGGCAGATGACTCTTCTTCAAAATCTGGGCACTTAGGTAGACAACCCTCCACTGACCAGGAACAAGGCATTTCCTAATATAATACTGAATCTTGCCGAAATAATTCATGACTTCAGAAAATGTTTACTAGGCTAGCTTTCCCCCCTCCCGTTTCTTTTTTTTTTTTTTTTTTTTTTTTTATATTTTATTTATTTGACAGAGAGAAATCACAACCAGGCAGAGAGGCAGGCAAAGAGAGAGGAGGAAGCAGGCTCCCCACGGAGCAGAGAGCCCGATGTGGGGCTCGATCCCAGGACCCCGAGATCATGACCTGAGCGGAAGGCAGAGGCCTTAACCCACTGAGCCACCCAGGCGCCCCCCCCTCCCGTTTCTAATACTAATAAGGAATATTCTCTGATGGTATTTGTTATCCAAGGAATGTCAGCCTGAGTGCTTTGTTTGGAATGGGCTACAAATCTCAAATTTCAGATTGAGTCACATCTTCAATCTATAGACTGTATCTGGACAATCAAGAGAACTAGCATTCTTCACAAAATCCTCGATGATTCTAGTCAAAGTCACAGACCTTAACAAATAAAAATTTTTAGAACTACATGAAAATATGCATTATTTGTTTTCAGCAAGAGGTACATTTCTGGGGCATGCTCTTGGAGCTTTCTTCATTCAAGAAATACAATGGTTTATTTTAGTAATTGGTAATGCTAATAACTCTTTGCTTCACACCTCGAAGATATAGTAGAATCCATTTAAATTCTCTCAAGAGACTCTTGTTTGCTTTACCCAATGATTTTAATATGCAATGACTTTGCCACAACTTTTGTAAAGCTCTGCTCCCTCCTCAGAGTTCACCTATGTATATTGCCTGCTCAAGTTTTCAGGTAACTTTTTAATTTCCCAGTCTTCTAATCTGTTGACAAGAAGCCATCTGTGAAGACTGCAAGATAGCCTCTATTTTGTTCCTACTCCGAGCCTAGTTCATAACATGCAGGGCTCTTTAAGCTCCTAAATCTCTCTGACTCCCATAGGGCGATACTTGACAGCCAACCAGCAGCTCGGCCACCAGGATCATTTCTCCCTGAAAAAGCAGAAAATAAAACTTGGCAGGGAATGCTCAGGCCTCCCCTGCACTGGGCTGAACTGTCAGGCAAGAGCCTCCTCTTGCAAAAGTTTAGTATTTTTCTTTTGTATTTCATACCGATGAGAAAGCTATTTTTCTTTCCTCTAGAAATTTCTGCATTTGTTAAACTCACAAAAATGCAGACAGCTCAAAATGCATAAGGCATATTTGGAGGATGCTCTAGCCAAAAGTTAAATATTTCTTACTGATTCATATTCAGTTAAAAATAAAAAGAATCATACATAAAAATTCATACATACAAAGAGTTACCTCTTTGTAAAATAGTGCTATAAGCTTCCAGAATATGTAAACAATGGAACTTCACATTTGGGTATTATAAAATGCACACTCAGTTGAACAATCTGGAAAAAAAATTAGCAGAGAGAAACAGGTCAAGCCAGGGATATAAGAGGTGAATTTATTGAAGTTTCCCATGAGGGATTGGATATAACATTGTTCTCTTCAAAATAAGGGGAGCTTGAAATGACACATATGTTTGGTCCTCTGCCTCAGCAGGAGCTATGAAAGGAGGGTGGCCCAGCATTCATGTGTCATTCCCATCAATATCTGGAAACTTTAAAGTTTGGCGCTCATAGCTTCTCCAATAAAGAATCTCTAAGTATAGACTTTTCTGGAAACCTTCCATAGTCTGTGTTTGGAGATGGTTGCTCATTCTTATCCACCCTTTTGATACATCTATCTGTTGACTTTATTTAGAGGAACATCTAAAGTCTTCTCCAGTTTAAGAGAGGGTTTCATATGGCAGCTGGACTATAACTCCCACAACAACAAAAATGTCACCTCTAAAGAAATCACCTTATCATTTCATATGAAATTGTATCCCAGACTCAGACTTCTTGTGGTTTTACAATTTCCATCTCTAGTCCATAAGAGAGAGAGAAATAGAAAAAAATCCCTAGTTTTATGTGTTTAGAAAAAACAAAATCATCTGAATTTTCGAATAGATGTGAAACAAGGTTGCTTTCCCTCCCTCAATCAACTAGTTGACTTCATACCATCTCTGAGTGTCCTGGACGTCAGAGGCTAGCATCCCTTGCCTGTTCATAACCATAATACGATACAGAGCCCATAACCTAGTAGAGCTTCAGAACCAGGCATACACACACATCTGCCATCTCTCTCTTTAAAACCACTTTCAAAGCAACATTTTACTCTTCTATTTTGTCTATTTCTCTAGTGACTTTCAGAAGTCCCTTAAATATTGCACAGAAGAGATTTTCACAGGATTCCATGGCTTTAAATTACACTAGCTACTTAGAAAATCATAGATATTTTGTGTGATATTCCATCCCTATGAAAAATAGCATTCCCGTGCCTCAGTGTACTTTGCTATCCAAATCCCTACTTTCAAAAGGTAATGATGAAAAGAAATGCCCGAGTATTTTCCTGGTCAGTGAGGTTGCAGAAGAGACCAATACCATGCCCATACAAGCAAATAAATATTACTTCTGGGCTCTGCATTGCCGCCCTTGGGTAACGTTCATTTGGCGACTTCCGGCTGCACTCTCTGAAGGATTTCTTCTCCTGCTCTCAGCAGAGAGCCTTCGTACATGTCATCCTATATTTGTTTGTTGGCTGGAGAGCAACAGCTAAACTCTGCAAGATGTCACAGATGCATGGGCCAAGGGATCTCACTGTGTGCTGAACGTGTTATCTTCAGAAGCAAGAAAGGAATGTTGGAGAGGAGGAGAAAGGCTGTTTTTGTATTATTGTAGGGTAAACCTGACAATTCTGACCTTGGTGAATTGTCAGCTTGTTTGGGAGATGGGTGGGTGGGTCCGGGGTGTACTTTTTATAAGTAATATTTAATTTATTATTTAGAGTGGCTTCTTTTTTGGATAATTTATGATAAAAAGGGAGATCTGGTCGGAAACCTAGATACGGCTATTAAAGCTGCAGTGTTCCATATCTCAGAGGGACCACTTTGGAAATGAATTTGTCCATTGCTGAGTATGAGGATGCGCCCAGGCAAAGCCTCCGCTGAAGCAACATCATTACCACCTTCTCCCTTTCCAGGGTCATTCAAACAAGATAACACCAAATCTAAAATACTCTGCTAGCATTTTACAGATCAATGCTACTCATTCTCTCAAAGGGCTTTGCAATTCAAATTGTTATTGTGCTAGTGGTAGGTTTATTTGGTAGAAATGGGTATACTACAGCTTTAACTAGCCTTAGTGGAAAAAGAAACTTTTTGTTGCTACAAAACACCTTAAAAAAAAAAAAGGTATTTTGAGCCTACAAAGAGTTTCTTTAAATTGTCAAGACTCTAGCATTGTTAACCAAATTAGACTAGTGATTGCAATATTTAAGTGTAAATCTTGTTCTATGAGAAAGGATACTTGCTTACAGTTTCAAACAATGACTGTTTCTACACACGATCTTGTATACTACCACACGAGGAAAAAAGGGGTTTTGTAATCACAGTAGAACAGTCTCATATTCATTTTTTATAGAAATGTTATTCCAATGGTGCATTTTTTTGTTTAATAAATAAAGTTTTGATACAAAATTCTTTCTTCAAGTTATTTATATCAAATGGCTGACACTAACGGCACCCAACCCTCACCCCTGCCTGTCTATTCTTAGCCTCAGGATATGGACTGCCTTCTTTGACATCTGTGGCAGAGGCTGCAGGTTTCTGCTGTATCCCCTTGGCTCCTTCTACCATGTTCATGCTCGAGTCCAGTAGGGCTGCAATCCCAACAACCAACAGCCACGACTTTTCTTTGGGGGCTGCCTCAGGCCGCCAGAACCCCCTTTGCCTGCATGCACAGGAGAGCTGGAAACCCCTGATCACACCTCAGCAATAGCTGTGGCATACTCTGGCCCCTTTGCCCCTGACTAGGACAACGTTGTGGTGAAACCCAACTTTCCTCTAGAGGTCCCGTGCGAGACCCAGCCAAAGTGACTCAGGAGAGACAGCGCTCCACAATACTGCACCCTAGACATGCTACCCTTGCTTGGCTTGCCTCCCTTCTCTCTCCCCCTTCCGCCATTCCTCTAATAGTCTCTCCTGGGAGCACTTCATAATTAATCACTTTTACAAGGATCTTCATGTCAGGGTCCATTTTGGGGAAACTAACCCAAGACAAGACCCTTCTATTTTTTATTTCCACTTGAAAAACACCAAGACCAAATAAATGTAATGCTCTTTCCATCCACCAGATACTTCGTTCTTATGGCATCAATAGCATCGCTGGGGAGGCATATGCATTGAACGATGTATTGCTATGCGTACTGGAAGATTAAGTTGGACATGTAATCTGTTCTCGAAGAGAAAGCCACGTATTATTAAAAGTTTTAGGGGCGCCTGGGTGGCTCAGTTGGTTAAAGCCTCTGCCTTCGGCTCAGGTCATGATCCCAGGGTCCTGGGATCGAGCCCCACATTGGGCTCTCTGCTCCGCAGGGAGCCTGCTTCCTCCTCTCTCTCTGCCTACTTGTGATCTCTGTCTGTCAAATAAATAAATAAAATCTTAAAAAAAAAGTTTTATTAAGTCTTTGGGGCAAGCAGAGAACTACTCTGTAAGTTCTTTCTTGAAGGCAATGCATCCCAGATGACAAGACAGATGGTGTTTCAAAGGTCACCTAGATCTTCCTGCCTTTCTTAACTTATAATCATTCCACCTAAAGAAAAAAAAAATGTGCTGAAGATCACCAAGACCCTGGAGAAATTGGAACCCTTGTGCATGACAAGTGGGAATGTAAACTAATGCAGCCACTTGGAAAACAGTAGGGTGGTTCCTCAAAAAATTAAACATAGATTACCAAATAATCCTGCAAATCTACTGTCCAAAAAAAAATCAAAAGCAGGGACTTGAACAGATATCAGATATTTGGATACCTATGTTCATAGTAGCATTATTCACAATAGCCAAAAGATGAAAGCAACCCAAAGATACATCAACAGATGAATGAATAAACAAAATGTGGTCTATGCATACAATGGAATATTACACAGCCTTAAAAAGGAGGGACATTCTGACACATGCTACACATGGATGAAACTTGAAGACATTATGCTTTGTGAAATAATCCTGTCAAGAGAATACAAATAGTGTATAATTTCATTTACATGAGGTATATAGAGTAGTCAAATTCATAGAGACAGAGAGCAGAATGGTGGTTGCCATTGGCTAGGAAAATAGGGCGGTGGGGAATATTGCTTAATTGGAATCAAGTTTCAGTTTTGGGGTATGAAAAAAGTTCCCGGGATAGATAGTGGCGATGGTTGCACAACGTGAAAGTACTTAATGTTACTGAACTATACACTTCAAATGGTTAAAAAAGTATATTTAATGTTATATATATCTTAGCACAATTTTTAAAAAATCTCCAAATTAGGATATTCCAGATCCATCTGCTATAAATGCTGATATTTATTCTTTGACTCCT
The DNA here is from genome assembly GCF_922984935.1 of Meles meles. Taxonomy (NCBI): domain Eukaryota; kingdom Metazoa; phylum Chordata; class Mammalia; order Carnivora; family Mustelidae; genus Meles; species Meles meles. The sequence continues at coordinate 74,816,742 of NC_060077.1, forward strand.
GAAATATAAATATGTTAACACCAAAATGCTGAAGATTGATATGCAAGAAATGGAAGCAACGTATTTACCACAGTCTATTTTCTCTCACACATTTTACACTACCATATTCAACTGAAGTAACCATACCTTACAAAAGAATGTTGTGCTACCATAGAAGACTATCACAGATGATTATTTCCAAGGAAAACTGGTTATTTGAAGAAAAATAAAATGGATTACTGGTGCCTGACCTAGAGAGGAAAAGGCTAAGAGATTAATTACTCTCTGCATTGCAAATATTTTATGGAAGAGTGGTCAAAGAATGAAATACCCTCTATATTAAATACCCTATGATGCTACTGTTAGATAGATAGTAAATTGCATTAATATGTATGCAGGAGAGTTTAATAGATCTGAAGGAAGGTGGAATGTCAGGGAGGTCTACCCAGAGCCAAAATCCAGAAAGTTTAACACTGACTCTCTTCCATGGAAATTTTCTTTAATTTATTGATCACTTGTCTGTTCCATTTATTCTGAAGTACTTTAAGTGTGTACTTATAATTCTTAAAAATGCTTCCTGATCTCCATCCTATCATTCCACTTCCTCATTTCTTTCATTCACTACTCTTTTCCTAAACATTATTTGCAGCCTCTCAGTTACGTTCACATACTGAATCTGTGTTTGTAAAACTAAATCTGTCTTTTCTTCCTCCAATAATGGTTTTAATTCTGCAATTGTATTTTTAATTTCCTTGTGACTTTCCCTTTTCTTACCTATCTCCTTCTTTATTTCATCATGTTGTCTTTTTATCCCATCCCATTCTCTCTTGATTATATTCCAATTCTGTTTCATAGAGCCAATATTTCTTTATACACTTGAAAAATGCCAGTTTTCTTTGAAAGAAACTCCGTCTGGTTTTGTAAAAGAATTATCCTGTAAGCCCATTATGTCTCATTACTTCAGCCTATTCTTATCTTTATTTTAGATTTAAGTGTTCTTAATCTATTTATTTACTCTGAGATGAAGGAAAATCCATTCAGGTCAATGTGTTTCAGCTCTGTGTGTGTGTGTGAATGGCTCATGGCCCCATTTTATGACCGCTTGTGTTCTGTGAAGCTGCTTCCTGAGGTACACAGAGCCAGCCAGTTGTCCTCCACAAGTCCCAGCAAAGCTGCCACTATCTCACTGGTTTTCATCTAGTGTCTTCCCTTCATCTCCCTGGCTCTTACATTGCCAACTGGAGTACATGAAAATGAGCAAAACTCAAGAAGAAACAGATGCCCCATCTCCTCTCTACCTCAACCTCTATGAAGAACGCCGTAGACTTGAGAAATTACCCAAGCTCATTGGTTCCTCTCTTATCCTTTCTGCCCAGTCCTGTTTTGGCAGTTTGTAGTAACAAATGAATGCAGTGAAGAGAGATCAGAGGGAGGAATAAATAATGGCTTTGTGCCTAATGCTTTTTGAGGCCATGAGAGTGATACTGGCCTGGATCTCTGGTTGGTATAAACTTGTCAATTGTGGGGGCACCTGGATGGCTCAGTGGGTTAAAGCCTCTGCCTTTGGCTCAGGTCAGAATACCAGGGTCCTGGGATCGAGCCCCACATCAGGCTCTCTGCTCAGCAGGGAGCCTGCTTCCTCTTCTCTCTCTGCGTGCTTCTCTGCCTGCTTGTGATCTCTGTCTCTCAAATAAATAAAATCTTTAAAAAGAAAAAAACTTGTCAATTGTGAACTGAAGATCTTTTTACAGGAGATCACTGGCAATATGGCAAGGATGGTCCATCTATTGCAATTTCTTAACATTTTATTGGCCTTAGAGTCTGTGGGGGAAAAAAAACCACAAAACTTCCTGAAATCTGCAGAGAAGACCAGCTTTTTCAGTAATAATGCCTTCTTGTTCCACTTCTCCTTCCTCCTGTTTTTATTTATTTTTTTATTTATCTGTCATATTTATTTATTCTATTTATTTTTTATTTATTTGTCAGAGAGAAAGTACAAGCAGTGAGAGTGGCAGGCAGAGGGAGAGGGAGAAGCAGGCTCCCCGCTGAGCAAGGAGCCAGATGCAGGACTTGATTCCAGGACCCTAGGATCATGACCTGAGCCAAAGGTAGACGCCCAACCAACTGAGCCACCCAGGTGGCTCCTCTTTCTTCAATATCTGTTTTCTGATATTCCTCTGGTTTTTTTTTTTTTTTGTTTTTTGGTTTTTTTTTGTCTTCCTCCTCTTTCTTTAAATATCTGTTTTCTGAGTCCCTAGATGTAATAAGGGGAAAGGGGGATGAACCGTGAGGGACAAATCTCCAGACGCCATTGTAATTGTTGAGCCCTAGCTATTTTTTTAAGTGCCTATGCTTTATCCTACTTTCTATTTACCCAAGCTTAACCTATATTTTATTTACCAATTTCTTATTTCTGTGTTGCCACATTATTTTTTCTTTCATCTGTGATTAATCTCTCTCCCTCACCTTAACTTTAGAAACTCATAATTTGATACAATAAATACTAAGCAATTGTTCCTGAGATAATCCAAATGTTCTCATTAGCAGTTCAAAAGATTTCTTGAAATAAATAACAGAAGTAATTTTTCCCAGATTCCTTTTGGGTTTTAATTAACATTCTCCTTTATAAATTAATGACAGTCCTTTAATTTCCCTGTCTTTGCTAATATCTATTCTGACTCTTTATGTGAGTTTGACAAAATACCCTTTGGTAAAACAATTTTTCACCTTCTTAAACTTCTTAAGGATTTAATTCTTACAATATTCTTTGAATCTGTGGTAGACTCCCTCAGCTACTTTTCTTTTTACTCAACTGAAAAGTGTTCTTTGGTGTGAAACTCTTTTAGCAATGGTGGCATTTTATTTTATTTTATTTTATTTTAAAGATTTTATTTATTTATTTGACAGAGAGAGATCATAAGTAGGCAGAGAGGTAGTCAGAGAGAGTGAGAAGGAAGTAGGCTCCCTGCTGAGCAGAGAGCCCGATGTGGGACTCGATCCCAGGACCCTGAGATCATGACCTGAGCCGAAGGCAGAGGCTTAAACCACTGAGCCACCCAGGCGCCCCAATGGTGGCATTTTAATTTTGCAAATAAGATTCCTTATTTGTCATGGATTATTCCTCCTTCTTCCCGAAATCAGATGTTTTAAAAAATTAACTATTGCATTTACTTCATAGAGCTATTGTAGGCTTATTTAAATTAGACAATGTAAATAAAGTTCTTAGTATAATTTCTAATACTTGGCAAAAGTTTAATACATGCTACTTCTGTTCCTTCTGTCTCTGCACTAGATCTTTCCCTTTAACATTTACGAACATTTTGATATATTTTGAAAAATATAGATGGGAATTAAGCAAATTTGTGGTTTGGGAGTGGTTCTAACTTTTATGTATTATTTATAGCATGCATGCAGACGTCAAAAGCAGTTTGCCAACGGATGATACTGTTATAAAATAGTTTTCCTTTTTTTGACATATATATCCAGTATTTATTTAGTGCTTTCATTCACATGAAAGACATAATACTAAGGGAACCAATGAACCAAAGAATAAATCCATGCATCTTGTGTGTTTATACACTAACAAACAAGAAAAAAAAGTGTCTGTCTGTATACATATACACATATGTATTTACATGGGGATACTTCAGATGAGACAGTTTTAGATAGGTAAAGAAAAAATCTCATCAGATTACAGAGCATCAAACTAAGGTTGATAGAAGCCTCATAAGGAAGGTGGTATGTGGGAAGATAAAAAAGACCAAAGTCTTCAGAGATTGAAAAGGGCTATTCAGATCAAAAAATTATATGAGCAAGTAGATACAAAAGTAAGAATTTACAGGACAAAAATGGAACTAATAAGTATTTCAGGGTTTTTTGTTAAGTATGTGGATTGTGGGAAAAAGTAAGAAGTATATTTACAAAGTCATGGGAGTTATGTAATGGTGATCTAAGATATTTAACTTAATTCTGTAACTAATAAGAACACATTGAAAATAGAAGTTTTAGTTTTTCATTCACAAATGTCTATTGAATAATTACTATGTACAAATGACTGAGCTGGTACTGGAAAAGCAGCAGTGACCAGTATGAATATGATTGTTGTCCTTATAAAGTTTATAATAAAAAAGAACAGAGAGGTGCAATAACTGTAAGGAATAATATAAACTAATATTATGATATAAAATATTATGTCATTAGGAATTACCCACAATTATTTTAGATAGGGAAAGACTTCCTCGTAGAAGTAACATTTTTTTTTTAAAGATTTTATTTATTTGACAGACGGAGATCACAAGTAGGCAGAGAGGCAGGCAGAGAGAGAGGAGGAAGCAGGTTCCCTACTGAGCCATGAGCCTGATGCGGGGCTAGATCCCAGGACCCTGGGATCATGACCTGAGCCAAAGGCAGAAGCTTTAACCCACTGAGCCACCCAGGCACCCCTAGAAGTAACATTTAAACTGAAACCACAGAATACCAAAGAGTCATCCATGTGAATATTGGGAACATAGAACATTCCAGAAAGAGGGGGAAACTGAGCCAAGGCCCAGGCTGGGAAAAGAGCTTGGCCTACCCAAGAGCTAGGCAGATGGTTGGTGCAGTTGCATTTCACCGAGCAGGAAGAAAAATAGAATGAAGAGATTAAGGATTTAGAACTAGGCCAGATCATGCTGCATACTGCAGTGCTTGCTACCAAGTTTAGATTCCAAAGGAAATAGCCAATTGAAGGGACAAAGAAGAGAGTTAAAAATCTGATTTATGTGTATCAAGATAAAAAAAATGTGCACACTACCTCAGATTTGCAAGATTATGTAGAATTTTTTATCATCTATAATTGCTTCGGTCTTGCTCACTTTCCCAATTTTTATTGGGTAGTGAGCTGAAGTTCGATCTTGCCAAGGAAAGGAGTCTATTCTTTCTTTTTCATTTAAAGCAGCTTTTTTCTATTTAACAAATTCCTTCTGGATAAAGTCTCTAAATTCAAAGTTCTAATTCCCTGCCACAGTTTTATTTCTCTCCCAAAGTTCCCTACCATTGCCAATCCTTCTCAAGATGGCTTCTGGGGAAGTGGGGATGTTCTCATGTTGTGCTTGACCAAATATGGATTCTCTCTGCTTCCAGTGAGTGACCCTTTATTCCATCTCATCTCTTAGAACTCTGCTGGCCATTACCACCAAGGTTTGCATCTGGAGACACTCAGAATCTTTTCTCTCAGCACAGTAGAATCCTATTATTCTCCTCACTGATTTCGCCCAATCTAAGCTCTTTTTCTGGCACTGTTAATTCTCTGAGTCTCAGCCTTGTCTTCCACCTGGCCCCCAACTGGGTTGTCTACTACCAACCTCTATTCCAAAGTCACTTCTCCTTCGCCCTTGATAATCCTAAGGTAGACTCAACTCTCAATTTAAGTATCTCCTAAATGCTCTGTTCAGAGCATACTGAAATAACTGGGTTCCTTACTTGTTATATATAAGTGGTACAACCGGTTTTCTTTCTGCCTAGAACAATAAGACACCACTTTTTTCTGTAGTAGTGGCCAGCCTTCTGGGATGTTCCTTGGACACAACAAGAGTCCTCTGGTTTGGGCCTCATTCCTTACCTGTCTAGATTTTCTATTAGCCTTTGCTTCCTTGCCTCAGAGTTTTACCTCATAGAGGTGTGCCAGAACCCTTCTTAATATTAACTTCTTAATATTTTTATTTGTCTTTGCACACTCATGCCTGATGATATGCCGTGTCTTGTCTAATAGAAACTTTCTGCTTACTCTTCTGGTCTGGTGAAAATTCTCCTTATGTCATATCTTGGAAATCTTCACTATTTGTGTATTATATTAGTATCTGCATTTCCTCTGAGGCACTGAAACCATCTGGTCAATGGTTATGAGGCCACAAGCATCAAGACTTAAAGTGAATAGAAATTTTATGAATTTAATATTTATAAAAATAATAAATCAGATGTGTGTGCATGCACTAAAGATCAATCTGGCTATTGTTTACAGAATGAATTCCAAGTAGCAAAAATGAAAAAGAAAGTTTCAGAAAAAGTTTGATGGTAGATTCAATGGTGATGAAGAGATAGTAATGAAATGGAATACATTTGAACTGTGTTTTAGAGGTAGAAATAAGCACGTATGCAAATGGACAGGCTTGGGTGGGTTTCTGGTTTACACTTTGAAGATGGTAGTAACTGTTCCTCTATACAGGAGACTGGAAGAGAAACAGTTTGAGTATAGTATATATATATGGAAATAAAAGTATAATTTTTAAAGAGCCTGTGTGATATCCAAGATGACGTATCAAAATGTAGACAAATATTTGAATCTGAGAACACATAAGAAAGATCAGGTCTGGAGATGTAAATGCAGAAGTTTCCAATATATGAATGGCAACTAAAGCCATACGAATATATATGGCAGAGAGGCAAAGTTGGGCCTACCCTGAGCCCTGAGAGAATCAAGACTATAGATAACAGTTAGAGAAGGAGCAACCAGGTAAGCAGGCTTACGAAGGGTGACCAATGACAAGAAAACTGGGGGAAAAAATCAGTTTTCTGTTAGAGGAAAATAAAAGATAACAAGATTTGTACAGAAGAAGAGAGAAAAAACATTGGAAACAGAAGGGTTCAGCTGTATAAATAAGTTGGTGGAATGGTAGGTAAGGCCAAGATAAAATAATGTGTATTAAATTTGTCAGGATGAAGATCATAAAGGGTACCCAGACCCCCTCGTTTTCCTGTGATAACCCCAGTTTATGTACTGTGCCCTCATGTAGTTAATTTCTAGAATAGTAGTTAACATTACATAGTGCCTACTTTCATTTTCAAAATATCCTCATTTGGATGACAGTTTATATAGTCATACTACCTATTGGTGACTAAAGTAAGAGCAGTTTCAGTGAAAGGCTGGTGATGGAAGTCAGATTATAATGGATCATAAATGCAATGGGAACTCATGAAGTAAATATAGTGCATGTACAATAACAATGAAGTTATATTATGAAGAACAGAAGAAAAATGGGAAGTAACTGGAAGGGTAACTGGATCTTACATGCTTTTAAAAATGAACTACAAAATCAGTCACAAAGATTTTTCTAGAAAATTGAGCAACTTCCAAATCAAATTCACCTGTGCCGTAAGTTTTCAGAATGAATAGCAGTATGATTTAAGAAAAAGACCTTCAGGTTATGTATAATAACCTTTCCAGAGAATGTTGCAATGCAGTGAGGGCTGCACTGGTTTAGAATAGGAAAGGGAACTCTAGAACCAAAAGCAAAAGGACATGCAGTAGATTTATTCAAGAGGATAGAATGTAATAAGCTGATGTCATGGTGTCCAACCCTAATATACCAGATCCTAACACCTACAACCTGAAAATTTTACCTGGTATGGAATGGAAAAGGAATCTTTGTCAATGTAATTAAGTTAAAGGTTTTGAGGTGGGGAGACTATCTTGGATTATTTGGATGGGCTTTAAATGCAATCACAAGTGTCCTTATAAAGGAAACACAGAGGAAATTTTGACCCAGACATAGAAGAGGAGGAAACAATGTGAACACAGAGGCAGAAACTGCAGTCATGTAGCCACAAACCAGGGAATGGTGGCAGCCACTAGAAGCTGGAAGAGAGAGAGAATAGATTCTCCCCAGAGGCTTTGGAGAGAATGCATCCCTGCCAACACCTTGATTTCAATCCTAATTTCAGACTCTGACTTAACGGAACTATGGGTGAATACACTTCTGTTATTTTAAGCCACTTAATTCGTGGTAACTGTTACAGAAGCTCAAAAAACCAATAGGGCAGGACTGGGTAAAACTCAGTTCCCAAAAGAGCATGAATACCAAAAGGCAACAAATAGATTTTTTAAAAGACAAATACCAAGGCCAAGGAGATTAAAGGAGATATCTTGGTGGAAACAAGGAAATGGAGTGTAGTGTTTCAGTGTTACTGCATGGACAGGTTCAGATGTTTAAAGATATGGCATAAATGAGGGTCCTTGGTTATTGTCCAGATCAGCTCAGGTTCAGCCATGGGGAGGATGAATCTGGAATGATACAGATCCAAAGTCAAGAGTAGTAACCTTAGGGCTGTTGGCCACTGGGCTTTGAACAGATGCCTAATTTCTTTGTGTTTCAGTTTGCTTGTTTTCCCTATATTTTTATCTGTAACACAAAGATAATAATATCTGGCTTGCCTGTCTCACAGATCTCTTATGTGCATGACATCAGATACAATACTTAAAAACACTTTATTTTTTATAAAGTGCTATTTTATACCTTACCAGTGGTACTTGCAGCCAGAGAACTGTGACCTATTCAGCCTTCGAGATCTAAAATATAAGGAAGTGAAGGCACCTGTAGGGGAACTTAATAGAAATCCCAAACCCGATTAGGATCCAAGGCATTACTTAAAGTTTTTGTGAACGTCCAGAGGGGTGGAGTGTGAAACGTCAGCTCAGGTCCTTGTTGGGGTACAACCAGATTCTGTTTATCTCGTTGACACAACTATTTTCTCGTTAAAAACAAAACAAAAACACAGATGTGTAAGTAGCAGAATTCACTTGAGATGGGGTTGAAGACAGGGACAGAAAGGGTGGAAACAGGTTTTACATTAGTTGTAGCAATGCAAACATTCCAATGTAAAAATATTCTTCCTCCATTTTCTCAGAGGAAAAGTTCCACTGACCCAGGAACCCCGCAGTCCCTGTCCTTACACACCTCTCAGACTTCTCTCTTTCCCTTCCCTTCTTTGTCTCTCTGTTCTGTTCTGTTCTAATCCTTTCTTCCAGGAGCAGAAATACAAATCCCTCCCATTCTTTCCTTCAGGGAGTTATCACTGACTTTTGTTGTTCAACCTCTTTCTAACAAAACTTTAGACACTTAGCTCCTAACCCAAGCAGTTAATTAAGGTTCTTTCTCCCTAAAGACCTTTCCTCTGTAGAAGGAACTCTGTAGCCAGTTGCTATGATAATATAGTGCTTACCATGCTATCTGGTAAAATAAAATGAGAACTACCCCAGCTTTCTTAGATTTACCTAAGTGCAAGAGAAGACTTCTAGGCCAGACTTCAGAGCAAAGAAACAATATTTCTTCTTCCTCTGGATCATCTTCTGTCCAACGGGGACCTTCCTTGAGGCTGAAGTTATGAGAGGTGATTCCTTTCAGACTAACGTTTTGCCCTTCTCAAATGTATTTTGTAGACCAAAGGCCTGTTCATTCTGCACCTGGAGATCAAACTGACTGATGAACTGAATGAATGAATGAATGAATTTATAGGATGAATGAATGAATTTAATTAAATGTGTTGTTTTATCAACTGTGAAAAAGAAACTGCCATGTCAAGTCAAGACCCAAACAGTTTTTAAATAACCTAATTTATAGATTTATCAATGTTGTGTGTGACTCATTGTTCGGTTCTATCTGACTTATGTTCAAAAGTGAAGGGATGATTCAAGTCTCCTCAATATGACTCAAGTCTCCTCAATTTCCCAATGTTGCACAAGTGTTTGACTTACACTGATAATAAATTCAATAATATAATAAACACTAATGAAATCAAATACCAGATATATACAATATGCTGTGTTAAGGACCTCGTATACCTTATCTTGTTTACTACGCGAAGCAATACTTCGATGTGTGAAACACTATTATTGCTACTTTATTGGTGAGAAAGACTAAACTGCTACTTTATCTTGCCATAAGTCATCTATTTCGTGAAAAGTTGAGTCCTAAACCCAGTTCTGTTCTGTGCTTTTTATCACCAAATTGAATAATATTCAATGGATAGTTCTAAGAAATTTCTTAAGAAAGCGTTTCACAAACTTTAGTGATTATAAAATCCACCTGGAACTCTTGTTAAAATAATAAATCCTAGGCCCCTGTTGTAGAGATACTGATTCAATTGGTCTGGATTAGGGCTGAGAATCTGTAACTTTAACAAGCTCCCTGGTTGATTTCTATTCTCATATCATATATCAGTAAGAACTCTGTCTACTGCTCTCAATAGAAAATCCAATATAAACTCCTAACTTAAATTTTAAAAAGAAAATATATTGGTTTAGATACCTGAACAATTTAGGGTAGACTAAGTTCAGGCACATCTTTATTGTCAGATTGTACCTCTAGTTCCAGAATTGAGTCTCCTTGACCCTGGCTGGCCAGATGTAGATCATAGGTCCATCCCTGAACCAGCTGCTATGATTAAGTGGATGGAATTTACTATTTTCTTCATTTTGCTCATTCAGTCCTTCCTTGAAGCCCAGGGTGGTGTCAATTATCTTGAAGCCCGTGGAGTAAGAAGAGAGAAGGGGATATAATGGGTCATTATGAGAAGGAAAGGGAAGGGGATCCTGGGTAGCAAAAATAACAGATATACACTAGTCTTCCCTAGGAAACTTGTAAGTACGTAAGAAGGCACTGGCAGCTGCTTTAAGAAACTATCAACATCATATGACTGGAAAGTTTTCCTTATCATAGAAAAGATAACTTGTTTGTCAAGGTACTGTCCTCCAATCCTATACATTCAGACAGATTACTCCACAAAATCATCAGTATTATTTGTATCATCTTTATGCCTGAAGGAGATACATTTTATTATATTCTTGGACGTATACTCATCCAATGCAGAGAGAAGAGAAATGGACCAAAATGACTCTTCTCACTTTGCAAAATGAGTCTATCTCAATTCTCTTTTGCTTACATATTTAAAAAAATCCAATAATGTTTTTTTGTAAAGTTTACCGGGTTCATGTTAAATTATGAACGGAGCTTTTTGGAAATTCACATCTTGGAGTTTTTGCTTCAGTCTGAAGAAGGAAAGTGTTTACCAAATTAAGATGAAATAGCTTTACTGCCTGTTTGCAACTCTCATTTAAAATTGGATATACTTTATCACTGAATATTTCCTAAAATAAAACTTTATAACCATCTGGATTCAGTGTTTTCTTGCTGATATTTCTTATAGATAAATGGTTTCTTAATGACTCTTTCGATCCCAAAGGATGTATTAGACTCCAAAATTATGTGTTTAGATAACCCAAAAGAACCAATTTGATTTCTCCAGCTTCTTTACCTATAACTGCATTTTGAAATTTTAAGGATGTCAGAGTGTTTTTTTCTCAGAAGTTCTGACTCCTGAGAAAAACCATAGCCAATATTATTGTTCTTTGTTATTATATATATATTAAAATATATTTATATACACACATATCTCATGATATATATTACTATCCTCCTTTATTGTCTTATTCTTCTTTTTGAAATGGCTGTTGTCCCATCTGCTCTCTGCACTTAAACTCTACTTTGCACCTATGGAGGTACAGTGAACACTTAAGAAATATTAATTTTCACATACTGAATAAAGCTAGCAATTAATGTTTTTCCAGTAATAACGAAATCAGATCAAGAATCGATACAGAGCTTTCTAAAGTCATTCCAAGATTTTTTTTTTAAGATTTTATTTATTTATTTATTTGACAAAGAGAGTTCACAAGCACAAGTAAGCAGAGAGGCAGGGGGGAGAGGGAAGCAGGCTCCCCACTGAGCAGAGAGCCCCACGTGGGGCTGGATCCCAGGATCCTGAGATCATGGCCTGAGCTGAAGGCAGAGGCCCAGCCCACTGAGCCACCCAGGCGCCTCCCAAGATTTCTTGTATAGGAGAACAGCTCATGTTAATTCTGTCTGTGAATGTCTTTTTACATAAACAATTCAATGTAGACAAATATTATTTGAAGAATAGTAGCTAAAACTATGCTACAAATATGAGCTATAAATAACTGTTCATATCTACAGATATGTAAAACACCATAGTTCCATAATTTTCCTCCCTTTCTAGCTTGTATTTTAATGTTTATACTAGATGAAGGAGTGAATTAGATTGTTTCAGGTTTTACTTTGAACGCAGATGAACCTCAGAGTTTAAGCCACTAAAAATAAGGCCCCTGAACATCAGTGTCTTCATGTGTAAAAGTTAGGAAATGATAGTTAATGCCAGTTATTTTTGAACTTTGGATCTACGAACATGCTCACAACATAAAAATACTCATTCTACACTTTCTAAACATCTTTCAGTTTTGTTCCTTCTGCTACTGACAAGTATTGCATCTTAGTACAGAATTACAAAAAATAATTTTAGCATCCAAGTACGAATAAAGGAAACAGAAAAGTAAAATTTTTCTCCTCAAAACACAAGAATTAAAGAAAGAACAATAAAAAAATAAGTTTGAAGTGACTTTGACCACTTGTAGACCATCTTCAAGAATGTTCAAGACTTGGGTGAAATACGTGAAAGGGGTTTAAGAGTACACATATTGATGAGCACTGAAAAATGTATAGAATTGTTGAATCGTTGTATTGTATGCCTGAAACTAATATAACACTGTATAGTAATTATACTTTAACAAAAAATAAATTAACCTGCAGTTTAAAAAATAAAATCGAATTGGATTTTAAAGAACGAATGTCCAAGATGGAAAGCTTAGATTTCTAACAGTCTAATGGTGTCTCTTTCAGTTTCTAGGGATCAAAACTGAACTCAAAGAGTGGGAAGTTTGTTGGTTCATATAATCAAACCTCAGTAACATTAGAAAGCACATAAGCAAACCAGGCACAAAAAGTGGTCCAGCAGATTAGCCATTCCAACAAGACTGGACTGTCTGTAGCAGCTTTCGGATTGTATCCTCAGAACATTGTACCAGCTGTAGTTCATGAAATCTGTGGGAAGAGCCCTTTGATCTACCTTGGGGGTTGTGCCCTTACTTAACCAAGCGCTGCTGGCAGGTGGCCTAGTCTGGGCCAAGTGGCCACACCTGTGCCTAGGGAGAAGGTCTTGTGCTTGTCAATTGCAACCAAAACAACATGGCTGAGGAGGGGCCAGTGACAAGGAATGGAGGAAGGAGAAACAGTGTGGGTAAAGGGAGAGAGAGGTGCCCTTTCTACAACATGCTCTTTCTACAAGACAGTCCTCTTTCTAGAAAAAAATTCAACACTGTCCACTTCAGAATTCTATGTATTAAAGTCTAAATTAAAGGGCACCTGGGTGACTCTGTTTGTTAAGCAACTGCTTTGGGCTCAGGTCATGATCCTGGACACCCACGATCTAGTCTTGAATCAGGCTCCCAGCTCCAGGGGGAGTCTACTTCTCCCTCTGACCTTCTCCCCTCTCATGCTTTCTCTTACTTTCTCTCTCTCTCAAATAAATAAATAAAATCTTTTTTAAAAAGTCTAACTTTATACCATAAAAATGCCAAAGTGGATTGTGAAAATAAATGAGAAAAAAAATCATTAAAAAAACAGACTTGTGGGGCCCCCTGGGTGGCTCAGTCACGTAAGTGTCTTGGCTTTTGATTTCTGCTCAGGTCATGATCTCCAGGTTGTGAGATTGAGCCCCTGTGTTGGGCTCCAAGCTTGGCGTAGACCCTGCTTAAGATTCTCCCTCTCCCTTTGCCCTCCCCCAGCTCTTTCTCCCTCTCTTAAAAAAAAAAAAAATAGATTGTGTGTTGAATCACACATTTAAAATAAAGGAGAGATGAAAATGTTTCTATTTAGAGTTTTTTTTCTACATCATTGAAGTAACTGAAGAGTCTTAAACAGCCAAGGAAATCTGTCCTGACAAAGTCTTTTTGTTTTTCCAGTAAATTTCCCTGTTCGACATTGGCATTCCCCAGAGTACTAAAAACCTCCAAATCTCATTCAAAATTAGCATCATCTATCAGGAAAAAATAAAAATTTATTGATGCTTTGTGTTCATGAATTTTTCTTCAATGTTTGAATAGTAAATGCCAGTAAAGAAACAGTCTGATTTCAGAACCTTCAGTCATCGCATGTAGGCTATTGGCAAAAGTGCCGTATCCATTATTTTAACCTCATGAATCTTTTCACGTATTAGCATCCTTTTAGGAATTTATTCCTGATTATCCACTGTATGCTCTGGGAATGCTTGATCACCCGAGACAGACAGTGTCCAGAATTCTTAGACCTTCTATTTACTGAGTTTGGACCCATACCTAACAGAGTCATGGTGGGTGTGACAGAGAACATTACCTGTAAACTGAGACCTATAAGAAGAGTTCTGTGTGCAACATGGCTTCATCTCACATATGAAAGGAAAGAAACACTGAAACATGCTGGTGTTTATCAATTTGGCAAATTTTCAGCACTGGGTTTGCAGCTGGCTTGAGAGGAAAGCGTAACAGCACACATGACACATTATCTGTTCTTCATCCTTTAAATGTTTTTCGAAGAGATGGGTACTTAAGAAATGTCTAATCATTCACTTAACAGGTGTTACTAAGCTTCCAAAAAGAGTCTTATATATTGAGCTTATCTGATCAGAGTTTCCTATGTCAAAATGTTGTTTGGGCTAGATGAAAATAAAATATTGTGAACATTGCTGAAAATTCATTTATTCACTTCGTATTTCTTGAGCAGGTTCTCTGTGTGAGGCACCTTAGGAAGCAGTGAGAACACTAACAGAATCTTAGCAATCATAGTAATAGTAGCAACAGGCATGTCAGAAGCATTATCTTTGAGTCCCAGGTGTCTCATTCAATAGTTGGGGCAAGTCACTTAACCCATCTCCCTTCTCCATAAAAATGTAGCCAATAACCCTTGCTTACCTTGTGGGTTTATTGCAAGGATCTCTTAAAATACACACACACACACACACACACGCACACACACACACACCAATTGCTAAGCTACAGAACGTTATACACATCACTTCTATGTTATTGCTATTATCAATACACCATTTTATGCTTCTGATGTATTTAGTGTTGCTTCCCATTCTTCTGTATGCTGCTTGTTCATAGAAGATCTATCTTCTGTCCCTCAGTTATGCAAAGGGAAGGCATTAAAAGTCCTGCAACCTTCGCTTCTTGGCCTTTTGGCTAAGATCAAGTGTAGTATCTGTTCTGATCAGTTTAATATCTGATATGTCCTCTATCCGAGGACAATATATTAAATGGATTTTTGGAATTAGGAGATGGAATAGGAGCTTGCTCCGTCCACTCCACACATCGACCTGGTATTGCAATACTTCCAGGAATGGTGCACCCCCTTCGGGGGAACTAACTGTTGTACAAAAATTAGAACTGGGATAGAACTTTATTTCGGCAATTCTTTACTGCATTTGGTCTACCTTGGGGTAGTTTACTGAGTACGAAGGAAAATACCGTTTTAAAAATAAATAAATAAATAAATAAATAAATAAAAGTCCTGCAACCATTCTCCAGCCAGTAGCTGACTCATTCTGATCTGCCAGCTTTATCAGACCCTCTTAGCCCATCACACAAGTAACCTGCGTCATGGGATTTGAATAACTGTGCTCCAGACTCTCACCATCTGCTAAGAGAAATGTGTGCCAAATTACTCAGGCAGAACTCGCTTGTAGGGTCACATATACAGGGTGAAGAGGGAGAGGGCTCAACCAGTGCCAGGAAGCAAAGCAAGAAGACATAGGGCTCTCTTACATTTCCCATTAACTTTGTTGATATGGCCCTACTTGACCTTTCCTTGGCTGTACCTCCCTCTTTCCCCCTCAGCCAAGGGAAAGGCTGCTAGGTCTCCCAATGACTTTGACCACATGTGTACTATGGGTTAGCATACAAGGGGGAGGTCTGCTGGGTACTAGTCAGGGTGGCCATCCACAAGCACTAATAAGGCACATTTGAACCCAAAGAACTATTGTGCTTTCAGCAACCCTGTGGCTATTATTAAATATAATTGTTGTTAGTAACCAAATTCAAGTTTATTGATTTTAATTGGGTAATGCAATTAGCAATTTGAGAATCCAACTATGACTTTCCCTCAAGAACTAACACTTAGGCCTTAAAAAAAAAAAAAAGGAAAGAAAGAAAGAAATGTCTCCATTATAGAAGTTGGTATGTGCCTGGGGCAGTGCCTGCAATTCTGAGGTGATTTATTTTGAAAACATGCATGACTTTTCCAAGAGTTCTAGTAGATTTCACAAAGAGATCTTTTCATTTCCACTTATTTTTAATCAGTCTTGATGAGGTATATTGCTATATCGGGTTAAATAGTGTCCCAAAAATACTGCCCCCCCAACTTTATGTCTACCTAAAACCTCAGAATATGACCTAACTTGGAAATCAGTCTTTGTAGGGTTAATCAAGTTAAAGTGAGGGGGGCTCTAGTCCAGTGGTTGGTGTCCCTTTAAGAAGAGGGCAGTCTGGACACAGAGATATGAAGAAGAAAATGCCATGCGTAAATGGAGCAGAAGGGGGTTATGTAGCTATCAGCTGAGTTATTGCCTACAGACACCAGAAGTGGAAGAGCCAAGGAAAGATTCTTCCCTGGATCTTTTAGAGGGAGCAGGTGCCTGCCACATTTTGATTTGGGGCTTTTAGCTCCCAGATCTCTGAAAGAATAAATTTCTGTTGCTTTAAGCCACCCAGTTCGTTAATGGCAGTCTTAGGAGACTAACATCATTTCATAAAATAATATGCAGCAGTTTTAAGTGTGCAGTCCGATGAGTTTTAAAAAATATATACACCAGGTAACTCCTACCAAAATCAAGACAAAGAATATTTTTATGAGCCTAAAGAGTTCTCCTTTGCCCCTTCCCATTCTATCCCCCCTGTTGCCTCCTGGCACAAACCCAGCCTCAGAAAACTTCTGGCTGCTTTCCATCAGTAGATCTATTCTAGAATATCATAGAAATGGAATCACATAGTGTGTACTTTTCTATGCCTAGCTTCTTTGCATTCAGCCCAGTAGTTTTGAGATCCCTCCCTGTTAGAATTTTTTTTTCTACATCATCGAAGTAACTGAAGAGTCTTAAACAGCCAAGAAAATTTGTCCTGACAAAATCTTTTTGTTTTTCTAGTAAATTTCCCTGTTAGATATTGGCATTCCCCAGAGTACTAAGAACCTCCAAATCTCATTCAAAATTAGCATCATCTATCAGGAAAAAATAAAAATTTATTGATGCTTTGTGTTCATGAATTTTTCTTCAATATTTGAATAGTAAATGCCAGTAAAGAAACAGTCTGATTTCAGAACCTTCAGTCATCGCAGTAGTAGTCTGTTCCTTGTTATTGCTGAATAGCTTTCCAGTGCATGGGAACACCCCAATTTGCTTTATCTATTCACCTGTCGATAGACATTTTTGTTCTTCCTGTCTGAACTATTATGAATACAACTGTTAAAATATCTAAACACAGGTTTTTGTGTAGACATGTTTTCATTTCTCTTAGGAAATTTCTAGGAAAGTAAGATCACACGGGCCATACAGTACTTCTATATTTAATTTTATAAGAAACTGATGAACTCTTTTCCAAAATGGCTCTACTTTTTTGTATTCCCACCAGTAAGTTGTGAGAGTTCTGGTTGTTCACCTCCTTACCAATAGCTGATATTGTCAGCCTCCTTAATTGGAGCCATTCCATTGGGTGTATAATGGTATATCACTATGGTTTTAATTTTCATTTTTCAGTGGTTGAATATCTTTTATATGCCATTTGCATATCTTCTGTTTTGAAGTCCCTATCTAATCTTTTACTCATTTATTTAATTGGGCTGTTTATCTTCTTTTTATTGAGTTTTAAGTGTTCTTTTTTTTTTTAAGATTTTTATTTATTTATTTGATGGAGACACAGTGAGAGAGGGAACATAAGCAAGGGGAGTGGGAGAGGGAAAACAGGCTTCCTGCTGAACAGGGAGCCCGATGCGGGGCTCGATCCCAGGACCCTGGAATCATGACCTGAGCCGAAGGCAGATGCTTAACGACTGAGCCACCCAGGCACCCCTGAGTTGTAAGTGTTCTTTATAAAGTCTGGATCAGTGCTTTGTCTGATATATATGTACGAAAGGTGTAAACCACTCATACATAGTGGCTCACAATTTTGAACTTTACCATAGTGTAACATGACAACAACTGACTCACTGACAGCCGTTCTGGATCCATACACCATTCCTTTCTCCACATTCAGTGTCGTGTCCGATATATTACATGAGATATTCGATGCATTATTATAAACCAGGTTTTGTGTGAGATGATTTTCCCAATTGTAGGCAAATGGAAGTATTCTGAGCTTGTTTAAGGCTAGGCTAAGCTATGATGTTTGGTAGTCTAGATATAGTAAATGAATTTTTGACTTAATATATTTTCAATTAACGTGGGCTTATGGGGACATAACTCCATCATAAATCAAGGAAGATCTGTAGTGGGATACTTTCTCCCAATCTGGCTTTCCCTTTCTTTTCCTCGTTGTGTATTTCAAAAAGCAAAAGCTTTAAATTTTGATAAAGCAAATTTATCAATGTTTTTCAATTATTGTATATGCATTTTATGTTCTGTGAGATCATGATAAAATATATTAAATGTAAATATAAATATAAATTATATTTATTTTATATAATAAATTTATTTTATGTAAATATGAAAATTTTATTTATATATATATATCCAGTTCCTGGCACAGAGCTCCTGAAATCCTTGGAATTCCCTAAGTGATAAGAACGCTAGGAACAGTTTTCATTCTAATATTTGGTCTTTTTTCCAGTTCCTTATACAGGACTCCTGAAGCCCTTATAATTTCCTGGGTGATAGGGGTTCTTTTGTTCTAATGTGATAATTCAGAGTGGGCTACTTGATAGCTCCTGGATGAGCTGGTCACTGGAAGACCAAGCCATGATTAGAAGCTTGGAATTTTCAGCCTTGTGTCTTTTCATCTTGAGAAGGGAGAAGGGTTGAAATGGAGTTAATGATTGATCCTACCTAGTGATGAGGCTTTCATATAATCACAAAAGTATGGGGTTTGGAGAGCTTTCGGGTACACATGGAAATGTTGGAGAAGGGGATATCTGGAGTGAGAATCTCTGTGCCCCTTCCCACAAACCTTGCTATGTGCATCTCTTCTTCCTCTATATCCTTTATATCCTTTTATAATAAACCAGGACACGCCAATAAATTGTTTTCCTGAGTTCTATGTGCTGCTCTAGCAAGTTAATAAAACCCAAGAGAGGGTTGTTGGCTTCTAGCCAGTCAGAAACACAGGTGATGATCCAGACTTGTGACTTGCATCTGATGGAAGTGACAACAGTCTTGTGGGACTGAGCCTTTAACCTGTGGGATCTGATGTTATCCCTAAGTAGATGGTGTCAGAATTGAGTTAAGTTGTAGGACACCCAGCTGGATGTCCTACATGCAGAATTGCTTGGTGCGGAATAAACTCACATCCATTTGGTGACCAGAAGTGTCAGAAGTGAAATATTATGTGTAAAAGTAAAGAAGAGACACACAGGAGAAAGGAACGGAGGTTTTGTCTAACACGAGAGGGAAAAACTGGATAGTTTCTAACATATGTCCTAAGAAATTTTTTCTACCCCAAGCCTACAACTATGTAGCCCCATTTTCTTATAAAATGTTTTATAGTTTTAGCTTTATATTTAGTTCTATGATCCATATAAATTTAATTTTTATGTACAGTATGAGTTATGGTCAAGATCTACTTTTTTTTTTAACATGGATATTCAATACTTAAAGGAACATTTATTTTAAAAATAGACTTTCTTCATTGAATAACCTTGGCATCTTTGTTAAAAACAACTCCATCAACTACATATGTGCGGGCCTATTTTTGGACTCTGTTCTGTTTCAGGGATCAGGAGATCTTTCTTTTTCTTTTTTTTAAACATAATTGGTCTTGACAAGGAACATGTTAAAATAACCCACTTTATTTGTATGCTGATCCATTCTACAAATATTTAAGAACCAACTTATGTTCATGACATTATACCAGACTCCCTGAAGTATGTAAAACTGATGAAGATAAGATCACAGTTTTCAAGAATGGTATACTTTCAGAACATGGTCCGGAATGCATGTGTTGAGATGATTATATCTGTGTGGAGTTGGGGACGGGTTGTTGGTAGATGGGTTTATGATCCACTGAGATTTTATTCAAAATATGGTATATGTGTGCCTTTGTGCCTTTTGTTAGATTCTCAAAGGAGTAGGAGAAACGGTACCCCAAAGGAAACCCATCCTGCAGATAAATCCACTGTGAAGGATCAAAAAATGTGGCTGTCACCTCTCCCAAGATGCATAATAGCAGAATTAGGAATAGCGGAATTAGGAATAGTTGAAAACCAGTTAACTGATGTGATTTTTTTTCTTAAAAAAGTCAGTGCACTGACTCAAATATTTTCTTTGCTCTTTTATGGACTTGAAACAAAATGGTTTGCATTTATAGACAGGTAATCTGATATCATTTCTTTTAGATAATTCTATAGCTGAGAAGTTTCTAGTCAATGTACGCACTTACCAGTCTTCTCTGGCCCATAACAGGTATTTTCTCTGAGCTGATCTACCCTTGGTGTGTTTCTGTAACATAAAAGGAAACCAACCTAAATTCTCATGTCAAAAACAAATCCACAATATGGATACTTAATTAATGTTGAGAGAAAATTAGCAGTAACAAGTTCATTGGTATTTACTTAAGAAATGAAGTTGAGATGTTCAATGACAATAGCAATTAGCAAAAAGCATAGAAACTACAGTGCAAGATAGCAATTTCTCTTCCATCTTATTGAAGTGCAGTTCAAAGCACGGCATTATTATGGACTAAATGTCCCACAAGACACACATGAGTATAATGAATATCTATGTGCTTCTGGAAATAGCTACATAAAAATAATAGTTTGGGGGAGAATAGACAGTTTGTTTTATTAGAGAATAATAATACAGATTTACATATTATTCTGACCTCTGTGCCTATATGGCATTAAATATCCTTGGGTTAAAATCTCCCTTTCTGTGTTCTTCTGATGAGACATTATTTCAGGTCTCTGACAATGATATTAAGCAGTATTATAAATCTTGAGTTTTCCTATATTAAAGTAGGCTCCATACCTGTTCTACTGCCTCAAAATGATGTTCATCTTTCCACAAGGTAATAAGTGTATAACTATATAATATATATATATATGTAAAATAACTATATAATTTTGGAGTGTATCTGTCATGAGGAAGGTCCCAAACCATACCTCTGTAACTGAGATATCCTTTCTTGTCTATGGAGGAATTCTCAGAGATTGTAAAGAAATAAAATGCGTCTTCTGAGGACAAATACTACGTAATTTATGGGACTGTTTTCTTACTACTCTTCTTACTTCTAATAACACTCCTCTTTCTGCCTCTGTACCTTCTGAGGGTGATGAGATGTATACCTGTTTTGAAGTGGCAAGACAGAATTTGGAAAAAATGATGAAAATTTAGGCTAAAGTAAGTGGGTTGTTATGTATCAATTAAGTTCTTTTCCAGTGTTAATGAAGATTTCTGATATGGGCATGACCTGTCACACTGTGATCCTCCCTACATAAGGGTAATTAGGACAATACTCCAAAACAACCACCATTGATTGACTTATGGTGTCTTTAAGTACTGCCATGTTCCAGGGCCATTACAACCATAGATCCTTGTGTCACTAAGTAAAATTAATCAAAACAGTCATCCAACAGTTATTTCTGAATGTAGTCCAACGTTATATTTCTGCTTAGATGACTGAATACGATTTTTTTGAGAGGGAAAAAAAATAACCCAATGCATATGACCTAAACATATTCTATATATAGAAAAAACTTCACTGATTGGAACCACTGGGAAGAAACAATCAGTTATGTAATATTTTCAGAAAGTGCAGGTTAGTGACTTTTACGTAAATATAGTAACTTGAAGAAGGTTAACAAATTGTTGTCAAGCAGAATTCTTTGATGATTGGCCTAATGAATGGATAATAAGTAGACTGCTTTCAAAGGAGCACAGTAATCATTTGTATGTTAATGGTACTTCTAAATGTGCTTTAAATCAGGCAGTCCTACAAAATGGCTAAACATTTGCCCTACAATCTTAATTGTACGATTAGTTTGCTTAGATATCATTTGATTTTAAATATACACATAGCATAAAGTGAATTTTATATAATTTAAATAAATTCTCCATCCCAATACCCAATGGTTCCAGATTTCAAAATAGGCAACCAGAATTAAGGAGTTTCATGATGATTCTGACTGTTCTTGATATTTCCACATAAGTTGTATGAAGACAGTTTCTATAGGTAGTTGTCTATTAGGAAAAGATGACTTAAAGGTCCATGCTCTGGGAATCACTATTTCTTTGGAATACACATTTTTATGTATTATCAAATAACAAATTATATTGACAGGGTAGAGGTGAATTCAGGTTTGAAAACAGGCAGACACCAGTGCAATCCCAGCTCCGAAGCCAGGAAACAGTGATCTTAAGCCAGGTACTTAACTTCCATAAGCCTTAATTTCCTCGTTTACAAAATGGGAATCACCATGCAGAAAGGTTTATAAAGGAAGAAAAGAGTTGATTATAAAGCTCCTAGCATAATGAGCAGCAGACACTAGATAGTGAGCAAATAGTAGCTAATCTTCTCAAAATGTTGGTTTTGTGGTTGTGTTATAGAAAAGAAAAAGAGAAGAAAACAAAAACAAACAAGTAAAATAACTGATGCCCCTCCCAGACATGCAGAGGCACTGAACATTTCTAACATGAAATTTTAACATTTGCTCTAAACTCGGAAAGAAATTATGTGGAATATATAAATTTGTCAAGCCATGCACATGAATAAAAATTAACATTTTATGCTTTCAAGTTATTAGAAAAATAACACATGAATGGCTGAGAAACTGTGGAATGACCAGACCTGAACAAACTGTCCAACATGGCGGTCAGTCAGATTTCAGAAGATAGTTACAAACACTATCTTGTTGTCATCTTTATCTGCTGAGTTGATTTACACAAATAAAATTCACATCATTTGGCTATATGAATGTCTAAAATGAATAAAATGTATTAGCACCAGGGAGAAATGTCATCTTTTTGTATATAAAATATAATATCCTCTCTCGACCAATAAAACACCAACCCATGATAAATTTATTAGAAAACTGCCATTTTAAATTCGGGCTGAAGCTTTAGCACATGCTATTTATCATGAGTTAGTTTATTCTCCCATCATATTGCTCTGTGTTTAAATGTGATCTAATAGAAAATGCTTTTATTAATCCCCTCTGACATACTCCACTAAAATTTCCAAGGTCTCTGAAACACAGAGAGCAAGTAGTAGTTTAGAACTCATTCGCAAGTCTATCCTCAGATCATTGTTTAGAAATAATAGCAGAGAAATAGAACATTTGTGCAGAATAATGGTCACCTGCTGTTAGAGTAAGGCTGGAATAAAGAAAGAATTTTTTTCAAATCAAAAAAGGCAAAGCAGGGATGTTTATTTTCAAAATGGAGATCTTGTTTCTCTGAGAATCTTCTCTTTGCCACTCACACATCATTTTGTTTTCATAAATTCCAAAAAAAGTTTTCTCTTTCAACTTAATCTCTTGGAATTGCCATGTGTTTGACTCATGAAGGAGTTAGTCAAATTTCGTACAGCCCTGAGGAACATAATTATACCTGAGATTTACCTTCTGGCTTGATCCACTGTTTAGACATCGTCATGGTCTTTTTGACATGTCAACCTGGCTACACTACAGTCCCCAGTCAGTTAGCCAAGCACAAATGCAGGTGTGAAGGTATTCTGTAGATGTGATTACACTCTGTTATCAGTTGATTTTAAGTAAGGGTGAGCCTAATTCAATCAACTGAAAAGTCTTCAAAGTGGATCTGAGGTCTCTCTGAAAAAAAAAAACCAAGCCTGTGGTCAGCACCTTCTGCCTGTGCCTAAGAATTCCAGGCTGTTGTTCTTGATGGCCTAACCTACTAATTTCCAACCTGGTCACCCAGCCCCACAATCATATGAGCCAATTCCTTGCAATAAATCTCTCAATAGATATTTCCTACTGATTTCTGTTTCTGTGATTGAAACCTGACTGATCCCAGACCCATTTTGAAAACGCCTATTCAAAAATTCATCATGAGATTGGTCCAGTTTATTACACTAATATGAGGTCTGGAGTTTATAAAACTACTTATTTAGCATATATATTTTTTAAAAATCTTAGAAATGATTGATTAGTTGCAATCAATTGAGTATTTAAGTCTATTAAATTCAGTATTTCTGAATCCAGCCTACTAACATATTCTTCTAAATATGGGAAAATATGACCTCATGAAGATTGGTGAAACCTTTTTTAACCAAAGTTACGTGTGCTAATGCCTCAGAACCTGATACATAAACTTTCTAACTATAGAGTTGTTATAGCCCTTTGATCTGGACCAAAATTTGAAGTTTAATCTCAGATTCCATCATCCGATGCCCTTTGGTAGCATGAATAGATCAGTTAATAAATGTGGGCATATATTTATAACTGTACACTAGGAAAAGAAATTCAGCAGACTCATAACCACTGACATACTAGTCTTACTTTAGGCAGGGTCAGTTCTAATATTTACAAATATTTTGGATTTTGATTTTTAAAAAAATCAACACTAAATTGCCATGGCTGATTTTCCTTCTGCTTTCTATCTGATGGTAACAGAACATCCCCCTAAGAATGAAAGTGGGTTGTACTGCTCCTGTCTGACAAAACTCATCCATCCCCTATCACTCCACAAGGTAAGTAGCACTTTGGATCCAAACACTCCTATTAATACTGATAGTCTGTGTCTATGTAAACGACTGTATTTTCCTTCATGTGTACAGTTTTCACCCTTCTTCTAGAATTTGGCAAGTGCACTTTTTTACTCTCTTTCACTTTGTAACTTAGATCTTGAGAACTTGGACTATTCAAATGTTGAACCTGCAGCTCCTTGAAAGCAAATGTTTCAAATGTTAAAGAAGATTGATGAGACTGGAATAGATAATTCAGGCTGAAAACACAAATAGAGGCCAAAGAAGTAGAGAGAATATGCCAATTGCCTTCCGACCTCATTAGTTTTTCTTGTCTGTTGAAGGCAAATACCAGATAAACTCTGAAGCAAGGTGGAACAAGAAGAAAATTAGATTCCTGCTACTGTTTCTTCCATCAGTGCTAATTATACATCAATTCAAAAATAAGACATATTTTAATTGGTCTTTAGAGACTATAAGGAAACAAAAGCATATAAGTAATTTCAATTTCCTTACATTGCAATTCATGGGAGAGACCAAGGCTTAGCTAACTTTGTTGGAATTTGTCGATTTATAGAAAGAGAGCTTCTTAAACAAATAAATGCCTGTGTCAGGGGATATTGGGTTATAAGCAAAAGAAACACACTTAAACCATCGTAAGCAAAAAGGAGTCTTCAGTATAAGAGGATTCAAATACATCACAGATCCCAGGCACATCATAAAACCCAGAATCCGAAGAAGTCAGAAGCCTAGCCAACCTCTGACTCCACTTTTCCTGAAGCGGATGAAATTACTATTCTGCCTTGCTCTACATATCTTCTAAATCCTTTCCTTCTCCAGCAGAGCCACTTTCCTTTTAAGGACATTGATATGATCATCTTTGTCTTGCTTTACATGATCTTTCAACTTAAAATGCTAACAGACTCTAGCCAGAATTTCTGAATCCCAATTTTAAATTGTTTCATATAAATACATACATACATAGCTTTGTAAATGAATCACCTGATAAAATCAGCCCACCTTGGGTCCAAATCTATCTCTAGTTCAGTGCACCTCCATTTGTAGTTTTGGCTAGAAAGGGCAAGGATCATGACTCAGGATTTTCCAAGAATAAACCTAAGGAAAGAAGGTGGAAAGAGTAGTTTTCAGTGAAAAAAAAAAAAAGTAAGCTGGGTGGGTAATCTCAAAAGATGTTTCTCCTATAGAAGATGTCTCTCCTATAGAAGTATGAATAGAATCATAACCACTGAATTTGGGAAACCATACATCCCGATTTCCTGAGAAATTTCTAATTTACCCCTGTTGCTCCAGCATAATGATAAATAGTATCGTCTTTCATTCAAAATAATCTCAGTTTGGGTGATAAACGTAGCTGTGGCAGATACTTACTGAATCAAACAAATTTATCTTTATTTTAAGGTGATTTTGATAAACTGTTGATGTTGGTTAAATAGGCTGATATGTGACATGACTCCTTCCCATTGCAAATATATTTAAATAAATTATTAAATACATAAAGTGATCTCAAAGCAGTGACTTGGAAGTCAGTAGACCTGACTTGGAAGTCAGTAGACCATACCTGACCCTGAGACATGTGACAGTTACAGAAATACAGGGTTTCAGAGAGCAAAGGGACTCCCAACTATCAGAATAGTTGGGAAAGAAATCTCACTGTGCGGAATCTGTTGACATCAAGGTCTGCTCTCCTTTCTTTCTTTCTTTCTTTTTTTTTTTTAAGATTTTTTATTTATTTATTTGACAGAGAGAGATCACAAGTAGGCAGAGAGGCAGGCAGAAAGAGTGAGAGGGAAGCAGGCTCCCTGCCGAGCAGAGAGCCTAATGCGGGACTCGATTCCAGGACCCTGAGATCATGACCTGAGCCGAAGGTAGCAGCTTAAACCACTGAGCCACCCAAGTGCCCCTCTGCTGTCCTTTCTGAATCTGGGATTCCTGCAGAGACTTTTGGGAGAAGTGGTCAAGCAGCTGTTGAGAAACATGAACATGGACCAACCTTCACTGAGTGGAGAAAAATGTATCAAATGCACTTATTTCACCTGATCCATGTGTTTCTACACTGGTGCTTATAATGAGACTTTCTTATAAATTCATAGAGATGATCAATTTCTCCAATATATAGTATATGAGACTCTCAGGAGTTCTTTCTTACATTTTATCTAGCTATAGAATATACTCTGCTACCAACTGAATTGCTCACATTGAGAAGGTCAACTACCCTTCTTATAGAATGCGATCTTCCCTTAGGAAGGTATTGAGTCATCACCAATAACAATGAAATCACAGTATTTAGTAGTAAATATCAAAGTGAGTAATTTGGGCTCAATTTTCTTTTAATACAAACAAATAAAAACGTGTACAGTTATACTACAAATTCACATTTTAATTCCCGCATAGATGTCAAATAAGAAGAATTAGTTTGGATCCCCTGAGTTGGATGGCATTTTTCTCAGAGGAGAAGCCAAATCCTAGTAAGGCTTACATTTAAGCCTCCTTAGCAAAGAGAAATAAACTTTCAATAATTAAAGGTAATGAATATACACAATCACCCTGAGACACACACTGCACTCTTAAGTCAGTTTAGACAAGAGATCCTGGGGGGACATTAGCACTGATTATCATAGCATAATTAGTCTTTGGCAAGTCAAAGGGAACTAGTTTTGACCATTTCCTCAAAATCGATTTATGTTGTCACATTCTAGCTCCTTTCCCTGTACTCTTTCTCCAACTATCTTCTGTCTTATTTGGCCTCCTTGAGAGAAAACAAGGGAGTTACACATTCATGGTCAGAAGCCGTAGACTTGAAAAGACTTTTCTACAATGTATGTGCATGAGAAAACTGCTAGAGTAGAAACATAACCATACTTGGGAAGAGCTCTGTGTGTCAGTCAGAACTTTTTTCTCCAATGACATCAACTCAAATCATTCTACAGAAGAAAAAATATACTGTAGAGATCTACATGACATGTACCAGAGGTATCTTTTGTAACAGCAGGAAGGTTAGTTGCCTCAACATCTACTGAAATCCAGAACTTAAATCCTGAAAATTTCTCATCTCTCTTGTCTCCAAAGACTAACCTCCTATTTTCCTGTTGCAAACTGGTTGCCTTCATGTGCTAGAGAACATGGTGGCCGGTAGTTCCTAAACATGATGTCCCATAGTACTCACCACCAGAGAGGAACTGATTTATATTCCCTCCATCTTCCCAAGCTCAAATACTCCAAGAGGCAGCTATTATTGGTCCTATTGTGTCAGATGAGTACCTTTGCACCATCTACTATAGTCTAATATGGAGGCTGCAAGAACACAGCAGCCACCATTCTGTCCACCATGATTGAGTTAGAGATAGAAGATAAGACACTGTGAGTATTTTCTCAAAAACAAAACAAAACAAAACAAAACAAAAAAACCCTGCTGGTCTCAGAAGGTGGCGGGTACACAGAGCAAATAAAATTTTACAAGGAACTACAGCACAGAAAAATTAAAAATAATCTTAAAACACAAGCCAAAGTTGGAAAATAAAAGAGAGCATATCATTGATTCCCTAGCAAAACGTGTGACAGAGCCTGATGCATTTAGTCACTAGGGCATTCATCCATCTGGGCCACAACCAGTCTCCTGGAAACCTGGAGACAAATATCTCTGGAGTCAATAAGATGGAATAACACATTAACTCAGAGGTTTTCAAGTTCTTCAGGCAACAGACAACGTCAAAGACAGACACTTTGGGCACCACCCTGCACATGCATTCCTTGATTGTTCCTATTAAAATCATTCTTGTGAACAAATTCAAATAGGTATTTCTTCCAATAAAGTATCAACAAGGAGAAATGTATTTCAGGCATAAAGTATTTTTCAGACATAAAAATTGATTCTAGCCTATGGAGGTACCATACCACATAAACGGGTCTCATGCTCTCCAGAGCAATCCATAGTCATAACTGGTCATTTGCAGGTTCTAGAACAAAGTTTATCTTAATGTTCATCTCTCGCCTTCCTACCTCTAAAACACATTCTCTCTCACCTTACAGACAAACTGAAGACACATGCTCTCTCTCTCTCTCTCCTTATAGACAAACTGAATGTTTTGAATTGCAAATGGTGGAATGTTAGGCACTGTAGGTGGTATATTATCAATCCTTTCAAATATTGAAGGATAACCCTGTTAATGAGAGATTCTTCACAGATTAAACGAAAGAATCATTTTGAAGAAGCCCAGAGGCACTCCAGCTTTCAAAGCTTTATTTTTCATTCTATATAATCATTAGGCCCCATGAACAGGAACTTAAAATTATAAGACACCAGGAGATAATGGGGATTTCTAATTTACTGAATTCAAATGGCCTAAGCTATTTCTATGATATTATACTGCAGTTAATAAGGTGAAACAAAAGATCACTTAATCCATGAATTTCTAAGGCATGGTCTCAGGTGAGGTAAGCCTCCTTTTTAAAGATAACGTAGATGTTTCAGGAGCCCCTGCTGAGAAATAGATAATGTCTGTGTCTTACTAAATATCTTAGAGTCATAGCTCAGATAGTAGGTACTTTAATATAAATATTCATTTTTTGATCCATAAAGAGATATTCCTGATTATGCTCATTATTTAATTTGCTCCTAAAGTAGGTCAGAATATCCTCCCAGGTTAGGTTTTCTTGATGCAAAAATGTCCATTGCACATACACACACATACACCCCATCAGACAACAATGTCTTCATGACATCTGATAATATAACAACCTCTGTTGGCTTCAGGTTTTTTAGCTCTCCTATCGGACCCTTGAGATCATAAATACATGCTGTCAATATTAGGACTCTCCTTAGATAGTCTTAAGTCTCTAACATAGGAAAGGTAGATACAGGAGAGAGATCTCTATGTATGTCTGCCCTCCATTTCAACAAAATCACAAGAGTTCTTTGAAAGTCTCTGGTGAAATTGCATTCTTGTGCACTAATGAATTTGTCTAATGGTTGCAATTACGGTGGAAATCCACCAGATGGCAAAATGGCAAAATTACATCAATCAACATACATACATCAACAAATGGATCTCCCTTCCTTTAAGAGCTTCCTTTTTTTTTCATTATAAAAATAAACAACAACAAAAACAACTTGGCCTACAACTGCCTAGCTGGGTGGGATCCTAAGACTTTGGCTGGTCCTTGTAAAGGTCAGACATTGGCCTTAAGCCATTCCAGGAATGTATTCCAAAGGTTCTCAGGTGAGGTCATCTCCATGTCATAAACCAGAGCTTTGAACCACTACTTCATACTAAATGAATGGAGAGGGTATGATGATGGCGTTGAGAGCATTAGAAAATGGCTTGTTTAGTATTTGGAGGGCTCAAAACAGTGGGTTAGAGAGTGAGAAGTTGGATATAGAAATCTCCAGCCTTGGAAAAGCATTATTGAAAATCACTAGGAAAGATGGCCCCTCAAAAATTCCATATCTGTGTTAAATCATTTTCTTGTTTGAGCGTTTGTCTTCATACCTAATTTAAATCTCTCATTTCAGTTTAAGGTTTTGCCTTTCTTTCTTTCCCCCATTTCCTTCAGGGCTTTGAAAAAGAATCTCTTTAAAAATTATTCACAAGAATCTGAGTAGAATACCTAACATACCACTTCGCATATCAGATGCATTAACGTACTCATGTTTTATGTATATAATGTTATATATCTATTAGGGACTAGAAAAATAATTCTAGAGATCTATGTGAATCACTTATAATTTAAATAATCATCTAAATAATTTTACTATTACTCAAGATTCTTTTCGAATATGTTTAGTTTTAGCTTTAAAATTACATTATATTTGGTTTAAATAGAGTAACAAAAGCAGAGGAACTACTCTAATGTAACTCTATTAATCATACATGTAAAAGCAAGTTTTAAGATTTTCTTAATTCAGGAAATAATTTCCAAACTGGGTTATTCAGACTAATAGTGATTTATAAAATAACATGAGTTAGTGGATCTATTTTCATTATTTGAAAAAGTAGAACAGAAACCGAGCAGTTACCCAGAATAAGCCTCTGTCAGATAAACTTAAATTATTCTGTTTGGCATAGATTTATATCTGCTCAGTTCAGTGTGAATTACTTGCAGTAATGCCACGAGGCAGGGTATCCCCATTTTATAGATGTGATAAATGAAGCTGGGTTGTCCTTTCTTATTTGCTGATGACTTTAATATTCTTCCTCCTAATATTGAAGCCTTAGTACTATAAGTATTTTTAGAATAATGACTCATTGAAAGCTTTCTGACATTTATATATGAATTTAAATAGATTTTTCACTTTTTCATTTTTTTTAATTGAGTAAATACAGAGTAGTCACAAATTTCATTACATAAAGTACAGAAGAGTAGCATTTTTAAATCCATACTTAATTTGACAAAGTTTAGAAAATTCTGCTATAGACAGTAAAGATATAGGACTCAGTGAGGAGATGTTGATTGGTAAGGACGTTCCCGAATCCCCAAGTTTAATGGTCAGGTTAAAACTAATCTGGATCTCCATTTTATGAGAATGGAAAAACCATTGACTCTCAAAATAAGAGACCCAAAATAGTAAAAGTCTAACTTGTATGTTGGATATCAAAGGGGGAAGAAATAGCTTTTTTTCCTCTCTCTCTCTCATTCTCTTCAGCTTTCTCTTTAGTTTTTTTTTGTTGTTGTTGTTGTTCTTATTTTGAAGATATTTTCTCAATATATATAACCATATTTTATTCGCCATTTTGATATCTTCTTTTGTGAAATGCTTTCCAAGTCCCATGTCCCTATTTCTACTAGGTCAAAAAGAGTTAGGAATTATGCCCCCTTTTGTCAATTCCATGTATTAACTTGATACTAATGATGAAGACACTTTATGCTGCTTTTAAGCTGCAGATCTAATTTCTTAAATAACGATAATATTACATAAATTTTGATTTCTGCTAGTTTAGTTTTTGGAAGTTGTGTGTGTGTTTAATTTGTCCATTTCTAAATTTTCAAATTTATTTATAATATTTCATTTTTTTTGATATCTGTAGAATTGGTATTATAGCACTGTTTTATTAGTGTTACCGGCTTTTTTGTGTACTTCTGCTTTTCTCCTCACTAAGTTTTCATGGATGTTATTAGTTTGGTTTTTGTTCTTAAGAAATAATTTTGTTTACCCTACTGCAGTTTGTGTTCTACAACACAAACATCTGCTCTATATTATTTTGTCTTCTCTTTTCTATTGGTTTTGTTATTTTTCTTATTGTGATAAAAAAAATTAGATTATTGATCTCCAGCTTTTTTCTTTTTTAATATCTGTATTTATATTATAAATTCCCTCTATGCTTGTCTTTTGTTCTATCCCCCAAGTTTCGATACATAGTATTTTTATTATAACCAAGTACCAAATATTTTCTAATCCCATTTTTATTTTCTTATTCACCCATGTACTATCTAGACGTTAACTTCTTAAATTTCAAACTTGTGGTGATTTTACAGTTATCCTTTTGTTCAAAGAATATATTACCCTGAATGGTTTTAGTTCTTTGAAACTTGCAGAGAGAACCCAGCATATGGTTAATTTTAGTGAATGTTCCTTGTGTACTCAGGGCAAATATGTATTCTGTTTTTACTTTGTGTAGTGTTCTCTATGTGTCAGTTGGGCAGGTTGTTAATGACATTATTCAAATCTTTACCCTTTAAAATTATTTTATCTATTTGTTCTATCATGTACATTGTAAGATGGGTTAAAATTTCCCACTATTTCTCTTCTCAGTTCCTTATTTGTTTTATAGTGGTGTGTTACAGTTTCCTCGTGAAATAAACCTTTTATCATTATGAAATATCCCACTACACTTCAAATGTTTTTGCCTGTAAGTCCTCTTTGTCTGATATTAATATAGCTACAGCTTTATTATGGTACAATGTTTTTATATACTTAATTTCAATTTTTCTGTATGCTTACATTTAAAGTGTGGCTCTTAGAGTCAGAATAAAATTGGGTCTTTTTATTTCGTTATCTTGTCTAACAGTCAAACTTTTAATCAGTATTTATTCTATTCACATGTAATGTAATGTAGTTAAAGATATGTTTGTGATTAAGACTTCCATCTTACTATTTGCTTCTCATCTTCTTGATAACACTAGGGTCCTTTTTTACTCCTTTGGGTTTGGTTTCCTTTTTTTTTCCCCTCCATTTTTCCCCACTTGCCTAGTTTGGTAGTTTTTTTTTAATCTATTCTTTTAGTTTTTACTCTAGATTTTTCTAAATGCAGTTTCAATGTATCAAGTGTGATATAAATTAGTTATACTTGCCAATTACAAAACAAGGCAGAGACATTAGAATATTTAATTCTAAGTAACACTATCCTGAATCATATGTTTTTGTTATAGTGTATTTTTATTCTTTTTTTTTAAAAGATTTTATTTATTTATTTGACAGAGATCACAAGTAGGCAGAGAGGCAGGCAGAGAGAGCAGAGGAAGCAGGCTCCCCGCTGAACAGAGAGCCCGATGCAAAGCTCGATCCCAGGACCCTGGGATCATGACCCGAACCGAAGGCAGAGGCTTTAACCCACTGAGGCACCCAGGCGCCCCTGTATTTTTATTCTAAACATATTTTAAACCCATAAAATATGATGATGATTTTATAGCATCAATATTCATTTCCTGTAACTAACTTATTAGCTTGTTCTACTCCTCATTTTTCTCTTATTTTTAAGCTTCAAATTTCTTTTTTAACTAGTTTACTTGCAAAAAAATTCTCTTATTTTCTGCTTTAACTAATAATGCTTCATTTCATCTTTATTCTAGAATAAAATGCAGCATTTTTCTATAAAGAGTCAAATAGGTTTTTTTTTTAAGTTTTGAATCATAATATCCCACATATTTAACTCTTTCTGTAGTGTTAAATTATGGATAGATAATAGATTGATGAAGGCTGTTTGTTAAAAACAACAACAAAAAAATAACCTTTGTTTACAAAAATAAACAAAAAGTTGGATTTTTCCTGTAAGTCATAGTTTGCTGACCACTTTATTAGAATAATAAATTTACTCAATATAGCATTTTAGGTTAGGAGTTTAGGAGCAATTTTTTTTTTTTTTGGAGCACTTTGAAAATATTATTCTATTGTCTTCAAGCTTACACTGTTTCTTTTGAGAAATAACTCAGTCTTGCTGCTATTTCTTTTAAGGTAAACTTTTTTTTTTTTCTCTATTCTAGCTGTTGTTAGACCTCTACCACATTAATTTAAGCAATTTTACTAACATTTTCCTACTTTTTTGTCTTGTTTTGTTTTCCCCTTAAAACTATTTGGATTATGTAGTTATTCTGAAATTTGTGGATTGAAGTATTGATGTTATTTTGTCATTTTGGAACATTTTTAGCCATTATCTCTTCAAATAACAATTTTTCTCTTTATTTTTCTCTCCTTTTCTTTGGGACTCTCCTTATCTATACATTAGACCTCTCTACTAGGTCATGTATCTTATATGCACAGTATTCATGGTCCATCAATTTTCTCTGAGTTTCATTCATTTCCTCAGCTCTGTATATTCTATTGTTGAATCCATTGTATCAGTTCTCAATTTTAGTTATTTCATTTTTCAGTCTTGATTTTTTTTATATAACTTCCAGTTCTCAGCTAAAATTCTCAATCTGTATCCTATTTTCTGCAACATATTTATTTTTTGGACATATTTTAAAGCTGGTTTCTTACTATTCCATTATCATATTCCCAGCAGGTAGGTTTATATTGTCTATATTTAAGTTTGATACATTTAAAATCTAAGTGGAGGGTCACCTGGGTGGCTCAGTTGGTTAAGTGTCCAAGGTCATGAGGTCAAGCCCCAAGTCAGGCTCTGCACTCAGCTTGGAGTCAACTTGAGAGTATCTTTCTCCCTCTCCATCTGCTCTTCCCCCTGCTCACATGATCTCTCTAAACAAATAAATAAATAGAATCTTTTAAAAAAAGAAACTGAGTAGAAACTCTATATGCAAATGTGGAAGACAGGGGGCTAGTTCTCAGAAAAAAGTATGTGGTTGGGATATTTTATTATTAAATCCCTGAACTGTCCATGTTCAGAGAGCTTCTCTTTTGGGCTTATTAGTTTCCCCAGAGAGTCATAATCTATATTCTCTTCTGGAACATGAGTTACAGGAAGCTGGAGGATAGTGAGGGGTTCTAAAAGCCCATATCTCAACGTCCAGCTGTTGTTCTACTATGCTTCATGTCTACTCCAATCCCAGAATACCTAGCATACACTCGCTGTATAAAACAAACTTCTATTTCTGTCCACACACAGATGGGTTAGTTATCTGGGTGAAATGAGTATATCCAAGGACTTAATGGCTCCTACTGAAACTTAGAACCTAAAATTTTTTAATACCATCCTACACTGCCAACTTTATAAGTTACTGCTATGTTGAATTCCTAAGCTTTTCTGAGTTTCCATACGCAGTCGGATATGAATTTTCTTTACTCTCTCATGTCATTTACCTTCCTACTTGTCCATTTGCATTCCCAATATCAAAAATTTTTTGAAGGGGGAGGGGCAAAGGGAGAGGGAGAGAGAGAATCTCATGCCGGTTCCATGCTGGGCCCAACGCAGGGCTTGATCCCAAAACCCCTCAGATCATGACCTGAGCCGAGATCAAGAGTCAGATGCTCAACCAACTGAGCTATCCAGGAACCCCAGCCAATACCAAAATTTTTATGGGAATATTTGATCTAGCCTTGTCACTTTTTCCATTCTCTAGCCCCTTTTGAATTTATGTTTTTTTTTAATTAATGAGTTTTTGAATAAGCCAACATAAAAACATATGTTCATTTAATCATATTTAACTGGAAGTCCTTAAATCTTTACTATGAAAGCTGTATGCCTTGGAATATATCTTCATAACATTTTAGGCATAAACTGTTAATTGTTTCTGTAATAGAAATAGTCATAAAGCCAACTGTACTACTTTGTAGCCATAAAAACTGATGCATATAAAAATATGTAAAGATATTTTTACCTAAAATATATTAAGTAAATATATTACCTAAAAATGTATCATGGGACTCATAATAAAATGACTTCCTTTGGATTTTTGTTCCTTTAACCTAGTGTACTGAGTTTTTATTGCTGCACAATAAATTACCACAAACTTAACAACTTAAAACAACATACATTTATTAATTCAGGCATCTGAATTAATGACCTGCGGGTCAGGCATCTGGGCATGTTTAGTTGAGTTCTCTACCTGAGGATCTCACTATGCTTCAATCCACGTGTCCCTGAGGGCTGCATTCTCACCAGAGATTCAACTGGGGAAGGATATACCTCCAAACTCTCACATGTTTTTGGAAGGATTCATTTTCTTGAGGCTATAGAACTAAGGGCTTAAGTTCTTGCTAGATGTCTCTTTCAGCTTATAGAGCATTCTGCAGTTCCTTGCTACAGAGACTTCTCCAATGTGACCACTTACTTCATGACAGGTTGCTTCTTCAAAGTCATTGAAAGGAGACTGCCGTCATGGGTTTTCTAGCAAGATGGAGTTTTATGTAATGTAACAATCATGGAAGTGACATCCATCACCTTTGATATTCTGTTGTTGAAAACCAAGTCGTAAAGGAGAGCATGAATACCAAGAAGTGATGATCATGGGGCTCACCATACAGTCTGCCCACCACACCAACATTATGGTAATAACAATAATGATGGATTATCATTATATTTTTCTTATGATGCTTTATTCTTCTAAAATGTCTTCACATATACATGTTCATTTCTATGAATACATTTATTAGAATAGACAACACAAGCTTAAGCTGTGTTTAGTCTGGGACTCAGGCAGTT
Organism: Meles meles; assembly: GCF_922984935.1. Taxonomy (NCBI): domain Eukaryota; kingdom Metazoa; phylum Chordata; class Mammalia; order Carnivora; family Mustelidae; genus Meles; species Meles meles. Next base: position 74,853,102 of record NC_060077.1, read on the forward strand.
CTGAGTATGCTCAGAGAATTAGTGGGACAGAATTTTCAGGGAGCCATTTACATGAAGGATGTAGGAGCCTCTGGATAAATAAAGAGATACTGAGTTTTATTCAAGGACAACTGCACAGCATAGATGAAATGGTATGGTTTTAAGAAATACTGTAGAAATGTCACTCAAACCATCCCATACCTTCAGGACCTAATAAAAGTTTTAGGAAATCTCAATAAAAGTGTGAAGAAAAAAAAAAATGAAAGTTTTTTTTTTCCTTTAATCTCTATGGGACATTTAGAATGTGAGGCATCAGGAATGATAATAATAGTAATCCTGATAAAAGTCCCATTGGAACCATAGCGTTAGGGTTGTGACCATACCAATAGCCACCAACAGCACCTCCACATTAAGAACAAGTGCTTTCGAACAGACATTTTTGCCTTTGGTCTTGGGTGTCATCAGCCCCCATGCAGACATCAGCACCAACCAGGATAACAGCCTGACTATGGTGGGCTCATATTTCACTTGCTACTTTTTGGCAGGGACATTTATCAAAGACAAGTCAACCTAAAAGAGGAAAGGGAAGTGACAGATGACCCAGAGTTAAACATGGGGACTAATTATTGGTGCACAATTCAGATATTGCAGAATGTTCTCAGAATACTCTCTGGAAGAACCTTAAGGCACATTACATTTCTCAAATCATGGTAGTAAAGCAGGAAAATATAGATGTATATCTTATTGTTATAGTTCAAGTTAATATTGGGAAAGAATGTGTTTTGTATATTATCTTAATTGCTGCTTACTGTTATACTCTAAGGTAAATATTTGCATTCCCATTGCAATTTGGCAGATAAGAAAACTAAGTCTCACACACGAAAAAGCGTTCAACATCACTTGGCACCAGGGAAATACAAATCAAAACCACAATGAGATACCACCTCACACCAGTCAGAATGACTAAAATTAACAGCTCAGGAAACAACATGTGTTGGCAGGATGTGGAGAAAGAGGAGCCCTCCTACACTGTTGGTGGGAATGCAAGCTTGTGCAGCCACTCTGGAAAACAGTATGGAGTCTCCTCAAAAAGTTGGAAATAGAGCTACCCTATGACCCAGTAATTGCACAACTGGTATTTATCCCAAAGATACAAAGTAGTGATCTGAAGGAGCAGGTGCACCCCAATGTTTATAGCAGCAGTGTCCACAATAGACAATCTATGGAAAGAGCCTAGATGTCCATCAGTAGATGGATGGATAAAGATGAGGGGTGTGTGTGTGTGTGTGGGTGTGTGTGTGTGTGTGTGTGTGTATAATGCAGCCATCAAAAAATGAAATTTGGCCATTTGAAATGATGTGGATGGAACTAGAAGGTATTATGCTAAGCAAAATAAATCAATCAGAGAAATAATTATCATATGATCTCACTGATACACAGAATTTGAGAAGCAAGGCAGAGGATCATGCAGAAAGAAAGGAAAAAATGAAATGGGATGAAACCAGAGAAGGAGAAAAACAATAACAGACTCAATCTCAGAAAACAAGTTGAGGGTTGCTGGAGTGGATGGAGGTGGGAGGGTTGGGGAAGCTGGGTGATGGACATTGGGAAGGGTATGTGCTATGATGAGTGCTGTGAATTATGTAAGACTGATGAATCACAGATCTGTACCCCTGAAACAAATAATGCATTGTATGTTCATTAAAAATAAAGGAGAAAGAAGACTAAGTCTCAAACAGGATAAGGAACATGTTCTTTGAAGTAGCTGACCTAATAAGTGTTATCTATAAAAGACTCATCCACTTATAGCTCCTGGGACTAAACTCAGGATCATTGTCAAATGTAGCCCAGAACCAGTATTAAGTAAGGCTGTGAAGGAAGTATTGTAAGTGACAATCTCTTTTCTCCTGGCCTAAAATTTCATTTCCCTTTTTCTTAACTTACATAATTCTTACCTATCCTCAATTGCTTGTCTAAAGTTAAGAACCAACTCCTCTCTTAAAGACTTCTCAAGAATTACCCAGACGAGTTCATCTTTTCCTTTCTTCAGAGAAAGCATCTTGAAAACATTAAGTCCTCAACTACATCAAAAGCTTGATCCTCACAATAATCCTTTAAAATTGGAAGCAAGAAACCATAACTACATTTTATATATGAAGAAAGTAATGTTTAGAGAATTTGAAGGGCTTGTCCAAGATAGCATGGTTTAGACCAACGGTTCTCAAAGTTCAAAATACAGCAAGATTACTTGAAATAGATCCGAGGTGAGGCCCAGAAACTTGCATTTCTAATGTGATTCCAGGTGATGCTTGTGCTTGTGCTGGTATATATTTAACTCTATTTAGCATTTTATTAATATTTCCTTGGGATAAAGAAAATCCTTAGAAAATGAGATTCAAGAGTTTCTGGTTTCAATATAAGAAAATGTAATTCTTATATAAGAAATATAAGGTTTCAATATACGTAGCAAAGGCATCTCTAAATCTGTCTTCATATGTGCATAGGTCAACTCATCAAATTATCTGCTTGTTATCTTGGAAAGCACAATTAACCTTTTTCTTAGAAGCTGTATAGGACAGATGGCTTTCAGTGAGAAGTAAGCAACTTAACTAAACACTGCAGGGGAAACAGGATATATTAAAATAAGCAAAGAGCATCCAAATGAGAACAAACAGGGGCTTTTTATTCAGAGCCTGCTCTAGCGAGAGAGTCAGTTACCATCATTTGTGTTTGGCAGAAAATGAAAGGCAGGCAAGGCAGTGAGAAAACATTATAGTGGACAGAGAAGAATATTTGTTGGAATGCTCTGATTGAGATCACTGGTATAGCATCAATGGAGCCACTGAAAATACACTAACAAGAAGGAGAATATCTCATGTGATTCAGATGTGGGGAGCATTTTTTTTTTAATTATTTATTTATTTGACAGACAGAGATCATAAGCAGGCAGAGAGGAAGGTAGAGGGAGAGAGAGGAGGAAGCAGGCTCCCTGCTGAGCAGAGAGCCTGATGTGGGGCTCGATCCCAGGACCCTGGGATCATGACCTGAGCTGAAGGCAGAGGCTTGGGGAGCATATTTAACTTTTTCTGGTTAGTTCCGAATTGGAAGCAAGGATGAAAGATTGAGAAGCTTGCAGTCATTGACCAACTCATAACTATTTGGGGCCAATTGCTGGAGAACTTGTGCCTGGCGCTTTGTGAGGCTATAAGTCATTGTTCAACTGATTATATATGAGATGGCCATTGTCTATTTATAACGCAGTTTCTCAGGACATTACACAAGTGTCTATCAGGACAGGCAATCCCTGGCTGTAGGGCTAACTTCTCTACCAGGCAGAGTAGATCTTATGTCAAGGGCCCATGGTAATTTTAGGACCCTATTTTGATTTCTTTTAAAGTCAGAGGGAAAAAATCAGCTTTTTGGTTAATTTTTAAATGTAAAATGTCAATGCATTTGTCTTTATGTTAACGGAGTGTTCTAAGAATGTAAATGTTGGATTATGGTGAAGAATTTGATTATACTCACAGGTCCCAGAGTAAGGGTCCCTTCATATCATGCAGGGTCACAGGGAAAGCAGCAGTGTTGGTCAGGAAGCAGAAAGGAGCAAGGAGAAAGTCCCCGCCAGAGCCTTTACTTGGGTTTCTGAAAGGAAAGAAAAGGCAGAGTGAGCAGTTTAGGATTAGCTTGTTTGAAATACTGGAAGGCTTTGGGCTATGGGGTGATCTCTAGTTGTCTGATACCTGGCCCTTGGATGGTTTAAGACAACAGAAACATTGGCTTCGTGTATGAAAGTTATAAAGAGGTAGTTGGGTTTATAGACTGAGGATTGGCTGGTTTATTGTTATCATTTTTAGGAAGAAGTTGGCTCTAGGAGGAGCAGTCTGTCTTTGGGTTTATAAGTCTCCCAAATGTCAGATCGAGAGAAGAGAAAATAATGGAGTGTAGTTACCATAATAAGACACAACTCATTTATTGCACTTTGCCTTATTGTGCTTTTCAGGTATCACATTTTTTTTTTTTTTACAAATTGAGGCTTTGTGGCAACCCAGCATCTAGCAAGCATTGGTATTTTTCCAACATCATTTGCTCACTTGTGTCTCTGTGTCACCTTTTGGTAATTCTCATAATATTTAAAACTTTTCATTACTATTATGCTTGTTCTGGATGGTCTGTGATTAGTGATTATGTCTCATGTCTCACTGAAGGCCCAGATGATGGCTAGCACTTTTTTTTAGCAATAAGGTATCTTTAAATTAAGGTTTGTTCACTTTATCTTAGACATAATGATATCACACACTCAAGAGACAATACTATAGTGTAAACATAACTTTAACATGCACTGGAAAACCAAAACATTCATTTGACTCACTTTATTAAGATATTTGATTTATTGCAATTATCTGGAACTGAACCCCCACTACCTCTGAGGTATGCTTATATTGGCTCTATAATGAGTGGCTGCCAAATAGGCAAATATAGAATCTGTGAAAACACAGAAGACATATTCATGAAATACAAGTTTTGACATTTTTTTGTGTAAAAAATGTCCATGATTTAACACTCTCCTCACTGAACTGGACAGATCATCTAAGCAAAACATCAACAAGGAAATAAGGGCTTTAAATGACACACTGGACCAGATGGACATCACAGATATTTTCAGAACATTCCATCCCAAAGCAATGGAATATACATTCTTCTCTAGTGCTCATGGAATGTTCTCCAGAATGGATCACATCCTGGATCACAAATCAGGTCTCAACTGGCACCAAAAGATTGGGATCAGTCCCTGAATATTTTTAGATTACAATGTTTTGAAATTACAACTCAACCACAAAAGGAAAGATGGAAAGAACTCAAATATATGGAGACTAAAGAGCATCCTACTAAAGAATGAATGGGTCAACCAGGAAATTAAAGAAGAATTTTTAAAAATCATGGAAACAAATGAAAATGAAAGCACAACTCTCCAAAATTTTTGGGACACAGCAAAGGTGGTCCTGAGAGGAAAGTACATAGCAACACAAGCCTTTCTCAAGAAATAAGAAAGTCTCAAGTACACAACCTAACCCTACACCTAAAGGAGCTGGAGGTAGAACAGCAAAGAAAGCCTAAACCCAGCAGGAGAAGAGAAATAATAAAGATCAGAGCAGAAATCAATGAAATAGAAAAAACAACAACAGCAACAACAAAACAAACAAAAAAGCCAGTAGAACAGATCAATGAAACTAGAAGCTGGTTCTTTGAAAGAATTAATAAGACTGATAAACCCCTGGTCAGACTTATCAAAAAGAAAAGAGAAAGAACCCAATTTAATAAAATCATGACTGAAAGAGAAGAGATCATATCCAACACTAAAGAAATACAAACAATTATAAGAACACATTATAACCAAGTATACACCATCAAATATGACAATCCAGAAGAAATGGAGGCATTCCTAGAGACATATAAACTACCAAAACTGAACTAGGAAGAAATAGAAAACCTGAACAAACCCATAATCAGTAAGGAGATTGAAGCAGTCATAAAAAATCTCCCAACAAACAAGAGCCCAGGGCCAGATGGCTTCCCAGTGGAATTCTACCAAACATTTAAAGAAGAATTAATACCTAGTCTCCTGAAACTGTTCCAAAACATAGAAATGGAAGAAAAACTTCCAAACTCATTTTATGAGGCCAGAATCACCTTGATCTCCAAACCAGACAAAGATCCCATCAAAAAGGAGAATTAGAGACCAATATCCTTAATGAACACAAATGTGAAAATTCTCACCAAAATACTAGCCAATAGGCTCCAAGAGCACATTAAAAGAATTACTCACCATGACCAAGTGGGATTTGTTCCTGGGCTGCAAGTTTGGTTCAACATCTGCAAATCAATCAAGGTGATACAACACATTACTAAAAGAAAGAACAAAAACCTTATGATACTCTCAATAGATGCTGAAAAGCATTTGACGAAGTACAACATCCTTTCTTGATCAAAATTCTTCACAATGTTAAGACAGAGGGTACACACCTCAATATCATAAAAGCCAGCTATGAAAAAACCCACAGTGAATATCATCCTCAATGGGGAAAAACTGAGAGCTTTTTCCCTAAGGTCAGGAATGCGGCAGAGCTATCCACTATCACCACTACTATTCAACATAGTACCAGAAGTCCTAGCCTCAGCATTCAGACAACAAAAAGAAATAAAATCATCCGAATTAGCAAAGAAGAAATCAAACTCTCACTCTTTGTAGATGATATGATACTTTATGTGGAAAGCCCAAAAGACTCCACTCCAAAACTGCTAGAACTCATACAGGAATTCAGTCAAGTGTCAGGATATAAAATCAATGCACAGAGATCAGTTACATTTCTATACACCAACAGCAAGACAGCAGAAAGAAAAATTAAGGAGCAGATCCCATTTATAATTGCACCCAAAAACCATAAGATACCTAGGAGTAAATCTAACCAAAGAGGCAAGGAATCTGTACTCAGAAAACTATAAAGTACTCATGAAAGAAATGGACGAAGACACAAAGAAATGGAAAAATGTTCCATGCTCATGGATTGAAAGAAAAATATTGTGAAAATGTCAATGCTACCTAAAGCAATCTACACATTTAATGCAATCCCTATTAAAGTACCACCAATTTTTTTCAATGAAATGGAACAAATAATCTTAAAATTTATGTGGAACCAGAAAAGATGCCAAATAGCCAGAGGAACGTTGAAAAAGAAAACCATAGCTGGCAGCATCACAATTCCAGACTTCAAGCTCTATTACAAAGGTGTAGTCAACAAAAGAGTATGGTACTGGCACAAACAGAGACACATACATCAATGGAACAGAATAGAGAGCCCAGAATGGACCCTCAACTCTATGGTCAACTAATCTTCAACAAAGCAGGAAAGGATGTCCAATGGAAAAAAGACAGTCTTTTCAACAAATGGTGTTGGAAAAATTGGACAGCCACATGAGAAGAATGAAACTGGATCATTTCCTTATACCACACACAAAAATAGACTCCAAATGAATGAAAGACCTCAATGTGAGACAGGATCCATCAAAACCCTTGAGGAGAACACAGGCAGCAACCTCTTCAACCTCAGCCATAGCAACTTCTTCCTAGAAACACTGCCAAAGGCAAGGATAGCAAGGGCAAAAATGAACTGTTGGTGTTTCATCAAGATCAAAGGCTTTGGGACAGCAAAGGAAACAATCAACAAAACCAAAAGACAACTGACAGAATGGGAGAAGTTATTCACAAATGACATATCAGATAAAGGTTTAGTATCCAAAATCTATAAAGAACTTATCAAACTCAACACCCAAAGAACAAATAATCCTATCAAGAACTAGGCAGAAGACACAGGGTGCCTCGGTGGTTCAGTGGGTTAAAGCTTCTGCCTTTGGCTCAGGTCATGATCCCAGGGTCCTGGGATCGAGCCCCATATTGGGCTCTCTGCTTAGCAGGGAGACTGCTTCCTTCCTCTCTCTGCCTGCCTCTCTGCCTACTTGTGATCTCTCTCTGTCAAATAAATAAATAAAATATTAAAAAAAAAAGAAAAGAAATAAGTAGAAGACATAGGCAGAAGACAGGAATAGACATTTCTGCAAGGAAGACATCCAAATGGTCAATAGGCACATGAAAAAGTACTCAATACCACTCGGCATCAGGGAAATATAAATCAAAACCACAGTGAGATACCACCTCACACCAGTCAGAATGATTAAAATTAGTAAGTCAGGAAAGGAAAGATGTTGGTGTATATGTGGAAAAAGTGGAACCCTTCTACACTGTTGGTGGGAATGCAAGCTCATGCAGAAAGTTTGGAAAAATATGGAGGAGTTGAAAATAGAGCTACCCTACAATCCAGCAATAACACTACTGGGTATTTACCCTAAAGGTACAAATGTAGTGATCCAAAGGGGCACATGCACCCAAATGTTTACAGCAGGAATGTCCACAATAGCCAAACTACAGAAAGAACCTAGATGTCCATCAACAGATGGATAAAGAAGAAGTGGTATGTATGTGTGTGTGTGTATATATATATATATATATATATATATATATATATGAATGAATACTATGCAGCTATCAAAAAATGAAATCTTGCCATTTGCAATGGCATGGATGGAACTAGAGGATATTATGCTAAGTGAAATAAGTAAATCAGAGAAAGACAATTATCATATGATCTCTCTGATATGAGGAATTTGAGAGGTAGGGTGGGGGGATGTGGGAGGCAGAGAGGGAATAAATGAAACAAGATGGGACCGGGGAGGGAGACAAACCACAAGAGACTCTTAATCTCAGGAAACAAATGAGGAATGCAGGGGTCGGGGGGAAGGGATAGGGTGGCTGGGTTGTGGACATTGGGGAGAGTATGTGCTATGCTGAGTGTTATGAAATGTGTAAGCCTGATGATTCACAGACCTGTACCCCTGAAGCAAATATATATATATATATTTTTTTTAATCAGTGTTTCTGTTTGTTGGTTTTACAGTTTTTTTAATGGAATTAAACATTTCTGAAGTTGTATTTAAAATTGCATGAACTACTCAACATTTAATATTTATTATTCCTAAAGAGAATGCTGAATTAAGTCAATTTTAATTGTGTACCTTATTATTTTTATGAACTGTTTTCTTGTATACAGCTAGGGACATATAATTTTATAAACAAGCAAAAACAAGTATAATGGGTGTTTTTAAGAAATGTCTTATTTTGTGTTCTTTCATTTAATTTGAATCTTATTGTTTTCATATTGTAAGTTGTCTAGTCTCTCTCCTTCATATATACATCAAAAACCAGTTCTAAATTATTAAGATACTCTATAAAAATTTTCAATTCAGGCACTGTAGTTTATTGTGGTTACAAGGCTTTTGTCATTGACTGAAGCCTTGAAAATCATTATTTTCTCTTCTTCTCTTACAGCAAAAAAAAAATGTCAAGTTATGCCTCTTTACCTTGCAAGCCTAAGAAAATACTTATTTTCAGATAAATAGCCTAGAGTTAACCCCTTCAATAATCTAACAAACACAACACCATTTTCAACCTTTCAAATCTACTCAGAAATTTTCAGTAGCTCAGGAGCCAGGTGTCACTAGTTTTGGGAGAAAGCAACTGAATATTTTAAATGTTCTTACCATTCTTCCATGCAGTATCTGATATCACAAAATGGAAAGAGGGGGGTGAGTGGATAATAGATATTGTAGATAATAATATAATTGTTCTCTTTAATAAATGGTTTGGGGAAAACTGGACTGCCATATGCAAAAGAATGGAACCGGATTCCTATTTTACACCATACACAAAAATCAACTCAAAATGGATTGAGGACTTAAATTTAGAACATGGAACTGTAAAGCTCCTAGAAGAAAACACAAGTAGTAAGTTCCTTGACATCAATCTTGGTAATGAGCTTCTGGTTTTGGCAACAAAGCAAAGGTTTTAAAAGGTAAGACAACATTAAACAAAACATCTTCTGCTCAGCAAAGGAAATTATCAACAAGTGAAAAGGTAACCTATGGAATGAGAGCAAATATTTGCAAACCATATATCGAATAAGAGGTTCATATCTAAAGTACACAAAGAATTCATACAATTCAATATCAAAATCACAAATAGTCCAATTAAATAATGGACAAAGGACTGAATAAACATTTTTTTCCAAAATGGCCAACATACACATGAGAAAGTGTATCACTAATCATCAGGAAAATGCAAATCAAAACCACAATGAGATCTCACTTTACACCTGTTAGGAAGGCTATTGTCTAAAGACAAGAAATAACAAATCTTGGGAGAATGTGGAGGGAAAAAAGTCCTTGTGCACTTGGTGGGAAAGTAAGCTGTGTATAGCCACTCTGGAAAATTATATGGAGTTTCCTCAATGAATTAAAAATAGAAGTACCATACGACCCAACAATTCCACTTGGGTACATATGTAAAGAAAGTGTATCTCTGGGACTCCCGGGTGGCTCAGTCAGTTAAGCATCTGCTTTCAGCTCAGGTCACCATTCCAGGATCCTGGGATCAAGGGCTTCATTAGCCTCCTTGCTCAGGGGGGAATCTGCTTCTTTCTCTCCCTCTGCCTTCTGCTCCCCCTGTTTGTGCTCTCTCTCTCTCTGTCTGACAAATCAATAAATAAAATCTTTAAAAGAAAAAAAGTGGAGAAGAAGTCAAGATGGCAGAGAAGTAGCAGGCTGAGACTACATCAGGTAGCAGGAGATCAGCTCGATAGCTTATCTAAACATTGCAAACACCTACAAATCCAATGGGAGAATGAAGAGAAGAAGAACAGCAATTCCAGAAACAGAAAATCAACCACTTTGAGAAAGGTAGGACTGACGGAGAAGTGAATCTAAAATGATGGGAAGATAGACTGCGGGGGAGGGGCCGGCTCCCGGCAAGCGGCGGAGGAACGGAGAACAAAATCAGGACTTTTAAAAGTCTGTTCCACTGAGGGACATTGCTCCAGAGGCTAAACCGGGGTGAAGCCCACGTGGGGTCAGCGTGGCCCCAGGTCCCACAGGGTCACAGAAGGATCGGGGGTGTCAGAGTGTCGCAGAGTTTGCAGGTATTAGAACGGGGAAGCTGGCTACAGAGACAGAGCCGAGGACTGAACTCTCAGCTAGGGGTTACCTTGGACTGGTCGCGGGCTGGGTGAGCTCGGAGCGCGGCTAGAGTCTGGGGATACAGGAGTGATTGGGTGCTGTCCTCTGGAGGCGCACTGAGAAGTGGGGCCCCCAGCTCTTGGCTCCTCCGGGCCGGAGACTAGGAGGCCGCCATTTTCATTCCTGTCCTCCCGAACTCTACAGAAAGCGTTCAGGGAACAGAAGCTCCCAAAAGCGAAACAGAGCGGATTACTTAGTCTGGCCCTTGGTAAGGGCGGTGCAATAACGCCTCTGGCAAAGACACTTGAGAGTCAGTACAACAGGCCCCTCCCCCAGAAGATCAACAAAATATCCAGCCAGGACGAAGTTCATCTATCAAGGAAAGCAGGTTCAATTCCTAAGACAGCGGCGGAATTCCAGAGGAGGAGAAAGCAAAGCACGGAACTCATGGCTTTCTCCCCATGATTCTTCATAAACTGAAAAAATTCAGTTTTATTTTTCTTTTTTCAATTTTTTTCTTTCTTTTTTCTTCTTCTGCTAAATTTTTAAAACTTTTACCCTTTTCTTTTTTAACATTTTTTGACTAGTTTATCTAAATATATATTTTTTTCTTTCTTTTTTATATTTTTTCTTTATTTGTTTTATTTTTTAAATTATTTTCTTTTTTTTTTTCTGAACCTTTTTTTATCCTCTTTCTCCCCCCCCCCCCCACAATTTGGGGTCTCTTCTGATTTGGTTACAGCACGTTTTTCTGGGGTCTTTGCCACCCTTTTATTATTTTATTTGATCCTTCATATCCTCTTATCTGGACAAAATGACAAGGTGGGAAAAATCACCACAAACAAAAGAACAAGAGACAGTACCGAAGGCTAGGGACCTAATCAACACAGACATTGGTAATATGTCAGATCAAGAGTTCAGAATGACGATTCTGAACGTTCTAGCCAGGCTCGAAAAAGGCATGGAAGGTATTAGAGAAACCCTCTCTGGAGATATAAAAGCTCTTTTTGGAGAAATTAAAGAACTAAAATTTAACCAAGTTGAAATCAAAAAAGCTATTAATGAGGTGCAATCAAAAATGGAGGCTCTCACTGCTAGGATAAATGAGGCAGAAGAATGAATTAGTGATATAGAAGACCAAATGACAGAGAATAAAGAAGCCGAGCAAAAGAGGGACAAACAGCTACTGGACCACGAGGGGAGAATTCGAGAGATAAGTGACACCATAAGAAGAAACAACATTAGAATAATTGGGATTCCAGAAGAAGAAGAAAGAGAGAGGGGAGCAGAAGGTCTACTGGAGAGAATTATTGGAGAGAATTTCCCTAATATAGCAAAGGGAACAAGCATCAAATCCAGGAGATGCAGAGAACCCCCCTCAAAGTCAACAAGAATAGGTCCACACCCCGTCACCTAGTAGTAAAATTTACAAGTCTTAGTGACAAAGAGAAAATCCTGAAAGCAGCCCGGGAAAAGAAATCTGTAACATACAATTGTAAAAATATTAGATTGGCAGCAGACTTATCCACAGAGACCTGGCAGGCCAGGAAGAGCTAGCATGAGATATTCAGAGCACTCAAAGAGAAAAACATACAGCCAAGAATACTCTATCCAGCTAGGCTATCATTGAAAATAGAAGGAGAGATAAAAAGCTTCCAGGATAAACAAAAACTGAAAATTTGCAAACACCAAACCAGCTCTACAGGAATATTGAAAGGGGTCCTCTAAGCAAAGAGAGAGCCTAAAAGTAGTAGATCAGAAAGGTACAGAGACAATATACAGTAACAGTCACCTTACAGGCTAATAATGGCACTAAATTCATATCTCTCAATAGTTACCCTGAATGTTAATGGGCTAAATGCCCCAATCAAAAGACACAGGGTATCAGAATGGATAAAAAAACAAAACCCATCAGTATGTTGCCTACAAGAAACTCATTTTAGACGCGAAGACACCCAGATTTAAAGTGAGGGGGTGGAAAACAACTTACCATGCTAATGGGCATCAGAAGAAAGCTGGCGTGGCAATCCTTATATCAGATCAATTAGATTTTAAGCCAAAGACTATAATAAGAGATGAGGAAGGACACTATATCCTACTCAAAGGGTCTGTCCAACAAGAAGATCTAACCATTTTAAATATCTATGCCCCTAACGTGGGAGCAGCCAACGATATCAACCAATTAATAACAAAATCAAAGAAACACATCAATAATAATACAATAATAGTAGGGGACTTTAACACTCCCCTCACTGAAATGGACAGATCATCCAAGCAAAAGATCAACAAGGAAATAAAGGCCTTAAATGACACACTGGACCAGATGGACATCACAGATATATTCAGAACATTTCATCCCAAAGCAACAGAATACACATTCTTCTCTAGTGCACATGGAACCTTCTCCAGAATAGATCACATCCTGGGGCACAAATCAGGTCTCAACCGGTATCAAAAGATTAGGATCATTCCCTGCATATTTTCAGACCACAATGCTCTGAAGCTAGAACTCAATCACAAGAGGAAAACTGCAAAGAACCCAATACATGGAGACTAAACAGCATCCTGCTAAAGAATGAATTGGTGAACCAAGAAATTAAAGAAGAATTGAAAAAATTCATGGAAACAAATGATAATGAAAACACAATGGTTCAAAATCTGTGGGACACAGCAAAGGCAGTCCTGAGAGGAAAATATATAGCAGTACAAGCCTTTCTCAAGAAACAAGAAAGGTCTCAAGTACACAACCTAACCCTACACCTAAAGGAGCTGGAGAAAGAACAAGAAAGAAACCCTAAACCCAGCAGGAGAAGAGAAATCATAAAGATCAGAGCAGAAATAGAAACCAAAAAAAAATAGAAAAAATCAATGAAACTAGGAGCTGGTTCTTTGAAAGAATCAATAAGATTGATAAACCCCTCGCCAGACTCATCAAAAAGAAAAGAGAAAGGACCCAGATAAATAAAATCATGAATGAAAGAGGAGAGATCACAACTAACACCAAAGAAATACAGACAATTATAAGAACATACTATGAACAACTCTACGCCAACAAGTTTTACAATCTGGAAGAAATGGATGCATTCCTAGAGACATATAAACTACCACAACTGAACCAGGAAGAAATAGAAAACCTGAACAGGCCCATAACCAGTAAGGAGATTGAAATAGTCATCAAAAATCTCCAAACAAACAAAAGCCAGGGCCAGACGGCTTCCCAGGGGAATTCTACCAAACATTTAAAGAAGAAATAATTCCTATTCTCCTGAAACTGTTCCAAAAAATAGAAATGGAAGGAAAACTTCCAAACTCATTTTATGAGGCCAGCATCACCTTGATCCCAAAACCAGACAAGGATCCCACCAAAAAAGAGAACTACAGACCAATATCCTTGATGAACACAGATGCAAAAATTCTCACCAAAATACTAGCCAATAGGATTCAACAGTACATTAAAAGGATTATTCACCACGATCAGGTGGGATTTATTCCAGGGCAGCAGCGTTGGTTCAACATCCGCAAATCAATCAATGTGATACAACACATTAATAAAAGAAAGAACAAGAACCATATGATACTCTCAATAGATGCTGAAAAAGCATTTGACAAAGTACAGCATCCCTTCCTGATCAAAACTCTTCAAAGTGTAGGGATAGAGGGCACATACCTCAATATTATCAAAGCCATCTATGAAAAACCCACCGCAAATTCATTCTCAATGGAGAAAAACTGAAAGCTTTTCCTCTAAGGTCAGGAACACGGCAGGGATGTCCATTATCACCACTGCTATTCAACATAGTACTAGAAGTCCTAGCCTCAGCAAACAGACAACAAAAAGAAATTAAAGGCATCCAAATCGGCAAAGAAGAAGTCAAACTATCACTCTTCGCAGATGATATGATACTATATGTGGAAAACCTAAAAGACTCCACTCCAAAACTGTTAGAAATCATACAGGAATTCAGTAAAGTGTCAGGATATAAAATCAATGCACAGAAATCAGTTGCATTTCTGTACACCAACAACAAGACAGAAGAAAAAGAAATTAAGGAGTCAATCCCATTTACAATTGCACCCAAAACTATAAGATACCTAGGAATAAACCTAACCAAAGAGGCTAAGTATCTATACGCAGAAAACTATAAAGTACTCATGAAAGAATTTGAGGAAGACTCAAAGAAATGGAAAAATGTTCCCTGCTCCTGGATTGGAAGAATAAATATTGTGAAAATGTCCATGCTACCTAAAGCAATCTACACATTTAATGCAATCCCTATCAAAATACCATCCATTTTTTTCAAAAAAATGGAACAAATAATCCTAAAATTTATATGGAACCAGAAAAGACCTCGAATAGCCAAAGGAATATTGAAAAAGAAAGCCAAAGTTGGTAGCATCACAATTCCGGACTTCAAGCTCTATTACAAAGCTGTCATCATCAAGACAGCATGGTACTGGCACAAAAACAGACACATAGATCAATGGAACAGAATAGAGAGCCCAGAAATAGACCCTCAACTCTATGGTCAACTAATCTTCAACAAAGCAGGAAAGAATGTCCAATGGAAAAAAGACAGCCTCTTCAATAAATGGTGCTGGGAAAATTGGACAGCCACATGCAGAGAAATGAAATTGGACCACTTCCTTACACCACACACGAAAATAGACTCCAAATGGATGAAGGACCTCAATGTGAGAAAGGAATCGATCAAAATCCTTAAGGAGCATGCAATCAGCAACCTCTTCGATCTCAGCTGCAGCAA
Organism: Meles meles; assembly: GCF_922984935.1. NCBI lineage: Eukaryota > Metazoa > Chordata > Mammalia > Carnivora > Mustelidae > Meles > Meles meles. Next base: position 74,868,464 of record NC_060077.1, read on the forward strand.
CATCTTCCTAGGAACATTGGCGAAGGCAAGGGAAGCAAGGGCAAAAATGAACTATTGGGATTTCATCAAGATCTAAAGCTTTTGCACAGCAAAGGAAACAGTTAACAAAACCAAAAGACAACTGACAGAATGGGAGAAGATATTTGCAAATGACATATCAGATAAAGGGCTAGTATCCAAAATTTATAAGGAACTTAGCAAACTCAATACCGAAAGAACAAACAATCCAATCAAGAAATGGGCAGAGGACATGAACAGACATTTCTGCAAAGAAGACATCCAGATGGCCAACAGACACATGAAAAAGTGCTCCACATCCCTCGGCATCAGGGAAATACAAATCAAAACCACAATGAGATATCACCTCACACCAGTCAGAATGGCTAAAATTAACAAGTCAGGAAATGACAGATGCTGGCGAGGATGCGGAGAAAGGGGAACCCTCCTCCACTGTTGGTGGGAATGCAAGCTGGTGCAACCACTCTGGAAAACAGCATGGAGGTTCCTCAAAATGTTGAAAATAGAACTACCCTATGACCCAGCAATTGCACTACTGGGTATTTACCCTAAAGATACAAACATAGTGATCCGAAGGGGCACGTGTACCTGAATGTTTATAGCAGCAATGTCTACAATAGCCAAACTATGGAAAGAACCTAGATGTCCATCCACAGATGAATGGATAAAGAAGATGTAGTATATATACACAATGGAATACTATGCAGCTATCAAAAGAAATGAAATCTTGCCATTTTCGACGACGTGGATAGAACTAGAGGCTATCATGCTTAGTGAAATAAGTCACTCAGAGAAAGACAACTATCATATGATCTCCCTGATATGAGGACATGGAGATGCAACATGGGGGGGTTAGGGGGATAGGAGAAGAATAAATGAAACAAGATGGGATTGGGAGGGAGACAAACCATAAATGACTCTTAATCTCACAAAACAAACTGGGGGTTGCTGGGGGGAGGTGGGGTTGGGAGAGGGGGAGGGGTTATGGACATTGGGGAGGGTATGTGCTATCGTGAGTGCTGTGAAGTGTGTAAACCTGGCGATTCACAGACCTGTACCCCTGGGGATAAAAATACATTATATGTTTATAAAAAAAAAAATTGGAAGGGGAGGCGAACCATAAGAGACTATGGACTCTGAAAAACAACCTGAGGGTTTTGAAGGGGCGGGGGTGGGAGGTTGGGGGAACCAGGTGGTGGGTAATAGGGAGGGCACGTATTGCATGGAGCACTGGGTATGGTGCAAAAACAATGAATACTGTTACGCTGAAAAAAACAAATAAATTAAATTTTTTAAAAAAGTGGATCTCCTAGATGTATCTGCACTCCCATGTTAATTGCAACATTATTTACAATAGCCAAGGTATAGAAATGGCCTAAATGTCCATCAGTTGATGAATGGGCCAAGAAAATGTGATCGATCCATGGATTGATCTCTCATCTACGTATCTAATGGAATCTTATGCAGCCTTAAAAAGAAAGAAATCCTGTTATTTGTTCCAACATGGATAAACCTGAATGGCATCATACTAAGTGAAATAAGCACACAGAGAAAGTCAAATACTGTATGTATTTATCATTTATATGTGGAATTAAAAAAAAAAAAGTAGAACTCAAAGAAACAGAGAGTACAAAAGTAGTTGCCAGAGGCTGGAGGATGGGGGAAATAGGGAGAGGTTGATAAAAGGGTACAAAGTTTCATTATAAGATAGAAGTTCTGAGGACCTAAGATATAATCCAATCACTACAGTTAATAAATTCTATTGCATAGTTGAAACTTTCTAAGAGATTAGAACTCAAATGTTCTCACCAAAGAAGAAGAAACAGAAAGAGGAGGTTGATGACAACAAGAAGGATGAAGAGGGAAGAAGGAGGAGGAAGAGGAGGAGGAGGAAAAATAAGTAAGGTGATAGATGTATTAATTAACTAGATTGGGGAATCCTTCAAAATGCATACATACATTTATCAAATCATTACACTGTACACTTTAAGAATCTTACTTTTTGTCAATTATCCCCCAATAAAGCTGAAAAAAAAAACTTTGCCCTATTTTACAAACCCTTATAAGTCAGTTTTTTAAAACTGGTATCTAAATTTTATTTCTAATTAATACCGTGTAGCTAAACCCCATCTTGACTCAGCCAAATGAATACCAAACCCACCTATATTGGGCTTCTGAATAACATTTTGTCTAAGAAAGTTTTACCACTTAAGAACTTTTGAAAATACTACATAAAGGAATACCAAATTTGATGATTGTTCTTCCAGATTTGCTTATCCATGACTCAATGATTTGACAAAGACCACTAAGAAAATTTATGAAAAGCCATTAACACATTTTGTCACTACAGACCTGAGGGAGAGTTGTTTCAGGCAGTGTCTGGGGACTGGTGGGGTTGTACTGAAGTTGAAGGGAGCAAAGATGCTGAGAAAGTAGAAACAAAATGTTTAAGTCATTTCTTCAAAAAGTTTAGAGGTGAAGAGAAAAAAGAGGAAATGGTTCAGGATTGAGGATTATATTTTAGGGGGGAACAGAGAAGAGTGAGTTTCTAGGTTGAGGGGAAAGTACACTGAATAGTAAGAAGGCATGGTTCTAGATAAAGGAAGTAGTCAATGGAGCAAGGTCCAACATCAATGAATTTCAGATCTTCTAGTCATGGAAGACACAGCGTTAAAGACATGCTGATATTTTAGAAACTGATATATGTTAAATTAAAAAGGAATTCACACATATAGAGACTGAGTAGATAGAGATACTCCATATTTTTCACACCACAAAAATGCAGACATACAAGTCTAGAGCATTTTCATGAGGCATTATTCGAGAAGAAAAGAGTAGAAAAGTTTGGAGTTTTTTAAAATCCACAATTATGATTTATGTAGGAATATTTCCTCTAAATAATAATGAGCCTGACAGTATGTTCCTTATATCTTCTTTTAAGAACTTTTTGGATTTCCTTTTCACTAGGAAACTTTTAACTTTGAAATAGCAAGTAGTATTTTTCTCCCTGAAACCTCTGCAGTACCAGCAGTGTATTGAAGTTTGATTAAAAGGACAGTTAATGCAAACATAAATCCCTTAAAATATTCAGAGCACACAAGTTTCAACCCATCTTGTATTTATAAGACAACATTTTAAAATGAGTATCTCTTAAGAAAGGAGGCTATTAGGTTGAGCAATGCCTTCTCTTCCCAATGGGGTATTAGACAAGCCGAATATATACATCTGCTTTATGTTACTATATCAGTGGTTGATGTTCAATGGACTTTTGGTATTAGGACTATAAATATCTGACAACGGAATAAACATCATGTGGAAGGAAATTGACTGTAACTGAGGAAGGTGCTCGAAATAGGCCTCCATGGAATTATCTGCTCAATCTCTGAGACTTTTGTCTTGGCTTTGTGACTTTTGAGGGCATAATGATTTTTCTTGGGCAGTGCTGGTTTGGAAGGACTTCAGGGGTGAAGTCTGTGCCCTCCTCATCCACACTGATAGTGATCAAGCCTGTGGTTAAAGCTCAGGTGTGACGTCCATCCAGAAATCTACTTAAAAATGTTAAGCCAACAATGGTGAAGCTGATATTTATAACCTTCGTACTTCCCCAATAAAAATTTTTTTTAAGATTTTATTTATTTATTTGACAGAGAGAGAGAGATCACAAGTAGGTGGAGAGGCAGGCAGAGAGAGAGGGGAGGAAGCAGGCTCCCCACTGAAGAGAGCGTCCCATGTGGGGCTCGATCCCAGGACCCTGTGATCATGACCTGAGCCAAAGGCAGAGGCTTTAACCCACTGAGCCATTCAGGCACCTGAAATTTTACCGCATGTCCTCTTACTGGTTTTGGAGGTTACAGATAACAACTCATCACAATATACAAGCTTCCTCTTCTCTTTCTTCTCTCTTTTCTCCATCTCTCTCACTACACTGGACTTGATTCATCACCCACTGCCAGGGGTGTCTTTTAGGAACACTGAGGCTGGAATTAAAATCTTCATCTGTGGTTCCCATGGTGAATGGCTATGGGTAGTGAGGATACTTGTCCTTTGTTATTGGTTTTTTTGTTAATCCTTTCCAAACCAGCACTATTTTATAATCTATTTGAAAAGGCATGGAAAACATTAATCAATCATGAATATACAAGTGATCAAGTGTTATGCCATGAAGCTCAGATGATGGCTATTGGGCAGAGGGCAAAGAAGGAATGTAAAATCTTTATGGAGGAGATGGTCATGGTGCAGTACTTGGAAAAGGAGTATGAAGACAGATGGCAAAGGGCAGAAGATCAAATACATTAAGGACCTTGTTTATTCCCTTTAGATAGCTATTTGATTGAAATTGCCCTATTGCCATGATAAGGCAATGAAGAATTATCATCTTCAAGTGGCTTGTTTTTAGACAGGCAATGTTGTTAAGGCAGGGAAGCTAAACTGAGCGCCATGCTCTGGGCTGCAAGAGGTCTATGAAATCCTGAAATTCTTGTGCAGAAATTTATAAAAGTAACCTCTCTCCCCACCCAGGGTAAGATGTGTATAACAGAATACTATTCAGGAAAGTCTGTTCTAATTCCATTCCACACAGCATCTCTCCTTTATAAAGTTTAGGAAGCTAGGCCCCCAATGATAGAAATTGTATGCCCATTGTCATAGCTAGGAACTATTCCTAGATAATTCCTAGAGTCCTGTGGTCTAATCGGTGCTCTATATCCTCATATTCACAACTCCCTTTGGTGGAACACCTGCAGTTGGTCATTTTATTAGTTTCTCAGGACTGTTATACAAAGTACCACAAGCTTGGTCAGTTAAAACATGAGAATTGAAAACAAAACAAAACAAAAACATGAGAATTGTTTTTCAACAGTTCTGGAGCCCAGAAGTCTGAAATCAAGGTGATAACAGGGTCATACTTCCTCTGAGACTTTTGGCAGAATCCTTCCTTGCTCATCTTACTTTCTGGTGGTGGCCATCAATCCTTGACATTCCTTGGCCTCACTCCAATCTCTCCCTCTGTCCACATATGGCATTTTCCTTGTGTGTCTCAGATTCACAGGACATTTTTTTCTCTTCTTATAAAAACAATACTCCTATTGGGTTAGGGCCCACTCTCATGATCTGATCTTAACTTGATTGCATCTGCAAAGACTATCTCTACATAAGATCATATTCACAGATAATGAGGTTTAGGACAGAAGCTCATCTTCTTGGGTAACACAATTCAACTCATTAGGGTAATCTAGATTCCTCTCCATTTTCCTCCCTAAAAAAAACTGTTGCCCTGTAACTTTTTTTTTTTTTTTTTTAATATTTTATTTTTATTTATTTGACAGACAGAGATCACAGGCAGGCAGAGAGAGAGGGAGGAAGCAGGCTCCCTGCCGAGCAGAGAGCCCGATGCGGGGCTCGATCCCAGGACCCTGAGACCATGACCTGAGCCGAAGGCAGAGGCTTAAACCACTGAGCCACCCAGGTGCCCCAACCCTGTAACTTTTTAAAACTATTATTCCAAAAATAACTGTCTCCATCCTACTCAACTTCATCAATTGAGTTTCAGGTCAATCATTTTGCTAAGTCATCAGCAAATTATCCTAAATTCTAAGGGAATATTATGTGACATTGTTCTATATTTTGAACTTTAGCTACACCCAGAGAGCTTCTCAATGGGCTCTGGTATGTTGATTCTGAATCATAGATAAGTAGTCTCGTGGACCTCCAAACATCTGACATCTGACATAAATAAACAACAATATTTTTTCTGGCTTGTTTATGAGTATATCTTGGGGAGCAAAGTCAAAGCCTTCCTGAAGGAAAGATATATTATACCTATTGCTTTTTCCATCTACTAAGCTGGTCACTCCATCATAAAAGAAAATTGGATTGGTCTGACATTTCTCCTTCCTAGGGCTGTGCTGACTATACTCCAATCCTCTTTGCTGGTTTGGGAATCCAAAGAAAACACACACAGATACAATATTTTGTTTAAAATGTAAGGATGCCCAAATTTTATGTGCTATTTCCTTATTAAATGCCCATTTTGACCTTCTTAAGTACACGGATGTTTGGGTCCTCTTTGGTCTTCATAAGAAACTTCAGAATTCTCATGGGAAATTACAAACTTCTTGCCACTTTGACCCACAGAAAGAATCCATCACTTTATCCTATTACTTCCTTATATTCCCCTGAAATTCCCTTGTTGAACTGTGCAATAGAAACCCATATAAAGATAGGGTGTTGAGACTTAGAAGACAGAACAAGTAGACTACATCAAATAAGTAAACCGCTTAATTGCCCTGTAACAACATTTATCCACTTTAATGCTATAACATAAGAGTTATATGTTGATAATCTATCTTTCATATTGGAAAGAAAGCTGACTCTTAAGTTGAATGAGATTATGCCATTTTTCACTCATAGCTGGTTTTGACCTTGCAGTGACAGTGAATTCAGGAAAAATAGAATTTTATTCACTAAATTTCACTACCTACAAGTTACCTGAAACTTTTGGGTTATCTAGAAGGACATTAGTAGCTTGTCGCTGCATGTGGCGTTTCCCTATGTACATGGCTGAGTGTGAAGGGGTCCTGATAAATTTGCTTTGAAAGGTAGTCTGAACTATTTAATTTCACTTTAGCAACCTCACTTCTGGGACCACATTCTTTCTGAGAGCAAATTTCACTATCTGGACCTTAGATTAAAGGCTGTCTCCAATCTCTCTTGTAGCCCTGCTTTCTAAAACAGGTATGTGGCATTAATATCTACATTTGCATCCACTCATGGCTTTATTCTCTGTTATGCCTTCTCATTCATCCCACTTGTTCTCTAAAGTGACTCCAGTCAAACTATTTCTGGAAACGACTTCCTGAGGTGCCATGGATGGTCATTAAGTTACTGGAAACTCAATTTTGGCTATGTATTCCAATAATTGCCACCAACAAACGGTAGGAAACTGCACTGTCCTGAATCTTTAAACCCTGTTGCATGTTCAAACTCCGTATGAACGATACCTATATCTCTACCATTCAGTTCTTGGCTCTATTTGTTTTTTCAAGATTTGCAACTATCTGAAACACAGAGGATTGATTTCTCAGCAATATGAACAAGCATGAGTTTGGCATTCTGAGATATTCAGAATTCTCTCTGCATGTGCACCAGAACCTGAATTACAAATTAGCAATTGAGTGAAACAATAAGATACTTTAACAAAAATGAATATGTACATTAAGAATAATAAAATAGGGATGCCTGGGTGGCTCAGTGGGTTAAGCCGCTGCCTTCAGCTCGGGTCATGATTCCAGGGTCCTGGGATCGAGTCCCGCATGGCCTCCTTGCTCGGCAGGGAGCCTGCTTCTCTCTCCACCTCTGCCTGCCTCTCTGCCTGCCTGTGTGCTCTCTCTCTCTCTCCTTCTCTCTGACAAATAAATAAAATAAAATATATTTTTTTAAAATAATAAAATAGTAAATTGGTATTAATCTGATAGGAAAATTCTTTCCAAATGAGAAACACAATGGACCCAATTTCAGTGAGAAAAGAAATTTTTGATTGTTGCACACTGAATGGGTAAAACAAACACTTGTTGCTTTGAAATTTTTATTGCTTTTATTCTTTTCTGTGTTTTTAGGGTAAAACCCAAATTCCTTTAAAAGGCCCCCTACATTTTCAGTCCTTCTCACCTCACCCCACTCCAGACTTGTACCCTATGTCCAAGCAAACCAAACATCTTACAATTTACAAATACAATGTGCAGTTCTAAGCCCTTCCATAGATTGTTTTGATCTTCCTAGACTAGTTTTCCCCTGTCTTTACATTTCTATTTCCTTAAAATTTCACTTGATACGTAATTTCTTCCAAGAAGTTTTCCCTCAGTCATCAGCTGTGTGAGGTGCCACTCTACTCCAAGATAGCACTCCATGGCCCATAACATGCTTTGCCACCAAGTATTGTGATGATCTTGCTCTTGCCTCACTCTTTTCTTGCCTGAGAGCCCTAGGAGAGCACAAACCAGCTTATAACATTATTAAACGTGCATACAAGGACACTGTCAGGTACATAAACAAGGATTAATTATTATTTAATGAGCAAAAGCTCATTAAAATAGTTATGAAGGTAAGAACAGATTTGTTTTCCAAAAGAGAAAAAAAATCTCTCAAGTACTTAAACTACTCAGTTGAAACCAAAAATTCACTTTTTAAAATCAACATTTGAGACATAAAATTGGACCTCAAATCTGCATCTCCAGCACTCATTTTGGTCTTGAACTTATACATCCAAGTTCCTCTCAAACATTTTCAATTGGATGTCTAATTTCAAACTGAACATATGCAAGAGAAATTTTTATGGTTCCCCCGCAAACCTGGTCTACATGTAGTCTTTCCCATCTCTGTATTGGCAATTACATAGGCGTGCACCCTCATGCATGCACACACACATGGGCACACACATACACACACACACACACACACACACAGTCTGTACAACTGTCAAGACCAAAATCTTAGAATTACCTTTGACTCTTCTCTTCAACTGTCCTCAACATTCAATGCCTCCACAAAGTTCCCTATGTCCACCTTAAAATATACCCAAATTGGACAATTTCTCATTTTCCAAGCTATCACCTCCACTTCCCTGTATTATTGCAGTGGCTTCCTACCTGGTCTCCTTGCTTTCATGCTTGTCCGCCTATGGTCTATTTTCACAAATCAGGGTGACTCTTAAACATATCTATGCTCAGAACCTTCCTACGGTTCCTCACTGAGAATACACATTCAAGAATTTACAGTGGCCCACAAGGCTGTCTGTGCTCCAGACTCCTTAGCCTCCCAGACCCCTCTCCTACTCACCCTTCTGACCACAGTCCAGGGACATTAGTGTCCTTGTTATTCCTTCAATGGATGGGGCATGCTCCCACCTCAGGCCTTCTGCCATCTGTACACCTTGTGCCAGGAATGGCCTTCCCTCAGCTAGCACTCTCCCACACTCATCCTCCCACATCCGTCAGATGCCAGCTTTTCAGGGCCTTTCTGAACCACTTTTTTTTTTTTTAAGCTTTTATTTATTTATTTGATAGACAGAGATCACAAGTAGTCAAAGAGGCAGGGAGAGAGAGAGAGGAGGAAGCAGACTCCCCGCTGAGCAGAGAGCCTGATGCGGGGCTGGATCCCAGGACCCTGGGATCATGACCTGAACCTAAGGCAGAGACTTTAACCCACTGAACCACCCAGGTGCCCCTGAACCACCTTTTTAAAAACCGCAATTACCTTTCTATCATTCCTGTATTTTTTTAACCTGGTACTCTTCACCTTCTAATACATTACATGATTTACTGTTTATTTCTTATCTGTCTTCTCTCACTGGACTAGAAGTTCCATGGGACAGGGATTGTTGTCTCTTTTGTTCACTGCCATGTTCCCAGTGAATAGACAGGCTTAACATATAATAGGCATTGCACTGAATAATATTCGTTAAAAAATGAACGTGTGAGACACTTGAGCTAAAATGCAACTCAGGTTTCTTCTGTGCCTGCGAGAAGTTTAATATAAGTGAAATCTAAAAAAAAACTCCCTTGTTCCCAATGAGACAACGGCATTTCTAGAGAGTAATATTCTGTTTCTACCCATTTAGTTTTTCTTAACTTTAAAATATAAATGCCCCATGTGGCCTCCAGGTAGCAGCTGACCTATGAAAGACACAAGCTAGAATCCAACTGCAAGATAATTCTGCCTAGTCAAGTCGAACAGTTCTTTTGCCCTTGAATTTAGGTATCCCAGACCCATGGATATATTTTTTTCCATAATGCAAATTACTGCCAAGCTCTCCCAAGGAGTCTCTTTCAAGAGGCAGCTTTGTGATTTTGTGTGCCTCATGGTTTTTTCCCAGCCCTGAAATTCTGAGATCCCCTAACTCTAGGGTAGGTATGTAGCTATGCAAAAAGCTTAACTGTGATTCCATAGTAACTAACTTTCATTTTTCTGGGCCATGGCTTAATGGGAACTCTTTCCCCGAGGGCCCCTGAACATGGAACAACTATTGCCTGGCCACAGGTGTGCTCTGCCATAGCTGGTAATGAGAGAAGCCAGAAATTCTCAAGGCAAGATGAGTATAGAGTGAATTCGCTGGTTTTATTTAGAGACCGTAGCTCAAAATACAGGCACCATCTGCAGTACTCACTCCCCACGTTTCAATGTTGAAACCCCATTAAAGAAACCACTGGAGCATTGGCATAAATATTTCAAATAGAAGTTCGCAGGAAAAGACTGTTATTGAAAAACAATAGGCTTGGAAACTAACTATTTGATCAAGCCCTAAGGAAGATAATTCAAGCCAAGACATTCTTTACTACGTGATTTACTGGAAGAGGATTTTCTTGCTTGATTTTGTTTAAGCCATATGGCTATTTAAAAAATCCATATATTTAGTGTCTAGGAACTAACTAAATTTATAACCAAAGAATCAATCTTTCTTGATTTTGTTTCCAAGTATTTTGTAATTTGTAAGCACTGGCTTTAAATTGGCCTGTACAGTGGGGCTGGTGGTGGTCATTAGGGAATTCTGCCTTTGATAAATCCCTTGATGCCACCACCTGCAATAAAAACCCTATAAATTGAATAGAGACTTGTCATATTGTTATTTACACTTTAATAGGCTGGGTGGTTGTTGAAACTGTGGCAGAACGGTCAAGGGACTAGCCAGGCCAGGAGACCAACTTTCCTAAAATGCGGGCAGCAGCCTCACTCTGATGACCCACAAACCCAATCCTGTCCTTGGCCACCCTGTCACTGGGCACCTCACTCTTTCAAACATTCCACTGGATCATACAGAGTGCTTTGATTACCACCTGTGAACAACGCAAGAAACAAAGGGGGAGAGAATTTGAGTTGCAAAGCCAAAATAATCTTCACTTCGGATATTTAAGCTGGTTCCATCCAGAAACTTATCTTTCCTTGGGGGCATTACGTTAGATCGTTGTTCCCTAGAAGGTATGGACCAAATTAAATTGACAGGGAAATGGGGAAACGTTTTGTGGGGTTTTTTTTGTGGTGGGAGAAAGAAACACAAAACAGTTTACTGGCATACTTCCTCACTGGAAAAGTTACCATTGATGGTAGAGCTTCCCATCTTGTGCCTGCTTCAGAACGAAGCTTAAGAAAGAATCCTGACAGGACCCACAGTGCCCCTCCCAACACCGAGTGTGTAGCGAATGCTCCCGTGAAGGACGCTGAGGACAACCCCTGTTCCCACAGTCCTGGCAGAGAGCTGAGGGTGGCAAAGTCAAGAGGACCTTTTTCTCTTTGAACTAGAGTTCTTCAGCCTGGAGTTTTAATTTCTTTCTTTCCAGGATGGCTAGCAACATAAAGTACTTTATTTCTTCTCCCCATTTTCTCTCACTCTCTTTCTGTTTCCTTTCATTTTTTCTTCTCTTTTCCAATTCCTATTCAACGCTTTTTTTTTTTTTAAAGGCTGATTTGGGAAGAATACATGAAAGCGTTTTTAGGTTCACATTTGGATTCAATAAGCAAGAAATTATTAAGCACTTACGAAAGGCCAGGTTTTGTGAGAGTTAATAAAAATAGAAAGATGACGAAGACCAGAGATTCTGCTGGGATGAGAGGGAGTGGGGGGTAACTATTCATGCCTGGGGTTATAAGAGGATAATGTGACTACCTGGCAAGGTGTGGCAAGTGCCACAAGCTGCCCATCTCAGTCCACTATCCCCTTCCACCTGGTGAGTCGAGTCCAACAGCCTGATGGACAGCCCCGGAGAACAGCTCTGCTTACCTGGCATCTCTTAGCAGCAGGAGGCGGACACATGACATAGTTCTAACCAAAGAAATGGGAATAGAAGTCAACTGGCTTTTCTAAGAAAGCTTTTGTGTTTCTGGTTTAAAAAAAAAAATAGATGTGGCTAGAGCCCTACCTTCCCCCTTCTTCCTAAGTTGAGTGAAGTTTTGCTGTCTGAAGCAGCAATAGTTTATTTCAACCAGGAGGTGAAAATTCAGGTCCCTAAGGATCAAGGGAATCAAGAACCAGAAAACAAGCCTGGGCCCTTCAGGAAAGCAGTGAGCCTGCAAACCAGCCATATTGCTGTCTACACCTAAACATTCTCTGAAAATAAACTCCTATTTGTTTTAAACTATTTGCAAATAAATTTTTCTGATAATTGTGTCTTTAAAAAAAAATAACTTCATAGCAAGTTGATGTGGTGGCAAGTTAGATTGTGCAGAGTCTGACGATGCTTATTGTAGTAGAGATCTGGAAGTCTGTAAGGAGTCCAGTCATTAAGTCCCCTGTCTGCCAGGACAAATGTGGGAATTCTTGGAAAAGAGGAAAGCAAAAAAGTGACATGTTGCTGGGAGAATGGACAAACATGGACAAAGTGAATTAAATCTTAGTCTAAAAGTCCTGGCCTTAGAGCTTCTCATTGGCTCGAAGACACTGCTTCCATAAGCTCTCTCTTTAAATGGAAATAAGTCTGGAAGAGATAAAGCATTTAGCCAAAGCCAGCGTGGAACAGAGAAAAGAACACCAGCTTTGGAATATTCTTGATATGGACTAAAATCCGCCTTTCCTCTCATTATCTGTGTGGACTTGAACATGTCACTGTGCCTCTCTAAGCCTGTCTCCCGATCTTAGTCAATGAAGAATTGACACTGGCCTTGCAGAGAAGTTGATAAAGCAAAAGATAATCTACACAGTGTGCTTGGCAAATGACTAGTATAAGTTAGTCACTTCAGACATGCTGGCTATAAGTCATTATTATTAATTGCATTATTATTATTATTATTATCATTATTCTTATTATAGCATAGCAAGGATCTTGCTTGCCAAGATGACAGTGAACACAGAGAAGAGAAAACACTAGGCAGGGATTTAAGTAGGTGAGAATAAAGTATTAAAGTAGAAACTTTTCTATTTAATCCATACAGTGGATAACATGTTTCCCTTATTGCTTGCGCAGTGGACAGCTGAAACACGATACCTAGAGAAAGTTGCCCCACCTGTGCAAGGCTGAAAAGGAAATGTAAATAAATAAATGATGGTAAATAAATGATGGACAGGGAGCTGGATCTGGTGAGAGCTGCACAGGGATTTCCAAATCAGAAATCAAAGACCACTCTAAGTTTTAGCTTTTCATGTTTGTTCTGTTAGATTGTTTGTTTGTTTTTATTCTGAATGATTTGCTGCATGATAATACCATACACCGAGAAAGCAGGTGTTGGTGCTGGAGCAGATTTGGAGAAGAAGGAGCTAAAGTTTAGGGCAAGCCGAGCTGCTTTGAGGTACCTGCAGAAGACACGTGTGGGTACCTCAGTGAATCTGTCAAGAAAATTAAGAAAGGAAAGTGGTTCAATACCAGAACTAAGCATTATCCATTTTAAAAAGCCAAATTGGGAGGGAAAAAAAAGTTAGAGAATAAGCATTAAGAAAAGCAGAAGGGAAATAAGTAGGTTTTAGTATTATAAAGAAAGGTAGTTAAGAATTTTAGAGAAAAGGGCATGGTAAAAATACATACATACTTAAAGTTTTTTAAAAGAAGTCTTTTTTAAAAGAAGTCTTTCTTTAGTCATTGCAATTGTAAGTGAAAGAGTAAATACTAAAGTTTCAACAAAGATTTTTGTTAACTTAATCATCACACGACCTACATATTTTAAATATATTACATTTTATACAATTGAATAGCTCATAGTCCAGGTCCGCTTAGATGAACAAATACTTGACTCAACATAATATTAGATAAAACCGGTACTTTATGATTTGCACTTGAATTTGTAAAATTACTATAATATTGAAGTGTGTCCTAAAAGTAAGAGAATTTGTTTTTACAAACATATCATCCAAATAAATATTGCCCTTAATTTCACCACCTAGACAGATTATGTACTTCCTCCTTCGTGTTGCCCTTGCCCATGATGATTAAATCATTTGCAAAATATTACTTCAGAAATACGTAAGGAGTAGAGAAAGCATGATTTATACATTTCTATATTTATACATTTTATATATTTTCAATTTATACAATTCTAAATTTGAAATCTTATATAACTTCTTGCAATGTGACCTTGAGAATGTTAGGAAAGCCTTTGAGTCTCATTATTTGATTCTGAATTATGCAAAACATAATAGTGAGTTGCTGTGAAGATTAAATAAAAGGGTATGAATTAAGTACATAATACGGTGGCTGGAAAATCCTAGAACTTTAGCAAGTTCTTGTTGATACTAAGATTATTAGCCTAGGTGTGTTGGCAACATCTCATTTCTTAGTAATTGTGTGTAAAAATTGTATGTCAACTCTACTTTTTATCATCAAAATAAGAATTTTTAACCACCCACATTATTCTATACATTTGGTTCTGAATGACTTTAAGTGCTCTCTAATACAGTAGCTAAACTTTTATGAATCTTTCAAAGAATATGAAGAAAGTTTCAAGACAAGAGTTCAAAAATATTTGGGGTCCTAGCAGCATTTTTGTTATAAATATAAAATTTCCAAGTGATCTCTTTTAAAAGCTAAAGGTAATTCACCTGTGATATAATATTTTTAAAAATAGAATAAATCCTAATATCTTATAACCATACCTCAACCTTTACCTTAGGCTTCCAAAGGAAAAAAAAAAAGCTTACTTTGAAAATTAACTATATATAGTCAATTGAGATATTTGTCCCAAATATCCCCCAAATATACAATTAATTTTGTAGGCACAATTATTCATATAACATTTTGATTACAAAGGTACTAAATGTTTTTAAAAAGGAATGAATGTGATGAAACTGTATTATACTGAACCCATTTTTATCTGAGTCTCCGTTAAAATGTATCAGTTAACACAAATAAAAATTAGGACTACATCTTATACATTATACAACATCCATATGTGGAATGCAGAAACTAAGCAATTTATCCATAAATTTTTTTTTAATTTACTTTTTGAGAGTAGGGGTAGAGAGGATGAAGGAAAGACAAACTCTCAAGCAGGCTCCCCACGGAGTGATGCCAGACTTGATCTCACAATCCTGAGATCAGGACCTGAGCTGAAACCAAGAGTCAGATGCTTAACTGACTAAGCCACCCAGGCACCTGCATTTAATAACTATTTTCCAAATAGACAGGTTTTGTAAAGTGTTCCACCTTAGCACACAGGTGTGATTAAAATGTTTAAATTTCATCAAATTTATAAGCAATTTTTTAAATTTAATTTTATTATATGGAGCCAGGCTCAACCAACACCTCTTAACGACATAAGTTTTCTTTAAATTTCTACTTACTTTAACATTTTCTGGGGATCTGATTAACATTTTAATCAAGGTATTTGGTGTGGATCATATATTTCTCATTTTACTCTAACAAAAACATTGTGAAGTTGGCCACATTGAGGGGTGAGAAAATCAGAGTTTAGAGATGAAGAATTTTGTCCCAAATGACACAAGTTCTATAAGGCAGAGCTGGGAATTAAATTCCAGAGCCTTTCCAATATTCAAATAGATAATTCAACTGCTTGACCCTAAGGAAAACAGAAATAAAATGGTGACAATGCTTTCATCTTTTAAAGACTGCTAAAAAATTAGTGCTACTTGAAATAATCTGAAAATACAAAGCCTAAAAGGAGTAAGCCTGTCCTTTAATTCTAAGCCAATAATGACCTAGTCACCCAGCCTGGCACCGGGATTTAGAGCATGGGTTTGGCCAAGTCTCAAACCCGCCTCCTACTTTTTAATGATCTGACCTTCAACAAATTACTCCTCTGTGCCGGTTTCCTCATCTATAAAATAGGAAAGATACTAATACCTAATAGAGTTGTCAAGAGGGTTCAACAAGTATTGGTTAAAATCACTTAGAATAGCACCTGTCACATAATAAATTCTGTGTAAATATGTATTAGTAATAATCATCTGAAAATTTTATGGGAATGTGGTCAGTTCAGCCAGAGCCTATTTAATGTACTAAGTTGACAGATTTTTGTTTATGCCCCTAGGGAAGATTTATTTTTTCAGGATTCACTGAAAGGAATGGCCTTTATGTTTATTCAGAGTAAACATTAATTAGATGATTTACCCACTGATTGCATGTGCTAACTTCAGTATTTTTCAAAGTATCTTACACTCTCTGAAGACAAAGAGGCACAAGAATCTTTTCATTTAAATGGAGAAATAAAATATATTCAAAAATAAAGCTCATTCTAATATCTGTCACCTGAAGTGATTTTTTCATGAGTTGATATAGGGTATCAGCTCTCATTGAGCATTTTACTGTGTTCAGGATCCCATGCTTTGCAGGGATATAACCTCTATGAAAAACGCAACAAAATGTCATACTTAACTGATTTTTCTCTCCTCAGCCAAAGCTATATAGTTTTAGCCAAAAAAGTACCACATGCTTTTCAAAGATTCTACCAGGAAATTCAAGATAATCAAAAATAATCGAAACAGACCACTATCTAGAAAAAAGGAAAAAGAAACAAGAAATAGAAAGAATGTCAGAAAGAACTTGAAGACTGTCAATGATCTGTCAATAATCGGACTTTTCCCGATTGATGAATCACACACGGTGCCATACGGAGGCCACCAGCCAATGACAGAGTTCAAATTAAATTAAAAATTTCATCATACCAGCCACATATCAAGCACTCTGTAGCCCCATGTGGTTGGTGGCTATAGTATTGGACAAAGCAGATACTGAACAGCTCTCACCCTAGACCCTGAATCACAATTTGCCTTTTAACAAAATCCTCCAAGTAAGCTGTAAATTCAGAATTTGAAAGGCACTGCCTAACTTATGATCTGTCTTTGGCTTCACAAGTCATGTGGTACAAAACACTGAACTGATTTTCAGTACAGTGAAATACCGATGTCTGAGTCTTATGAAAAAGGCACATTCAATTACTTTTATTTTTTAATTTAATTTAATTTTTTCAGTGTTCCAAGATTCATTGTTTATGCACCACACCCAGTTACTTCTAATTACCTGTTCTAATAGTAGGAAAAACACACCACCCTGGATTTCGAGAAACTATTTTGTTTCCTACAAATTGATCAGTTCTTTTCCCTCCTCCTCCTCCTCCTCCTCCCCCTCCCCCCCGCCCCCTCCCCCCCTCCTCCCGCCCCCTCCCCCCCCCCTTCTTCTTCTTCTTTGTTCCACTCCACAGCCAATTTTTCTAAGGACTAGTGAGAAAGTACCTAGAAACTCTAAATTTGGAGTCTTTGTTCTCATTTTACTATTGATTCTTCTGATATTCTGCTGCTTTTTATTTATAAGATATAGAGTAAGTAAAAAATAAGGCTCCTGTCAAAATGCATGCAAATATGTTAAGCAAGCTGAGAAAGTCTGGAGCCTGGGAAAATGTCCGTTCCTCTAGCAACATAGACATTGTATATTTAAGGATATCGCCAGGGTTTCTCCTCAAGAGATTTTCAGATCCAATCCTTCATATCGTTCTCTGAAAACTGAGAGGGTAGCACTGGTGAGATCCTTCAACAAAATGACAAGAATTAATGCAATTTTGAAAACAGAAATGGCTTCAACAATGAGAATCTATGAGACTTAGTGTTTTTTTGGGTTTTTTTTTTTTTGTGCTTGTATTTTTTTTTTCTATTTCTTTTTTTTTTTAATTTCCATTTTATTTATTTTTTCAGCGTAACAGTATTCATTGTTTTTGCACAACACCCAGTGCTCCATGCAAAACGTGCCCTAACTGGGGGTTGCTGGATTGGGAGAGGGGATTGGGAGAGGGGGAGGGGGCTATGGACATTGGGGAGGGTATGTGCTATCATGAGTGCTGTGAAGTGTGTAAACCTGGCGATTCACAGACCTGTACCCCTGGGGATAAGAGACTTAGTGTTTTAAGAAACACTGTCTCACACGGCTATGAATTCCTCTATGAGCCATGTCCTTGTCCTTGAAGATAGTGACTGTATCTTCCATTTCTGTATGTCGAATGACTATACTAGTGTTTGAAACAGAGCAGATATTCAATAAATATTTGTTAGATTAAATTCCATTGAATTTTCCTCAGGTGAAGGATGGGAAAGAGAAAAGGAGTTTCTATTCTATCTGCCTATTTACCTGAGACAAACATATCAAATCTAACTGAACATATGATTATGTTCAAGTACCTCATCTTATTTCATTTTTTAAAGATTATTTATTTGAGAGAGAGAGCAAGAAGGAGCAAGAGCTGGGGAAGGGATAAAGGGAGAGATTTTCAAGCAGACCCCCTCTCTGAGCACAGAGCCCAAGATATAGGGCTCCATCTCACAATCCATGAGATCATGACCTGCCCTGAAATGACAAGTCAGATGCTTAACTGACTGAGGCACACAGGCATGCTTCAAGTATCTCATTTTAAAATAAAAGTTGCCTAGAATAAAAATTTAAAACTACCCTTCCTTCAGAAAAGGAAGCAAAAGTAGAATTATCTGCACAAAATCTACATCAAATTAATGTAGGGGTTTTTTTTCCACCACTTACATCCATGAACTAAATTGTTGAATAGTTTTGTTATTCTTTCTTCCTGTCAAATATATAAAACTCACAGAAAGATAGTGTCTCTTTGTTGTGGTCTCTTCTTTTTTCGACTTTAATGAAACACAATTCTTAGAAAATATTTGAGGTAATTTTTTTCAAATTCACATTTCTATCTCTGTTATCATGCTTTTTTCCTCAATAACAAAAGTATTAAGGAATTCATTATAGGTAAAACCAACGTTCAGATGTTTTGGTAGGAGAAATGAGCCTTCTAATACAAATTTGACTTTCCTTATTTCTAGTATTTGTTGAGTTATTCTATAGGTAATAATGTGTGGGCATGAACCGTAATTCAATTTGTACTGGGTGGAAAATATGTCCAGAGTGCTGGGCATGCAGAAATGCAAAGTGTAAGGCCAAATGTCAGCATCAAGATGGGATCTTGATGAATCATCATTGATCTTTCTGCTATTGATGTTTTCTCTTGATGTACGTGGTGATTTCTCTCCATCACTTCCCTCCTTGACCTTGCACCAGGCGCAATGGCTCTCAGTCAGTTTCCTCATCTAAAGGGGGTGGATGATAAAAGGGACAAAGAAATGATGTGAAAAGATGATAACCACCCTCACATGGGGGAGACGTGAACTAAACACTTTCCTCAGAGCACTCCATGAAGGCAAAGTTTTGTTTACTTCTCTGTTTCTAGACAGATACCTATCACCAGGCTCTCACCCTACCTTCATAGTCTTCTTGAAAATACAGCTTGGAAGTTAAAACCAGACGGAAGTCGTTCTAAAAAGAGCAACAGTGAACATTAATAGAATCAACTTTCAGTTCTCTTAAAGCAGATTATCCTTGGCAAATCTTGCCAGCAAAAACAATATTCTACTTCACTGCTTATTTAGTTAACAGCTCACATCTATTTATTCTTAACTTGGCGTGTAGCTTGCATTCAACCTTTAAAGTCATTTAGAAACGTGAAATTCATAGACTATTGTGGATGGAAGGGGCTTTAAAAATCATCTAGGCCTATCATCAATCAGAATGACTCTTAGAAGTTTAAACAATCCCAGTGATGTGGAATTCACTACTCCCTGAGGCAACCTATTCTATCTTTGGACCAAATCTGTGCTCTAGGAAGAAGGAAAATGATAGTTGTGTTTAAGTTACATTTTCATGCCAGTGTGATTCACAAACTCTTTCCTAGCCTATAGTGAGTTGCAGGAAGGAGATGAGAGCAGTTAAGGAACAAAATACATGGTTTCCTACTCAGGTTGTTTTGACAAAGAGAGACAGACTCAAGCCTTCAAACAATCACAGAAGAAATAAAACATTCACCATATCATAAACAACCACATACCAATAGTAATGGAACTTCTTTTCCAAAACTAACTAAAGATTATTACAGACTCTACCTGTGATTAGTCATACTGTAGTCTCATACGGCCATTTTTTACAGGCCTTAAGATATCACTCCTAAGACAAAGCACGAGCACGTAGCAAGAAATTAATACCTCTTTTTTCCCTGGCCCCTATTAGGTGCCCCCAGTTCATAATGCACACACAAGCCCTTGATCGGTCTCTATCCCCCTAAAATGGCAAAGCTAAAACTTCTTTCCCTACTTTGTCATCCTTAATTCTCCAAAGACTATTTTAGTCTTGCTTTTGTTTTAGTCTTTTGTTTTAGTCTTTGCTTTAGTTTTGCTTTTCACTGCCATGCTTTTGCTCTAACTCATTGCCACCTGACTTTTCTCCTCACTACTGTACTAACACTACTCTTCAAATCATCAGCCAATTACTAAATGGCAAATTCCAAGAACATTTTTAAGATCTTAACCTTAGCAGAGCTCAGAGATGTGCCTAATCCAGCTGATTGCTAGCTTTGTCTTAAACCCCATCCCTTTGTGACTTTTCTGTCTACCCTCAACTTTTCATTTTGTTCTGCCTCTCCATTAAGTGTTGGTACTTTACCAGGAACCGCCTTTGGCAATTTTCTCTTTTGCTTCATGTGTTCTCCCGGAGAAATTCCATCTATTTTGAGATTTCACTAATTGCCTGCATACGTCTAGCCCTGACGTGCCCCCACAAGCTTCAGGCTCATTTGCCCCCACGAAGGGAATGAAATATGAGATGTTATCTAAAGGACAAGTAATAATTAGTGAAGAGAGATGGCTGGAAGCATATCTGGGGAAGAAAGAAAACCACAAGATAGAAAAGCATATTTTAAAAATTGGGGGCAGAAAAAAAAATGGCATATCCAAAGAAGTAAATGAAGATCAATCTCCCTGAAAGGGTGGATCTGAGAAATCGGGATGATGATACTAGAAAAGCTAGGTCACGTGAGGCTTTGCAATCTATGTAAAAGTGTTTGAACTTCATTTTAAAGGTAATAGAAAATAGGAGCAATCAAAGGCATTACATGGCCATATTTGCTTTTTTTTTTTTTTTTAAGAAAAATCTCAATAGTAATAGAGGGATTGGATCAAGGGAGTGTGGAGAATTTGGGGCAATATTCAGAAACCCATTCAAAAGTGATGAGAAGGTCAGGCTAAGAGAGTGTGGTAGTGGGGAAAGAGAGCAAAGAAGATGGACTCGGATCTTATTTACTAAGTATCATGGATAAGACTTCATTGTTGATTGAATTTGTGAAAGAGCAGAGAGAAAAGAGTCAAGAAACCTCCCAAGGATTCTCAGGCTATCTTGATGGAAGTTGGCCCCTTCCACTGATGGGGCAAGGCAAAAGGACAGGAAGTTTGGGGCCAAAAATATGAGTTAACTTTTCCATATTTATATCAAGCTATCTTCTGGACATCCCCATGTGGTGATCCCCCTGGCACTTCAGAATAAAGAAGTCTAAGCTTCACAGGAGAGTGTGGGAGGAAGATTCATCGAAGGAGAAAGAAGTCGAATGTGCTGGGACGATGAAGTATGAATGGGACAAGCAGTTGTCCTCATGTTCCTCTTAAAAACCACTGTCACCCTCTAGTTCCATCCTTAGTTTTTGACATTTCCTCAATTTCTCATTAGTATCTTTCTAAGAATACTCCCTTTATGTTGCCTCACAAGGAAACTGCGTTCAGGAAGACATGGCTCTTCCTGAAGAATCATTTTGACACATTAGTCCCTTGCTCCCAGATCTTCCCTAGTTCATCCCATGGTCTGCAAACTGATATCCAAATCCCTCTGTCCTCTGGTGTTCTGTCTTCCTGTTCACTTTTCCAGGTTCAGGTGACCAGATTTCCTTACGTGAAGCCCTTATGAGACCAGAACAGCTTACCAGATCCACCCAAAAAGTTTTGAGGCTTTCCTGTTGCCAAGCTTGGACCATGTGGTGTTCCTTCTGGTCCTCCTGCAATGACTAGTCATGTCCCAGCCATCCTTCAAAGTGCAGTTCATATGTGCACTTATCTCCTTGAAGCCTTCCTAAATTCCTCCTGTTGGAAGTGACGGCGCTCACTCAGAGTTCTCACACACATTGTGGAAGTTCTCTAGGCTCAAGCTAGTAGACAGACAGACAGTAGCAAGAGGGAACATTAATCAAGCAACTAATTATTTCTAAGCATTTGACTTACTTCAAGCAATGCCCTGTGATGATGTTGAACAGCCCCGTCCTTCTGAAAGGCAAAATAAAGTTGAGAAATAACCCCACTCCCTTATGTTAGAGGAACCCTAGCACATTCCAAAGCTAAGTCCAATCTCCATTCTTTCTCAGTAACCCAAATGAGACCCAGCTCCACATGTCCTTACAACTCTACTTGCCTTGATAAAACTCTGGGTTTGCTCTCTCTTCTTTGAGTCTTTTCTCACTAATGAATGTTCCCCCTATTGTAATAGCCTAAATAAAATAATCTCCTTATTTGTGCATTTCTGTCTTTCACACTGGCTTGTTTTGAGATTGGATATACAAAAGGAAAACGATCAGACCCTACCTAAAAACAGACCTCTGACCCACAACCTGCAGCAACCTGCTCTAGGAAGCCAGCCATTATTTGCAACAAGCAGCCCAGGAAGCCAGACTAAGATAAGACAGACTTGTAAGAAGTGAGGTTGTTGTTGTGAGCAACAATTCCGGAAGCCAGACCATATCCCCAGCAACAACCAGCTCCAAATGGCTAACACTTGATTAATAACGGACAGCTCATGTCAGTTTCTTGTCCCTGCTTCCAGTTTAGAACCAACAGCAACCCAAATATGCATCCCTAGCTAATCTCACAGGACACCTTGCCTCTAGGTGGCCCACCTTCCTCATGTCCACAGCCTTCAACCAGGACATACTTGAAGCTTTTCCTTTTTCCAGTATAAAGCTTTCCCACTCCTCTGCCTGCCTTTGAATCTCTGCCAAAAGGCAAGTGATTGTGGCTGACTCTTTCTGAATAAATAGCCTTTGCTTGTTCTCATTTGGTTAGTTTTCGTTTGTTTCCCTAGCTTGACAGAATTATACCAGTACATTTCTAAAACTCTTTGCATGAATAATAATGTCACAAACATGAGTGATATCAAAATTATTTCACCACAACCTTCCATAAACGGTCAAACATTTGTTCCTGCTCTTTTGTATATACGTTTTTCAAGTAACTTTATTTTAATGCATTGCCTTTATGGATATAAAATGAGCAGATTAATAAATAGGACGGGTAGCTAATTTCTTTGATTCTCTTTTTTTCAAATATTTACTGCCATATAATTTTTTACTTTCTTTTTAAAAAATTGTTGTTTTAATTTCAGTTGTTTCACACGGAGTGTTATATTAATTTCAGGTATACACGATAGTGATTCAACAAAATTCTATATGTCACCCAGTGCTCATCAGGACAAGGGCACTCTTTGAACCCGCATCACCTATTTCCCCCATCTCCCACCCCCAACCCCCAACCACCTCCCCTCTTGCAACCATCAGTTTGTTCTCTACAATTAAGAGTCTGTTTCTTGGTTTTCCTCTCTCTCTCTCTCTTTCTTTCTCTTTCTTTTTTTCACCCTTTGCTCATTTTTTTTGTTTCTCTCTCTCTCTCTCTTTCTTTTTTTCGCCCTTGGCTCATTTTTTTTTTCTTACATTGCACATATGAGTGAAATCATATGGTATTTTTTCATTCTCTGACTTATTTCACTTAGCATAATACTCTCTAGCTCCATCTATGCCTCTGCATATAACTTTTTATTTTCAATAAATGTTTCAGAGGAGCTCTTTTCTTACTTCTAACAGTACATTTTTCAGGGAAATTGATACCACATTATGCCATCTTATTTTCTTCAGATTAATATGATTTAGTTAAGAAAAAAACACATACATTTAAATCATTCCTACCAAACCTCCAATTATTTTTGCATTCAACTCTTCTCCATTAAGGTGTCTACGGAACAACTTAACTAATTTATGGTAATCTCCAGCAAGAGTCTTGGTGGAACAGTCAGACCTATTTTGTTTTTTTTACTCTACCCAAATAGTATTTCAGACTTTGCAAGATAAATGCTTGTCATCTGGGGAAGAACATTCATTTCTATTGCTCTCTTCTTTTGTTCCTACTGTGACAGTTCTGCCTTTATCTTCAGATGGAAGAGTAAATGGTAATAGGAATAATAATCCATGGCATGCCAGGAGAAGCAGCATCTGTTAAAAGCCCTCCAGCTCTTCTGCTGCTCTAGCATGAGAGGAACATATACATCAGTTATCATGGGCTCATTTTCATCTTTCAAGGAGTGCAAGAGTTTGTTTACCTCTATAAAGACTTTAAAATCTAATGAGTTCATTATGGATAAGAAAGATTATGTAATCAGTTATATTTGATTTTTTAAATTTCAGTTGTTTTCCTAGATCTAACAAAAATGACAAAGAAAAGCCATTGCTGTTTGCACTTCCGGCTGATTTCCTTCTCAACAGGCTGCTGTTTTGTGAAACTGATTTAACCCCAACTTGTTTTTGAGTGTTAAGGGTTGGAGCAGCAAAGAGACATTTTTGGACAATGGCTTGAAATAGGCATGAAAAAGAATTTGGACAATTCTCTATTGCCATATAAGCATATGTCATGGAGGAAACATCAGTTAAAGTCTCCTGTAGAAAAAAGTCAGTAATGTGCATCTTTAGATGGCTGGAGAGTCCACATTTGAAAATAAGCTGGGGAAGGGTGCCTGGGTGGCTCAATGGGTTAAAGTCTCTGCCTTCAACTCAGGTCATGATCCCAGGGTCCTGGGATCAAGCCCTGCATCAGGCTCTCTGCTCAGCAGGGAGCCTGCTTCCTTTCCTCTCTCTCTGCCTACTTGTGATCTCTGTCTGTCAAATAGATAAATAAAATCTTAAAAAAAAATTAAAAAAGAAAATAAGTCACGAAGGTCAGTGCTCATCATGAGCCTTAGGCAAGTAAGGCATTCCTTATCCAAATCAGTTGTTTTGTGAAATCAAAATCAAAATTGTTTTGTGAAATCAAAATCGGGATGATGATTAGCATTTTTTATCATTTTAAGAAACCGATTCATCAACCAGCAAAATGAACAAAATCAGCTCAAATTTGGTCCTTAGATCAAATCTGAGGTCAGATTTTGATATGTGGCGGTACATCCTTGCTGTCGCAGTCCTTTTCGTTATGAACCATGTTGTGTTAAATTGTGTACAAATGCTTTGGACCTGGGCCAGTTCTCTATGCCTTTGTCATCTAAGAATGACAAATTTACATGAACACAAAGCACAGTGTGTATTATTTCTGATCCAGTACATACATGACCAAACAATTCAAGGAAATGAAGTTCCGAAATAATGAGAATGGTAATTGTTTCACGAGTATGGAGTCTCACTCTCACGAGATGGGAAGTGCTCTGGAGCCTGGTGGCTGCACCACAATATGAATGTACCTAATGCAACTGAACTCTACATGTAAAAATGTTTAAGATGGCAAATTTCCCATTTTGTATACTTTACCATAAATATATATTTAAAAAAATAGAATGAGTTCTTTAACAACTACTGGCTTAATAAAATCCCTGAATATGCCCCTCTCCCTCCGTATGTACAATCGGTCATGTGAGTCCCCCAAATCCAAGTCTATCACCAGTCTTACCTTGCATTGACCTTGAATATCATCTTTAAACCTCATTCCCAACCTCCTATCACATGAACTCTATCACCCTGACATTTTCAGTTTGCCTGGCAATCAGGGACGAAGCTACCTTTCATCTGGATCGATTAAGAGTCTCTCTTTCTTTAAGAAATTCTTACTGTTGTATGTGATGTCGGTAGGTTATTGTTGAGAAAGGAAAAGAGAGAGCGGGAGAAAAGAGAGTGCATGAACTGCCGGAGAAGGTGGCTGGTGCTTCAGACTTCCTTCTTTCCTTCCTGAGTTTAGGCTTACCCAAGACAGAAGCCTCTCTAAAAAGTTTACCTCTCCCACAGAGTTTAAACTGCCCTGGGAAACTGAGCTGTGTGCTTCCAACCCAGAGAAGATAGAAAAACACAAATAGATAGGAAAATTAAGCTCTTTTGTTGACCGTCTTACTCTGATTTTTCTCAAGTTCTAATCCCTTTATTTTGTGGTGACATGTTTTATGAAACCCACTCACCTCTATTATCTCAATAAGTCTCTACCACCATTCTGAGATAGATATTGTCTTTATCTCATAGGTAAGTATTTTATATTCAGAAGAGTTCCTCGCCTGAATTCAAACAGCTAGAAAGTGGCATGGACTCTCTCTCTCTCGTCTTTTAACTCCAAATGCACTTTACTTTGCACTCCACCTAGAGTAACACCTGCTGATGTAGTCTTTGTTTAACTTTTCCCAACAGGTGCAAAAGTGTCTGATCTTTAGTGTTAGTCATTTATTTGCCATAACGGAAAAATGTCTCCACTGACAAAAATGATTGTTATATCTAAACCAATAAAATGATTGCTATACCTAAGCTGGCATTTGCTGGGTCCAGGTAAGTGCTCACTTGACATTCCACGAACAAAAGGTGATTTATTATAAGCACTCAGGGGAAATTTTCCAGCACTTACCAAGACAAGCATTGCAACTGGGTCTGGCTTTGACCTGGATCTGAAATTGGGAAGCATGAGGGAACCTTGAAGTTGCCTATCCTGACTCTGCTTCTGAGGCCACAGCTGTTCAGCTTTCCTAATTCTGTCCATACCACCACGTTCTACCCTCCCCGTATCCCCAAATGGCAGCTCAAATATGCAACTGCAGTCCCAAAACCAACCTACCAATCTAGTGTTCTCAAATAGGAGAACCCAGGTGTTCAAATTCTCAATTTCTAAGAGAGTGAAATAGAGGGGATGGAAATCCAGAGAATCAGCTCAGGTCAACACTCCACCACTGATTTTTTGTGTATCCACTATAAGGATCAGAGTGAATGATCATTTTCGCAAGTGAAAAAAATGGGCATGCCTTCTGTGGTATTGGCCTTCTTCTGCATCTGTGTCTCACTTTGGATCACAATATGGTTTGCACTTAAAAAATAAAATACAAAATCTGATGACTCACTGTCACAAATGATGCTGTAATGAACATCAGGAAAAATGCAATTTAAAGTGAAACTCTAATTAACAGTTATCCAATTGGTAAAAATTGAGAAGTCTAAAAATATCAAGCAGGCAGAGAGAAGGGAAAATAGAAATCTTAAATCCTGGTCCACCCACAGTGGTGGAAAATTTGGCTATATCTATAAAAGTAGGCACTATGCTTTAGTACAATTTCGAAACACCGCCAATTACAGTCCTTCAGCAAACTCTTGCTTGGGGTATGGTACACATGAACTAGAAGAATCCATATAAAATGTCATAGTGAGGGGCGCCTGGGTGGCTCAGTGGGCTAAGCCTCTGCCTTGGGCTCAGGTCATGATCTCAGGGTCCTGGGATCAAGTCCCGCATCAGGCTTTCTGCTCAGTGGGGAGCCTGCTTCCCTTCCTCTCTCTCTGGCTGCCTCTCTGCCTACTTGTGATCTCTGCCTGTCAAAAAGGTAAATAAAATCTCTAAAAAAAAAAAAAAATGTCATAGTGATGCCTCTTGACAGAAGACAGAACTTTGGAACTTGAGAAAGTAACAAGGGAGACCATCAACAATTACATTTTACATTTTTATATGTAACATATTTGAAGATAAAATCATAAAATAATAACATTTCTTAACTCTGGGCAGAGACCACAAGATCATTAATATATTCCCTATGTATTTCTGTATTTTTTCAGCTTTATGATAAAAACACATAGGAAAATAAACAAAGCCTTTTAAAAATTAGAGAAAAAAGTATTTTCTCAGGTCACCTGCCAATCATTCCCCAGGGATTGTGCCCACCTCTCCAACTTTGGGCTCCACTATTCTCATCCCCCGAGACACGCAACATGGAAGTGAGCGACATGATGAAGGAGAATCTGTACAGAATCCATTCTGCTTGCTAAAGTTTGGGAAGCAAGAAGTGGTCTGTCAAGGCCAGGTTCATGAGGCAGAAGTGGCATTGGTGCGGACAGGCTTTACACTTGCCATAAAGCAGACTTGCAGGCAACAGAACCAACTACTGCATCCAGCCTGTGATTGGGTAAGAAGCAGTAGCAAAGCCAGTTTCCCTATCAGAGAGTTCTGTGGTGTTATATATACATACATATATATACTTATATATGTGTGTATGTGTGTGTGTGTGTGTATATATATATATATATATATATATATATATATTTGGAAGTTTCACTTCAAGTCAGTACTCTACTTCTCTCAAAAATTTGGGAGCCACTCAGTATCTTCTTTGTTAAACTTTTCTATTACAAAATGTAATGTAGATTTGTAAAAATGCATATTAAAATACAATTTAGTGACTTATTACAAGGATAACCTTTGTAATCACAAAGACGTAGAACTTAGTGTGTACTCTAGAGGCAATCACCAACCCTCCTTCCGCCTCAAAAGAAACCACTAATCTGACTTTTAAAATAATTATTTCCTTGGATTCCTTATAGTTTTATTACTGGAATGTGCATTCCCAAAATAATACAGTTTACTCGTTTTTACAAATATATCTTTTAAATCTTCCTAAGCCCCTTTCTCCATCTCCCCACGCCCCCACACACACTGTGTGTGTTATATAGCTAGTTTATTTAAGACTGTTGAGTTTCACAAAACACAGTGTGTGCTTTGCTGACTTTATCTTCATGGTGTAGATTCACATGCTGCACCGTTTCCTGCAGCTCCTATAAATTCAAATTACATATAAAGAATTTGTCATACTCTGATTTGGTGATTTTTTAGGGAATTTCCTCAGAGTTGATGCTGTGTTCTTCTATCAGGGGACCCACAGAGTTGTCTTTCATTTACAAGTTTACCAGCAATTGATTCTCAAAGCCTGTTAGGCTTTGCAAATGGTGATGCTCTAATTCACCCATTGCTTCTGCATTATTAGCTGGAATGCATCTATAAGAGACATTTCTCTGCATCTACCATGGAGTTACGCAGTAAAACAAGCCAGAAATACTAATATTTAGACCTTTTCCTTTGTTTACCAGGCTTCAAAATATAGTTGTTTTCTTATCTTCCAAAACCGAACAATCAATTTCTCTATAATGTTGCATTCTGACTTCATATATTTAAACATGTTTGATGTCTTCAAACCATTATAGTTAGAACACTTATTGATGTACGAATGTGCACATCTTTAGACACAGGAGCTTCTTTGAGTTGGCTCTAAATCCTTTAGCTCTGAGCCTTGTGGTCTCTGATAGCTCCTTTCCTGTCTACAGTGACAAGATGTGTTACAATTATCTGTAACACTTTTGACCCAGACCACTAGATTCAGACATCACTCCCAAAACCTTTCTGTTTGTTTCTTTCTTTTAGGAAGGAAATCATATTTACTGAGCTCCAGGGATGCACACTGCTGTTAAGCTAAACATTATTTTGATCTTTTCAGGGGTTAGAACTAGAACACGCACACATATATTTTAAAGAGAAAGCATCTTATGATTTCACAATAATTCTTTCAATTAAATTTCAGAATATCAGGATTTTGACTTACCCTTGTCTATCATACATCTGTATCTCACATCTCCTCCCTGAGAAGCTGGTTTTCAAGATCTCTAAGGAAGGAAATTAAAATGTCACATAATTATATACAGTTGACTCTTGAACAATGCAGGGGTCGGGTCACCAATCCCCCTCACAGTTGAAAATCTTTGCATAAATGTCTAATCCCCTAAAACTTAACTACTAATAGCCTACTTTTTAAAAAATATTTTATTTATTTATTTGACAGAGAGAGGTCACAAGTCGGCAGAGAGGCAGGCAGAGAGAGAGGGAGAAACAGGCTCCCCACTGAGCAGAGAGCCCGATGCGGGGCTCAATCCCAGGACCCTGAGATCATGACCTGAGCCGAAGGCAGAGACTTAAACCACTGAGCCACTGAGCCACCCAGGCGCCCCTAATAGCCTACTTTTGACCAGAAGCCTTACCAATGACATAATTAGTCAGTTAACACATATTTTGTATGTTATACGTATTGGATACCATGCTCTTACAATAAAGTAAACTAGAGAAAAGAAAAATGTTACCAAGAACATCATAAGGAAAATACATTTACAGGACTATAAAAAATCTGCATGTAAGTGAACCAGAGCACTTCAAACCAGTGTTGTTCAAGGGACAAAGGTATTTATTTGCTCAATCTCACATTCCGTTCACAACAACCTCAAAATAACAATACCAATATTAACATAACCAAAGTGATCATTGAAAACAATTGAATATTTTTGCTTATTTTTCCCCATTTTCTCTCAATTTCTGCTTATTTACATTGTCAGAGCATATAGACATTACACACTCTACTCTTTCCTTTATAGTCCTGATTTAGTATGAGTTGTATGAACAAATGCACAGTTAACATTTACCCCCAGTCTTTACATTAATGCCTCTGGCCATTTTATTGGCAGCTCACAGTCTAGTATATTCCATAGGAAGAGCTTAGAGGAACAATATTTCCTGAAGTCTTGTATATAGGTTAGGGTTTGCCTATGGCCTTTATACTGGAAAGTCAGCTTGCCTTGTTTAATCATTGGTTCACGTTTTGTTTTGTTTGTTATTTGTTTGTTTTTTACCTGAGTATCTTGAATGTGATATTCCAATTTCCTTGATATAAAGTTTTGCTATTTAAAAGCTGATGACAATCTGAGTTCCTTTCCCTTGTAAGTAACTGGGCATTCTTTCTGGATGTTTAATAATTAATTTTCATTTTTCTTTAATGTGCTATAATTTTACCAGAATATAACTCGATATTGGTTGTTCTAGGTCAGTTTTCTCAAGTAGTAATGTATCCTTATAAACTGTAATTTTAAATTTTTTCTTTTTACTTTTAGGATTTTTTTTTTAATTATAGCTACTGTAACAGTTACTAAAGGTAACTCTTCTGTTTTCTTCCATTCTGGGGACAGTGAGAGTTGGGCGACTACTATAATACAAGCTTAGGGATATTTTTGTCCTATCTTTTGCCTCTCAAATATTTTAATTACATTGCTTTTTGAAATCTTTATTTTCACTTCCTACTTTTTTTTTTTAAGATTTTATTTATTTGAGAGGGAGGGAGCACACCTGCATGAGAGCATGAGCAGGGGGAGGTGCAAAGGCAGAGGGACAAGCAGACTCCCCACTGAACGTGGAATCCTATGCACCACTCAATCCCAGGACCCTGAGATCATGACCTGAGCCAAAGTCAGACATTTATTTGTGGACATGTCTTTATGGCATGCTTTATATTGGCTGGGGTTGCTAGCCTTCTCCTTGATAAAGGATGTCAACTACCTCCATTTTGACCTCAGTCTGTACTTTCTTTTTCCTTTTCTTTTTTTTAAGATTTTATTTTAATTACTTGAGAGAGAGAGCACAAGCAAGAGGGTCAGACAGAGAGAGAGGGAGAAGCAGGCTCCCCACTGAGCTGGCAGCCTGGCATGGGGCTGGATCCCAGGATCCTGAGATCAAGATCTGAGCTGAAGGCACATGCTTAACCAACTGAGCCACCCAGGTGCCCCCTTAGTCTGTGCTTTCTAATTAAGTTCCTCCTTCCATCTTACCTCTTAACTCAAGCAAAATACCCTGAGGGCAAATCATCCCCAGATAGAAAGGAAAACTAACCTTTCAAGAAATAAAGACTGCCCTGATGCCAGCCAGATCGTGCAGGACTGACCCCAAGACAATGGTCAATCTGACCTTTACTGCCCACCAGCACATACCCACTGACCTTTGTCCCACATTTTCCTTATATAAACCTACAAGTATTTTTGGCATTTGGAAGACAGTCTTTGAGATGTTAGTCCACTGTTTCCCTGGTGGGAGTCTCTGAAATAAATTTTTCTCTTGTTTCACCACCTCTTTGGATTTCTCTGCGTTTGGATTTTGTCAGTGATGAGTGGCCGAACCTGGTCTGTTTGGGACCCCTGGAGCCAAGTGCCCTTACATCCCCGTGCCCTGGCTACAGCCTCTTCTTTCAATAACACTGCAAGGAATTTGACCTCTATTCTTTTTGTTGCTCTTTTTATGTGAACTTAGTTTTCTTGAACTATAGTGAAAAGCTTGGTCTGGATAGCATTTCAAAACTCACAGCTGCAAAAAAAATTCCCTTTGGTGATGGTTTTCCCAAAATGTCACAAAATACGGCAGCCTCTGTGTTGACTTGTTTCACTTCCCCAACTTTGACCTGGATGTTCTCTCCCACTTTGTCTCCATTTTCCCTGTGCAACTCAATTTAAATTTGATTCCCATGAGTTTATCTTAGTGTGAGGCTATGCCCTGGAAGGGGGCTTTCGCCGGTTTGTTCCAAGAACTCAGAGGGCAGAAACGATGCAAACCCCTCCCGACAATTCCAAAGACTCCTTGTTATTTATTCCCTATTGAGTGCGTAGAAGTTCTCTCAATTTTAGCTGCTGTTATCAAACAGACCCCCTTAGCACTTCAGTGAGAATCTGATGGCTATTTGAGGGTTCTTGGAGCTGTAGCTGGCCAGGGGCTTCTGCTGACACATGCTGAGAACAGGCATCCCTTGGAGCTGTCGTTGATTTGTCTCCCTCTATTCAAATTTGGAAATTGATGAGGATATGTATGCTCTCTGTGGATTTTCGATCTGCTACTCAAGTTCACCTGTGTGTTTTGATAAGGAGAGGAATTTGAGGAGATTCAAAATCGATACTGCTGTTATCTTGTTATAATCCAAGAATCCTACATGAGTCTTTTTAAGTAAGCTTATTGAGGCATATTCACATGCAATTTCTACAGTATACCAGTCTATAATTTTTGACAAACGTATACAGACATGTAGCCATTTTGCAACCACTGAGCTATTATCTACCCTGAAGGTTTATTTAGCCTTTTGAGTCTACATTCTTTCACAGAGCATAATGGAGCCGAAGCCCACCCCAGTCATTGTTAGTACTGAACCCTGTGTCTTAGAGGATGGGGCTTTCTCAGAGATCCAGTCCCTTCTCTAGTGTTTTAAGACATTAGTCTGCATCCAAAGCCATTTCCAAGCTCCCCCAAGTAGTGTAGGATGACTTCCTTACATGGCCCCAGGGGCAATGAAACGTCACCTGTGCCTCCCTGGATAGGGGTGGTGATACCGGTATACTGCCCTTCCCCTAGCAGCATAAGGCCTTTGTTCCTTGAGGGCAAAGGTGCCAAGTGGACTTCTGCTCAGAGACTTTGTCCTCTCCTGCTTGTCTTCCATCTTACTTCTGACTTCCAGTGATTCCAGAAAAGTCTGAAGGCGAGTGTGAATTTCCCTCAGGGGTTAACGTCCCAAGGGTTCTATACCCTCATGCTCGCCCACACTTTGCCATTATCTATTTGAAAATATTTTTACCTTCTTACAACTTGTGTGGAGGCCTTGTCTTCCTCTCACTGTCGCAGAAGAAATGGTGCCCACTTCCTGCTTGTCCTTGGCAGGGCACATCTTAAAAATTCAGGCTAGTTAGCTGTGCTGCAACCTCAGCTCTTTCGTGGGTTCAAAAAAAATATATGACTTTGTACATTATCTGGTTTTTCTTGTGATTAGTTGGAGGCCATGCTCTTTCCAGCTTTCTACACCTTAGGTGGAAGCCAGAGATGTTGGCATGCTCTTAATACATCTCTTTTCTGCTTTATCAGCCAGAATCAATTCCTTGGGGATGTGGCTAAGAGTCATGATAAATGAAATGGAAAAATTTAAAACATCATCAAAATGCACTGCAGTTGAATTTAAGTTCAGTTCAATCTGATGTGATTGAGATTAAAAATAACATGAACTATCACTACCCCCACACTATCCACATTTTGTGATATTTCACAATTATCTAAGAATGTCTCACTTCTTGCAGATTTACTACCTAGATGGGTCAAACAATCTGAGTAAATCAATTTGTCAGCAAGAACATCTTTTATTTCCTTACAAAGAGAAAAGGAAACTATTACATTAATTTGTAATTATAGTGACATACCTTAGCCAAGTTCGACTTTACTTAAAACCTTTATTTCAACCTGATGTTAAACCTAATGTTGCCTTACTACCTATAGTTTACTTGGTCATAAATTTGCTTTTTTATCAGAACAAAAATGGGTACAGGACAGTATCTGAATATACAAATTACACTGAGGTCTCAGAAAATTGATACTAGTCTAACTCTCTTCTTCAAGTTACTTTGTGTTGCCTTTGACAATGTTTCTTTATATCCACTCCTGCATGAGCTTGTAAGAGAACTGAGTTGATGAAACTAACTAGGTTTAATGGACTTATTTGGTGTTATTTCTTTTTCCCTGTATAAACAAACCAAAAAAAAAAAAAAAATTGTGTTTCAGTGGAAAACTAGGTCTCATCTATAGCACACCCTTCTCAGTTATCATGTTCTAGCCATGTTGATGGTCTTCGTCCACTGTTCATTTGTTAAATCTTTGTAAATTGTAGGTAACAGATAGTACTTTTAATTGACTCCCTCCACCCTGTAGAAAATCTAGTTTTGTCTCCATTTTCAGTTTATTTTTTTTTAAGATTTTATTCATTTATTTGACAGACAGAGATCACAAGTAGGCAGAGAGAGAGGAGGAAGCAGACTCCCTGCTGAGAAGAGAGCCAGATGCAGGGCTTGATCCCAGGACCCTGGGATCATGACCTGAGCCGAAGGCAGAGGCTTTAACACACTGAGCCACCCAGGCGCCCCATCCATTTTCAGTTTATTGCAACATTCCTTTATTCCTACATAAATGTGTGCTCCTTTGACTTCTCCATTGAATAGCTTAAACATTATCCTAATGCCGTAAGTAAAATATCCTGTCACAGGAGTTCAGTATTTCACATCTGTATGACTCATGATTTTGTCTTTTCCTGATTATCCTCTGTCACCAATATCTGAGGTCTTTTTGAGGTCTGCTTTTTGCTGGGTCTCTTTTCTGAGGTCTCTTTTTGCTGGGTCAGACTTACAGTAACCCCGGCATTCTTATTTATCAGAAGCTTCTTTATCTTAAAGAAGAAATTACTTGGCGAGGACATGGGTCAAAAATCAAGAAATCTTAAATACAATTAGAACTGAAAAAAAATTCAGGATGCCTGGGTGGCTCAGTGGGTTAAAGATTCTGCCTTCAGCTCAGGTCATGATCTCAGGGTCCTGAGATTGAGCCCCACATCAGGCTCTCTGCTCAGCTCTCTGCTTCCCCCTCTTTCTCTGCCTGCCTTTCTGCCTACTTGTGATCTCTGTCTGTCAAATAAATAAATTAAATCTTAAAAAAAAAAAAAAGAAGAAGAACTGAAAAAAATTCAAATACCCTTGTGGCTGCAATCTTTTGTGGAAATTGTTGCTAGTGATTTATGCATTCTAAGGAGCTTGCAACTTTCACTGATATATTCTCAGGCCTTGAACAATCATAACATTTGTTCAATAATGTTTGGTAAATATAATTATGAAAAGAAACTTTAAAAGTAGTTTTCTACTACACATAACTTCAAAAAAAGAATTGGTCAGTTAAATCAGAATGTTCAAGCCTAATTTTTATTGTATTAAAATGATATGGGGGAAGGATAAAGAAAAATAAATACATTGACTTCAATGAAAGGTAGCTACGTAAAACGTTAACTTTAAAATAACAACCAAACTTTGAGAAAAGTCAGAACTACCTAATTCCCTAACATTTAGAAGGGGAGGGATTGGGGAAAGAGAGTGACAAAGCGTATTTAAAAAAACAAAAAGGAAACAAACTTTGCTGGTATTTTCTCGCCATTGAAGCAGAACTGTGAAATTCAAATGGAAAGAAGGATCCTGTTTTTCTCCTGTGAAGAAATGTGAGAAGAGCAAGATGGCAAGGCCCACTTCTTGTTTGGGTATTTTGGTTAAGTTAAATAATGTCTCTCTGTCCATTCTCGACTTCTGTAGAGAGATTCCTTTTTTTTTCCCTAGTAATATTTTAAATTTAAACCCAGGTTTTGTGTGTGTGTGTTTTTTTTTTTTCCTCTTAGAGAAATCTGTTTTGTTTCTCCCAAGAGAAGGCCCTGGAAGTCTGGAAAGGGACCCAGGATGCAAAGCTGGCAGACGATTTGCCTGTCAGGGTAATTTAAGGCTTTGCTCTATCACGGAGATTATGGTTAACTTTATGATGTAAAAATCCCTTGTTTACTGAAGTAAATCTGCAGAGACTTAACATTTTTTGAATATTTATAGTGTTATCACTTCAAACACAATATTCTCTTTGATTCGAACATCCTCACTCCATTAAGAAAGCATCTGTACCACCTAACTGATTCTGTTACTAAAGAGGAAGAAAAGCAAGAGAAAGACAAAAAGGAGCAATAGTCTATTTGAAAAATTTTAAACTTCTAAACTTCTTCAAAAATGACTTGTCTTTAATTATTACTCTTAGTTTAAGAAAATGGTAAATCATGATTCATGCAGATACAAAAATAATCATGTATTGAAAGGTTTTACTTTACTTATTTGATATGAGGGAACCAAGCAGATGTTATTATTGGTTCAAAAGAAAAGTCAAAAGAGCAAAACATTATATGATGTTAAGGAATGTCAAGATGAATTGCAAATGGGAACAAAACTAGATTTTCCAGAAGGGAGGAAATAATTAAAATCACTACCAAACAGGACATTATTTATCTATTCATTAGTTACTATAACTGATAAATAATTGAAAACTAATTCAAAGACAATGAACAGAGCAAGAATTAATAACCTGGAAGAATTTGCTGTAGATTGTGTAGTTTTCTATTGAAACACACACAAAATATTCTACTGTGATTGCCTATCACTGTAAATGTAGCGACAAGGTATAAAAGGAGCTGGTGATACCCAATCATTACTAAAAGGGGTTATATTGTACCCAATGTTACTTTTCTTTTAATATTTGCAAAGAACACTAAAAAATAAGTAATGTTTTATTGATCTACTCCTTGTTTTAGTTTTATCACTTCCCCCATGTTCCCAATTTGTTTTAATTACTTCTTTCTCTATAATATATGCAAAGGAAAACTAAGGGACCAACAGGCAATTTGGTGTAAAATAAAAAAGAGTATATACATAGCAATAAGAAAAGAATAAAAACACACGCAGTTATGAATGTGTTCTGCACTCAAGATATTCTACTTTGGGGAAATAAGCTTTATCTAAAATAGTCTTTACTAACTACAAAAAGAAAATGGCAGAAATTAAATCAAATAGAGTGTTATTGGGGGTCAGTGATCCATTGCAAATTGACCATCATGAGCTATAAGTAACACTAGACTGGTTTGGGCTATGTATTGGTTGATCTGGTTGGTTGGTTAGATGTTTGTTTTGTTCTACTTTTACGGACTACAGAGACTCCTACTTTACCAGATACCTTCAAGGATAAAAGCTAAAGGAATGAAACCGAATGGAAGCCTAAGTGATTTAGAAAAGACCAAAATATATTTTGAAATCTTATTTTATACAGAGAAACATACATAGATTATATTGACAAATGACAAATGGTCACCATTTTTAAATGGTTGGTTTAGATTAGTATGGAATTGATTTGAATATTTTGTGTCAGTGGAAGAAAGAAGGCAGAAAGGTAAAGGGCAACAAAATCATGATTAGAGATTCTGTGATTGCCCAGGTGGATTTTCAGGTCTTAATTGGGGCTATCGTGAACGTTTAGTATTTTTCATGTAACTCATAGATTTTTAAATCTGTTATTTAAAAAATATATAAAGAGTTCTGGGCAAATTAAACACATTTTATTTTACTTTTATCAGATGGAGTTATACCTCTCATAGGAATTATATGAGAAACCATTACATCCATTTCTTGTCCTGCAAATATAATTTTAATCCACCCAGTGAACAGGGGACGGTGTCTGGAATGGGATGATAAATACTTATCACAAACGACTCTGTCCATGGCAGGCATTGCTAATTGAGCTCAGCATTCTTTACTATTCACCCGAGATGTGTTTTCAGAATTATTTATTTAATACAAGGCTCCAGTCAGCTTCTACTACTAAGCTCTTGGGGTTGGCGGGCAAGTTTAAACCTATTTGCAACTACTGACTGAGATGAACAATAATTGATTATATACCACAGAGAACAGAAGCTAGAAAAAACGGTAAATCCAACACCTGACTGGGAAAGAATATGAGTTCTACTTTCTATGTTTTCACAAACAGCTTTTTATTGGTTTCACATTGCCTTTGGTTTAAGGTCCATTTGGTGTTCTAACAATTATTACTGATCCCACAGAAGCTCCTGCAGGGGTCTTGGAGGAGTTTCCTAGGAAACTTGAAATAGCAAGAACTCATGAGATGGTAAGTGAGTAAATCTGACAATGCCTAATCCTTCAACATCTATATTTAGCTTCCCACAATGGGAGTCCACCTCCTCTAAAACCACTCAATTTCAGATATAGTAGTTTCCCTTCATACGTATTTTTCTTCCAAACTGCAGTCAGACTCTGTCTGATGTTGGCCAATATTGTCACATTAAGTCAGCCTCATATTACCACTCTGCAGCTAAATTCTGCCTGAATCATGGGGCGTCACATCACATGGGCTTATCTCTCATACTGTGAGAAATATGCATATCTATGTTGATTCATTGGCACCCCCTTTTGAATCCCACTTTCTTTTTTTGCTAAAGACTGGTTTACTTGTTTGAGAAAGAAAAAGAAAGCACAAACAAGGGGAAGGGGCAGAGGGAGAGGGAAAAGCAGGCTCCCCACTGAGCAGGGAGCCTGACATGGGGCTCAATTCCAGGACCCTTAGATCATAACCTGAGCTCAAGGCAGATGTTTAACCAACTGAGCCACCCAGGCGTCCCCTTCTTTCTTCATAGTATTGCATAGCAACTAAACACGCACTTAAGATTTTCATCCTTATTTTCAATCCTAAATATCATGATTCCTATATCTTATACAAGTGCATTTTGGCTCATGTTCATGTTCCCAGGCTAGGTTCTGGACAAGGACAGCCCCTCCACACTGCAATTATTCAAACTAACCAGTCCTAAACCTGCCTATCCTGCCATGCACATCCTTCTGAAGAAACCACAATAAAGGCTCTTTTCCACAGTTTTCCATCTCCTTCCATCTCCTACCTCATGGTGGTACTTCCCTGAGTGGGCACCCCCATGGTATGGTGTGTTCTTACCTCTTGGGAACTGAGAACAACAAACTATGACAGTAATTTTCTAATCTAATTTTCTATCAAGTTTTCTACCAATACATTATATTTTAAGACACTTTCTCCATCCCATTCTCCATCCTCCTTCTACTTCCTATCCTTGACATTTCACTTTTGTTAGTGTAGACTGATTCAAACAAACAAACAAACAAACAAACAAAAAGTGGGATACCTGGGTGACTCAGTTGTTAAGCATCTGCCTTCGGCTCAGGTTCTGATCCCAGGGTTCTGGGATCGAGCCCCTCATCCGGCTCCCTGCTTGGCTGGAAGCCTGCTTCTCCCTCTCCCACTCCCCCTGCTTGTTCTCTCTCTCTTGCTGTGTCTCTGTCAAATAAATAAAATAATTTAAGTAAATAAATAAATTCTTTAAAACCCTGTTATCCAAAAAATGACTCTTTTCACACACAAACATGCAATTTTTGTCAACTACTTCCTTTAATGAGTACTCTATTCTTTATAGTGTATATACAGAGAATATATATATTTAGTGTATATATAGAGAAAATATGTACACATTTCTTCTCTACATAGAGAAGAAATCATCTCTTTTGCCAAAAGCAAGTAAAAATATTACATATACTGATACATGTTTAAACTTAATTTAATTTTTAAAAAGAAATTATATTTGAGCAACTACTGTTTTAAAACTGAAAACCATAAATGAATCAAAAGATCTCAGTTTGTGAAGTTAACCAGAGGCACAGACATGCACACACAAAGAAGAGGTGAGTCGTAGGTGGATATTACAATGGAGTGAACATGTTCAATTCCTTTCAGTGATGCAGATACAAAGATGAACTCCTGACTTCCTCCATTGTAGAATTCTTGGTCTGGAAAATCACAGTCTGTTAAGGAAAGAAAAAAATTAAAAACACTCATTCAGCTTCCATTCTAAGACACTGGCTAAACACACCAAGTGTTTTATGCACAGATAGCTATAAATTGAGATGAAAAACAAAACAAAACAATAAAACTTCTGAAACAACAGGAGTAAAGCAAGCAGTAAAAAACTGTCTTCTGCATTACATTCAAAGATCCCCTCTGGATCTCCCCACCTGCTGGTATTGAAAAACAAATACAGTCTAGCAATTCCGGAAAGAACCTATTAAGCCCAGAGAGTTGTCTCACTACCCATTGGCACCAAAAGTTCAAGAGCCCTCAAGCTCTTGGAACAGTTCCTTTAAAAGAGCAATGAACTGAGAAACCTCCACAGGGGCCAAGGATTCCGAGAAGGTTCAGAAGCAACCAAAGGCAGACTCGCCCACCCAGGGCCACAGCTCATTAAGGGGTTTTATATTCAAGTGAAGTCAACAGGAAAATACCACCACTCTTCTGTGAAATGAAAAGAATGTGAGTGATCAAGCATCATTAAAATAAAGAGAAGCTAAAAATAGATCTCCATGACCAAACAGCCACTTGCAACCTGAAACACACACTTGACCATGTCTTACTCTATATAAAGCACATCAGGCAAAAAGAATTCATTATTGTGGGGTGCCAGTTCTCCACATTGTCACCAGTCAGGCTGAGCCCCAGTCATGATGGACAAGTACAAATGAAATTGACGGGATTCAATTGTTTATTAAAAAAAAAAAAAAAAGGCAGCCTGGAAGAGAAGGATGGGAGGGGTGCTTGTAGGCCTTACCCAAATTTTAGCTTTATTAACCATATGGCTTTAGGTGAATAATTTAGTCTCCAGGAGCCTTTCACTTCACATATAAGTGAGATTAAAAACTATTTCCTTGCCTTCTTCACTGTATATAAAAGTATGTTGTAAACTGGTGGGTTCTATAGAATTGACAGCTTTCTTACTATATATAATTTATGAAAATAAAATCAGATTATTTGGATTTACAGGAGAAATACATTACACCAAATATACTAAATATATCAAGTTTCATGTTTCTGTTCACACAACTACCACAAGGTTAGGTCAACAAATATTTCTTGAGTTATCACCTAATGATCTAGTTATCATTCTGGCACACCACAAAAGTGCACACTCACTTACCTGCTATAGCTCCATTAATAATACCTAAATGATATCTTTTCTTCTACTGTTGTCTTTTAGCACTCACAGGATGTTCACACCTGATATCTTTTAGCCATCCAACCTGGGCAAAGCCTATTAGCAGACACTCATGAAAGTCAGCCAGCTGATGTGAGGAGATCACTCTGGATGTGTTTTCTCTAACCCGATGTCCGTTCAGGCTTAACTGACCACACCAAACTGTAGGTCTTGAATTATCATGGTCCTTTGGAACTATAAGAGAATTTAAACTTCATTACTGATATAATAATTTAAAACTAATTTTTATCATCATCAATCTTCCCCAAATGATAAATAAACAAATGTTTTCTCTAATTCAGGATACATTTTAGGATCACATATTTCAGCTGTGGTTGTGGACCCACACTCCAGCACACTCTAAGCCTTGGCTGGGTTGTGGGCTGGTGAGACCACAGAAAAGACCCCCCAGTAGCAATGGAGATATAGGTTAATCGGAGGAGCTTACATATAAGGACTCCATATATATATATATATGTATATATATATGTATATATATATATATATATATATATATATATATATAACCGACTAGACAAGGCATCCCCTGCTGGGATCTACGTGCAGTAATTTTTAATATCAACTTAACCTAGTAACTCTCAGTGGCCCATCCCTCTCCTTGAATGACCAGCATTTCCAAGGAGAGTAAAGCCTGCCACCTGGACACTCTGTTAGAAGGGAGATGCTTTGGGCTGGCCACCTGGGGAGCCTGATCTTGAACACTGAACAACATGTTCTTCACATTACGCTTGATGGGAATAGAGAGGGAGGGCAGGATCTTTTCATTTTCAAGATCGTGATTAACAGGGGCCTTTAGGATACACTTGCACAGACTCGTTTTCCACCATATACCACAGAGTTGTCACATCTCTTAACTCATTCCCCCCAACTTTTCACTGTGGAGTTCAGATATACAGAAAAGCTGAAAAGATTGTACAATGGTCACCAATGTACACACCACTCAGATTCCAACTTTGTTTATATTTTGCCGTGCTTATCATGTATATGTTAGGTACCACACTTTTTTGATAAACTCTTTGAAAGTAAACTTTGGACGCCATGATATTTCATCCCTAAATTCTTCAGCCATGCATCTTCTAAAAAAGTTATTTTTCCTACTAAACTGCAATATCATTATCATGCTAGAAAACTAACATTTTTCCTAATATTCCATATTAAATTTCCTCAGACACAAAATGCCTTTTATACCTTCTATATCTTTTTTACATTCCTGATTTTGCATAGAATTATGCCTTTTATACTAAAAAAAAAAAAATCCAAGGATCCAACCAGAGTTTACATATTTCTATTGGTTGTTTTTTTGTTTGTTGTTTTTGTTTTTGTTTTTTTTTTACTTTAGAATGGCTGCCCCCTCCTTACTTTTTTTTTTTAAATGACATTGACTTCTTGAACTGTTCAGGCCAGAGGTTCTTATAAACTGGAAGTAAAAGATTTATTTAGATTCAGGCAATTTTGGTGCCCATTATGATGGCAGTACTATAAAGGTACATTTTCTCCTTTGTATGATGTGAGTATTCTACCTTCTAACAACTTTTCCATGCTACTTTAGGCTTACCCCAATAATCCCTTGCCTCATCCAGTCCATCATCATTGCATGAAGGGTTGCATAACGTTGATTTCTAATTCCTTCTTCTGTATTTATTAGCTGTCTTTTTTTTGTAAAAAAGGAAAAAAAGCTTTTATCCATTTGAACTGAAATATCTTTCCTCCACAAAAGACAAAGTAAATGATTAATTCCTTCCCTTTAATTAGCAATTTTCAGAGTAAAGATTTAGTGGAAGATTTACCACCAAGAGTGGCAAATGAGTTTTATTCTTTTGATTAGCGACTATTGGGTTCGTAGATTTTAATTTGTTCAATGTTTTACAACCAATTAGAGTCATTATTCTTTTTGATATTCAAATTATCGCAAATTTGGCTAGTGGGAATCCCAGCAAGTTCAGTTTTTGAGGTTTTTTTTTTTGTTTTTGTTTTGTTTTTTCTGAAATGAGACATCCCAGGTTCAGTGGCTCCTGACTGACAATCACCTCTTTTTCCAAGAAGCCCTGGTCCCTTCTGGCAGGGAAACTAGGTATGGTCCTCACTACTGGAGTGTCATTCCTTCATGAGCCATTTCAATGAGGAGACCTAAGAAAGGTTCATTATATTGAAGTTTCTTATCTCTTTCATCTTCTTCGAAATATTTTGTTCTGGAAATTTGGGATCCTAATAACATTATCATGTTTACTTTTTTTCCCTAAAATATTTACAAAAGAGTTTCAAATTAGCTAGACAAATAAAACTAGTAGCAATGAAACTAATGAGTTCAGTTTTTTTCCCTTAGAATATATCCCACTAAGTAAGTACTATCAGAGTGAAAGGTAAATCAGAATTACTTTTTCCTCTGTGATTATGTTACCAGATTTATATATAGTTTTTTAAAATTTATTTTTAGTTATGTGTTTTGCTTCCTCTTTGAATTTATTCAAGTTTTGAACATATAAACTTGTTTTTTCTCACTCTTTATTTATCCATATACATTATACTGAAACTTCGTTCTTTTCCCTCAAAAATGTGTTCTAGAGGGGTGTCTTGGAGACCCAGTTG
This sequence comes from Meles meles, assembly GCF_922984935.1. NCBI lineage: Eukaryota > Metazoa > Chordata > Mammalia > Carnivora > Mustelidae > Meles > Meles meles. The sequence goes on from NC_060077.1 coordinate 74,912,218, forward strand.
ATCAAGCATCAGACTCTTGGCTTCATCTCAGTTCATGACCTCAGGGTTGGGGGATCAAACCCCACATCGGACTCCACACTTAGCATAGAGTCTGCTTGAGAGTCTCTCTCTTCCTCTCCTTCTTGCCATTCCCCTTCTCTTTCTCTCTCTCTCTCAAATAAATAAATTAAATTTATTTATTTAAATAAAAAAAACAACTGTGTTCTAGAGATCACTCAAAACTAGTTCATAGGAATATTTTATTCTTTTTTTATGACTTTGAGAATTTTATTCTGTGAATATTCCATACTTTATTCAAGCCATAATTAACATTGGGTTTATTTCTAGTCTTTGGCTCCTAAAAATAATGCTTGTGATATATATATAATGCATATTTCTGGTGGTGTATTTTCAGGGTCAGCAGCAATAACTTTAAGCAAAGTCAAAAGATGACTGACAACTTGGGGGATAACAATTGCAGTGTACATTATGCATATCATTTTAGCTTCTGATACATAAAAATAGACCTCTTAAAAGCTGAAAATTAAAAGTAACTCCTCCCCAAAATTGATGAAAAGAAGTGGACAAAAATATGAATAAGTAATTCATAAGGAAAGAAAGATAAATGACCTTAAACATATTTTAAAATATTCAGTTTCCCTTATGATAAAAGAAATGGAGATTAAAATGTGTAAGTTTGACAATATACTCTTTGGAGAAGCTGTGAAAAAAAACACTCTCATGCCTTGATAGTAAGAATGCAAAGGTATACAACCCCTGTAAAGGGGAATTTGGAAAAATTTTAATCATTCTGAACCAATGTATGTTAGATATCCTTCATGCAAATGACATCAAGTTGAGTTTTGTTTGGGGAACTCTCTAAAAGCTTTGTTATTTTATTAAGTGAATTAAGCTCATTTGCATTTATTGATAGAATTCATGAATGTAGCCTCGTTTCTATTCTATTATTTTTTTATTTTTTAATTAATTAATTTATTTTTTCAGCATAACAATATTCATTGTTTTTGCACAACACCCAGTGTCTATTCTATTATTTTATTTGAATATTTTGAGTGTATTATATTTGTTGTGTTTTTCACTATCATTTCTTTTTGTTTTTTAGAATTTGTTTTGCTTGGTATTTTAAAACATACATATGTTTGTTTAAATGACTTTTACTAATCATTTTGTATAATGTTCTTTTTTTAATTCATCTTTTTTATTACTTAGTCTGATATTACTCCATTTGTTAGCATTAAATGGTATCTTTATTCTCTTGCACTGCCCAAGCACCATTCATGGAGTTTCTCATACTTTCCCTTTGCCTCTTTCCTTTCTTATCCCAGTTTTAAGTTGTGTTATTTCCTTTCTTTGAAAGCATATGGCATTTATTCCACCCTCAGAACCATTTTCGTTTTAGGTTTATATTTATTCGATACCACAGTTCTCTTGCGAATTTCCCCAGTGATCATTTGGTTGAACCAAGCTCATCCTCCAGTTAATTCATTGGGGAAGCTTTATGATTAGAATATTCTTGCCAATTTTAAACCAAATTTTCTATAGCTTTAATACTGTAAGTTGAATCTGCCTGGATATAAAATCCTTGGCTCTTTATTTTCTTTCCTGAATTTAAAATGTTGCTCTTATGTTTACTTTATATATTCCTGTTGAAAAGTCTTATGCCAAAAGGATTATTTCTTTTGCAGATTATTTGGATTTTTATTGTTTGTTTGTTTTTGGTTTGGATGCACAGAGGAAACTTAATTACTTTTATTTATCTTTTGATTTTACTGGACTATATTTCAGAACTGACCAATAGGTCTTACCTATTTGAATACATCTATTCAAATCTTATTTCATTTATTTAATTATACTGAGAGACTTTCTTTAAAAATCCTTTTAAATATTTGTTCTGTCATCGATCTAGCCTTTGGCCACTCCAATTATATATACCTTGGATCTTCTTTTCCTATTTTCTCAATTAGTAACGTTTTATGTGATCCCTGTTATCTTTTCTCTACACTTCAGCCCTTTTTACTGGACTCTTAGCTCCTTGATTGCATTGCTATTTTCTGTGCCACTTAATGTAATTTAATCATAGGCTATTCTCCCCTGGTCACCTAATCAATACATTAATAATTAATTTAATATAGTTTGGTGTATATTCTAATATATTCTTAATTCATTCTTCATGTTTTTCTTGAGTTTGACCATCTCCTTGTTTATATCTTCCTTTTTTAATTTCCATTTTGATTTATCCAATTACATTTAATTTACAGTGTTGCATTATAGCTTTTTTTTAATGCCATCTTTTAGTTGTAGCTATTACTAGTGTTTTTGTCTCATGTTGTGTTTTCTTTTTATATAAATTCCATATGGATATTAAATTCTCTATTTAAATTCATAATGAGTTTTTATTGGAATGGTAGGCATTTCAATGGGAGAGGTTGGTATGACTTATTTGGTTTCTTAGTTTAAGAGCATCTTCTGTTGTTATAGTAAAGTACAATTTCTTTTAATTAAAAATAGCATCTTTTTGTTGGTTTATTTCTGTATTCTTCTTAGTGTCTTGTTTTACTTTGGATCTTAATGACCTTTCTCTCTTTCTTTCACTTTATCACCATCCCTTCAAAAGGTACTTCCCCTTTCCAAGATGGCTCCTTTTTCTACAGAAATACTATCTTTTAGGACCACTCAATCTGCTCAATAATTCTAAACCTTTTCCCATTGCACTCCCAGGAACCAGTTACCAGATTGCAGAATTGTTCTTGAAGATTTTCAGACTCAGAGTATGACCCTTTCCTTTCAGGAATGAACTCTGGTTGGTGTTATCTGTGTTCTATTAATCTGTGTTCACCAAACTCTCCTATCTTCCACACAATTGCTGCCTGTTTCCAAATGGGCTCCAGAAATCACTCTGATGGTTTAGGCCATTCAGTCTTCTTCTTACAATGTGAATTTCATTTCCCTTTATTCTCTTCTCTTAGTTAGAGTGTAGTCATGGGGTATGGTTTTATTGAAATTATAAGGAGAGATTATAATTTAGTCTTCTGCCATTATACTCATGATTCCATACTCTAGAATCTCTTTTAGTGTAGCTCAAACTCTCTCTCTCTTTTTTTTTTTTTTTTTTGAAACATCACTTACCTGTTGAAGAAGCCAGAGCAACTGTCATGAAGAAAGCAAATACTTTATGGAATGATCTGATTCTTTTTATTGTTTTGTTTGGCTTCTTTCTGAATGACAATAAGAAAATTTCTTAGGGCCCTTTATATCACTGTATTAGTAGCTTCACACCTTCTCCCTTATATCCTGCTAGTAGCAAAAAACAATTCCTTCACTTCTTTATACAGAGAAGATTAACAGTTTTTTGGCTATGGTCTCATTTATAGTTATGTCCTGGGATCAACTTTTGCATAAATGGGTTTATTATAAATATATTATAAATCCTGAGAAGAGCCAGTTCTCTTCATGAGATAATTTTGGTAGCAGCTTCTTAGTAATAATAATGGTTAACATTTATTGTTATGTTTTATTGTTCTTGGTGGTGGAGGTGGCGGTAGTAACTATTGTTAGTGCCAAGCCTATCCAGCTGCGTTACATATTCCTAAACCTCTATCAAATCACTTACATTACATCACTTAATAAATTAAAAAAAAAAAACTGAAGCACAGAAAAGTTAAGAAAATTGTGCAAGGTTATATAGGAAGCTAAATGGGAGGAATGGGGCAAGGTTTAATTTTAGGCATTGTGGTTTTCTAACTCTTCCCAACTTAGCCACTGGCATGTACTCCCTCTTCATAATATTCTCTTTGTTATACAAGGATTATAAATCACTTTTAGGATATGTATGTGTGTTGAGAGGGGAAGGATATAACAGACATATACCAAACTGACTTAAGCAAGCAAACTGTCAAGATCACATGTGTTTTAGTAGAAGTTTAAAAAAATTATCTTTAGGGGTGCCTGGGTGGTTCAGATGGTTAAGCACCTGCCTTTGGCTCAGGTCATGATCTCAGGGTCCTGGGATCAAGCCCCATATCAGGTTCCCAGCTCAGTGGGGAGTCAGCTTCTCCCTCTCCCTCTGCCTCTCCCCCAGCTTGTATTCTCTCTATCTTTCTCTCTTTCTCAAATGAATAAATAAAATCTTTTTAAAAATTACCTTTAATGAGTTGGGTACAAAGGTATTATAAGATGATATGGCTAATATTCTTTAAGCAGAGATATAAATTAAAAACTTAAGTTTAAAATGATGACACTAAAAGTCTAAGCCAGGGAAAAAGAACAGACCGAATAAATTTTTTTTTTAAAGATTTTATTTATTTGACAGAGAGAGAGATCACAAGTAGGCAGAGAGGCAGGCAGAGAGAGAGGAGGAAGCAGGCTCCCTGCAGAGCAGAGAGCCCGATGCGGGGCTCGATCCCAGGACCCTGAGATCATGACCTGAGCCCAAGGCAGCGGCTTAATCCACTGAGCCACCCAGGCGCCCCCAGACAGAATAAAATTTTAATGAACTAAATAAGATAAAATATAAAGATAATTAACAATCAGAGAAGCCTGTGGACCCAGGTAGTCTGTGAGATTGCAGATAGTTTTGTGAGGCCTGTGTGACACTTTCCAGTGTCTCATTGGAAGCTATATTAGAGTGAGAAGGTTTGCAACTCTGTCTAGAGTTGCAGTTTTGAAAAAGGAAAGGGTTAAGGCAAAGACAGAAAGAGGTAGGGGGCCCCTGGCTGGGCTTGGAAACTATAGCTGGCAGACAGATGGGCTAAGCCTGAGTGACCAAGAGATAAAGAAACAGAACACCTGTTCTCAGATGGCCCAGAGTGTTTTTCTTTGGTGGCTAAAGTGTACCATAGGAAACAACTAAACCTCACAGAGTCAAGGCATGAAGGGTGTTAATAATAGTCTGTGCTCAAACCAAGACAGCACAAGAAACTGAAGGCCATACGTTTCCCAATTAGTTTTCAATAAAAGACAGCCACTAAAAGCCCTCAGTGGCAACCCACTCAGGATCCCTCTCACTCCAGAGAGCTTTTTCTGTCTCCAGGCTTAATAAAACTCTATCACTTTGTTCACTCTTCTTTGTCCATGAGATTCATTCTTCAACTCCATGAGACAAGAACCCTACCGTTCCTGTAACAGTTTCACCCAGTTGGACCAAGCAAATTACTTAAAAGTCTCTGTGCCTGACTTTCCTAATCTGTAAACCAGTGAAAGAATAGGATTTGCCTGAGATGGAGGAACGGAGAGTTAGTGCAGAATTCTCAGAAGCATAACAGGTCCTAATAAACAATCAGGGGTTGCCACCATCATTCTTGGAGTCCATTCAGTTTACCAGGAGGCCAACTCTACATTAAACTCACTTTCATCTTTGGTTTCATGGTCCAGGAATCCACATCCCCTCAAATCCTGCTGTGTCCTGCTAAGGGAAAGTTGTAAAACAAAACAGAAAAATAAAGAATGTTACAAGTACCCTCTGCTAAGGTCAGCATTGTCTCATATTTGAACTTAAACATACCAGCCCCTGGCTCTTTTTTCCCAACCAGAAAGTCCTCCTGTCTTTCTTCTGCCTGGTTCTACAGTGTTTGTTTGCAGAATTTGCTCAAGACCCATGACATTTTCCAGCATCCCAGTGCCCTCATTGATCTCCCTGTTCTGAAATGTCGACTCTCAGAATTTGTTGTATGTGGTCTAGAATTAAATAACACACTCTACTGTCTTTTCTCATCTTTTTTTATTTTATGTGTGTATTTCTGCTACCATTTCATATATGTATATCTATTTTCTCTCCTGGAAAATAAACCCGGCGAGGTCAGAGACACTTCAAACTTGTTTATGGTTCCTACAGCAGGGGTGAAATGCCACATACTTGTAGGTGTTTAGTAAATTGCATTTATTTGTTCTTCTTTTTTTTCCTAGTTTGAATAGAATCAGAAAAAGCTTGGAACCCTGGTACTCACCTAGCCTCCAATGTCTTCGTATTAGACTGAGTTCATCCCCTTTGCAGTTTTGCACTTCAGGACATGTGACGTGTGAGGCCGAGGTGGGGATGCTCTCTGAAGAGACAGTCTGAGATTTTCTGCAAAATCAACAGGGTGATGGTTATTTAGCACCACATTTTTAAAAAGATTTTATTTATTTATTTGACAGAGAGAGAAAGAGAAAGATCACAAGTAGACAGAGAGAAGGGGAAGCAGGCTTCCCGCTGAGCAGAGAGCCCGATGCAGGACCCTGAGATCATGACCTGAGCTGAAGGCAGAGGATTAACCCACTGAGCCACGCAGGTGCCCCACACATTTTCTTTTTGAAACCACTGAAGGGAGTTGCTATACTTTTGGGCCTGACTTTTGGTGTCATTTGAGAACTAACTCACAACTCCATTCTTTTCAGGACACTGGTTTATCCTGGATCCTGAAAATGGTTTTGAGCTTCCAGATGCCAGTTCTAGAGGACAGAAACTCTCATCCTGTACACCTCTTACTTTGGCTCCCAGACAGTAAAAGAGAACTTCCTTAGACAGGATTTTTTTGTTGTGGTTGCAGTTATTATTTACAATGTAAGTTTTGTACAGAATGCACTGTGTTGTCCTTAAATAAGGAGCACATAAATCAAGCTCAGATTTTATAGTATTATTGACAACCATATAGTGTTATTACAACCATTCAGTTGTAAGAGCCAACTCTACCCATAATATGGCCATTTGGCAGAAGGAAAAGGTGTGGGGCGGGGGGGCACATACACATGCCTGGGGCTGGGAACCAGGGTGTATAGCAAAACTCGGAACTCAGCACTCAGTCTAGTTTGCAAGTTCAGGTTGTAGGTTTATTGACTCAAATGTACCAAGTTTCTCAAGTCTGTGCCCCAGTGCCAGCTCTGAGTTGATGTTATTCTTAAATAAAATGAAACACTACAAGCCAGAAGCAAAATGTAACAGATTTGCCAGCTGTGAGCATACTGTTTACAGATTGAACTTGGGACCAAAACCTTACATAGTATAATTTTTGACAACTCAAGAAAATATGTTCTGACAAACAAAGGTCTTATTAAAAAAATAAGCAGGTGCAAAGAAGATCTCTCTTCTCAGTAGAGTGCAAACATTCTACAATGTTTTCTCTCCTCTCCCAACCAGCTCAGCTTAGATTTGATCAGAGTAGAGAATTGTTTTCTTTACTGGGAACAGCAGGACTTAGACATAAAAGTTATGTATCTATATATATATATGTATTTATATATATGTATAATCTTTATAGATAGATAATAGGTAAATAGATCTTTATATGTATATATCTTTATATATATAATCTTTATATAAACATAATCTTTACATAAATAATTACTTATAATTTCTCTATATATTTTCTTCTTCTATCTTTCTGGGAACCACGGCCTCATTTTAAATGCTGTCAGGGAAAATGATGAGGATTAAAAGCTTAATTATTTCCCATTGTCCTTGACTGTGAATTACTTGTCAGTTTGGATAAATAGAATATATTTAGGCAGCTGAGCTGTACATGTCACTAAGTATTTTTTTTAAAGAAGCTGTAAATTGTATTTGCAATAATCTTGAACTTAGGGGTGAGGCTATATAATAAAACTGGAAATGGATCCTAGAGCAATTATAAGAATGATTCTGATAGTTTTCATCAATTATTTGGGTAGTTCATATATTGGTGGACATGTATTCACTATATTAAAAACTAATCTGGAGTGAACGTGTTGCTTTAGGAAATTGAACACAATCTTATTTATTACCTACTATGATATTGCTACTGAGTGAAGCAGAAGGAGCACAAAAATATGTAAGATGCCACCTTTCTCTAAGTGATTCAGTGTCTATTGGGTTATTTGTGTAAGTCCTCTATTCTACATTTCATATGCAGATCTTCTGTGACTTACCATGGGGTTATGGCTGATAAACCCATCATAGGTTGACACCACTGTAAGTTGAAAGTGCATCTAATACAGCTACCCTTGCAAACATCTCAGCTTAGCTGAGCTGACCTTGAACAAGCTCTGAGTACTTACATTAACCTGTCATTGGGCAAAATCACCTAACATAAAACCTGTTTTTTAATAGAGTACTGACTCTCTCATGTAATGTATTGACTACTGCACTAAAGTGAAGAACAGGATGGTGTTGGTACAGATGGTTGTCAGCCCACCAACTGTTTACCCCGTGCTCCTGGCTGCCTGGGAGCTGCAGCCATGGCCCCCGCCCAGCATCACAGGAGAGAATTGCACAACTAGCCCAGGAAAAGAGCCACATCCCATATTCAAAATATGGTTCCTACTGAATGTACAACACTTTTGCGCCATAGTGAAGTTGAAAAATCATAAATTGAACTGTCGTAAGTCAGGGAGCATCTGACTTGCAGTCGACCATCTGACCATACCCAAGAGTAAATATTTAGAGAAGTCAAAGAAGCATGTGATTTAAAGACAGTAGCCATATTGATGGTTCAGTGACATGGATTAAAGGGAAGAGGGAAAATGTATGGCTGCACATAAAATGAAAGACATTCCTGTCTTCTATTCCTTCCTATACAGAGGTGAAACATCTTGAAAAGAGAAAAATGTATTTTTTAAGTTTTTATTTATTTGTTGGAAAGAGAAAACATGAGCACAAGCAGAGGAACTGCAGGCAGAGGGAGAAGCAGGCTCCCCAGTGAGCATGGAGCCCCAGGCAGGACTCGATCCCAGGACCCTCAGATCATGACCTGACCTGAAGGCAGACGCTTCACCGACTGAGCCACCCAGGCATCCCAGAAAAAAAGTTTATTGCCATCTTCATTATATGAGTTACTTGAATATGTCATTAAATAAACAAAGCGCTGGCTACACTTAAGAAATGACTTAGAATCACTAGTTATGTTAAAATAGGATCAGTGTCTTCCATGTTACCTAGACATATGTCAGACAACTGAAATTCGATATACATTTCCCAAAAACATCTTAATTCATAACTTCCAACTGTCTTGTCTTTACTATAGAAGTCCTATTAATTGTAGAGTTCCTTCAAGAATCAAAGAAACAGAAAACACAGTATTGCAGGATTTCTTTTTACCTTACTTCAATCAAGTAATGTTATCTACAGATATTGGAAATTCTAAAAATTAAAACAAATGTAATACTTTAAAGTTAAAAAATGAGCACCTAAAATTAAAAGTAAAAATTAGGATAGACACATTTTCTTTCTTTCTTTTTTTTTTTAATGTTTTTTTAAAATTAACATATAATGTATTATTTGTTTCAGGGGTCCAGGTCTGTGATTCATCAGTCTTACACAATTCACAGCACTCACCATAACACATACCCTCCTCAATGTCCATCACCCAGCCACCCCATCCTTCCTACCCACCCCCACTCCAGAAGCCCTCAGTTTGTTTCCTGAGATTAAGAGTCTCTTATGTTTTGTGTCCCTCATTGGTTTCGTCTTGTTTTATTTTTCCCTTCCTCCCCCTATGATCCTCTCTGTTGTTTCTCAAATCCTCAAATCAGTGAGATCATATGATAATTGTCCCTCTCTGATTGACTTATTTCACTTAGCTTAATACCCTCTAGTTCTGTCCATGTTGTTGCAAATGACAAGATTTAGTTTCTTTTGATGGTTGCATAATATTCCTGTGTGTGTGTGTGTGTGTGTGTGTGTGTGTGTGTGTATCATGTATCTTTATCCATTCACCTGCCAATGGACATCTAGGCTCTTTCCATAGTTTGGCTATTGTGGACATTGCTGCTATAAATATTTGGGTGCACGTGCCCCTTTGGATTGCTAACCTTGTGTTTTTAGGGTAAATACGCAGTAGTGTGTTTGGTGGGTCATTGGGTAGCTCTATTTTTAACATTTTGAGGAACCTCCAAACTGTTTTCCAGAGTGGCTGCACCAGTTTGCATTCCTATCGACAGTGGAGGAGGGTTCTCCTTTCTCCGCATCCGCGCCAGCATCTGCCATTTCCTGACTTGTTGATTTTAGCCATTCTGACTGGTGTGAGGTGGTATCTCATTGTGGTTTTGATTTGTATTTCCCTGATGTCAAAGGATGTGGAGCACTTTTTCACGTGTCTGTTGGATATCTTATTTGCAGAAATGTCTGTTCATGTCTTTTGCCCATTTCTTGATTGGATTATTTATTCTTTGGGTGTTGAGTTTGATATGTTCTTTATAGATTTTGTAAAAGCCCATTATCTGATATGTCATTTGCAAATATCTTCTCTCATTCTGTCAGTTGTCTTTAGTTTTGTTGACTGTTTCCTTTGCTGTGCAAAAGCTTTTATCTTGATGAAGTCCCAATAGCTCATTTTTATCCTTGCTTCCCTTGCCTTTGGTGATGTTTCTAAGAAGAAGTTGCTGTGGCTCAGGTCAAAGAGGTTCCTGCCTGTGTTCTCCTCAAGGATTTTGATGGATTCCTATTTCACGTTTAGGTCTTTCATTCATTTTGAGTCTATTTTTGTGCATGGTGTAAGGAAAAGTGGGTAGACACATTCTCTGAAGAGTCAGAAAATTCCAAGGATTGGCAGTGTAGTGAGCTAATTATACATGATGTGAAGAGGAACAAAATGCCCACTCTTCCTACCAATGAAGAAGTGTCATAAGATTTCAAAGGTCCAGGTTAAAGCACTATTACAACACAAATGTATGTCATATTTCACCTATAATTAATATGTTAGTTGACATTAATTAAGAAAACAGTTGTATCTATCTGAGGTAGTATGAGGTCACAAGACAGGCAGGCTTTGAAAGAAGTGGTCTATGGCATACAATAATTAACTTGAAACATTTTGCTCATATACATCATCTTGAAGATATAACTTCCTGTGTATCGTAAGTATTAATACTTTGAAGTGATTGTATGACTTCTTTAAATGTATTCAATAGGATATAAATAGCATAGTAATTTGACACTCACCATCAATAATTTTAAATAAATTCATGAACAATTTTACATTTTATTTATATACTTCAGTCATATTTCCAATTTACTTCTTCCACAAAATGCCACTCTAATATGTTTATATTTGAAAGTGTTGTTGGGCACCTATAATATCATATTTCTTTGCAAGAACAAATATATATGTATTTTTTTTCCTGTGATCCTAAGGCTCTATGATGTTACAAAAAAAGTCATTTGAATTGAGTATTATTATAATTATTGTTATTATACAATTATTCAAAACAAATAAATGCAAAATACTTTTAACCTAAAAATAAAATTAAAATGTTTTTGTTAATGATGTGGGTGAAAGGAGAAATTATGTTCTCTGGATTAGGGGGGATTTTAAATTATCCTTTTATTTGGTGCTTTTTAGAATTTTATTTATTTATTTGAGACAGAGAGTGTGTGTGTGCAAGCATGGGCAGGAGAGAAGCAGTAGAAGGAGAGGGAGAAGGAGGCTCCTTGCTGAGCAGGTTGGCCAACACAGGACTCCATCCCAGGGTCCTGAGATCACGACCTGAGGGGAAGGCAGCCACTTAACCAAATGAGCCACCCATGTTCCCCTTGTGCCTTTTTTTTTTTTTTAAGTATCTTTGGGCAATGGACCATAGTAAGATTCTGGATGGGTGAGATGAAACGGGAAAAATAAAATGGAATGTGGAGAGAAATTTACACCCCAATTGTAGATATTCTGGGAAAATCATATGGAAACTGAAATTCTGGAAATTGATTCACTTAATATTATTCATGCCAGGGTACCTCTAAGGGAGTTTTCATGCACTCTCAGAGATAAGAGTACCTCAGCTTGAACTGTTGGTGTAGGGTCCAATGTAGGAAAGCATTCTGGAGATTTTTTGCTATGCGTGGTTAATATCAATTGAAGAGTATATTAAATACAGAAGGATCAAGCAGGGAGAGTGGTGCTGAAGAGGAGGAAGGTCCACCAATGAAGAAGTCAACAATATCACAATTTTAACACATTTGACTCCAATTGCCACAACTTTCCTGCATGTTTATCAAAGATGTTATTTATTTACTTGAGAGAGAGAGCAAGAGAGAGAGAGCACAGGCAGAGAGTGGGGAAGAGGGAGAAGCAGACTCCTTTGCTGAGCAGGAAGCCCAGTGTGGGATGCAACCCCAGGACCCTAGGATCATGACCCAAGCTGAAGGCAGTCACTTAGCCAACTGAGCCACACAGACACCCCTCCATTTTGTACTCATAAGCAGGAAACAAATGAGTTTCTTGAAGTCCTTGAGAAGATATTAAATGAAATAAGCCCAAATATGAAAGGTGAAACATAAAATAAGGGAAAATTCACCTTTTAGGGAAATACTCTGAGAAATCTTATTTAGAGAATCATTTATTAGATTTAATGTTTGCTATCCAGCTGTATTTTTTCTTCAGCTAAAGGAATACCAGAGGGCTTCAAGTGAATCATCATTTATCTTATGTCTTGTCACAACTAGACTTAATTATCTTTCTGTCAATTATTTTAAAACCACTTTGCCCTCCAGTCTTGTATGTAAGTTCTGTTGGCATGGTTACTCAACCCATTATTCCAAATGTATTGATCCTATAACTCTTCAAACAATAAATTCCTTTTCTAATACCAGTCCAATCAAGGTTCAAAATTATAGACCATGATATCAGTTTCTGGGTATAGAAATTCATTACCATGATGAACTTTTTGAAACTAATGGCTAATTTCTCCAATTGGCTGTTAAAGATTCAACAGAAAATATTAAAGAGGGAACAACAGGAGGCACCAAGTCTTATAGACAGCTAAATTAATAATAGACCAAAAGATGTCTTTTATAAACATATCAGCTGTCAAAACCAGCATCCCCCAAAAGCCCTGGGCTCAATTCTAAAGCAAATATTCCTTCAAGCTAGGAGTGCTCAATTTGTACATGCCTAATTCTATCCTTGCCCTAAATTTGCCCTCACAGTCAGGACTTTCTCTTTTTAGAAAAAAAAAAAGTTCTTAGAAGTGTATTTTCTAGAAGAGGTAAGGAAGGATGGGAGATAGAATTGTTGCCAGGATTGGATATAAAATTAAGCCAAATAGAAAGAAAAGAAATGATCCTTTTCAAGCAATATTACAAAGGTAAAGAACCTGGGTTGGGAACAAATGTCCTAGCTCAACAGCTGTGCCCCTGGAGTCCTGTCTCATGGTTTCTCTGCATCTCAGTATTTTATGTAGAGCATTTTTTCATTTTCATTTGGGAATGGTTTGGCCCCACTAGGGGCACTGGCAATGTTTGGAGACATTCTTGGTTTTCATAATGTTGGAGAGAAATTACTGCTGGCATCTAGAGGATAGAGACTAGGGATGTTGCTGAACATCCTACAATGAACAGGACAGTCTCTACAACAAAGAATTACCCAGCCCAACATTTCTATTGTACTAAGACTGAGAAACCCTGATATGGAGGATGGAGAGGTTCAACCAGCCCTGCTTGTATTGAGGATTTATTAGAAGATAGAAGGGAAAAGGATGTGAATATTTTAGGAATCCATAAAATTATATAATTGATGGTGTTATTATTATATTATTTATTCCCATTCCCCCTTATAATTCCTTCCTCCTGACAAAGGGTGCACTGCTTGCACATTTCACCCATCTGGGGATGTTTCAAGTCTCTTCTATCCAGCTCCCTGCTCAGGTCCTTCTCTTTAGAGCCTGGCTCTCCTTTCCTAATTTCTGTGCCTCATCAAAATATACTTATTAAATGTTCTAGTTTCTCTGGATATTTTTAGATAGTTAAGTTTCCTGAGAAAGTGCTTTGAATTAATAGCTCAAAATATAATTGTTATTAATAGTTTAATATATATCCAAATGGAATAAAGTTTTTTAGATATGAAGAGAGTCTAGATTTCATTTTTTGCAGTGATTTTCTAAATGTAGGTATAGAATCCTAGGGTCCTGGGGAAGCATCACAATGGAGACAATGAGGGGATCAAGAGAAAAAGTAGAACAGGCTTCTTCCTAGTCCTCTTTCTCACTAAAATGACTCAACTTTTTGCGAGCTTTAACTTGACAAAAGAGTTCCACTAATAAATAAATATCCTAGAAAACCTATAATCTCATGTGTTTCCTTTTTATAAAGAAGCAACCTGAGGCTCCAGGAGTCTTAGAGATAGATAAGAGGTGAGAAATACAATAAATCACAGAACCAGGTTTTCTGACTCCCAGTCCAATGACCTTTCCAATCCGCCATGTTGGCACATAGATGATGATTCAGTTTGAATGTGAGGCTTTCCTGGCCTCATGCAGAAGAATGAGTCATGTGAGATTTGGGGGGAGAGAAGTGAAAGAAGCATTTTTGAGCAGCCATTTAGCACCTTCAGATAATACCCAGCATCTCCTGACTCTGTCAGTAGTCTGGATAAGGAAGTCAACCTACCTTAACACAGAATAAATTAACTCCCTTCTTCCTTCTTCTTTCCTGATCATTCCCTTTTGTGACAAAGGAATGGACACAGTAAGGCCTCCCAAGTTTGTCTGCATCCTGTGTCCCTGAACCAATCCACTGATAAAAATCACTCGGGCAACCTCGTTGTAGGGTTACCAAAGTCTATGCCTCACAAGCAAAGCCCGAATCTCCAGGGCTGGGGCCTGGAAATCTGTATTCAGGCTTGGCAATCACTAGTACCACATACCATCAACTAGTTAAAAATGTCGTTTTTTTTAAATTGGGAGAAGCAAATATCTGATTTGACCAGTCTTTTATTGATATTGTCATTGAGTCCATGTTCTAGTATATAGTATGTATTGACTGAGCTATATAAAGGACACATCTTACCCTGCAGAAATGTCCATGCATTTGCCAACGTGTCCTTCTCCACAGCTGGTTCAGTCCCAGATGGAGCCTCAGGGTCATTCTGACCATGGAACATGCCACACCTCCTTTTGGTATGCCTCCTACGGAATTTAAAACCTATAACCACAAATTGTGAACATCCATATGGCACTTTATATCTGTACAACGTTTTATATTCATTTTTATTGGTCATTTCTGAAAACAACACTCCAAGGTACATTCATGTCATCACCTTAGATGACAGATGAAGAAACAGAACCACATGGAAGGTCTAGGTCACAGAGCAGGGACAAGACTCATTCTATCTTCAGGCTTTAGCTGCTTCCATCTTATCTTTTCTGCATTGCCTGGCTGGGTAGCCTCTATCTGCCTGTCTAGATCCATTCTCCTCTGTCTGGGGTTGCTCATCTACATCAATAGATTCCTTTACCTCTTTTACATTTGAATTTGGCTACTGCAGAACAATGGAGAGAAATCCAAGGGATGGAGAAAATGATGGTCGAAGCATTTATTTTCCCAGTTCTCTTTCTAGGGATATGTAAGAACAGCTGCAAACCCAGATCAAAAGTCACTTCTTTCAAGGTCATGACTTTCTTCTTGGGATCACAGTAATGGCTTTCTCCCTTTGCCCCTTAAAGCTTAAAGGTGGTAATGACTCCTCCTGTCCCTCTGCTACTCCCTGGGTATTGGCATTATTCATCTTGCTTTCTTCAACTCTATCTGTGCATTTGTAAATACTTCTTTGTTAAACATTCCTCAGACTTCTCTGAGTATGCCACTGACTTCTTCCTGGGGCCCTACTGACTTAATAAACGTCCACCCAAGGCTGCCATATATTTCCAAGTATAACTTGTTTTAAGCAAATCTGATAAAGGGAAATTTATACTTATCAAATCATAAAAGTTTTAAGGCAAAATGAATGCATCCATTTTAGAATTTCATGAAAGCTCTGCTGTTTTCACCCAAGGCTCATATGCATGAGCATGCACACACACACACACACACACACACACACACACACACACACACACTTTTACTTAACAATGGTTTCATAGACCCCTGAAGCCCATCTGAATAAGAACCCAACCCCTATGGACACAAACTTTAGAGATGGCCTTGCATTTGACATCCTCATTTTATGCATGAGGAATCAGAGGCACCTGTCCTAGGTGAAATGGATAATTACTAGCAGAAATTGGACTAGAAATCAGACCTGCCTCTGGATTTCCAGTCTAAAATTTTTCCTCTACAATGAACATAAATGTTAAATTGAGACCCATTATTAAAAAAAAAAAAATCACTGAGAGATTTATGTGAGTAGCATACTTCTCAGATATGTTTACATTTTAAAAACTTATTTTTAGTGGGACACGCTAACTAATTCATAAAAGAAGGGACCCTTGTAGGCCTTCACTTTCACAAGAAATAGATCAGGGCTTTAAGTAAGAGTATAAAAACACGGGAAGTTGGCGTTTTACTTTCTGGGTTATTTGGGATCAGCAAAAACTCAACTGTGATTTTGATCTTTTTGGTAAGTTCAGGATTGCCCAAGAGCAAAGCACATTTATTTACCCAGAAATGTGTGGGTAAAGTTGCCCTTTTCTGAGAGCAGAGACAGAGGAATAGTAGCAGTGAACTCCTGTCTCCAAAATCCAGTGGCAGCTTAATGATGATTTATAATAGGTAGGGTCTGGACAGGAAAAGATTATCCTGTCCTGTTACAAATACTGCCACCTGGCACTTTCTGCAGCTCTTCATACCCCAGGGTGCAGGGCCATGGGGAACCTTGGCATAGGGGAACTGGTATGAGGGATGACTTTCCCAAGATGGCAATTGTGAGTCTTGTCACTAAATAAGGAAGCCCGGGCCAGCTGCTATTAAGAATTGGCTGATTATCTGAGGTCAATATAAATGGAGGAGTGGGTGGAGAATGCTCTTACACATAATTTCAAAATCCAAAGATCTTAGAAAAACAATTATTTTATTTTACAAGTTTAAAGCAAACTCACTTGGAGACAAAATCTGACCTGCACTGACATGAGGCTATTTATATACGCTTTAGATACTATGTTTATCCCACTTAGCATAAATGAGCATAATTTTCACTGTAAATATATTATTTTGATTACTGGGTATTGCTTCAGACTCTACTAGTGATTTTATAATATATATGGCTTATATATGGTATTACTTTTTTAAACAATAAACTTTATTTTCTAGAGTAGTTTTAGGTTCATGGCAAAATTGAGAAGAAGGTAGAGATTCTCCATATATTCCCTGTCCCCTCACAAATGTAGACTCTCCTATTATCAACATCTAGCATCAGAGTGGTACATTTGATACAGTCAATGAACTTGCATTGACACATCTTCATTGCCCAAAGTCCATAGTTTCATTAGGGTTCGCTTCTGGTCTTGTAAGTTCTATTTGTTTGGACAAACATATAATAACAGGTATCCACCATGAACGTATCATGCAGAGTAGCCTCACTACCCTAAGAATCCTCTGTGTTCCTCCTATTCACTATATTATCTTTCAAAAAAATGAATTCTTTTTTTTTAAAGATTTTATTTATTTATTTGACAGACAGATCACAAGTAAGCAGAGAGGCAGGCAGAGAGAGAGAGAGAAGGAAGCAGGCTCCCTGCTGAGCAGCAAGCCCAATGCGGGGCTCGATCCCAGGACCCTGAGATAATGACCTGAGCTGAAGGCAGAGGCTTAACCCACTGAGCCACCCAGGTGCCCCCCAAAAATGGAATTCTAAAAACATCAGGCTCTGAGTTTTCAGATTATGTATGGTAGATCTGTATTTTCTTTGGGATACAGAGCTAGAAGTCTCTGGAACAGAAAGGGAAAAGAAAGACTTCCTAGTTAGCTAAATTTAGGAACAAAAAGTCATCAGTGGAAGCCTTGAAAAACCCCTTATATCTCAACTATCCATTCTTAATATCTGAAATTCAATATTTTTAACTCATGTCCAAATTTCTTTAAATTTTGTCTGCTATTAAATAGACTTTAGATGTCATAGAAAGGAAACTGAAAGCCCATCAGTCATTGACACTTTACTGTAAGTTTCAAAAAGGAGAGGAGTTCAGAAATATATCCACCACCTAAGAGAATAGAGGATGTGCCTTTGTGGAGGACAGAAACTAGAAACTGCTGGAATGGGAGGCCAGCTCATTCTACCAGCTGGGGACCAGTAGATCCGCTCCAGGCAACCAAAGCAACATCCACCTGATCTTGTTCTGATCAAAATTTTACATGTTAATATACATACATGTATATAATTATATATATGTATATATATATGTATGTATATATAATTACAGTATAATGATAACAACAGAGTTATTAATAGTTATAAATAAATTATACATAATATAAAAATCATTAACATTAATATTATATTTTAAGAAAAATATATATTCACAGGTGAATCCTGGAGATAGAAACAGTACTGTCATATTCCCAGGAGCTGAAGATAATGACTCATAAACTCAAGGAAGTGACTCACTAATCCGACCAAAAGACAAGTAAGTCACCTTTGATTGTTACACAAATTTAAATATAAACATCCTGCATTCCTGGATAACCTTTCCAAAGGCCCTCTGAAAATGAAAATCTATTACTATAAAAACAAAAAAAAAGCAAAGGAAAGAAATGAAGAATTTACGGTACATTTCTTTCCCCTTTTCTTGTCTGGAGTATTTGATGGACTGAATTAGAGAAAATTGCTGTGAAGAAGGGTTGTCCACACTGAGAATATGGGGGTTTCTTCCTCTTTGTCTTTCCTAATGCTCTCACATCCTAGTGAACAATTCCCAAAAGCAGAAACACGAAGACCAGGTGTTCTTCTGCTCTCTCTTCTCCCATCACCCTCTATTCCAACACCTTCTCTTTCCTGTGCACCAGAGTGTCACATTCTCAAACAGCCTCACCCATGCAGGCACCATCTCCAAATTTCCTTATTTCCAAACAAAACTCTGAGTCCATAGGCATCATTCTGATTAAAGAGATCCATACTAACAAAGAGTGAAGTTCATTCATTCTCAGGGGTCATCTGTATTTTCAAGGAAGAGTTTGCTAATCAAACTGGATAACTCAATTAGAGGGAGTATGGAAAAGATTTTCAAACAAGGAGATTTTCAGACTGTTTGTCATTTTGAGCCTCTCTACTCCTCTTCAACTTTTCCCTGATAGGATTTGTCACCAGTAACAAATACAAAAATAGTTTTGTAAGACAAAGAGAATTCAGTCCCCTCCTTAACATAGTTTTGCTACATAGTTGTGTATATCAAGATCCATGAATAAAGGTATTTCTTGGGAGAAGATGACTGGTATTGAAACTACCCTTTAAATTAACAAATCTAGGGGATTATTTCACAAATGAGACTATATTTCTTACTAGTAAATTTTTCTTTCATATTAATTAGGTACCATGATTTTTTTTTTTTTAAGATTTGTATTTATTTGACAGAGAGAGTTGCAGTGAGAGAGGGAACACAAGCAGGGGGAGTGGGAGAGGGAGAAGCAGGCTTCCTGCTGAGCAGAGGGTCAGATGCTGGGCTGGATCCCAGGAGGCTGGGATCAGGACCTGAGCCAAAGGCAGACGCTTAACAACTGAGCTACCCAGGCGCCCCTGATTTGCTCTTTTTATTAAAAAACAAACAAACCAACAACAACAAAAAAAGAAGAGCACCTTCAAAGTTCAAATACTTTAACTGATACAATGAGAGCGAGTGATAGACTCATAAAGATCAGGACAAGAGGAAGAATCTAAACCAGGGGTTTTCAACCTTAACTCTATTGACATTTGGAGCTGGATAATTCTGTATTGTGGGAAGATATCTTGTGCACTGATCGATGTTTAGCAGCATCTCTAGGCTTTACCCAGGAGATGCTAGCAAGCCCTCTTGCTCAATGATAGACACCAATAATTATTTCTTATTGCACTTTCTTGAGGTATTGATAATAACTGGAACATTCCAACTGCCAGACCAGGAGATCTCTGATAGGAATGGAATACCCAGACATCCCCTACCCTGTCCATGATCTTGGGCTGAACACAAATCAGTACCCACACCCATGATCATGTATTCCATGCCTCCTCTCTTCAATCTCCCTCTATACAATTCTAGTTTTCCATCTTATAGGTGAGAGAGTGGTTGTTACGGCTTGAGCCTGCCACCTCCCCAGCTGCCAACACCCAAAATATATTTCTCCCTTTCTCTTTTCCAAACCCTCATCTCTCGAGTTACTGGCTTCTCTTGCAATGAGTTTATCCAAGTTTGTTTGGCAACAGTGGCAGCCAACCCACCCAGGAGCTGTGTTCTGGATTTGTTCAGCCCTCTCAGGATTCTCCAGGATGGAGCAGTTGGCCAAAAAGCCCCAGGGCTCACCTGCTTGCTTCCTGAGTGAGCAGCTATGATAGATCATCTGGTAACATCACCATCACTCTCATTTGTGACAACCAAAGTGGCTGCAGACATTGCCAACAGTCTCCTGAGAGCAAAACTGCCCCAAGTTGAGAATGACTGATACAGTCCAGCCTCCTCATCTGAAAATAAGCTATCTAAAACCCAGAAAGAGGAAGAGACGTCACTGCATTTACACATTTATTTAGAAACAGAGTCAGGAGTATATCATAGATTATCCCAATTCTCAGTCAAGTATTCATTATGTCCTTGAGAATGATTTTGCTCCAATATATTCTCTCTGGCTTAAGCATATTTTAATCACAAGAATTGAAAATTTTAAAAATGTTCTTGATTTCCAAATTTTGAGGGAAGATAAGCATTGTCTTATATTTGCCTCATAAGGGTACTTGTTGGAGTACAACACAACTGATAGAACACACACACACACACACACACACACACACACACACTGATTCGGCTCATGTGATTATGGAGCTTTTCAAGTTCCACACTCTGTTTTCTACAAAATGGGGACCCAGAAGAGCGGGTAGTATATTAAAAAGACCTGAGAGCCAGCGAGCCCATGGTATAGACTCCAATCTGAGTTTGGAGGCTCAAGAACCAGCAGCACCAAGAACAAGAGAAAATGAATGTCCCAGCTCAACTTGTCAGGCAGAGCCAATCCTTCCTCCACCTTTGTTTTCCATTCACACTCTCAGAGAATTAGATGATGGCCACCCACCCTGGAGAGGGCAATTTGCATTATTCAGTCTACTGATTCAAATGCTATTTGTACCTGGAAACAGCCTCTAGGACACACACAGAAGTAACAGCCAATCATGTGGGTACCCTGTGTTCTAGTCAGTTTGACATATAAAATTAAGGATCACAATAAGTAAATCCAATGAAAAAAAGGGGAAGAAAATAGGGCAAATACCTTCAGTGATTTGTAACCCATCTCATTTCTAGATCCTCATGCCACCTAATTAAGTAGTTATTGTTCTACAAGAGCTTTACTTTCCTCCTGAGCATTTCAAATTCCCACACCCAAATCAAAAAATTCCCACACCAATCCCCAAGACATTTGCCTGAAAGAGTAGCAATTGATCATTTCCCTATTAAATTCCCTCAAACCAAAATGTCTTATCTAAATAAGAAAGAAGTTGGTATCAAGTCCAGAATACACCTTCTGGAAGCTACTTTTCAGGTGGTTTTCTTTTTAATCTTTGGGAACCCATCCAGAACATATACAAGTTGTTCCATTTTTACCATCCAGTGCTTCACAGCATTACCTGATGGGTGCTAGTGAAATTCATGTACCATGATCCTAAGGTGCTCTTGACATTTCACAAGGACCAAATTTCCTCATTTGATAATACAAAGGCATTAGTTCCAGAAAATGCCAATCGGCCATGCACTATTGCCTATAACCAAGGGGACATGCTCTACCATCATGAGCAGAAACTGAGGTGAAAGACAGTGACCGACTAATAGCCACTTTTAAGCAGCAGTGAATATGTACAATGGGACAAAGGCTACCTGTAAAGACAATCTAGGTGATCGTGCCCTAACAGTTTCTGAATTCTTCTGCATGAAGAGAGGGGCTAAACCGATTAGTAACAATCAGAAAACAGCAGACTGATCTTCAAAGAGCTGCCAATCTAGTGGAGGAAATTAGGCCAAAATCTTTGGAATGCAAGGAATTCCTTCAGCAGGGACCCAACAAGAGCCAATGATCATATCTTGATTGGTATTGTGAGCATGAAAGTGAGGCACGTCAGGTAGGATTAAATAAAAAAAAAATTCCTTGCAGGAAAAGAATTCAGAACCAGCTCATTCAAGATATGAGAGAATAACCTCCTATTTTAATTCTTTTTGAATAATTCCATTTGAAAGCTGCATATAAATGAAATTGAAACCACCCTGGAACAAAACATTGTCTACTTTTGCATTTTTGAAGAAGAATCTTTCTTCTCTACTAAATTGAGCAATTCCTCTTTGTCAATGTAGTTTATATTTCCCACAATATTCCTCTTTACCTCATAATATGGTATGAATCTTATAGCACTGAAAGGAAATAGATTTCCTGGAAGTGTCCACTTATTTACTCTAAGTAGATGGCAATCAGAAAGTGCCCAAGGATAAGTCCCTGTGAATTGCTGGGTTCTGACGGGGTTCTTACTTGAAGTCATAAGTCAAAACCTCATATCAAGAAAAAAAAAAGTATTAAATTGCTTTTTCTAAGTGTCTCAAATTTTCTTCTGAAAGATGAACAAATGAGTGAAGTTTCTGCTCTCCTTTCTCCCTTCCCCACTAGCTAAATGAAACCAGCTATCAAATAGATGAGTGAAGTGTGGGCACCATCTGAAATGGGTGATACATAATTTTCTACCAAATGAAAAGAGCCGAGAAAACATGTTTCATTCATTGTGTAAAATTTATAGTGTCTTCCGTTGTGTTGAAGTCCCATAAATTTTTTTTTGAAAACTTGCAATATATCTGTAAGAGCAATCTTATGCTCCATCAGCTGAATCAAGATGTATCAATTTTTTTATACACACAGAAGACTCTCGAAGCGTCAGACCCAAGACATATTAAGTGACCAGATGAAACTGGGAAGAGATAGGAACAAGTTACAGATGGCCTGAGTTAATGTTGTCAACAGAGAATCAAGCTTTTCAGAGCTGGAGTGACAGCTCCGATGTGCTCCTTTGAGATGATTTCTTTGCTGTTGTTTTTAGGAATTCCATTTTCAAGTCAGTTATGGCAACCACTCCAAAGTATTTTTTAAAGAGAGCATATATTGCCTCCTGTCATTCTAACATTCAGTGGGCCAATGTTTGATGAGCAAGCTATTTAGGATATAATCCTGCAATTATTCTATCTGAATTGGTCAAAATCATGCTTTCCCTCCCCTCTCAGCGGGTCTCAATAAAGGTAAATATCTTGTAAAGGACACGTTTGCAGAATCCTTGCCACTAGGATTAGGTCTGCATCAGAGCCACATTTAAGTCTTGATTATGAATCAAGAAGAACCTTCCTCAATTGTTCCTCTTATTTATTTATTTTTTTAAATATTTTTTTTATTTATTTGACAGAGAGAAATCACAACTAGGCAGAGAGAGGAAAAGGAAGCAGGCTCCCCGCGGAGCAGAGAGCCCGATGCGGGGCTCGATCCCAGGACCCTGAGATTATGACCTGAGCCGAAGGCAGAGGCTTTAACCCACTGAGCCACCCAGGCGCCCCTGTTCCTCTTATTTAAAACAGGAAATTTGGGGGTCCGCAGAGAGGTTAAGAACAGAATTACAAATAAGAATGGAAAACAAATACATAATAACATTCCTTTAAGCTCTAATAAAGAATTCAGAAGCTACATTTTATAATGACTAATGTAGGCATGAGAATAACAAGTTCTCTTAAAAACATCATTTTGGGCGCCTGGGTGGCTCAGTGGGTTAAGCCGCTGCCTTCGGCTCAGGTCATGATCCCAGAGTCCTGGGATCGAGTCCCGCGCCGGCTCTCTGCTCAGCGGGGAGCCTGCTTCTACCCTGCTCCCTCTCTCTCTCTGCCTGCCTCTCTGCCTACTTGTGATCTCTATCTGTCAAATAAATAAATAAAATCTTAAAAAAAAAAATCATTTTAAGCACTGTTTGCCTTTCCTTCACCTCTCATTGAAATATAATATTCTCCTGATATTTTTTCTTTGAATAAATGACAATAAACCTCATCTCTAAAGAATTACCTTTCCACTGTATTTTGTAAACAATCACAAATTTGTTGGTAACTGAGATGTTTCTGATCCCACAGTAGCTGGACTCTGGAAAATGCTTTTCGGCTTCTTGAATAGCCCACTATATTATGGGTTGTTGGAACATGTGACAGTTTGGATGTGGGAAAAAAATCCCACAGCTTCATGATATATTGATTTGACATCACAATTCTGAATCCCGGGATGTAGAATTCAATAAATTATTACTTTTTTTTGCTTTATCTGCACATAAGTCTCTATAGCCTACAGATTAAATGTATGAGAATGCAATTTAGGAAATATCTTAAGAAGATATATGAATAAAAATGGAAAACAAGATATTTTGAACTAAGGATGAGAAAAATACATTAAATATACATATAATATGCAATATATATATATATATACACACACACGTATACAAAGCAATATTTCTCAAGTTTGAGTATATAGACACCTCTTCCAAAGGGAAAAAATATAGTAGACTTCTATTGTTGGTATAAATTTGTTAAATATATACAGACATAAAACTAAGCTTATGTTCTTAATTCTTATGCAACTGTAAACTTAAAACAAATTTATAAATTAAAAACAGAGCTACAAAACCAACAAAAATCAAAGAACAATGATTTAATGTTACATATAATAATTCATTGTATCTACATTACCATTTACAATGTGAATATTGTATTGAATAGGAATTTGTACAGAACCATTTAGGTTTGATCTCTCTATTTTATGGTGCATCATTCAATGACTGATTTTTTAAAATATTTCCCATGTTATTTATTGCAAATCCGTTTTCATATGGAATTCATTAAGTGAATCACTAAATATTATTAGACCTACCTCTTTAGTTTTTTCTTACTAGCAAGGGATACTAAATTAAGTCATTAAAAATTTCATAATGATCATAAATACAAATGAAAATACAGGCACTAAAATCATATAGCTGTAATCTCTTTCAAGATAGTTTTCCACGTGATTATGTATATGCTTATATTAAAAGTATTATTATTGAGGCACCTGGGTAGCTGAGTCATTAAGCGTCTGCCTTTGACTCAGGTCATGATCCCAGGGTCCTGGGATCGAGCCCCTCATTGGGCTCCTGGCTCCACGGGAAGCCTGCTTCTCCCTGTCTCACTCCCTGTGCTTGTGTTCTCTCTCTCGCTGTGTCTCTCTCTGTCAAATCAATAAATAAAATCTTTTAAAAAAAAAGTATAATTATTGACCCAAACATTCTAAATTCAAATATTCTCATGGACAATTCAAGGATTTCTAATAATAAGTTAAGAGAGGTATTTATATATGTGTGTGATTACTTCCCTTAAGGTTCTACTTAAGTATTCTTATTTTCTTATTCAGATTGAGGTCTTTTTCAGCAGTTGTATTATGACTGTGGATACTATGCAATCAACTTTTTCTTCCTCTTTCTTTGTTGGTCATTAGATCTCAGGTTGGATTATAAAAGTTTCCTAAGTGGTGGTAGTCCTCAAATAGGGGAAAACAAACTTGTATGTTCTTCTAAAGGGCTGGCAGTATAGAAACAAGTAGGCAGCCACCTCCTTGCTAAACTACCTAGAAGAATTTTCTCCAACTTCAGGTAATTAATTATTGTCTCAATTTCCAAGAGAAAAAGGATTTGTCTTGTCCATTTTGCTTCTATGGACTCTTGGGGTCCAGAGAGATCATGTATGTGTCCATTGTCAATCTTCCCTCAGAGACCATCAGTTAAATATGGATAAAGCTCTCCCCAGAATCCAACCACCTTTGGTCTTGTGGTTGCTGATAGAAGGTTGCAGATATCATCCACCTTTGGATAAGAAAGCTGTGAACCAGTGCTTCTGGTGGGGACTTCCCTTAACAGTCTGAAGTCCCACTTGTATCCAGTTACCTCCAAGTCCCAGGAGATATTTGCCTCTAAAGAAGCACTAGATCAGAATTGGATGGGAACAGAAGAGAGAAGAATCTTTGGATACCTCTTTCCCTCAACCACTTCCTGAGATCTCACAAATTACACATGGGATGAAGTATATACTATTCACATTAAGCTCAAACAGTCAACTTGATCACTTATCACTTTCAAAACACAATACATAATACAAATCAAAATAATCACTCTTTTGGCTAAATCAGGTTTTAGTTGATAGTCAAGAGAAAAAAATTGTTTATTCTTTTTCTAACTTCTTCCTTATTAATTTAACACACTTTAGGACTCAAAGAAAAACAACAAAAGCATTTACTCCAATGCTTTCTCTATATCTTGCTCTAGTTATTTCTCTAAGTAATGTCATTGGAAACCAAAAATCTTTTTTTTTTGATTGGTTGATTCTATAATTTAATTTTATTTTTCCCCTAATTGGTTTATTAAAACATTATTTTATTGCATATATCTTGTAATTTGAGATCTACTTTGTTTTGTTTCAAACTCTTAACCAGTAATAAATTATTAATGTGTTAATACATTAATATTAATATATTATTAATATTATATAATATTATTTTATTTTTCCCCTAATTGGTTTATTAAAACATTATTTTATTGCATATATCTTGTAATTTGAGATCTACTTTGTTTTGTTTCAAACTCTTAACCAGTAATAAATTATTAATGTGTTAATACATTAATATTAATATATTATTAATATTATATAATATTATTTTATTTTTCCCCTAATTGGTTTATTAAAACATTATTTTATTGCATATATCTTGTAATTTGAGATCTACTTTGTTTTGTTTCAAACTCTTAACCAGTAATAAATTATTAATGTGTTAATACATTAATATTAATATATTATTAATATTATATAATATTATTATTAATATTATATAATATTATTAAAATTAATAATAATATTAATGAGACTGGTCTATAATTCATGAGAGTGATCTGAGTGCTTGGTCTGTAGATTCTCTAATCTTTTAAAAAATGGACTTATAACATAAATAAATTGTATAATTGGCAGAAAATAATGTTTCCCTGATTCTTATAGAACAATATCTAAACCCACCATTTCTATTGGAAATGATATATTCTGTGAACCTGGTGTTAATTAACCAATAATTTTTAGCTATGATGACCCACCTGAGCTAACAAGAAATAGAACACTTTTATCAGGTGAGTATAATCAAAATACTGACCTAAAATAAAAAGAATATGAGAAGACTATATTTTTTCAAATTTTGGAAGTCCAAGTGAATGATCATAATAAACTTGAAACTGAAACTTAGCACAGTCTTTGACGAGATACACAGCTTACAAAAATTGCTTGTTTGTGTATTACTCAGCTTTTTATCTACTATTCAGGGTACTTATCGTCACCAATATCATGAAGCATTTATCACATCTTGAACATTGTATAATGTGATAGAACACAAAAGAAGTATGAGCCTTTGCATTAGGGTATGCTAAACTGACAAATATATGTTGATTCCCAGTGTAAGTGTTTAAATACAATTAACATTTATTTTCTCTTCATATACATTATAGAGCATCTCAGTATGGCAGGGAGTTATGCTCCATGCAGTCTCTCAAGGAACCAGACTAGCAATGATTGTACCACATTTAACACTGGTTATGACCATTTGGGCACACAGAAAGGGAGAAAGATCATGGTGGAGCTCTCATGGAAATCATTATAGTTTAGGCCTGAAAGAGGCATATTAAACTTCTACTCCATTGGCAAGAACTGTGTTTCAAAGTCACACTTAATTCCAAGGGCAGTTGAGAATTTGGTCTCAGTAACTACGTAGAAAAAGAAAATGGGTTTTGGTGTTTAGCTAGGAGATTTTGACACAGAATGTAAGTCATGACCATAAGAAATTTACAATCCAGGGGAGACAGAATATAGCAACACAAAGGAACATATGTTGAGCAATAATTCAACATTAGAGATAATAAATACTATAGGCATCCAAAGGAAGGGAAAACCATCAAAATTAAAACTTAATAGAAAAAAATATATGTAATCTAAAGGAGGTTAGATGGGTTTGCAGCAGAGTCAAGGGAGATATTACACATTCATGGGAACTGAGTAGTGTATTTATTCATACTGGGAGGTGTAGCAGTAAAGTAGAACATTGAAGACAAGTGGTCCTGAGTTCAAATGCCAACTCTTTCTAACTGTGTGACCTTGGGCAGGTCATTTAACCACTCTGATTCTAGCAAATTTGGGTAAAACTACATTATTTTCTTTCACTTTTATATCAACCTATATTTAGCTTATAGTTTCAGGATAAAAACAGGAATTTTCTTTAATCAGATTTTAAAATCTGCTCTTTAATAAGAATTCCAGGAGACACTTATAGCCAGTCAGTTAAGAAAACATTGAGAATATGTGATACTTATTTATTACCACCGTCTTCAGAAAGCTTGTAGAGAAATCAGAAGAGAAATGTCAAAAATCAGGCAAATTGAGTTTGAATCATGATTCTACCACTTGCTAGCCGATTAGCTTCTGAGCCTACTAAATACTAATAATTCCCACCAAAGTGGTCCACATGTTTGGGTTTCACTTTTCCTTGACCATTTATGGTTACTGTTTTCCAGTACTTTGCCCTTAACCTATAAATGTTATAGCTTCTCAGAAACCAGTTGTGGACCTTTCTATTTCTCTGTTATATATGGGCCCAGATGAACTTATTCTTTCAGACATTGTGAAATGCTAATTCTGTGCATATCTTCACCTCAGCCTTTTGATATCTGAAACACAGATTCATAGGCAACCATCTATTACTATTCCATTGGAAGAGTTCAGAGGTATGTCAAACTTGGCATGTGTTTTTGAAAGAGGATTCTCAATTTCTACTTCATCCACCCCTATTCCATGCATAAACACACACATACACACACGTTCCTCCTCAGTCTTCTTCATCAGAGCACATGACAGCAGCAGCATCTGACTAATAACTTAAGGAAACCCTTCAAGTCGCTCTTCATCCTCACACATACAATCAATCTATCACCAAAATATGTCTCAAGTATGTCTGGTTCTCTCCATCTTTGCAGCCATAACCCTAAACCTAGCCACCATCAACACATCTTTTTCTGATCTGTTGAAGTAACTTTATTCTTTAAGTTCCTTCCTTTATTCTTTATTATCCTTACTTTCTTCTTATTCACTCTGTATCCATTCTCCACAGCTGCCAAAGTGAATTTATATACAAGAAAGGAATCAAGTCACTCCTTTGCTTAAAACCCTTCAATAGTTTTCCATTATTCTGGCAAAACCTTTCAAACTCCATAGCTCACAAAGTCCTGAAATAAACTGACTTCCTTCTTCAATTTCACATTGTGCCATTCTCTCCTACATTGTATCTATTGTGGTTTTCTTTCCATTCTCTAAGAAACCAAGATCATTCCTGTCCAAGGGCTTTTGAGCTTTTTACTTGGCTGGATCCTTCATTTCCTTCAGGTCATAGTTCAGATATTACCTCCTCAGAAAATCTCTCCTGATCTCTAATCTGAAGTAGGTAACTGTATATTAGAGTATGTAACCTATGGCACTTGTTACAATTTGTAATTATATATCCATATATTTATTTACTTATTTTGTCTGCTCACTTTATCTATTATAAATTTTTTAATGTTTATTTATTTATTTACTGTAGAGAAAGGGAGGAAAGGAGAACGTGCACACATGAGTGGGGGGAAAGAGGAGGGGGAAGGATAGAGAGAATCCCAAGCAGACTCCATGAGCACAGAGCCAGACCCAGGGCTTGATCCCATGACCCCAAGACCATGACTTGAGCTGAAATCAAGATTCAGAAGCTTAACCACCCAGCACCCTTTTTATAATTTATTTTATATATACATATATATTTCCAGTGCTTGCAATTGCGTAGCATGTTATGGGTGCTCCAAATATACATATTTAATGTATGAATGAATTCAGTTAATAGTAGATGTGATTTTCTTGCCTCACTATCTACAGTGCAGTAGAGTGGAAAATGGAAAGAATCTAAACCTGGGTTCTAAATCTGCCTTTCACCACTCTCAGATGAAACTATTTTGAAATATAGTGCATTAATAAAAAATTTGAGGTATTGCAAAGCCAACAGATCAGGAGACAACAACCATTTAAAAGATACTTTATTGGGGCACATGGGTGGCTCAGTCAGTTAAGTGTCTGTCCTTGGCTCAGGTCATGATCCCAAGATCAAGCCCTGTGTCTGGCTCCCTGCCAGACTCCCTGGGGAGTATTCTCCTCCCTCTTTCTTTGCCACTCCCCACAGTGCGCTCTCTCTCTCTGTCTCTCTCTCTCTCAAATAAATAAATAGAGGCACCTGGGTGGCTCAGTGGGTTAAATCCTCTGCCTTCAGCTCAGGTCCTGATCCCAAGGTCCTGGAATCGAGCCCCACATCAGACTCTCTGCTCTGTGGGGAGCCTGCTTCCTCCTCTCTCTGCCTGCCTCTCTGCCTGCTTATGATCTCTGTCTGTCAAATAAATAAATAAACGCTTTAAAAAAAAGATACCTTGTTACTCATAGTTCGTGAGAGGAGAAGTATGACATGCCAGCAGGAACTATACTGGGAATCATGGAGGTTGGTAAAGAGGTAGAGGGAGAGGGAAGAACTGTGGGCAGGATCCTTTATTGTGGTTTTCATAGGAAGGAATGGCTGAGAGGCAGGGTAAGCAGGCTTACGATTGGCTAGTTTAAACAATTTCAACAGGCCCTGGAACATAGGGGCTGTCCCTAGTTGTCTAGTACCTGTCCCTGGAGTGATTAAGGCCAGTGCATGGTAGCACAGAGTGTAAGAGGCTGATAGAGGTGGTACTTGAGGTGTGGGCTCTGGATGGGCTGGTTTGTATCTGAAGAGCACTCTCACAAGTGAGTTGTTTCCTAGCTCTAGAAACTGTCAGTCCCGGGGCACCTGGGTGGCTCAGTGGGTTAAGCCACTGCCTTCGGCTCAGGTCATGATCTTGGGGTCCTGGGATCGAGTCCCGCATCGGGCTCTCTGCTCAGCAGGGAGCCTGCTTCTCTCTCTCTCTCTCTCTCTGCCTGCCTCTCTATCTACTTGTGATCTCTCTCTGTCAAATAAATAAATAAAATCTTTAAAAAAAAAAAAAAGAAACTGTCAGTCCCCAAGAGGGGCCCTCCAAGTTTAGCAAGGCCTCAGATGTCAGAGCTTCAGGAATACAGAAAATAAAGACACGGTTAATACAACCGCTTTGATGTTAATCCCTTTCACATCACTGAATCTCAGATCTCACATCTGAAAAATGGAGGTAATAATGTTCTTTACCTCCAAAAATTGGCAAATAACAGATATGAAAGCACTTTGAAAACACTAAACCCATTTATGAAGATAGTTTATGCTTTTGTAAAGAACAGCCCACCAAGAAAGTATGAGAAGTGCATTTTCTTTCCATACCATTGATGTGTTTGTGGTCATTTTGCTCTGTCCCGCCCACCTTGTGAAACTAATGATCTCCTTTTGTGAGAAAGGTGAGTAGAGAAGGAGGGGAGAGGTCAGTTTGTAGTCAGGGAGGAAAGACATTAAACAAACCTCATTAGCATCATTTTTTAACATGCTTATCAGCACCCGCTGTCATGACCACTGGACATGCCATGAGAGGGGTCCAATCTACATATACAGGGTGGCTTTTTGAAAGCATTCTTTATTCACCATGAAAATTCATTACAAGAAGTCAGTAAAAGATCAAATAAAACAAGTACAAATTATAATAGAGGAATTTTCTAATTATTTTAGGCAATAGAATATTTATATTAAAAAGAATTTATAGAATTTGATGAGGTTATGAATATTTATGTAAAAATTAAGAGAAGAATGGAAACTCCAATCCATTAGCGCCTCTCATTTCTTCACTTTCCTCATAATGAAGCTCACATTCTGTGGTAATCACTAACTTGAGTTTTGTTCTCGGGGAAATGGGAAATTTCTCTCAGATGCCTTCTATTTTCCCTACAAAGTAGAAGGGGTTCTCCTCTTCTGAGCATGCAGTAGAAGGATGTGAAGGATTAGAACTTTGAGGGGAGTGAACAGTCTGAAATGAGCATGACCAGTATGAGGAGAGAATGAGTTACAAAGCTTGTTGGTTTTATAGAGGATCTAGTCTGCTGGGTTGTGTAACTAATATTCTCATACATTCCCAAACTCCTTTTCCCCTCCAAGCCTGTGTGAGTTGAACTCTGCCTTGAAGAACTGAGCTTTGAGGAAATGACACAACTCAAGATTAGAATTTCTGAAAAAAAAAAAAAAAAAAGCAACCTTACTTGAAACCTTCATAATACCTAGAAATCCTATTGTGTTTGGTTTATTCTGTCTCTCCTTCTAAACTACAAGCCGATTGCAAATCTTCTCTTCTTATTAAAATTCTGACCATTGTCTTACTACCACCCACACAGAAGAATTTGTAAAAAAAAAAAAAAAAAAAATAGAAACTCTCAGACAGAAACATATCTACTTCCTTGAGATCAAGCATGCAAACTTACTTCATCTGCAACCATTCTTTTCTCCTATTTTGGATGAGGAGAACTAACTCCTCTACAAGACCAATCTAGTTCCTTCTTAGGAACATACACTACTGTTGTCCTTCTAGGAACATACTCTTATAATTCAACCTCTTCTTCCCATGTAGTTCCTTTTCGCAGTTATTAAATGATTTCCATCTGTCCCATTAAAATGCACAAACAGAAAGTAAAGCAAAAATCCCTCAACGTTTCAATGTCACTTGATAATGTACTCTCTTTTCACAACCACATTTCTCAAAACTTTCATCTATACCCTATGTTTTAATTTCTTATTTCCCATGCACTTTTCATTAATTTTCAATCTGGTTTTCTGCTTATTTATTTCCCAGTAGTGTTTTTCAACGGATCGCCAGTGACCCCCATGTCATTAAAGCCTGTGGATTTTTCCTGGTCTTCATCTCAGCTCACTTATAATTGACATCCAATTTGTTGAGTACACCTTTTTGTAAGTATAGTTATCTTTTGGAGGATTCCTTAATACGCTCCAGATTCTTCTCCTACTGCTCTGATAATCTTTGTCAATTTTTCAAGTTTATCTCCTCCTTCCTGGGCCATGAGTTCTTCAGGACTCAGTCTTAACTTCTCATATCTTCTCACCCAATGTTCTGTGGCTGAGAAATCTCATCTATAGCTGCTGCTTTAATTACTGCCCATTTTCACAGGACTCTCAAATGCCTATCTTCATCCTAAGCTTCTTTTCCTAACTACAGACCTTCCTATCCAAATGCTATCTTGTGATTCCTCTTAAATAACTCAAAGAAATGTTGAAATCTTTTAATCTTCCTCTCTGAGATTGACTCTCTTCTAGAGTTTTCCATCACAGCAAATGACTCATAATTCACCCAATTATACAAACCAGAAGTGTAGGAGTCTTAACTTGCTTGCCTCACACTCTTCCTTACTTTGTTTTATTGCCTGTTTCTTTGATCTACCCATTCCTTTCCTGTTATCATCACTCTGATGGAAGTTACCACCATCTTTTACTTGACTGTGCTAATAGCATACTCACTCATTTGTCTGCACTCACTCTGGCCCCTCTTCAAGTCCCAATGTAACATATCTCTCTCATTTCCTGACTATCCCTGATAGGGAGGATTCCTTTTTTTTTTTTTTTTAAGATTTTCTTTATTTATTTGACAGAGAGAGATAGTGAGAGCAGGAACATAAGCAGGGGAAGTGAGAGAGGGAGAAGCAGGTTTCCTGTTGAGCAGGGAGCCCAATGTTAAGACTCAATGCAGGGTTTGATCCCAGGACCCTGGGATCATGACCTGAGTTGAAGGCTGACACTTAACGACTGAGCCACCCAGCTCAGTGCCCCAGCAGGATTCTTTAATATGGCTTAGGCATCCCTGCATGAACTTTCTCTGAACTCCTGCCCAGTCTGGTCCTATCCCGCATATCGCTGCATCCTTACCTCCGGACCATGACCTCACCATGCTCTCTCATGGTCTGGGTTTCACATAGACCTATCCCTTTTCCTAGAGTGTCTTTCCTTCTTCACATTCCTTCAATAACTCCTGCTTATCCTTCTGATCTCAGGTCTTTATCATGGTTTTTATCATTTATTTAGAGGAGCTTTTCAGGACCTTTTTGGCTGAGTGAAAACACTGCCAATACCATTATAGAGTTTTATAGCACTGTTTTGCCTCAACATCACATTTTGGGAGACTTTACTTGATTAATGTCTTTTTCCCCACTATAGTATAAGTTTCACATGGGCAGGATTCATATTTGCTTTCCTCTTTATTTTATCACTATCATTTACCATGATGTTACATTTCGCAGAGTTCCTGACATTCATGTATTCCTTTAACGAATGTTATCCATATTTATATTATAAATGAATATGCATAAATGTTAAGTATATTAGAGATAAATATCTGTGTATGTATACACATACACATATACACATCTATATTAATTTAAAATAAATCTGGGCACTAGAGTGTCTTGTGTGAAGTCCCATAGCTCATAAATGTCAGATAAGATTCAAACACCAGTTTCAAAGCCATTGGTTTCCCTGATACGACATAGGCCCATA
The DNA here is from genome assembly GCF_922984935.1 of Meles meles. Lineage (NCBI taxonomy): Eukaryota > Metazoa > Chordata > Mammalia > Carnivora > Mustelidae > Meles > Meles meles. Next base: position 74,946,662 of record NC_060077.1, read on the forward strand.
AACCTAGCATAATTTGTCTCCCTTTACTGAAGTAGATCTTAACCTTGGCCTCATGTTGGAATCACCTAAGAATCTTTTAAAAATGCTGATACCCAGGTCCTAGTCCCAGAGATTTGTTCTGATTAGTTTAAGGTTGGGCCTGAGTATCTGTAGTTTTTTGTTTTTGTTTTTGTTTTTATTTTTGAAGATTTTATTTATTTATTTGACAGACAGAGATCACAAGTAGGCAGAGAGGCAGGCAGAGAGGGAGGGGGAAGCAGGCTCCCCGCTGAGCAGAGAGCCCGATGCGGGGCTCAATCCCAGGACCCTGAGATCATGACCTGAGCCAAAGGCAGAGGCTTAACCCATTGAGCCACCCAGGCACCCCATATCTGTAGTTTTATAAAGCAGCCCAGGTGATTCTTATATGTAGCTAGGGTGGAAAATATTTGTTAGAATGACAAAACTAAATTAAGTGGAGAAGGTGGCCTGAGATGTTGATGATGAAAATATAATTTTAAAAATAGGAAATTAAGGAGTGGAAATCAAAATTAATGGTCTATGACTTCCCTTTTTTATTTATTTTTAATTAGTGGTTGCCGTTACCTCCTTTTATGTGATTAATAGCCACCCAATGTCTTTAGGTCCTTTTCTCTGAAACCTATAAATGTTATCTTCACCCAAAAAAGGAATCTTTGCAGTTGCAATTAAATTAAGGGTCTGAATATGGGGAGATTCTCCTGGATTATCCAGATGGGCTCTCAATCCATACACAAGTGTCCAGAAAAGAAACAGCGGGAGAGTTGACACAGAGAGAAGAGAAGACCATGTGAAGTAGAAGCAGAGGATTCAGTGGTTAGACCCCAAGGAGACACAGAGGCTGGAAGATGTAAGGAAGGAGGGCAGTGAACCCTTTTGCCATGTGACACTGAGTTCAAACTTCTAGCCTCCAGAACATGAAAAGAAAAAAAATTCTGTTGTTTTAACTCATCACGTTTGTGGAAATTTGCTCTAGGAAATTCATAGGAAACTGATACACCTGGATTATGATAATCTGACTAAAATATGCTTTTTACCTATAACAAATTTTTCTAAGGTCATGTAGGAGTAAAGTGACAATAAGGGTATTCCTCTGTCTCAGCCCTCTGTTCTTTTCAAACTCCAGCCTCTCCAAACAGTCTTCCCAAATAGTCCTGGATTCCCCTGAGCTGCCTCATAAATGTCCTGAGAATTGGCTGCCTTGTCTTCTAGATGATTCTTTTCATTTCCCACCTTGCATGCTCATAACACTGTGGCCATGTCTCTCATCACTGGCAACCCAACAGCCACCTTCCAAGAGTGCCACAGCCATGGCTGATATCTGTCTGTAGACCAAAGACGAGGCTAAAACTAGAACTCATGATCTGGGCCAGTAGGAGGTCCATTGGATTGTTGCTTTCCAACTATCTCCTTGATTACACTTAAAATTATAGTTTAAAAGAGCAGTATAAATTTGAGATAGACAAATTAACTGGTTTCAGAAACTCTATCCACACATTTACAAACTTATTAGTGATTTCTCTAAGAACATAAAACCTTACTCTAATTGTTAAATGGCCCATCGCCTCATAATTCTAAAGTCACTATTATCAAGATTTGGATCCTCCATTGGAATAGAAAAACATACACCTTCTTATCCCTTGTTATTTACTGGATATTTGATTTTACAGTTCTTTGTGGCCACTTATGATCCATAAACAAAGGATTATTCAGGTTTTTACCTATAATCACAGCTAAGGATCCATACTTTGAAATGCCAGCCATTACTGATAAGACCTTTTCCTTTTAATTTTAAGGGTTTAGTGTGTTTATTTTGCTTCTTGTTATAAAGGAGATCTATTTTTCATTGATAAATTATCAAGTGATCACTCAAGAAACAAATTTACAGACTAAATCTGCCACTTGTCAGTGTTGTTCAGTACCTCTCTATTCTGAAATGATTGACCCCCTGGCTTACGGGAGACACACATGCATATCTTAGAATCAGATCATTAATAACCCCATCATTAACATTTTTTATATTTAATTCCAGTGGTAGGTGTAAGGCATTTTTTCCTTTAAGTTCAAACCTCAAATCACACTAATTCCCACTTATCAATTTATTATTTGTCCTTAGAATTGATCATCTAAGTGTTTACCTGAACCCTTCCCTGCCTAGGTCTATAATATCTGGCAATATAAGCATTCTTACATTGATATTCTGTAAAATCATAACAACATTAAAAGCATTAGACAAATACACCACTTCTTTTTTTTTTTAAGATTTTATTTATTTATTTGAGAGAGAGAAAGAGAATGAGAGAGAGAGCATGAGAGGAGAGAGGTCAGTGGGAGAAACAGACTCTCTGGCAAACAGAGAGCCCAATGTGGGACACGATCCCAGACTCCAGGATCATGACCTGAGCAGAAGGCACTTGCTTAACCAACTGAGCCACCCAGGAGCCCCAAATACACTGCTTCTATGTAACTTAATAATTATAATTTTTGTAGACATTGGAACTTCCAATAGTTGAAAGAAGTTCTTATTTAAAAAAGAAATCTATAAATATAAAATAAATAACAAAATATAAAACCAAGCCATTATTGTCACAGCTAAGGATTATTTTCTTTTTCATCTCACATTTGTTAATAAAAGACATATTCTGAGAAGATGAGAGTGAGGTGATTTATGGAAGTTTCTCAATATTCTGAAAAGAATTCAAGTTCTAAAAACATAGGTCAGCATGATCAGGGTGTATAAAATAGATGAGAATCCTATAAGTGGTCCAAAAAATGTTGGAAATGATCCTTAATGAGAGGATATCTAATGAGAATAAATGAAGAAGTGTTCTGTCCTAAGGCAAATCCTGGGAAATTGAGAAGTAGAATGGCTTGGGGGGGGGGGGGTGTGCTGTGGATTATTCTTATCCTTTCCCTGAAAAGGCTGGTATCTTCAATAAAAAATGTAATAATCAGGAGCACCCTGGTGGTTCAGTTATTAAGCACCTGAATTTTGATTTTGGCTCAGGTCATGATGTCAGGGACATGAGATCAAGCCTGATGTTGGGCTCCTCAGGGGGTGTGCAGCCTGCTTGGGACTCTCTCTCTCTCTCCTTCTCCCTCTGCCCCTCTCCCCCTTAAAATTTTTTTAAAATGTAATAATCATAATAGCTGGTTTGGCTGATTGGATTGTTGATTATGAGAAGTATGTTTATTCCTAAACAAAGTTAGGGTTTGTAGGAACTTTTATAAATATGCCATTAATGAAGGCTGTGAATTATTAATACAACATTCACTCATCTCAGAAGAATTAATCAATGGCAAAGGGGATTCATTAAAAGATTAGGAACTGGAATGATCTGGCTCAAGATTGCTGACAAAAAGTAAAAGACAAGTTATATCATTTCTATTTTGGATGTAGAAATGTTGAGCTGAAGGAAAATTAATTATCTTCCCTGGAGGACACCAAAGAACAGAAATAGACTACAGATTTGACTTCTGCCCTTTGCTATTTTAAGACATTTAAGATAACCTTGACATATTGAGAAAATCTTTCACGTTTTGTTTCATTCTACGTTTCCTGATATTTTTAAACTGAAGAGCTAATCACTCTTAAATACAATTCTCCAACTCCCCCTTAGCTTCAGGTGCATTTATGCCATCAATTTTCTAATTGACATCTCTACCTGAATGTTGTGCGGGGAACTCTACCTCAGTATAATAAAAATGGAACTGTCCCCCAAAGTAGATGCATATGATTACAAACATTCACACCCATACACACACACTGCAAAGCCTTCTTTACTTCTGCTTTATCAGTAGGCTTTCAGTAGGACATTTACCCAGTCTTAAAGCTGGAAATCTGAGTTACCTCCACCACTGGCTCTCTTTCCCATGCTCTCCAAAACCCAATTTCTGTCTATGCTTCTTAGTTTTTCCCTTTGACATCATGGCAGGCAAGGGCATGAATAGCATCCTTCACCTATACTCCCCTGCTAAGCCTGTGCAGACATAATTAAACAATCACAGTACCCATACCTGTGAATTCTGAATTCACCACCACATAATTCCTCAAAATAACGCTCCTCACTGACTCACCAGCCAACTTTTCTTTCCAGTCCTTGATATTTCTATTTCTTCCTCTCTATCATAACTTCCTCACTTCTGGATTATGTTATTTCTTTTCTGAATGACTTCGATGACCCCTTTGTTGCTCTTCCTGCCTCTGGTCTTCACCCTATATGATTACTCTCAGTATTGCTGCCAAAAAGATCCTTCTAAAAATACAAATATGTCTATGCCAGATTCAAAAAAAAAAAAAAAAAACAGGAAAAAAAAATCCCATACTTTCTCCATTGTAAACTTTAAAGTCTTTAGTTGCCAGAAGGGAGGTCAGTAGGAGGATGGGTTAAGTGGGTGATGGGGATTAAAGAGTGCACTTGCGATCAACCTGGGGTGTTGCGTGGAAACGTTGACTCACTGTGTTGTACAGTACACCTGCAACTAATATTACACTGTATGTTAACTGGAATTTAAATAATAACTTAAAGAAGTCTTGAGTATAGTTTACAAAGTTCTCCATATCCTGCATATGCCCACCTGTCCATTCTCAATCTCACTACTTCCTGCCTTAATGCTTTAGTGCAACCAAACTATTTTCAGTACTCTAACTTTTTCTTGATGCTTCTCCCATCATCTTTACTCATGCTTTCTCTGTTGCCAGAAATACCCTTTTTACCCCTCGTGCCACCTAATGTACTCTTTCTTTACCTTTAAGTCTCAACTGAGACATGGATTTCTCATAAAATCGTTCTCTGACTCTTTGTATTTCCCCACTCCATTAGCACACACTACTTTTGGACTGGTAGCTTGAGTGTGCTTCTGTTGTAACCACTCATGCCTAAGTCAACGCACTGAAAATATCTTTGTATGGTTATTTATTTAGTGATATCTCCCTGGATACCTCCATAAGGATAAGGACCAGTGCATGTGAACTTCTTGAGCCTGGCAAATCTCCAGAGTCTATTTATTGGGGACCCAATAAATGTTTGTTAATGTGAACTGAGTGGAAACTAAAGTAAGCATTCCAATATCAAACTTTCCATGCAGATGTTGACCACATAGAAGTTATTCAACAGAATGGACAAGGAAGATATGGCATATACATATACAGTGGAATATTGTGCCACCATAAAAAAGGATGAGATCATGTCATTTGCAACAACATGGGTGCCCCAAAACATGTTATGCTAAGTGAAAGACAGAGAAAGACAAATACATTATTTCACTCATCTGTGGAATCTAAAAAACACCAAATGGATAAAGAAACAAACAAAAAGCAGAATCAGACTATAAAGACAGAGATCAAACTGATGGTTGCCAGAGAGAAGGGAGAATGGGAAGATGGGGAAAGTGGGTGAGGGAGAGTGGGAGATCTCCCACAGATAGAATGAATAAGCCACAGGAATAAACGGCACAGCTTATAGAGTATAGTTGATGATATTTTAATAGTGTCACATGGTAACAGATGGAGGTTACACTTGTGGTGAGCATAGCATATTGTATAAACTTGTTGAATCACTATGTTGCAACCTACAACTATATTGAAATAAAATCATTTATTATTCAACCATAAAAAAGAGTGAAATCTTGCCATTTATGATAACAAATGGACCTTGCAGGCATTATGTTAATGGAAATAAGTCAGACAGAGAAAGATAAATACCCAATGATCTCTCTATGGGTGGAATCTTAAAAGCAAACAATAACAACAACAAAAAGCAAACAAGCTCATAAATACAGGGAAAAGGTTGGTAGTTGCCAGAGTCAAGGGTTGGAGGATGGGAAAAATGGGTAAAGGGGGTCAAGAGGTTAAAAAAATAATAATAACATAGTGAACAATAAATATTTCTGAAAGACAGGAAATGAAGAAAGGAAAGGCAGAACAAAGGTTTATTGACTAAATCAAATTCTACTGTAATCATTTATTTATAAGTTTTTTTCTTTTAAAGTAGAGCTTGCCAATCTATTAGTATTTGCTTAGCATTATTTTATAACTGTTGAGGTAATGGTTCTTTTTAAATTTTTTTTCCAAGTTACTGTGGCAGAAGCTCAGGCTCTGATATTTGACTCTACCAAGTAGTGGAAACAGTACTACATGGTAAAAAGGTACTTTACTTTGCTAGGGCTGCCATAATAAAACATCACAGACTGGGTGAAATTCAGTATCACAGAAATTCAGTCTCACAGTTATAGCGGCCAGAAGTCCAAGATCAAGATATTGGCAGGTTTGGTTTCTTCTGAACCTTCTCACAGTGTCCTCACATGGTCCCCTAATCATCTGTATGTGTATCCTAAGTTCCTCTTTTTATATAGACACCAGTCATAGGAGATAAGGGCCTGCCTTATGATCTCATTTAATTTTCAATACCTCTTTAGAGGCCCTATCTCTAAATACCATCATGTTCTAACAAAATGAGGGTTAGGGCTTCAACATACAAATTTTGGAAGAACATAAGAAGGCAATATATGCCAGGAATTTTCTTTAACAAGAATTCCCCCTAATAAATAAAATAAAAATATGATAGGAATACATGTCTTAAATTAATCTCATTAGGATAATATCTATAAATCAAAAAGGCTAGGTTCCTTGAGATGCCCTCCCACAAGTATATTTATTAGAAAGCCATATGACAGAGTTGGGTGCTAAAACACTTTATCAATATCTACTTAAGTTCTCTAAATTTAAGCTTCCATTTCTTCTCAT